>NC_080196.1:31465000-32712500 GCF_030028045.1 Hippopotamus amphibius kiboko | reverse complement strand
ACAGGTTGAGAAGAAACCGATTAATTAAATGTCTGTAAAACAACATAATTTATATAATTCTCATCTGAAGCCTCCAACAATCCTGTGAGGAGGTGGGATAAGGTTAGGTATTAATCCCATTTTACTGATGAGGAAATTGAGACTCAGAAAAGTTAAATACCTTAACTGAAATCACACAGAGAGAATATGGCAGAAAAGAGCTACACCTAGATTTTCGAATTAGTTTTAAGTGCTCTTTGCACCTATCCACAATGCATCTCAGAACATTATTCTCTCTCCAGATTCATTAGTCAATAAACTTAAGGCTAGAGCAGCTAATATTTATTGAGTACTTACTTCTTATGTGCTTCACTGCACCCAAAACTGCACCCAAAACATCACATGGGTTACTTCACTTAACCCTCATGTGGTAAGGAATCAAACCAAACGTGTTTGACTCTCAATAAAATATTTTATGCACAACAGTATAAATTCAACTAATCCAATAATGCATTAAGCTGAATTATTTTTCTTTACTATTTAACTGAACCATCAGCAAAACCAGTCTTTAACATAATAGATTTCTAACTAATTTCACTATTCAACCTCACCATAAAGTAAAACAGGTATTTTCAACATAGAGACTACGCTATGTTCTGATCTGACTGGCACAGCCTAACTTTCTTTGCAGATTCCTACACTAAAAATCAAGAGAGAACCAAAAATCAAGGTGCCCAAGATTTCTACCCAATTATACGGAGAAAACTAGAAAATTTTAATCACCCGTGAAGTAAATGGACAGTTCACTTGCTGGCCTTATTCCAGATAGCTCTTCTGTTATTTAAGCACATAAGCAATAACGTTGTCACTACTTTAAAGCAAGCACATTTCTGAGGCTGCAGTATGTTTAATCCTCCTAAAATTATATATTCCAAATTTCAACAAGCCTAAAAGGAGGGTGACCATATTATTATGTGGACCCAACTGGACATTTCTGAAAATGAAAGGGGCTCTATTAATAATCATGCTGAGACAAACAGGCTCTAAACCATGACCGTCCCTGAAAAAGCAGGGTATGCAGTCACCCTACATAAGAGCAACCCATTTTGATTTGTACGTTACGGACTATTCTTTGTATATGCTTAATTCGTGAGCTTTAAGTTTTTGTTCCAGATCCAAGGATTAGCATCAGCCTTGAGACCAAGGGTACCACTTTACAAACATCAGGCCTGACTTAAGGGTGTGTTATCTATAAATAAAGTGGGGGGTTTTTTTAAGTTTTTCTTTCAAATTTAACTTTATAAACATTTTCTTGAAAAAAACCACTCTGTCTTTCAAAGAAAGCAATCTTACAAAATATCACTAAATTTCAGACTTATCTCTTCAAAAGTTTTAAATACCAATAACCACAAAACTACTTCTGAAATGGCCCAACACTCAGTTTACTACTATAATTTACCAAATTGTTTTTTATACAAAAAGTTAAGGAAAAAGCTCCATCTTTCAAACTGGAAAAAACTTCAGGAATAAAAGCTGAAAGGTTTTCACTGAAAGCTAAAGTGATAAAAGATAGTGGAAACCCACAGTCACAAAACAGTACAACAATGATTAAAGGACACTCCACTAAGTATTATTATGACTCTCCAAACAAATCTGGCATTAGCTGTACAACCTAGGAGTCAAAAGCATGCTTTGCTTTAATTTGCAAGCTGTAAATAAGTATTAACAGACCCAAGCTTTGAACTACAGTATTTGAATGAAAGGCATTATTTGAATGTAATTATGATTCCCAAAAGCAACAAATGTTCTAAGAGTTGGCTTCTCTGACTTAAAACTCAAAAAAATTAAGAACTGGAAAAGGTCTCAAAGTCTAGATTCTAGACCTATGCTGTCCAATAAGGCAGCCACCAGACACATGTAGCTATTTATACTTAATTAAAATAAAATTAAAAATTACCTCAGTGCACTAGCCACACTTTAAGTGCACAAGAACCACTTGTGTCTAGTGGATACCATATTAGGACAGCACAGATTACAGAATATTTCCACAATGACAAAAAGTTCCATTGGACAGGGCTGCTCTAGACCTAGGCTGTTCTAGATATTTTCTTGAATATTCCCAGAGACAAGAAACTTGCAATAGAACAAGGAAGCGCACTTTATTTTTGCAAAGTAGTAACTATCAGGAAATTATTCGTAACATTCAGTCAAATCCAGCCTCTCTAAAACATCCACCAGAAATTCCACGAGTTCCATCCTCAATTTGGTCTTCAAGAAAATCTTTACAGAGTTAATTTAATTGTTTCCAAAGTTCTGCCCCTCACATATATTAAAACCGTAGGTCCTCCCCTCCCAGATAAATACACCCTCCTTTCTTTGGAACGAAAGAGTTTAAAGTTTCTATAGCCTCACGGAGTTAAGCTCATTTATCCACGTGTACGTTAATAACACATTCTCAGGATCGCCTCTGAGTGTCGGATACTACATTCCACTGCCCCTATAAAAATCCGGATTAGTTTTTTGATTTTTTCACCTAGAAAGCCAGGTCACAGTCATTCTGAATTCCTTAAAACAGGGAGATAAAAATGACAGGTAGTTAACGGTAATTGATCAGTGCCTGGCGCTTGTTATAAACTATTCAAGCTCATTTAATCCTCACAATTCTGAGCTAGGCTATTACTATCCCCATTTTTAGACCAGAACACCCAGCCAAAGACAAGCTAAATAATTTCCCCAGGGGTCAGAGATGTGGGCTCACCCCAGGGAGAAGAGAGTCGATCTTTTCCTTTTCCTGGGTGCTACACTTGTACTAACGCTACCTAACTCTTCTCCCACCTCGCCCATAAAGCAACAATTGCCTTCTTTAAGAATTCTTCCCCCCAAAACACAACCCAGAAGACACGCGGAAGGTGCTTCTAACCACACCCAGCGACGCCGCGCCCGCTCGCCCGCCCGCCCAGCTCCCCTGGCCCCACGCCCACCCGCCTACGGGGAGGAGTCAAGGCCAACTCCACTCTCCGCGGGAGAACCCGGGCGTCGCGCGGGGCCGGCGCCTCAGGAGACGCCGCTTCGGTCCCTTGGCGTCCGACGCGAACGCCCGGGACCCCCCGCGGCCGCCCCCGGGGACAGGGGCCGGGGCGGGGCCCAGACACGCGGGACACGGCGCCCTTCCCGGCCCCCAGTCCTCTCCCCCGCTCGCCCCCGCGCCGCCCCCGGTCCCCCTACAACCTCTGCTCTAAGAACACTTGCAGACACGGCTGCGCGTCCCGCGTGGAGAATGTGGGGGTAGAGGTGGTGCGGTTTCGGCGGCGGCGGCCCGGGACCCGCTTGGAAAGGGGCGGGGTGGGGGGGCTGAGAGTGTCGAAAGGGAAAGGGTGGCTGAGCGGGGGAGGGGGGCAAGATGGCGCGAGCAGGACTCTCTCTGTGGGGCGGGGGTGGCAGAGGTGGAGGAGGGAGGGCAGCGAACGCCCCCACCACGGTCGTCGCGGGCGCCGGCGCATGCGCGCTCGGCCAGGTGGCGCGCGGACTCCTTTCCCGAGCCAGCCACTTCCGCCACGCGCGCTGGGGGCGGGGCGTCGCGCGGCTCGCCGGCAGCCGCTTTCCCTGCTGCCTCGGTGCGGGCGGTGTGGGGCCGCGCGCGGGCGACCCGGAGCCGCGCGGCGGCCGTTAGAGCGGGGTCTGCTGGGAGCGGAGTGGGGATGAGCTGAGAACCGGAGGGTGTTCAAGGCCCGGCTTGGACTCCTTAAGAATGAGCTGAGAGGGCTAGGGTTTTCGAGGGACTCGGTGACCGAGACTGGAAGTTTGTTCTCAACTTCAGGGCAGAGATTGGTGCATTGTAACAGGCTCGTCCGCAGTTGGGGTGAACCGGGGTCTTAGCAGGACTGTGCTTTTAGGACGATGCAGGGACACGGAGATCAGAAAGACCCCCTCCCCCAGAGGATCGCAGTGCCGGGGTGTGGCTAAGGGACGCTTTCTGGGACCGTGAAACACCCGCTCTTCTGCTGGCCCCCGCACATCACCGCTCCCGCATCCTTCCCCTGGGCAGTTACTCGAGAGAAAGTGGGAAATGATCCTCTGCAGCGAATTTTTCCCCGCTGCTCATTTTACCAAGTTCAACCATTTAACGACCGCGTTTTTAGTGAAACTTTTCTGCTATTTCAAGGCTTTAATAGATGACCCTATAGTTTTCCTTAGAATTTTAGCCTGCTCCTGCTTATTTTTAAATCTCTCACTCCCACTTTTGAGTTGTCCCTGGCCTCTCACAATTGATTGATGCAGATGTATTTCTTTAAATAATTCAGTCATATGACAGTGATTTGTTGCTTTCATTATTTTACATGAAGTCTGGTTATTTATATTTTTGACATTCTTTTCAGCTGCTTGGAGGAGAAAACTGTCAAGTTCACACCGATGATGTCAAATATATTTCAGAGATTTAACTACTAACCTTTAACAAGTCTTTTTTAAGCATTACTACTTCAGTTATTTTCTTGCCTATGAATATTTGTGTTCTGAAATAATCCTTCCTCCTATTTGCTTACATTGTTTAAAATAGCAACTTATTTGGTTATTTCCTCTGTGGATTTTAGTTGTCTTATGTTAATTTTGTGTTTAGTTCTCTTTTAATCTCCCCAACACTTAAATACTTGCCAAATAAAGTTCCAAAAGAATAAATATGTTTGGGATGTAAAAGCTCACCATAATGTGTAAATCAGGGCTCAATTCATTGATGGGCAAAGTGTAGAGTATAGGGGTAAGTAACAGTAAGAGAATCGTCATAATTTCTTAATGAAGGAAGGCTGGTTTATACAATAGTTGAAAAGCCCTTTCAAGTACATTAGCAAGAAAATAGGAGAAAATTAAGAAAAATATTAATATTACATCTGAGAACGTGTAACCCGAAGGAGATTGTTTCAAGTAAAATTATGTTCAATCAGTGTTGCCTTACTGATATTTCCATGGGAGTTTTCCCTGCATCACATGGAGGCCAGCTTTGACCTAGTTTTTCAAAACAGAGCCCAGACCTTACTCTCAAGCCACTGGTGTCTAACCTACATAGAACACACAGAACAGGAGTTAATGAAAGTGTGCCATGGGGAAGGGAAACTGAGTTAAACAAGGCTCTGGTAGAGGGAGCTCAAAATTTCACTCTTAGGAAATTGTGACTTTTGCTGTTGGTGGAGATCTTAGCTTTGAAGTCACATGAGTTATCTTGGTGTTCCTACCTCCTGGAATCTGTTAAAATCTATTTTAAAAATTTGATTCAGCCATAATTTTATTTGTAGTTTGAGAGCACTCCCATCCAACAAAGGATCAAAAAGATTCTCCATTCGATTAATATCAATGATCCTGAGTTATCAATGTTACAAAGGTATCTTCATTATAACAAAGCTAAAGCAATGACACTGGTGCTGAAATTAAGACACTGATGACTACCACCTCTCAGAAAGACATGTGATTTCCAAAGCATGTGGAGAAAACACATCGGGAGACCAAGTGAATTCATCCCACCACAAAAATGTCTTCATCCCTTGAGCAAAGCTATTAAAGGAAAATGAAGCATTGTTACTGTAGATTTTTACATTCCTCTGGTATAATAACCTTCATACAGCCTGAATAATACAAACAGAAAGGGTACATATCTAAGCAAAAATGCCTCTTGGCATCTTAAAAGATAACTCGATTAGAAAATAAAAGAAGCCTTAATCATCCAAATAACAGCAGAAGCCATGCCTAGTATGGAACCATCTCTGTGATAAAGTGGTTTCTTCTCCTCCTGTGGATGCCATGGGGACAGTTCACTTCAGGTGACCTGCAAATTCTTATTTTGTGACCCATGACTCTTATTTATTAGGATGCTTGTGAAGGCTTTTTCTTTTCCTATTTATCAATTATTTTATTCTTTGTTGTATTTGCTATGCTAATGTTTATATAGTCACCATGGAAATAAACCAGGTAGAACCTAATATTGTTTAGAACTGCATATTGCAATTGTTACTATATTCAATTAATTTCCTAACATTAAGAACTGTTTTCAATTGCAATCTCAAAGGTATCTTGTTTTATTTTTAGAATGAGGAGTTCTGACCAAAACAATTATTCAGCTCTGTGGTACCTGGGCAAGTTATTTTATATCATGGGGCCTCAGTTTTCATATCTGTAAAATGAGGTGATCAAACCAAATGAAATAAAACCTTGTAGCCCTAAAATTCTGTGCTTCTTTAAAGTAGGAATAACCAAAAGATGAATCTTAAAGGTGTACAGAATACTTTCAGCATTTATATTTATGCAACCAAAAATTATGTGACTATGCAGGCCTCTTGCTTTAGGCCAACTTGGGTCAGCTGATGTTATGCATTTCAGAAGAAAGCCTAACATGAAAAGATATACATTAATCAAATTTATTGTCACATTGGAGGGAGGGTGCAACTGATAATTATTCAGAGTGTAATCAAATTGGCTTCCCATACCACCCCATTATATTCATATATTTTGAAGTAGAAAGAGTAACACAGTGATGAGGGAAGAAGTGCTAAGACTTGCAGTACTGAGCAGCTTGTAGAACTGTAATTATGAACCATCCTTTTAGGAACCTCTCATTGCAGGTTTAACACTCCAGGATCTTTTAAAATTAGTGCTTGGCTGCTAGAAAATGATCATTTTTGAAACTTAGTTGGGAAGGGACTCATAGAATATCAGGGTTTCATAGGGCCCCTGAACACTCTAGACATATGGAAACTTAGCTGCTCTATTCCCATAGAATCCATTGTATAATACCACTTTTACTGGAAATCAACAACTTTTACATTTCTCCCCCTGAAAATAAGGTCTATTTGTTGAGTGTTAATGATGGGTGCTAATTATTTCATTCATTCAACAATTATTTATGATGGGCCTACCATGTGCCTGACACTATTCTAGGAGCCACAGATAGAGCAGTGAACAAAACTCCATGCCATCATCAAACTCACATTCTAGGAGGAGGAGTTGGACAATAAAGAAAATAAATACCCAAATTGTGTAATATGTTAAAAAGGCTATGAGTGTTAGAGGGGGAAAAATTTATACAACAGGGAGGGGATTATAGAATAAGAAAAAAGCACAGGAGGAATGGGAGAACTGTTTTTTGTATTGGGCATGCAGGGTAGGGCTCACTAAGGAAGTGGCATTTGAATAATGACTTGGAAGAAAGTGAAGAAGGTAGCTGTAGATATCTAAAGAAAAAGCATTCCAGACAGTGAGAAAAACCAGTGCCAAGGCTCTGAAGTGGGAACGGGGCTGGTAAGTTGCAGAGGCCATTTTAGCTGAAGAAGAGTGACCCAGAAAGAAGATAGCATAATGTGAGGTCATAGAGGAACTGTGAGGCCAGATGGTGGAAGGTCTGTGTACCTGGGACTAGGAGGCTATTAGGAGAGAATTGACATGATGTGGTTAAGGGTTTAAAGCCATTGCTCTGGCTGCTGGGTTAGAAATAGTCTGTAGAGGCACAGACAGTATCAAGGCAAGAGATGATAATAGCTTGTATTTCTTACAGTAGATGCCATGAGACATGGTTGGATTCTGGATATAGTTTGAAAATCATTATGATTTACTGACAGGTTGGATTTGGGCTTCTAGAGAATGAGAGGAATCAAGGATGACTCTCAATTGTTCTAAGAAACTGGATAAATGAATTTGCCACTAATTGAGATGGAAAGGAAGGGGGATGGAGTATGTTGGGTGGGTATAAGATATCAAGAATCCAGAGACTTCCCTGGTGATCCAGTGGTTAAGACTCTGCACTTCCGCAGCAGGTGGCACAGGTTCCACCCCTGGTTGGGGAACTAAGATCCCATGTGCCACATTTGGCAAAGCCAAAAAAAAAAAAAAAAAAATCCAGATGTAAGAGATCAAGAATCCAGTTGTAGGCATACATAAGTAATTAAGTACAGGGTTTGTATTATCTTTAGTGTTTTTGCCATCACAAGTAAGTTTTTATGGAAATGATGGAAAGTTTGTAAGTCTTTTAATAATAATTTAATTTCTAATTCTGCTCACATAATAGAGGCCCATCTAGACCTAACATTTGTCAAGGAATATTTTATTTTTGCTTTAAGAAGAGGTGAGGAAAGCCAAACTTTCCCTTATTTAAAAAAAAAGAGAGAGAAAGAAAGCAAGAAAAAGAAAGAAAACAACTGTTCTTGTGTTTTTGTTTTTGTTTTTATGTGGGGGCAGGGAGGTGGTCTATCAATACCTGAAAATGAAGTGGAGAATTCAGCTGAGACAAATATACAGAAGCATTCAGTTCCCCAAAGTATTTTCACTGAAATATTTAGATGTAAAACTGGATCTAGTTCAGTGAATAACTCTCCATTTTCTATTATGCATATACATTTATTTTTCTATGACGCATGGAAGCAGGGCCAAAAATTAATCAGTACCATGAGTGAAATAAACCACAGTATAGCTAATGCAACCTGCTATTCATAGTTCACACTCTGAAGTTGGATGCAATAAACCTGTATTGACTAAGGAATGCTCAGATCCATTGCTCGTGATCAAGGATTTATACCAAAAAATTTGACCAAGTTACTTTATTTTTATTTTTAGTCTTTCACAGATGCAGCATAAGGTATGTTTTCTCTTTCCAGAATATACTTAAAACAACTTCATTAACCCAAAAAATATGGGCTTTCATGCCACTTATTAGCATAATTTATGTCAAGGATGATATAAACTTAAGAGTTTTGTTGTGAGGATTGCATGTAAAGTGAGAATGTATGTAAAGTGTCTGATACATAATATGTACTTAATATGTTTTGTTTTATTATTATTATTATTATTATTATTATTACTATTGAGAAAATAACTACAAAACTCAGTCTTAAAAAGTGAGTAATAGTTGAACAAAATGAGGAAGGGTAATTGAGACGGAGGGAGCGACAGGAGCACAGTGTGTCAGAGGGAATTGCAGGTTGTCCAGCATGATGGGATCACAGGGTGTAAGAAGGGAAGCCAAGAACTTGGGAGGGGCCAGATCACAGAAAGTCTTGTGCATTGCTTTATGGAATTTGGACTTTATCTAAGAAAAAAATGGGGAAACTTGGAAATATGTTTTTTTAATGACATGATTAAATTTGCCTGTTAGTAAGTTGGCAATAATGTGCAAGAAATATTGGAAGGGTGAAAAATTGGAAGAAGTGAACAATTCAGGAAAGAGATGATATGGGCTTGAGCAATGTCAACGGACTAGGAAATAATAGAAGATGACAGGTGGAAGAAATACTACGGAAGTAGAATTTACAGGACCAGTAACTAACTGGTGATATATCAGGATGGAAGTAAGGCAAAGAGGAAATAGGATGATTCCAAGTTTTCTCAGCTTACTGAGAGGCAAGTTAGTCATGTTAAGTTTAAGGTGACCAAAACGAAATTGCAGATAGCTATAAACCAGCAGCCAACTGGACTATCCAGACAGAATGGTGGACATAGAAGCCAGCATAAAGTCTGGAGTTCAAGAGAGTAGATGGACATTTAGATTTGGGAACCAGTAGCATACAGCATTCCACACATATCACTTGGATGTAGAATTCAGCCCTGTTCCAAGCTTTGGCCCAAAAACATTCTCATGAGGATCTGTGGGCACAACTGAAGCCAAGAGAGACAATGAAATGCCCAAGAGAGCATGCATAGAACGAAGAGAAGTGAGTCAAAGATTGGATTCTAGAAGCCCCCATTCAATAGGAGAGGGAGAGGAAGAGCCTATGAAGGACACTAAGGAAGCAGTGTTGTCATGGGGACCAGGACAGCAAGGAGTTTCAAAGAGAAATTAAGGGTACTAAAATAAGAATTAGAGCTCACTGGATTTAGGCAGTTCAAAATGAACTTTTTCAAAGCAGCATAGGGTGGCAGGATTAGAAACTTCACTGCAGTAACATGAAAAAGGAAAAGTAGATAAGGAAGTTGAGAAATAAGTGTATTATTCTTTCCAAGAACTTGGTATGGGAAGAAGAAAGAGAGTAGCTAGAGAAATATTCGAGGTCACAGGATAGATTTTTCAAGATTGAGGCCTTGAGCTTGTCCACAAGCTTTGAAGCTGGTAAAGAGGCTGAACACTTGATACAGAGGAGGGCCAATGGCAAAATCTCTAGGACATAAAGATGGAAGTAGATCCTGGGAGAAATGGGAAGGCTTTTGATCAAGAGTCCAGGAAGTGGGATGAACCTTAAAATGGAAAAGGATTAACTGGAAAATAAGAATAAGAACTTGAAGGCATTTCATACCCAATGACCCCAATTTTCTCCTGAAATGTAGGAAAGTAGGGATGCTGAAAAAGTGGGAATGATGGAGTAAAGTGGGTGTGAGGTGATAATGTTTGGTTGAACCACTGTTGGGAGTGGGAGAGAGATAACCAAGAGCTTGTTAAACGAAAGATAGCCCAGGGTATAAAGCAGTAGTCATAAAATCTGGTACATCTTGTTAGAAATACAAATTTGGGCCCCACCCTACACATACAGAATCAGGAAGTCTGAGGTAGAGCTCAACAATTTGCTTTCACAAACCCTCCGGTCTTCCCTGGTGGTGCAGTGGTTAAGAATCCTCCTGCCAGTGCAGGGAACACGGGTTCAAGCCCTGGTCTGGGAAGATCCCACATGCCACCAGCAACTAAGCCCCTACTACTGAGCCTGTGCTCTAGTGCCCGTGAGCCACAACTACTGAGCCCACATGCCACAACTACTGAAGCGCGAACGGCTAGAGCCGGTGCTCCACAACAAGAGAAGCTACCGCAACAAGAAGCCCGCACACAGCAACGAAGAGTAGCTCCCGCTCTCTACAGCTAGAGAAAGCCTGTGAGCAGCAACGAAGCCCCCAACACAGCCTAAATAAATAAATAAATAAACAAGCCCTCCAAGGGATTTTGAGGTACCCTAATGTTTGAAAACAACTTCTACAGAACTTGTGACTTCCCTCAGCTAGCAAGGAAATGACAAAGCACAAACTAGGTTACTCGACCATATTCTAGTTATTTTTTAGTAACATTTTTTCATATCATAGTAAAATATATATATTCAGAACAATATCCTTAAGGATTTAAAAAACTCTGCTGGTTTCTCTCTGGAAATGGATGTCACACAATATTAAAAATCTGAACCAAGAGAATCCTTTCTTCCGAGTTTTACTAAGCAAATACTGTAAAACATTTTTGCCTCTCTGCTCAATTTCTACATTTATAATAGAAATAATAAAATTGTTATTCACTCCATCAAAAGTATTCATTAACTCACCATATAGTAGCAATTCTCAAATTATGCTTCTGCATTAGTTTCATCCCATTCTAATTAATAACAGTGATCATTTCTCAATTCATGGGAAGAAAGTTTATGAACTGAATTTTCTCAATTTTGTTATTCTCCCATAAATTTTTCTTTAACCTTTGACCCTTGTAACTGCTTATCTTGCCAAAAAATGCTAATAGATTACAAAATAGGTGAATGAATAGTAAATGAATATTACTGAAACTTGAAGTTAGCCAGTTGTACTTAGTTCAATAGTTTCTCTGTAATTGGACACATGTTCGTGACTGTGATTTTTTACTACATACCAAAAATATAGTCAGTTTCTACTCCCATTGTTCCAATAATATTGCCTTTGCTCAAATATTTGGAACCTAACTTAGAACTACTTTCAGGCTCTGGGGGGATGTTCTTTTGAATACCTTAAACAATAGAAAAGCCAAAAGCCACAATCTAGAAGGATCTTAAAGACTTATTTTACACCCAATAGATAGATGGGTGATGAGGCTGATTTATCTGGGTGAACCTTTCCTTAAGAAGTATAACATGTGGAAACCCATATATGCAATCTATAGGTGCACATAGCAGAAGACAGTGAGACATTTTTCCAATTACCAATAAGACCAACCTCTGAAAGTTAATTTGTACAGTAAACAAGTAATGGATCATAGAAGGGATATAGATCAAAACAACAAGCCTTAATTATGACCTGAATAAAGTAGTATGTAAGTAAGAGAGGTTAATTAGTTATAAAGCACAGAAAAAGCAGAATTAGAACAAATTGGCATAGCACACTCCTGTATGGTGGAGATGAGTGGGGAAAGATAAATGAGTCAGGCTATCAGGGTCCTAATATCATTCAAGAATTCAAATTAGGTAGCTAACTCTTGTCCTGATTCTGTTGTGACCATCAGTCTTTAGATATTTTGGCTTCCATGAAGCTTTCCAAGCAATATGATGATCGGCTGATAGGAAGGTTCATTCCACCCAGCAGTTTTATTTCCTCATTACCAATCAATAACTCAGCATTTCGGTTTTTATGCTGGGTCTCTTATGAGTTAGGGTGAGTCAGCTCTGAAACAGGGATATAATGTTCCTTGGTGAAGCTTGGGGAGCCAAACCCCAAACTCCAACTCCACTGTGAGAGACTCAGACAGTCCTCCTTGGCATCACCCCAACCTGGAAACCTGCCTTCCTTCTGAACAGCTACAGGAAACAGATACATTAGCTTGTGCTTATTCACTTCATAAAAGGATCATTTGCTTTATGAAAACGTTTTAAAGCACAGGGAACTTAAAGTGGATGCGAAACTGAGAAAAGACTTCTGAGTTCAGTCAGAAATTCTTTAACCTTAACCTTGATGGTCGGGTGGGGTTGGAAATGTGACTGTATTGAACCGATCGCGTGTTTGAGAAGTGTAGCCGTTAAAGCAAGGAAGGAAGCAAGATGGAAGGCGGAAAGGGTAAATGGAAAGAGGTTTGGTTCTTTTGTTGTTGGGTTCCCCCCACCCCCACCCCCACATTAGATCAGGAAAAAAGACAGAAGGAGCCAATAGAAACAGAGATATCAAAGTCATTGGGTAGAAGAAGGGAGCTGAGTGGAATCCAGGCTCCCGAAGCAGATTGGGTTTGTGGGGCAAAGGGGGCCCATGGCTTCTCTGGGAAAAACTCCTTCCAAATTCCTCTGAAATATAACACTTGGGTACCTCTTTTAAATACATTGCTTTAATACGATAGAATGGCTTTAGGCCCTCTTTCCTCTGATCACCTATCTCTCAACTTTTTATTTACCAAATACGAGCTAAGTGCCTCTCACAATTAAAAGAGGAAGAAAAATGTGATCCTGGTTCTAGAGGCGCTTGCACTCTAAGAGGAGAAATGGACTTGTAAACAAATCATTGCAGGTCTTATGAAGGCGCAACATCCTATGGGACCATCGAATGAGTTTTACTTTTTAAATATTGAAAGAATACTTCAAAACTCTTCAATCCACTTGACTAGTGGCTTTCCTCTTCACCAGTTTCCAGTCCCAACCTGCAGGTCCCAGTGTAGTTAGGCTTTTACAGTTACTTCCAGCCAATTAAAACAACAGGCATGTCATTTGCTTCAACAGCATAAACAGCACTACACACTCTAAGGAATTCAGAATTATGTAGTATATAGTCCCTGCCTTCAAGAAATCTGCAGTTCATTTGGAGAGATAAAACTAATGGAACATTCTATTTTTTGTTCTTTATATTTAAATATAGTTTCCTTATTAAAGGGGGAAATAATTAGGCTGCACAACTCCCTGTAACAATTCTACCATATTCCCCAGACAGACTTCAGGTGGAGGAGGAATTGGGGGGTGGGGGGATGGGGAGAGTCAAAAGAAAAAGAAGGGAGACCAGGTAGTTGTCATATTAATTGGAAACAAAAAAACAACAACAAAAAACCCTTTACACTTTGGATCCATGCTCCAGTTTCCCTTTGATTTTCTGCAGTTTAAATAACATATGCCTAGGTGTAGCTTTTGGGGGGTATTTCTTCCGCTTGGTGTCCTCTGAGATTCCCAGTCTGTGGTTTGGTGTCTGTCATTAATTTTGGAAAATGCTCAGCCATTATTCAAATACTTCTTTTGTCCCTCTCTTTCTTCCCTCTTTTTCTGGTATTCCCATTTACAATTATGCTACACCTTTTCTCATCGTCCCACAGTTCTTGGATACTCTGTCCTGATTTTTTCATTCTTTTTTTCTCGTTGTTTTTCAGTTTTGGAAGTTCCTATTGACATATTTTCAAGCTTACTGAAATCTTTGTGTCATTCCTGCTGATGAGCCCATTAAAGGCGTTTTTCATTTTGATTACAGTTTTTTTTTTAATCTCTAGCATGTCTTTTTGATTCTTTCTTAGCATTTCCATCTTCCTGCTTACATCATCCATCTGCTCTCGCATCGTAGTCCACTGTTTCCATTAGAGCCCTTAATGTATTAATCACAGTTATTTTAAATTCCCAGTCTGATAATTTCAAAAACTCTGCCATTTCTTAGTCTTGTTCTGATCCTTGCTTTGTCTCTTCAGACTGAGTTTTTAGCCTTCTAGCACTTCTTGGAATTTTTTTGTTGAAAGCCGAACATGATATATTGGGTAAAAGTAAGTGAGGGCATTCAATGTGAAGTTTTTTGTTTATCTGGCTAGGAGTTAGGTTGTATTTACTGTTGCTGCAGCCGTAGTGTCAGAGGCTAAAATTCCTCTAGTGTCCTTATTTTTGTCTCCCTGATACATTCCTTCTTTAGTAGGGTCTGAGTCTTGCAGTTCTTTTAGCTGTAATTTGTTTGTTTTTATGGTGGTGAAGTATGGAACAGGAGGAGTGTTCAATAGCCTATGAACTTGTTTTCAGTGAGCCTGTGTTCCTGGGCTTTGACTTTCCCGAGAACTCATCTTTGCCTCCCCAGCTACCTGCTATTAAGTAGGAGAGGAAGGCTGGAGGGGTTTAGAATTGGGTACGTCACTTCCTCCAGGTAGAAGGCTAGAGGGGGCTAGAATTAGGTATTTCCTTTCCCTCAAGTCAGTTAGGCTCTGGTAAAATAGTTTATCTTGAGGAAAAGCAAAGGCATCTGTCTCTCCAGTGTTCCAGCAGTGGTTTGCCCTGCAACCTCAATTCTCTGATGCATCTAAGAAGAAGGGTTGATTTTCAATAAGTTCAGCTTTTTTCTGTTATGAGGGTGGGAGCGACAACTTCCAAGCTCTTTATGTGTTCGACTGGAGACTTAAAGTCCACTCCAATTTCATGTATAGAAGTAATCTGTGAATATTAGAATCTTAATTTCTATCAGTTGAAGCCACTCCAGTATCCAGTGGTTGAAGGACACACTGTTTTATGCACTGATATAATTGTTAACCCTCCTGGATGCTAGATCGCCCAACCCACTTGAGATCACATTTACTCAATGGTAAAATAAGGGTAATACCCATTCTTCCTCAATCACAAGCTCACTGGAGGGTAAACTAAGACTATATGAGAAAACATTTGGATAAGAAAGAAACGTCACAAAAATTCAATGAAAAAGGAGGCAATTTCTATGGTTCTTTATACTATAGCCTGTAAAAGTAAACATTTCAAAAGTCATGTGCTATTTAACCCAAGAGATTTTTAAACCACTCTATTAATTATAAAAAGATTATTTGCTTTATGAAACTATTTCTTAATTGAGTAATTGCTTTAAAATTAAGATAGAGTTTAAACCTGAATCTATATGATCAAGTGACAGGCAATTATAAAGCTTTAATATAGAAAACTCCCATATTCTATTCTATTCTGTAATTATATCTATAGCTGAGATTTTTCAGTTACATGCTTGCCTAGGATTTTTTCTAATGTTTTTTAAAAATTTTTTGGTTTTTTGTTTTGTTTTGTTTAGGATTTTAAAATAAGCTTTATTGAGGCATAATTTGCATATCATAAAATACACTTATTTTTATTATATAATTCAATGGTTTTAAGTAAGTTTACCAAGTTGTGCAACTATCACCATAATCCAGTTTTAGAACATTTCATCACCCCAGTGAAATGCTTTATTAATTTACAGTTAATTCCTGCTTTCATTCCCAGCCCTAGACAATGACTAATTTACTTTCTGTCCCTATAGAGTTGCTTTTTCTGGACATTTCGTATAAATAGAATTATATAATATGTGGCCATTTGTGTCTGGCATCTTTCATTTAACATAATATTTTCAAGGTTCATCCATCTTGTAGCATGTATCAGTAGTTCATTCTTTTTTATTGCTAAATGACAGAAATCATTGAATAGATGTACCATACTTTGTTTATCCATCTGCCAGTTGATTGCCATTTGGGTCATTTCCACTTTTTGGCTATCACAAATAATGCCACGAATAATACTCATACACACTTGAGTACAATTTTTTGTGTAGATGTATGTTTTCATTTCTCAATTCTACTCATTGGGATAAAACTAGGAGAAGAATTGATGCATTTTATGGTAACTCTTACGTTTAACTTTTTAAGAAAAAAGCTATTTTCCAAAGTGGCTGCACCATTTAACATTTTCTTACCAGCAATGTTTGGGTTCTCTCTTCTCCACATCCTTGCCACCATTTGTTATTGTCTTTCTGATTGTAGGCATTCTAGTAGGTGTGAAATTGTGTCTCATAATTAATTTGCATCTCCCCAATGACTAATGGTGCCAGGTTTATGCTACTTGTTAATATTTCAAGAAAGGCATATTGGCCATTTGTATACCTTCTCTAGTGAAATGCATATCCAAATCTTTTGCTAGTTACATAATATTCTAAGGAACCAAAATTAAAGAAATACAGATACACCATTCAGATTCAATTTGATTTTTTTATTCAGGAATTACACATATACATAAATATAATTGTAGTACAGTTAATCATATTTAACCTTATAGCATTAAAAGAACAACACAACAGAATATCAATATTGACCTGCCGAAGTCCTCAAAGGCAGGAATCCTATCTCATCTTAGTATTTCCTGCATCTAACATTGAACCTAGCACTGTGCCTAAAACATTCTGTGGGTTCAGGGGATGGTTATTAAATAGAAATAGTTTACACTCAGGTTTGGAAATTCAGGCCATGTGAAATTATTCTTCTCCTTGGAACTTTGTCAGGGGTTCCATTGAGCTGTCTCCTTGGCTCTTGGATACATAGCAATATAATGTAGTAGTTAAGCATGCAAGCTATAGAGTTAGATTGCCTGGCATTGGGACTTTCTGCCTGTGTGCACTTGGGAAAGTGACTTAGTGTCTTTTAACAGACCCCGGGCGCGTCACCTATTAACCATACTTGCTGAATACAGTTGTAGTGAAGAGGAGATGAGGCTATCCACGTAAAGCTCTTAGCACAATGCCTGGTCAAAATAAGTGTTCAATAAACATTAGCTGTTATCACTCTAACTGGTAGAGTCTGATCAGCCAGTCTTCTGCTATAGGTTTGAGTAACAGAGAGGTAAGTCAGCTGGCTCTTTCCCCTCAATTTTCCCCTAAAATTTTATATGTGTGTACTTTCTTTTGAAACCAAAACACATAACAATACCATCAATATTCAAAAGATGATATGCGAATAGCAAAGTTTTTTGAGATTGCCAACTAGATCCAATATGGTATCTTTATTACTAATCCTTAAATATTAGCAAGTATTACTTTACCACAGTCTATCACCATTCCCCAGATTTATATAAAACATTTTCTTTTCCAACTCACTTTGAATCTTTATCTTGAAATCAGGCAATCCTTCAAAATAGCTCCTCAAACCTGAGTACAGTTTGTCACCTAGAGTTCCAATTTAGGGCTTACCTCCTTGTAACAGTAACAGCTATCTTTTATTGTGTGCTTGCTGTTTGGCATGTACTCTAATGCCCCTTTATCTGTAATCCTCACAACCACTCAGGAAAGTAGGTATTACTGGCCTATTTTAGATGCAAGGAAATTGAGACTCGAGGCAGTTATATAATTTTCTTCAGGCGCATAACAAGTAAATAAAGAGCTTGTATTTAATCCAATGTTTGTGTGACTCTCATGTGACTTGAGAAGAGGTGTTTGAAGTTTTGTTTACAAAAGCAAACTGTAAAGAAATTTCTAATTAGGAATAAAAAGTCACTGAGCTACCTGCGGCTGGGACCTGCGGCTGGGAAACTGACTTTCTGGGACTGAGTTTGGGTTTATGCGGGTTAGAATGATGTTTAGATAAATTAGTGATTTCTCTCATAGAGTTTTTCCCCCTCTTCACTTCCATTTTTCTATTGGCACTCCCTCAACCCCGAGTTTGTTTCCTCCTCTCTTTCTCTTACCTGTGCTAATCAATGGTCTAAAGTAGGAGCAGAAATTGAGCAAGATCAGATTGGAGGCAGAGAGAAGGGCCCAGATTCCGAAGTGACTTCCATTTTTCTTTTCACGTTCTCCCTTTCTCTTCTTCCTATTTTTTCTTCCTTCTGCCTTCCCTTATTTCTCTCCTTCTTTCACCCTCCCAAGAAAGGAAGGAAGGAGTAAGAGAAGTAGAGAGCGAAGGAGAGAGAGAGACAAGGAGAGAGGAAGGAAGAAAGGAGGGGAGGAAAGAAGGAAAGAAAGGAAGGAAGGGAGGAAAGAAGGAAGGAAGTAAGAAAAATTAGGAGGTATGGGGGATGAGTAGGGAAAACAGCGGAGATCCAGAGCAGTGGCTGGGTTTTAGGGTTCAAATCAAGGTTTTCTTTCCTCTCTTCCTTGCCCCTTCCTGCCTATCTCAGGTGTTGCCTCCAATGATGGAATACCTCTAGCTCTAGTTAATGGTACCTGAGAAAGTGGTGGTAATCTTTTTGTCAACTGGTATTTGCCTGGCCTTTAAAGGATCTGGATAAGATGGCCCCAGATCCCTACTTCCACCTTGTGCAAAACCGGATGCTCTCCCCAAGACTCCTCCACAGTCCAGGAAGTTGATAGTCTTGTGCTCACTCTAGTTCTGACTTCCTGATTCCACTAAGTTTGGCCTCTCCCCTTTGCCTTGTATATTCGTTTTATCTCAATTTCTACATCTATTTACACTCGGAAGTCAGCCACTTTCCTTGCCTTCTATTATTTAAAAACACCATTCTTACAAGGCCTCTTTGTGTAGAGTGAGCTTTACTGACGGTAAGGAGACGTGAAGAATTATAGTGCAGCAACACAGATAACTTAAAATCCAATCCAATACATCCCTGTTTTTAAAATGCCTGCAGCTGTACTAATGTCTGTGATTTACTTTGAAATTCATTTCTTTTCTGAAAGATGAATTGCTGGAGAGATAGAAGGGTGATAGATGTACAGATGTGTGATAAAACGTAATAAAATATTAGTGTCGAATATAGGCGTGTAAGTAAATGGGTGTTTGCTGTAAAAATTCTTGCAGCTTTGCTGTTTGTTTGAAATTTTTTCATATTAAAATATGGAAAAAAAACAAAACCAAAACCAAAAAAAATAAAAAAAATCCCTTCAGTCTCTCTGCCAAGTCATTCAGCCATTCATCCTACTCTCTCTCTCTCCAATTCTGGACTGTCTCTGCAGTGGGGAAACCCTGCCAACCTTTCTGTTTATTTCTAATGGAAAGCAGTTTAGCTTTCTTTGTTCCATTATCTCCTACTAATTGTACTTTTATTGTCTTTTCACCCAAGCTGCTTAAGATCTTCTCCTCAACAGTGACCTCCTTAAGAATTCTTTAAGAGCAAGAACCCTCATACATATTTATATACACTTTAATGCATTTAACGGTGCTTTATCCAAAAGAGATACTGAATACATTAAATGAGGGCACACGAAGCCTAAAAAAGTTGGTTTAAGTCCTGGCTCTCTCACTAACTCTGTGACCTTGGACTCACCGTGTAACTTCTCTGAGTTTGTTTCCAAGCTTCCTAATCTGAAAAAGAGGTATGATTTTTTAAAAAATGCCTACCTCACAGAATTGCCCTAAGAATTAAATTGGATAATGTGGGCTTTTAAAAACTAGAACCAGTAATTGAACAATTGGATAATGAAAAGAGGGCAGAACCTGTTTATGTGACTGACTGTTGGGGGTCCCTGCCTTTCTGGCTAATGAGCAATAGAAATTCAAAAGTCAGTACATTTTCCTCATGTGGCAGCTCAGCCGCAACCAGTGGCTTTCCTTCTCCCTTTCCTGTTTCCAAGACTAGTGGCAGCTCTCTTCAATGAGCTACTGTCCGGATGGTTCTGGTACTGTTACTGTCTGCAGTGCCCACTTGGCTCAAACAAATCTCATACATCCTTGTCAATGCAACCAGTGGCAATGTGGATACCCAATTTCTCTTTGTCTTTATTTATTTAATTTGTTTTTTGTTTTTATTTTTTGTTTTTTTGGCTGCATTCAGTCTTTGATACTGCTCTCAGGCTTTCTCTAGTTGTGGCTAGTGGGGGCCCCTCTCCGTTGTGGGTGCGTGGGCTTCTCATTGCTGTGGCTTCTCTTGTTGCAGAGCACAGGCTCTAGGCACGCTGGCTTCAGTAGTTGCAGCACGTGGGCTCAATAGTTGTGGTGCATGGGTTTAGTTGCTCTGTGGCACGTGGGATCCTCCTGGACCAGGGATTGAACCCATGTCCCCTGCATAGGCAGGCGGATTCTTAACCACTGTACCACCAGGGAAGTCCACTCTTTGTCTTTAGCTTTAGGTCCTAGTGCCTTGGGTTCTAGTAGTTACTTCTGGAGCATTAAAATGTCCGATTCTTTTCAAACACTGTGAGAAATAAATTAGATAATGCAAGGTGTTGGTTAAAGTGAAAACAAATTAAGCATCCCTTATCCTGTTGTAACTTGTCTACTTCTTTGGCTGAAGGTTATATTAATGGGAATTTTAAAATAATTGTTCCCTCATCAACTGGCAAATTTTACAAATTTCCTCTTACAGATCTTGGAGTTGTCAAAATCATATATCACAAGCTGAATTATGAAAGACCAGTCAATATCAGGATGACTTCCCAGAGAAAGTCATTTGAAAGCAACATTTAACAAGAAGAATACAAAAGATTTTAAAGGGCCCCTTAAATGGTTTCACCCAAATTAGTTAAATATATATTAATATTTTATATATTTATCAGTGAATATTTTAGGAATTACAAAGCTTCTTATAAAATGCCAAAAGATAATAATCAGTTACACAGAGCATGTTTTAAAAATCTTGGATCTAAAAATCAATACTTAAATATCTGAGTCTGTTTTGGAAAGGCATAAACGTAGATTAATTTTTTAAAGTACCTTTACCACAATGTCTACAAAACATTTTGGCAGACCTGTGAGATTTAAAAAAGTAACCCACGCTCACAGGATATTTTTCTCCTTAGGATTATAAAACACAAGGATATAATCACAATAACCTTACAATAAGGATCCAAGTTCATTGCACTACCGATATCGTTAACACAAAAAAGGGACTGAAGAATTTCTTTTGTTTTTCTTCAGTGGTTGGCAGTGGGCTCAAGCTTTCTTCCATACTTAATCATTTTGATTTTTCTTATAATCAACAGAGGTGTGTTTAATCTAGCTGACCAGTGTTAGAGATGTAGTCTACTTGAGGAACCAGAACATTGCTGCCACATTTGTTCACCCGGTCTTCATTTACTTGTATTCACATGAGTATTTATTGGGTACGTACTGTGTGTAAGGCGCTGTGACAGATGCTGTGGATTCAGCTGTAAACAAAACAGAGACACTGTCATGGAGCTGATGTTCTAATATATATGTGAGTTGGAGGAAGAGGGAAGACAGATTATAAGGAAATAAACAGGTATACCAGATGGTGAAATATTAGAGAAATGGATAAAAACCACACAGGGGAAGGGACATAAGGGAGCCAACTGGTGAGATGTGGGATGCGGGCAGAATTGCTATTTAATATATACAGTCTAGGGATGCCTCTTGGGGAAGGTGACATTTAAAGGATGAGGGATGGAATTCCCTGGTGGTCCAGTGGTTAGGACTCCATACTTTACTGCCAAGGGTGCGGCTTCAATCCCCAGTCAGGGAATGAAGATCCTATAGGCTACCTGGCCAAAAACAAAACAAAACAAAACAAAAAACCAAAACAAAGAATGAGGGAGTGAACTATGTAGATATCCTGGAGAAAAGTGAATCCAGGCATAAAGAAATGCAAGTGCAAAGGACCATCTTGAGATGGTCTCCTACTCTGAGAGGTCTCCATCCTCAATCCCTGCCTCTCCACCTCCTCTGCACCCTTCTGTGGTGTTTCTCTTCCTTCCTGCTTAGAGAAACAGACTGTGTGGAAACTGCTTTCTGCTTCTCTCCCTCTAAGTGCTCATTCATTCTTTTTGATAGTGTTGTCAATTGACATACATTAATTCATTGTTTAAAATACCCACGCAATTGAGAATTTCCAGTTCTTAGGATATTTGTCAACAACATACTAGACATCAACATAACAGACCAATTTGATTGACTACTCACCATTTAACCAAAAAAAAGGATGTGAAATTCATATTTTAGCCAGAGGAAGATTCTCAGCATTCCAGAACCAGAACACCGCATTTTGAAAGATTAGATTACAATGCTCTCTTCATTAATGCATTTTAAGATCAGAAAGACTAACGAGTTATAACTATAAGAACTAGCAAACTTGGAAAAGATTTCAAAGGTCATCTGGTTTGTCCCCCTGACTTTTGGCAGATCGATGTTGAAGCTGATCTATGTCACTGAAAAAATTTCCATTGAGAGAGGTTCTACAATTTCCTTTCGCAGTATGATTTAGTGAACTGAACTGATTTCAAAAAACATTAATTCACTTAAGTAGTGCTTTTTGTTCATGTTCTTATCCCTGTTTAGAATGCTTTCTTCTTCACCCACGCAAATTCTGCAGTGATTTAATAACATTAATTCTCTATAAAAGCTTACTTGTCCATAGAGGCCACTGCTATTTTTTTTCCACCTCTGAACATTTATTTGACAATTAAATGTGAACTGTCATTACATACATAGTTTTAGTCAATATTTCATTACTGTAAATGTTGTCTCTCCATTCATCCTATTGCTGCCAGAAGGGCAAGAATTGAAGTGCTTTAGCATAGTACTTCCTATATACAATAAGCACTAATAAATCATTGTTCAATTTTGCACCAGAGCTAGCTCGTATCATTTTGCTAGAGCCAACTGTTCATATTCCTTTCCAACCTAGTGTTGGTGACATCATATTGGTAGCTTAAGGTCAATCGTGTTGGGAATATTTGCATCATAGAAATTGACAGACACTACAAATCAATGGCCTGGGTTTGCGTCTGGCTTCACCATTTACTAGTTGTGTGACATTGGGTGAAGTATCACTCTGTTTCTTAGTCATGTGATATTACTCTGTCAGTTTCTTCATCTAAAAGTAAGGATTCTGAATTATCTCCATATTTCATAAAGTTGTTGTGAGGAGTATACCAGTTTGTGCATGTACACTGCTTGGAAAAAATCCATGGTACATAGTAAGTATTCAATAACTGATAGCTTAATTTTTATTAGATCATGCATCTACCTAGCTCATAAATTCTCAACTGCTCTGTGAAGCTTTCAAGGAAGTCCACAACATAACCATGCCCGATTTATGGAACATTATTTCCCACAATGCCCCTGCTGTATAGACTAGGACACATTCTCTGCTGCCTCAGTGAATTTTTCTTCACCAACCCCTACGATAAGGGAACCTGACCACGGGATGAAAATCTTACTCTCTGGTTACTTACAGGAGAAGGATAACTGATTGAGAGACTGGGGCTAAAGTAGTAGCTGGTATGTTCTAGCATCCCGACTTCACAGGCAAAAGTTAAGCCTCATTTCCCACAGAGTCAATGGAAGACTATAAGACTCAGTATTACTCGATGATGGGTGATGACTTAGAGGGGTGGGATAGGGAAAGTGGGAAGGAGTCGCAGGAGGGAGGGGATGTGGGGATATATGTATAAACACTGCTGGTTCACTTTGGTGTACCTCAAAAACTGGCACAACAGTGTAAAGCAATTATATTCCAATAAAGAGCTTAAAAAAAACTAAGTATTATACTTAGTTATATTGCAGGTTAAATAGGCTTTCCTTGTCCAGATGGGAATTTGACCAATATTTATAATACTGTTTTATGGGAAAAAGTATTCCAACTCCCCCAAATCCTGCTGCAAACAAAATTTGGGAATATAATTCTTCTGAACTGTATACTTGGAAATTAACTAATAGGTTGGTTTTTCTGGGTTAACTGGTTCACATAGGATTTGACTAAAATCTTTTTCTTCCCTAATATACTGAACCAACCAATAGGATAACTAACAGTATTTAAAGATAGGAAGAAAATGACAGATTTTCCAAACCAATCTCCAGCCCAACCCAACGCTAGAAATCATATGTGCTTTAAGTTATAGACTTTGGCACTCAGAACCATAGAGCTTTTTAAAATAGCTTTTATTAAATATTGAGTAGTATCAAGAGGATTTTATAAAGTATTGTTGAGTGTAAGGAAGAGCAATAAGCAAAAAGTTGTGTACCTACCACCCCACATATGAAATAGAATATTACTGATACCCGTGAAACTCTGATCTGGTCTCTGATCCACTTTGGAGGTAACCACAAACTTGAATTTGGGGTTTGTTGTTTTCTTGATTATCTTTATAATTTTACCAAATATTAGTTTCTCTAACACACTATTTAAATTGTGTGTTACTTAATTTCATATAAGTGGTATCATACTTTAATGATTCTTTAGCAAATGATTGTTTTTTGCTTTTTGAACTTTTATTTGATACATGACATACATACAGAAAAGTCTACACATCATATGTGTGCTGCTTCATGAATTTCTGCAAGTTAATGCACCCATTTAACCTGCACTGAGTTGGGGAAACAGAGTGTTATCAGCATCCCAGAAGCCCCCTGTTGGCCACTTTACAGTCACTACCCTCCTTCCTGCCTGGGGTCACTAGTATCCTGACTTCTAACCTTGTAGATTAGTTTTGCCTGGTTTTAAGTTTTTTATAAAAAGAAACATACAGTATGCACTCTGTCTCTTCTGGTTTTCCCATTCAATATTATTTTTATGAGATTCATCCTTATTGTTACATGTAGATTGAACTTAATTCATTCTCATTGCTCATAGTATTCCATTGTGTCAATGTATCATAATTTATCCATTCTAGTGTTGATGTGGGTTGGGTAGTTTCCTTTCTGGTTATTATGAAGTGTGTGGCTATGATCATTCTCCTACATGTCTTTATTCTCAAGCAATTTGTTGTTTTAGTTCAATATTTGTTTCCTGAGATTCATCTATGGTATTATGTGTAGCTGTTGTCTACTCATTTTCACCATAGATAGTTCTATGACATAAATATTCCACTGTATGTTTATCCTTTTACTGTTGTTGTTTCTAGTGCTGCTATGAATATTCATATATTCTCCGAGAGCACATAGACACAGGTTTCTATCGGCAATAATTTCCCAACTGAAGAGCTATAGCTCCTATCCCCCAATATATTTCTAGTCCCAATCATTCATTTCTTTAAAAATTTAATTTAATTAAAAGTTGAGATGTAATTCCCATTACATAGAATTCACCCTTTGAAGTGTACAATTCAGTAGTTTTAAAATATATTGACAAGGTTGTGCCATGATTGCCACTATCTAATTCCAGAATATTTTTATCTCTCCATAAAGAAGTGCCACACTCATTATCAGTCACTTCCCTTTACTCCCTCCTACCAGCCCCTGGCAACCACTAATATACTTTCTGTAGTCAGGACATTTCCTATGAACAGAAGCATACAATATGCGGTCTTTTGTGTCTGACTTCTTTCACTTAGCATGATGTATTCAATGATCATCTATACTGGAGCATGGATCAGTTCTTCACTCCTTTTTATGTCTGAATGATACTCCACTGAATGGATATACCACATTTATTTATTCATTCACCAGTCAATAGACATTTAAGTAGTTTCCACATTTTGGCTATTGGGAAGAAGTTTTTGTACAAGTTTTTGCATAAACATGTTTTCTTTTCTCTTGGGTGTAATTGCTGTGTTTTATGGTAATTTTATGTTTAACTCTTTAAAAAATTGCCCAGCTCTTTTCTACAGTGGCTACACTATTTTACATTCCCACCATCAGTGTTCTAATCTCTCCACTTCTTCTCCAACACTTGTATTGTTCATCTTTTTTATTATAGCCATCCTAGTGGATATGAAGCAGTATCTCATTGTGGTTTGGATTTGCATTTCTCTAATGACTGATAATGTTGAGCATTTTTTTCATGTGTTTATTGGCCATTTGCATTTCTTTGGACAAATATCTATCAAGATCTTTTGTGTATTTTTAAATTGAGTTGTTTGGCCTTTTTTGTTGCTTTGTTGTGGAGTTATGAGTTCTCTATATATTCTAGATTCTAGACCTTTATCAGATATATGATTTGCATTTTGTTAGTTGTCTTTTTATTTTCTTAATAGCGTTCTTTAAGGCACAAAAGTTTTAAATTTAGATCAAGTCCAATTCATCTAGTTTTTCTTTGGTTGATTGCCTTTCGCAGGTCACATCTAAGAAACCACTGTAATCCACAGTCACAAAGATTTATACCTACATTTTCTTCTAAGAGGTTTATTATTTTATCTTTGACATCTGAGCCTTTGATCAATTTTGAGTTACTTTTTGTATACAGTATGAGGTAGGAATCTAACTTCATTCTTTTGCATATTGCTTACTCAGTTTTAAGTTCACACCTGTGCTGGGCACTGGTCTGTCTTTCTTTCCCACGTTCTGCTGTGTATTTCAGGGAATTAGTTTTCCCAGTCTCCCTTACCAACTGGCTCTCAGGTAGGGTCAACCGCTGGAGGTACTAGTGGAAGATTAGAAAACAGATGGCGGGGGGCGGGGGGGACAGAGAATTTCTCTCCTCATTCATCCTCAGGTAGTCTCTCTAGCAGTTGCTGTATTGCCTCTGTGCCTCCATAGTACACTAAATAACTCTTCCCTTTGTGGTTTCCATGCCCTCAGTGTGGTCCCACCATGCTTCTGGCTCCTAGGTGGCCCTGCTTTCTGAGTTCTGGTAACAAAACCTACTCTTGTTGTTCCTATAGTCCTGGGTTGGGAGGAACTCCAGCTGTTGCTAACTTCTGGACTGCTTCATATTCCCTGTTGACATCTCAGCTCTTCCATGCCCCGTAAATACCTTTATTAGATTCCTTCTATTAAAAAAAATACCTGGGAATGTTTCTGTTTTCTTCATTGGACTTGACTGGTAAAACATCTAACATTTTTCATTATCGGCTCAAATAGCTGCCATTTTCAGTGTATTGTAAATTTTTTCCTTAAAAGTGAAATCTATATATCATTCAGAAGTATTCAGTGGAAGATAAATATCATTTCACAGCAATTTGAGACCATTATGTAAAAATATATGAACAAGATCCTTGTCAGTCAAAAGTTTTACACTGTTTCCTTTCATCCCACTTCTATTATACATCCTGCACAGAAAGTCTCTTAATGTAATATATTTTTATGCTTTAAAGTCTTCAACCAGTAACGCTGGACTATTTTTCAGCAGCAAAAATAGGTACATAAATTAATAGGTACATAAATTAGAAATTGTTAGCTTCCTAGTTTCATAAGTTTCTAATTGTTAAGGTACTTCTTCTGGCTTGAGTTATTATACTATTAGTGTTCCCATAGTATACAATTGATGAAAACAGCATAAATACATTATATTCTTTTATAAATAATTATTGAACATGAAAGTCAAAGTTTTTTTGGAAATGCATCCCTTAAGGAGTTGGGTAAAGTGGTGCTTTTGGTGTCTTGATTAATGGAAGTCCTGTGTGGCAGCCAGAAGATTTTTAATATGCCCTGGGGTGGCCAGGAGGTATCCTTTCTTTTGTGAAGTGGGAAGAGGGAAATGTAAAGAGAGAAAATGCAAAGCACAGGCAAGTTGCCAGGCAGATCACTTTTAGGAAGAAGTATATATGACTTAGAGGATTTTGAAATTAATTCTTAAAACAATATGTGTTCCTGGAAAGTTATTATGTCCTGTAAGGGTGCATGTAACCCAGCATTGTGTGGGAAATTATCTTGATGCAATGGTAGCCTCTAAGAACAATAAGGCAAGCTATCTGTCACTGAACTAAAGGCTAATAGACCACATAAAGATTCTCGAATCAGGCAATTGATTGAATTTAATGAAAACTGAAGGAGAAGCAAGAGGATAGAGATGGTGTAGAGTGATATACTTAGGACAGTGTGCAAACAGGGTGCATAATTCCAAATTATGCAAAGCTTGTATATTTTGTCTCTTTCTCTCATGCTTTAACATTCTCCTGATGGTGTGGTTACAAGCTAGAGTGGAGGTTTGTGCAAGAGTGCTCTGCAGGAGGAAGGTACCTGGAACCAGTACACACTTGCTTATGGTATACCTGGCCATAGTTGTAGCTTACCCATTAGATTGATGAGAAGCTGTTGAGTTATTGGGCAGAGGACATGAACCAGAATGGAGGTCATCAATGGGATGCCAATTTAAGACCCTGAGAATATTGAGTGCCTCATTTATATTTAGTGTGTCATGAATATTTGATGCTCTTGGTCCTTCTACCCCTTCCAATTGATGTTAAGTAAGCATATGCTTTATTTCCCTTATGTCTAATGTGTCTTACAAACAAGTAGCTTCTATATTTAGTTTCATTTATCCTCCTTTGCTTCTCTGATTTTCTAAAGTACAATGAGTGTTCTTAAATGATACAGCAAATCACATTACACCAGGTTTGAAGCCCTCTGATATAGGAAAAAGTATTGATTCCTGAGAACTCAGGACACAGGGTGAGCTGAGGTGGCGAGAGCTGCGTTTCCTTGCCTCCAAGCACAAGCCTCTCATTTCTTTACTCCAGTATAACGTGCAATGTATCATCATTTTCTATGTGTTTCCTAACTAGGGCAGATGCTTAGATGTGGAATTGCCAAGTCACAGAGCACATGCGCAGCTTCAGCTTTACTAGATAACGCCAAACTGTGATCCCGTCTTCCATCACAAGTCGCAGTCTCAATAAAATGTAAGAAACTTCCCATTGCTCCACATCCTCAACAGAATTTGATCATTTCTGACAGAGCCAGGATTTAATAACACAAAAAGTTTCTATTTTGAAGGACAAAAACTTCAGGTCTATATAGAATTTTAAGTAAGTGTATTTCTTCATTGACTCATTTAAACAAATATTTATAGGCATTTATTGTATTCTAGACATTACACTAAGTGCTGAGGATGAAAAATGAATAACATCAATCCCTGCCCTCAAGGAATTTACACTCAGAGAGACATATATGTGAACGGAGAATTCAGGTGATGAGTGCAATTTTGTGTAACTGCAAATTGCAAAAGCATTGATGAAGGAGAGAGAGAAAATGTGGCTCATTTGGGGGCAAGGGATAGTAGGAGATGTGTGGGTTGGAGTTTTTCATAAGATATATTTGTTTTCAAATTTGGGTTTCGCCTTTTAACCCCTGTACTTGTGGTTCTGTGATGATAACTTGAGAAGGCCAGATTGTGAACTGTTTTATCCCTTGTCCCATATGACAGATGATATATTGAACCACTGCAGAGTTTCAGGCCATGCAATGACATGGTTGAAACTGTGTTATAAAAAGAGACCTCTGATGGCAACGTGGAGGATGATTTAGCATTGAGGTGGGCATGAATGGCGCCAGGGAGATAAGCTGGAAGTCTTTTGCAGTTGAGATTCAAGATGATAGAGGCTCAAATTAAAGCAGTGGTAATGGAGATGGAAAGAAAATACATATGAATGATATTCAGAAAGTGGCATTAATAGAATTTGGTGATAGACTAGAATTGGAAAATGAAGGAGGAGACCAGTTTATCTTGATACCCATGTTTCTGCCTAATGGGGAATATTCATTCATTCAATCAATTTATATGTATTGGTCACATACTATAAGCCAGGCCTCATGCTAGCTGCTGGGGATATCTAGGCTTCCGTGTTACACCACTCCAGGGGACATTATTCACATTGTGTACACGTGGAATATAGTAGGAATGGAATTACCTGGACATCTTCAGTGGTGTGGTTCCAGAATATTTGTGAGCCAGACAAATACCGTCCCTACCATTATGGAATTCACAATCCTGTGTACAGTGGAAGTATTAATAAAGATGGGGGAAAATAAGGACTGTGTCCAGTGGGCCTTGGCAGCATAAATGTTGTCTCTTGTTTTCCTTTCTGCTTGAAACGATGAGCTAGGTATATCGGACATAACCGACCTTGACTGGTTTATGGAATGAATCTTCAGATGGAAATTTCTGTGAGGCCATAGGACACGTTAGTCTGAAGCCCTTGTTTTAGGTTTTATGGGGAGTTACTTAAACAGATGTGCCGGTACACTTCCCATTTTGCACCTCTACCCTCTCTTCTAAAATGTGCTGAGAAAAATACAGCTCACATGTGGTCCTGTTGCTCTGCTCCTGGAAGGGAATTTAGAGGGAAGAGACCAAGTCTCCACTCCAACATAAACCTTCTGAAAGTTCTTTTTTCTTTTAGTGACTCCAAATTGCATGCTCTCTGACCGAGAATAAAAGTTGAGCAACTTGTATTAAAATTATCAAGGCCACATAGGATTTTCACAATAATTTCAGGGATGAAGTGAATGAATTAAAACAAATTTCTTTTTCTTTTCATACACGTGTAATAAAAATCGCTGATGGATTGTTTAGACTTTAATTTACTTAGATATAAGCCACCCCCCCCCTTTTTTTCAGTGACAAATGCAAAGTAACTTTCCAACTACTTTTTGTCAGTTTTTAAATTTTAAACAATGACAGTAGGACGTATTCTATAGAAAGTTTGACTCTGAAGAGAAATATTTTTGCCAGATTTCTGCTGAGGGAAGTTTTATTGTTGAGTTTATAAAAGTTTGTAAAACAAAGTTGCAAATTGAAAAACTTTCATATTTCAAGGCTGACTCTAAGATGAGTTATGGTTCTTATGTACTGTACTTCTAGTAATTCTCTCCTTATTAATATATTTTCCACAGTTCAAGTTTTACCACAGATATCTTCAAAAAAAGATATTTATTTTTGTGTGAACAATACTATCAGTATCAAAGAAGCCATGATTAAATCTTGAATGACAATATATAATAAATTGTAACACCTCAACTTCCATGTTTATAGTTATGAGCACACCATAAAAACACCCTCCAATAAAGATAAATAGCAGTGAAGCAAGTTAAAAACAGAAAAAAAGACTATGTTCAGTGAAACTACTAGATGCCACTCACATTTTCAGCAATCTTAGAGCAGAATAAGCTTTAAACTAAGTAAATCAGATGAAGATCTGGAACACTTCATCAGTTTCTTTTTTACTTGACAATAGTGACAGCAGTGTCACCCAATAGGATTTTAGATTTGTTGATTAGCCATGTACATATAAATCTGACCTAAATGTTGAAGTCAAAATTCTAATTAAGACTTGCTAGGAAGAGTCAAGTAGAAAGTTTGACTTGAAGGCATGTGAAAAATCCCTATTTCAGAAAGCCTAAGACTCAACATGTCATGGTTAAGCCTCAAATCTGGCCATCAAAAACAATAGAAAGTTAGAGATTTTACTTAGGAAATAGAAATAAATATATTCTCTGGGCAAAGATGTGAATTAACAGAAAAAGAACTGTATTGACAGGAAAGAACAGTGGCCAAGTCAGCTTTTTTTTTTTTTTTTTTTAATGTGTTACTTTTTTTTCCCCCACTCTGGTGAAAGTTTATTTCCACCACATTGGCACCAGTAGGAATTGTCTCTTATAAAAATCTTATAAAGATTTGATAATGGAATTCATTTAATTTAGTATTTTCATTCGGTATTCTTAAAAATCAAATTTAATACTAAAAGATCCACGATGAGCCAAGTATCAAACTTTTTTTAACATTTTTTTAATATGGAATTTTAAAAAATGTTTTATTTATTTATTTTTGGCTGCGTTGGGTCTTCGTTGCTTTCTCTAGTTGTGGCGAGTGGGGGCTACTCTTTGTTGTGGTGAGAAGGCTGCTCTTTGCTGTGGTTTCTCTTGTTGTGAAGCACGGGATCTAGGCATGAGGGCTTCAGTAGTTGCAGCATGTGGGCTCAGTAATTGTGGCGCACGGGCTTAGTTGCTCCATGGCATGTGGGATCTTCCCGGACCAGGGCTCAAACCTGTGTCCCCTGCATTGGCAGGTGGATTCTTAACCACTGTGCCACCAGGGAAGTCCCTCAGAGTTTTAAATAAAGGTAGTATGGGGACTTCCCTGGTGGTCTAGTGGTTAAGAGTCCCTGCTCCCACTGCAGGGGGCATGGGTTTCAGTCCCTGGTCTGGGAACTAAGATCCCGCATACTGCACAGAGCGGCCAAAAAATATAAAATAAAATAAGATAAGATAAGATAGGATCGGACCCTGGCCTTGCAGTCTCTTCTGCCTCACCCTCCTACCGGCCCTGCCCAGAGAAACCTCCATTCAACTCTTCTGTTCAGACCAAGAAGGGTGAACAGTGGGACGAGGACCAAGAGCAAGGCTTCTAGAAGTAGCCTAAACATTCTCCCTCCTGTAAATGTGTAAAAAGGTAGAAATCATGGTACCAGGGACCCCTGTGACCTAGCTGTAAGTAGCTTAGCCAACTTTATTTCCCCACTACATTATAATACTTGCTTCTACACAGGATAGTCCCTTTAATGTTCCAACAAATTTTTTTCCACTTTGATTTAGCTCTGGATTTTCTAAAAATACTTCAAAGGCCTTTAAATCCACTCAGAAGCAATAATTAAGTGAATTTGGGAAATGGTATATTCTAGTTTCTTCTCATGGAGGTTCAAGATACACACAGCATATTAAAAGCTGGGAGAAGATTGGCAGCACTAAGTCAGTTTATTTTGTTTCATTCAGTGTTTCTCGGGTTTATTTTACTATAGAAACATGGGATTGCCTTGTCTCTGACTTCAAGTGTAATAAGGCAGCATCGTCTAACCCAGCTCCCTGCCTTTCCTGGGCAGTAGCATTTTGCTCTCCAGACTCTGCAAGATATCCATCCACCTTCCTTGATCTCAGCTTTTTATCAGGTCTAGGCATGGAGCAGCTCTGGAATTTTTGTGTGTGATTTTATTTATGTATATTTTAATTGAAGTGTGGACTACGGAATTTCGTGAGAGCTGTCAAGAGGACTCTGGGGGGAGAATGTTGACCCATTCTACCTCTACTCTCTGTCCACACCTTCTTCTTTTAAAGATATATCTTCTTTCTTCTTTTTGTTTTTCTTTGTTTGTTTGTTTGTTTGGCTACACCACGCGACTTGCAGGATGTTAGTTCCCTGACCAGAGATTGAACCCAGGCCCCAGCAATGAAAGTGTCGAGTCCTAACCACTGGAATTCCCAATGTCTTCTAAGTATTCTAATGTATATTTATCATACCTCTCAGGTAGAGATAAATTAAACAGATGTGATGTAATGTTGGAAATGCTTATCTTACAATGACCCAAATGGTGTGACCCCCAAATGGAAACCACTGTGAATAAGTACATCATGGGGGCCAGAAAATTTGAAACCCTCATATATCAGTCTGGGAACAATGAGGAAAGAGAGAACACACAGTAATTTGAACAAGGAAAGTTTAATATAATTGTTGACTATAAAAATGGATTGGAGTAACAAAGAATTGGCTAGAAAGAAGTCAAGAGGGTGCTAAGGACTCTAGGAATAAGAGCATCTACTCCCCTCAGGACTGAAATAGAGCAACCAAGAAAGAGTCCTCCCCTTTCCTCCCCCTGGGCTGAGATACAGATCTTATTGGGAGAGCACAGCCTTGACTCCCTGGACGGCAGAGAAGTCACACTGTTGGAACTTGCTGGAAATCTACCCTGCAGGGTGCCAGGGAAAGCTGTTCCCAAGTAGATGTGTTTCGGAAGGCACATCGCTACAGAAGTCAAAGGTGGAGGAGGGTGAAGGAAAACCCTGGGTGCTGCTGGCGGCTGGCTGCATAGAGCAGGAGCCTGGCACTGGAGAAACAAACCTTGTTGCAGCAGATGGGCCCTGGGAAAGCTGCACGTGGGTGCACTGCAGGAGCCAGGAGCTGGAGAAGCTACACTTGCAGGGTTGTGGCAAGTTGCTCTGTTGAGCACAAGGGAAGCAGGAAGCAAACCACTTTCCCTCTGTGATGTTTCTCCAATGCCCCCTACTGACAAACTGTCAATGCCAGCTGGTAAGGAGAAATGTTTAAAGGGCCCAGATCCATTTTCACAGAGCAGGTAAAAAGATGAATTTGGACCTAAGAGGTAATAAATTGATAACTGGCACCCCTAGGGAAGAAAAATGATCTGGAGAAAAACTGTGACTTATAGGAGTGTGATTAACAAATCCCACCTGAAAAAAAGATAATTCAGGGGAATCATTTGAAGTTAAAGAAGATAAAAAATCATGGCTTATCAAACTTGATCATAGCTAGATGGGAAAAAGAAAGTACTTTCTTTGAGAAAAGTCTAGTTCAGGAAATCCTGGGGGAAAACACCAGAGGAAGAGTTTCTGACTATGAAATACAGAGGAACAAAGCATGATGGTGACTGGGAATTGGTATCCCCTAGGATTGCAGCTAAGAGATCCAAGTTGGATTATTGCTATTCTGTTCTTTTTTTCCTCTTCTAGTTTTCCTACCTCTCTAGTTGGTAATTCAGATTTCTCAGACGGTGCACATGCTGACTTTGTACTTTGTTATATGGACTGACTATTTTGATTTACATTTATCACCCTGATGGCAAATTGGAGAGAGGCGACAAATGGTTCAGGCCACCATCCCAAAGTCTATAGTGAAACTTTAGAAGTGTGGACAGTGCTATTAAAATTGGATAGCCGCCTGCCTTGGTGCCGCGAAGGTAAAATGCAAGCACATCAATGAAGAATGGTTTAAATTACTACAGGAAACCTTTCCTTAGGGTGTTCTTAGGTGCTTTATCACAGACCTCTGTAAACTTTTACATATAATATTCCACTACTTCTCGGAGATCACTGCCACCAACATAGAACAATTACCAACACCAACATACCAAAGGGCTGATTTAAGAAAATGAGTTTTATTTCTCTGACTCCTGGGTAATAAATGAGATTCTTTTTAGAAATTACATTGATCGCCTGAGGTAAAGAGGGTGTTGTTTAGTAAGTTGATATTATCGTCAAACACACGTGCCACTCTAGTCAGCATCACTCCTGAAGTACAGTTAGACAGGTGCTCCATAAATGTGGAGGATCATACGGCGAGTGTCAGCCTTTTCACGACAATGCTGTACCCTCTTGTAAATGCCTGAAAATGGCCCATGGCAATGCTAACTGGAACAACAAGGAAAGGTTTATGATGCTAAGCCCTCGGACTACAAACACTTGGTCTCTTGTTACAGCCATGCAAATTATTATAGGTCCATTGACAAAGGGAAAAATTGAGTGAGCTTATAACAAATCACACAGGATTGAACTGTATAAAAAATTAAAATGAAAAAAATATGTTAGAGAGCTTTGGGATCACGTAAGTTATTAAGCTAACTGTCTTGAAAGTATATATAGGAATTGTGAAAATCTTGTACACCAGAAAATTCTTGGTAAGCTCATTTATGGTTCTTGTGTCATCAGCTGTAAAACAGATGGAATAAACCTATGCAAGCCATACGTATATTTTTTCAAGTCCAGACTGCTTGGACATTTCTTTACTCTTTTCTCATCTATGCTGTTAATGTGCTCCCACTCTGAAGGATATTGGAAGATGCTGACACAGTGATGTGTAAGACAAGGGTGCCTGAAGAGCTCATGTGAAGGCGCTGATTCCTCATTCTCTGATCTTCGTTTTGGCCCATCCAAAATGATTAAGTGAAAAATATTAGTCTGATTAACATTTTATACAAAAAGGAATAAGTTAAATGAAGCATTTTTGACTTTTAGAGAACTAATTTGGATCGGATACACATTCCATCCTTCTATCTTCTGAAATAGCTACTCCTTTCTGATGTCCCATTCCAGCAGAATCCTGCATCCTTTTCTCTTCAGGGCAGGGACTGGCAAATTTTTCTGTGAAAAAAACCTAGGTATTAAACATTTTAGGCTTTGCAGGCCATGCAGTCCTTTTTACAACTACACAGTTCTGCTGTTTTAGGCAAAGGCAGTTACAGACAATACATAATTAAATGAATAGAGCTGTGTTCCAATAAAACTTTGTGGGCACTGACATTTGAATTTATATCAGGTTCATGCGTCATGAATATTATTCTTTTAATTTTTTCCCAACTATTTGAAAATGCAAAACCATCCTTAACTTGTGGGTTATACAAAAACAGGCATCAGGCCAGAAATGTCCTATGGGCTGTAGTGTGACAACTCGGTCTAGTGGCAGTGCTACTTCTACAAAGGCTCTGTGACTTTCATTCAATCATGGTCCAAGGGAAAACTCTCTAAAGATGGTTCTGTTTATAAAGTTTTCCCATAAAACCATTCAAAACTTTAGTGATCACTGATATGTCCATGATTTTTCACTGTACGTCTGAAAAGTTGCCCCACTTCATTAGCTGGCCCATTGAAAACTATTTTACAATTTTACAGTGACTTTTTCACTTTTCACCATGAGAATGTATCTATAAAATAATTTAGCAGTTAAAAATGAAATCTGAATGAAAGAAGCCAGTTTTGGGAGTTCAGTTCTTTGACTAGATAAGTAATTTGACTGTTTCACATCTCATTTTCTTTGTCTGGAAAGTCAGAATTTCCAGGTGTTGTTACTAAACAGTTATTCAAACGTTAAAGGAGATGGAAGGGAAAATTATGCCTGTATTTTCCGGAATAGCCACATGTTCAGAAAAATGTGTGTGTGTGTCTTTTCATGCCATAACATACAACAGAAAAGAGGCATACTTCTGAAGAGGAATCTAGTGGGTGATTTGTTCTGAACATTCTGGGGTAGAAAAAAAAAATCTAAGCCCAGGAGTGAGATCATGCAAACTATAGCACAAAATACACATATGTAAAATTTCACCATTTCCTTCTGTGCCTACTATTACCAGGAGAGGTTCAGTTTAGGGGTCTGTAAAAATGTTTTCTTCCTTTAAGTGTAACACTCTGAGCCAAGACATCATCAGTTCCAGGCTCCGTCAGCTCCAGTTGAAAGTGTGAATGTTCAGCAAGAGGATATTTTTGAAAGGAGCCTGAAAATCCACTGTGCCAGATACCTGAAACGCTGTTAGGGTATTCAGTGGAAAATTTCATTTCCACATTATAAATAACTGTAGGATATTTTAAGGGATCCAAGACTAGTAACTTTCAAGAGTTGCTTATATTAGCTCCACTGAAATGTGAAATGGAGGGAGGATGTCCAAGGACGGCTATAAAGCTGAATTACCGGATATGATTTATTAAAATAAATAATTCACCATTGATGAAATCGCCCCTAAAATCCCCAGTCAGAGCACCCAAACGTTGAGGCCTGTATATTTTGCTATCCACCAAGTAAAACAAAGAACAGACAAAACAGCAATGGAGGAAGAAAGAGGAAAAGCCCCCAAGATGATTACTTAAATTCAACTGCCCTAGAAGTTCTTATTCAGAAAAGCCCGTCTGGTCGCCCATATTTGAAATACTGACTGTTACTTAGCGTCACCACATTTTCTGGTAGTTCCCGGTTCTGTGGATTTCCAGGGAGAAGGACAACCCCAGAGAAGGCGGCATAGCACCGACTACGGTAGTTACTGAATTTTTATCTCCCTCTGACCACAGAAATAATCAGCTTCCGATAACTTCTCTCCTCCTCTGCAGCCCCTACACATTCAAAAACGCAACAAAACAAACCAGAGATCTTTGATAGACTGAATTGCAAAGTGCCCGGAATAAAATTGTCCCGCTAAAAGACCACCCCCCCCCCCAAAAAAAAAACCGCCTTGTGAGTTGTGTATGTGTATATGTATATGTGCATATATGTGTCAGTGTGGGAATGTGTGAGCGTGTGACTAAGTGGGGAGGCGGGGAGGGGGGGGTGTAAGGTAGGAAATTAACGCAGGCAGTCTGGTCTCTCTCTCTCTCTTTTTTTTTTTGAAGGGTGAATCTGCCTTCCCTTCGCTAGTCGGCCGCGTGCGGCTGGGGCAGACCCGACCCTGGTGCGCGCCGGCGGCGCGGCTGTGCCCGGGGTTAGAGCTCTCCCCTGTGACCGAAAAGATAATTAAAAATCACAGGCGCAGGAGACAGCTCGGTTCCTCGCTGCGCATCCAGTCGGTCGGAACAAGGGGGTTCTCGCATCCCGGGGGCACCCGGGCTCCGAGGCCAGTAGGCCGGGGGCGAGGAGCAGGTTGGAAAGGGGGTGTCCCCGTGGGTGATGCAGAATGAATCATCCAGGGTGGCAGGCGGCCGTGGGAAGGCCAAGGAGGCGGGATGGGCGCGGCGAGGAGGCTCGTGTCTGCGGGAGAGGCGGGAACGTGGAGAGAAAAGTAGGGAAGGGAAAGTCGGACGAGGGAGGCTTGGAGTTGTGGATAAGGAAAGGGAAGGTTAAAAAAATAAGGCCCCAAAGAGGAAAGACAGCAGTGTCCCCTGAACCCCACCCTTACCCCCGCGAGTGCGCTCGCCTAGCCACCGCCGCCCCCACCTCCGCTCCCAAGGTTGGAAGCCACTCAGTAAAGGGAGCATCTCTTTAGAGGGCAATCCCGGTCCCCAAGCCACGCAACTACAGCTCTCCAAGTTCATCTTGCGCTTGAAATAGGCTCCCGAGTGCTTGACAGGCACCAGGTCCCCTCTTCCGCGCCCCCACGCTCTCGAAGCTCTTCCAGGCCCCTTCAAAGGCAGACCCCCAAGCGCCTGCTGGGAGAGTGGAAGCGATGCTTTAAAAACCGGGAGGGAGGGTCGTGGCAGGTCGCTACCAGGGTGAGAGAGGCGTTTGCGCTGAGCAATAAAAACGCGGATTAATGGGTCGGCGAACTGACTTAAATACGATGGGGTGGGGGGTGCGATGAGTGATGACTCAACTATGTTTCTTCCTGAATACTCCGAAGAGGAGGCACTAGAACTTTTAATTTCTTTTATAAAATCACTTATTACTGTGTAATGTCAGCTACCCTGTTAGGAATCTTTGAAACGTTGGCAACTGATGGTTCTTTTTGCAGACACATTTTCAAGCTTTGCGAGGTTTAAAGGAGACTGACAGCAAGGAACTTAGCAGTACACTGCGAGGAGGGGAAACGGCCCGGTGCCCCCATCTTAGGGGTGCAATAGCCTCAAGCGGATTTCCCGGCTTCTGCGGGCGCCGCACATTGTTTTATTTGTTTTGAAGGCTCAGAGTTTGAGGCTGGTCGGAGACACCCACGTGCTTCTGACTCTCATCAGCGTAATGATCGCCTTAGCCAGAGTCGTGTCTATATAAACCACAAAAACCTAATCATTAGAAATCCCAGCCTCCAAAAACCACATTTTAGGTAAAACTGCCGCTTTTTTTCTGCGCTCCTTCATCCTCTTGACCACAACTTTTTGGGGGATCCAAAGTCGCTTTTTAAACCCACATTGGGAAATAAATACATAAATAAATAGCCATTGAAGCATTTTCAATATTTTATTTTGTATTTTTATTTTTTTCCCCGGGAGCGGTGGGGGAGAAAGTTAAGACATTAGACCTAGTGTTAGATGCAGAATAGACAATAAAAGATTAGATTCGTGGAAAACTGCTGGGGTTTTCCCCCAGCGAGGGTTTTTGCAACTTATTTTAATCATCAAGCTGACAGTTTTCCAGTCCTTAAAAAACTCATCCTGGTTCTCTAGGAATGACAAGTTTGAATATAGAAGAAAAAAGTGTCCAGCCCACCCACTTGAGTTTCTAAAAGCTATTTTGACAAGTGTCCCCTCCACCCCAATTTTTTGTGTCACTTAAAAAAAAGAAAAAAAAGAAACACCCAAACCCTGCAAAATCTTTTTCTCCCTCGGGAGCCGCTCCGGCGGGGGGTGTGTGGGGGGGGGGGTAGTAGGGTGGGGGAAGGGTGAAGAGTGCTGAGAAGTCAGCACAGACGCTCAAGAATTTTCCTTCCTCCTCTCCTGAAGTTACAACGAAAAATAACGACAGTCAGTTCAGCCGGCGGCTCTCTGGCGTCTCAGCTTCAACCTCCTCGGACCAAGAGGGGGTTCCTTGTCTTGGGGGGAGGGGGGGAGCAGCAAGAGGACGCGACCAGGCGCGATCCCCCTGGACCGGGGCCGCCTCTCTCGGCTTCCGAAGCTGCGCGCGGCGGCCCGGGGGCTCCTTCTCGCGGCCGGCGGGCGGCGGCAGCGGCTGCGATTCGCAGGCTCGAGAGCCGTTGCCCCGAGATCCGCTGCCCGCGACTTACCTCCTGGCACCTCGGAGCGCGAGGGTCAGGGGAGCCTTGCAAAGAGCAGGAGGGAGTGGATGCGAGGAGGTGGCGGGGAGAGGGCGAGAAGAGGAGAAAGGAAAGGAAGGAGCCGCGCCGGGGAGCCTGGCTGGCAGCCGCCGCGGGAGGAATCTGAGTGTGCAGCCGGCGCGGGGGGAGCGGCGGCCGCCGCGGAGGAGGCGGCGGCGGCGGCGGCAGCGGCAGCGGCGGGCGGGCGGGCGGGCGGCGGCGCGGACGCCTGCAGCTGGGTCGCTGTGCGCGGCGCGGAGCGGCGGTGGCGGGCAGCGCGCGGCGATGCTGGCTTCGGGGCTGGACTGCTGAACCCACTCGGCTCCGACGCCGGACTCGAACTGGGAGGGGGCGCCAGCGCACCCAGGACGCGGTGCCCCAAGGGACCCCACTCCAAGCTGCTGCAACGTGAAGCCTCCCGCCTCCCCGGGCCAAACGCATCCCGGTGCCCGTTCGCAGCTGCCACCCCGGGTGTTCCAAAGGCTCCGGCAAGATCTGCGCCTCCCGGGTCTCCCCACCCCGCCAACCCGATTCCTCCGCACCGCCACCGCTGGCTCCCGTCAGACTCCGCCCGGCAGTCGGCTTCATCGAACTTGATTTCTCACCTCCTCAGCCCCATCACCTCCAGCCCCTTTCCCCCGTCTCGCCTCCACCCCCCCCAGTTTCCTCCTCCTCGCCCCTCATTTCCACCCTCCTCCCCCTCCCCCGGCCACTTCGCTAACTTGTGGCTGTTGTGATGCGTATTCCCGTAGATCCGAGCACCAGCCGGCGCTTCAGCCCCCCCTCCAGCAGCCTGCAGCCCGGCAAGATGAGCGACGTGAGCCCGGTGGTGGCTGCGCAACAGCAGCAGCAGCAGCAGCAGCAGCAACAGCAGCAGCAGCAGCAACAGCAGCAGCAGCAGCAGCAGGAGGCGGCGGCGGCGGCAGCGGCGGCGGCGGCGGCAGCGGCGGCCGCTGTGCCCCGGTTGCGGCCGCCGCACGACAACCGCACCATGGTGGAGATCATCGCTGACCACCCGGCCGAGCTCGTCCGCACCGACAGCCCGAACTTCCTGTGCTCCGTGCTGCCCTCGCACTGGCGTTGCAACAAGACCCTGCCCGTGGCCTTCAAGGTAAGAAGCTGCGGCCGCCCCCCGCCCCCGGCCGGGCGCCGAGGGACCTGCCCGGCGGCGTCTCCAAGCCCACGGGGGCCGGAGCTCCTACCCGGACGGCGTGCAAGGCTCCTACTTCGGTGGCTCTGACCCGAGGGACCCCCATCCGGCCCTCTTCCTCCGGATCCCACAGCAGCCTCGGGGCTTAGTGACCCCGAGCAGATCCCTTCCTCTCCCACCTGTGCCCGTAGCCACCACCTCAGCCCTTGGTCCCTTTATCGGTTCATCACCCCTGGAGCCTCCCGGCCGACGTCCCGACCCACTCCTCGGAGCGGCCTCCCCTCCCCCAGGAGCCCCCGGGGGCCCACTCTCGGCGCCGCCGCCGGGACGTGCTCCACCCCGCCCCCACTCCCCGGTCCCGGGGCGTTCTCCCCCCGGGACTCCCACGTCCCCCTCCCCGGCATCCCGGCCGGGCCCGCAGCGCGGGCCGCCGCGCCGCCCCTCCCCGGGACTCTGCGCGCGCCCCCTCCCAGCCGAACTCCCTCCGCCCGTCTCGGCGCCCCCTTCTCTGACCCGCTTGTGCCTCGGCGGTCCCGGCCTCTCCCGGGCTCGCGGGCCGGTGTCTGTGGGGGGCCGGCGCCGGGCGTTCGCGCCCTGGGGCGGGGCGCCGGGGGCCGGCTGCTGGCTGCGGGGCGAGGGCCGCATTGGCGGTGTCCGAGAGGGTCCCGGGCGAACCTGGGGACTCGGAGAGCGGGTGAGGGGCGGACGGGACGGGGGCGTTTTTCCCCGCCCGCAGACCCGCGCCCCTTCCCGCTCCCGGGAGGAAGGCGGGGCCGCCGGGGTCGCCGCGCGCCCCGAGGCGGGGAAGCCCGGGCGTCCCGGGCGCCGGACCCTCAAGTGCACGGCGGCTCGGGCCCGTGGAGGGGGCGGGGGCTCGGGCCGCCTCTTCACCGGGACCCGCTCCCCGCCTCGCCGCGCCTGGGAGGGAGAAGGGAAACCTGTGACATGGCTTCGGCTCGCCCGCCTTGGAAACTGAGGTGACATCGTGCGGTTCGCCTTATTCTTACTATTAAAGTCTCACACCCCAAAGATCCCTCCCGCTTCTAAGAGGTCGTGGGAGGCTGGGGCCCGTGACCTGGGCGCCGAGGGAGTAACCCCGGGGCTGGAGCGCGCCCTCCGCGCGCCCCGCGGCCTCCTCCGCCCGTCCGGCCCGTTAGTTTGAGGGCGGGTGTCCCCAGCCAGAGTGGCGGGCGGCGGCTCGGCAGGTTGAGGGTGTAGGGGCCGGAGTCTCTCTGTAATGCGATCGGGGTCCCCCGGGCAGTCCTCGTCCCATCGCGGAGCCCCCAGGGCTGGGAGCTCCCCAGGTTGCTGGGGAGATGGGGTTCAGGGCCACGCTCCCTCTCGGGAGCAGGCGCCTGGGGTGGAGGGGGCGGTGGGGCAGATTGGGGCTGGAGCGTTCCTGGGAAGATGCTTTCCGGCCCTGTCTAGCCTCTGAACCCGCGAAGGTGGGCCTGGGTCCCCCGGGTTCTGGGCTTGTGGAGAGCAGGGTAAGCCAGGCCTTGGGGGGAGTGGGGGGAGTGGAGGGGGGAGAGGGCGGAATCCTGCTAGTTCCTCCCTTGTGGACCCTGGGGCCAAACTCCCACGGGCCGCTGGCGGTTCCCAGTCGTTGACCCCCCGCCCCGCACCAGTTCGCATTCCGTGTGTGGGTGGGGTGGAAAGAAAGAGGAGTCCAGGTCAGCTAGAGCTGGTTATCTCGCTGTGTTTTATATCAGAACAGAAATCAGAATGAATTGTTATGGAAAAGGGGATGTTGCATTCTGAGGCAAGTTTCATTTTGCAGTTGGCTCAAGAAATGTGTGTGTGTTTTAACCGTCCCATTTCTCCTTTTATAAACCACCCATTTTGTAGGGTAAGCTTTTTTTCCTTGAAATATGAAAAGTTCAGAATATAGGCGAATCGTAGAAATTTTCGCGAGAGATATCTTTTACGATTTATTGTCCAAGGGCCCAGAATTTTATAATTGGCTTTATGTGAGAGTGGAAATTTGTTTCCACCGCCCCCTCCAAAAACCTCTAAAAACACACACAAAAAAACCTGGACGAAAACAGCAAATAATACAAATAAATACATATTTTATATATAAAATGTCACAAGTTAGGATATGAAAAAATTAAGGATAGGTGCCCACATTTTTAAAGAGATTTAGATGTCGGATATTCTACATTCCGTTTGTTTTGCTAAACGGGTCTTACATTTATGGTGCTGAGTTGATTCTGAGCGTTAATATTTTGGATAGAAAGGATGTCGTTGGCATAAAGATGGAATGCAGTTTAGTTTGAGCTATTCTCAGATATTTTGGCTATCTTTCGGTTTCCTCACCACCACTCTTCTCAAATTATTTTGAAAATAAATTGCTTTCTCTGCTATTCATCATGTTTCTTTTTAATTACAGATTAATTTTACTTTTAACCAGTAAGCAAAACCATAGATAACACATGGCCACATTAAACTGAATGTTTTAATTCATATTAATTGAAAGGTAAATTGAGTTAACCTAAAACTTGACTTTCATGTTTTTCCATCCCTCATACCTGCCTTTAACAAAATTCAAATAGCAGGCGACAGCTGAGATCCACTCAGTACAGAAATTTTGTTTCTGTTGAAAAAGATGTGTAGATATCTGGAACATCCAGATTTTGACAATTTTTTGTTGTTTTCATCTGAATGTTGACAAAAACAACCTCTTTTTACCTTACTTTCGAGATAAAAGCCTGCGAGCCGTAGACGTTCTAGACTCTTGCAACATAATCAAATACATCTGCAAAGATGAAGTAATAAGAAGTCTCAGTTTTAAAAGTGGTGACAGCAATTTGGTATCATATTTAGAGCTATGTACAAAGTAAATTATAGTGTTGTTGGGTAGATAGCCGACAGGTAAATATATTTGATACAGAACTTAATTGTCGAGAAGTCTGGTATTCAAATCAATATAATATTTATTGAGCCCATATTTTATGTCTGTGACCCTGAGCTCCGCAATGTAGAGAGTCAGAAATGAATTCAGTAGACTGTGTTTTGATATGTTAACTTAATACAGCGCTTCAAAATGATATTGACAATGTATTATATTAAGACACATCATTGTATTGGAGTCGTCCATCTGATCTTGTTTTGGGATTATACGAGAGTACTTAATTCATCTATACTCTGCCATGTAAAAGGGCAAAAACAACTTGTATACTTTAAAATACACCAAGTTGTTTATTAGCGTTATATTTTTAACAAAGTTCTGCAGTTTTGAAATGTTCAGTCCTCCCAGGTGTCAAGGAAATGGAAATAAATATTTTTAACATTTCTCTCAGGTGTATCTCACTGAAAGCTTAAAATAGTTAAGGCATACTATTAGAGGATCCCAGGCCCTTTCTGTCCTAGGTAATTGTAGTGATGAAAAAGCAATACGCAAATTCAGCTCATTGGTTAATAATGGTCAGGTAGAAGTAGTGGAGACAACATGTTTGCCATGCATCCAGTAGCACCCTTGTAAGTTAGGGGTCTGTCAGCATTTCCACCCTGAAGCCTGGTGTTCAGGGTTCATAACTCAGTTGCTTTAAATAGCTTCAAGCTGAAACACTGTGCAGAAGTTTTAAGTCCAGATGTATATTTTAAAGCTAAAAGTAGTGTAAGACTACTGCACTGCTTTAAGTTAGTGAGCACTGGTCTATATAGTTACCAGTATCATATGTTTTTCTGGCAATGTTAAAGAAAGAAAATTTTTAGATATATGATTTATTGCTCGTAGTTAATTCTGCATGTTTAATGATACCTTTCAGTATTTGTCATAAGTAGGGTTTCAAAATGATGGAGCAATTTCTATTTGAAAATAATTTTTTCGACATCATTGGCCATTTTTCTCTTCCTAAGCAAGTATGTAGCTAATAACTATTGGACATAATGAGTTGTATTTTCCTTACGTTTAATGATCAGATTTTATGTTTGTGTCTTTCTGAATGTAATTATACCTAAACAAAGAAAAACAGGTTATTAAACTTGTTAAAACATTGCTAAACCTACTGAGTTGCTGTGCAAAATTATGTAAATCGTAATAGATCTCAAATTAGGTAAAGGCAGACACATTTTGTGTTATGCCTTTAACTGCAATAAAATTAATTTAAAATTAAAAATTTTAGGATTGAGTATGTAAAACGTACTGCTAAGGTAAAGGAAACAAATAATTTTAGATGGAAAATAAATACTCAAAAAATTTTAGAAAACTTATATTTGAAAACAGGCATGGTAAAATACCATTCATTATTTTCTCCCCATTGGCACTGCTGTTTGTATCTTTTCAAAATTCCAGAATATCCATTGTTAGATGGTCTAAACCAGCTTGATACATGGCTCATAAATTTCTGGGTTAAATTGAAATAATTTCTGTCAAGTTTCGCTTTGACATATTTTTAAGATTATGAAGTGATATTTTATATCGTATTTACTCTTTTCTCTACATTTCAATGAGGTTTTTCTAAATTCTAGGTTAGATTCTAAAAAGTTACTGTGATACTTGTGAAAGTTTTTCCTAGTTAAAGTTATCTTTAAATAATTACTATAGGAATAAAACTTCCTTTTTTGCAATTACTCCCTTACCTTTCTTTTTATTCCAAAGAAAGATTTGACCAGATTCTATCTTGGAGAATAATTATACTTCAGTTTTGCTGCAAGTACAATGTGCCCAGTGATACTGGTCTGTAAGAGTAATTGATTAGTGAAGACTAGACTTCTGTACGTGGAAATGTCATAGGCAATTTAAATTTCCCTATAATAAGACCACAAAAACAATTTTAAGGGCCTGAGTTAATTCTCCATTGCTCCTCTTTCAGAGTAACTCACAGATTTAGTCATAGGGAGTCTCATAAAAATTCTCAATACCATTTCTAGAGTCAAGTATTCTTTTACTTTATTTTGCTCAAGCTCCGTATCATATGATTTAAAAGCTAGTGATAGTGAGGTTCACTAAATAAAGGAACTTGTTTCTCTATTCTAAAATGTCAGGACACAAAATTACTTCCCTCTTCTCCTTGAAGGTTCTTGAATTTGTAGATTTTGTATTTTAAAAGCACCTAGAAAAGTAATTGTTACAGTTGCATCACAAATTATTCTCTGCAGGACAACTTTTTGTACTGGGTAGCGTGGAAACAAATTTTAATGTGTGCTAACTCCTAACTAGTTAAAGGGTGATTTTTGAGCTGCTCTCTGTCCCTTAAAATGTTTTCCATTGCTTGGGTTTGGTACAGATGAAATGTGTAAAAATTTCTTGATTCTTTTGGGTTTCTTTTAGATAAACATAGTTGAGAATCTCCAAGGGAAACTTTTTAGCTTCAGAGATCTACTTTTTTTTTAAACTCTCAAACATATAATTACACTTCTGATTGATATAAAGTCAAATACATTATTCCTTATCCCTGCTTTTTTCCTCAGAAAAACATTAGGCAATCTGATTTGGTAGAGTGAACAGCAGAAAAAAGCCAATATATTTAGCTATTAAAATAGAATTCAGCCATAACAGGAAAAGTTGTCACTATATCTTGTTAGTTAGCTTTTTTTTTTTTTCCAGGCCAAGTTGTAAGCCTTATAGAAGACTCACAGATTGTGATGACCTATTTGTTTTGTTATTAAATGTAATATGTAAAACATACCAAAATTTAATATGGCCATTGTTATACTACATAAGCAAAGAAAAGTGGATTTATGTATTTCACTGTTAGGGATCTTTTCTTTCATATTTTCCCATATTGAATCAATTTTCCTTTTCTTCTAACTAAAAAAAAATCCATTATGTTAAAAATATGCAGTAAAATAATAATGTCCCAGAGCTCTTAAAAATCTTTATATTAGGGCAAATTTCTTCACTTTTTTTTCAGAAATTTAGCCATCCTGGAGTGAAACCCTTCAGCAGTTCTCCTATATTTCTCAACAACACCAAGAAAACATCTCAGGACATGAAGTAAAGAATTACATATTCAACTGAACCCTTTAAGGATGCTTATAAGTAAAAGTCTGTGTTTAGCACACAGCTGACTTGGAACAGAAGTTAGCCTGCTCATCTTACAAAAAGTGCATCATTATAATTATACTCTATACTTATATAGTATCTTCTACATTGTACAGACTTTGAAAAAAACTATTTCCAATTTATATTGGAAAACTGTAGTTTCAGGAGATGAAGTTACTTGAGATCATAGCAGATATGTAACAGAGGTGGGGGAAAAGTGGGGCCTCTTGATTTTTGGTGCATTCATTCTCTTCTAAATAGTACAACTTTTCTGCCTTCATTAATACACTTACTGGTTCCATATTTACTTTGACATAGAAAGCCACACAGCAGGTGTTAAAACACAATATGCTGAGTGTAAAAAATGTCAAACATTCAGATGAATACTGGCAAACATAGCTTTCTCAGTATATTTCAGTATTTTTCAAATGTGCACATTTTTGGCATTGTGAATTCAAAAAGTTGAAAACTACATTGCCCCCATCAGGGTACAGCGTTACCTATGTTCAGCAGCCACTTGAGGCACTAGATCAAGTATGCAGGAAGGAAGTCATGTTCTCAAGGGATTTACCCTTGACCTGGGAGACTTCTCAGATTGTATAGAGTAACGGTATATTCCGGGTAAAAGATAGTGGGCATGATTCCCTCTTCTCTGGGACGGAAAAAGTTGTCTGAAGACTAGTTTGGAGCAAGGGCATGTTGCCGCTAGCTGGGGATGCTGACTAAACCTTTAACTGGTTCTCTCATGGACTGTTGGTGGTGGGAAGTGATGCTCTTTATGGAGCTCTTTCACTTATTTATTTCAAAAATATTTCTTAAACATTTACTCTATGTGCCAGGCACTGTTTTGGGAGCTGAGTGTATAGTGGTGGACAAAATAGATGAAGACCCTTGCCTCATGTAATTTCTAGTCTAATATAACCTGGGATCCTAAGAGGGAGTCTCATAGCTTTGGGCTAGCATAGATGGGTCATTCCTATATGTACATTGAAATGGGGATCATTTGAGTACAGTGGGATGCTGTGGAAGTGGTTTCTGTAATTTAAGGACAGCTCTAAGATTTTAAACTGAATAGCAAAGTGCCAAAGAAGGAGTGGAACTGAGAAACAGCCTAAGAGAAGAGTAAGGATGAAAAAAATATTGACAAGTTTGTTTGTTTGGTTGTTTCCCTGGCTTGATCAGTGGTTATTGTGGAGGGATATTAGGGTGGAGTTCAAGGGTGGGGGAAATGCAGCTTTAAAGTGCAGTGATAGTGTTTGTTTCATCACATTGTAAGAAATCTGCTTTAATGAAAGTTACATACAAATTGGATTGGGAGCATGGAATTAAATGCTTAGGTTTGCCTTAGGGACATCTTGACAAAAGAGGGAGTAGCAGAAGGATGAGGGTAATATTTGCCAGACAGGCACACACACATGTGTATTGTCATTGGAGGGTACTGGGGCTACTGTAGCCGGAGTTGTGGCTTAGTCACCACAAGGGCATCTGGAAGTGGAACGAGGAAGAGATGGAAATCATCTGAATGTTATAGGATCCTGGAAGTTAGTTGAGAGAAAGGATGTTATCAAGGGGCAGGGGCTTGGTAATGAATTAAGAATAGTGTGTTTTATATATGACAGCAAAAACTCTGCGCGGACATTCTCTTCCGGGCTCCATGGTAATCAGAGGCACCCATTTGCAAGTTAGCCGACCCGGGTTAAAAGTGTGATCCCTCGCCTTGCAGCGGTGAAAATGTTTATTAGCCTCAAAGACTGATGATTCTGGATCCTGATTTTCCTGAGTCAGTCGGCTACAGGTTAACTGTTGAAGATTAAGGAGGCAAGTATGTCATTCCAAGATGGCAGATGGGACAAGACAGAAGTTTGGCTTAAGGGTGTATTTTCTGTCTACGCCACTTATTTGTGCGTGGTCATTTTCAGCCTGTTCTATATCTTTATCCTGTACCTAGACTGCAGGCTTCTTGATGGCTTTGTATATTCCACTGGGTCCTACTGCAGAGTGGGCATTCAAGAATTCTTTGCAGTGTGACTGAAAGCTGATTATCTAGCTCAAAGTAGGGAATGAAATGTAGTTCTGGGTACCACACTATATTTAGGCTTCCCCACAGCCAGGAACTGAAAGATTTCCCCTAAATGTCTTCTCCCATAGAGCTGACCAGACTTCCTTTTTTTTTTTTGGCCTATGATCTGGATGAGACCACACCTCAGGGCGCTCCAGGCTGCAGACAGGCAGTGCCTTAATATGTACGATGCAATCTGCAGATGGGGCGTCAGCTTTCCTTCTGTGGCATAATTCCTATGGACAACTTAACATGGGGATTTAATAAAAACGTACATGCATTCTGTGAAGAATCCAACAACAAATGAAGGAAACTTTTGCCTGCCCTTGAAATGGGTGGACCCTGAAACATTGGTCTGTTTGAAGTGGCATCTGAACCCTTATGCAGGTGCCTCATTCCTGTCTGCCATGACTGGACTAGAGCACCAAGTCCTGATAAGATGCATCATTTATGATGAGACTATATTCTTGGTTTTTAAGCTTTTCTGATGTGCCATTATTGCTGCTGTGTTTCCTGTTTTTTGTAGGTGGTAGCCCTTGGAGAGGTACCAGATGGGACTGTGGTTACTGTCATGGCAGGCAACGATGAAAATTATTCTGCGGAGCTCCGGAATGCCTCTGCTGTTATGAAAAACCAAGTAGCAAGGTTCAATGATCTGAGATTTGTGGGCCGGAGTGGACGAGGTAGGTCTCTGATTTTTAACATGGATAATGGAATAAACACATTAGGATGCTATGATGAAATGTAGGCTCGTCTGTATACAAATCAGCACCTTCTACTGAACAGAATTACTGAAGGTTTTCTTTAAATACGTCCAGATGAGGTTGAGTGTTTTTGTGAGTACTCAGGCCTTTTTCATTTGTTTTATGATACTGAAAATTCAAACAATGTTTTCAGAAGAACCAGTCCCTAATTTCACTGGGTGTGAGCATATAAGGTGGCGGGAAGAACAGTTGGAGGTTCAAGTTCTGAGTTATGAGGAGCCGAATAACTGAGTACATTCAGTGGCAAAGGGCAAAGAAAAGGGAATGCATTGGATCAATTTCCTGGTAATATCAATTTTGCTCTAAGTTGTAGCAAGGACAGCGAGCGTAATGGTCTTCACTTATCACATATGTTACCTCTGCAGGATTTAATTTACTCTTATAAGAACCTATTTAAAAATCATGCTTTTTTACAGGAGGCTTTTCATTTGAATACATGGAACTGTGTTACTTATGTTAAAATGACTATGTAGAATTGCCTAGACAGATGGATGATCAGGACTCTAAATATTTCCACAGTATTTAAGAGTCTCCACCATCCACACTCCCATTCAAATATTAGGAATCCTTAAAAAGATCATAAAACAGAAAATAATCCCTTTTAGGGTTTTCATAGCTGTTTCCTAAATGGGGTTAATGTTTTTTAAAAAGTCTCGAAGAAAACCAATATTTTGGTTTTTATTTACGTATTCTATAGAGAGACTTTTAATCATCATTCGTTAGAAGTATTATGTTCATATATTTATTGATCGAATCTAATACTTCCATTTTAAGTATTTAGATGAGAAGAGAGAAAATAGACCACTTTAGGACTGGGGTGAAATAAATTATAAAGACCTATGGAGTGACTTCAGCCCAGGTTTGAATTAGGAAATGAGAAGCATCAATTTTTAAACCATGTCCAATAATTGCCCTTTAGTTTGGATCAGATGTCAAATTATTACCACTGTAAAAACTTGATAAGGGAAATTAAAGCAAGGCTGTTTCCGATGAGTAGTTTTAGTTTACTTTCTAGGAACAGGGCCAAGAGGTTGTACTTTTTAACTTAAAAAAAAATGATGCATGCTAATGAGATACTGTTACTGAAAGGTTTGAAATAAAATGAGGCTCAGAGCCTCTGGTAGAATCAAAACTCAAGGGGTTATCTCTGTTATCAGGTTTAGTTCACTTTCATTAAAAGAAAAAAAAAAAAGACACATCCTATCTCACTCGACTGATTAGGTGTGAAGTGTGTATGTGTGTGTATTCATTTTTTTCCCTCAGTTACTGGTGCAGGCCCCACAGGACAATTAAAATTTCTTTGTTCTAGTAAGAATCAAGAAAAATTTGAACACAATGATTTACCTGTATGCTCTGAGTTGCATCTGTCTCCTTATGTAATATTACTTTGTTTTGAACTAGAGTAATGAATTTTAGTATTTAAAAGACCAGGTGCTATACTTCATTTTACTTTACAGATACAAACTAGTGTTTTCATTTATCTTGCTTTTGTATTATATAGACGCTGCATAACTTTTCTCTGATCAATTTGAGTAGAAACTATGGCAAAGTGATAGTGTACTTTGTAAACCCTCAACATATTTATTTAAGAAACTTCAAAGAGAAACAAAGGGTGTGCACTGTTTTACTATATTGGCTTTCTGAGTTTTGGCTGGTTTCCCAAATAGCAATTTTTATATTTAAAAAAAAAAGACAGACTTAACTGCTTGCAGACTTTTCACGCATGGAAGATGAAGAAAGCTTCTTTTGATGAAGTGTAATTATGTCCAAACAGAGCTGACCCCCTCCCCCTATATTTCTTATGATCTTAACTGAAGAAAGTAGGATTTTTCCTTTGAAGCAGCCGGGACTTGGTGGAGGATCTGAAATGCTACAGTCTGCTGCCAGAGGCAGGATGGAGAAATTGGTCCAGACTTGTCTTCGAGACTTGGATTGGGGGTGGGGGGGGAGTGGGTGGAGAGAGAAAGAAAAATTGATTTATCACTAATAATAGATTTTTATATCACGAAATGAACGTTGTATGAAAGGAAACAGTAATATCAAGCTGAAATGAAGAGGAAAAAAGGACAGAGAATACTGATAAGAGATATCACTTTTGAAAAAAAATGGGTCAGTTCTTCAGTGGCAGGAAACCCTTTAACCTGTGTGTGTACCTGACCTGCTTTCTAACAGACTCTTTCCAGCTTCCTCTTTGATTTTCACACTTCTACATTTCTCTCAGGTTTTTAAGTCTGGGTCAACACGCTGCTACCATTGTATTTTTTTCCCCAGCTATTTAAATTTTCTATTTTCAGTAGCATTAAAAAATAAAAAAACACCAAGTTCCTCAAATGCTGTGTTTTGTTTTTTTTCCACTGGTAGAAATGTAAACTCAGAAATTGAAAAACAGTTTTCAATTTATAAAGGAGTCACATCACTACTTACTCTGGCATTATAGGTTGTCTGATGACCACAATTTTTGGAAGTACTTTGGAATAAAAGTAGAGCATCTGTGAAACTTGCATTTAGTGAGGACTGGCTTATATTATTTTAAATTGTCTTTTCCCTTTTTCTCCTTTATATTTTAAACAGAAGTATTTAAAGTGACTTTGGTCCTTAAGTTTTCTTGGTGTGCTTCCTCACATTTGACATCAAGCATGTTGCTTTTAATTTACAAGCACATCTAAGCACCTGTAGTGTACAGCATGGTGCTTTGTCAATTTAGGACACAGTCGGTGCTTATAGTCTTAGCTTTCCCCACTATTTCTGACAGCCCCTTGGGCTAGGTTGGAATTGTCTTTCAATGACAGTTCCTATGTGTATCTCAGAAAATATATGAGTTGAGGACATATTGCAGAACTAGTTCCTAGATGAAGCTAAGGATGCTACAATTAGTTGTCTAATGAGTGCTAGCTCCGTAACTAAGAGCCTGCATTTTTATCTTTTATTATGGAAAGTAAAAAACAATGGGATTTGGAAATTCTTTTTTTTATTTTGAGGATCTCATGAATACTCATATAAACATTTGATTTAGGAAATGTATCACTGTTTTTAGGGGGAAGAACAAACTACCTAGTTGGGTGGTAGTTTCTGGAAGTTTCTTGAACATTATGTTCGTGTTCCTTCTGAAGGGGCGGTAGGAAGTGGAAGCAACCTCCTTGGTTTTTGTTTCAGTTGTTAAAGTACATCTTGATCCTTAGGATTTGATTTTAGAAGACCACAGTCAGACTTAAATACTCATTTCCTTTCCCCCGAACCCACCTCTTTTTTAAAAGAAGTCTTTATAGAAAACTGGTTCTGCTTTGAACATTTAGATGCTTTATACTTAGAGGGTGAATTTTATATTTGGCTTTTGTTCCTACATAAGGTGTTTCCCTGAATTTGGGCGAAGCATCGATGCCTTTAAATATCCTAAGTACATTGTCAAAGTCTGAAACAGCAATATTCTCAGAACCGGTTTAGATAAATTCATAGGCAGTGTCTCTAGCAGGTTATTTAGAGTCCTTAAGGACAATTGAGATGTGTACATCCTTGATTTATGAAGATTTCATGCCACAGATGACAGCTGTCTTCCAAGCACTGCCCTTGAAGCCACTGTTAGAAATGCAATCCTGACTCACAGACCATTGATCCAACCCAGAATGGATCTTTTTATGGTTTAATGTAAATTAACTTTCAATCTAGGGGTTCAGCCCGTTCACTCCTCCAGATCTTCCCATTGTTTTAAGGTCCTAATCTGGATCCATTGGCTTCCTGTTCAACTTTCTAATCTCCATTTGTGTAGACTTTCAGTTTTCTGTGACTAGTTTAGACTCCTGGCTGCCTTATTCTTCTGGTTAGTCTTAATGTTTATAATAAATTCTCTCCCTAACCAGACAATTAAATTACTTATATCCATGTAACATTCAAAGTATAATGGATGAAATACGGTATATCAGTGACACTTTAAGAATCACTGATTTCATCATTCTGGCTGACATACTGCATGAGTAGATTTATATTTGTTTCTTGGTCTGATAGAGCTGTTTAGGACACATGTAGCAACACATTACCTATTAGTTTCCAAAAATGTTTTCTGACAAAGTTAAAAAGAAGAGCATTAATTTTAGGGTCTGGAAGACCTGGGTTCAGCTTCTGATTTTTTCTACTTATTAGTTGTGTGGTTAAATTACCAAGACTTTCTGGGCTTCAGTTTCCTCGTTTGTGAAATGGGGGTGATAAACCTGACTGGGTAGGATTAAATGAGATAATGTGTGTGAAGTGACTGGCACTTAATAGGTTTCTAATCAATATTCATATTCCCTGTACCCTCCTCACCCTGCATTTCTCTCTTTCTTTTTTTTTTCTCTTGGCCAAAGTATAGCCCAAGAGACTTAAAACTATATATACAGAGTAACAAATGATATGTGTCTTAAACATGCTTTAGAAACTTGCATGGTCTGGGTTGAAAAGAAAACCCAATTACTAGACTTGACAGCCAAAGACCTGTTCCACATTAAGCCTTGTATATAACCTGTTCCACATTAAGCTTTGAAAAGATTGCATTAAACTTTGCATTGCTACACATTGTTTAAGATTTGTGTTTTGATTTCATACCCTTTGCTTTCAGTAAAGGGAAAAACAATCTCTGACCAAAAAACAAAGCAAACCGAAATGAGCTTTTTAAAGATCTGTCCCAGGAGCAGGCTAAATGAATGCTCTGGCCTGAGATTGCTGAATGTTTTATTGAGTCACTGCTTCACGCCCACCTTTTCCTGTCTTGTAACAGTTTGCAGTTTTGACTATCTGACATGACTAACCGTCGCAAATCTAACTGATTACAACTGTCAGTGAGTCTGGGTAACAGAGTCTGGTATCTTCTTCTGGAGAAAGCAGACATCCAAATCTGCTCCCAAACTTTTCCCCTGTCTTTTTTCTCCTCTCTATTCATCACCTTTAGCTCATTAATTTGAAACATCAGCTGTTATATTTCAATGAAGCACACCCTCTGCTAAAAGCAAGCATTCATATTTACATCGGGAGATGTCATGTACATTTAGCCAAAAATAAGTCACTGTCAGGGAGTCATTTCAAGATTGCTGCTGAGCGAGGATGTATGTTAGGGAAGGGGTGGGCAGGGAGGAGAAAAGTTTGTTCCAGTAATGATGAAATCATCATACCACAGGCACATTAAGGCCAGGACGGGAGACACTGGCTCCTGTTAAAATGATTCCCAGAAGAAGCTTCCTCTTTCATCTTCTCATTGTAGTGCAGTTAAGCAAATGAGATGCTAAAGCCATGTGAAGTCAATAGCATAATCAACAGTGATTTACTATTGTTCTTTCACGGGGTCGTGACCTAATCCTAAATAAAGACTTCTAAAATTGTCTGCTTGGATGTGTTCCTGATGTTGGAGAAAACTGAAAGGAAAGAGAACCCTCTTCAAGTGGTCCAGAGTTTTTGTTTTCATTATAGCTCTTGCTACTGAGCAACTCTTTTTTTTTTTTTTTTTTTTGCAATTGGAACTGCCTTGCACAGGCCTGCCGTGAAGGTGATGATCTTAGCACTGAACGAGTTTAGGAACTCCCTAAGGTGGCCATCAGAGGGTTTCTCAGTAGAGTAAGGAGTCCTAACCCTTGTTGTTTTGTTACCTCTTTGGAGATGCTTAAATGCAGTTTGGACATCTGTACTGCTATTTTTATCATCAATACTGTCTTTTTATATTCACTGTGGATTTTCCCCTTTTCTGTCTGCAGGCAAGAGTTTCACCTTGACCATAACTGTCTTCACAAATCCTCCCCAAGTAGCCACCTATCACAGAGCTATTAAAGTTACAGTGGATGGACCCCGGGAACCGAGAAGTAAGTGCTTGTCTTCCGATTGGAAAGGGGAATAGAGTTTGCAGAGACCCTATGAGGCATTTATCCCAAAGAAGTTAGTGCTACTTTCACATAGTTTCTTTGCCAAGTTTGCTCTCTGGGTATATTTTTATGAGGGACAATTAGGAGAACTTCACAGTTAGTAGAAAATCAAATTACACTTTTTTTGCCTTTGCCACAAAATTGCTAAGCCCCACATAACTTTTTGACTTTCCATCACTGTAACTTTTTGCTAAAAGTTCTGCTCATCCACTGGACACAATAGATAAGACAGAACAGACCCAGGAGAGCCGAGGAAGAAAACAATACACTGAAAAATCCCGAGCTTAGTCAAAAAGCATTTGCGTGTGTTTCCCATGGTCTAAGAATGTGTTTTAACTTTTTAACTCGCCCACTCAGTTCCCTTTATAAAGAGCACACTGCTTAATTACAAAGAATTTATTTGCAAATGATAACTTGTTTGATTGTTACAACACTGTTGTTTGCTCATGTTCTAGTAATTGCCTTAGATAGTTTCTTTAACAGAGTCAATCCCGGTTTAAATCCACCTTGGTTTATTTCTCTCTTGGGACATCTAGAAGGTTGAACCAGCATCATTTTAAAGCAGTGCACATTATCTATTCGGGCTAATAATGCATTTTCCTCCTAAATCTAAATTAAAACAAGTTTACTTCTCCCCCTACTCCTCCCTCAACACTGATTTGAACATACTCACCAGAGCAGTATTTAAATATATTTAAGGATTAACGATGATTTGATATCTACAACATTAAAAATTCTGTGCCAACGGAAACATCATACAGAACTCTGCCTTTGATGAGTGAATCCATTGGAGGCCTGGCCATTGTGTTTGGAGAGTTTGGTTTGTGGTGGAGGGACAGCTGGCAGAAATATTTATTATATAACGATACACCTGCCTAGACAGTGACAGTGGCATAGCTCTTCTTCCCCTAAAACTGAGAGCAAGGGGCTGGTGAAGTTTTGCCTCTACCCCTGGCTGCCTGGCCTTGAGCGATGGGAACGCGTGTTGCCTTCCGCTCCTCTGGTCGCTGTTTCTTCTCACAAAGGCTGACTGCTCGCCTAAACTAGGGAGGTTTCCTGCCTTAAAAGCCAGTCTTTGAGGTTTTTGTTTTCTCCTCCTTTCATGGGTATGGTGTTCTTCTAGGTTTCCTAACGTTGGGAGTGCTGGCCCTGTCTGCTCGGTTTGAGAATGTCCTATTAGGCAGTGGCCACACACACATCTCCAGTCGCCCCAAGTCTCTGATTGTCAGGCCAGTGGTCATGCAGTGCAGGTGAATTGATCAGCGCAGGGCTGTCTGGCTTGGTTTGGGGTTTAGCCTGACTTTTTTGGACTGCGATCCATCTGGGACAATGACTTAGGATGGTAGACGTCTTCTAGTATTTTATCTAGTTAGCCCCCGCGTTCCTGGAGAGGCAGCGACATCCCTTTTAGTAATGCTTACAGCAGGATGGACGTCTTTTAACATTTAACATGACTAATACTTATCTTGTAAAGATGTTTCCTGCTGATCTCAGCTGCTTTTCTCAGTTCTTGGAAAAACCATCATTGTGTGTGTGTGTATGTTTGTCTCTGTGTGTGTGTGTGTGTGTCTCCAGATGCTCAAGAGTTGATGCTCAGTTGATGGCTGGGAGAGGAAGTGGGGAAAGGTGGGTGCTGCCTCATTCTGAAAGTGGCGACAAGAGGGAGGAGGTGGAGCAGCTTTGGGAAAGTCACTTCTCTTTCAAGCGAGGGTAGTATTACCTCATTCCCAAGAGGTTGTTGGCAGAATTAATAGTTGCTAGATTCCCTGCCCCGTGAAGGCAGAGGAGTGCTCTGAAAGCAGTGAGGGTTGGGGTAGAGGGAGCCGATGGTACGTGTGTGACCTGAGCTCAGGCTTTGGGTGCTGCTGAGGGTGCTGAGGCTGGGAGGGGGAAGCAGACACAGCAGTGGAGTGGCAGACCACCGCCCTAGATCAGCCTGAGTAACCATTGCTCATGAACCCAAAATATCTGTGGAGATGTGATGTCATTTCTCTGACGTCACGAGGTGACTGGTCAAACTCAGTGTCTGGATATAAGGAAGGGTCTGGTATGAGTAACATTTTAACTACAACCTGGGTGGCCTTCTGGGCTTGGATGTTTGTAAGTATAGCCCTCTTCTCAATATTGCTCTTTAATTTTGAGACTCCCAGGTGTGGAAAATGTCCAGGATTTTCAATTTCCTTCAACCGTGAGTATGATAGGATTTTGATTGATTGGCATGTATGTGATGTTAAATGGAGAATCCTCTAGAACATGGGTTGGCAACCTTTTTCTATGAAGTGCCAGACAGTAAATGATTTCAACTCTGTGGGCCATATGATCTCTGTCACAGGTACTCAATCCTGCCAATGTAGCTCAAAAGCAGCCGTCACCACTACAGAAACGAATAGTTGTGGCTGCATTTCAATAAAACTTTATTTACAAAAATAGGTGGCGGGTCCAGTTTAGCACACAAGTTGTGTTTTGCCAACCACTGCTCTAGGCTTCAAAGTGGCTTATTTTCTCGACCGTTAACACAGAACGGCTTTAGACAAAGGCTTTCCTGAGGGGAGAAAAAAGACAATGAGCGCAGTTGTTTTAGCATCTTCTCCCACAGGATTTTAATTCTTTAAGTCGTGATTGCCATGGAAAGAATGTACATCTGTTTATTACTGCGGTGGTCTGAAGGGGTTGAGTGTTTCGTTCTCGATTCCCGTTAATGGAATTTCACTCCTTCTCCGGAAGATCATAGTATGAATTGCACAGGCTACTTCTCTGGTAGATGAGCTGTTTGAACAAGGACAAGTTCTGGGTTAACTGGTTGGGCCTTTACTCAGCAAGAACATAGTGATTAAGGGTGTGGGCTTTTGTGTCAGGCAGTCTGGATTGAAAGCCCGGCTCCACTGTTTACCAGTTGTGTGGCGGTAGGCAAGTTACCTAAGTTCTCTTTGCTTCGGTTTCCTCTGTTAAAGCGAGGATAGTAATAATAAAGTGGGAACAATAATAATAGTATCTTCCTCATCCGTTGCTGCCGAGATGTTCAGTGATGTCATGCGTGTAAAACGCACAGCACAGTGACCGTTGTGTGGTGAGCACTCATTAAGCGTGAGCTATGATTACGTCAATGTCAGTGTCAGACGTTTGCTGTAGTTTTGCTTAGAGTATGCTTCCAGGAAATAGATACCATCTAGATTCTGTTCTCTAGGGTAATATTTTTTTTCTTGCAGATGGCTTTACTAATTTCTGCTCATTAGTAAATGACACTAATAAGTGCTATAAATTGCGCTTGAGCAGGTATTCATGCTGCCTGGGGACAGCTGTGCAGAACTGATGATAAACAGTTTGTTTGCAGTAAAGTCCAAGAGAGGATGCTCTGGCACTAGTGCCCCCCCTTGGAGGCCCTGCTTATCAGCACATCTGCCAAGACTTGCTTTTCACTCAAAAATCAGAAAGGTTTCATCCTTCTGTGTTTTCTGTCTCTGGCAGCTGCACTGGTGCTGTCACATCACAAACAACTCCTTTTCTTAATATACACATCTGGCGTTGGCAGTTGGACTAACTTCATAAGAGCACATGATCATCACTCATTACAAGATTAAAAAGTACCCCATGGCATCATTGATGTTTTTTAACTTTGATCTTTCGCAGTTGTGATTCATCTCAGTTATAAAACTTCCCTTTAAAGGAACATAGCCGATGACTTATTAGAGCCTTCATCTTGAGTAGCGTAAACATGAGAAGGTGCACATCTTTACAAAATGCCATTTATTTTCTTTGCCAGCTTATCATTTTAAGACATGACATCATACTTAAGATCCCAAATTTGTCAGTCTTGTGTTTAGGCAAGGCGTTTTGACCTTCTGTTGGCAAGTTAGCTCTGAAGAGGTACTGCCATGTGTTCACCAGCAGAAGTCAGTGGAGCAGCAGCAGCAACAGTAATGCGATTGGATACCTAACTCTTTTAAACATTAGTTTCTATTAGGATCCTTTGTTCCTTGTATGCGCTTGGTTCCAGCTGCGGTCCGATTGAGAGAATTTCTCCAAGAAGGTGACGTCTTGCTCAGCAGTGTCATGCTTTATTGTAGTGGTTCTGAGTTAGGGAAGAGGACTGATGGGAAGGGTATTATTGGCTGTGCAGAGGATGGAAAAAGTAAATCACCTTACACAGTCAGAAGCCTTTCCATTCTCTTGCTGCTTTGTCGGTTTTCTATTGCTAAGTAACAAGCCATCCCCAAACATAACGGCTCTTAGTTTTTTTTGTTTTTTGTTTTGTCTGTACCGTGAGGCTTGCGGGTTCTTAGTTCCCCTACCAGGGATTGAACCTGGACCCTCGTCGGTGGAAGCACAGAGTCCTAACCACTGGACAGCCAGGGAGGTCCCCATACTGGCTTAAAACAGCAACCAGTTTATTATTTCTCAAGACTCTGTGGGTTGACTAGGGTTCATCTGGATGGGTTTTCTGTGGTCTTTCTTGGGGTCTTTCTTGGGCTGTGGTAAGATGGTGGCTGGTTGCAAGAACATGCATGACGACCTCACTGCGATGTCTGGTGCCTTGGCGGAATGAGGGAACCACTGGGCCTTTCTCTCTCTCCTGGAGTCCCAGAGCCTCCCCCTCTCCATGTGGCCTCTCCAGTAGAGTCTCAATTCTTATACAGCAGCTCAGGACTCCCTCAGGTGCAGCAGTGGGAGCTTTCAGGCCTTTGTAAGGTTTCTTAAGGCTCAGAACTGGCATGGAGTTACTTCTTCCATAGTCTGCTGGTTAAAGCAAGAGACAGGTCTTCCCCCTTGCCTCAAGGGGAAGAAAGCCCACAAAGATATGAATGATGGGGGCAGTGGTTCACTGAACGACCAAGATCACTATCTTCCATAAGTGCTTAGATGGGAAATGTCATTGTTGCAGCAGGAGAAATAGCTTTTTGAGGTACCGTCTCCTGAAAGTTCTCTTGACTTTTTAATCTGGGAGACATTTAAAGGTCTGCAAGGTGACTCCAAGTTTCGGTGATAGTAGCTTCGCTTTGAATTGGACCAATTTGGTAATTACCTGATGAATTAAGGGTGGGTGTTACCTTGTGGTGCTTGGTTTTAGCAGGTCAATAGCAAGCCAAGCCAGATCAATACTCTTATGAGAGAAGAACATTAGATGTTTGAACATAAAGAGGTCATTAGCCTTGCTTGGCAATGTGGCAAATCTGTAGCCAAAGTATCTTATGAATCTTCAGATGAACAGGCCTGGAGGTTTTATATTGTATATCACCCAGTGTTGAAGATTTTCACTTGCCATCACACCTGCAAATCTGATACTTAGTACACGTGAGTGGGTTTCTAAGAGCTTTTGTGTTGTGACCCAGGGAAGTAAATCATAGTTACTCTCAAGGAGAGACGAAAACCATCATCTGTGTCCTTGCTGCTGGGACACCACCTGCTGGGACACCACCGGTCACTGCTGGCCAGCTCCCTGTCCTGACCTGGCGGGAGAAGGGGGAAGCCCTACATCTTCTTTCCCACGATCCAGCTCCTACAGGAAAGGCTGGTGCTTAGGTGAGTGAGAGCATCTCTGGACGTGCAGGGTATGTGTGTGTTTCTAGGGCTGCCTCAGTACCCTGCTTGCATCCTGCAGCCAAACTGTTTTCTTTTCCTGCTCGCTCTTTCTCACCTGTGCCTGGTTCATCAGCACATTTTTAATTCTTTAGAGAACATTTTGTTATTCCACATCCTTGGGGGCACTTCCAATTGCAGACATTTTACCTTATAAACTGAAGGTAACAGACAATCAAAACAGAGCGATCTGGGCACAGGATCTCTCATTTTTCTCCCACGCTGTTCCACTCAGTTCTAAGACTGTTCTCCAGCCCTGTGAAGGGTAGTGAGAATGGTGGGCTTGGCATTTTCTCTTCCTCATTGCAGATGGTGTCAGTGGCAGCTGGCTTTTATCTGCCACTACTCTTCATCCTAGCTGGGTGAAGGAATAGGCTTTTGAGGGTGGCTGGCCCACGACCTTTGCTGATTTATCAGTCGTAGATGCTGAGATAGAGCTTGGTCGCTTGTGAAAGAAGACGGGGGACGTGTAAAGTGTGTTGGGTGGAGGGACAGCAGAATTGTTTTAAAGCTATTTGATACCTCTGGACACAATTCTTGGGTTCACATTCTTGCTGTCTGTGAAGACAATTTGAGATACCCTTGGTAAGCCTCGTACCACACTCCTGAGGCCACAGGCCTGGATTTTAGTCTTTGGTTGAAAGTATTAGTAGAAAAGCCTTTAACTTTTTGTTTTTTAAATGGGAAAACAATTTTTTTTAATTGAATGAAAGAGTCTTTAAATTCTAGAGTGCTTTACAATTTTCAAAAGTTTTATACACGTGATTTCATATAATCCCATAATAACCCCTTTATTTTCCCCCTACCCCTACATTGTGCCTTCCTCCTTCCCTCTTCCCACCGGTAAGCACTAGTTTGTTTTGTATATCTGGGAGTCTGCTTCTTTTTTGTTTTATTCACTAGTTTGTTGTATTTTTTAGATTCCACATATAAGTGACATCATACAGTAGTTGTCTTTCTCTGACTTACTTCACTTTGCATAATGCCCTCCAAGTCCATCCATGTTGCTGGAAAAAAGCCCTTCACTTCTTGACCTGAAGACTTCCCATGGTTCTTCCCTGTCTCTGAAGTGTCCACGGGATGGAAGCGATGGGTACACGCCATGTTTTGACATTTACAAGTCAGCAAACACGTGCAGCAGTTTGATGGTCATAAACACGCATCCCTTGGTCACTAGCATACAGAACATCATTGAACATCTTTGACTTAAGAGAATAATCACAGTTTAAAAAAACTGTTCCCTTTTTCCCTTTCCTTGAGGAGGATGGTGAGGGGGAGTCAGGAGCGCCGGTGGAGGTTAAGTCTGGTGGTTGGTGGAATGTACTCTTGAGAAGAGCAGTTTTAAATCTCTTTCAGTACTTTTTTGTCTGTTGACTGACTGTCAGGAGCTGGGAAGATGGCCAAGAAGGAAATGACACATCGAGAGGCATTTTGTGTTGTGCAACATTCTGTGGAACTGATGCAAGGCTATATGGCCTGTTTACACATTCCTCCGCTCGCAGACGGCATGGCAGTAATTGAATTCAGCGGCACATGGCATGCTGCAGCAAGGAGCCGGGCCTTCACATCCTTTCATGGCCAATTATCGCAGCCGTTAAAACACGCTCGTGTCCCTCCTGTGCTCTCTCCCCTGGCTTCCCAATTCCAAATGTGCTTCCTCATTGTATCCGACGTGTGTTCACAAGGAGTGTGGCTTTCCCAGTAAGAGCACCTTGTCCGCAGACACAGTTCCAGTCGATATATTTACTTGTAACTAAATATAGCGTGGCAGGTTTTCAAATGATACGTGCTCTCAAAACACACACAGGCTGCATCCAAATGTGTCACCAGTTTATATCTCGCTGTAAGTCAGAAATCATTCATTCTTAACGCTGGTAGGGACTTGAGAGAGAGAGAGAAAATTTTTTGGCTTTATTTATTTTATAAAACATAAATTATCCTTCCCGAGAGAGGATTCCCAGTAGATCACTGAACTCCTTTACTTCTCTTTTGTTTGTACTGTAGCGTTTACTTCAGGAAGGGGTGGACCAGAGGAGAATAGGAAATACTTAAAGATAACAGAGAAAAAAGATTCAATATGTTGCTGTTCATATTCATACTTGTGGCTATCTAGCATGTTCTAGGATACCTTTATGATGTCAACGAAAGTGTGTCTTTGGTCTTCACATAAAATCTTGGAAGTTTTTATTTAGGCAAGCGTGGAAAATAATTGCTCATGTTCTTCGAGAAACTCTGGGAAATTAAGGGAGTCCATAAAAAAGCACATAAATTGAAAATATTAGTTCAAGGTCATATGCAGGAGACTGCATTTGGGATGTGATACTTAAGTAGCAAAGGAGGGGCTCCTGGTTCCTTTCCAGATTTCTCTGCTGCTGTGCACCGACGAGACTCTGCTAGCAGACAAAAATACTTTGTTAGAATTCAGGATTATGGCTTACATCCAGACACTTCTGATCTGAGAAAGGTAACTCAGACTTAAGTTCATATTATGATAAAAAGTATGTCCTTTTGAATCCTTACTGGGAGCGGGCTTGGGGAGATAAAGGGAGAATGGTCACGTCCTGGGTACTAGAAGTTACAGAGTCAAGTGGGCAGGCAGGGTCTTTGCTGGCCTTGAAGGCAGTGATGGCCAAGTTCAGGTGTTGCAACTTTGCTGCAGGTCCACCGTGGCAGTGTGGATTCCTGATGCTTTTCAGGTCTGATGTATTATTAAGAGTGTAGGATTCTATAATTTCTAGGTGTGAGGCTTTGGTTTTTGTATTTCCATATTTCCCCCTTTTGCAGATATTTCCCTTTTATAGAGTATTTCTCATGCAGTTTTGTTCTAGATATGTGCCAGCTTTTTTCCTTTCCTGGTTTGCAGATTATCAATCAGTTTCTTTTCTTTTAGCAATCACCATCACTTTTCTAACATGTATATTTGTCTTAATAAAATTCATCACAATCTCTGTCCACCTCTTGGATAATAAAAGAATCTTAGCATACTTTTAACTGCAGTGACTCCCTCTCTCTCTCTCTCTCTCTGTCTCTCTCTTTCTCTGGAGTTAGAGAGATCTTGTTTTATTTTGTTTTATTTTTCTCCCTTTTTAATTGAGGTATAGTTGATTAACAATGTTTCAGGTGTACAGCAAAGTGATTCAGTTATACATATATATACACACATACATTTTTCAGATTCTTTCCCATTATAGGTTACTGTAAGATACTGAGTAGAGCTCCCTGTGCTATACAGTGGGTCTTTGTTGTGTAATCTGTTTTATATATAGTAGTGTGTATGTGTGACTCCCAAACTCCTAATTATCTCCCCTTTCTGCCTTTGGTAACTTAACTTGGACTCTGTCTCTCCTAATGTTGTTGTCTGATTTTTATTTTTTCCTGTGGCCATGTGGCGTGGCATGCGGGATGCTAGTTCCCTAACCAGGGTTTGAACCCGTGCCCCCTGCAGTGGAAGCGTGGAGTCTTAACCGCTGGACCACCAGGGAAGTCCCTGTCTATGAAATTTTTATCTTTCTTTTATGCTTCCTGAATAAGTCATCATCAGTATTTAAACGATTTCATATTTACCTGTATGTTTATCGATTTATTTGCTCACCATTCCTTCTTGCACCTCATCAGTTCTTCCTTCTGGATTCAGTTTTCTTGATGTAGGCCCTTTGGTAGCTCCTTCAGTGAGAACTTGTTCGTGGTAAACTCAGTTTTTGTTCTTGGAAACCTCAGCAGTTGCTGCCGCTGGCTGCCAGCGTGACATGGTATGAGAGGCACCCTGTGGAGAGTCTGGGAGCCACACTCCTGGCCATTCTCTGGGCTGAGACTTTCAGGCCGTTATGATCAGGTTCGTGGAGTCATAGTTAAGAGAATGGAATCTAGGACAGGTATACTTTCATGGACGATAGATGAAGGGAAATGGGGGCTCTGAAGGGTCCAGGGCCAGTGGGTGGAGAGGTGGTGGAAGGAATGTTCCCACGGGAAGAAGAGAAGGGGAGAAGACAAAGGAAGGGGCATTTAGGGAGAGAAAATTCAACCCCCAGCTTCACTGTTTCACCTTGGGCAGGCCCTATGGTGTTCTGGAACTTCCTATCCAAATTTACGGTAAAGAACTCCATCATTGCACTTGACTCTCTGAGGTCATCTGGCTGCTGCTCATTGAACAACCAGAGCAGCACTACTTGGATGTTGTGTCCACAAGTTTTCTGTCATTTTAGTGAGAGTACAGGATTCAGAACCAAAAGATGCTTCGGTTACCAAAAGATGGCAAATGAGCCATTGAATGAAGCAGGGGGAGAGAACAGGTGTGTGGACTAGAGGAGCATGGCGTAAGAGAACCAGGTCCATGATCTGGTGTAGAACTATCTGTAGGTAAAGTGGATGAGGTGTCTCAGTGTTGGCTCTGCGCACCTCTCATCGGAGTTATGCAGGAAGTGGCTGGTGGGGAAAAGGCCAGCTGACACTCAAGCAAGCTGGTGCTTTCCACCTTTTCAATGAATCTTTGGACTGTATGTGCACCCTGTGTGACGTGCATCTTCTCATCCTTTACCTTCTTGACACTAATTTTCATGAGCTACAACTTGGGTGAAAATGCTAGCATGTATTTTGCTGGGCAAAACTCAGGGTGATTTAACCTGGTCTCTATGCCTCCTTAGGGTTGGCCCTGGTCTTGGAAATTATTCACAGAAAAATATGGGCCCTTCAGAGAAATTATGAAGGCACTGAAACACTTATACCGGAAGTGAGGAGAAATATAGATGTGTTAAAAAAAAAAGGCTGATTGTGAAGTCTGGGTTACTAATTCTAGAGCTTTGGTTTCTGTTTCACCTCCTCACCATTCACTCTATTCTGCAAAAAACAAGTTACAGTGTTTTTGTACTATTTCAGAGCAGTTTAATGGGGAATTCACCTGTACGGGTAGTGTGTTGAAGATGTGGGTTCAGCTATGATTGAGGGAATTGGACAACCTGGAAAGTCCTCTTCTGAAACCTCGGTGCCATCTTAGTGACCCTGAGCAAATCGCTGCACTTCTCTGGAGTTCAATTTCTTCATCCTTTCAGTGGAAACAGACATGAAGACAGCTTCAGAGTAGCTGAGAGTAACTCCTAAGGAATGATCATAAAGTACTTGGCACACATGAAGGGCAACTTAAGTACCAAATAGTAATTATGTAGCGCCTTTCTGCCAAGGAGTTCCAAAGGCTTAGACGTTACCTCACTGATTCTCTTTACATCCCTTTGAGGGATACATTATGCATTTTATGGGTGGGTAAACTGAGGCACAGGCCCTTGAGAACTCATTTGCTGCATGTCTGTTGGCAGGTCAGCAGATGAGTTATGGAGGTGGGCAAGGAGCCCAGGTCTCTTCCTGTTCAGTTATTCGCTGCTTGGACTCCCTGATGCTTTGTCATTAAAGTTGTGGGAGCTCCTGAAATTGTGCCCAGGGTACTCGTGGTTGATGTTATCAAGTAGTATTACTTGAGAGGCAAGCCTGGTGATGTGGTAGCCTTGCTGTGTTGTAAACAAGTCCCAAGGTATAAGGCCTCATACACAGAAGACATATATATATATATATATATATATGCAAATGTGTGTGTGTATGTATGTACACACACACACACACACACACACACACACATATGTTTGTTGAATGAGAACTGAATTCATTAAGATGAAAGTTAAACAGAGCTGAAAACACCGAATTTTGTGAGATGAACACAAGTTTTATAAGTTAACCCTTAGTAGAATCTCGCTTTGAATACCATTGAAATAAAGCTAGTTAACCTTAAAAAAAATCACTCAAGTAGAAAATGCAGACAAGTACTTGGTGGAAAAATTAGAGAATAAAAGTTCATCAAAAGAAGAAAATTTAAAACATGTCCATTATCGTGTCTCCAAAGATTTCCACTGCCAATGATATATCCTGAATAGTAATAGATAATATTCATTATTCATGAGACTGTCATAGAAATTAAATGCTAGCTCTTCTGTGAAGGGATCAGCTGTGAGGACGTAGCATCAGGAAGATGACAGAATGCTGCAAAGAGGCGTGACTATGTTGAAGCTGAGAGGAGAGAGACTAACTGCAAACGAGATTAATTGCTTTAAGGAGCAGAAGCAAGATGACGGGACTGACACAGTTTCCAGTTAATGTCTTGGAAGAGGCAGCAGCTTTCTCTGTGATGGGGGTGGGGGGGGTCCCCTCACCTTGTCTGAATGATTAAACTAGATGGATCCGAGAAAAGCACCCCTTCCTCCCACCACCCTGTCCCACCGCTAAAAATACTGCCCCCCAAAAATACCACCCTCACTTGTAATAGCTGATAGAGCCATTTTAAAGACAATTGGAGATTTTTTTCCTTCCACTTTTATTGGGATATCATGGACACATAGCACTGCGTGCGTTTAAGGTGTGCAGTCATGGTTTGGCTTATCTACATCATGCAATAAGTTTAGTCAACATCTGCTATCTCATATAGACACAAAGCTAAAGAAACAGAAAAAACATTTTTTTCCTTGTGATGAGAACTCTTGAGATTTACTCTCTTAAGTGCTTTCATATATCGCATACAGCAGTGTTAATTATAACTCATGTTGTACGTTACATCCCTAGTACTTATTTATATCACAACTGGAATTCTCTACCTTTTGACTGCCTTCATCCAATTCCCCCCCTGCCCCCCCGATATATATTTTAAAATATAAATATTTCCAGCAGTGGAGACATTTATTTCTTCAAAAATTGAGTGTGTACTGTTAGCCAGTGCCAGTCGTACAAAGCAGAGCAGACATGACCCCGCCTTTGAGGAGCTATTGGGTGGGCAAGACAGACAAGAAATGGGCAAACCAACCTTTATAATTGCATCTAATTGCAAGTTGTGACAATTGCTATAAAGGGAACTGATGTAGTAGTAGGGACAGCTAGGAACCTATATCTGGAATGTGAAGGGAGGGAGATTCCGTCAGAGAAGAGACCTGAGGGCGAGACAAAGCCAGCTCTAGGAAGAGTGGGGAAGAGGCTTCAAGGCAAAGGGTATGATCAGTGTCAGAATCTAACATCTCATTCGATAGAAGAGAGGCCATTAGGAATGCTTAAATGGTTGGAGAAGTTTGCAGAGAGAGTTGTCTAGAGTCACACACCCCGAAGTTGCCTGCTCTGTAACTGCCCGTGGTGGGCGTGGTGTAGTTTGAGGAGCACAGAAGGAGTCTCCACGTCCATCCCCACGGGCCCCCACCTCTCCTGTGTGATTCTCACCAGAGCAGGTGCCGGGGATTCTTTTTTTGAGTCAGGGCTTTGAGGACAGGACCTTCATAGATGTTATTTGCAAGGCATAGCGTATTTTAAGACATTTTTTGGTTAACAACTTGATTTAAATAAGTGGATCAGATTAGCAAGGTACTCATTGTAGAACAGGACCGTTTGGGGAAAGTGGGCTGAGAAAGGTTTTGAAGAGATCTGGTGAGGAAGAAAGTGTGGGAGTAAGAACACTGGTTCCCAAAGAACATGTTTTCCTTAGAGAAGGGGCCGCAGGAGTCGGTTTGTACCAAAAAGAACCCAAACAAAGCAGTAGGTTACCTATTCAAGTAGATTCTGTGGGTTGCATGTAATGCCACTGAAGTCCTGGGTTTTTATAGACAACAGGAGCAATTCCAAAGGTGAGCTGGGTTTCAAAACATAAGAGCGATGTGGAAAACTGAAGAATGTTTAGCAGAGAGCATCAGTGATGATTAAAGGGCTGTAAAATTGAACCTATAAGGATAAGTTGAAAGACTTGGGATTATTTAGATTCAAGAAGAGGAGACTGAAAAATGACTTAATAACAGACTTCAAGATTATGAGGAGTTATTAAGCTGTGTATGGTGACCAGCTGTTTTGTTTCTGGCACAGTCAGAGACAGAATAGGCTTTCACTGAAGCATGATAGATTCAGGTTAGATTTAAAGAAGTACTTCTTGACTCTAAGAATTGTTAAGTAGAATGGGTTGCTAAAGGCTAAGGGTTTGACTGGAGGGCTTTTCATTCAAATCCCTTCTGTTTTCGCGATTTTCTCTGTGTTTATGAAGTGCAACAAAATGCCACCTTTCTGCTTTTAAAATCAAAGGCATGATTTCTGTTTCCCATTATAATTCTGAAGCTCGGAGTCACAGAGGTTTGTAGACATAAATGATGAGGGTAATTTGTCTTGCTTCAATGACCATTAGAATCTTTAATTGAGAAAAATATGGCGAACAAGAGGAACAGATCAGCCACATGGTCAGAAAAATTGTTATTGATAATCAGAAGAGATGCATTATTAAGAATTTGGGGCCCAGTGAGGGGGAGACCGTTTTATCGTTAGAAAAACTCAGGTTTATTTGACTCGTATATGCCAGATTCAGAAGGTAAAGTTTTAGAAAGTCGATTCATTTTTCTCTGTTCCCTCCCTACTGGGAGAAATTAAAAACATTTCCAGGTGACACCAAAGTTCATATAACCTGGAGCTCGAGAGACGCAATCCAAAAATCACCCTCAAGGAATTTATCGGCACGGAGAAGGAAGGAGAGGGGAAATAGGCAGGATTTATTTCTGAAAACAGAAACCTTCATGCATGTGAAAGCTGGCAGAGCAGGGGAGAAGTTAAGCAGAACGAATCTGAGAACGGCTGACTTTATATGCTGTTCCTTTCCACTGTGGAGCTAGAGCCACAGGGAAGCCAAGAGCCCAGCTTCTTCCTGGGTTAACCTTTCTCAGTGAAGCCAAGTGTCAGAGTTTTCATTTTAAAATTTATTCCTTAATCCACCCTTTCACTGATTGAATACCTGTCTGAGCAACTTTTGTAATAATAGATTAGCACACCTGCAGATGGTTTGCTTGAAGCACTGATGCAACTGTGAAAAACAAAGGACACACACATATGTAGTGTTCTCAGATGGGTTCTTTGTTTTGAACTAAGTGAATATAATTTTCTCTAAAGCAAAAGAAGTAATCAAAGAGACCAAAGAAACAGACTTTGAAACAGGTGACACAACTGGGAAGGCTAGGTGGGTGTGGTGCTCAGCTAGGGGAGAGGAAAAACACTCAGAAAACATATTTTTCTTTCTTCCCAAAATAACTTGGGCTCCTTGATTCATTAAGCACATTTAGACCCTTGAGCCACTACACTTGACCTTTCCAAGGCATCGCCGACCATTGGAGAGCCACCCACAGCCCATGATTGGGCCAGAAGTCACAACCCGCTTCCTTTCACAGGCCTCCTTTCTTCTTTGATTGTGATATTTTCTTAATGGCCTTGGCATTTTGGGACTTTATTGAGTTATTTTTGTGATTTCTACATTTAGGTATCCCTCACCCCCAGATAATTTATTTTCAAAATTCCATTCGACGGATTCTTAAAACCTACAGCTGCCTCTTCCACTGGAAAAGGCCACCTAAAGGGGATCCATGGCCCTTTTCTGCTCTTGAGGCTGAGAGATTGATAGGGGTAAGGAAAAACAACTGACAAGAGGTGTGGTTTACTCCTATTAAAAAAACGAGCCCTCTTCTGGGTCCTTCTTTGTTATGGGAAAAGTCTCTTCGTTATACATATGTGGGCTGTGGGAGGGCATTTGTTCCTTATTTTCTGTGATACTTCTGAAATACTGTGAACTGAGGCTGGCTCTATTTTCCTGAGGAATGAGCTGTGAAATTGATCATGTATTGGTTTATCTGAAGCAACAGACAATCCATTGGTGTGTCCACGGAAACTGTCTGGCTGTCTGTTCTTCTCCTGAGCTCCTTTCTTCCCTGAGGACTTAAGACTTGTGAACCAACCTCCCCTTCCTTTAGGAAAACTGTGATAGAGTGAGGGCTTTCAGTGGTCAGGGCTTCCTAGAAAGGTTGGACACGCCCATGATAATGTCTAAAGCATAATCAAGAAGAATGAAGGTTTTTGTAAAGGTCCTAAGATGTAAAGGGAGCAAAAGTGGATGGCTTGGTTAGCATGTTGACAGAAGGTCCTGTGCTTTGATCACTTCTCAGGGGCTTCCCACATGGGGTCTCCTTGGGTGTTTTTAGAACTCTACCTTGCTGATACAGATTAGACACAGCAAGGAAATTTGCTGGGGCCAGGGATACAGGAGTTTTTGGATTCTATGATTAGGAAAGCATAGATGGACCAAAATGTAGGATATATACCCATTTTATTATTTACAGAGCATATTTTGGCCCCTTCTAAATCTATTCCATGTTGGTTCTACATATTGTAAGCTCTGATTCCTTGGTTGAGTCAAATAGCTGGAATAACCCAAGCAGGACATGTGCCTTTTCTTTCTGCTTTCATCCAGGCTGTCTAGGAGTTGTACTGAGGATTCGGTTTGCCTGTAGTCAGTCTGTCACAATACTGGCCGAGTGGTGGTGTGTGAGTAGAAGATAGTAATAGAACGGGACGAGATATAGCAGCACCAGCTGCTGGTTTTTGCTGTGGATCCACCTTCCACCATCAGCTCAGAAGCCCCTCTGTGGTGTGGAGTCACCACTTCTGCATTCTCTTTTGTTGGGGGAACTGAAATAGAAGTAAATAAAAGTTTGCAACTGAATTGGAAGAAATCTGACACTGAAGGATGAGATGTCGCTTTTGCAGCGTGAGATTTGCGGCACATGCTGACCAGAGGAAGGAACTCTGATGATCTAGATAGATGCCTCTGGTTGTTACCACTTTGCTGTGTGCCTCTAGGCTGGGCGCTCAACAGGATGAGCCCAGTACAGCTGCACATAAAGGCTTTTATGGGGGAAGGGGGAGATCCTTGTGTTGGAAGGAGTAGGTGGCATTTCTGGCTCATTTGTCTCCTTTCATTCTTTTCAAAATGGGAATAAATTGCACCAGAGAGTCTATTGGAAGACAACTTTTTTTTTTTTTTTTTTAAATTTTAGCTACTACAACAGGCTCCTGAAAGCAAACCATAGCTGAGCTCTAATTCTAGCTCTATCCTGGTACTATTTGGCCAGTTCTGGGAATGGATTTTGATAGTTTTCACCTCAGGAAAATGTAGTCACACTAGTCTCTTCCACATTTAGCCAGGCTATTGGATGACTCATGGTTTGTAAATTATTGAAACTAACTGCTTTTAAAAATATTATTATTTGTACATTAGGATCTGAAATCCCAAGACCTCTATACACTTACAAAGAACTGTAGCAGCAGTGAAATTCTAATGTTGATACTTTGACTGTTTTTTCATGAGGACTTTGGTAGTTAATATAATATCAGGAAGAAAACTCAGCATGTATATATATTAATTGGGCCAATATTTACAGCAAGCCTGCTTTGTGTCAGAGCCTCTGAATTCTGGGTGCTGTTGGAATAACTCAGACTCTAACTTGAAAGAGCCACAGTGAAATCGGGAATTGAGCCAAGGGTAGTACACAGTATTATTTTGAACATATCAGAATGTTAATTTGTAGGGAAAACCAGCAGGGTCCCAGCTTTTATTTTAGTAACTTAGACGTTTACAATTTACCTGTTGTACTTTATTGTCAGCTGTCCCCTCTCTGGCCACATCCGCATCTCCTTAGTGCTCTCAGTGCCTCATTAAGAACTCAGTCCCGCCATCTCCCACTTTATCTCAGTTTATCCTGTCACTCCATTCTCTTCACGTCCTTGTCCATCACCAGACCCGCTTCCTTCCCAGCACCTTTGAGCTTGCTTTCTCTGCACCACACCCTTCAATCAGAGCAGGAGAGCAAGGCTCTGCCTTACAAAATGGCTTTCTGAGTACATTTTGATTCAAAGAAAGTGTTCCAAAGCTGAATGGAGTGTAACAAAGCTCATCCAATTTAAAGCATGTGTGTGCTGGGTGGGGGGATGGGTTGGGGAGGACAAAAACTAATGTTCATTAGTTCACGAGGCTCCGTGTCTAATGTCCATCAGCTTCTCTTTTACAAGGCAAGGCCTCACAGGGTTGCATTAACTGACCTACGTCCTTCACACTAAGAAAGTAGACTCTGTTTTCTGACTTTTCTGCTGCTTTTTTTTTGCTGTTGTTGTTTGTTTTTGTTGTTTTGTTTTGTTTTTACCCCACCAAGCCATGTGGCTTGCAGGAATCTTAGTTCCCCTACCAGGGATTGAACCTGGGCCCCACCAGTGAAAGCACCAAGTCCTAACCACTGGACCGCCAGGGAAGTCCCCTTTTCTGCTATTTGATAACAAAGGCTTTGATTATCTGTGAGTAATTTGGGGGGGGGGGACTTTATAGAAATTTCTGTCAGAGGTTAAAACAGAACTAACTTAGACTCACATATTTTTGGTAGTCGTTTGATTTGTCCTTAGCTCCGTGTGCTGTGTGGAGGACCAGGGTGCAACGTGGCGGACCAGGGTAAAGAGCCTCATGTGACAACCGGTGATACAGCTTTGGACTCCTCTGAGCCTTGCTTAGCTTTACGTAGCCACCTGTTCTTCTTAGGGAAGTCGGAATTGTTATTAGTCACAGGAGATGAAAAATCTCACTTATTATACAGGGTTTGTTTTTCCCTGTTAGTCCTTCATGCCATCATGGATACATGCTCTGCTGTGATCGACAAGTAGTAATACTTTTATTTTTTGGTAGTTTAGATTGTGTGGAAAACATGTGGTTTTGGTGAAAATATAACGTTTGTAGGAATAGTAACAAAAGCACATATGATGTTCAGTGCTGCCCACTGTTTTTTCTTACATTTTAAATAGCATTTTTTTCTTTTTTGAGCAGAGAAAGGTTTGTTGCAGGGCCAAACAAGGAGGACAGGCGGCTCATGCTCAGAAACCCCAAACTCAAATAACATGTATTTTTAAGATTTAATTTTTGAGAGCAGCAAAATTGAGAGGAAGGTACAGAGATTTCCATATACCCCTTGCCCCCGCACATGCACAGCAGCCCGTCCCCATCGTCAACACCTCCCACCAGAGTGGTTCTTGATACGACCGATGAACCTGCATAGATTAACACATCATTATCACCCAAAGTCCTTATTTTACATTAGGGTTCACCCTTGGTAGTGTTCATTCTGTAGGTTTTCACAAATATATAACGTGTCTACATGTATCATGCTGCGTAGTTTCACTACCCTGAAAATCGTCTGTGCTCTGCCTGTTCATCCCTCCCTACCCCACCTCAAACCCTGGAAATCTCTGATCTGTCCACCATCTCCATAGTTTTGCCTTTTCGTAATGTCATATAGTTGGACGGGCACACAGTATGTAATCTTTTCAGATTGGCTTCTTTCACCCAGCAGTATGCATTTAAGATTCCTCCCTGTCTGTTCATGGCTTGATAGCTCATTTCTTGTAACACTGGATTCCATTGGCTGGATATACCACAGCTTATGTATCCACTCACAATGACATTTGTTTTAATTTAATTACTACATAAGAAAAACATTTGCTTTAAAATTTCAGAAAATGCAGACAATATAAAGAAGAAAGTAAAAGTCACTTGAGATTCAACACCAAAGATAACCCCAGTTAGTATTTTGATATATTTACTTTGAATATTTTTCCCAAGTGCATATTTATGTGTATGCATATATGTTCACATGTTTTGTTTTATAAAATTTTGCTCTCTTTTTTTAATTTAATTTAATTTTTAAAAGTTTTTATTGGAATATAGTTGGTTTACAATGTTGTGTTAGTTTCAGGTGTACAGCAAAGTGAATCAGTTATACATATACATATATCCACTCTTTTTTAGATTGTTTCCCCATATAGGCCATTACAGAGTACTGAGTAGAGTTCCCTGTGCTGCACAAGTAGGTCTTATTAGTTATCTATTTTATATATAGTTGCTCATATCTTTTAAGCTGATTTTATTTTTTACTTATTAGAATGAATTGGGCTACATCCTGATTCTTAATCTCAAAATAGTAAATATTCTGTTTGGTGAAGATAAACACTGTGAAAATTAGCTTATAAAAATTGGCATAAAAATTTCCTTTTCTGGGTCCTTTAAAAATACTGTAGTCTTGGGACTATTTAGTTCCCAATATAGTTGCCTATCTTAGAATATAACTTACATCAATTGTACTTTCTCCTCCTTGCTTTTCTTCTTCTCTCTTTTTCCTTTCACCTTTATTCTGTTTTATAGGTGCTTATGTGATGTCGGGTATGCTAACTGACCAACAATATGCTATGCTGGGTGCCATAATCATGCTTTGAGGGTCTCTTGGGTCTTTTCTCAAGCCTCTTAGAGGCTCCATCTCCATATGTCCTCCTTTGGAGTGGTCCTGTGTGCCTTCTCTTTAGGAGATCATGTGCTATATTTATGTAGTTTCCAAAGTTTATGTTAACTCTTTTGATTTCACAGTAACCCTGTGATGTAGGCGGAGAAGATGTCGTTTTGCAGGTGAGGAAGAAGCCTTGAGAAGTTAAGGGACTTGCCCAGGGTCACACGTCTCGATTGGACATTTAATGTTTAAAAACAGCTTAGTATGACTCAAACCAAATTCAAGAAAAGTTTCCTGTTGAGAATTTAAAGCAAAGTGCAGAAAACATTACCACAGTTAAAATAACTGTAGGTTACTCTAACTAGAAAAATTAACCATTTTAAAATGTGCCTTTTTTTTCAAAAGTAGGTAGAAATCAAACACAAGTGAAAAAAGAGACAATGTAAATCAATTAATAGATGTAGGAAAAGAGATGGTCTCTTCAGTGTAGCAGCTCACACATTATCAGGAATGGAGGGGAAAGATAGTGGTTCATCTTTCCCAGCAGAAGAAGGCTGCAGGGAGAGCCCAGTCAGTGGGTAGACCAATTGTTTGTCCTCTCCTGGCACATCTCCTTGGGGCTGAGGGTGTCTGGTGAAGGGCAAGTGGAAGAAAGAGCCAATGTCAGACGGTGGCTTTTCCTATTTCTGAAGTTCTAGAAGCGTGAAAGATGATACAACATAGATTCAGACTTCTTAGAAATCCCTGAAATCTAAACCATCCTCAGTTTATAAGGATATCGGGAAAAGACAGAAGCATCCTGTTTGGCAGATGCTTTGTGTTAAGCTACTTCGTCTACCTGGAAATGTCATTTGAATTATTATTATTTTTCACACAAAGCTTGCGAAAACGAAACCAGCCTTTCTAGTGTCAGACTTCTTACGTCAGGAGGCTAAGTTGGGGAGTCTACCCCACGGAACCAGGAGGAATAAATAAGCCACAGCAATGATGACTTGGCTGCCGAGGGCCTGGGAAGGAGGGGGAAAAAAATGAGAGGCTCAGCCAACCTTTGTGGTCCAAAGCTCTGGGAAAAGTTTGCAGAGGTCATTCTAAGGTGTGTTGTCCCTGTTAATAAGACAAGGAAGCTTATGGGCCTGGACTAGGACAAATAAAGATGCTCTGATCATGTGACAGAGGCAGTGATGTGTTCTGGGGTAGGAAATTAAAAACAATCCAGGGACTTCCGTGGCGGGCCTGTGGTTAAGACTCTGTACTTCGAAGGCAGGGGGTGCGGGTTCAATCCCTGATTGGGGAACTAAGATCCTGCATGCTGTGCGCTGCGGCCAAAAATAAAAAAAATAAAAACAAACCAGTGCTAACTCAGAGGCAGTGCAGAGTATTTGTTAAGCATCTTAAATTCTCGATGGACCTACCTAGAGTTCCTGTTTCACTTTTGTAAGCTTGAAAGATCACAAAGAAATACTGTTACTAAGGAACCAACTGTGATAACCTCCACAAATTATACCTTTATTCAGTGCCAAAAATATGCTCAGTGGCAAATGCAGTACACCCTTCTTCAGCTTCTCATCCTTTTTGCCATGTAAATTAAGTCAACAAAAATAATTTCTTGATTATTTTTCCTCTTGTGCATAAAAAATTCCACTAAAAGTACGTGAATAGCGGACTGCTAACGGAATCTTCTAGTCGTGAACTCAATGATCCTGTCAAGTTTCACGTATTCATTTTGTAAATAAAGCTGATTGGTAGTGATCTGTGGCAGGACAGAGGGACTGGTTTGAAGCATGATCTGGAAACATTACAGAGCCTCCTTTTTTTTTTTTTTAATGTTGTATGTGTTTATTTCAGTCGACACTCTCTCTGACATCACGTTTCTCTTTTCCTTCCTAATATTTATCACAATTTATAAATATCTATAAATATAATTTCATGTATTTACTTTTCTTTTTTCCTTTTTTCTTCTTCCTTATTAAATTTTCAGTAATTACTTATTGAGTGAATTAATTTTATTTGAGAAAGAATATGGGAAATTTTTGTTAATCCTAGGGGCTTTGTTAGAACTTCCAGGGCTGCTGCTCTTTTATTAATGATTCTGATTCTCAAGTCAGTGGTGCAGTTGATGCAAAACCTCACCTTCCTTCCTCTCAGAACAAACTTGTCCACAGGGATGCGAGGCTGTGTCCTTTGGTCCTAAATGCTGAAAAGCACCTGTAGCTTTGAACCGCTGCCTTCTTCCTTCCTCTCTCTGGATTAATTCCCCCCTACTTTTCTATGGAATATTCTTCAGTTTTTATTTCTTCTAGACTTGTTGAGTTAAAATACCATATTCCCTCTTTAGCCTCAACCCCTATTCTTCTGTCCTTTAATTGAATTTCTTTCAGCTTGGGTTCTTGCCATCAGGGATCCACCTATTTTTAGTTATTTATATACTTTTTTATTCTATATACATTCTGATTTTCCATTTTCAATATCATACAACTGTATTCCTTCAGGGCAGGGGCTCTATCAGTTCATTTTCTTTGTAAAAATCTGCACACATAGAATTACCTAAAAGTAACGGCTTACTGAATATCCTTGAAGTTCTGGTCCTGCTTTTCTCTGCATTGCTCAAATCAGTCAGGCAGCCACAGTCTTTATTGAGCACCTACTGTGTGCCCACAACTATGCCAACTACATACACATTTGGAATGTAAGGCACAAGGTTCTGCCCTTAAGGAATTAAAATACGGTTCAGGTGATAACATAATTACTAAACAATTAGATGATACATACTTATTCATTTGTGTGATGTTATCCTATGTTCCTTCCTTCAACTAGTATTTATTGAGTCCTACGTCAGATGCTCTTCTAGGTGTTCAGGAGATAGTCTTTAACAAAAGAAACAGATTTCTTTCCCTCACAGAGCTTGCATTCTATTGGAAGAGGTGTAAGCAAACAAATAAATATATAATATGCAAATATGCAGGGTGGTGATAAGTGCTTTAAAGGAAAAGGAGGGCAGGGTAAGCGGACAGAGGTCATGAATGGACGGGAGGTGGGCGCTCTTTTATGTAGGTCAGGGAGGCTTTCCTGGTGGGGTGGCATTTGAGTAGAGATGTGAATTAAGTTACATGTCTGGGGGAAGGATCCAGGCAGTGGAACATCAAGAAGAAAGGCATTGAGGCTAAGCACCTCAGCATGTTTAAGAAGTGGCAAGGAGGCCAGTGTGGCTGTAGCAGAGTGAAGGAGAAAGTGGCAGGCAAGGAGGCCGCAGAGGGGGTTGGGGGCAGAGGCTGGTGCTGGAAGGCTCAAATCATATGTTGGCCAGAAAGTTCATTTGGGGTTTTCTATAATGTTACGGAAAAACCTCAACGAAGTTTTTGGCCAACCCAATAGATCTAGACTGTGGGGCTGGACTTCAGGCTACAGAATAGGTCTGGAGTGGTATTTGGAGCCACGGGACTGAAAGAAATATTTTTACTTAGAGAAGGGAAGAGGGCCAAGGACAGAGCCCTGGGGTGGTCCCCAACATTTGAAAATTGGAATTGGGAGAAGGGACCAGTGAGGGAAACCGAGCGGGTACAGTCAGTGAGTAGGCGGGGAGGGTGGTGGCCAGGAAGCCAGGGACTCAGTTCCAGAATAACGTCACCAGCCGTGTGTCAGACTCTGCCGATTGGGTTTGGCGACACGGAGGCCATCGGTGATCTTGGCCAAAGAAATGTGTGTGGAAGGACAGGTTCACAAGATGGTTTGGTAAAGTTTAAGAGGAAACGGAGGACAGGAGGTGGGGAAAAGGAGTTTAGAAAGTTCACAGCCTTTGAGCGTGTTTACTGTAAGGGGATTATGGAAGCGGGGAGGATCTGGAAGGGGGAGGTGGCACCACGGGAGGACCATTTGGACTTTGCTACACACATGGAGCCCCAGGGCCGATCCTTCAGGAGGGAGTGTCCTTGACAGACCACTCTCTCGGGGCCTTGGCATCGTCAATGTGAAAATGGGACTATTGAAGCCTACCTCTGCTGGTGATCATAGGGGATCATGTATAATAAGTTTATCATTTGTAAATTGCAACATAAATGTAAAAGTCTTAGTATCTTGAGTGTGTGGTAGAAATTCTAAAGAAAGATGTGGTCATTTGGAGGAAGTTGAGTCCTGAAGAGAGTGGGTATGAATTACTGGGTGAGCTGAAGACATTCATTAAAGGCACAGGGAAGGAAGGGACCATGCGGTGTGCAGGAGTAAGCAGAAAGGCCAGAGTGGAGCAGAGCATGAATGGAGGGGAGAAGAGGAAATTCCAGCTGGATGGGTAGAATTGGGCGAAGGATGAAGGGCTGGAAGGCCATACAGAAGCGTCTGAGTTGATGTGACGGCAGGAGGGTGGCTCTGTGGGTTTCCCAGCAGGAGAGTTGGAAGTGGAAGGCTTTGGATTTCTACATGATGTGGAATTTCAGGAATTGCAGCAAAATCTGCATCTGTCTTCGGAAGAGCTCCAGTGCTGGGATGCGACTAGGATGTTTTAGTTTGGTGGGGGAAACAGGACGAACCAAGAACAAGGAGGAAACAGGAGGTAAAGAGCCTACGAAGGCAGGGAGGCCAGCCGGAAAGGTCCTTCCATGACCCAAGTGTGATGAGGATCAGGGTTGATGAACCTTATTGTCTGGGGTTTTCTGTGCCACTGACGTCAGTGTTAACACCGTGGAGAAGGACAGTGCAGAAGGAAGGCACGTCTCCATACAGTCAACAGGTATTTATTGAGCACCTACTATGTGCCCTTGCTGTTCTTGGCCCTCCTCTGGGCCCTCTTCCAAGCGCCGTTCTGAGCACTGAGCAGGGACTACATACCCTTGACGGCAGGAAACGTGTGGGAGGAAGCCAAACTGTGACAAAACTGGGCTGAAGTTTCCTTTTCTTTTCGTCTTTTGTTTCGGAGGGATTATACCTTACCAGGATTCGGTATATTCTTCTGCGTCTATCGGATAGTTTGCTACAGGAATCTATAATATCGGCTAAATGAATTAGCCATGTTAATCTGCTGCTGCTATTTTTTAAAAAACGTGATCTGTCAGTAGACATTAATTACTAGCCTTAAAAATGTTCCCAGAGCAGCTGTGGTTAGGACACATGACCAGAGTTGGCTTGTGCAACTAGAATACTATCAAATTCAAGCCCCGCTCCCTGTCACCATTTGGACACTCATACAAGTAAGCACTAAAAATAGAAGATATTAATTAAGATACATAAAACAAACAGAGAAACAGTGTTTCAAAATAAAGGGAAAAAAAGATTCCGTTTCTGACTGTATTAAGGAAATCGCTTTAAATACATGAAAGGTTTTAGACTCAATGAAGGGCACTTCAGGGTTATTTATATCAGTGAAGTAAGCCGTTTTCTATCTCTAATCCTGTGGGAAGTGCTGGTTTGATCCTTACCAAGGGACTAGGAATTGGGTGGGGGGGGGAGGGGGGGATCCACTCTCACTCATTCAGAGTTAAGCTGACAAGGTGCGCATTTCAGCCACTGCTCTTCCTTGATAGTGGTTATCTGATAGGTCTGTGCAGGAAAGTAGAAGACCACATAACAGCACACCTGGAGGCTTAGGTGGGGATGGACAGATATATGAATACAAGAGCTCGAATTGGCTGAAAACTAGCTTCAAGCATGAGATCATGGGCACTCACTAATTTGTGAGCTATATTTTTGAGTAATTCATCAGGACTAAGGCACTGGCTTTAATGGCTTGTGTGGTGACGATACACAACTACTCACAATAGAATTTTATAAACCGTATACTTGTAATTGATGTCATTAAGATGATGGATATTTGGGTTTGGGTTTTAAAGCAGATGTTCAGTGGTTCAGATTAATTTCTAGCAATGGTTTCAGAGGTTGAAACCAAAATGTGTACAAGAGTAAACATTTTGCTTTCAGAGCAAAATAAATTGAACTCAAACGAAGGAAACGTAAGCAAGTAGGCATCAACTACGATTTTGACATCGACGTCTGGAAAGCGTCACCAATTCTCATACTTTTTATGAGGCATAGTCTAATATCGTCTCTCTGTGCTCACGTCAGGAAGAAACAGGTTACTTGCTTGAGCCCAGACTTGTACTGACTGGCCAGAACCCGAGACTGAAGTCTTCCCTCTCTGGACCTGCGTGAAGGATGCATCGAAACAGGCAGCCTCTCAGAACCGCAGTCACTGTGTGTCTTTGCTGAAACGGGAGCGTGTCACAGCCAGTTTCTCTTTCCACCAAATATTGATCAGTGACTTTTAAAAGGGGAGGAGTCTTTACCAAGTGGTTTAGTTCCTGGGTCTCTTCTTTGTCTTCCTTTCTGGTTTTATGAGCACAGAAAACAAAATACACGCTGATACCTCCCGATGGGAATAAGATGCACGCCCTTGCTCTCCAATAGAAATAAAATCTTTCCATACAGAAGCAAGAGGAAAAGTCTATACAAGGAAGCATTTACTTCATCCTCAGGCATATGAAAAATTGAGAGAATTGACTAAATAAATAGTAAAAACTATAAAGTGGGTTACATGCTAAACAGACTGACATTAAGGCATTTAAAGTTCCCTTATTATTCCAGAAGGATGGAGATATTTCCTTTCTAGCTGGGGAGAAAAAGATCTTTCCCACTTTAGTCTTTATTTCATTTGGTACATGTTGGGTATTTTTTTTTCCTTTTGTTTTGCCAGTAGAGTTAAAACTGATGGATTCCCTCAGCATAAGTGTCATATTAATAAACCAATGAAATTCATACAGAGATGCCCACATTTATTTAAGCGCTTTTTCTTAAAACATCGGTATTTTTCTCTTCTTACATTTGTCCCTTTTTTCTTTCAGCTTAGTTTTCCCTGGCAAGAAGAGGGTAGTTCCATTTATTTGTTATTCTTCTCGGACTCATTGTGGATTGTGTTGAAAATCAGAAAAATGTTCTCAGCGACGGAGATAGTTGGGCTCCTAAACGAACATTTATAGGTTCTCTCTCAGGGACTATGTCTTTTTATCCTAATGTATAGGTGCCCGGCTCAGTACCTGTCAGGCAGTAGTTAACGCTAATGTTTAGACCAAGTAAATGAACTGTTAAGTGATTGCTAAACCCAAGAAAGCACCCTAAATATAAACATGCTTTTTTTTCTCTTTAGTGGTTTAGGATGATAGCCTGAGAATAAAGTATAATGAAATGCAAATCCCTTGTTTCCTTTTGAGCAGTTGTCGCCTTCCGAAGCTGCATCTTCAGTGGCCCTTGGTTGGCATAAGCTGGCTCAAACCAGCTTATCCTGTCCTTTGCTTTTGCTCTTTACAGAGCTGGAAAAACCAGCTGAGACCAGTGTCACAGTATCATCCAGCGCTTACGTTCTTACAGGAAATGGAGGAATTTTCTCCTTTAGAACCTGTATAGGATTGAGCAGATATGTACAGCCTGTTCATTCACCTTTTTCATTTTACTCTCATGAAGGCCCTTGTATCGTTAGTCATAGCAGATGTTGTCGTTTTGAGAGCTATAGGCACCTGACTGTATCTTAGTTGGCTTTACAGTTTTTTTAAGTTGTCTGGACTAGGCCTCTGCTGGGTGTGAATCACACTCTCTCTCGTTACACAGTGAGACCACGGCAGCCTCTGGGACGTTTGTCTGTAATGTGGCTGCAACACTGTCCTCAAACCCAAGGGAACAATAAGGAGAGCTTCGTTGATACTTGAGTGTACATCATGTGCTATCTTTTGTGCATATGAGACGTTTATAAACTGAGGGAAATGTTTTAGAGCTTACATGTGACCCTCTTTCTTTGGTCTCTACTGTAGTTTATTGTAATTCACCCAGTGGCTCTGAAGCCTGTTTCTAAAATCAGGTCACCTGTGTTGTGACATATTTATAAGCCTTGGCCAGGCCGTTCTTTGTGGGCATGCCATAGATACTCTGAAAACTGCAAGTTCCTGTAGTGATCCTGGGGGTCTTAGTCCTGAGGAAAACACACTGGCCACCTGTCCAGGATATCTTCAGGTGGGCCCAGTGCCAGCCAGTTGGGCTCCTCCCAACACCAGATCCCAGATGTCCTTCTCTCCCCGCACCCTGCGCTGGCCTGGTGGGTAAGGTGGGTTGGACTTCCGAGATTGGAAGACGGCAGTGGAATGGAAACATTACAGCTTTTAATCCATTCTTTTGAAATATTCGTCTGTCATGGCTAAGTATATAGCATATGGGGATTTTTTCTGATGTATTTAGCAAGAGGTAAACATCACTGGTCACAAGAGTCTTATTCTTCAAGGTCTCTAATTTTGGTGCCATGCTTACTGTGTGAATCACTATCAATACTTTGTTGATCTGAGTTGGTACGAAGTATTCAATCAATTAAGAAGGAGTCTGGGCTAGCTGGTATGGCCACTGGGATGCTAGCTTAGAAATCTGCCTTCCATTCTGCATCTGTGGCAACTTAGGAAAGCCACTTCATCTTTCTATGCCTCACTTTCGTACCTGTTAAATCACAGCAGTAGCTCTAATCTTGAGATATTCAGAATACCAATAACAATACCTTACATTATATAATATGCATGACAGCCCTACGACTGGATGCTGGTATGATCTCAATTTAAATGTGAAAGAAAAGGAAAGGGCTTGGAAAAGTTAAGGAACATGTCCAAGTCTTCAAACCTGGTGGGCTGAAAAGCCGGGATTGGAATCCAGCACCGACATCAGGGCCTGAGCTCCTGCCAGGCTGGGATGTGGTTGTGCAGTGGGCTCTTGGGTCCCCATGCAGGGCGGCTGGTCTGGCTTTTGGCACCTCTTCACAGATGGGCGTGGGGAGCCCTTCAAGTATCATAATGCTTTGTGGTCTATAGAAGGAGCCTCGTAGGAGTGGGATGTTTGTTTTTCCCTCTTTAAATCTCATGGAGAGATAAATCCTGTTTCCACGAAAGAAGACTTTTGTTACGACGCTTTATTTCCTAACCAACGTGATTTGTACGTCCGAGCCACTCAGCAGAGAATCTTGGGTTTGTACCAGAGGCCCCTGGAGCTCAATTCATTTATTTGACAGATAAAGAAACTGAAAATCAGTCTCTGCAACATTTTGTTGTTTATCTGGTCAGATTTACCCTCCTAAGACGTCCCTTTTCTTTCCTCCTCCTTTGAGCTAATATCTTATTGCTGTTCTTTCTAATCACCAAACTTCTTGAAAGAGTCACTTAGACTTGTCGCCTCCACTTCCTCATGCCCACTCACCCCCGGCCTCCTGCAGGCCGGCTTCCGCTCCCCGGGCTGCACTGAGACTGTTCTGACGGCTGCTAGGAGGGCCTGAGCCTCCCTCTGGCAGCCTTCCTCCTGGTCCTCAGCCTCGACCTCTCTGCGCACGAACCCTGCCGATTACGTCCCGCGCCTCTGTCCTTGGCTTCTGCTGGATCGTACTCCAGATTCCTCCTGCCTGTCTCACTGCTCCTTTTGCTCTTTTGCTTTATGTTTTAAACTCCCACCTCCTCCTCCAAGTGGACGTCACACAGAGCTCTGAACTCGGCTTTCCTCTCTCTGTTTCCTTGCCTGCTCAGCCAAGGCACCATCATGTCACCAAGTCGCCTTGCTTTTATGAACATCTCCCAAATGTTTTTTTTTTTAATAGTTGTTTTACAGTGTTGTGTTCCCTGTGCTATACAGCAGATTCCCATCAGTTATGCATTTTATACATATTAATGTAGATTTGTCAATCCCAATATCTCAATCCATCCCACCCCCCCGTCAAACCTTTATCTTTCATCCTAACCATCTTCAATTTCCCCATCTCCCTTATCCCTAAAACTAATGCCACAAAATCCTTTTAACCTTTGATCTTTAAATAATATATCCCTGTAAAAACTATCCCTTCCTTACCTTAGCATAGAGAACTGTAGTGACAAGCCAGGGTTATTAACTGTTTTTGTCGCCACCAGGCTCTTTCCTCTTAAAGTTCTCTTTACCCAGAGCTGCAGCTCAGTCCTCCTAAAGCTCAGCTTTGAGCATGTCAACGTGAGGGCTTTCCGTTGTGTCACCCTCGTGGGGTGCTAGTTGTTACCCAGTTACTTATAGGCTTCTCAAAGCCATGATCACCTGGCCCTGTCTTATCCTTACATCGCTTTCCTACACACTTTCTAGTCCAGTAGTTCTCAAATGTATTAGAGCCAGCACTCCCTTTTTATAACAAAAACTCAATAGTCTCCCTTTACTATCCTGAAAAGAAATCATAGGTTTTCTATATCTATCTAGATAACAATTTCCAAAAGATCAATATAATGCCAGGATTGCAGTATAAAGGAAAAATCAAGGAACTCAATTTAAAGCAAAATTATATTTATATATTTTAGTATCTAAATACTTGGAGAAGAACAGGCTAGAAAACATAATGAACTCACCAGCTGCTTGAACGTGTGTAGAACCATCTCATGTGTGACAGCTACAAATTGAGATTGATCCCGGTGTGTGTTAGGGGCTCAGACACCCAGAATGACATTACTGATGGTGAAGATTTTCTGAAATGTTGTACAGCTCTAGATAAAATTCCTAACCAAAGAGTATGCCCCTCCCTTGACTTCTAGGTAGTTTTATAACTAGAAAATCCAGTGTGTTAAAACTTCAGGGAGAAAAAAACAACTTTACGTTTATATTTAAGTAGAGTTAGGTTGTAGGGTCAGGTAATTATTACCAGATTTTTTCACCTACTTGAATGCCTGATGGGTTTTCCAAAAGTCTTGAGGGGTGTGGGAAAACTACATTGTGTAGGCCTGTCCCAGGAGTTGCAGGACAACTAGCATCCCTGGCCTCTGCCCACCAAAGTCCAGTAGTGCATCTTCAATCATATGATGGTCAAATCCACCTCCACGAATTTCTGACGCTCCCCCAGGGGCTGGCACTCTCCGTGTGGAGCATCACTGCTGCAGCCAAACTGTTCTCACTGCTCCCTGGATGTGCCCTGCCCTTCCCTAGTCGCATGTTTCTTTCCATGCTGTGCCTTTTGCTTTGAATATGCTTCTTCCATTTCCATCTTTTGAAACCCCACCCACCTCTCTAGCTCAAATGGTACATAATTCATTAAGTTTTCCTTTAGGAGAAATGTCTGGCATCTAAAATCTTGCAGAAGTCTGACTGCAACACTTCACATTTCTTAAAACATATTGCTTTGTGTTAGTTGCTTATGTATAGGTATTATCTCACTTACCAGCTTGTAAGATCCTTGAAGATATAGACCACATATTATGGGAGGTTATATTCTTCAGTGTAGCAAAGTGCCTTATATACATAGTACATACCCAGTTAATGTTTATTGGGTAAATGGATGGATAGTTTGTAAAGCATATTTGTAGAGAAAAACAAAAGGAAAGATTGGGTCTGATTTTAACACTTAAAACTTACTTTTTAAGTGATATTTACATTTTACCTTCATGTCATAAATTTCTTATAGTACAAATTTATATCGGAAAAGCACATAACAAGTCTGTGGGTCTATAGGCTTGGTCTCTATAAATATTTATGATATTTTATGATACGTGTTTGTGGGAATTATTATTAACGATAAGACATTCCTCTATCCAGAGCAAGTTTGGAGCAGAATTAAACCAGCATTCATACATGGTAGAGAAAATGTGGATAACCTACTTCTATTTCATTCAGTTCTGAAACGTACAGATAAAATCAGCTTTTGAAGTCAATCAGGATGCCCATGCAATTTCCCTTGTTTTCCCTCTTTACTCAGAAACCTCAAAACCACTATGGGTAATTCCCTCAAGTTCTACTTCTAACACATGCAGTCTAAAGCGTAAGCAAGATTTCCAAAAACTGAACGCTTTCAACTTTTCCTCTTTATACTCCAGTTTTGAGCATCTCTCTCCAAGGACATGAGCTTGGAAAGCTCAGGGCTCACTCCACACCCACCTTTCATCTCTAACTAGAGGCGCATGAAGCATTTGTGCAGTCTCTCCTGCCACGGCTTCATTTTCTGTCATCTTAACTCCATCACCAATCCTCAGCCTCCTAACAATATCCGTATGAAAGAAATCAGACCCCCTCGACAATGAAAAACACATTTAAGCTACTGCACACCACCATTGCCACTGGAAAAGTAGATATTACTTTTCCTGTCAATCCAACTACAACACTCTGGCAAATTGTCATTTTGATGGTTGTGTTTTCATATGTTAAATAATGAGTCAGGCCATAGGTGCTCCTCAACAAAGGCATTATTACTGTTGAGGATGATGGGAAAATTAACAGTTCTTTGTTTACGTATTTTTTTTTTGAAGTAGGAAGTATTTGTCTTCAAATGTAAAGGCCACATAAAGTGATCCAAGAAAGTGATACGGCCAAACGACATGAACTATTTTCATTATTTTCTTTCCATCTCTTGACTTATATGCATTTAATCCTTGTTCAGGCCCCATCTCCATAGGAAAAGCCCAGACTTGGGCCAAATGAGTCAATTAAAAACCAGCTCTTCTTGTAGTTTGGGAGATACAATGGAGAACAAAGATGGGCTCTGTCTTCAGGGACCTTACATAGAGCTGGGAGGTTGAGAAATACTCGCCAGGGGAGATTACAAAGTAAAGAAGTATAGGATACATGTCAAAGGAGTGATATGGACCAGAGTTCTGCAGATTTCTGGGACAAGATCACTGTGGACGCTGATACTCAGAAAAAGCATTGTGGCCTCTTTGTGAGTCCACGATGGTTCTTTGCTCAGATTGTCCATTGACACCTGGAATACTTCTCTTGGTCACTATGAGCTTCCGTGGGGCTCAGACACTGTCTCCTATAACACTGAGGTAGGGCATTAAAAATGTGTCACTTCCAGGCCTGTTTCTTTTCATAATACACCTCATTGAAGACATGCCCCAAACTCTCTGTAGGTCTTACATTTGTTAGCTCAGCACTCTGGCAGGTACTGTGGCTTTTGGGAAGGCAAAAAGTTTCCAGAGAAATGAAACGGATTCATTTTAACTTCCTCCCTGCACCACCCAGGGAAATTTTTGTAGGTTTTGTGGATTCAGGTCCCCAAATTTGAGATTTAACAAAAACTTACATGGTAATGGTACTGTGGTAATTAAAATGGTATAGCTGTTCAGTTTTGCCAGTTAGAACCAAGGAAAATAGAAAACCAACCCAGAGGCCGTCTTAAGAAGTGGGGACACTGGGGTGTCAGGAGTGGGGGTGGGAGATTACTACGTCTTCCCATTCTTTTTAGCAAAAGTGCCTCAACTTTTAAATTGGGTAGAATGATTCCCAGTCATTGGCTTCACCAGATTTGTTATATCAAAAAGCAGTCCAGACCAGAGGAGTTCCTGACTGTAAGAGTAAGTATGGCTTTTGTACCAAATGCTACTGTTTGGGTGATGTTTACGGATCTAAATCAGAGAATGGTTCTATTTTTAAATTTCTAAAAAGCAGGGGCTGCGTTCTGTGCATGTACTTTTTGCTCTGAGGAACTCGAGCGATACCTGTACACCTCACCCCAGGCATCTTCAAAGCTATTTCAGTTGAATGGAATAGGCAAGAAGGTGGTGTCCTGTTATTCCACTGAGATTGGAAGGCGGCTACTACTCTCTATTAACAGCTCATTTTCCAGGCTTGCCCTCTGTTTCTCTACTGAGCTTTGACTTTTTACTCTGAAGAACGCACAGTAGAGGCTTTTTGTTTATCAGGGCTCTATTCTTGTTTTACTGTTTTAGCTAGTATACTGTCAAAGTAAAACTTTGGTACTGCTAGTGTTTTAAGAAAGGAAATTTGATCAAGGAAGGAAAGTCGCAATTTTTTTTTTTTTTTTTTAATTTAAGAAAATTCACCCAAAACCCGTTTGGCAACATAGTTCTCAGGCGTGGCGAGGCCCTTTCCAGTTGTTTCTGTTTTTAAGAAATATCAAGATTTCCAGTTTGTTCTTTATTTAAACATTTCTCTGGATTGTTCGAAACAAAAATGCCTCAGTGTTGGCTGGCGCAAAAACGAGATGTAAAAGTCTTACTGGAAACGAAAGTGAGCGGAGAGATTTCTCTACCCGATCCGTCAGCAGACAGCAGACACAGGGTCACAAGTGAGAAACAAAATTTAAGTCTGGGGTGTCGGCAGCAGAGGCACAGTTTCACTCCGATGTGTATGATGTCGGAATTTCATTCCCTCTCCCCGCAAAGAAGAACATCCTTAGGTTTTCTTCTCTTCTGCCAAGAACTCCCTCCCAAGCTTTCGATACGTCCTACAGGCCACACACACAGGAGCAGGGCTGTCTGTCATAGAACCCAGATGCCCAGCTGTGGAAGATATTCTTTCAGCAGCATCCGTCTGTTTCTTGGCAAGACTTTGAGGCAGTCTAAAGAAAACAGTCCTGGCCTGCCTGGTGGTGAATACTGCACCGCTTGTATCTGGTTCCTGCATTCTGGGCCTGGACACTCCTTGTCCTGCAAGGCTCTCTGTCACTCTGTCTCTCTCTCTCAGGGAATATTTGTGATTTTGGTTCGATATCGTGAAATTCCTGTGGACATCTCCAGAAATTTTACTTTCTTTTTTTGGTTGTTTCTCTGATTCAGAGAGAGGTGGGTAGGTTTTGGAAGGCAAAAGATCTAATGCGAGGGGAAAAGAGGCTCTTTCTGCAGTGGGCCAAGTATGTTGGCAAAATAAAAACTAGTTTTCCTGGGTTCATGTTCAAACTCGGTGAACTTAATCGTCCGAAAGGGAGAACCTAGTTCATTTCTTAGCCAACCACTATAATAAAATTCAGATTCAGGGGCAACCTGGCGTGGCTCAGCGAATTTTGTTCTCAAGGGAATATTCTTAGGCTTAAAGGGTGGTCTTCTTTGAAAGCGCTGTTTAATGGCTGTGTTCTTTGGTTTAAATCTTTATTTTCACAGCATTTGTGTTGTTCGGCTTTGGCACTGGAGGGATTTTATTTTCCTCTTCTCTTGATTTTTTTTTTTAAGGTTAGCCGTTGAATGTTGCTAACATTTACGCAAGGGAGTGGTTCTCCATGACCACCCCCACCCCCCAACCCCCGCCCTCCCCCAGCCCTGCTACCTGCCAATTGTGTCTGAAGTAATTTCCCAGCAGTGCTGTTGACTTTGGGAGATGCAGTATTTCAGGTTCTCAGTGAGTGTGTGTGTGTGTGTGTGTGTGTGTGTGTGTGTGTGTGTGTGTGTTTGCCCTACCGTCTGACTGATAATTAGTTGTTACTTGCAAGCTCTGTTCATCTCCCTCCTCTTTCCTGACCCGCTCAGGGCATTAACATGTTAGAGTCAAAGTGGGGGAGCCTTATGCATGGCGACAGGTGCTAATCTTCAGGGACATTTCCCTTGCATTCTACCCATTAAGGGTATGGTACATAAAAATGGCTTAATGTCTCTTTGAAGGTGTCAGCAGGCATGTGTGGACCACACAGAATGGGCTTCACTGAGAGTAATAGAGTGAAATTGTCTGCATAATTATTTTCCTTGGATTGAGAATCAGCAGCCCTCTTTGGGTTCAGGAAATAAACCTCTGTTAAAACCATATGGCACTATTCTCAGAAGAGATGTTATTACAGGGCCACTTCCCTCTGAAATTTTGAGTCAGGAGTTCTTGAAAGGAGTCACATATGTCTGAGAACAAATGTCAAGTTCTCTGCTTCCAGCTTAGATGTGAAAGTCAGAGGTTCTCTTGCCTTTTTCACAAATGCCACCACGGTCCACAGGTATAAGATCTTGGGGTGGGGCCAGTGGAGCTGTAGCGGTCTGGCTATCTCAGGTATACACGCTTTGAATTATTTTCTGGGCCAAGGGATTTTGTTCTTAAAAGCAAAGAAAAATTGCCCTTAATCCAGTGAAACATGTGATTTGTCAACACCAAAAGCACACCTTAAGGTCAGGATAATTACATTCTGTCTGCCCAAACCCTTAATGCACATTCAGTGGCTCTGCTGTTTTTTCCCCTTGTCCAGCATCCGTGGCTATAAAATTTTCCTCTGAAGTACTTGTTACAGTACTGGTATGCCCTGGAGAGGGAAAGGTAAAGTGAATCAGAGTACAGTTTGCTACCAACTAGGTTGGTAAATATATTAAATAATACTCATAATACTTTAATATTATACATGTATATGTATTTAAGTATTTAAGGATACAGTACAGTGTGGACATTGCAATGAATCATTGTGCGTTTCATCTTTTTTGGTGGTGGGGGGGCAGTCTTCCTGTCTAGTGTTTGCTGTAGACGGAATGGAAGTTGATATTTGTTCATTTCTGTTAATAAGCCTAAAATATGATCGGAATCTGTAGAGCTTCATCTGGCTGTTGGAAATCCGAGGGAGTTAGAATGTCTCCTTAAGTGTCAGACTCCCAGGGAGCACTTCATAGATACGAAGTCCAAATTTTCATTTCTTATCATAGAAAAGGAAGGCAAGATACCTAAGGTTACGAGGCTTTCCTATTGTCCTCGGTATTTTTGTAATGAGAACTGTTTTTTACTCGAGAGAATGGTTGTTAGCATATAGATACTGTCAGTCACTGGCCCATTTGTTTATTCAACAGACACTTGTTGGGTACCTATAAGTACTTTAAAAAGGGCTGTGCAGAGAAGATGCAGAGAAGACTTAGTTGTATAGATGTCCCTGAAGGCAGCTCACATAAGGAGAGAAAGCACGGGTATTAATGACAGTGCCCAGGTAACAAAAAGTGATAGGAAAAGAGAAAGGGCATAAGAAAGTGGCAGCCGAAGTGACAGGGAAGTTCAGGAGCAGCTTTACTTCACTTTGAGGGGTTTTATGGAAGTGAAGGCCTATGAGCTGAATCTTGAATATTAGTAGTTAAATTTACTGGCAGAAATTCTTGAATATTACATCTACCTGGGTAGATGGTGACTTTCAGAAGGCTAACACTAAATTTCTTTTATTTTTATGATTAACTCCTCCCCTCTCCAAAGACCCCTAAAAAAACCAAAAAACAGAAACCTCTCCATCTTGACTCTTTGCAGACCTATTGATGGAAGTTATGACCTAGTGCTTTGGCTGGGTGGATTTTTTTATTTTAACTCTCTTCTGCATTCCTCTCTATTAATCTGGGGCCTCCTTGACATTCAGGGCTAAGTTCAAATAGCGTTTTGCCCCTTGTAGATATTTAGTTCAATGGAACAAAGTAGATCAGGTAATTGAATTAACTTTTAAAATACACATTGAAGTTTGTTTTTTCAGGTTAGTATTAAGGAATAAAAATTTATGCTGTGAACTGTTACCTAAAATTATTGACCAGCCTAGGGCCTCATTTTGAATTAACAGGAAAAAAGAAAAGCCCATTGGAGAATCAGTAGAGGGGATAATCATATTTTTTCAAGGGAAATTGTAAATTGGTCTAGAATTTATCAACCTCTGGAGCTCAGTGTTCATGGAGGGAAAAGGAAAAGGTCCAAAGATGTTCAGGCCAACTTGGTGGCTCAGACTTTCTTTTCAAAGTCCTTTGATGTGTGTTTATTAGTTAAGTTTGCAGTTCCCTAAATGCTATCACTCCTACTATTTGCACTGGACCCCTGCCACGTCTCCATACATAGCAGATGGATTCTTTTCTTCCATCCCCATATACATTCTTCAGGGTTGGTTACTTTCTGATTGACACCGGGAGTGAGACTGCAGAAAGGGGGAGGGTGCAGGAGACGGATTGGGTTTATTTGATTTTGTTGCTGTATTTCTCTTAAGCTTATTGGAGTGCAAATGGTAGGCTAAGAAGTGGTCAAATATACTGCTCTGTGGGATTCGGGAAGGATTTTTCTCCAAAGTTGTGCTGGGAAAGATGGTTAGTTTTAGAGATGTTTGCTATGGCCTCGTGTTTTCTTTTGCTCCCTCTCCTCTTGGATGCTGGTTTAGGTGTTCCCAGTGTAATATTTAGACCAGAACACATTTTGGTTACCCTCTGACCTGTGCCACTGACAGGTACAGAGTCACAGTCTGACTTGTGAGTTGGCCCAGAAGGGGCTGATCGCCATGCAGTTGGGAGGCTTTAAAATATTCCTTTAAAGCAACATGGCCAAGATTGAACTCGGAATACCCTGTGCACACTTGCAGTCACCAGTGAAGGTATTCTTATTAAAAAGATGCCCAGGAGGCAACTAGAAGGGTGAGTCTCATGTTCAGGAGGCCAGAGATGCATTTGAAGCCATTGGTGTGGATGAGGTCGCCTCGGGAATGGGTACCGAGGGAGTGGAGGAGAGTTATCTTTTTTACCATCGCGGCTGAATTAACTTTGTGACTTTGGCCCTGGAGTAGAAGGAGAGGATGCTTTCTCGCCAGGCTTCCTCAGGCCCCTGAAATAGCAGTGGGGCCGTGGCTCCTGACTTGTGTCCTTCCAGGAGGAGGGCTGCCTGCTCCTTGTTTCCACGGCATCACTGGCCCCTCCTCCTCCTCTTCCCCCCTCTCTTTACTGGCTCTTCCTGCTTGCTGACCCCTTAAGTGTTTGTGCTTCTTAAATTCCTTTTTATTTTTTTAAAATCTTTTAAAGATTTACATATTATTTATATATTTTATTTGTTTATTTTTGGCTGTGTTGGGTCTTGGTTGCTGCGCGCGGGTTTTCTCTAGTTGTGGTGAGCGGGGGCTACTCTCATTGCAGTGGCTTCTCTTCTTGTGGAACACAGGCCCTAGGTGCTTGGGCTTCAGTAGTTGTGGCACACAGGCTCAGTAGTTGTGGCTTGCGGGCTCTAGAGCACAGGCTCAGAAGTGGTGGTGCACAGGCTTAGTTGCTCTGCGTCATGTGTGATCTTCCTGGCCCAGGGCTCGAACCCATGTCCCTTGCATTGACAGGCAGATTCTTAACCATTGTGCCATCAGGGAAGTCCCAAGATTTCTTTTTAGATACTCTCCTCAACTCATTCTCTATATCCATTCCCCGAGGGACTGCGTCATTTACACTGATGGCTTCAAGTTCCTGTGACCACTGAAAATGCATCTCCATCCTCTTTGGAATCTCAGACTTGTGTTCTGGTTTGCTTCCTGGGCATCTCGACCTGAGTATGTCCCATAGGTACTTCCAACTGATGTTCCCCACAATATTCAGGATTCCCTCACCTCCACTTTAACCAAACTGCTCCACCGATATAGGAACCCCCTCTAGTTTCACCTCTTTTGAGTGCCCTGCACCTATTTTTTTTATCTTTATTGGAGTATAATTGCTTTACAGTATTGTGTTAGTTTCTGCTGTACAAGAAAGTGAATCAGCTATATGTGTATATACATCCCCATATCCCCTCCCTCTTGAGCCTCCCTCCCACTCTCCCCATCCCACACCTTTAGGTCTTCACAAAGCATCGAGCTGATCTCCCTGTGCTCTGTAGTAGCTTCCCACTAGTCATCATTTTATATTTGGTAGCGTGTATATGTCAATGCTACTCTCTCACTACATCCCAGCTTCTGCATCCCCCAGTTTCCTCAAGTCTGTTCTGTATGTATTCATCTCTGTTCTTACCCTGCCACTAGGTTCATCAGTACCATTTTTCTAGATTCCATATATATGCATTAGTGGTCCTCTGAAACTATAAATCAGCCCATGGCACACCCTCACCTAAAATATCTCAGTGGTCCCCTGTTACTTACAAGATGAGGTTATGATGTTGTGACTAGACAAGGCCATTTAGCATCTGGCCTGCCTGACTGCCTTCCTCCTGCACCCCTGGGGCTGAGCCCCAGCCACACCAAATTGCTTCCCTCTATGTCTTTGCACCTGCTGTTCCTTCTGCTTGGAATGTCTTTTTCTTCCGCATTTGCTTGACTGAATTCTACTCATCCTTTAAGTTTAACTCAAATGCCGTCTCCTCTGTGAGCCCTTCCTGTCCGCTCCTGGAAGTTAAGCATTTGTTCTTTGGTTCCTCTTTGCCTGTTCAGACCTCAGTTATGCTTTTTGTCACACTACTGTCATTATTTGTTTATACGATGCCTCCCCAAGTATATGCTGAGCACCCTGATGTAGGATAGTTCACGGTACATAATAAGTGCTCAGGAAATTTTAATTGAGAAATGAATATTGTATTTGCATCATGGTTCCCCCACGTGTAGGACGTTTTCACCTCTATTACATTTCATCCTGATGACATCCCTGTGATGCAGATACTTTGATCCTCATTTGATAGATGAAGAAGTTGAGTCATAGGAGGAAATTGAGTCACAGAGATGATAAATTATTCACCTATAGCTCCGCAAACAAGTTAGTGGCAAAGCCAGGAACAAACTCCAGATATTCTGCTCCTTGTAAAGTAAGGAGGCCCAGATATAGATATGGGATTCTGCTTTTAGTCAGACGATGGCTTGGTCTTTTAACTGTTCCATTAAGTTCATTGATTGTGTGTGTGTGTAACCAGTGGTGAGAGAGGAAGCATCTGTGGCATCACTGATTCTTAGAACTGGAAGTTAGGTAGTCTGTTATCTTACAGATGAGAAAATTTTGTACTCGAGAAGTTCACAAGCTACTCTTAGTGGCAGAACCCAAATCTCCTGACGATTAGTCACACGTTATCTTTCTTGCTATGCATTGGGCAATCCTCAGTTCTATTGGATAGAGTTTTACGGTTGAATCTTACGGGTTGTTAGTAGGATTTGTTGAGCCATCAGGCCAGTGAATTCTTCGGAAGAGCCTGTCTTTGGAGCAGAAAGGATATCATTTCTGTGACCCTTAAGGGCCATGAAAGTGATAGAGCCCAGAAGGGAAAGAATCAAATGAAGACGTTCTTTCGTTGATTACCCCACTTTCCAGACCATATTCCTTCCTTTCCAATGGGCTTCCTGGATTCTCGAGCGTGTGCCATTTTGCAATAAAAGCCAGGCATCTAATTGGTGTATTCAGTAGTTAGAAGGGTTGTGGTGTCCTGGTATAAGCAGAACATATATAGCATGTTGGGCCTCAAGAGGACAGCTTCCCAGTTACCTCGAAAGAGATATGGAACTGACATGGTGCTATCTCTGTCCCTTCCACTGTGCTCTCCCTCTCTGTACATATATATGTATGCATATAATAGAGATAATGTACATTTATAACCATATACACATGTATGTGGAAAAGCCAATACTTTATATATTTTACGCAGACAAAAGAAAAATCTTCAACTGCGATTACTGATTAGATAATTCAGCATGAAGCCAGCAGACAGAAATCTCTAAAACTTTACATCTGCTTTTGAAAAAAAAGGTTTAATTTCAACCCCCTGAAGGATCTTTTTTTAATATTCAAAAAAATATCGAGCCGGTGTCTCCATCATGTTCTGTCACTGAGAGAAGCGCTGATGATGAACTCTGAAAAATGGCCATCAACCCACTTCCTTGGGTTTGAAAAGAATGCGCTTTTCTAGTCTGCTACACCTTGAAAAAAAATGGTAAAACTTGCTATCTTCTAACTCCCTTTAATGCTACTTTAGATTACCTTTTATATAACAATAACTTGATCCTACTCAAAATACTTGGCACCTGTAGTGACAGTGTGGAATGTAAGAACACTTCAGCAGATCTGAAAGCGAGTAAACGCGGGTCGTTTTGGAGTGAAGAGGTAGATAGAGTTTTCAGTTCTTTCTTCAGAGTTCGCAGAAGATAAGAATACCCGGATTAACACAATAGCCTCCCTTCATTACACATGGCTGAACAAAGCAATTGTCTGTGTATAAAGACTACAGTACATTGTGCAACAGTGTTTGGGAAGGGTGGATGGATGGGTGGATAAATGCTATTCCATCGGAATAGGCTGCTGGTCCACGAGGGGATTTTTCTGAGTTTAACTTGTAAACTGTTTTATTTTGGAGTTTATATCATGTTACCCTTGCAGTTTAGAGAGGAATGAGGTTGTTATTTTTTTAATGTTGTTGACGGCATTTTTCAGTTCCTTACCCATCTGACTTTTATTAGGGGGGTTATTTCAAAGACATCTCCTGTTTAATCATGCTAAACAATCTGTTTAAGACCTGTTGTGTAGATATAAACACAATAGCCCTTTAATGTAGTAAAACAGACTTCTGACAGACACAGCACATAACAGACATCCATCCATTATTGCTTAAGCCGCTGTTCCTTCCATGCCTGACCTGAGAGGGTAACCACAGAGCTCAGCTGACAGCATTGGCCGCTCGGAAGACACTGACATACCCCGTATCCACGTCTAGCGAGCAGAGAATTGCAGAGTGGCAGACAATTGGAGAGGCCTTAGACCAGATTAAAACTAAGTACCTTAAATCTGTCTTAATGGCTGTGTTTACATCTCCTTCTTCTTCATTCCTTTAAAAAAGTAATCAGGTTTCTCAAGCGTTAAGAAAACCACCTCTTCTTGCCAGCTGGACTAGGTCCAGCTGAAGCAAGAAACACCTCCCCCCCCCCCTTTTTTCCCCTGTCTTTTTCTTTTTTCTTCTTCTATGATCTTCACTGCCATTCAGCACAGCAAGACCAGGCTGCAGGAGCTGGCTGCCTTCTTCCTTGGTTATTACTTTTCAACATTTTCTTCCTGTTACAGAAATGAGAAAATTGAAAATGATGTTCCTCGGCTGTAGCAGCAAATGTCAAGAGAGGAGCCCTTTGCCCTTTTTAATTGCTTCGATGTAATACTTTTTTTTTTCTTTGCTTGAAACACACACACAGTCACATAGCACATGCCCCAAACCGTAATAATGAACGAGAAACAGAGAAGATCGCATGCTAAGGAAACTCAGCCAGGATCCAGGAATCGCGTGACAGTCTGTAGGCTAGTTGTCACTAGACTCTTTGAAGAATAATGCCATCCATGTTTAGCTGGATTATTGGCAAATAAACAGTGATGCTTTTTGTTCAAGTATGGAAACTACCATTTCCATTGCCTAAACTGTTACCATTAAAAAAAATCTTTACATCTCTCAGTGGGGTCTCTGTAAAGACCCGTAACACAAAACTGTGGTGTGTGTGAGTGTATTATAGTCAAAGAAGGCAAGGGAAATGTTTTCAGAACTAACACACTCGAGTTTTACAAGTTTGGGGAGTAAAGTGTAGACATAGAGAAAGAGATCTTTTGTTCATTTCCCAGAAACTGAAGGGAGAGATGCGAATTCTGATGGCCCAGGACGGTTGTGGATGTTGGGCTGTAATTAGTAGAGCAAGATGTGTTGTGATAAAACGGAGTCAGTAAGACTGGGTGTAATGTAATAAAGTCTCTGAATTAAGCTTCTCTGCTTTTTCTTATTTTGTTCTTTCTAGGTCTCTTTTCCTTAGCCTTTTTTTCCTTGTATGGCAGCCTGGTGTATGAAAAAGAGGACCAAGGCAGGTCAGGGACTAGTGTCCAGTGTCACTGCCTACTTCTGAGACTTCAAACAAGTCACAGGAGTTTTCTGGGCATCGATTCCGTTTCTAAAATAAAAACATGGTCTGGCGAAATTGACATTCTCGTCCAGCTCTGAAAAATTCGGATTCATATAATTTTATTTTGAATGGGAGTAAAGATGGAAAAAAGCATCCCTTGGAAACAACAAGCAGACAAAGTCAAGGGTAGCGGGGTTGGAACTAGAAAGAAAGTGCCAGAGAGTTTAGAGGTAAAGAGGCATCGTAGATTAGAGACATATTAGGACAGAGGAGAGGGGCTGTGTAGAAGTCAGCCAGGTTCCCTGTTCAGTTCTTTCTCTCCCGCCTGCAAAAATATTCCATCCCGTCTTGTATATTTCCATTATGCTTTCATCTGGTCTTTCTTTACATTTTTTAAATCCTTTTTTTTTTCTCCTTACCTCCCATGAATTTCTCTCTCTTTAGATATTGCAAGTTGCTTGACTTCATTATTTCAAGAAAAAGGATTGTACTCTTAGCATATGTTTTTTAGTGGTTATTCCCTGGTGGGTGACTGATACTGGCAGAGCCCTGCTCTTTCTTCCAGATACTTTATTCTTTGATCTTTGGGATTTGCCACAGCCTAAAATCTACACGTTATAGAATAACTTGCATTTATATACATGAGAATTAATATCTACAATTCTTTTATTTGTGTATTTATCGAAAGATCTTGAATTCTTTAACCTTTAGAAGCCTACATTTTGAAAGAGGCTGTCCTTCAATGATCTCTCTCATGCATCTAATTATATTTAAAAAATGACTCCACACGAGTTTGGGAGAATGAACTTTTTACTCACTGATCTAAACTGGCGCCTCTTATTATTAAAAGAAAGTGAATTCAGCTTGTAACATTTTTTTCTATGAACTGGAGTTCCTAGAATATTTCTATGGAGTCTATGGCCTAACTATGTAATTATGTCTCTTGAGTAGATTATGTTTTTCTTCCCATAATTATGTTTTTACCCAAGAGACTTGGAAGGCTTCAGACCTCTCTTGGGTGAAATTGTTCTTCTTCTCTTCTTTCCTGATAAATTCTTCATTCTACGTGGCTGACTCTGTTCAAGGGCTCAGAAGGGAGCTCTTGAAGATATGTGGTAGTGATTATGATTTTTTTTTTCTTTTAGAAATTGGTTTATATATTAGGAAGGCTCTTAGAGGGAAGATCTGTTAGTTCATTTTTGAAATGCCATCAGAGAAGAATCTCCTGGAAGGGGATTTGTTTATGATCTGTGGTCCTCTGTCTGAAGCCACACTGACAGTGGTCTAGGCTGTCTTGTCTCACGGGCTGTCCTCTGTGAGCTCTGGGGCCTCATGCACACATCATGTTCCACAGCTGCTAATTTCCAGTAGCTCAGAGGGGCTCCAGGCCTTCCTTAAACATAAAGACAGTTTGTTAGTCCATTTCACTATACTAGTCCCGAAATAGTTTTTGACCTGAACCAGACAGCATAGTCTTAGGAAAAAAGATGACTCAGCACCCTTTCCCAGCAAAGATTAGAGACTCATCAATTTAACTGTGGGAAATGTTTCCCAATAACCAGCCTTTTTTTTTTTTTTTTTTTTTTTCCTTCCCTCCTCTCTGACTTTTACTGGACAAAAGGAGAGATAATTCTAAATGTATCAATGTTCTTATATATTAATTTAACAAGTATTTGCTGTGTGCCTTCTCTGTACCTAGGCTCTAGGTTATATGTTAGATATAAGACATGACACCCACCCTCAGGGGATTCACAGTCAAGTCCAGAAGAATCTAAGATATTAGGGTTTGAAATTTTATATAAATATTTTATATCAATTCACAGAAAGTTAATGCTCACTGAATGCCTGCTTCACTTAAGTATAACCACATGTAGTGGACAAAAAGCAGTTGTAGCTGCTCTCAGTTGGCTGTGATAGAAACCAGAGCACTCACCACAGCCCTAGAGACAGAAAAGACGAGAACAATGCGATGACCAGGTTGAGACTGGGGAGGGATTTGGCCAGAGATGCAGGGAAGAGGCAGTTCTGCGTAGAGGAGGCAGCTGGGACAAAGGAAGGGGGACTCTTTGAAGAGCTGTGGGGAATCCAGTGTGCGTGGAGCATAGGCCAGGAGCAGTATGGTTGGAGCCATCAGAAGAGAGTGTGATAAGTACACTGAGACCATGTTTTCCAGGTCCCTGTTTGCTGGGGTCAGGTGACTCTGCTTAATTCGATAGACACTGTAAAACCCTGTAAGACAACTAAATCCTAAATGTGAGGATTTGGGGACTGAAAGGACTTCAGAAATTATGGAAACTAACTCTTCATTTTTGGTAGGTCTCAGAGAGTTCCACTAAACCCTTCCTGTGGTCATACAGCTGGTTGATGCCCTTTCAAATATGCAGCCTGTTGGTCTGATGTCTTAGCCACGAGTGAGAGGTTAGGAGTGGTCCTAGTGGAAATGGAAACCAGGGGCCCATCCCTGTAGATGGGCTTGACCTGCAGAAACTACAGGCATGGGCTTGACCAGATGCTGGGGTCAAGGAAAGGGAGGTGGTAAAGACCTAAGCTGGATTTTGTGCCTGGGAGACTAGAGAATCATGATATTAGTGAAAACAGGGAAATTAGAGGAGAAGCTGGTTGGGACTGTTTGTAGTGGCATGGGAGTGGCTTGGGGAGGTGTGTCAGGGAGAGGCGAAGAGCTTATCTAAACATTACAAGCATGACAAGGGTACAGGTCTTCGATTTTTAGACGTTCACAAACCACCAGTGAAATGTCGTCTGAATGTAAACACAGAAGTTTCACTTTTCTCAGTAGTATTTTCATTTTCACATGCATGTAGGAATGCAGAAAATCAAGATTTTTAATATAGATCCTCAGTTAAGTGTTTGGATCCAAACTTTGCATGGCTTCCCTAAGAACTCACTTGAGTTTGTGTCATCTTTCCTGTTATGTTGCTTTTGTGGGAAACCATCTAAACTGAACTCTCTCTAGTACAGTAAGGCTCACTCATCCTTAGAGGTAAAATTCCAAGTAATTTCATTTGGAATTGAATTATGACTTTAAAATTAGTCAACCTGTTCCCTAACCCCTCCCTACAAACACTTCTTCATGTGCCATTTGCCGGGTAGAGAGATTAGAATTGGAGAATTTTTGTCCCCACAGAACTGCTGTGGAATAGCATCTCTGTTGCTTATAAACAGTTTACTCTGAAAAATGGTGATTCTGGTGCAAGTCCTCTCCCCTCTTCCTTTTTACTCTCTAAGTCATTGTCATAACATTCGTAGATTGTTCTATCCTCCTGCTTGAGCCCTGAGGCATTGGACCAGATCGCATTCTGTACTTACTTGCTGGCCGCAAAATTAGCTCATATCTCCCTAGAACCCCTCTCCTCCAGGGAAGCCTGAATGCAGGGCAGAGGGGCTGCCAAAGTGTTGTTTTATTGGTCAGGGGATAAAAAGATCTGTCTTAAAAGACAGATTTCCATATATATTGCATCGTTGAAAAGAATTAATGTGTAGTTGCCAAACGAGAGGTGTCAAGAGATTTGAAGATGGTTTGCCTCTGGTTGGGTGAATATTGCATATATGTTCAGCACCGTCTTGTCTCACAGGACGTTTATTATCATGGTTCTGTCATCTATCCTCCAACCAGCTTTTCTCCTTCCTTCTCTGCTTATCAGAATCTTCCTACACCTTCAAGGACGTAGTGATCTCATCGGTGAGGGTTTCCTCTTCCCCTTTAGTCAATATCAGTTGCTCCCCTGTTCTTCCAATGGCACTTTATTACTTTTTAAAGTGTTTTTTTTTTTTACCATGAAAAATTTCAAACATACATGAAAAGAGATTATATTTCATAAAACCCCAGATACCCATCACTTTATTTTATAATTAATAACAATTTGCCATATTTCCTTCATTTGTTATTTTGCTGAAATATTTTAGAGCAAATACCAGACATCAGGATGTTTAAGCCCTAGTCATCCATTCTAAAAAGTAAGGGCGTATTCTTACATAATCACCCAAAGCACCTCTTCCTGAATATTTTGAAATAGTCCATATTTATATTTCTTCAATTGATCCCCACACTGTGGCATTTCAGTGATTGCCTCACACAGTCCTTTGCAGTTAGACTTAATTGCTTGCCTTTCTTTCCCACTAGCCTGTGCACTGCTTGAAGGCAATGGATGTTATCGTGTATTTTCTTCCCCTTCCTCCTTACGATGCCTAGTGAGACTCGTGATGCCTGGTGAGACTCGCGTGGTAGATGCCCAGCACGTGCTGGCTGAACTAGCTGACCCAAATATGGACAGGGTACTGATTCCTGATTGAGGCTTTATTGCAGATCTGCCCTTTAGCTTTATTTAAACATTGTATCTTCCTGATACCCAGGATACAAGTAGATAGATACCTAATAAAACAAGTGAGTGTTTAAAACTGATTTAGAGTACTACAGTAAAGAGAGGAGCTCTCAAACATCACGCCCCAGTGACCAGAAAAATGACCCCGCTGTGCCATGTGAGAGTGGACGGGCTGTGACTTGGCACATTTGCGAAAGGCGTAATCTTCTGCAAGTGCACTTGGGCATCCTTTAAGAGGGTGCTGTAACTGGGCAGTGCATCATGCTGTGAATATAGGGCACAGAGTGGTGAGCTTCTGGCGGGCACCCGCGCACCTCTCCAGAGTTGTGAGGCAGGGCTCAATCGACTTCTATAAAAATGGGCAAAATGGGTCACATTGGAGGCGCACGTTTATTTTCATAGTTCGCATACGACAGTTTCAGAGTCTTCACGGGCCAGTTTCAGATGTGTGATTTTTTAAAGCAGAAGTTCTAAAGGCAACATTATCAACTTTCACTGTGGGTGCGTTGCCCTTGGACGGAAAGAGCTGGGCGGGGAAGAATGGGACCATTAGACTATTGGTTGGTGACTTAACTGTTCCTCATATGTCTTTGCTCTAGGGATGTGTGAATGCTGTGACCTTTCCATCATGCTTTCTTCTTGTGCCCCTGAATTTGTTATAACAAAAGTGATATTCAGCCAAACACACTGAACTTTTTGAAAGAAATTTATTCTGAAAAGTACTTTTTTTTTCTATTTGAAATTCACTTTTGACCATGATTTTTTTTCTGAATGACTGATGATGTGCTGTTTTAATCTAAAACAAGCTGGTTGGCAAATGGGAGGGAAAAGAGCCCTGGACCAGCAGTCAGAAGACCTGAGTTCTCTCATCCTGCCACTACTGTGTGACTTTGGGCAAGTCACTTCCCCTGTCAGGGACTCAGAGTCCTCATCCATTAAAGAAGTACACTGCTCTAAAATTGAGAGTCTGAATGATTTCTGTGGTCCTTTTCAGCTCTATGATTCTAAATGACTTGCAGCAATGCTTAAGAATTATAGCAAGAGCAAATGGGGCTTTTTCGGAAAGCAAGCAAGCAAGCTTTCACTTGAATGTTCTTTAGGGAAATTTCTTAGGAAGCATCAGTAAAGGCTCGTCTCTAAAAAAGGGCTTTCCCCACTGGATTCACAAGATTGCCAAGTAAGAAGGGAAGAGTTTTTCTGGGAAAGATAGTATGATAGCTATAATATGATATCCATAATATGATATCCTGGACCAGAAAAATTTCTCTCAAGCAAGACATGTATCGAAAAGAGGAGACCATTTATTCATTCATGTATTGTATGAACATAGCACCTGCTGTGTGGCAAGGACTGAACTGGGTTGTGAGGATTACAGCTGTAAACAAGCCAGAGCACTGGTTTTCATGGGACTCAGTCTCGCAGGGGAAACAAATCGATGCATGAGATAATCGCACATTGCTCGTAACAGCCATCGAGGAAATAAACAGGATGTGCCCGAGAGGGAGGGAACCCGCTCTGGGTCTAGTAGACAGGGGCCCTGAGGAGGTTTCACTCTGGTTTCACCCCTGAGGTCTAAGGGATGAGAAGAAGTGGGCTGTACAGAGAATCCGGGGGAAAGCATTTCAGGAAAATGGAAAGGTCCTGGGATGGGGTTGTGCTGGTGGAACTGAATAGATTCCAGATAGACTTTCAGGATGGAAATGGCAAGACCTGTTAATGGAGTGAATGCGGGGAGTGAGGGACAAGAGGAAACCAAGGAAAGTGTCAAGGTTTTTGGCTTAAGGGACTGAGTGGCTGGTGCTGTTTAAGAGATCGGGGACTCTTAGGGAGGAACAGGGTTTCTAGGAGAGAAGAATCACCACTTGTGTGTTAAATATGCTGCACTGAAGACCTTTGCGATGTCCCAGGGGAGAGTCAAGTAGGCAGAGGGACACACAAACCTGGAACTCGGGACAGAGGTCAGGGCTCAGCCTCGCCGTGGGGAGGCACTGGCGTGTGTGTCAGTGGCCTTGAGCACGTGTGGCTGTGGGATCGTCGGGCGGTGGCTCACTACCTCGGCTGCATGCTAGACCACGTGGTGAGCTTTTAAAGAAGAACTTTCCCCAGGACCCTCTTCCAGAGCTCTTGATTTAATTGAGTTGATGGACATCTATCTTTTACAAAGCTCCCTAGAGGATATTTTTATTCAGCTTGGATGGAAGAGCCACTGATCAAGGCAGGCAGTGCAGCAGAAAAGAAGACCAAGGGCTGAGCTTTTGCATAGTCTTAGATACAACACAGCAGTTCTCCATTCTTTAAAGCGTCCTCCTGCTTGGAAGATGCACTCTTTGGCCCTTTGGATGAGGTTTCGTTCTCCCTGTACTGTGGCAGAGTACCTGATTCTTGATTTAAGTCAGTGTGCCCTTTGTCTTCTGAGTCCTCAATTTCCGAAGGGATGGCTTGGGTGCTGAGGATTTGAGTGCCTCTTCTTTCAGCCCGAGTGTACCCTGATGTGGTTTAGCGGTAGCAGGTATCTGTCATGGTTGAAAGATGAAGAACCTGTTCAGCTTTTGCTCTTCATTCTCCTGTAAGAATTTTGTTGTGGTCGTGGTGGTGGCTGTGAAGGGGCAGACATTCTAGAAAGAAAAATGCATGTGTTTTTGGTATAGATGCAGCTGCAGATAGATGTTACCCAAATTACTCTAGGGTGTGTGTAGATACGCGGTAGCTTGTCTTCGGAGATCATTTCCAAAAGGTCATTGAGGCTTTTCAAATTTCACCTGCCCTTAAATTTCTCACACACATCCATGCTCTTCCAAGTCCTTTATTCTTGCCTACGACCTCCTATTACTGCCCTGAAGCACTGGACTCAGAGAAAATAAACGTGTCCTCACACATCTGTGGACTGAGTTCACATCTCACACGGTCTGCATGAAAACCTAATGAAAGGGCTGTAGAAAGCAGAGGCACAGCTTATTAAATGTTCTTGTGACCCGTGGCCCATATAAAGCCCCAGTGTATAAAGGAACCATGCAAAATCTTGTAGCCCTACCCTCAGCCCTCAGGGAATCTGCCATTCCAAAAATATGGCCTATTAAAAAAAATAACTTCCAGGGACAATTCCATAAGCTTTCTTGTTAATGTTTACAGCTGTATCAACACCACAGCAATAGTTTTGTTTTTGTTGCTATGTATATGAGGAACAGAATCCATGCATCTAAGTGTGACAAGTACTATATAATTCTCTGATCGTGAACCTTGTAAGACACAGCAAGATGTATTGATGATGGACGTTTGTTTAGGGTAATGAGTGAGCTATTAATTTTGTAACTGAATCCCTGCTGCTGCTTCTGCTTGCCTTGAAAACCAGCCTGACACCTCCCAGAGCCTAGTCCTCAGGTGCCTCACTCTGGCGATCTGGGTGTTTTCAGTCCTTCCTAGCAGCTGGGGGAGGAAGGGAGAAGCTGGGGTCCAGTGTGGACGGTGCCATACGATGTGTGGAAGGCTTAGTCCACTAGGACCCGGACTGCATCCCTGTCCAGGCTCAGCTGGTCAATAGCTGAGACCCACAGGCTAGTTGTTTTATCTCTGCAGGCCTTGGTCACTTCATCTGTGAACACCTCACTTGCTGGGGTCTGGGAGCTGTTTTGGATAATCCCTGAAGGTTCTTTAGATTTCTAAAATCTATGTGTAATCTGGATTAAAAGTCATAAATCAACCATCAGTAAAGAGTGAGTTTCCCTAGTTTTTCCTGGTCATTTTTCTCCCAATCTTAGCCCCTCAGTTGTAGCACGTGCCCCAGACTTACACTGGCAGGAAGTAGGGTGGTGGGTGCATTTCAGTTAATGGGCCTTAGCTGGAACATGTTTGGCCGGGGAGACGGCTACACTCTTATTACCAAGCCTTGGCTTCCTGTCTGTTTTCTTTGGGCTGGGTAGGCAATGAAAAAGGAGACAGGAAAATACATTTGGGGGCAAATAAAATAAGGAATTTGTCTTAGGAAGACAGCTTATAGTTGGGAAATTCTAATGTTCGGCTTAACCCTGTCCTGATATATCCCTTGTCCTGTACTAAGTGGGAGATGAGGTATTCTTGCTACTTGTAGAATCTGCCTTCCCATTCTCTTAATGATCCTCCTTCAGGGTTTTCTTCTCTGACAGATAGTACTCCAAACGCCCTTAATTTTTCCTGCAAAGTCTTACTCTAGTTGTCATCTTAAATGGCTCTTCTTTGAATCAGCTTCAGTTACTTAACATTTTACTAAATTGTTGGGGCAACATACTAGGGCTTCACTGGTACAGAATATGGAATATATTTTTGTTTAGGTAGTAGGTGTCATCATACCATCACCACAGTCCCACTCTATGGATTTACACTTAACTAATGTCGCATCAAGATTGAGATGTTTTCCAGTTATACCTGCACCAAGGCAATACCATACTCTTTGCTAAGAATGATTGGATGATTTTTAAAAAGTCTCAGTACCTTGGTTATATTTCAGTTTGCATAGTTCTTTAATATCTAGCATTTCCTTGAATTTTACACTTGAATAAACTAGAAGAGAGACAGTGAATTTTTTTTAAAAACTAGTGGATTCTCACATTCACATGGTAACCCAAGGGGTATTTTTCAGTTTCTCTTACAGAACCACAGTGCTAGATTTAAAATCAAAAAGCATTCTCTCTGATTTAACATAGTTTGTTATAAGCTTTCAGCCTTTGGCATATCACAAAATATCCACATTCCTCCTGAGAATTTGAGTTTCCTTGCCTATGTTTCTGTTTCCCTCTTAAAGGGGTTCTCCGTTTGAGTTTTAATTTTTCAGAATGGAGTCTCTGTAAGGTACAGTCATAACATAAAAAAGAAACAGTCACTTATGGTCATCGTAGAAATGTCCTTTGACAAATGTGTTTGTCTCTGTTTCTGCCCCAAGTATGGCCCACGGGGTGTCCCATGCACAGACCCTGAACTTTCAGGGGAGGTTTCCTCCCTCCTTCATGAAATGAGCAAACACAGCACAGGACATGGTCACCTTTCCCAGCCTCGCCGAGAGGCCAGAGGGGGCGCCCAGAGAGTCCCTCTGGGGCTCAGGAGTCCGGGCCTGACCAGTGATGCTTGGCCATGAGTCACCCTGTGGGCCCCCCAGCTCACCATTCATAGAACAGAACCAGGGATGTTTGCCACTGGATGCTGCTCACAGAGCCCTTTGAAATGGAAGGCATTATACAGATGCTTCGTTATAAAGATCAGTATTGAAAATTCCTTGGCTTAAACCCCCAGTATGTATGTTCACGTATCTATTTAGCATGGTCAATTGTTCAGCTAATTAATATGCTTTTATTTTATGATTTGCTGTTTCCAGGGCACAGACAGAAGCTTGATGACTCTAAACCTAGTTTGTTCTCTGACCGCCTCAGTGATTTAGGGCGCATTCCTCATCCCAGTATGAGAGTAGGTGTCCCGCCTCAGAACCCACGGCCCTCCCTGAACTCTGCACCAAGTCCTTTTAATCCACAAGGACAGAGTCAGATTACAGGTAAGACAGACTCATAGGTCTCACTTGCGCAGACTCTGGCAGGCTGGGGGTGAGGGGCTGCCAGATGAGATGCGTTCACTTCAGAACTCCTGGAGCTGGGAAACGGCTTACGATGAAAGAAATCAACACTGGAAGATACTGACCTTCTTTTTTTTCTTTTTAATGAAAAACAAATACTGATATTCACTAACTTTGGGATGAAATTCGGGGGAAGTTTCTGCTGGTGCTGTCCTCCGTAGCGATGTCAGTCTGCACGCTGGCGGGACAGTAATACCATGCTCTCTGGGAGAATGTTTGTTGTAAGTTTCTATATTGTGTCCAGGTGGTGCAGGGGATAACATCACACCCTCACTATTAGAAAATTAGTGTTACCGTCTCAGATCTGAGCTAATGTTTCTTACATGTATAACGATTTCATTAAGTTTGCTTGAAAATTGCCCTGGGCTGACAGGAAGCCTTGATTGGAGGTTATAAGGCAAGACCAAGGAGCGGCTCATCGGGCAGACAGAATTCCCCTCTGATTCATGTTGGCTCCCGTTCTTCATGTGACATTTCTCTTTACGCATTCCAGTGTGCTGCTTGCTCTACCTTTATTCTTAAAAATGAGTATCAGCCTCGCATTACAGACTAATCATTCACATTTGGTGCATTAAGACTCCCAGCTCTTTTTTTTTTTTTCCTGCCCCACTTGGGCAAAAGCAGCTCTTCCTGTAGGACTAGTCCGATTGCTTTTATGCCATGGTGACAAGAGTGTGCTAATCATCACAGATCTTTCATTTGCAGATCACAGTACTGAGAGCAGCGGGGAACCCACATGTCATCTAGTTACTACTGTTGGCAGAGGGACTAGATGGGAGGGAAAGTAATTCAAAATGTACAATAAACTCCCAACTTGGGTCTTGTCTAATGGTTAGGTTTTCGTGTGTATCGGTTAGGTTTTGAGTGTCTTTAATGGTTTATAAGCATAATTGTTTATAAACGAAATGACCTATCTCTGCTTCTCTCCTGCCCGTAGTAGGTGTATGTCTTTTTGGATATTTACTTAGGTTTCTGTGGGTCTGTGTATATTAGTCTGAATATATGAATATGCCTGAGGATGTATTTTAAAAATAATGTAGAACTATAAAAATAAAATAAGCACTGAAGAGAACCAGATATCTGCATTGAGGGAAGAGCCTTAGAACTCTGTGAAGGACAGCCACGTGTTAGGTTTGAGTAAATCTCCAGTTATTGAAGTGTAGGAATCAGGTTAGTGTGTTCACTAGACATGGGTCCTGAATAAAACGCCAGGGTGAAAGTCACGCTAACTTGTGAATTTGAAGCTTGTCGCTATGCATGCTACTTCGTTTAGAGTAGTGGACTTTATTTTTTATTATTTTTTTATTGACATATAGTTGATTTACAATATTATATTAGTTTCAGCTGTACAACATAGTGGTTCAAAATTTTTATAGATTACACTCCGTTTATAGTTATTATAAAATATTGGCTGTATTCGCTGTGCTGTACGATATATCCTTGTGGCTTATTTATTTTATACACACTCGTTTGTTAAAGTGGTGGATTTTAGATCATTGATTAAGGTTCATAATAGCTGCCCTTTTGTCTTTATAGTAATCCTTAGATTCTGTGTGTGTGTGTGTAAGCATATGTCTACGTATATAAAAGCATTTATATATAATTTGGATGGGACTTATGACGGCTAATAAGACATATATAAGAAAAATATATGTTCTGTGATTTGGCAACTCCTGGGTTCTTTAAATGTGTGATTTCTATATTCTAATCCTTAACTGTTTACTAATTATATTTTGCTAACAGCTAAAGTCTTTAAAATGGCCTTTGGAACCTGTGTGTTGCTAGATTCATTTAAGAAACTGCTTTTCTCCAACCTATGTCCTCAAACCATAAAATAGGACCTAGAGGACATTTCAGAATCTGAAGGCTCCTTAGATACCATTAAGCAAAAGGTTGGTAAAAGTTGTGAAGAGGAGCCACATTTTGCAGCACCCCCAGCCCCACATATACGTGCAGAGGGGGAGGATGTGAGGAGCGCCCGGCACGTTGCTGCTGGGTGAGCATCTGAGCAGAGAGAAGCCTGCCACCTCCACCGACCCTGCTCTCCTGCAGTCCTCAGCCTTCTCACCGTCAGGAGGCTCATGGAGGTTAAGCTCCTGGTCTGCAGGTTTACAGCAAATTAGTGACAGAGCAGAATTAGGTCTCTTGACTCCTAAGGCAGTATGTTTGATCTTGTACAATACCATACAATCATGATCATTTAAAAACAATATTTCAATATTCACCAGATGTATTCCTAAAAATGAAAATATAAAACCAGTTTATTTCTAGGTACTGATCACTTTCTAGAATTATCTTACAAGAGTATTAGCTCTGCATTTTGGGAAGATGGCACCAGTAGAATTGATTCATAGGTCAGTCTCCTCATTTTTAAGAACATCCACAGGGTATTGGGCCCTACGACTTTCGTGAACTTTCCAAATTTGCAGACTTACACATTCATGCCACCCCTACCCACTCTTGGCCACATGCACTTTCTTTAAATATCCCCATGTTGTTAGTGAGATAATACAAGTATCTACCCAGAACTTAGGATGTGCAGAGTTCTACAATGCTGCAGATTATTAGGACAACCCAAGAACACCCATGCTGCAGCAACTTCAAAGTGAATTGAATAGATTTCATTTTTTTCTCCCTTGATTAATTTTCTTATTTATTTAATGAGTTAAGGGTGAACCATATGTAGAGAAATGGATCTCAGGGAACACGGGGGAGGGCAGAAAATTCTGTCCTTGAGTTAGAGTCTAGTTGAAGAGAGGGTTATCTTTCCCAGGCCTCGCAAAGCCAGATCTGGCCAGAGGCTATAATGTACAGCTCTTCCCTCTGTACCTCCTGACTTAGACTATTCTATCTATGGTGGTCTCTTTCTGCTGACAAGTTCCACCCATCCTTCAAGGCCACTGTTATCTTCTTCAGGAAAGTCTTGGAACCTTCATCTAGAAGCTGCCTCTCCATCCTCTAAGCTTTAGTTGAGATAGCCTTATTTTATAGTTTCTGTGTATCTCCACTCTAGATTATAAATTCTCTGAGGGATTTATTCCAGGGATTTATTTTCTTTTGTGCCTAGTACAGTGGTAGCTAGTGTCTCATTAAATGTTGAATGAATGAAAGTTTCGATGAGAAGAAATCATTGCAAAGAGAACTGGCCTATCATCTGTGGTTCACATTGACTGTTCTTTCTGATTTTCTTCCCCAGGATGACATTGTTCCCTTGCGATGAACAATAAGGGCAGAAATCACATTTCAGTAGAACACACACATGGTTAAATCATTTGGTTTCATTTCATTTGGATCTACATTTTCACATAATTAAATTTAAATTCTCCTTAAGAGGCTTACCTACGATGGATTTTGGAACTTCTTTGCAATATGCCACACCTGCATTTTAGTTCACGTTATCCTTTGGATAAAGGGTTTGTAACAGAAAGGGCCCAGTTACCTCTCACCTGGTTGGCTCTCTCGATATCTCAAGCTCTTACCCCCAAACTGTAGGCAGGGATCATGGTTGTACAGTCACTATGAGTTCTCCCACTTGCCATCATGAAAGGCAAGTCGAACTCCCAGAAGAGGGAATTGAAATTAGGAATCATACACTGAGGAAGTCCCTAGCCTTTAGTGTTTCATATTAGTGTCTCTTGCAGTTCCTAGGGCTCCAGGTCCTAGCCGTGCGGTGGGCTGGCTCCTTTGCAGCGATGGTCTGACGTGTCACTCTGTTAAGGTCTTTAGTGGCTGATGTTCTGCCTGAGGGCCCAGGGCCTCCCCACGGCTTCCTGAGGAAGCTGCTTCCTCTGTACCTCTTTTTTTTTTTTTTTTTAATCACAGACATCTGTGGCCTGTCTCTGGGTGCTAGGAAACACCTAGTGTGTCACAAATGTCCACTTCTTTCAATTCAGAATGTGGTGATAGCGGTGGAGTAGGGAGACTATGTCAGGAGATACTGCTCAAGATAAACATTGTTTTATTTTTATTTATGTATTTATTGACACACCATGAGGCTTGTGGGATCCTAGTTCCCCTACCAGGGATGGAACCCAGGCCCTCCGCAGTGAAGGCAGCAGAGTCCTAACCACTGGATTGCCAGGGAATTCCCAATAAGCGCTGTTTTAAACTCAGTATTCTCTGGATGGGTGAGCTGCATCTAGAGGGAAAAAAAAGCTGACTTAGGCCCTCGGCGGGCTGGGAAATTCATCTAACCTTTGGGGTAGGCATTCTGTGATTCTGTTATTCATTCTTTCAAGAAGTATTTTCGTGCTTACTATTTGCCAGGCATTAGTGTCAGGGAACAAGAGAGTATAGTTTCTGTTCACCAGGGGGTCACATTTTATCGACAGTGATCAGGTCAGGGAGCATACATGCAAGATAATTTCAGATAATAATAAAAGCTTTGGGAAAATGACATAGGGGAATGGGAGAGAGAGCTGCCTAGGGAGGGAAGAGCTAATTTTGATTGGAAAGTTGGGAAAGGACTCTTTGGAGAGCTTCGAAGATCTGTGAGGGACAGCGTTTCTGGCTGAGGGGAAACTCAGGCAAAGGCTCTCAGGAGGCAGTGATGTGGTGTGTGCCGGGGGCAGGAAAGTCAGGGCAGGTGGAGCTGTGTGAACAAGGGGAGCGGACAGGGGCTTGATCGTTATCTAACTCACATGTTTTTAAGAACCCACTTTGGCTGCTGTGTGAAGCACAGATCATAAGGGGGCAGTGGTAGAAGCAGGGTCATCGCTCAGGAAGTGACTGCAGTAGCCCTGGAGGGAATTAAGGCTGGTCACACTTGTCTTTCTTCAGGACTCAGATCCAATGCTGGCACCTCTGTCAGGCCTCTTCCAACCCACCCAAGCTGAGTGTAAGGCTCCCACACCACTGTTGCATGTGGTGACAATTGTTTGCGCACACGTATGGTGTGTCTCCTCCATCAGACTTTGACCTTTCAAAGTCTAAGGCCATGTTTTACTGATCTCTGTGTCCCTGTTGTCTTCTGTGGTGCCCACTGCTTGGCGATGTTTGGTCCGGTGAGGAATGAATGAACAGGTGTTTGACTTCTCCAGGAAGTGTGACCTGTTATTATTCTGGCCCAAATACTTTTCTACCTATTTGATCAGATTACTATTAGCTACCACTTATTGACTGTGTTTGTGTAGCAGGCATTTCTCACAATGGCTCTATGAGATGGGCGCATTGCTCTGAAAACTGAGGGTCCCACTTACACACTAGTGAGTCGTAAATACAGGAATTAAGGCCAGACTTCCGTGGCTGGAGGGTCCTGTGGGCTCAACCACTGGGTACCCTCGGGAGGCTGAAGCGTACATCTCTCCTGGCCCAGTTTCCTCCCATTTCAGACTTTCATTTGTGCAGCTCTGTATCATTTACAAACTAGGTTTACATAACGTTCTTATGAAAGCCTTATAAAACAATGCTGAAAAGTACATATTTTATAGGTGGAGGAAATGGACTTTTCGAGAAATGAGCTTCTGAAGGCCTCTTGAGCCAGTACAGTTGACGGTGAGGTCCAGACTCTCAGGGGGCAGCCAGCCTCATGGCCGTTGAGTCAGGCATGTTGCTGACAGTCTCACTGACACGTGTCCTTAGGGACCAATGTCTTTTTCTTTCTCCATCGGATATTATTTAGGATCCTCAGAGACGAAGTGTTCATAAAAGGGATGCATTAGGAGTATCTGAATTATGCTTTAAAATGCATAATTGTTTTCCATGATTGAAGGACAGTTATATGTGAGCCTCTATTCAAGGTAACATTTTTAGGGATATCTTGGAAAACAACTGTCCAGGCATCGTGTAGGATGATGATCTGATAAGCGAAGTCATTTCTACCCAACTTCAGTCTGATTCTGTGTCCCCTTGGCAGACAGGCTCCTCGAAGCGTTGAGAGGATCTCTGCCAGCTGCGCTTTGGCTGTGTGTACATTTGGCTGTCTTAGCCCTCAGTCTGCTGTGCTTGCACTGAAACATTTACTAGCAAAGTCTTTTAGAAATAGGAAAGCACAGCTGAACAGCATCTTAGTCAAGTGCTGAGTGACCCCGCGATGCTTTAGTGTGAAATGAGTTGGGAGGTGAAGTGGGCGAGGGTGAGGTGGTGGTGGCTGTGAGTGTGAAGAGGATGAACCCACGAGGGGCACAGTGACTGTTACCTAGCAGGAAGCATGACTGCTGGTGCCTTCAGCGTGAGAAGAATTGTAGGGTGTGGAGCGGGGGAGTCAGATGATGTCTCCTGCTTCACGACCACTGTGGTCCTGCTCACCTATAGGCATCTTGTGTCTTAAGGAACTGAAATCACCACACTCAAGGCAGATGGTTGGAAGTACTGTTCTTTCACTTGGGTGGTGCTGTGTTTTTATTTCTGAAGTTACTGCAGAGTCTTGTCCCGCCTTCTTCCTTTGAGATCTTTTGGGCAGAATAGCCAGGAAAATTTGCTGCTGCCGCACACACATGTGCACAGGAAAGCTCTTTAGACAAGGTTGCTGGTTACGATCCTTAGGGAGAGATAGCACAAAACCTGTGTGTGAACGTGATTTCACATCTCTGCAGCTCTGGCAGCCACCTGATGAGGAAGAGTGGAGTTCAGGTCCGGCCTGCACTGGCTTTGAAGGATAAAGCTCAGTGCGACCCTGTGAAAGACTAGCTGTCAGCATGCCATGTTGTCACTACAGCTGTGGCTATCATCCGTAGATGAGCTCCTTAAAGGTCTCTGGACTTCTGTTGGTTGCAATTCCCTTATTAACTGAAGATGCTCTGGCATTATTATGCTTTTAAAAAAACACGAGAGGGGGAATGTTCCAAGAAAAATCAATTTCTTGAGTTCCAAAATCTTGTCATTGTAATTTCCTCCTATCTGGAACAGAAGATGCACAGTTAATATCTAACTGCAATGGGAAGAATCTGTCTCCATTATAATGCTGCACTTTGTCCTCCCCCAAGGCTGTTCCATTTCTAGCCTGACTTCAGAACTCTGCCCAGAGGTAGTCTGGGTGTCTTTCTCTCATTCTTTTCTAAAGCATCATCTTCCTCTTTTTAGTTTTATGTTTATTTTGAGCTTTACATATATGTATATGTGTATCTGTGTACACACATGTATGTGTCTTCCCCCTTTACTGGTTACCTAGGGACCCTTCTTGTGCCTTTTTACCTTTTGCAATAGATCCTGGGCAGAAGGATCAGAATAGAAGGCTAACTTTGAATGAAATATTCAACCTCCAGGGCTAACCCAGGAGAGGGGTGAGTCAGACATGCGTTTGATATAATGGATGCCCTGATGGTGTATTTTGATGTTGAGTTGTGGAGGGCACCCAGGGCTTCAAACAGAGAGTTGGAGTATCTTGTGCTATGTAGTGTTAATAGCAACAACATTACATTACAGATGTTATCAGTTTGAAAAGTATTTTCATTCCATTTTTTTCATTTTAATACATGCAGAAGTATTCCAGGAGTAAAATTGTATGGCACTGTTCCCAGTTAAGACCATCAGATGCGTTCCAGGACTTTGTTTATTTTGATAATGACTTGCTTTTTAGCTGTTTAAAAATAGTTGATTGCAACGGTCTTTGGATAGATTTCACAGAAGAGTCAGTATCGTGAACCCTATTTAGCGAATATAAATTCTGGAACTCTCAGAGCTGAATTTAGAAATCACTGTCCCGGAGGGGGAAGTCTGACAGGTGGTTTTAGGTGAGGAGGGTGTAAGGAAAAGGGTTAAGAAGAATAGTACACCTTTGGGGCCATCATCAAGGTGAGTGGGGGGAAAGGAAAGTGACTGTTGGAGCATCACTGAGGACCCAGGTAAGGACAGAGATGCTGGGAGGAGCCCGTTGGCACAGCTGTGTGATTGCCTCCTGCGGCCGTTGCAGTTTGTGAATAGAAGTGGGCTCTGCTGTGGTGGATGGTCGATGGGAATGGCAGTTTCTTTAGGACCCAGTGCAAGTCAGGGAAACGAGGAAGATGATTAGCCACTTACCAATGTGGGGGAATGTTTTGGAGGCTGGCAGGTTAGGGTAAAGACGGCAGAACTTCTGAAGAGGAGTTGGTTCATCTTGTGGCATCGGAGAATGAGCAACTGCCAAGTGGAAAGGTTGAGAGGAAAGATCTGGGGAATTCCAAGCTGCAGTGCAGGTGGGAGGTAGGTGTCCCATGGACAGGTTGAGGGTGGATGGGAGCTCTTGGCCCTTCCTTAACCACTCCTCGTGTGACAGATGGAGGTCCCATGCCTTGCTCTGTCTTTTCCAGGGCTCTGGGCTGACCTTGCCTTGAGAAAACACAATCCTGTAGCTCTGCCTGACCATGGGGAGGGGGTCCACTCATCCTCTGTTAATACATCCCAAGAGTGTGTTGACTTTTTGTCATCCCATCACACTGTGGCTTGCAGTCCATGAAAAACCCTGCTCTCAGGGCAGGCTTCCCCCATCCTGTCAGAACCCTGCTCTCAGGGCACGCTTCCCCCGTCCTGTCTTGGAGTTGACCAGATGCAGCACTGCACTCCTCTTCTTTGTCGATTTCATTGTGTCACTTTCACCTCCTCTTTCCACCTTGTAGAGTTATTTAATAGTTCATCCACTATGTTGACTGTTCCAATTTTGTCTCATCGTGAAGCTTAGGAAAGTTGCTTTTCATTCTTCAAGACTTTGCTGAAGGTGCTGGATGTGACTAGGATTATCATGCCCTTGAATATACCACCGTGCTCCTCTCTCAAAGCTGGCCGTGACCCATATCAACCACAGCTTTCTGGTGGGCCTTTTCACTACTTGTACATCCCTTTAGAGGTAAGGTGTGGATCTTGCTGAAGTTAAGATGCACAGCAGACAGAGGAGCTTTCTTTTAACCTATTGCTCTCATAATCCTAGGAAACAAGTTTCTATTGAACCCATTCTGCTTTCTGATAGTCATTTTGGGGATCAAGTGTGAAGCTTTGATTGCACATAGGCTTTTGAAAGGGACTCAAGTGTTTTTAGTGGACTGTAAGCAATGGCTCCAAAAATCTAGCTGCAATTTAGATTTTACCACAGCAGTGCCATTCTCAGAAAAGGTAAATTGGGTAAAAGAATGTAAAAGTACGGTCCATCATGTAGTAAACTTATTTATTTATTTATTGGCTGCGTTGGGTCTTTGTTGCTGTGTGCAGGCTTTCTCTAGTTGTGGCAGGAGCTACTCTTCATTGTGGTGTGCGGGCTTCTCATTGCGGTGGCTTCTCCTGTTGCAGAGCACAGGCTCTAGGTGCTTGGGCTTTAGTAGCTGTGGCACGTGGGCTCAATAGTTGCAGCTAGCGGGCTCTAGAGCACAGGCTCAGTAGTTGTGGCACACAGGTTTAGTTGCTCTGCGGCATGTGGGATCTTCCTGGCCCAGGGATTGAACCCGTGTCCCCTACACTGGCAGGTGGATACTTAACCACAGTGCCACCAGGGAAGTCCCCATGTAGTAAACTTTAAAGGCATTATCATCAGATAATTTAATAACTGTCATGTGGACGAGGAATCCCAGGCAGAGAAGCTACGATGAGGAGTGAGTGGAGTTCCAGGGAGACATGTTTTCCTTAATATAGGGAAGAGCTTTGCTGACCCGGCTGTCAGAGAGAAGCCCTTTATCTGCCAGTCTCCACACATTCTTGCAATATCATGGAGCGTAATTCATCTTGGAGCAGGAACTTGAATTCATTTAAAGCAGTAGGTTGCTCTCTCTTGTCTCCTCACCTCTCCTGGGCCTTAATTTCCTCTTAAACATGTTTGTTCTGCTCATTCTATTTGAAGATCGTTCTTCTTGAAAGGGAAGATTAAATCAGAGTAGTGTTGGGTAATTTTCCTTTCTAACTGTCATCGGTAAAAATGATGCCCATTGTTCTCAAACTTTGGTGTATGTTAGCATCACCTGGGGAGCTTATTACTCGTACAGATGCCCAGGCTTTACCCCTGAACCAGAATGTATGAGGTGGAGCCTGCCCAGATCACAGCTGCAGGCCCAAGGCCCTTGACCGCAGGCTCACCTCGCCCACCCAGAGCCAATCTGATCCAGCTGGGGCATCTCAGGAGCTCACCCCCCTGGTCAGACCATGTGCAGAGGCGGCTGAGTGCCTCAGGCTGCTTCCTGGTTCCCTGAGTGCAGCTCCTGGACTCCACCCTTGCATCCATTTCGGCTGTTGTTTTCCCCACACGCCCTTCCCCGTGTGTGTCCTGGACTGGACTTCTGCCCTGTTTCTGTTATGACGCTGTCAGAGGGAAATTTAAAAAATGCGTATCTGATGATGTCACCCCATACTTAAAAACACCCCCGTGACCTTCCACTGCACTTGGGATAAAGACCAAAACCTCTTGCATGGCCCAGCAGGTTCTGCATAGCCTAGGTCCTCCCTGCCTGTTTTCCAGTCTCTTCTCACACTGTTTTGAACCTTTTCTCAGTCATCCAACCACACTGGCTTTCTCAACTCTTCAAAAAAAATCTATACTGCTTCCGTCCCAGGAATTTGATATATGCTGTTCTCTTTGCCTAAAGCCCTCTTAACCCCACCTACGTGTCCACTGGACTTCTGCTTGCCCTTCAGTTCTTGGCTTAATCATCACATCATTAGAGAAGCCTTCCCTGGCCCCCAGGTATGGTTGGAGTCCCCGACTGTACATTCTTATGATGCCAAGGACATCTTCTTTTTAGCACTTATCACAGTTACATGATTAATTGATTAATGTCAGTCTCTCTCACCAAACTGTGAACTCTGTGAGGGCAGGCAGACTCTTTCTTCACCATTAATATCCCTAGAACCTAGCAGAGTACCAGAAGAGGTACTCCATAAATATTTTTTGAATGGATGAATGAATGGGAGCCAGTTCTTAGAACCATGGAGAATACCACCATCCATCCGATAACAGGATTCCCATGCCTGGGGACCTTCTGTAACACCCCAGCTGCTATAATCTCACCCCCTAGATGTTAATAGCCTGATCTGAACTTGACTTTACTGCATCCACTTCAATACCGTGATTTGAACTAAGGTCACTTGCCCTGGCCAGCACCACATCCCAGTTGTTTCTCAAATTCTGGTCCTACCTGTTTGTAGCTAGTTCCCTTCCCTCTGCTGCCTTTACACCGAGGTCCCGGATATGCTGAGGTTGAGGCCAGGTTAGGTGTGACATATGGTATAGCCTCTTGTTTCTTCTATTAGGTTTTTCTTTTAAATTAGAAAATTCCTTAATTTTGTGTAAGACAGTGATGAATTCCATCCAGGCCCAAATTGGTGATACTGAAAAGGCACTTCTCATCACCTTGTCTTAACTTCCTTTCAGTTTTTCTTGTAACATTTTGTTAGGGGCTGTGATGTCTTAAGCCATCCCTGTCATTTCTCATTCTCTTCCCTGCTATCGTCCCTTAAGATTTACTAAGTGCCCTCTTTGCATTGTTTGTATTGACACATAACTCGTCATGCCTGGTGCACCCTGCATAGGCTCTGGTTTCATCCGAACAGGTTGCTGCTTTTTTCTCATATTTCAGGCTTAAGCTCTGTGAATTGGTTGGGTTGGTCTTCTAAGTGATTCTGGTGGCCACCTTGGTCAGTTGGAGAGAGCCTGGTTGGGGGACAGGAGGGGAGTCACAGTCCTGCTCTCGGTGTCTTCTCTGCCATAGTGAGCCAGAATGCTGTGTGATGGGACACACCACGAGTGTCAGCCCCTGTCAGCTCCCTCTCACAGCCAGCCCAGATCAACTCAGCGTGGCCTCAGTAATTTCTGTTGCAACTACTGTCTCCAGAAAGGACTGAGGGTTGGGAGCCCAGTTTTCCAAGTAGTTAGAATCAGAGCATTTCATCGCCAGGAATCATCTTAGCGATAACCCATCCGTTCTCATCTTACACCTGACAACAGCGACACTCAGAGAAGGTGAATTATCCGTGCACAGCTGCACAGTTAGTGCCAGAGCCCCCATCCAGGGCGCCTCCTGCACTTGGAGGAGCCTGTTTGCCTTCAGACCATGTTTCCTCTTGGTCAGGAGAACCAGAAGTGCATGGGAAAGCTCATTCTAAAAATCCAGTGGAGTTAGCAGGATTAGAAGACATAGAATTTACCGTTTCGCATTTCGTGTGAGTGTTTGGAAATGGCAGTGAATGGAGGTAAAAGTGGGAGCATATTTGTATTACGATGACAGGAATATGACAGAAGTAGTCTAGGATAGGAAACTGTAAATCTGCCTCTCTCCGTTGAGATTACTCACTTTTTTTGGCCCTGGTTGCAGTGGAGAGGCATAATCTTCAACTAGGAGAACTGTCCATGCAGTTCATTTTATATACCTCCGTCTTCTCACGAAATAGTTGAGGTTTGCACAGCTCGAGTTGAGTGCTGAGGAGGGGGAGATGGGTGGAGGAGAAGGGGTGGGAATGTGATGCTCTCTGAATGGACCGGGCTCCCCAGATACAGCAGGTGCTCACCGGGGGCACATGGCTTTGGCAGAACTCACTGGCAGCTGTCCTGCCATATTACACAGCAGCCCGCTGGCAGCGCAAACAGGAAGGAGCTGCTTGTGTGCTGGTTCAGGCTTGGCCCCTGTTGACTTGTTTCCTCCCATCTCTGCGTGAGGTTCAGCACCGTGTCCAAGGTGTGCCCTGTTGCGAGTGGTTCTTAGGAAAGCAGCCCTTCGTTCACACTCACATGTGTCTAACCAGTGTTTACAAAGGGGGCTTGTTAACAGCAACCACTGAGTTTCCACGTGTACCTTTTCCTGGGCCCTTTTAAATCTCTCTGCCTGCTCTGCTGTCCCCATTCAAATGTATTCATTTGGACTTGTACCTGTTCTCCTGCTGTCGGTTCTTTTTCCTCCAGTGCCTTTTCCCCCTCCTGCTTCCTCTCGTATTATGACCCCAAGTGTTCAGAGTTCAAGTATGCAGACATGAAATTTAGTTTCTCAGTCATTTGAAAGTCTGGATACTCTTAGAGTCTATGACTCTTTTTTTTTTAAAGATTTATTTTTGTTGGAGCATGGTTGCTTTACGATGTTGTGTTAGCCTCCACTGCACGACAAAATGAGCCAGCCATACACATACAGATGTCCCCTCCCTTTTGGACTTCGCTCCCATTTAGGTGGAATTTCCTGTGCTATACAGTATGTTCCCATCAGTTGTCTATTTTATACACAGTATCAATAACGTATTGTCAATCCCAGTCTCCCAATTCCTCCCTCCCCCCCCCCCCTTCTCCTTGGTATCCATACATTTGTTCTCTACATCTATTTAGAGCCCATGACTCTTTACAAATCATTTTAGGAGATGCATGGCCCTGCTTCCTTTTTCCTGTACCCATAATTGAACTTCAGAAGCTGTGGTCCAACTCAAAGGAGAGAGCTTGCTTTCCTCCTATCCACATTTTAAATAAATGATTGTCTTCATTTTTGCCTGGTGCAAAGACCACTTGAGATGTGTGAACCACTTCTCCCCCAAGTAGCATCAGTTTTTGTGCATCTCCTGGGTATGTTGCCTTCTGTACTTTGATGTTTTGGGGTCTATAGGATGGAAAGCAGATGTGCCCAATCTCCAAATAGCCTAAGCTGAAGGAACACCACCCTAGAAGGAGATCTTATAAAATCCATGCTGACACTGGTGCCCCATGGTTCATGTCTATCTTTAGAGCTTTTTAAAAAACACAGGTATGTGCTCTGAACATTTTGGAATTACTCGTTTTATATATGTTAGGCTTATTTTCCCCACCTGCTTATGTGAGCTTATTTTTTAAAAAATTTTTATTTATTTATTTAGCTGCACTGTGTCTTAGTTCTGGCAGGTAAACTCTAATTGTGACATGTGGGCTCTAGTTCCCTGACCAGGGATCGAACCTGCGCCCCCTGCATTGCGGGTGGGGAGTGGTAGCCACTGGACCACCAAGGAAGTCCCCCTTCTGTAAGCTTTTGCATGGCAAGAAATGTCTTTTGTTTCTTATCTGTCTCTAAGACCATCGCACTGCCATGTAGGCAAACAGAAGCTGTTCGTCACAATAAAAATGGACAGTTTGCTGACTCACCAGAGTAGCGTGTTAAAAGCCCTGTTAAGGTGGCAGTAATGACTATTGGTACTTTGTAGGTGAGAAAGGGACAGCTGAATAAGAACCTTGCTCTCTCCTTAGTGTAGAGTTGGGAGAGAAAGTGCAAAGTGTATGCAGGCCCCTGGACTTCAGGTGTCTTTTTATTTTTTTTAATTAAAAAAAATTTTTTTTTTAACTTTTATACACTTTTTAAAGGTTACTTTCCATTTACAGTTATTATAGTATATTGGCTCTATTCCCTTTGTGGTACAAAACATCTTTGAGCCTATCTTACAGCCAATAGTTTGTGCCTCTATTGTGTCTTTTTAAAATTCGTCCAACAGATGTTGATACTGTGTTCTTTTTTTTATGTATATAGTTTTATTTTATTTTTATTTATTTATTTATTGGCTGTGTTGGGTCTTCATTGTTGCACATGGGCTTTCTCTAGTTGGCGGTGAGCAGGGCTACTCTTTGTTGTAGTGCACGGGCTTATCGTTGTGGTGGCTTCTCTTGTTACAGGGCATGGGCTCTAGGTGCACGAGCTTCAGTAGTGTGGCATGTGGGCTCTAGAGTGCAGGCTCAGTAGTTGTGGCGCATGGGCTTCGTTGCTCTGCAACATATGGGATCTTCCAGGGCTCGAATCTGTGTCCCCTGCATTGGCAGGTGGACTCCTACCCACTGCGCCACCAGGGAAGTCCCGAGTGACTGGTTCGTTTTTATTTAACCTGAACTCTTAGTAGCTAGCCTTGGTCTACAGTTTCTTGCAGAAGTGTGCAGCTGTAGATCTGAGGTGTCCAATCACTAGCCTGACCTCAGAAGCCTGGTGCTGGTTCCTAGCACGCGTTTCCGGTTAGCCTGGGAGCTGTGTTCTCCTCGGTGTCATCCCCGGCGCTTCCAGGAGCTCTGCTCTGCCCTGGGTCTTCTGCTTCTTTCTCTCCTGTCCTTCTTAGTTGTCATCAGTCATATCCTGCTGTGAGCACCGCAGCCCATTGTGTAGGGAAGGCCTGATTTTCTCTCTCAAGTTAATGTTACAGGTCAGACATGGTTATGACTTTCCTTTAAGCCCCCTCCTCCCCCTTTTTAGGTGATAGGAGGGAAGTTTGGGGAGAAATAGGGGTGGAGTCCTATTATAATGCTCCTGTGCTGTGTAGTATTTCAGGTTTCCTAAGCACGAAAGAGTATGTGCCCATAAAAAGACCAGCACCCAGGGTTTTGTTTTTAAATTGTCATAGCTGTATAAAGACTTCTGTCAGTGCTTTGAACTTCTAGAATACAGTAATAAAAATAATATCAATGCTGTTTCTGAAGATTGCCACAGAAAAATAATGAAATATCATTTTTAAAGCACCCTAAAACTATGTAAAGTTCAACAGCAGTTTTCATATCTTCTGGGAATGTCTGTGGAATAGAGTTCAGTTATTTTCTGAAAACTTGTGGGTGCTTGTAGGTAATTTCAGGTCACCCAGGATGTAATATCAAGGCGATGATTGGCACCTCTAGCCTCTGAGACCCAAAAATCAAGCATATTCTTATTTAGGTTGGAGTGGAAGGACAGGTTACTTCCCTCTGTGTTTCCACAGACTCGAAAGGATGAAACGTTCAGTACGACTCTGCATGGAGTAGAGGAAAGGAATACGTTACACTAGCCCCATGGGGCCCAAGGATGATGAAGGCAGTTTCTTGTTTGTTAATGGTTAGTTAGTAGTTTTGTCTCAGTGAGAGGCCCTATACTCACCCTTCCCTATTTAGTAACCTTAGGATTGACTGGCCATGCCTAAAAGCATCTGTCACCTGCTGTGACTCATCCAAGTTCAGAGTGACTCTCAGAAGTCTCAGGTTTCTTCAGGAAGCTGAATTCAGAAATCGTTTATGAGATCAGGTTAAGGTGACTTTCCTCTATTGTAAGCATTAATAATTGTCCACAACAAAGCAAATATGATGTAATCATATATTTATGATAAGATTACATTTTCTTAGTGATTGGGCATTTAGGAAGTCAAGATATTTTATAGCTTTTTTTTTTTCCACTTAAAGTTTGAAAAAACTTGAAGCGTACAATATTAGAAAAAACACTAACAGATTAGGATTTCTCAGTCTGGGAGAAGCTAAGACTAAGAAGAAACATAATTCAGGTTAAATGATTATAAATGGTATCAAAGCGACCAATGCAGACACAGTCTCCAAATAGTGGACTTCAAAATTACAGGAAGCTTTCTAAAAATGGCCCTTTGCTAGAATAAGAGGTTACAGGCTGGAAACATAAATACAGAATGAAGGCTCAGTAAAGTAGATGCTTTAACAGTGGTGAACATTTATTGGGCTCCTTCCATGTGCTAAGCTCTTTCCTACTTTACCTCATTTAATCTTTAAAACAACTTTAGGAGGGAGGTCTTCTTACTTATCCCCTTTATACACATTAGAAACCTTGATGTCAGGTAGGTTATGTAATTTGTCCAAGATCACACAGGCCAGACGGGGGGAGCTAGAACTGATGAGGCCTCGTTCACAGGGTATTAGAGAAGGCCTGGGGTGTTCGGAGACAATTACTTTTCTTTTTTTCTTTTTTAAGATTGCTGTTCCCTTTTAAAATTCCTTAGACTAGATCTAGTGAGCCCATATGGCAGTTCTTGTGTTTTATTTTTCTTTAGTAACTCTCTCCTTAAGTAGGTCATGTAGAATCTTAGGATGGTGACCTTGAAAGAGTGATCGGCTGGGCCTGCTGCCTGTCCTCTGAGAGAGAAAAAACAAAGAGAGATCTTCTCACTTGTTTAGGGATAATGAGAAGTTCTTTTTTGCTAATCTTGGATGTCTTCAGGAAGGACCTCTGTTCAAAGGAAGGCTGTCCTTTGATAGACTGTTCTAGGCTATATTCCGGCAGTCAGGAAGTTTAGTCAATGCTAAAACCTCACTGATACAAGTTCTTTTATAGTCTAAGGGGAAGTTAGAGAAGGATTAATTACTACTTCATTATAAAATTCTGTTAGCCACTCTGGGAGGTTCATGCAGTGGTTGTTTATTGAGCACCTACTGTGTGCCAGGTGTTATACTGAGTTGTGCCGAGTCTGATCTGGGAAATCTTCAAGACTAACACTAGACAATCCAGCCACCCTGGATAGTTCAGAGTCGGATTTTTAATTTTTTTGAATAGTGATGATCGGCCACTTGCTGTATGTGATTTAATCCTTCCGACACTCTCTGAGATGGTATTATCTTACCCATTTCACAGAGAAGGAAATTACAGTTCAGCAGCATTAAGAAGCACACCCCATGTCACACAGCAGGGCCTTGGCCACGTGGCATGAGCTTCTAGAGAGACTAATAATCATTTTCATATAGTACTTTACACTTAGCAAAAGGCTTTTACTTATATTATTTCATCTAATTCTTTAAACAAAACTGATACTCACTTTACAGATAGCAATAATCATGTCTCTTTTTTATATACTTAGTATGCGCCAAGAGTGTCAGATAATTTACCAGAGAAGGCCTAGTTCATGGAACGCTCACAAGAGCCCTAATAAGTGTCATGATTCCCACTTTCCAGATGAGCCATTGAGGCCCCAAAGTTTAAGTGACTTGCTCAGCAACGTGGGCAGCTGCGATTCAAGCCGAGGCTTGCCTGTCCAGCCAGCACACGTGAGCACTTTGCTGTGTTCACTGTACCGTGTTGCGCTGCCTCATTTTCCAAATGAGGACACGGAGGTTCAGAGAAGAGCCGACGGCATCCAGCTCGCAAACAGCAGATCCTCTCGTCAGAAAGCTCCCTTGTTTCCCCCTGCGCTGGGCTGCCTCTCCGCATGAGGAGAAACGAAAGGCTGTATCTTACATCCAAGCTGAATTCCCGCAGTCCTTCGTGATATGTCTAAACGTCAGTGGTTTTAGTCATTCTTTAGATGTCTTTGTACTTTTCCCCCACTTCTGGGCAGAGAGCCTTATACTGCCGGTAGCATGTTACATTAGAGGAACGGAGATACAGGTTAAACTACTTGCTCAGGAAGTCATCTGCTCATGTTAGATTAGAACTCAAATCCAAGTTCGAGTTCCGTGTGCCCCACTCATTTTGCTCTGTGGTTCTTGTCCTTTTTGTCTACTGAAAATGGTGCTTGAGAGAAGGCCTTGCCTTTGTGAGATTGCTTTCTGGTGCTGTAAAGAATGCATCTTTTTCCATCTGAAAATCATGTACCATTTATCTGTATAGTGAATTACCTTAATGGTTAAAGCAAGGAAGTATATTAGTATCAGTTACATAACCACTCACTGAGATTTAAAATGTTGCCAATCTGTATAATCTCAGCCTTGAACACTTTAAAGCACAAAAGTTCATTACTTTAATGATCAAGTATCCTTTAGATTTCTGAAGGAAAAGTTTCTGTTAACCATTTACAGTACTATACTTTTATTCAAATTGCAAACTCAGGTAAATGTTCCTTAAAATTGAGTTGGGTGAAATTTTTCTATACATCTGTTGATATGGTAAACATTAGATACATATCCAGATGTATTTTAATTATTTTGACTCAAGAAAAATATGTCCTATTTAGTCCTTAAATAAATTGTTTCTGAATTGAACAAATAAACAAGAAATAGCTGAAACTAAAATGGAGAGGCTTTAAAAGAGGAATCATCTCAGAAAAACGCACGTTTTGTTACACTCACTTTTATTTGTAGAGATGAACCTGAATTGACTTAAATATATTTATAGTTTTTCAAAATTGAGCCTTTCATTTTCAGAGGCTGATAGGTGATATAGGAATAATTTAAAAGTTAAACCTATTCCAAATGTATTTACTCCAGTTCAGATGTATTTTAACCACGGAACTATCCCCGTGTCGCCAAGAGTTTTTTTTTAAAAGACAAGAATTAATACTTACCGAGTGCCTCCTATGCTAACCCTCTCTACATAGTTTTCTCATGCAATTCCCACATCCCTGTGATTCACCCCCTTTTACAGGTGAGGAAGCTCAGGTTCAGAATCACTGAGTAAAGTAACCCAAGATCACACAGCTAGAAAATAGAAGTCTCAGATCTTGAACCAAATTCTGCACATTCCAAAGTCCATGGCTATTCTAATATACAAAGCCGTCTTGAGAACAGCCTGGTATATTAGAATGTTTAAAACGTAAAAAATGTAAAGGTAGTGAAAAAAAATTTTTAAAGGGGAATTTGCTTATGATTCTCTTTGTACCTCCAAGAAACTCCATCGAGATACATCAAAAGGTATTGCTAATTCTCAGCAGTTCACTCTAACCAGCTAGTAGCCCATTATTTCTATTATAGTGACTGTAGGTAACACTAGGCTACATTCCAAACATGTGACATCTTTTAAACAGATTCCAGTAGGATTAAAGACATTTCCCTGTTGTGTTTTGGATCATTTTCTTGCTGTCAGAAACTCAGGTGCTTAACATTGAAACTAGATGGTGGTGAAGCTTTTCAGTTCCTAGTTGGCCTTGAAATTGTTTTGTCTTTTTCTTAAAGGTTATTTTCTGGGGTAGCTTTAGCATGAGAATAACATAACTGGCTCTCCTCTTTCCGATCCTGCTTCCACGCTGCTCCCTGTATGCTCCTCTCTACCCCAGCCTCCTAGTCCCCAGGCTGGGAAGGGCCACCCCGTTGACCTGCCTGGAAAGAAAGTAGACTGTGCTAAAATCATGGAATCATGCACTTTAAAAACCAAAAAGCACGTCTGAAAGATAGAGGCTGGATGTGCAGCAGTAAAAGGCACAGTCTACCTGCCCTTTAATCAAGTAAATTGTTCCAAAATTTTCTAACATTTTTAAGAAAGAAATAAATAATACGTGTTCATTGGAGTAGTATTAAAAAATACAGGAAATACAGAAAATAAATAAAATAGATTTCAAGTTTGTGAAGATAACCAAAGCAGATTGTTTTCTAAATGACTGTTAGGCTTTCCAAATAGAAATATTTACGTGAGAGAGAGACAAATAGCCCTTATGCACGATCCATTTTGTTACTTTCATAGAGACTCAAAGTCTAGAAAGCTCTGTGCTCTATGGGGCCTGCAAGGGTGGGGTTGTGGGAAATAAATCATCGTTGTGTATTCTGATGGTTTTTTTCCCTGCTTTATCTTTTCTAAGTTTGGGGTTGCATGTTCGAAGGCCACGGCGGCTGGTATGCTAAAGATTTTTCTTCTTTTCCCCAGACCCCAGGCAGGCGCAGTCTTCCCCACCATGGTCCTATGACCAGTCCTACCCCTCGTACCTGAGCCAGATGACGCCCCCGTCCATCCACTCCACCACCCCGCTGTCCTCCACACGGGGCACCGGGCTGCCCGCCATCACCGATGTGCCCAGGCGCATTTCAGGTAAAGACCACACTTGAACTCAGAACTCACTCCGGTGCACGGGTGGGGTTGGGGGCTGCAGGATGGGCCCAAGCTGTCCCAGCTACACTCACAGTAACTCTCCGTCAAAGGCATGTGGACAAGGGTCTGACAGCTGCAAACCAGGTCTTCTGAGTTATGGGGCTATCGAGTGCTTGAACTTAAATTGAAGTCAAGAGACTGAAACTCCACCGGAGACGGCATCGTTGTCTAAGATGACACTCAAGTGCCCCCCAGTTTCAGTCCCGCTGCACTGCATCCCCTTTGGCTGGCTCTGTCTCCTAACTGGGGCCTTCTCCTGAGGGTCTTGCACCAGGCCTTCCTCTGCTTGCATTCCTTTCTGCTTCTAACAGCTGCCAGAAAGCCAAATTACAGTCTGAGGGCCCAGCCCTCCGTTCCTAGAGGCTCTGAAGTCCCGGGAGTCCCAGGTAGCCAGTTCCGAGAGAGAGCGTCTGCAAACTTCAGATCCTTGTCACACATGTGTCACTCCCTGTGCAGTGGGGGCTGCGAGAGTCTGAAAAGGCCACGTGTGGCCTCTGAGTGGCCAACTCGAGACCGAGGCGACCTCTCCATGAATCCCACAGCTCACTGCCCTTGCTGTCAGCCTGGCAGCCCGGGGGGCTCACACACCCCCTCTTGCAAAGGCACCACAAAACTGTGACTCACGGTGGCCGTGTGTGTGATCAGCATCCTGGCCGCCCCTTGTCTCTCACGGAGAATTCTTCCCAGGGAGCCAGAGAGCATCCACGAAGATGTCACACTGACAAGTGGGGGAAAGTGAAAGGCTGTCAGCCAACCATATGAGTTCTGTGAATAAGAAAAAAAAAAAAATCTGTCATCCACACCCCCCCCCCACATCCAGATTGCAGCCCTGCCCCCATCAGTACAGAAGCAGCCCCCTCCAGAAGCACACACAGTTGGATCCTCTATTTGTCAGACACTCTTCTCAGCGTTCGGGCTCCGTGCACCTGTTTGACTCCTGGCCAGGTTAATGCCTTTCTTTCTTTCTCTTTGTGTCTCTGTCTCTGTTTTCTCTCCCTCTCTCATTTTCTGCAAAGCTCGAAGCCGGTACTCACTCCGCTGAGCTGCACCACTGGCAAGCTGACGGGCCACCAGCAGGCTTGCAGGTTGTGATTAGCTCAGACTCCTTTATTTCTTTCAACTTGGGAGGAGGGAAGGCTTTGTTTCTCAAGCGAATATCAGGAAAGGGCTCTCTGGTCCTAATGCCTTCACATTTTCTGCCACAGACGGACTCCCATAGGGGTGAGTAGGGAAAGAAGGGGTGGGGGAGGGAAACCTCAAGAGTCTTTGGAAAACCACGTGACCACGTTTCATTCCAACCGCTGTCATGATTGTCATGAATCACATGGTATTTACTGGGGAATTGTGCAGAGTAAAGAATTTTAGTGATCATTTCTCTTCACTGGAATGACTCCCTCCTATCAGCAAACATCAATTCATGACACAGGCAAGGATGAGGAAGGTGCAGGGGGATGAGAGGTACAGTGCTGATGTGGGATCGTAGGTGCAGTGTTGGATGGTGTTGAGTCACTTCTGGGCATTCCTTCTGTGTTTTAGACTGAGTCCGTTTTGTCTCTCTTGGGGCCAAGGTGACAGTTTGCCAGGACAGATTTAGGCAAACTTGCTTCTGTTTAGGGTCCTCTGGGGCTTCCGTCTGTCCAACCCTCTGTGGCTGAAGCAGATTTTGCTATTTGTCCTCTGGAGGTACCTGGAGGAAAAAAAAACACCTCAGGGAGTGATTGCAGCTTTAGAGACACTCATCTCCAGCATTTTCTTCCTGAGGTGTGTTTGCATATGAGTTCAATGGGAAAACCATTAAAAATAGCACTGAAAAAAATGCTGCATAAATGGCATTTTATCATTTACGTGCGTAATACGGAACAGCCAGATTATTTGGAGGCAATTTACTGATAATTACTTAAAACATTTCCATAAACGAACACGACACAGCTTTTGTCATTCACGGTGGAGACAGAACCCGGTTAATTATCCAGCCGTATATTGATCTGAGGCCAGTGGTAGGAACGGGCCTCTGCTTTAAACTAGTTTAAAACTGAGTTTAGTCCAGTTTTTTCCTCCCACCCCAGACATCTCTATGAGTTGTTCCTGGCAGAGTAACATGGTGCCAGGGTGGGAGGTTCTGTATAAACATTAACGTGAAGAGAACAGAAAATCCCTCTTGTCAGCATGTAGGGAAGCAGGAAGAAAGAACTAGAAGTGGACTGTCAGGGAACCGGAGGAGCCCTGCTCTCCCTGACCTTGCTTTTGGGTGTGGGGCTGTGTCCGCACCCCAGAATGCTCCCTGGTGGACTCGGGGACCAAGTCGTCTGGAGTGAGCCCCATTTTCAGTTCCCTGGGGACCAGACGTAGGCCACTCCTTGGAGAGGAGCCTGTCTCATAGGTTCTCAGGTACCAAGCTGCGTACTTTCTGTCTTAATATTTATTATCCCCCTCAATATCTAAAGATGTCCCTAAATTCTAAGATGCTATGTCTCTGTAACATGGACAGCTAAAATATTAACCTCTGCCTCCATCTCCAAGCAGTCCTGTGTTCACCTTTTTTGAGATGCTTTCCAGAACAGTTCCTGTTTTTTTGTGTAGAGAAATCAGTTTTCATCTCCCTATGTGAAGGGATACACAAAACATTCTCATATGATCTTGGGTGAGAGAGAATAAAATTCCTTACTTATACAGTAGGATTGGAGGTTCAGACCCACATTTGAAGCCTCATTCATACATATATCAGGCAAGTTTCTAACTTCTTGGAAACTTAGTTTTATTATTTGTAAAACAGGGATATAATATTTACCTCTTGGGGTTCCTGTGAGGATTAAATGTGATGCTTTGTGTAAAGCGCTCATGGCAGCCTGGCACACAATATGTGCTAAACAGATTGTAGCTGATCTTATGAAGCTAAAATTGTTTTGTAAAAATTGTATGTGTGTATATAATTTGCAGGCAAGCCCTGGCTTAAATGAATCAGTAGATAAAAATCTAAACTTTTAAAGGGATTATTTGCTTTATAAAATGGATGGCCACAGAGTATATTTAAAATAGAAAACTCCATGAAATGTTTAAATATTTAAACGAGTTAACACTCATATGGCATTCATAAAGCACTTAGCACAGTGCCTAACACGTAGAAGGACCCAGTGAATGTTTGTCATTATTACTATTATTATTCCATAGACTTATCATGAATTTTTATAGAGCTAAAAGCAGTTGGGAGCCATTCACAAAAAGTCAATAAAACACTAAGAGAAAATAACTATTCAATTATAGTGTCAGAAAATAGAAAATGTTAAGTTACACTTACGTGTAACTAGGCATGCTAATGCTCTTTTCCAAGGGATCATAGGAATAAAAGCCACCAGAAAGATCTTTCAGAGAGAAATATTCCTAAAGAAATTCCATTTCATCCTAAAAGAGCACTGCAAAGAAAGACCATGATTTAATCTATTTAAAGACCTTCAGAGAATCCAATTTTATAACTTCTTTTTTTGGCATCCTTTCTTCTGAGTAATTTTTCAAGTGTGGCTATAAATGCTTGAACGTAATGAATTACGATCAATAATGACATTGATATCATGCCATATAGCTCCTATAGTCTCCCTCAAATCCTTTATGGAAGCAAGGAGTAAATAAAATAAGATGATAAAGATATATTACTAACAATCCCTATTGTATTGCAAAGAAAGATACAATCCTAGATATCTTGAAGTTCACAGGGACAGTTCAAAGATTCAGGAAATATCTCCTTAACCTTGAATTGCCTTCAGTATTATAACTAGAACAATAGCAGCAGTTGTATGTTTATGGATGAATAGTAAATTACTGTCATATAATTGACTAATAGGATCTACCTTATTGTATTGAGCTTAGTTCATATCCAGCCAAATTATAAAAAGCAAACAGAAACCGGTCTAGAGACGTCTTGCAGAAGCAGCCCTGTAGGGGTTGGTTCCCCTCCCCACAATATTACTATGATAAGTGTGGCCTTATCACATAACAGTCTGTGTTTAAGTAGCGCCCCCCAACCCCCAGAGACTTTATACATTGTCTCATTCCATCTTATATGATCCTCAAAGAATATTCACTATGCAGCGGTAGCTAAAGTTCTTTCTCACTGATTCTGTTAAAGAGCAAGGTGTATGGCAAGGCAAGCGAGGACCCTTGGCAGCAAACCAAACCACTGCACGGCTTCATCACTGTAATGCTATCGCCCACGGCATTTTTGATGTTCAAAGCACTTGGGAGGCTTAACACAAAGATTGTAACGACTTTTCTGGAGCTTATTAGGACATACCATGTAGATAAATAATTACTGACTTTCAAAATGTATTTCATGTAATCATGCTCTTAGGAAAAGAAGCACAGCTGTTTATTGAGTCTTATTCTTTGACTTGCGGGTCAGAGGATGAGCTATTGTTAGTCTCCGAGCGGAGACTGTACGTAGGGTTATTCACTGCAGGTAACTCCTCCCTGTCCCATGCATCTGAAGTATCTCAGAGTAACCTAAGTCTGTACCGCTCTTCGGCATACACGAGGTGGAAGGGGTTTATACAGGCTTTTTTCTGTGGTTTTGGTCATTGTGCACACGGACCTCTCTGACCCTTTCTGGAGGTCTCTTAGAGACATAGGGTACGTGAATTAGAGATGCCAGGCCATACAGGTTGTCTGCCTCAGGTACCCTGGGAGAGGCCAGCACAGGTTGTGTGGGTGACTTTTGTCTGCAACTGTAGGATTATTTTACACAAGACAGAGTTAAGAACTATAATCTTTTTGAAGATTTTTTTTTCTGTTTAAGCAAAGAGTCTTGAATTCTTTCTTTCAAGATATTTAAATATCAACAAATCCCACTTAATCAATTACACAGGACTATTAAAGATGTCTCCATTTTTATGACTCTTAGTCGCTAAGCTGTAATATTTCCAAAGGTTAGCAGAATAGGGATTAGTCTAATAAACAAAGTTCCTAAGAATTATTTTATTACTACCATGAAATCTAGAAATTGCTGTGGAAAAAAGTCCATTTGATCACTCAAGGTCTATTGGGAGGATTGTTTCATGTCATCTCAAAGCTGGCGGTGTTTGATGTAGTTCATTTTTAAATGTCCCTTAGAGCCGAGTTTCTGTCAGTTCGCCTGGTTGAGGGTTTGAAACCAGCAGCTTCAGTAACGTGCCGACTATATGTGGACATTAATTTTAGCAGGGCCACTCTTAACTCACAGGAGGGAGTGACGCCTTAAGACAGGTTAAAAGGAAAACTCCAGCAATTAATACTAATAAACCAGAAAGTTAAAGCAACTATAATAAAACAAAAGACCATCTACTTTTTACTGCAGAACCATGCCTTTATTAAGACCCACCTGTTTGGTAGACACACCTTTGCCATCGCAGCCACGGGCAAGTAATTAAGTTTAACAAGAGCCACTCTTATTTTGAAGAAGTTCTCTGTTTAAAGCCACAGAGGGGGAAGTTGTTAAATTTAATGGACCCTAAACAAAGGCAAGCCCTGTGTTACCAGCTGAATATTCAATATTCTGCCCTGTAATATGGACTGTGATTGGTTGGGTTATTTTTGCATTCTGTAAGTTGAAATTCATCTTGCTTTCTTTAGAAATAGGCGATTTTCTGACACGAGCAGAGGATATTTTTATCTTACTGCTGTAGGCCCAGTTTCCAGGGCATACCTGGACCTCAGTTGAGCATAACTTTTGAGTTACTGCTGCTGAGGACACAAGAAGTGGTTTCCATCCCTATGAGATCAGTTGGGGGTAGTTGACCCAGCCCACAAAGTTGACTAAATGTGGTTGTATGACTAGTTACTGTGATTTGTAGCTAGCCTGAGCTACCAAAGCACAGAATGAAACCTGTGTACACGATTCGACTCTGACTTTATACGTGGATCTTGTCAGTTGTTTTTGTGAGGATTTATTTTTGATACGGGTATAACCACCCACACATGGAGAAAAGATTCAGTAAATGAAGGCAATCCTGCTTACGGGGGAATGGCAAAGACATGGTTATACATTTTATTGAAAGATTTGCTGTAATCCCTTTCTTTTCATAGAAGAAAGCTTGGGAGCTTGAACCTAACTTCACCAAAAGTATTAAAGTTAATTTTCGAATGGCACAGTGGCTTCTGTGGTTCCCTGGGATCCAAGAAGAGGATGCAGGCAACTGAACTGAGGGAACCTGAGTTTTAGTTTCATTGTCACTAAAGACTCTTTGCGCTCTTCTCAGACATGTCAATTAATATTTTGTGCCTCGATGGTCCCATGTAGCTGAATTACCCACAGTGGCCCAGCTACGTGTCTCAGAGGTTCTGCAGGGAGTACAATCATGTCTGTCCAGGGATTTGGTGTTCTTAGGACTCTTGGTAAAGAAAGCTTGCCTGACCTGATAAATGCTGGTGGAAGAACTATCTTACGTCATTAGCTTCAAAAAAGTAGAAACATACTAAATTAAATGAATGCTCTGTTTTTTAGAGCAGTTTTAGATGTACAGAAAAATTGAGCGTAAGGTGCAGACTTCCTATATCCCTCCCCTGCACCACCCCCACAGGCCGCTTTTTCTTGTTATTAACGTCTTGCATTTGTGTGGTACAACTGATGAGCCAGTACTGGTATATTATTATTAACTGAAGTCCATAGTCTACATTAGGGTTCACTCTTAGTGTCGTGTACTCTTGCGGATTTTGCCAAATGCATAGTGCCGTGTACCCACCATTACGGAGTCACACAGAATAGTTTCATTGCCCTGAACTGTTTCCTGTGTTCCACCAACTTGTCCCTCCCCACCTGCCCCCAGCCCCTGGCAACCACTCATCTTTGTCCTGTCTATATTTTTGCTGTTTCCAGGATATCATATCATTGTCCTCTTCAGTATGTAGCCTTTTCAGACTGGATTCTTTCACTTAGCGATGTGCATTTAAGGTTCCTCTATATCTTTTCATGGCTAGATAGCTCATTTCTTTTTAACCACTGAATGATATTCCATTGTAAGGATGTTATTAAATTTTTAAAAAACATCCCGACTGTTCTCCCTGCACCTATGAATACTACCTCCCCTTTTCCTTTTGTTACTGACTCAGTGATATTTCCTTTTGAAAGCATTCCATGCATTCCTGCCTGGAGGAACACTTCCTCCGTCTCAGCAGCTGTCACCAAATGGTCCAGATTATGATTTTCCTTGTCTTTGGCCCATTTTGAGTTAAATTTTTTTCTTTTGGTTTTGCCCATAGCAACATTTACCTTTATATGGTTGTTTCTATCAATTCAAGTACAGAACAGACCCAAGCTAAAAATAACAATCTATTTATGTTACGGATTAAGAACCGCCTCCCCAAATACTCAACGCTCCTAGGAAAAGGGTGCTCCTTTTCTCCTAAGAATGCCTGGCGGGCCTCAAGTATGCGGTGCTGTTCCACTCTTCCAGGCCAGCCCACTTCTCTGCGTTGGCCACACAGGGCCCGACTGATCCTTCTCAGGCATCCTTTTCCCAACCACCACTTTACTCCAAGTGAATCACTCTTTCATCCGTGTCTCATCTCCATACTTTGGACGCACCTCTATTTTGTATGTATCTTCCTTTAGTAATAATTTGATTACATGCCTTTCCCCTTTCGTAGGAGATAGGCTTCTCCAAGGACAGGACTATGTCTTACATATCCTTGAATCCTTATATCCTGGCACAGTTATTGGCACATAGTAGGTGCTCAGTAAATGTTTAATGGAACAACTATTAGCAGACAAGACAATAGGGAAAAAAAAGAAAGGGAAGATTGACATGTAGGAAAAAAATGGAAGAAGAAAGGGGAAAAGGAGAAAGGAGATTTTATTCACCTGGGACGACAAATAAAGGGCAAAGCAGGAGAAGCTTTCGTGGCTGATAAGGACAGGAAATAGCACAGTAAGAGTGTGCATGGGCAGTGTGTATTTTTATCTCCAAGTCTCTTTGCAATGTGTTTCACATTTAGAACACATATCGAGACTGCATCTGTTTCCAGTACTTACTGCTAACAGTTAGTAATCATGCCAAAACATACTTTAGGTCCAGCTTGAAACCAAATGATCAAATAGAGTTTTTGATTTCTAATTTAGAGTCTGACATTAATTATGGCCGTCATGTAATAAAGTGTCAAAGTCTTTTTTGAGAAAACGATAGAAATCATATTAACGAAGCCATAAACTGAAGCAAAACTATTCCTCTGAAACAAAGCAAGAGATCTGGTTTGGACAACTATCATTTCTCACGAAGTCTTATCTTCTGAATTTCTCCTGTTCTCTCCCATTCTTCCCCTGCCTTTTAAACTCTTGCTGTACGATGGGGTTTTGTGACATCACCTCACTGTCCTGGTCAGTGGTCTCTGGACAAACGACACTTTCTCAGGGGCCCTCTTAATGCCTGTCATCCGGGACCAAACTCCTTCATTCTTGGCCCCTGTTGGTGCCAGCTAAAGTGGCCTTGGTTCTTTGGTGACCATGTTACACTGTTTTCTCATATTTGCCACTTTCTATCAAGCTGCATTTCTCTCATTTTTTACTTTTGCAGTTTTTTCCTTAGCTCGAAGTATGGAAATTTATATTTATTCCTGTTAGGTTTTTCTCTTATTTCATTCAGGTAATAGTTTCTGCCTGTCGACAATTTTGGATTTTTATAAATGTCACCCAATATATTAGTAGTCTCTTGCTTTCTTTCCTACCTGAGGTGTCTTTCCTCAATTCATTTCAACTATTTCACGTTGGCTCAACAAATACTTGGTACATGACTTAAAATGTGCTTAGGCAGGCAATGATTAAAAATGAAATAGAAGACGTCATCTCTGCCTTCAGGAAGGTTTCGGTCTCATTTAGAAGACGTGATGGGAATATGACATGGTTACATTATGATACCAGCCTGCATGGATGCCAGCATATGCAACAAATGCTCAGCATTTTAGTGAAAGGAGATCTCTTTTGCCCCCTGCATAAACTCAAAGTCTTCTCCTTTAGGGAAAAAAAAAAAATATCAGTTCCATTCTTCTCAGATTATATTTCTACTCTGAATTGCTTCAACAATTACATTTTTAGCTGAAAAAAATTATACTTGTTGACATGTGTGGTTTCATAATGTTTCTCAAGATATGACAAAAATATATAAGATCTTGTCTTTTCCCAGCTAGATTGAAGGTTCCCCTAGGCCAAGGGCCTAGCCTTGTAATCCTTTGCTATCTCTCCAAGACTTCAACTAGATTGAAAGCTCCCCTTAGGCCAAGGACCCGGCTTCTTAATCCTTTGCTACCTCTGTTACTGTCTCTCTGCTCTGCATGTAGATGCTCATGGGAAGTCCTTGCCCACAGAAGGAAGGTCTACCCAATAGTCCAGGCTGCATGCCTCAGTGTTAATTATGCTCTGACCATTAGGAATTGGCTAAACAGACCTAGAAGTGGGGCTGTGTAGGAGACTAAGGACAATTGTCATTTACCTTAATTTCATATTCCATATACACAAGTATGATCCTAGCATGTGATTATAGTATAGAATTTTCCACTCTCTATTTTAAAGTGAAGGAATACAGTTAGCTGTGTGCTCTAACATATATCTGCACATGTGCATGTAGTCACCTATTCACTACATTTAGAATGAATATACATGTGACTATTCTTGACAGGTCTATTATTTGGGATATTCCTAAATATCAGCCAAGCTACGGCTTAACTGTTTTCAGGAAAAAAGCATTATTAGTATCAATAAAATACTAATAATAATTAGTATTATTTTGTTGCTTTATTGAGCATTGCTTTCTCAGGACATGTTCATTGATCACTGCTGGTAGAAAAAGGGAAAGAGAAACTGCATGATTACATTGCTAGTTGTTAGGTTTGTTAATATGTAGAAATAATTATAAGGGGGAACTTAGAAAGATATACTTGAAAGAGGTAACCAAACAGGTAAAAAGCTTTTCTATAATTTAAAGCCTATACGATAAAATTGCAGATGACAGCACTTAAATTTGAATTGTTCAAAGTCATTTTGAGGTAGTATCTTATTTCAAACAGTTCATTTTCAGAAAATAAATAGGAAGGCATATATTATTAAATTGGATCAGAATATAAGTGACTTGGTCTGAGGCAAATTCAGGGTCCCACTTGACTAAACTGTCTAAATTGTTATTTTTTTGATATGACTCTCAAGAAATTCATGAATGTCAAGTCTGTGAAAGTCATGTAAATTAAAATTCTGCTCAAGCAACGTTGCCCCTGAATATCTCAAGGGATTTCTTCAGCTGGAAGCTGTCGTATCCTTTCCAGAGAGACTTTGACCTTAAGTGACCAACGTAGAAACATAGCCAAGCATGGTGGACTGGGATAGGACCAGTGTTTCCGTATCCAAGCTCTCTCCACTCCAGACGGTCACCATTCCAGCTCCCTGTTGTAATGAGTAATAATGCTATCATTAATGGAATAATAATAACAAATATAAGGATGGTTATAAATACTCTACCCTATGCCATGGAGAGCGGTAATTCATAATAAATAAAAAATAAACCCACTGATGTGGTCACAATAAACCCATGCTTAATTAAGAAGAACCCTTTCTAAACAATAACTACAAAGGAAATAAAAACAGGCATGAAGAAGAGGAAAAAGTCTGATAATACTGTTGTGGTATCATCATTAAAAACAACAAACCTGTAAGCTCCCGAACTAGACCTTGGGAAAACAGTGATTCTCAGCCACTGTTGAGGCATGCCTGGTGGGCGTGATTCTCGGTATTGCTTAAAGGTGTGGTGGAGAATTGACCTAAAAGATTCCAAAAAGGAAAAAGTTTGACCCCCTGGGCAGTTAACAGAACAAGTTCCATTTTTTCTGACCTTAGAAATTGGTAGGTTGTCAGGAGTACCAAAAGAAGCATTGGCTGGGTCTTGGTTTTTGATCCACCCTGACAATCTCTGTCTTTTAATTGGTGCCTTTAGACCACTGACATTTAAAGTGATTATTGATAACAGTTGGATTAACATCTACCATATTTGTTACTATTTTCTTTTTATTGCCTTCTCCTTTATCCGATTTTTGCCCTCCACTCTTTTTCTGCCTTTTGCAGTTTTGAGTATTTTCTGTGATTCCCTCTTCTTTCCTTTCTTAGCATATCAGTTCAACTTCTTTTTTAACCTTTTTTCTTTTAGTGGTTGCCCTAGACTTTGCAATATACATTTACGACTACTCCAAGGTTTCAGTAACACTTCATGGGTATTGTAACTTACAATCTATAAACATCTATGGGTAGGTTTTGTGTGGACATAAGTCTTCAACTCCTTCGGTTAAATGCCAAGGAGTTCAAATGCTGGATTGCATGGTAAAAGTATGCTTAGTTTTGTAAGAAACCACCGTACCATCTCCCAAAGTGGCTGTACATTTTGCATTCCCACCAGCAAGGAATGAGATTTCCCATTGCTCCACATAATCTCTGTGTGTCTTTGTATTTAAAGTGGGCTTCTTGTAGATAACAAACAATTGGGTCTTGTTTTTTGATCCACTCCAACAATGTCTGTCTTAATTGGTGCGTTTAGACCATTGACATTGAATGTGATTATTAACATAGTTGGGTTAATATCTCTTTAAAGAGTTAGTAAAACTTCAAATAACTTCTTTAATCTGGCATATGATCGAAGCATTTAAATTTGGTACGTGCACCCCCAAAGAGAATAGAATCCAATGGTGATAAAATAGCAGTTGTTCAATAAAATTGTGTTGAAGTGACTTGGTTTATCAGAAAAACATTTCTTCTAGGGCCCAGGCAGATGGCACAGTGATTAAACTCTCATAGCATCGTTCCCAACAGTTGGCTGGGAATTGAGGAACCTATCATCTAAGTTTGGATGTCCCTCTGATTCTTGAGCAAGTCACTCAACTTCCAGAGTCTTAGTTCCGTCAGGTGTGAAATGAGTTAGTTGGGCTAGATATTCATAAAGGTTTGAATGTCTGTGATTCTAAAATAAGGCCTGAAAGCACATCAGGAAACTGGATACTGCCACCCATAATAAGAATAAAGCCTAGTATAGTATTTGATTTATGAACTAAATTAATAGGAATAGCTAGTGCAGATGCCAAGGAAAGCGTTGTCTTGTACTTCAGTTGATTCTGATGGGAAGCAATGTAAGATCAGGTTTAATTCATGCCAAAGAACTAAACATTCAGACCTTGACACTTGACCACAGCTGCGCTTCTGTACATGGCAAAGCCTCATATATGTGCATGTATGTCAGGGTCTGCAGACAGATTTTGAAGCCCCAGCTTTAATTTAAAATTAAGGAACTTAATTTCATTGACATTATACACACCCTTGAGTGGCTTTATGCAATTTATCTGTGTTACACCCTCTTTACCTGAGGATGGTTATAATGAAGTGTACTTTATCTCACTGGAGAAGTGAAAATTTTGTAAGGTAATGGTTATTTAAAACAAAAGAGCAGGTGAATTCTGTTAATAACAGAATAAATGGGATCAGAAGACCAGACTTTCTATACTAATGAAATTAGACATATTTAGAGAAAATATGATTAGAATTATAACAAAGTTCCTTTTAGTGAAACATTGATATCATAGTGTTTCATGTCCATCTGATAAAAATCTTTATTAATATGGTGATGAATAAGAGAAAAGCTCAGGAAGCCTTTTCTACTGGCTTATGATGTGATGATTAAACATTCAGTCTTTGGAGTTAGACTTCCTGGGTTTAAATCCAGGCCTCTTCACTCACTGGCTGTGTGATCTTGGGGTTATTACTTAGCTTGTTTGTACCATAATTTTTCTATCTGTAAAATGGCTAATAATAATAATAATAATATCACCAATAATATCACTCAAAAGGTTGTTATGAGGACTGAAAGGTAGTTAATATATGTAAAGCCCTTAGAAGGATGCCTGGCATTCAGTACGTGTTAGCTGTTACTGGGGAAGGGTAGGCAGTTGAAAATAAGAAAACATTATCTAGGGATATGTGCTGTGAAAAAAGTAAAATAGAGTGACGTGATGAGGAAGAAACATTTAAGCTGAGATCCGAACAGCCAGGAGGCTGTGCCCTTGCCCGATCAACCCCAGGCCATGGGGAAAGCTAGCGCAAGGGCCCTTAGTTGGGAAGAAGAATGCCCAGTGGCTGCAGCGTGTAGAAGATGAGATGCCCTTGGAGAGATGCGCTCCAGGTTATGCAGGGCCTCGATGGCCAGGATTAGAAGTTGGGATTTGCAGGTACCTGCAGTGATGAGCCACTGGTGGATTTTAATCAGGGTCACAATATAAACAGATTTCTAACTTCCTAAGGTCACTCTGGCTGTCTGGGGGAGAACTGTGTAGGAGGATGAGGGAGGAAGCTGTGTGGCTGGGAGGCTGTGGCAGTCACGCCGGGGACAGGATGGTGGCTTGTGCTTACCTGGAAGGGATGGGGATGGAGAGACTGCGGATTGGATGGGGGTATCTATTTGCCTGTATCATCAAAATGTTTTAGGAATGCCCCCCCCCCCCAGTTATTAGTTTACTTTATGAGGAATAACACTGCATCTTATAAAACTGTAGTTAATGTTTAGATGCTGTTGGTACACCCCAGAGTGAAGTGGTAATTCAGGAATTGCTTGATTTATTAAGTGAATACAGAACCACCCACCTGGAAAATTCAGGCCAGCAATCCATTTTGAGAGCTGAAATGTTTGATTTGGTTGTTTTCACTGACACATTAATCTGATTATTTCCAGTAGCTCCCCTTCCTTGGCACCATGCAAACCCCAATTGCAGTGCAGTGACGCGCACTGATGAGATTAATTGGGGGGGACTGACGCATTGTACGTCCTCCTCTTGAAATGTAGGTAGTGTGTTTTTATATCTTTGATGGCCTTTATAGACTGCTATGCGCTGCCTTTAAGATGGAGTGAAATGCTCTGCAGGCGCTGTTAGATGATCACACGGGAAGCGTGTGGAAACAGCCCTGAAGGGAGGAGACCCCGGGGCGAGGGGCTGGGGGTTCCTTACATCAGGCTTGCAGGCCGATCTCCTGCATTTGAGACAAGGAAAGCCAGGTAAGATGCCAGTCCTTGTCCTCCCTGGGAATGGAGTCAGCAACCCCGGACTGCTGCCTCCCAGAGGACTGAGAAATGCGGACATGACTTAAACTGGGAAGAACCTGAGCTGGTAGGGGATGAGGGACTTGTTCTAAGCAGAACCTCATAAGCACAAACCATCATTAAAGGAGGAATCTTCAAGTAGCTGAGACTCTTGTGTCACTGTTGTAGTCAATGATCACTCCCTTCTCAGATCCTTTAACCAGGCCTTCAAGAGAGAGTCTTCCCTCCCTCCACCCCCATAACCTTCCACTTGTGGTTCTAGAAATTAGCTTCCAGATCTTACGAAGATATAAGCGCTTCTTCTTACATTTCCTGTTTGAAAAGTAACAAAATTCTTGCTCTCCGTGGACACCAGGGTCGTCTTCTTCTGGCAATGCCAAGGTGCAGAGGGAGGGGTCCTGAAAACTGTTTACCACCATTTGCTAGCTTGTTTTAAAGGAAGGAAGGAGAGCAGTAAAATCAGAGTCTGTGGGACATATTTCTCAGTGACCTAATCTGCTTAAAATTTATTTGATGGATTTATATTGAGTTTTGGACACTGGACTCAAAATAAGGTACAGTTCAAAAGGCATCAGCATCTCCTGGGATGGGACATCTAGAAGAATTCCAGGGGCTCTGAAAACTGGAATTCCGGATAACAGGTGGGCTGTTTCTTTAGCTGTGGAAGCTCATTCTAAAAAAACAGTCACTTTTGAAAAGGGATAAAACTTAAAGTCAATGTGCTTTAGAAGGAGGACTGATTTCTCCCCAGGAGCCAGGAGGTCAGAATCCTGATGGTCAGACTTGCTTCTGCCTCAAATGAGGGGTGGTCTTGGGGGGTCAGACTCATGGTCCCCTTCAGTTTTAAGGTTTGGATCCTGTTCTTTTTCGCAAAAGCTCTGCAGTATTATATTGAAAACCACTACAAAAATGGGTAAAGAGATAGATGACTAGGCTTCTATTTAGGGACCTTGGAACTGATGACGTGGCTGTGTTTCAGCCCCTGTGCAGACCTTCCAAGCTAGTATTTGAAGTGTCAGTTTGAGGCCACAGCTTACGCCCTGCATCCCTGCAGGTGGCTATGTGGCATGGCCCTGCTCTTCGCCATATTCCCTGGTGCCTAAATGAAGGGAAAAACTGGAACTCCCTGGGTGGTGCAGTGGTTAAGAATCCGCCTGCCAATGCAGGGGACATGGGTTCGATCCCTGCTCCAGGAAGATCCCACATGCCACAGAGCAACTAAGCCCGTGCACCACAACTATTGAGCCTGTGCTTTAGAGCCTGTGAGCCACAACTATTGAGCCCATGTGCTGCAGCTACTGAAGCCCACACGCCTATAGCCTGTGCTCTGCAACAGAAGCCTCTGCAATGAGGAGCCTGCGTACCACAATGAAGAGTAGCCCCCGCTCACGGCAACTAGAGAAAGCCTGTGTACAGCAATGAAGACCCAGTGCAGCCAATAAATAAATAAATAAATAAATAAATACATTTATTAAAAAAAGGAAAAAAGAAAAACTATTTCACCAAAGTGAACCCCACCCAAGGGTCTTCCTGCTAACATTTTAATACAAAGGTAACATTTCAAATGGCAAATAACAGAACCTCTAGTTGGAAGTTAGAAAAAACATCTTTCTGAACGTTTGTAAACATCAAATAATCAGCTTCCACTTGAGATTACGCAGAAGGCAAATTGGAGACATTCACACTGAGGTAAAACTCTTCAGTTACCGAAAAACGTGGCACGTAAGCTCTAACAAATAGAACAAATAAGCAGGTTAGCGTTGAGGGAAACGGGATGAATAAAGAGATTTGTACAAGTACAGCCTGCGGGCTGGCGCTGTGGATTTTGGAGGCATCACACTGAGTGTGACAAGGACCGTGGCCCAGTGCAGTTCAAGGACGAGGGGCCTCCAGCAGCTTGTAAGGCTCAGAGGATGCTGGCCTGAAGGCTGAGTCAACCAGGAGACATGGAGACTCAGGCAGGCGCCCCCGAACGTGTGATGAAAAACCGAAGACACCAGCAGGAAGGAGGACTCGTCCTTGTGGTGGGGAAGCTTGAACTCTTCTGCTGCTCTAATTAAGCAACTCCCGAGAGGAAACTGAAAAGACCCAGGACGCTCATGTCATCAACAACAGTGGCTTTTCTGATGGCAGAAATTAAAGCCTACAGATAAAGAACACCATGTTACAACAAATTGGGTGCGGAGGAAAACGGGAAGGATTGTACAGTACCAACTATGTCCAAAGTTGATAGTAAAAATAAGTGCACAGCAGAACTCAATAAGGATAATACAATTTAGATAGTGTTTTAAATACATAGAAAAGACTTCCACAGACATTCTCATTTAACCTCATAGCAGCTCATCGGAATACAGATGTTCTTGTAGTCCCTGTTTTGCCGGTAGGAGTTTGGGCTCAGGGACATTCAGACTTGACCTTTAGGTCAAGCGGGGAGAGAGGGGGAGGGAAAGACTCAACCCCATATCTTTGGGTTCCAAGTGTGCTTTCCCCACCGTGCATTGTCATAGGAGCCTCCACGTCAGAGCCAGATTTTCTACAAAAGCTGCTGCGTGTCATCCTGCGGGGGATTTTTACCACATTGGTCTTTCCAGGCTACCTCTGGGGGACATAACATCAGTAATCCTTACTAAGGAGCCAGTGCTCATGTTTTACAGGTCAGAGAACCCCAAATAAAGTAAAATTCACCAGATGCCTACCAGAAACAACAGGGGAAATAATCCACTTCCTGATTTTTGTAAACCTAAGTTTTATTCTAGAGATGACAAAGGTACATATTAATGAAATCTTGAAACCTGAAAGTGTTTTTAGGTGTGGGGCAAGGAAACAAGCTTCTCAAATTATGCGTAACAATATACCCTGTCCTGCAAGAGCTGGAAAGGTAGATGTAAATATTATGTATTTTAATTTCAGATAGGTCAGATCAAAACAATTTGCTGGAAGAATCTAGAACAAAGAAGAAAGAGAAATAGCTCACATCATATCTCTCATTGAATGTGTGAGCCTAAAGCGGATTTTAACCCCCTTTACTGCTAAATTTAATGACAAAAAACTTCCTTAAAAAGCTAATAGTGTTTCCATTTTCTTTCAGCCTCCTTGCAAACTGTTGTTAATTATGCTTATTTTATTTTGCAGAACAACTAAATGTTCTAATTTGCATTTTGTATATCGAGGGAAACCTGGTATTTTTTGCACAGTGGATATATATTTCATTAAAAAACAAAACGAAACTGTATTACTGTTTTTTAATGAATGGGCACGTGTCTTTAGAGGAACAGTATTTCTAATAGAATTTTAAAGGTACTTTTGGAATTCTCAAGGTTTTGTTGCATGTAGCTGAATCAGAATTTTAGAGCTGGAAACCCAGAGAGATGATTGAGTCAAGTTCCGTCATTTTACTGACGAGGAATGTGTGGGGTCAGGGAAGGGAAGGGGCTCCACCATGATCACCCTGCCCATTAGGGGCAGTGCGGAGACCAGAAGCCAAGTCCAAGGCTCTAGAATCCTATTCTCCTGCTACATTTATAGTAGGCTGCTGACATTTTTCTGCTATTGCTGTACGTGATCTGAAGGATAAAAAAATCTGTCTCTAAATTGTCTCCTTTGCCCCTTTCCTCTTTTCACCCTCAAATTAAATCCTTATGAAGAGACTGAGTAGACTTTGCCCCGCATCTGTTACAGCACCATCTCTCTTGGCTGGTCATCAGCTGTTTTGGGCCACATCTAGCATGGACTTACCAGACAGTATCCCCAGGCTGGGGGAAATAAGGCTCAAGTTTTGGGCAGGCAGAGAACTTCACTGTTGAAGGAGCTACCGCTGGAGTATTTGTTGTGTTTTTGTGTGTTTCTCTCAAGGATACCGAGCTGACCAGGCTCCTTTTTTTTTTTTTTTTTTTTTTTTGGTCATCAAAACAAGTAGCTCCTCTCAGACACCTTAATACATAATTAGGTGTGTCTGTTTACACTTGGGAGACAGCGGGCTTCATGTCCTAAAGAAATACAAGGAGTCTGGGAGCAGCCACAAACAGATGTTGAAATTGTCCATTTGTGGCGAGTTTATTACTATAGCACCAGGAGTAAACATTGAGGATGAAACCCCTCTGCAGAGGTGGGTGTGTGTGTTGAGAGGGGAAGCTTATAGAGCAGAGCAGAAAGTGAAAGGAGGTCCTCTTTTTCTTTTTTTTTTTTTCGATTTGCCCTAGTATTTGTTTATCTTCTACAACAAGGAAATTTTCACTATTTGGCTTTGACTGTTTGAAGCCTTTTGCCAAATGCTTTACAATCTGTAGGGTTTGATTTGTGTCAGAAAACCCACTTTGAGAACAAGGTTCTATGTAACTAAGATGTGTTTGTTTTTGTTTAAATCACTCAGAAGAGAAATCATCTCTTGTCCATTGTGAAAAGAGAGCTTTCAATCAAAGAAAAATTCTCCATATTCTAAAATATACAAACAGCTCTTTGAAATGGATGCCAGATCAAACTCTAAAGGGACGTTTTCCTTGCAGAAGTTTTGAGTTAATTCTGTGTGCAGGGCCTGAGTGGAAAAACTCAGAATGTCGGAGGAACGAGTTACTGCAACACTGTGTTTGGATTTGGCAGTTACATAAGGAGCATTGTCTCAGGACAGTATGAAGACTCCTGTACATGGTTTTAGGCTAAATCCTAGCAACAAAGAAAAAGAAATTCTTTTCAAAGTGAGTCAGTTTTTCAGTTAAAAAAAAAAGGTAGTAGTTTGGTTTCTGACATTACTGAATCTAAACCTCCAATGTGAGAAGGCATGCCGGTCATCACTTAAAAAAATTCAATCGAAATGATCCCTGTTGTTAAGGAAACACCATCTTTCCCCCTGTCAGGACTTCTCTTAGGATGAAAAGTAGTAGACACTAATGAGACAAGTCTAGTGGGGAAAAGAGACACAAATTAGGAAACCCAACAATTCCATCCTGACTTTGCCACTAATTGGCTTCATCCTTGAGTTTAGTGCCTTCTTTCCTTGACTAAACTTCCGCATCATTTGGTACCTGTCAGATGGGCTTTTTGTGAAGGTAAAACCAGGTGTATATAAAAACAGTGACAACCTAAAAAGCAACGTATACATTTGAGACATGATTTTTTAATTGAACTATTCTTTTTGAGAGTCAATGTCGACGTGGGACAGGAGAATTTGCTTGGGACTGAAAAAGCCAGAACAAGTTTTTGCTCTTAGGATAAGGGAGCAAACCCAGGGGACAGATTAGAATGAGAGATGCACCCCAAAACTGGTGAGCAGAGCAGAGCTGTAGGTCTGGAACTATCCTGAGCCCTTTCGGTGCATGTAAACCACAGGTGTCGTAGGTCAGGAAAGGCCGTTGGCTGCAGGTGGACAGGCAGAAATCAGAAGGCACAGGCAAACTACAGTTAGAGACAAGGATTTAGGTCAAACCTGGCATCACCATTTCTTCTTCCTCTCAAGCACTTTTTTTTTTTTTTTTTGAAAAGGACACTCACTATTTCTTTCCTTTTTTCTTTTTTTGAACTTTGACTTTATAGCAATGACTATTTTATTAAATTTATTATTAATTAATTAATTAATTTGGCTACATTGGGTCTTCATTGCTGTGTGTGGGCTTTCTCTAGTTGCGGGGAGCGGGGGCTACTCTTCATTGTGATGCGTGGGCTTCTCATTGTGGTGGCTTCTCTTGTTGTGGAGCACAGTCTCTAGGCGGCAGGCTCAGTAGTTGCAGCACGTGGGCTCAGTAGTTGTGGTGCAAGGGCTTAGTTGCTCAGCGGCATGTGGGATCTTCCCAGACCAGGGATTGAAGCCACGTCCCCTGCATTGGCAGGCAGATTCTTAGCCACTGCGCCACCAGGGAAGTCCTCACACACATTTAAAAACTTTCTGAACGTCACTCTGAGAGGAGCTACAGTGCATTTGAAGATAAGTAGGACAGAGTTGTTGTCCTCAAGGAATTTACAGGCTAGTAGAAGTGGAGAGGTGATTGTAGGTCCTCTGCATGTGTCTGCCTGCCTGGAAGAGAAATACAAGTGAAGAACGAGGTGCAGAGGAAGGAGGGGTCACTCTGGGCTAAAGCAAGAACACAAGAAGACTCTTGGAAGTGAAGGGGGATTGTGAGATAGGTTTTTACAGGCTGCGTGGCATCTCAAGGGATTGAGACAGGGTTGGAGTGGGACCCTGGAGGCTGAGGGGATAACAGTCAACCAACACCTAAAGGAGGGAAAATGGAGGGTGGACAAGACAGAACACGGACAGGGGTCCAGTCTCACTGGACTGTAGAGCTCCCAAAGAAGGAGAGTGAGAGACAAGACTGGAAAGATAAGTTGGGACAGGATTGTTATTCCCTCCAGCAAATGTTTGTCATGTGCCTAATAGAGAGATCTAGAAATGTACACACAAACCCAAGTAAAAAGCATGACGTGAAGTCACAGAATGGGTAGGAAAGCCTGAGGAACAGGAAAGTTGGGCGAGACAAGGATTCAGGAACCCAGATGAGCCATCTGAGCAGCAGATACAACACACACACGAATGGCTCTTGATTCTAAGGCTACCTTCTGTTACAACTGGGAAGCCTCTTACGTAGTCCTCCTGGGACAGGAACTCATCCCAGGGCATGGGCAAAGGGAGCCGGTAAGTGGATGCATCTGACTGGGGAGGGAGAGAGGGCACAGGCAAGGGCAGGTCCTGGCAGGACACAGCTTAAGGCTGAAGCCTGTGGCTTTGATCCCAGGTTAACGTGGGTCACATCAGGCCTGAGAGAGCTGTAGCTCACGGAGCCGACTTGGAGACTGAACCAGAGCACGTTGGTCATCCGGTTCACGTTCTGGGTCTTGGGGCATTGGGTGGTTTTAGTCACAGGTGTTAAGGTTCAGGATGGCTTCAGGGCTGTTGGACCACACCAGGGCCCTAAGCCCTTTGCAGGGAATTTTATTTGAAAAAAAAAACTGTGCCCCAAGCTTGTCACATATTGAGCGATGATATCTCCGAGGCAGCTGCTGCCTGCGGCCTTCCTGGGTCAGCACTAGAGTCAGTCATAGGGAGAGTCAGAGACTGCACTGGTGCTGGATTTAGTCTATTCCTACTTTAAGAAGGGGAGAATCGCGCTGGATCTGAAAACACAGTCTGCGCATTTAGGGGATGGTGGAATGTGGTCACTATGGTGATTATTTGCTCTCTCAGCCTCCTTTTCCCACTGCATGAGCCTTTTTTTTTTTTTTTTACAGAAGAGTTTGGTTGGGCCTAGAGCTGGGTGTGTGGAGTTAATTGGGAGTTTCAGGATTCTGATTCTCAACTCAGTCTCTCCTAGCTTGGACCCAGTTTTTAAATTTTCCTTCTTCTCTGGCTCTACTAATTCAAATAATACCGTACTAAGGAATACCCTTTTGAGATGGAGATGTTTACAGTTTGCTGTGTACTTTTGCCAGTTATCACTTGTAAGAGTCTTACCCAGTGAGAGAACCTGGGAGATATAAAAGGTGACTTGCTTACGATCACCCAGAACGTCAGTGCTAAAGACCATATGAGAATTTCAGGGCTGAGTCGAGCACAGAAAATAAGTAGCAGGAATCAGCCTCCCCATTCCGCATCCCATCCCTGTCTCCATCCCCAGGACTGTCACCAGTAATTGATCAGAAACCTTTTCATCATTGCCCTCCAGGTAGGCATGGCCGCCGATATGTTAGAATTCGCCTGAAAATGACACTGAATCCTTGAACTGTGGAGGGGCCTGCGGCAGCTGAGCCCCATAGGTCTGGGGCCAGGTCCCTGGCCACCATTTACTGGTCTGTCACCTTGAGGAAATCACTTCACTTCTTTGAGCTTCAGTTTGTCATCCATAATGTGGGGTCAGTGACACTGTCTCCCTCCCAGGGCTGGAGTGAGGATTTAATACCGTAATGTGAATAGACATCTTCCATGGAGTACACATCCTCTGCAGGTGGCAGCCTTCGAATCTCTTTCCCCTTAGTGAGCCCTGTGACACCACGGGATGCTGTGACTACAAAATCACTTGGAGGATTCCTACACTTGGAGCAAAGACTGGTCTGTTAAGCGCCAGCCAATGCTGGTTCCCAGTCTGTCCTCAGGCATTGCTAAACAATGTACCAAGCTTGAAAGACTTTCCCACTGAAGCACCCCAAAGGGCAATGGGAACTCCGGGGCTCCTTCCCTGCTCGGCGCCCCCCAGTCTGTTGACATAACCCAAAACAACCCCAACTCCTGCCTGGAGAGCATTTTCATGTCTCCTGTTATACCTTAAAATTCATGTGAATTTTCCTGCCTAATATGCTTGCTTTTGTTTTAATATAAAAATGTTTTAACTTACTAATATCAGTTCAATGTCCCTTTTTAAAAACCCTCCCACATTTGTTCCCTTCTTGTATTTCATACCTTCCTATCAGCTAGGCTTGGGTGTCTAATATATAACATCTCAACCAGTTCATAAATTTCTGCTTTTAATATAGTCTTAGTTACCACTAGCAGAGGCCACGGGAAAATACCAGGCTGTCCCTTCTGCATTCAGGCTTTTGGAAAGATTTACTTAGGAACAATTTATCATTTAGTTGCAATTTTTAAAATAATCTTAATTGGCCCCATATGTTATCAAATAAGAGCCGGTCTTCCAGCCTCTGTCTGCGTCCGCGGGGCCCCGCCCCTCACGTGCGCATGCGCACTGCCTGTTGCCAGGATGTCAGAAAATAATTATGCCACCCCAGGCAGACACCGTCACAGGAAAGCCTCCCCCTGATTTAAGATAAGATGACTGATATTGAAGCTGTTATTTTTAGGAGGGAAAGGCTATTGCTTTTAAACCGCTTTCCCCCTTTTTCCTAGTTCCTCCTCTCTTAATTGTGGCTCTGTGTTTTGGTAGCCATAAGTCATTAGTGGTTTTTAATTTCTCTGAAACTGAAATAAGGTCTGAAAGGGTGGATTGGTCCCTTTTTTCCTCCTTTTTTTCCTTCTGTTTTTTTCTGGCTAATCGGAGGAACGCAACCACATCTGAAGCCACTTGGCTCATTATGAATTTCATGGAAACTGATTCTCTGAAAGTGTTTCCATATGTGTGTTCCCAATATATCCCATCCTCTCTAAATGGGAGCACAGACGTGTGCATGGGCTGGAAATGGCTTCAGGATGTGACAGAGCAGTCATATGACCGCCGCGGCACCGTGGGTGGCCCCTTCTGAAAGACACGGTGTCCTGGGTGCTGGCCTCCTTCCTGCGGCGGATCTGGTTTCAAAGACTATCCACCCTTCCTAGCCTTTAAAAAGTTCTTAATCAGGGCCTCGCAAGAAGATCTCCCTCGTTTTTCCTCCGTTTCTCTCCCCCCTTCACGCTTTGGTTTCTTCCTTCTCTCTTACCCTCCCTCCCTGTGCACGCACGAACACACACACAGACACACACACACACACAGACACACACGCTGCACATCTACCACCTCCTTCGTTCTCCTCACCAAGAGGAAGTGTATTATTCCAACAATATCCTCAAAATTTGGATGGGTTTAAGGGATGGTTGAAGTTTCCGAAAATTGCCAGGTTGTGCGTTTTTTGCTTTTTTTTTTTTAACTTTTCCTCTCTCTTCTTCAGTGTAGCATACTTTCTTAGCCTTGGAATCAGCTGGTCTTTCAGAATTTGTGAGTGTGCAGTGGAAAAGTACAATTCATTACAACATGGAAAATAAATATTTATACTGGATAGTCGAGGCAATTTTCCTCTCTTTTGCAGAACTATTGAGCTTTCTGGTCTGACCTTTCATTATCTTCAAAAAATCGATTTCAGATTATCATTTCGCTGCTTTCTTCTCCATCAGCATGATCCATTACATTTCTCCCCTGTGGGGTATATTTTTCCACCTATTATCTAATGAAATCAAAACTAATTTAGTGATCGATACTTGATCATTTTAGTATGAGGGGATAAATTTAGACATAGTATGAAAACGGATGTAAAATCTCTTAAAACCTCAATGTGGAAAATGCAGAGTAATATTCTGCGCAGAGTCGAAAGTTGATTTTTAGATCATGTTTACGTAGCATTTCTGTTTCTGTCATGTTACTTGCTTGGGTCTATGCTCGTAATTCATTCGTTTAGCAGATTTTTTTGCAAGTATCCATCTTTTCTCAGTAGCATACCGTGAACTAGGTAGGGATGCTGTCTTTTTTTTTTTTTTTTTTTGGCTGCACCTGGCAGCATGTGGGATCTTAGTTCCCTTACCAGGGATGGAACCCCAGCCCCCAGCAGTGGAAGTGTGGAGTCTTAACCACTGGACCGCCAGGGAAGTCCCTACTAGATGGGATCTCAAAGAAGGATACATGGTTCTTCTTTTTCATTTGCTTTCCCTTTAATTGGAAAATGAAGATACTTCTCTAAAACCAGTGATGACACCTTAACATGCATGAAGTGGTAAAATTTACATACGTAAATGTTCCAGATGTATAGGGTAAAGAAAAGATGATCAGGATTTGTATACCTGGGAAGTCCTTGTGTAGTGGTGAGCCTTAAAGGCAGTGCTCATGTACCCGGGTCTGACAGAGAAGAGAGAGGTGGCCTGGGGGTGAGCAAAGCTGAACTGAGAGTCCTGAGCACATGTCCCGCCACAAAGAGGAAGGTCCCTGCCAAGCAGTAGTGGGATGTGACCCTGGTAGAGTAAAGCAGAGAGCTCTGACTATGCCAATAGCCTCCCCCTTATTTTTCTCACCCCCTTTGCAGAGCTGCTCAGTCACGCCTGGTGAAGGGTGGCTGTGACCTGTGCTGGCCTGAAAAGGTGGAAGATTTTCCCCTTCCATGTGTGTTTTCATAGAACACAGATCTAAGGAAACTCAAGGCCGATGCTCTATGTTTCGCCACTGGCAAGTGCTGTCATGGCAGCCGGTGGGGGTGAGGGTAGCACACTTGGGCCTGGGACAAGAGAACCACGTTTTCATCTCGGGATGTCATGCAGATCCACGTGTCTCTAGGCTACCATTTCTTTTCTTTTTTTTAAATTAATTAATTAATTAATGTATTTATTTATTTTTGTCTGTGTTGGGTCTTCACAGCTGTGCCCAGGCTTTCTCTGGTTGTGGCAAGTGGGGGCTACTCTTCGTTGCGGTGCACGGGCTTCTCTTGTTGCAGCGCACAGGCTCTAGGCACGTGGGCTTCAGTGGTTGTGGCCCATGAGTTCTAGAGCGCAGGCTCAGTACTTGCAGCTCACGGGCTTAGTTGCTCCGTGGTATGTGGGATCTCCCCAGACCAGGGATCGGACCCGTGTCACCTGCATTGGCAGGTGGATTCTTAACCACTGTGCCACCAGGGATGTCCCAGGCTGCCATTTCTTCGTCTGTAAAGGTCATCTACAATTCCAGATGATGCTGACATACTGGCTCTATATACTGTCTAGAAATTCAGACAGGAAGTGAGCTTTCCTGCTCATGTCAGATGAACCACGTGACCTTAGTGGAGCAGTTTCCCTGGGGTCCAGAGGAAGAGGAGGGTTCCGACTTGCCTTCCCGCAGGCTGTATATTTCTGGCCTGGCCCTGTTTCTCCTTCCTCTCTTCTCCCTATGGCTCCACAGTGTAGACTTACACACAGATTCGGGCTCTCAGGATACTGGGAACAACATGGAGGCAAAACAGAGGTATCTGTTTACTAGTGGCAACTGCCATTTGTGGGCCCCTGTCTGAAACATGAGGTCAGCTGATATAACGATGCTTGGGGAGAGCTCCGAACACCCTTTAAAGAGCACTTTATGAGGTTTTATAGGTATGGAATTGTATTTGAGTTACATTTCAGGTTTGATGTCAGCATTGCTTAATGCTTATCTTAATATCTATTTTCTCAATGCATCAAAAATGTACCAGCTGTTGTGCAGAGTTCCTGATTCCTAGACTAATTTACTTATTCATTGATTTATCCATCCATTCATGCATTTATATTTTAAAAAATTTAAGCTCTTATAATGTAGACGGTTCTGAGGGATATGAGAGGAAAATAAATCATGATCTTTACCATCCAAAGCTTACTTTGGAGTTGGAGAGCGTAGGCTGCAAAACAGCTAATAATTCAGTGAAGTAGTGGCTGAGGGCCCAAAAGAGTGATATGGAAAGTAAATGCTGTTAGAACAGGAGTGAAATAGGAAATTATATAATAGGGCAGTTGGGAAGGTGGCAGCTGAAATGTAGAAGGGGAAGAAGATTCTTAGAGGGGAGTGGCTCTGCGAAAATCTCTTGTCTTATGTGTTTCAGGAGAAAGATGCTGGCGGGGGGGGGGGGGGGGGGGGGGTGGTTAATGAAAAAGTACCTGGACGTTCTTTTGAGATTTGATGAAGCGACAACGCCTACCATTTAAAAGCCTCAATGAAGCTTTGCCGTTAACGCCTCCTTGCCAAGAAGTATGATAGCTTTTCATTCTGTGTATTTTTGCCCTTTCATTCAGAAAGGACAGAGGACTCTGCATTCGCCAACCCATGTTCTATCTGGACTCAAGGCCCCTCGAGCTTTTCTCTGCCCCGACCTGCCGTCCTCGGCTGGGATGTGTACATCCCGTGGGGTACCATGTTTCCTAGCTGACAGCCCAGAATGGCAAGTTCCCCCGTCTGATATTCTTTTCAAACTCCTATTTCTGTTATTTTTAGAGCTCTCCTGGCCCATGTGCAACCACCCATTGTATCTTGAGGGCCTACTGAATGAGAAAATGCGTGTGAAAGGACTAGGTAAAGGGCTAGAAACATCAAGTATCGTTGTTATTAAGCCCCGAAGGGGAAGACGAAGGAGGATGAGACGGATCACTGCCTGCAGCAGCTCAGTCTAGGTAGGAGTCGAGCACGACCCAGGATAACTAGCATTAGATTAGACAGTGGAGTGTGGAGGGTGCTGAGGGGAGGCTTGCGGGCCTCAAGAAACAGAGATCAGAGCTTCTCTTTTATTCTCCCCTATCTTGGTTTCACTCCTTTCCCCCACACTTTCCACTTGCTCAGAAGACCCGAGAGACCTGGTTGGGTAAAGGGAGGCCATTTCCTTTTCCCCCATAGACTTTTGGGGGGGAGGGGCAAGAAGTTTTTACTTTTAACATTGAGTTTATTTTTATTTGAACTTCACAGGCATTTTATCAATATATTCTTCCCCAGATATATTAGGTTGTGAAAACCTGCTGCTGCTGTCTCAGTGAGCAAGGTTCTTGCCTCTCTCTTTATGATGACTACATAAATCTGCAGCTATCTGACGATGGCTGGGGGTGCAGAGAGCAATTGTGCAATGAAATGCATCTGTAGGGGACCAGCAGGAAATCAAGCCCTTGACCTTGGTCTCATTCACATTATGCCACAAACAACTGAATTTGTTGCTCACTGTTTAGCAGATTAGATCAACAAGTCCTGGAAGAATTTTTAAATAGCATCCCAAGGACAGTAACTCTCACTGGGGCAACACATGGCACCAGAAGAACCTACTTTAGGCAAATTTTTTTCAGCAAATAGACTTTTAAGACAGCAAATATATATCTGTGATTGTGTCAATCAAATTCCTTAAGGGTGACTAAGATTGCTGAGAGGTTAGAAGTCAAAGAGGTCTTGTCTAGCTGTGGTTCTGCCTCTCTGGAGCTGTGGGATTTTGTAGAGTAAATGGCTCCCCTTCTCTGCTTAGCTTCCCTATTTGTCAACGGGTTAGATTAGAATTATCTGAACAGTAAATGAGGGGTTTGGATTTTTTTCACCAGAATACCCTAAACCAACAAAGGAAGATAAATGGGTATTTTAGTGAATCTGGGAGCATGGTTTAAAGCTTCACAAATGCAAAATTTTGTTGAAATCATCCTTTTTGTTTGTCTGAAAATTCACCCAAGTGTTGCCTTCTACTCCATATATATCATGTACATGTTTACTGTAGAGCATACCCTTGTCTCCATGCTGAATAAAACCAGCCTATCAGGAAGACGCACCGTGTTTATCTTGGGCTTCAAGTAACTCCTGGCAGTACTGGCTTTATTTAATCTGTAGGTTGTAATCTGAAGTTTTAACCTGGCTCTGGGGAGCTCTGAGGCTACAAGGCAGATCACTGGGGGCAGTTACTGAGCTTTGGCTTTACATTTCTAAAATTAGATGGGGGTAAGAGTACTTTAGAACTCTCCAGGCTTTCATTCTGATCCTTTTAATAAGTAGATATTACATTTTCTTTACTTTAGTTGTTATAATATCTAGGTCTGCAGATAGTTTATAGTTGTATGTAATGTGGCTGGTGACATGGCTATGAACAGTTTAGGACACAAGGTCAAAATAACCGGAGAAGATGGTCCAAAAGGAAAACTGAGTTCTTGTACAGAACAGAGATTAGACGTACAGATACAACCCCATGCAATGAAAGAAAATGTAGTTATATCCTTCGCTTCTGTAATAATTGGTATAAATAATTGTAGGTTAGGAAGGGGTTTAAGTTCTTTCTTTTTTTTAAGTTTAGAATTCCTTCCGTCTCTCCATCATTGATTATTATATAAGAGGTCTCACATGATAACTGTGGCAAGTTGTTAAAATTTCTTCCTACAGAATGCATTGCAGTTTAACACAAAATGACTAAGCAAGTTCCAGAAAATTTTATTTTTTGTAAGTGATCAAAATTACCATATAATCCCTTTAAAGTCCAAATCAGCTCTCTTTGCCCAGGAGGAGTTAATCCTCAAGACATGACGGTCTCAAATGACTAGAAGTCATTGGTCAACATTCTGTAAACCTAGTGGAGGTCTGAGCGTTGTTTTCTATAAAGCGCTCATTAGTTGAAGAATGAATGTTGATTTGCATTAGCTGGCATTTATAAACCAAAAAAGGTAGCGTGATCCTGGCATGTGATGGATAATAAAAACATTAGACAAATGTATCAGGTAAAATCTAGAAGTTGGGGGTGGAGGGTGGAGAGAGAAATTCAATACCATATTGGAGTTTACTGGGCAGGGTCCCATATAAAGGGTTTCAGTGAGGCTTCTGCATCAAAATAAGGGAAACCACGTGGAATTTTAGTTATGACAACAGTATATTTTAAGTATAAATACCTGCGAGAAGCATTTTTTACATTCCCGAGCCTGTCCGCGTGAGCGCTGTGCTTCTGTGAGGGGCAGATGCTGATGTTTTAAGTGTGACTTCTTTCCGCTTGAAATTGCTCCCATTATTCTGGTTTCTCTCGTACGAGCTGAGCGTTGAACTTAATGCGTACAGAAGTGGCCTGCCTGTACCTATTACCTCTGCCAACTCAAGTTCACCTAGATGCCCTGCAATGAAAATCAGGCTGTGGCCAAGAACATCTGTGGCCTCCACGCAGGGCCTGCATTGTGTGAGGTGCTATAGAAGCACGGGCCAGGGAGACGGCAGATCTCAACTGCTCCCGTGGGTGATTCTGTCCTAATCACTCCTTGTACCTTTTCACACTTGAGCTTGTCAGAATGTCGCATTTGGGAGGGGGTTAGGGAGAGGCCAGTGGAGGACGGAAGAATTTATGAAAAGCAGAGAGTAACTACGCAGGCTGTGCTAGTTTTGGTTTGTCATCTTGAAAGTGTTTGCTTCTGGTATTAGAAGCTGCTCACCAGCTCTTTAGCCTTTCTGCTTATGGGCCTGTGGATTCCGGGAAGGTGCTGTGAGGGGTGGGACCTTCGTTGCCTCCCCTCCCCCGCCCCCAAGGCGGTTGCTTCTCCTCCGGTCTTGGGATTCACGGTGATAGAACCTTAGAGCTGGAAGGGAACTTAGAGCTCATCCCCCTCATTTTACAGATGATGACACTGCCACCTCTGACTTCTGCCTCTGGCCTTCCACTCTCAGTAAGAAGAGCCAGGCAGGTGAGACTTTTCACAATTGCTGGGCTGGGCTGGGTGGGGCTGTCTGATTGGGACTGTCCGATGAGTGAGAAACACTTTGTTAACTATATACTGCTTTGAAGGAGTCACTTCTTGTTATCAATGCACATCACAGCACTTACCCGAGCATTTTATAAGGAACACAGGCAGTGTGCATTTTAACAAAAATGAATGACTCTCGATCAGCACCTTGAAAGAAAAGTATTGGGATGATTCCTTTAATAAATATTATACTATCCATGAACAGAGCTAAATAAAAATGAAGCTGGAGAAGTACCTGCTCACTGAGGCCTTTAAGAATTACTGAGTTCTTTCTCTTGCAGATAGACATGGTAGGAAAAGCAAATGTATGAGATCCAAAGGATTGGAAGATTTTGGGTGTGAAAAATCTTAAGAACACTGGTATTATAAAAAGGCTCGTCACAGTTCTGTTCGTGTTAGGAATTCATAACCCAGTCTTTAAAGATCACAACTAGAAGTTTTTGGCATTTCCGAAAATGAATTTCCACATGAAGTGGTTTCTAACTGTGGTTTCTTAAGTTAAGCACCAGAAACACCTATTAAGGAGGCATCCTGTTAGCTTTAGAAGTTAAAGGACTTCACATTTTAGGGGAAAATTGTCTTTGCTTCAGGTTCCCAGTTCAAACTTGCCTGAAGCTAATTCTATAGGATGTGGTACAAGGGTCCGGAAGGTGGAAGGTGAGGTGCCCTCCTGTTTCTTCTCCTTTGCCAGAGAGCCTCTCCCCAAAGCTGCTGTTGGCACATGGCCTTAATCAGGTGCTGCTTCTCCCATCAAGTCTTGAAATACAGTGATTCCTAGGTACCAAGCCTTCCCCTCCAACCCACTTTCAAAACCTACTAGTTTATGACAGGGAGAATTTCTAAGGGTCAGACTCTCCCTATATGCCCCCAGATAAGTAAGATAGTTCCAGAAAACATTGAAATCTAGTTAAATTTTTTGAAGTCTGTTACTAAGATAGGGAATAAAACAGGATTTCACATTATTTTGCGAGTCGAAGTGATAGGCCCATGCTAGGGTATCTTTTTGATGTTCCTTCATTGATGAAGGGACCCTGCTAAGAATACCAATAACAAGGCGGATCATTTGGAGTTTCTTTATATCGGGCTGAGAAAAAGAAATGTGTCTGTCTTAGTAAAAAGGTCACTTTCAAATACGTGAGGTGCAACAAGAAACAAAAAGAAAAGGAAAAAAATCAATGAGGATTCAGTCTTAAAGTCTGGTGAGTGAATCTGTCTGCCCAGAGTGTTGGGCTGGTTTACACACACGGCCTAGCACACGTTTGGGTTTTTAAAGCCCTTCAGGATTCTCTGGGGGTGGAGAACTTGAAGCTAAATGCTGCTAGGACTGTAAAGTGAGAAACAGGCAAACAAACAAAAAACCCAAAAGACTGTTTAGTGACCGGCGCATTTGGAAGTCTGTTTGTGGCTTGCTGTTCCTTTGGGGGAAAGCTAAAGATTTTGTTTTTGTTTTTTTTTTTTTTCTTGTAAAAAATAAATTCTTTCATGATTTTAACTGCTATTTACAGATGTTTCCCCCCTCCCCCCCCCATCTTCTGTTGTAATTTTTAGGTGCTTCAGAACTGGGCCCTTTTTCAGACCCCAGGCAGTTCTCAAGCATTTCATCCCTCACTGAGAGCCGCTTCTCCAACCCACGAATGCACTATCCAGCCACCTTTACTTACACCCCGCCAGTCACCTCAGGCATGTCCCTCGGTATGTCCGCCACCACCCACTACCACACCTACCTGCCACCACCCTACCCCGGCTCCTCCCAAAGCCAGAGCGGACCCTTCCAGACCAGCAGCACTCCATATCTCTACTATGGCACCTCGTCAGGATCCTATCAGTTCCCCATGGTGCCCGGGGGAGACCGGTCTCCTTCCAGGATGCTACCGCCGTGCACCACCACCTCCAACGGCAGCACGCTCTTAAACCCAAATCTGCCTAACCAGAACGATGGCGTTGACGCCGATGGAAGCCACAGCAGTTCCCCCACCGTTTTGAATTCTAGTGGCAGAATGGATGAATCTGTTTGGCGACCCTATTGAAACTTCCTCAGCAGTGGCCCAGCGGTCTCTGGGAGCCACGTCCCAAATGTATCGACATATACATATATAGAGAGTGCGTATATATGTATATCAACTAGCTTATCTACAAAGTGCCTGATTTTTAGAAGGTTTTTTTTTTTTTTTTTTTCCCCTGGCATTCACTCACTCCATCATGATCTTGCAACCCTAAGAGGGTAGATCTTGAGAAGCAAAAGGCCCAAGAGGGACAATCCTAATCAGATTTCAGATGGTTCTCTATTTAAACGTGTACCTTTGCGAACAAAGGGGGAAAAAAAGGTATTTTTGTTGCTGTTGTCGTTTGGTCTGTTATCCTCAATAACCTGTTCAGGTGCCAGTTCAGGAGGAAGAGCAAAGCCGCTTCCCCCCGTGCTTTGAAACCACACACCCTCCCGCTGCCGCAGTGTGTGGACCAGTGCCCTCCGCAGACCTGCTTACAAAGCCGGTCCAGGTGCCCACGAAGGGAAAAGAGGCAGACAGGATGCTTCCATTCCCGTGCCATCCGTTCAGAGTAACCGTTCCAAACTTCTGCTTTCACACTTTCTGCAAGTACTCGTTTGAACTGTTTGGTTCAGCTGTTTTTATTTTTATTTTTCCCTACTTTAAGAAAGTGACTTCAGAAAATACCAATCAGGATAGATTATTTTATTTTACTTTTTTATACTTTTTTTTTCCTTTTCCCATTTAACCAAAAAAAAAAAATTCCCATCCTGAACTGCACCACGCCCCCCCCCCCCCCCCCCCCCGCCTTCTCCTTTTATGCAAAACTGAAAATGGCAATACCTTATTATAGCCATAATGGTAGAGATAGTGTTTGCGTTTTGGCTGTGTGTTGTCTTTTTTTTTTTTTTTTTTTAAATTATGAATATGTGTAAAATCTGAGGTAACTTGCTAACGTGAATGGTCATATAACTTTAAAGATATATTTATAATTATTTAATGACATTTGGACCCTTGAAACATTTCTTAGTGTATTGATATGTTGACTTCGGTCTCTAAAAGTGCTCTTTATTAAATAACAAATTTCTTCAGTGGGCTAGAGCCACATCTGAAATATTGCTAAGCAATTTCAGTTCATCCAGACACAATGTGATTTTTAAAAATACTTCCATCTCCAAATATGTTAGATGTAGCTTGTTTTTGTAATGTATGAAGGAAATGTTATGTGTAGTTCTGTTCCAATCTTTGATTGCCTCTAACACAGCTTTGCCTTTTAAAAAGCAATAATTAGAGATTGAAAAAGCAACCCTTAGTCCTTCATCACTTACATTGCCCTTTATCAGCATGAAATGCTGGAGTGTTGTGGTTTCCTAATTTCTTTGAAACAATGATGACTCTCGTCATATTAAAAAGACAAGCACAAGTGAATCCTTGAACTGCAGAATAATGTTCTGTGGTTTCATAGTTAAAGCAAAACTTGAAATCACCAGTGAAGACGTAGTCAGCTTAAAGCCACACACGTGGCTGAAGGCTCAATCGTGATACACACGGTACAGGAAAGCAAAACTGCGCCAGGGAGTCTTACCCCAAATGCCTTACCATACAGTAAGTCAGGGGAACCCAAACCTGCCTTAGCCCAGGCCCCACTGGCAGCTCTCCACAGAATTTGCATTTAAAGGAGCAGAATTAAGTCACTGTGTTCTGGGAGCAGGGTCCTCTGAAGGAGGAGGCAAGTTCCAGCAGGCAGCTGGTCTGAGAACAGACAGGCTGTGGGGACCCACCTGCAACCTCTGATATTCCTATTTCTCACCATGGAGGGTGAAGGGAAGGCAGAGCTAGGTGGAGTTTGGTGTCTACTACTGCATATGAATTTGAGCTGAAGCCCTCCTGTCGGATGCACTTTGACCACTCCTGGCGGCCACGTGGCAGATTCTCAAGTGTGGATCCTTAATCCAAGCCAGGACCCCTTCATGACAACACCAGGCAGAACCCCAGCCACCTCCCCCACAGGTCAGGGCCTTTCCATTTAAAGTCTGTGCACCCCCTCCCCGCCCCCGCCCAGGCAGAACCGTACATATTTGCCTCGAGCCCCCAGAGGCCCTTTGCTCCCTGGTCGTCCTCCAGCCCACCTCGTAGACCAACAGGCATCTCGGGATAGCTCGTGGGGCACTGGATGAGCTTCTCGCCTGGGAATTCACCCTGACTCCTAATAGAAATCAAGAGGAAAACCAAGCCAAACCCAAACAAAACACTTTGCCTTCTAAAGGTTGTATACCAAGTATGCTTAGATGAATAAGCCACTTTTCTATCACTGAAGATGGAAGTAGTAATTGATACTATTTATTGTTTGTGTGTGGTAGCTTGAAGCACGCCACTGTCCATTTATTTGTAAGTGTAAAATATGTGTCTTTGTTTCAGCAGCACTTAAAAAAGCCAGTGTCTGGTTACACATTTCAATCTTAATTAATTGACATAAAAATGTTACCGCCAGTGCCAGCTGTACCCTATTTAATAAAAAAAGGTACTATATCTGTACATTCTTTTTTAATATTAAAAGGGCTTTTTTAAGTTTACAGTACACATACTAAGTGACTTGAGGGATGCTTTTGTGTTAAAATGTTAGTATAGTGGCTGCAGGCAGCAACCCAGAAACACTTTAAAAGTTTTTTTTTTTCCTTGGGAAAAATTCAAGCACTTCTTCCTTCTCCCCTCAGTCCAACTGTTCCAGTGGGGGCAATTTACATTTCTTAGATCAGATTCGGCCCTTTTTCAGCCTGGGGGTTAAATTTTTCTTCTATCTTTTTTTTTTTTTTAAACCAAATCCTTAATTTGCACTGGGTCACCTGTGTGATTTGTGATTTCAAGACCAAAGCAAAACCTCACTGCTACTGTGGACCACGAACTAGCCAGCACTCCACGTCCTTCAGGTTAAAAGGGCACGGTTTACAGCGTGACCAATACAGCCACTTTTTTAACCTGTTTTAACCAATGTCAGAGTTCCAGAACAGGTACCAAAGCTTTAGGGGTTTTTTTTTTGTGTGTGAAATGACATCCAGCTTGGAACTGAAAGACTCAACAGATCAGCTATGGTTCATACTTCAGGCCATCTTACCCCCACCAGGGCCTTTTAAAAGTGAGCAGAAAACTGCACACCATTAGGGGCCATCCATTGCAAATTCAGAGGGGAGGAGAGGTGTGTGTTGGCTTAAAGAGTTGCCTCCATTCCCAGGAAAGGGACTGACTCAGAGTCTAGGTGAATACTTGGAAACACAAGGCATTAGCAAAAACAATAATTATACCTATGACGTTTGAAAGAACCATAATAAATAAAATAAATGAAAGACGACTCTTCCAAACCTTGAATTTGTTGTTCTCAAAAAGTTAATGCATTTGAAACATATTTTCTGTGAGAATTTTTTAGATGTTTGTTTACTTCATGTTTACAAATAACTGTTTGCTTTTTCATGCAGTACTTTGAAATATATCAGCCAAAACCATAACTTACAGTAATTTCTTAGGTATTCTGAATAAAATTCCATTTTTCTTGGATATGCTTTACCATTCTTAGATTTCTGTGGAACAAAAATATTTGTAGCATTTTGTGTAAATACAAGCTTTTCATTTTTATTTTCTTCCCATCGCTGTTGCCCAAGATTTGCTTTCCGTGCACATATTGTACAAATTCTGCTTTGTGCCACAGGTCATGATTGTGGATGAGTTTACTCTTAACTTCAAAGGGACTATTTGTATTGTATGTTGCAACTGTAAATTGAATTATTTGGCATTTTTCTCATGATTGTAATATTAATTTGAAGTTTGAATTTAATTTTCAATAAAATGGCTTTTTTGGTTTTGTTATGTGTGTACACTGGGTCTTTTCTCATCCGCGGTTTCTTCTCTAGTCTGACGCCTACTTGTGCCTACACCTGGGCACTTATCAGTCATAGGACTTGCCAGGGCTGGGTGAGAGTAGAGAATCGTATATTACTGGTGAGAGGAAAACCATCTTGGTAAGTGCTAGGTAAGCAGTGCACTCACTTCCTTGTCAGCCTGTGTGAAGCAAGGAATGCTCGCCCCATCCTTGGGTAAAGCCCCTTATTCCAGCCAGGGGACCAGGCAGCGTAGAAAGACAGCAGCCCCGGTGGTTCCATGATGCACATGAACGGGCACGTGAACGGGGCCGGCAAGTAAACCTTTAACTGTAGTCATGAGCTCAAGCAGCCCAGCCATAGGGGGTAGTCTGTTTTCCTTCTCACATCTCTTTTGGGTTCTTAAAAAGAAAGTCAACGAAAGAATAGGATGAGTGAAAACGGGCCTTGGCCTGGAGCGCTCTAGCCTCAGAAAAATTCTCCTGCTAGTGAGCTTAATTCTAGTTTGCAGACTTTTTTTCTGGGCCACTGTTTATTTTTGGTAAGTCCCTCCCCTGCAAGAAGGTCGAGGGCCTGGGGTAGAGTGGTTGCTTTCTTTCTCTCCTGTGCTGTCCGTATGCCTTGGCTTATTACAGTTCTAGAGAGGGACCAGGAAACCTCGGTGCCAACAAGCTCAGTCACTGGCTGGGGACCCACATCACGGTAGGAGTTAGAGGCTGCGTTTTAGATCTGCTCATTCGTACCCCTTTGGCACTGTTTTCTGAGAGATCTTGGAAGCAGCTCATTTCTAAAACTGGGAGACATCCTATAAAGCACTTGGGTGAACTTAGGCCAGGGAACTTGTTTGCAACTCTTTGAGGATGTATATTTATTTATCCTTTTAAGTTAAACATCTGTGTGACTTTAAAAGGCACTGCACGGGAGGTGGTCACCATGGCTTTCTTGGCCTCTCCAGCTTTGTCCAGCAGCAGCAAAGTTTAGGGCAAATCCCTCTCCTCCTGAGGGTCTCAGTTTCTTGGTTTATGGGAAGGTATTGGGCTAGACCTTGGCGCTGTTGACATTTCAGGCTGGATAATTCTGCGGCGTGTGTGCAGGGGGGGCTGTCCTGTGCCCTGTCGGGTATTTTCCAGCATCCCTGGCTTCCACCCGCTACATGCCAGGAGCATCTGCCCAGTCGTAACTACGACAGATATCTCCAGACATTGCCAGATGTTCCTTGGGGGGCAAAATCACCCTGACTGAGAACGACTGGGCTAAAGGCTCTACCTTAGAGTTTCTGGACAGAGCTGGTGCGAGGATACAGTGCTCCTTGAAACAGGACAGCCAGGCGGGAGACTGAGGGACTTCCCCGGGATGGAGGCCCACCAGCCTCTCCCATCCCTCCACCTGATGGCACCCCGAGGCCTGCATGTGTTGGGAGGGCGGCTCCTGGCTCTCCCATCTGCACTTCCTCCCTCCACCCTGCTTCGTGGGCGCTGCCGCCAGCGAACAGCACAGCTGTGGGCCTTTGCGAGGCCCGGCCGGCTGGGCGGTGTTTATCGTGGCTGCTCGTGTCTCTTGCTGGAAACGACAGGCGGAAGAAGAAAGCAGCTTCTCCAGTGTTTTTGACCCTTTGTGCCCCTGCCCCCCAAATATTTAATCATCAGACATTTCTTGCAGAGTGGGTGTTTCCTGTTAACTCAATCCCGGCCGAGACTGGCCCCATAAACACCTCAGCTCTCCCGTCGCAGAGTTTATTTGGCTGGGAAATGGGTATTGCCGTGTAAACAGGAAGCCCCCTGAAGTTATTATCTACAGATGCGGTTGAAGAGCCACATGTTTATATTTATGGGATTGGAGAACAGTCTGAAAAGGCCAGGGAGGAGGTAGAGGAAGCCCTCGTTCACAGGGAGGGCAGGGCCCACAGATCTGCACGAGTTGATTTTTCGTCCTCTCTGGAAGCGGGTGGTTAACTGCACTGACCCGGCCAAGAGCCAGGGTAGAAATGGAGGTACCAGCTGGTCTGATGTAAGCAAACAACCCTACCTAGGTGCTCAAGTTAACAGGGGGCCATCCAGTTTCAATCTCTGTCCCAATCATTTAAAGCCATTTTAGAGACCTGTCCTAGGAAACAAAGTTTTCTTTTCTGTTTTTTTTTTTGGGGGGGGTGGTTAGATTATGATAAGACTGCTCTCTTGTAGTCTCTGTTGCTGGGGACAACTCAACTGACTGCCTCCATTTCAGTGAATGCGGGCCAGCTGCCCTGTGAGACCCCAGGCAAAGACATGCATTTACTTCTCAAGTCGGGTCCAAAGGGCCCAGGAAGGATGCCTCCATGGGAGAGTCTGTATCGCCTGAGCTGCCCAGGTGTCAGTGCAGAGAATGTGTGGGTGGCGAGGCAGCTGGTTGCTTGCTGGCGCTGGGTGCACCGGGCTACGCCAATCCCTGCTCCACCACCTCTGCTCTTCCTTCCTTGGCTCTCTCCTCGGGTCCGGAGAAGATGCTTAAGTAAGGCCAGGTAGTAACCAATACATGGATAGCTCTCTTATTTAAGTTATGACCTCTGAACAAAGGCAAGGACATCTCCCTCCTCCATAGCAGCCTCTTTGTGGCTCCCCAGGAGCCTCACAGCATTCAGTCAGGAGGCCTTGGAAATGAAAGTTTTAAAAAAGTAATTCATCAGAATTTAGCAAAGGATCACTGTGAATGTAAAGGTGATATACCAAGCAGTGTGTGGTGTGTGTGTGTGTGGGGGGGGGGGTGATGGTTGCATGCATGTCTGAAGGGAAGGAGGCGGGAAGGAGGAGGGTGGAGGGATGGAAAGAGGTGCCAGAGCAACGATTCAGGGGAAGACGAAGGAAGCTCAGCACACACAGATGCCCCTTGTCACAGCATTTCTTTGCCTCAGATGTTTTTATTCCTGCAAATTCTGCAAAAAAGCACACCTTCATCCCACAGCAATTACTCTTCTTCAAATAGGTGATTTAGAAGGGACAGGGGACACTGGATGCCTCCCTGAGATGTTGGGAGCACAGTGACGTGGACATCTAAGAAGGGTTCTTATTCATTTTTGTAAAGCATTTGTTCACAAGCATTTTGTGATTCAACCGGCCCTGCTGTCCAGACAGACACTCTCGACCAGTTGGAAAGCAGAAGGATCAAGTTTCTGGAAACCCAGTGAACTTTTACTAAAACTTATTTTAATTTCATTTTCTTATCTTGTTGCAATGATGTCTGACCACTCAGTGGGGTTTTCTGGAAAACCTGCTTTATATTTTAGCGTTGCAAAGGTGATGCAATGGTGATTTCTGTCTTTTTGTCCCAGGTCTTTCTGTGCCACTCCACAGCCAATAGGATGGAAAGAATCCCACCCCTGCCCCTCCTCCACTCACCTGTCATCCTTATAGAGAAACCAAGACCATCTAGCAAAATGCTAAGAAAAATAGGGGGCGGGGGGGATAAACAAAAGTTCTTCCACACAAGCCCCTTAAGAACTAGTTTTGTCTTCACCACACTAAATGAGACCAGAAACACAAAATTGCAACGAGGTCTCAGGTGATCCTGTACTCCTTGTGCCTTGGGACATTTCTCCCGGAGAACCCAAAGTATCAGAGGTGGCCCAGATGTGGGGATGGAAGGAAGACAGAGTGGGCTCAGTAGAGTTAGGAGATACAGGATACAGTGGCAGAGCTGAAGAGGGTTTTTGAGAGGAGGGTACCAGGAATTCCCCAAACGCAACTGGATGATGGATTGATGTAAAAGTGCAAGTGTCTTACTTAAAAACAGCAAAAAGCAAACACACAAAACCATGTGACGTGTAATCACGGGAGCCTTAATACAACGGTTTTATGATTTAAGTCTCCTTGGACATCCTTTCCTTCCTAAATTAGGTCATTTATTTTTTATAACTGCATTCATCTCTGACAGTGCAACAACTCTGGCCAGTTTCACTTTCTGTTTCTCTGTGAGTTTCTCTCTATTCTTCTGCCCTGAAACGAGAGGAACCTTTTGTGGGAAACGTGACATATTCCAGTAACGTCTTAGCCCCATTCTGTTTTTCTCTAACAGTCATTTAGTATTGAAATCTTGAAAATCACAGTGACCTTTCTCCTTTTCAGCATTGTGCTCAGAGAGTCTTTCTGGGTGTGGATTTAGGGGCATAGAAAATCTGACTCCTTATCAAGATCTTATTAGTGGTTTTGCAGATGAGAAACGAGAAATGATTACTGAATGTAATTCTCCAGCACAACTTCTGTGACACACTGGGAACTCAGATTGTAGGGGAGAGACTGAAGGACCAACTCCCATTCTTCACAGGCATCAGACGGAGAGAAGGATCCAAGAGGGAAGACAGGCAGGACTTTAGCAAGGAGTTAAGTGGTTAATAGGAACGCGGGGTTTTTTTATTGGCTAATAAAACCTCTCAGGGTTTTTCATATTATACGGTTCCTTCAGGCTCCTAGCCCAATGCTTAAAAAAAGCAAAAGACAAAAACAACAACAAAAAAGCTGGAGCCTGAATACCGATGCAGCCTCAGTCTTGTTTACTTTTTCATTTCCGCAGTTGTAAAAAAAAAGTTTTTCCTCTGGTAGTTCAACTTTATCACACTGCGGGAGCGGGTGAGTGTTTGAACAACTCCAGTGATTCCTTGCTCCCAGTGAAAGGAAAAAGTACGCTGTGTCTCTCCGTTTCAGAAAGAGGAGACCACGATGCAAATGACAGATGCGTTGGGAAATTTTAAAATGAAAGCCTGGGTCGCGGGGAGGGAGAGGCGGGGGGTGGGGGTGGGGAGTGGAGGGAGAGCAGATATTGAACCGAAACCTTCTTGTCTTTGGAATCCTGAATGCAAATATCTCTGTCCTTTTCTTGCCAGTGGTGCTGTTCTCCCAACGGAGCAGGATGTTCTTGTTTTTAATAATAGCCAGACCAGATGCTAAATTCTCCTCGGCAACATGCTGGAGAAGTGAGAAGGCAAACAGCTGATTCCTGTTAAGATGAACACCAGGAGAATAAGCCAGAAAGTATGAGAATTCTCTGGAGGTTTCTGCTTTGTAAACCCCCGTTTGGCAGGAAGATCACAGAATCCGAGCTGAAAACACAGTGTGTCCTCCTGCACCCGTGCCGCCTCCATGCTGCTTGCTGGGGGCCTTTGAGTCTCCTGCTTTCTGGCCATCCAGCCCTTTTCTGAGTTATCCAGAGGACCGGCTCCCAGGTCCCCTAGGAGGGAAAAGTCGGAAGCCCCGAGCCCTTTGGCTTTCACCGACTATAAAAAAAATACTCATCAATAGAAGAGATTTTTTTACTTGCTCCTTGCCATAGAAAAGAGTGGAATCCTGAATCTGAGCCAATAATTTAAAAATGGCATCTTTGTTCCATCTTTTTTGCTCCCTTCTTCCCCCCTGTCAGAGTCCATCAAATCTCGCAGTCCTTATTTTGTTTTAGAATATGCCACCCATGTAAGATGGGGCTTTCTTCTTTCCCAGGGAGCTGCTAGAGCTGCTGTGGGGCTCTGTGGGGCCAGGCAGACCAGAGCAGACACTGACCAGGCTGCACACTGCTGCCGGCTCATGCCACCCAGAAGTCGCTTCCCAGAGAGCAGGGGTGCCCGGTGCTTCCCGACAGTCTCTCTTTGGGGCTTGCAGGAGTGAGAGAAGGAAGGGGTGTTGGGAAAGGTAGAGAGGCTCATACCGGTAATCAGGCCCCAAAAGTCCTCCTTATGGCCTCTCTTCTCCCCACCATCCTCCCAAAGCCTGGTACTTCCTTTTCCTGATTACCACTTCCTCCCCTGCAGTGTACAAAGGACACACTAGCTACTATTTTCTCACTATTTTCTTCCTCCTTAGCTGTCCTCGAAGTTTGCTTGGCTTTCATCTCACTAGTATGAACATCCCGGGGAGAAAGGAATGGAGACAGAAGATGATTTACCTCCTTCCCCTCTTGGGATGGCACTGACGGCCGTTGTTTTCATTTCCTCTTGGGGAAAGTTGTATTTGGTACTGGTAACATGATCAAATAATAATAATACTTAACAACATTTAATTTTCATTGCACACTTGACTATGCCCTTGGCATTTGGCTGAATGTTTCATATGACTTATCTCAATCTTCCCAGCAACCTATGAAGAAGGAAGTACTGTTTTTATCCCCATTTTACTGATGAAGAAACTGAGGTTCAGACTTGCCCAAGTTACACAGCCGTTAAGACTCAAGCCTAGATCTGCCTGATTCCAAAGAATATGTTCCTAAGCTAAAACTTTAGACACGATCTCCTTTATCATCTGTATAATGAGAAATTAAATGAGTTAATAAGATATAAAGAAGCCTACCAAAGTGTCCACAACATAATACATATAAAATAGATGGGATCTATTATCATTACTCATAATAACTAAGATGATTCTCTTAAAAATGCATCATTAAGGTTTCCAGATAGTTTGAATCACAGTAGAGCTGGAGCCCCAAATGAAATGCTTTTTAAAAGTACTCTTTCAACATTTAAAAAAAAATGTTGCTCTTTGAAAGTAATATTTTTCTACATATTTTATAAGCTAATTTTCTACAGAACATCATGGCTAGGTTTGGCAATTGGCTTACCATGGGCTCTTCCCTGAAGGAACTCAGAGACATCACATCACATAAATGATAAATTTAAAATACACGGGCACATTCAGAACAGAAATGTTGACCCTACTGCAACCTCAATCCCCAATCTGTAATCTCTTCCAAAGTTTTCCACTTAGGTGTGTTGAGTTTCGCGGTAATGTTGTTACTGAAAAAGGTATTAATGAACCTAATTTGGCAGCAATGGCCTCATCTAGCAAGAGAAAGGCCCAAGCCAAGAAATTCCTGTCAACTTCAACTCTTACCTTTCCAGGAGTGGCTCTGGGGTCCTTCTCACCACCTGATAAAGGGGCAACACCCAGAACCCCCATTTCTGAAATGCATCACTAAGAGGCAGTGCTGTGTATTGGAGAGAACTGATCCTGGAGGCCCCAGGTCTGAGATGGGATACCTGGTGTGTGCCTGGCTTCGTATACTTGTGCAGGGGCCTGGGGGAGCATGGGAATGGGGCATCAGTGTTCTCTGCCCTAAATCATTTAAATCTCTTTAACTGAATAAGTAGGCTTCTCTCCAACTGTCTTAAAGCATGTTATAGATTATTTCCTTACATCTGCTTTGCATGGAATTAAGATCCCATTTTCCTGAAAATCCCGAGAGAATAGAAATGACCTCTTTCCCTCTCACTTTCTCTGCCTTCTTTTCTTTCTTCTTCCTGAAAACATTTATTGAACACCTACTCTAGGCAGAACAGTATGATGGAAGGCTCACCAACATTTAAAAGCAAGTTGGAAAGCATCTCTATTCAACTTAATCCATCCTAATAAAAGATGTTTGTCATACCATTCTTTATTTAAGCAAATTCATGAATGTTTCAGGTTGCCCAAAACAGAGATTAAAAAGTTAGTGATTAGTTTCTAGAGAGAATTTAGACAGTTTTGATTTCTACTTACAGCCAATTTCATTTCCCATTTCTCATTTCCTAAAAATACTCAAGTATCTGTAAGATACTTGACATCTATATTTAGTCATACAAGCCTTTCATTTCCATCACAATATATGGGAGGCTTGGTGTTGAAAAAGTGGATGATTTTCATATAATCAAAGGGGGAAATCTGGTCTTCCATTTTCTCTTTCCTGTTGTCACAGTCACGCAGCCAACTCTGAAGTAAGGGACTGAGTGGTATTTTGAAAGGGGGAAGCAGAGGGAATTCCCTGGCTGTCCAGTGGTTAGGACTCCGGGCGTCCACGGCAGGGGGCACAGGTTCAATCCCTGGTCAGGGAACTAAGATCCCATATGCCATGCAGCATGGCCAAATAAAAAAATTAATTAAAAAAAAAAAAAAAGAAAGGGGGAAAGCAGTTAATGGCAAAAAGACCTGAGTTCCAGATCCCTGCTGACCAAATGTGTGACCTTGAACAAGCCACCAATTAACCTCTCTTGACCTCCTTAGACATGGGCAGTGATATATTACCTTCTAGATGGTATGTTAAGGTTCCATGCAGCAATTCTTACCTATAGATTTGGAGTGGCTCTTAGAATGGGGAAATTATGGAGCATTTTAAGAGGCAGCTAGAGTCTGACTCGCGTTAAGAGAGAGAACGAGGTCCATTGTTTCTCACAGAGTTGGCAAAGGTGGCCATTTTGTAGAGGATTAGGAAATGAAACCCCAGAGAGGTCAAGTCACTTACACAGGATCACCCTGTAGACAGATGAGGGGATGTCAAGGGTTGGAATCTATTTCCAAGCTGTTCTCATACTCATTCACTGGAAGAGATATTTCCTTCCTTTATAAGAGTAGCATCTTCTGCGTTCTCTTTTCATTAAGCACTTACTTTTCTACTTTTTATGAACCTATTTCCATTTGTTATAAACTCAGACAAACTGATTCCATTAAAAATTTCTTATATTCATGTGAATTAATTTCCAACATACGAATTCCATACCACACTCCAGCTAACCTTATTGAAAAAGACCTGTTATACATGACTTCATTAAAATCATAGATAAAGATACCAGGTCTGACTTAGTGAGAACTTCAGTCTAAAAGCATCAGTGTCATTCCTTCCTGGACAAAGATGGTCTGTCCATTGGCAACATGCATCAAGCTGACGTCCCTTAGTGGACAAGAGGTCCCCCTTGTCGTCAATGTTATGACCTTGTCATGGTCCAAAGTCCTTCTATTTACTGTTTCATGCTCTGGCTATAGAGACAAGGCCACACTCTTGACTTCATTAACCTGACATCCTAGCCATCTAAACAAATGATACATGACAGCTAATCTTGAAAAAAGATAAATTTTCCATCTCAATTTTACCTTTTATCTGCTTACTCTCAGAATTACCTCTAACCAAGCTCTCTTCAATTTTAAAGACGCAAGAAGAAATCCATGCTAGTAGGGCAAGAATGGAAGACACAGGTACTAGATATAGTGTTATTAGACAAAACTGAGAATGTCATTAACCATCTGGTATCTGTTTAATGATAGACACAGCCTTCCTGGGCCCCGTGATTATCAGACATGACAGCAAAGCCATTTATAGGGCAGAAGGAGGTGGAAGGAGGTGGAGGGCCAAGACGAGGAAGAATTTGTAGATTCACCCTATCCTTTGCTTGAGAGAATAGTTGTCATTGCTTTGCTTCACAATCCCCAACTCTCATCTGACCTTGAGGGAGGGGCTGCATTTTTATTCATTTAATAAACACTGATTGAATACTGATTGACAGTGAGTGAGACATACCTCATGCCCCCAAGAAACTCACCGTCTGCTCAGAGAGACAGGAAAATAAACCTGTAAGGGACCACATGGCACAGCAGTGCCATGACAGAGATGTGAACCGAGGATAGAGGAGCCCCGTGCAGGCAGTGGCTCCTGGGCAAGGCAGGAAGATGACTCTTGAGCTGGATCTGGAAGGATGCATAATTCCTTGCCATTCTGGGTCTGCAGTTGAGCCCATGTCAGCCCCATGGCCAGCTGCAGTGCAGTAACTGGGAACAGTTGGATCCCCACCATGGAGATCCCACGTACAGCTCTCCAGAAGGAAAAAGGGTGAGACGGCTGCCCTTGGCTCCTGGCGTTCGGTAGCGTTCCAAATCACATTTCCAATGGTAGGATGGGCAAGAGGGATTTCTCAGAGGCCTTAGAGTGAGGGGGTGGGGTGAGCAGCCTCCGAATCTCTATGGAAGATGAGTCCTACTTCAGAAACCATGTTCAATATCAGAATATTGAAAGACCGAAAGAAATACCTATGTTATCAACATATACAACATGAAGATAAAAATGTGCAATCTTAAAAAGAAAGCCCCACTATAAAAAAAGCGTTGAGGGATGACAGCACAAAATATCAAATTTTCAGGACAATGTGTAGATATATCTTATCCGACGGCTTGTTTGACCTCTGCTACCAAGTGGACTGGAGTCTTGATGAGAGAGTGAGGGATGATTTGGCACGTCAGACCCTTCAGCATTCAGCCTGACAAGCATAAATGGGTGGGATGCATTCACATAAGCTCTCGGACGTAGTCAAAGGGCTCATGCTCAGGACCGACCCTGCATAAAACTTTAAGGCAGGATTCTGGGGGCTTCTCTACCCCCCTCCCCGAGACACTTCTTTGGAGGCCCGCCATGGCCCTGAAGGACCTCCCATGGACCCCCACGTCTCTCTCGGAGCCCACACCAGCTACCCCTGCACTGTGGACCTCCTCTTTTATAAAACGAAACTGTCCCGACCCTCGCCTTTGAGGAGTCAGTGTATTTGCATTTCAAGGAAGGTTTTTTGGAAGCACTAAAACCTTCCTTCCAAAGCCACATACCCTGCTCAAAGGGCAGGAAAGTTCCTTGGGATGATGTTTTGACATCTCATCCTGGGGCTGCTGCCTTCTTGTGGGCTAATCTCTTCCTTGCCCAGTTGAAAGCCAATCCTCATTCTTCTCTCTTTCTCTCTTGCCCAAGAACCCTGCCCAGATCCCCTGAGGTGACGGGGGATCCGTGCTCTTAGCTGCTATGGGCTAGAGTGAAAATGAAGGAGCGGGTCCTGGTTTTACCTGAAGCTCATGTCAGGGGCCTTGTGTTGTATTATTGTCTCTGCAAGAGGCAGTTTATTGATTAATGGAACTTTATTAGAGTTATTAGAGCAAATAAAACACATGCACACACACATAAATCCATCTCTACCCCTCCCAAACCACTGGCTGGCAAAGCGAATTCTATTTCCAGCCCTGAGATCTTGCCCGTTTGTCATTCTACGTCCTGGCCACATCATGTTCCATCGGGTTTGAGTTTATTGGCTACGCAGTGAAGGTTGTGTTGTCATAGAAATTAGCCTTGATGGACAGGGATATGGCCAGGGGATCAGGAGAGCTGGGCAGCCTCGTGGTGTTGGCAGGACTGAGATGCTGGGGTGCCTGGAACCCTCTCCAAGAAAAATCAAAGCTGGCTCTTTGCAGCAGCAAATGAGAGCAACAAGACACTCCCGAGGGACGGGCGCTGGGACGTGATTGTGAGCCGTCCAGTTCCCATTCCCCCCCACCCTGCTGGTGCCCCCCTGGTGCCAAAAATCCTTCCCCGAGCAATGGAGGCAGAGCGGGGAGGCCTGAGGTTAATCCGCCCTTCTACAGTTCGTGGTTAGCTTTCGTAGGCTCTTGGCTGTTTGACAAAGTTGGATAATAATTCAATATTTCTTACTGAAATTCTTGACCTTATTGTTAGTTTTTGTGACAAGGGGAATTTAAAGGAGCTGCAAAAAAATGCAAGCAAGTGTGGCTGAGAAAGGCCAGGGTACGCCACTGACTAGCGCACAGTTTCTTTTTCTGACATCTATAAAATTTAGGTGAAAACAGGTCAACATTGATGTTGGCAAATGGGAAATCCAGTTCTATTGTTAGCCAACGAGCTTCAGATATAAACGTAAGTCTGGTTCAATCAAAACCACGTTTGGTTTTAGACACTAGTGATGTGCTTTCTATTAAAAAAAAAAAAAAAGGCTATTTATATAGACACATGAAGTAAAAATATTCTTTGGCCAAAGGGTTTCTTTTCTAAGTATCACATCGACTTGCTGGAGTATAAGACCTCTTTCATTTTCTTTTTAAAATTTGGAGGGGACACACTGCCAGCATCCTCTCCTCTTTATTTTGAACTGGCCATGGCTGTTGAAGATTAAAATCATATATTAAGAGAAATTCTGCCTTGCCTGATGTGGGGACTTCCTGGAGATGGCTGGCTGGTGGCAGAGAAAAAAATGAAGTTATAGGAGTCGAGTACATAGGCCCCCCTCCCAGATTTGGCCTGAGTTTATCATTGCTTTTATGGGATCCTCTTGGGAGTCTCATAAGACATGTTGGAGCTCACAGAAGAGGAACAGGAGAGAAGTTCAGTCACTTGCCAAATCCAGATTGTGGAGGGTCAGTTAATTTTAGGCTACTGGGCAGCTTGCTGATTTTATGTTCTCTCAGTCCTGGGTGCCTCTGAAGTCCTTGTCCTGTGAGGCAGTGAAGCAATCAGATACTGTGAGCCCTGCTTCTTCCCCACAACCTCCCATTCGCACCTCAGGGACTGAGGCCCGGAGTCATGTGGGGGCTGGTTAATAGGATTCTACCAGGATTTACTCTTTCTTGAAAGATCCCTTTTTTTTTTTTAAAGAAAAAATGAGGTGAAATTCACATGGCATAAAATTAACCATTGTTAAAGTGAACACTTGAGTGGCGTTTAGTACACTCTCCACACTGTATGACCACTGCGCTCCCATCACCCCAAACACCCTCTGTGTTTTGAACACAAGTTGGTTAACTGCATTCCCGCAGAGTGTCGTTTTAGGGCTTCATGATTTTAAATAAGGAATGGCTGTATTTCCAGAAAGGACAGAGAGGAGAGAGTATTTGTTGTGTGTTGTGGTGGCCGGGGGTGGGGGGGGGTGGTTGGAGATGGGGGGTGTGGAGGCCCTGGGCTGGGCTGGGGGGGACGGGCTGGGGGTGCAGGAGGGACAGTGTCTGGAATCACGCGGTAACCCAGAACTGAAGACTTTCTGAACCGGAGGTGACCATCTGTTGGGGTAGCTGTTCTTTCTGAGGCTGAAATTGAGTCTCCTGCTGAGGTGATGATCCCTTTAAGATTCTCAGCATTCTCACTCTCCCGCGTCCCGCGTCCTGTGGAGGAGGCAGAGTATTCCTTTAATTTGTGTTGGCTGGCAGCCAAGTCTGGCACCAGGCAGTCCCCAGTCGGGAAGCCGGGAGGTGGTGCAGGCTCACCCAGGTCTAGGAAGGGAGCTCTCCCCGGGATGCTAACTGCAGGCTGTCTCCTTCAATACACATCATCCTGCCGGATAATCATTTTCAAATGGCAAACAATAATAAAAGCTTTCCTCTCTTTTGCTTCCAAGTGTCAACGTATCTACACAGGCTGTGGCTGTGGGTGTATGTGTGTGTGTGTGTGAATTGTCTAAGAAAAAGAAGCCTGGGGCGCTTTCGTGTGTGCTGGAGAGGCTGAGAATCACCTTAGGTTGCTTTCCAAACACTCTTCGGGTAGCTGCCCTGAAGGGTGGATCAGACATAGAGGAACTAAAGCCTCAGGTGACTTTAATTTTTAATCCACATCTGGAGGGAGTCCGTCCCGTCTCTCCTGAATTGGGCCCCTTGTGAACCTAGGGGTAGTTTAAAGCTGGGGGTGAGACAGGAGGGGAAACGCCAGAGGCTCGATTTGGCTGCCGAAGATGTGTGACAGTGACGCCCTCCTCGGGGTGCACGTGTGTTCTGGGGCTACACAGCCTCACCTCTCATTTGGACCCCTCTTCCTGGAGTATCTATTTTCCTTGAGCTGGTGGGATAGGGTGAAGTTAAATAATCTAACTGGTAAGTAATTCCAAACTTTTTTATATCAAGATATGGATGAATAAAGTATGGGATGCAGTACAGAATTCATAGGCGTTGGAGACAGAAAACAGGACTCTGGAGAAATCTTCTACTTGTAATGGGTGACTTTGGGCCAAACTTAGACTGGTGCCCCAGAGTTCAGTGTTTGCCTTTCACAGTCAGGTGGCCGCAGTGGAAATAAAGGAAGCGTCTGGTGGGTGTTCAGGGCATTTTTCCAGAGGCCCGTGGAGTAGTAGAATTTCCCCTCCGCACACCCTGCCCTTGCACTCATCCAACTCCGTCCCCCCCTACAAACCTTCAGGTCCCCCTCCTCTATGAAGACGTCCTTACCATTCTGACCCAGTTGCTCACGGATACCATATGTCATCTGTACTGTGAGTTTGATGTTCTCATCCTCTTATACTCTGTTTCAGTTACCTACGTTTCTGCTTAACCAACTACGTCATAATTCAGCGGTTTAGAACAACAGCTGTGGTATTGTTCATGATTCCGTGGGTCAGAAATGCAGGCAGGGCTCAGCGGGCAGTTCTGTAGGGCTGGCTTGGGCTGCCCCACTGTACGGTGGTCCCAGGGTAGTCAGGAGTCTTCCACAACCCAGACTTCTAAGAAGCACACAGGTGAAGCTGCACATCTTTTAAGGTCCACCTTGGAAGAGGAGATGGGCAAGGTCACTTCCACTGTGTTCTGTTGGTCAAAGGCAGTCACAGGGGTCAGCCCAGAGTCAAGGAGAGGGGAAGTAGACCCGCAACTCTTCATGGGAAGAGAGGCGAAGCCTGCGAGCTTAGCCACTCTGCAGTCACACCCTTGGATATCACAATTCTCAATGACCCCTCTCAGTGCCCTTTGCGGTGGGACTTGGTCAGCACTTGGTGATTATTTCAGGATTCAGACATCAGTAACAGGTGTGTTAGAAGAGATCTCAGGCATGAGGCATCCTGCCCAGATAGACCCCTCTTCAGCAAAACACAGGGATAAGTGACGATGGAGAAGGTGTGTGTTTGTCAGGGAAAGAGGAGTCCCAGGTATTTTGTAAAAAGTGTCGTTATATGCTTTCTTGAGTCCTGAGATGGACCAAAGGTACGCCAAATAACCTAGGGTTGGGGGACTCTTGTTAAGGGGAAAACAGAAGCTCACGCCACTGAACAGTTCCGCAGGGAAGAGCTGGGTGGCAGGATTCCTCTCGACTTGCCCAGGGCACCTGGGTATAGTCAGGCTGGAACGGCTGCCCTGGTTGTCACTCAGAGACTCAGCAAGGGTCCAAGAGCCACCCTTCCAGGAAAGCAGAGAAAGAGGCTATTGTTTCTCGCCACTTTAAGTAGCTGATGACAGTACAAAGGCATGCCGTTAGAACCTTCCCTCTTAACTATGGAGGATTAGAACTGACGGAAGAACCAGACTCTTGAAGCCTCTGGGCACAAGGTGTGGGAACCACAGTGAGGGCAGACAAGGGAGGGAACGTCCCCTGAGGGTGGCCCTGTTGATTCTAGAATTCCATCCCTCCACCTCCCAGGGACTGAAATCTTCATCCTACTGGGCCTCTGTTTCCTCGTAGGCAAAACGGGGACACCGATTCTTTGGACTTTTCTTTTTTTTTTTTTTTTGAGGAGTAAATAAAATAACCTAAATTGAGGGCCTAGGTGGAGCTTGCCACAGGGCAAGCGCTTAGTAAATATTAACTTCTCTCTCTCCAAAATGTCAGAAAAGGGACCTTGGAAATCATTTAGTCCAGTTTGTGAGTGACCAAACTGAGGCCTGGGCTTGCTAACATGATTTGCCCAAGTTCGAGCATCATGTGTGATGCTTGAATCCTTACTTCGTCCTCTCAGCCCAGGGCTCTTCCTCCTGGTCCATAGATGTTTAAGTCCCTCTAAGGACACAAAGTATTTGAGTCCCAAGGACACACTGCAACTCTAAGTGGCCGCTTTTGGCCTTTATTCTTGAGTAGTGTTCTCCGTAGGGCCCTGAAGAACACGGGGGTGACCAGAAGAGAAAATGCTAGCAAGACATTGAAACAAAATAAGACGAAACACCATCTCCAGCGCCAGCAAATTTCAGCACGAAAATCTTTGAAGAAAGCCGTCCGCTGAAATCACATTAGTAAGTCTTTGTTTCTCTATCGATTTATTTATTATTTATTTATTATTTATTTATCTATTCTTTTTAAAGCGGCGTTGGGTCTTTGTTGTTGCACGCGGGCTTTCTCTAGTTGTGGCAAGCAGGGGCTACTCTTTGTTGAGGTGCGTGGGCTTCTCACGGCGGTGGCTTCTCTTGCTGCAGGGCACAGGCTCTAGGCACCACGGGCTTCAGTAGTTGTGGCACGTGGGCTCAGTAGTTGTGGCAAACAGGCTCTAGATTGCAGGCTCCGTAGTTGTGCCACATGGGCTTCGGCGCTCCACGGCATGTAGGATATTCCTGGACCAGGGATCAAACTCATATCCCCTGCATTGGCAGGCAGATTCTTAACCACTGCACCACCAGGGACGTCCTGGTTTCTTTTTTTATTAAAAAAAATGATTTGAAAGATGAGAGTCCAGAATTACAATAAAGTAAAAGAGAAAGTGTCGCTTTCTGCCTGTCTCCCCTCACGCACCAGTTCTACCCCAGACAACTCTTAATGTGTGAAGAGACTTTGCCTCTTCCAGCAACAAGTCCCAGCGGGAACAGCATAGCCCCCCTTCCCCCCACCCCCCACCCCCCACCCCCCACCCCCCACCAGACAGGACATTCAGTCTGTGGAACTCAGCTTTCCGGACTCCTGGTTACGTGGGCCCTGTCATGTGTTACTCCACAATAAATCACCCCAACATATAGTGGTGCAGGAGGATGACATTTAATTACGCTCACAGATTCTGTGGGTCAGGAGTTAGAACAGGCTTGTCTCCACTGTAAACAAGTGGCCTCAGCTGGGAAGACTTGAAAAGCGGCGGCATCTTCACTCACATATTGGGTGCCTGGATTGGGCCGGACAAAGGGTGGTCTGAGCTGGGACTGCCTCCTGGGGGGGGGTCGCTGTGTGCCTACCCCTCACCCCCTACCCTGTGTAGGGGCCTCAGGGTTGCTGGACTTTCACTGTACTTGCCTGAGCTCTGAAAACAAGCGTCTAGCCAACCTAGGTGGAGCTGCATGGCCTTTAATGCCAGAGCCTCAGAATCACGTGGTGTCACTTTCACCATATCTATTGGTCCAAGCGGTCACAAGTGCACCCCGATTCAAGGAGAGGGGACCCTCTCAGGGGAGGAGTGTCAGAGACCTGGCACCCGTGGGGTTACACCGTCATGTACATACAGTGATCATGCTTTCTGAACACTGAAAACCCACCATCTAAAGAAAGATTTTGGTGCCGCTTTTAGGGGAAAAAGGCAATCTAAGAGATGAGACTTGGACGTTTGATCTCTGGGGCTTTTTGAAAGATTACAGAGACAGAATAATGAAAAATAGGAGTACCTTGGGTAATCATGGAGGGAAGTATGGTTTTTCAGTAGTTTGCTGGAAATTTTCATTTGCCACCTATGAGAAGTGGGGCCACCACTGCCTGCTTTTTAGCAAGTGAGACCGCCCCAGTGGACCCCAGGCCCTCACCCCAGAAACTGTGGGGATGAACTGTACTTTGCGTCTTTTCTACTGATAGCAGAGGAAACGCAGTGCAGGGAGATCTCCTCAAGGGCTGAGCAGAGGGAATTGTGGCTTCATTTTGAGGGGTGATTGGGTCCCACCCCCTAGCCTTCCCCCCACCTGTGTACATACGCAGAAGGAACATCGTTTGTATTGAATCCAAAGAGGAGTCTTTGAAGCCCTCAGAGATCTTCAGAGCAAAGTGCTGGGTGAGGTCAGGCATTCAGGAGGTCTGAATGGAGGGAGGGAGGGAGGCTGGGTGTGTGCCAGCCGGGATGCTTTGAGGCTGGATGCAGCTAGAGGGATGCCCACTCATGGCCAGGCAGCCCAGCAGCCGTGTGGTCCAGGGCAAGAGATGTGATATGCTGCCCCCACCTCACCGCCCCCCTCCCCCACCCCCCCATCTCCTTGTGTTCCCTGAGTGAAGGGAGAATTAGAGAGCTCATAGCCTGCTTTGTACAGAGCACTGTGTTAGGCACTTTGCACCATTTATCTGTTTCATTTACTCCTATGAATCTTATTTATGCCTCTGAAGTAGGCATTATGATTCCTATTTTATAGTTAAAAGACTGAAGCTCAGAGAGGTTAAATACCTTTTCTAAGGTCACATAGCAAATAAGAAGAGATGCTGTGTGTAGGAAGGGGTAGGTTCTGTTTTCTTTTTCAAAATCAGCAAGGCTACAGGGCAAGGAAGCCATCTTCTCCTTTGCTTCTCTTCCCACTTTCACTCCATTCCACAGTTTTTCCTTTACTCTAAACCACAAGATTTCCATCATCCAGTCTGGATGCTTGCAAAACCTAATCCCTTTATGGTTAGGTCCAAGAAGGAGTTTTCTGCAAAACATATTTGAAACAATGATGCTTTAGAGCCATGCTGTCCCATACAGGAGCCTCCAGCCACGTGACTGTTTAAATCCAAATAAAGTTAATACCATTAGTTTAAAATTTTACATGCGGTTTCCCAGTCACACCAGCCACATTTCAAGTGCTCAGTAGCCTCATGTGGCTAATGGCTACTGTATTAGACGGTGCAGGTATAGACTATTATTAAGGAAAGTTCTGCTGGACAGTGCTGCTTTGGAGAGTAAGTATGGAAAGATTCACATTTTTATAACTAGCACTACTGTTAGTTTTATTAATATTTTTAATGCTACTTGAGGTGTTTATTTTCTCCAGATATTTCTCAGAGATAAAATAACAGACTATGTTTTTACAGTGCTTTATAGTTTACAAACTGCATTCACATACTTGATCTTATTTAATGCAATAGATTTGCAAAGTATGGTAGGTAATGATGTTACAGGCAAAGTAACAAAGTTTCAGAGAAGTTGAGCAACTTGGCCAGGTTTCTATACACAGTAAATGGTCTAGCTAGGCTGTCAACAGAAGTTCTCTTACTGTGCACTTTCCACAGAGAAAATCTGTGTATATGATGCCTGAAATGATTCTTAGGCAAAATTATTAAATCAAAAGTAATTTACCAGTGTTCTTGTAGGGGGAGTTGTGCTTGTCCATTTTTCTTATTTAGACCGGCAGATTTTCATGAAGTCTTGCTACAAATAAATACCTTTGATTTCTTTCCAAAGTTGTTGGCAGCTTTTATAATTATTTTATTATAAGAACGCAGTTTACACTGGTGTATGTTTATTAATTAGAAAATTACCTTTTCAAATTAGTTTATAATGAGAATGATTATGCTTACTGTTACTTAGAAAAGTGGTAAATAAAAAAGAATCAGTTAACAAAAAAAGTAGCTTTCCAGAACAAGGTGTGATGGAAGGTACATGGACAAGGTAATCAACATAGTCAGGCATGATATGTGTCAAATTAATATATAAAGAGCAGTTTAGTTATTCGCTCATTTATTTATATAAAATATGTTCCGTCTGCTGCTCTATACACAGCAGATTATAACAAGGGCAGAAAAACAGTAAACCTATAATAAAATAAATAACATAATGTCAAGTTGTGCTAAGTGCTTTGCATAAACAAAAAACAAAGAAAGGAGATAATGGAATAGGTAGGGATTTTGTTTCATGTAGGGTTGCCAGGAATGATCTTTCTGAAGAGGTCATACTTGAATAGAAACCTGAAGAAAATGAGCAAGTAAGTTATAACCCCAGGGGAAACTGTTCCAAGCAACAGAAGCTGTAAGTGCAAAGGCCCTGAGGCAGGCATATGCTTTGTTTTCCTTCTTGCACTCACACAAATTGAGCTTCATCAGATTATACATTATTGTCTGTTTCTCTAGTTATAGTGCCCACACTTGGCTCTAGAAACAGTGGGGAGGCTTACAAGGTTGGAGGGTAATGAAAGAGCTGGGAGATGGTAGGAGATGGTAGGAACCAGGACCAGTTCATGGACTACCAGTCATAGGCTGTGATGGACTTTAGGTTTTATTCTGAGATGGCTGGGTAAGCTGGTGGTGATGGTGGATGGAGGGCATGAACTATTTTAGACTTTGCTATTTTATTTTATTCTTATTTTTTATTTATTTTTTAAAATTAACTAATTAAATTTATTGACTGCATTGGGCCTTCGTTGCTGCACACGGGCTTTCTCTAGTTGCAGCGAGCAGGGGCTACTCTTCATTGTGGTGTTCGGGCTACTCTTCATTGTGGTGTTCAGGCTCCTCATTGCGGTGCCTTCTCTTGTTGCAGAGCACGGGCTCTAGGCACGGGAGCTTCAGTAATTGTGGCACACAGGCTCAGTGGTTGTGGCTCACAGGCTCTAGAGCATAGGCTCAATAGTTGTGGTGCACCGGCTTAGTTGCTCCGTGGCATGTGGGTTCTTCCTGGAGCAGGGATCGAACCCGTGTTCCCTGCACTGGCAGGCGGATTTTTAACCACTGTGCCACCTAATTATCTTATTTTTAATCCAACTTTTAATTTTAAACATTTTCAGATCTTTAGAAAAGTTGAAGGACTTTTTACAATCAATAATCTTCACCTAGCTTGTTTATCAATTAATATTTCACCACATTTACTCTATTTTTTCCCCCACTATTTTAAAGTCAGTTGCAGATATCATGATACTTTACACCTAAATACTTCATCATATATTCCAAAATACAATGATCACACCCAGGAAACTTTGATATATTGTATCATATTATATATGATTATTTAAACATTAAAATATATTATTTAAATATATTACTATATATTAAATTTCTCAAATTGTCCCAATGATATTTTTTACAGCTACTTAAAAATATTTCTAGGATTCAATCAAAGGTTGAATCTTGTATTAGCGGCCATGCCTCTTCCTCTTTTGTAATTTAAAATAGTCCTCTGTAAACAGCTCAGTGGGAGATGAGTTTGAGAAGGGAGATTGGGGCCAGATAAGAGAGACTTTAGGAGCAAAGCTAGTGATTTGGGGCCACAGGGAGCCATTGAAAGTTTTTGGCCATGACCTACTGAAAGCAGTATTTTAGGATGGTTCATGCAGCCGCTGGCTGCAGAATGGATTTGCGCTGAGAATGGCTTCATGGTACAAATGAGCAAGATGGTGACATTTGCCCACATCCTCATCCTCTCCCGGCCCCACCCTCTCCTTCCTTATCCTGGTTTCCAAAGCAAAGGTGCTGTCTCTGACTCTGCTCCTCTGCTTCTGGCTTAACCTCCATCCTGTGTCTCTTCCTCTTCCATCCTCCTTTCTGACTCTTCTCTGCCACGCTTGCCTTCAGATCCTTCACCTAAAATGCGGAGTCGAGTGTGGGGCCACATGGGGTCCTTGTCAGGAAGGAGGAGGCGCCAAGGTACAATGGGGGAGGGGCACACCTGGCCTGGATTTTCTCATATTAGAGCAGTTCTTTCCCAGAACTTGGAGAGTGAAAAGGGAAATCTCCAAATACAGGAACTTTCGAGTTTGAACCCAGCTTCCTGTCTCTGCAAAAGCCTTCCTTCCTTTCCCCAATTGTTCCTGTAGCTCCTTCCCACAACCAGGAATCTAGAGAGTAAGAACGCTGCGGACTTAGACGCTGTCCTCCTCAGTATGGACCCGAGGTCCTCCTGGGCCCTTGCCAGCCATGCCTGTGCTTCCAAGTGGCAGTTTCCTGATGGGGTAAAGGGTGCTGGCCAGCGTGTTTGAGGGCAGGCGAGGAGGGAAACCTGAACTACAAGTGGGGTCCTAGGTGGGCATGGCGACCAGGACCTTCGGGGAGAGCACGTGCCTCTGCGGTCTGGTCCCAAGAAGTGACCCAGGCTGGGAGGATAGCCCTTGTTGGTGGCAGGACAACGTGGCAAATGAGTCTTGAGCAGGTGGGGGTTTGTGGGAACCCCTCAAAGCCCACCAGGTAAACAGCCTACTCTGCTGTTTCTCATCATGCTACCTGTCCTTCCAAATCACTTACTCACCGGAACAAAAACAAAAACAAAAGCCCTTATGTGTAGTTTGCTGATTTCTGTGTGTATATACTCCCTCCTTGGCCAAGTTCAAACTACCGATGTGACATCACTACAACCAGAACTGAGAAGCAAGGAGCACAGCTGGCTCTCACGAGCTGGTGTGAACCGGCTCAGGGCACCTTTTCTTTCTGCCTCTGCAAAGTGCCTGGCAACCTTTACTTTGGGAATCTCTGGAGATCCTAGAGCCTCTTATCTTATCCTTAGCCTACATGTTTGAGCACACGTAGAAACCACAGATGCATCTTCTAGGTTACACCTGGGAATGGCTTGCGCTTTGGTGCTACGTTGCTGAAGTTGGAGGGCTTGCTGTTTTGGATTTGGTGATTCCACCCCAAGCTGTATCTGTTCATTGGAATGTGTGTGCCGATCGCCATTATAAATGGGTACTGGGTCTGCATTACTGATGGGAGAGCCCTCATTGTCAGCTTCAGCGATGTGATGAGAATTCGCTAAATACAAAGGTGAAGGAAAGCTGGCTGATGGTCAAAGTTCTGCTTCTTGGTGAAGGGCAACCTACACAAATCGTTGCCCTGAAAAAACCTGGGGGAATACTGGCGTGCGCATAGGCTTTGAAATTAGTCAGCTATGATTTAAATCTTTCCTGGAACTTGGGTAATCGTTACTCTCTTGGAGTTCAGTTCTCACCTCTCTCACGTAAGATCATGGTGCAGATTATGTGAGAAAATGTACATAACGTGTACAATGTGCCTAGCACAGTGTGTGGCCCAGAATAGGTACTTCGTTCTTGATACCCCCAATGTAGAGAGCAATGGCCATGCGTGTACGAGGAAGCAACCCGTAAGTCATCCTCAACCAGAAACCTGAGAGGAAGCAGTCTGGAAAAGGTGGATTGAGGAAGGCTCAGCCTGACAGATGCTGGAAGGACAGAGGGCGAGATGGAACTGGGCAGAGAGACCACAACAGCCTTGAAGTCAGGGCCTTATTAGTCACCACTGCTCTGGCTGGTGGCCTTGTCTTCCTCCTTAACTCGGTGGTGATGGTAGTAGCATTAGATGGTTGATTTCTAAGGGGATGTTGAGGAACAAAAGTCCCCATAAGTTGCTTTGTTTGCCAAGCAAAATATAAATGAAGAGCCCTGCATATAGCATGGGTAATTAGCTGCGGATGCCCTGGATGGAATTTCCTACAATCTTAGAGTCTAGAAAAGCTAATCATAGTCTAGCCCCCTCTTCGATGCTGTGGGACTGAAATGGAATTGCTATATGAGCAGCTTGTTGGTTTAGAATGAAATATGGCATTTCATAAGCCAAGCAAAACAGAAAGAGCAGATGAAGAACTAGAGAAAGCCAAAAAGGTAGGCAGGAAAACATCCCTTGAAACATGAACCAGGGAGAGTTAGTTCTGAAAGAGCAGAAGATCTGAGCCCCAGAGAGTTTGATGTTCTGTTATGAGCCAATTAGTAACACAAACAACGATCCTGCTGACCTGGTGAGGGACACCCATGAATAGTGGAAGCAGGTGCAGAAACAAAAGCACCTTTCCTCCCAGTGCATTCCTGGGTGACCTAGCCTGTCTGGGACCAGATCTCAGGACACATCTTTGAGGGCACGGCTCCAGGCAGGGCAGCTGGATGCGAACCACGCACTCCATTGACTTACAGCATCTTGCTGGTTCACACCGCCTCCAAGTGCTTCTACTATAACCTGCTGATCAGGGGGCTTTGCTCCCTTATAACAAAGGATGTGGACATGGTGCAGGGTGGGCGGTGGGGTATGGGGAAACCAAATGTGTAGAACGATACCCTTTTCTTAACTCAGATAGTCTGGCAAGTCCCTGAGTACCAGCTGCAAGGAGTCATAAAGGAAGAGCCAGTGGCTTAAGAAGGAAGAAGAAAAGCCAGGCAGGGTGAGTCAGGAAATTCTCTGGTGTAATGTGGCAGGCTGAGTGAAGAGAGTCACATTGTCCATCAGGATCCTGGGGTCTTCACACCACTCTGCCTTGGCTCCCCTTGCTAATTAGTACAAGTCGCTCCACAGTCTTGAGGCTTTAGCTTCCATATTAATAAAAATGGTGATGGCGGTAGTGCAAGATGACTTCCAAGTTCCTACCTAGTCCCCTAACTCCCTTGTTTTACCAAGGCCAATGCTAAGGCTGGCTTCTGAGGAGTGCAGAGGTGGGTTGGGGTCCAAACTGCACACCTGGCTAATGTGGATGTGATAGCATCACCACCTCCATCATCCAATGCTTGCCACTCTCTTGCTAGTTCCAGTGGAGAAGGGCTCCAGTTGGGGACAGTCAGTACAAGGCATTCACATTCTGTTGGCTATACCACATGCCAATGGCATATGTTGCTAAATAAGCCTTGGTTTCCCACTGCATCTGGGTTGAGTGTCAGGATGTTTAACTGCATCAAAGGCGGCATTGAGATGAGCACTATGCCTGGATATGGTGGCCATCATCTTCTATTTTGACTGGGCAAAGGGGACCTTGAGAAGAGTTTAGCTTGGGAAGGACTTCTGATCTTCAGAGACAGGGAAGATGGATTTTCACACATGCTAAAAAGTATCCTTCTCATGAGACACTGACTGGCTTATCAATTAACTCCTTGCTCCTGGGGCCAGTCAATTCCTGTTACAATGTTGCTTAACTTGTAACATGGAAATGACAATATTCCAGGGAAGTGCTTGGAAAAATACCAAGCCTGATGCAGCTATGTGGTTATTAATAATGTTGCTATTATGCATTTTGATTGATGAGATTTTGATAAACGGAAAGGCTGCCCTCCTTCCCCCACTCCCAGCCACAAGACCTGTTCCCAAAAGTACATCTCAGTCCACACTCCAAAGACATTTCTTGGAACCACATCTTAGTGCGGTTCACCCAATAAAAACCTCCTCTGGCTCCAAGTGGGCATGAAAGTTCATCACAACATTTGCCATCAATAAAAAACCAATTCTTTCCATATGAAAAGCATTACTGCTGTCGAATGGTTATTGAGTGATGATACCTGAATGATGGGAATACAGGAACGGGGAAATGTACAAAGGGAAACTTCATAGGGACGCCAAATTGTAAAGATAGAAATGCTGATATCAGAGGGAATTAGTTAAACTGAGCAGAGGACATTTGCCTTCACCAAGCGGGAAGGATGAGGGGCACAGGAGAGATGGGAGGTGGAGAGAAACAGGTAGACATGAGAGAAGCAGTGCTGCCTGGCTGATGAGTCACAGAAGAGGGTGACACACAGAGAGTCACTGCAATAGCTCACAGCTGCATATGGCCAGCACTCTCAGTCCAGGAGTTTTCCAAAAATTATCTCCTGGAAAATTCTGTCCCGACAGCCTTTGCATTTATAATTAGAGCTCCCTTGGCCACACAGGAGCCCTGGAGCTCATTTGAGCCACATCCATGCCCGAGGGGTTGGATGTGGGGCCAGAACACCAGAACAGCCATCCCTGAGGCCCCTGGAGAAGGGCAGCCTCTTTCAGAAACCCAGCCTTGCTGTCCACCGGCCTTCCCGGCCACCAGCCTTACTGGCCGGGACCTCCTGCCAGCTCCTTAATGCAGCTCTTCCTTCTGCCACCTACCCATCCATCTTCTGGTTCTGCCGCAGATGTTCACATGCTACCGCTCACCCCTGTGGCCATTCCTGGCTGACCATAAGGAATGTGGGCCAGGTTGGTGGACTAAGAATATGGGTCTGAAGAAGCGTTGTGGTTGAGCATGGTTTTATCCACGGCCTGGTGGGCCTGGCACAAGTGGCTTAGCTTTGCAGCCTCAGTTTTTCCATCTGTTAAATGGGAATGAGCCCTCCCGCATGGTGAGGAGCAGACAAGAGCAAATAAAGTGAATGTCCCATGTAAAGAGCTATATATATGTGGGATGGGGGGACCATACTCTTGGTTTGCCTGGGACTGTTTAGGACTGTGGTCCTGTTGAAATCAGCAACGGAGCCCCATTTCATTATCAAAAGTGTCCTGGTTTGGGTAACAAGTCATATCACCCTGGCATTGTAATTACAGACAGATGGAAATCTGGAGGGACTAAATGAGACTGGGAACTCTCCCCAATGACCCCCAGATCCCCAGAATCCGTGTCCCTTTTTGCAGAGCTGATCTTCATGTCTGTCAGTCTTGGTTCATTTTCAAAATAAAACTTCTTCAGTTAAAGTCAGTTAAAAGAAATAACAACCCTGATTTAATTTCAGCAACGGCCTTGGAATGAAAAGACTACTAATTACTCCAATTAACCAAGCACATTACGTACACATGTTTAAACGAATATTGAAATACCATCAGTCTTGGTCCTCCAGTCCCTGAGATGCTGGAATGCATAAACATTTAGTGGAAGAAATTGTGTCTTCAGAGAAAACACAAACAAAGCAGCCTGTTTGTTTGCACGACTGCCTACTTGTGGAGGAACAATCAAGAGATGCGGAAAGACACAAGGGTGTCTCCCCCACTTTATGTTTCCAATTATTGCCCAGAGGAGACAGAACAAAGAAGTTCCTATTTATAGCCAAAGTCTAAAAAAGGCGGGAGGAAAAGAAGTTTAATCATGAGAAAACACACTCTGTCATTGGCGTTAATAACATAAAATCAAACTGTAGTTTATCAGAAGAACAAACTGTCTGCAGGGAAAAGAAATAACTCCTTCCATGTCCTGACTCCATGCACAAGGTTGTCTGAAACCACGTCACTTACCAGTGATGAGAACCAGGGCGGGCGTCGGCTGATACCTCTGGGGGAGTCTGGCTTTGTGGTGGGAGCCAGGTCTGGAGCAGTGTGGGCACCAAAGCTTCAGGCTAGCACATGCCTCTGTACCTGTGACCAGCGAGGCCAATGATGGCCACGCTCCTTTGAGTGTATCGCTAGCCCTTGGGTCATTTCTTAGGGCTCAGACCTCAGGAGATGCTATTTGGGAGCAGGGGACGAAGCTCAGGGACAGTGTTAACTTCTCAGAAAGGATCCTTGTTAATCATGTCCAGATGACCTCAAGGTTGAGAATTCCATCTTGTTTTAGAATAGAGAACATGCTGGCACCCTCCTTGGCATGCGAGAGCTGCTATCACAGCCCTAGGAGAGGGCACCTGCCTTGTGTTATAGTTTGTTCTCTTTCCTTCCCTCCCTCTAGCTCCTTTCTCCTCTCATTCACTCGCTCTTTCCCTTATTCATTATTTACTCAACAGATACCTTGAGTTTTTTAGGACGAAAATAATGTTTGACCTGCGCTCAATGCTGTGGTGGAGAAGCAGTTTCTTGCCTCAAATATCTTACGATCTCAACGCAGAGACAAGACTTCCCCTCCCGACATCTTTATTTTGATCAGTGATAACACACTTTCCACAGTAGCCCAGGCGTATATTTTCTGAATTCATGAAGAGTCCATCTCTTTCATTCCCTCTCTTCAGTCCTGTTGATTCTACACTTTCTCTGTTTTTCCTGTCTCCTCTTCCCTTTACATGTCTACTGGCACTTCTCCAGAAATAGAAGGGGTCTCTTTATCATTACTTTTCAAAACTATAATTAAAAAATAAGTACTAAGTATCTTGGCCAAGCCTCCTGAAGTCAAGTAATTTCTATAGCATTGTCCCATTTAACCCTCATAACAAGCCTTTAGACACCTGTTATTGCCATCTCCATTTAGAGAGGAGGAGACTAGGGCTCAGAGAGACTCAGTGACTTGCTCAGGTCACACAAGTGAAGTTCTAGAAGGTCTAGGAAATGGCCAGTTTGGATACCATTCTGGAGGCACCAAAAATGATGATAAAGATGCTTCCATTTTCAGGTAATTGGTTCCTTGCCTTTAGAATCTCTTGTCCAACCAGTGGATAACGTGGCTCTCGGAAGAACCTGGTCTAGGGCATGGAGAGTGGACCTGCCCATCCTATGCCAGAACCCGTGGCGTGGTTGAGGTACTGCCCTCTTCTTTTTGACAATTTATCTGAAATTCCAAGATCCTTCCAGATCCTCCAGTGTTGTGGACTGGGATTAAGGGAGGTTCTAGGAGAATAGCAAATGAGGATTTTTTTTTCCATTCTAATTCAATTGGCTTGTGTTTTGGAGGCTCTGAAGGCTATAATAGTGTTTGGTCCTCTTCTCCGCCAAATTATTTCTAGGAAAGAGACCAAGGAGGGAGTTACAATATAACTGGGGGTCATTGGAAATACTCCAGAACGTCCAATAAGTGAGTCTTTTTCTCTCCAAATAGAGATTCCCTGCAACTGGCGTAGGGTAGAAGTGACTCCTGCAGGGGCAGACTAGAACAAGCATTGTCACCACTATTCATTAAGCAATTTGTGCCTCTTCCTTCATCTTCAAGAACTTAATTGCTCTTATTACCCCTGCCCTGTAGGAGCAAAAACAGTCAACAAATACCAGCACTTCTTTCCTTTTAGATTTTTCCTTTCCATCCATGCCACATTTATCACACAGATCCAGACAATCATTTTAGTTGTTCCAACTTTTTTCTCTGATTCTAAATTTTGTCTCCTGATCTCTCAATCCATCTTCCAGTCTACTCCCCAAATAATATTCCATTCTCAATTCCCCTGACTCAAAATTCTACAGTACCCCGTTGCCTATTTTTGAGTTTTTCTTAAATCACAAAAATAACACTTACTGTCTCAAATTCAACACAGACAGAAGTATATAAAGGAAAATTTCTCCTGTCTGTCTAGCTAGTTAGCTAGCTAGCCACCTACCTACCTACCTACCTATCATCTATCTATCTACCATCATCTATCTTTCTGTCTATCATCAAACCAAAGGACTGGTCTTTTGAGATTCTTTCTTTTAGTCTTTTTAAACTTTAGAATATTTATCAATATAATTCATGCATATGTTAAACAAAATTTATTCAAATAATTATAGAAGAAGTTTTATAATGAAAAACAACCGTCTCCTGCCCCATGCTTCACACTAGCAAGCCCTGTTGAATCAAAGTCAAATGCTAAGCTTTGACATCCCTGTGTGACATGGTACTGCTTGCATCACCTTCTCAACCTCATTTCTACTCTTCCTCAACTTGGACAAACTACTCCCTCCAGGTCAGTCTCTAGTCTGATAGTCTTTGTCTTTCAGCTAGAGAGTTTAGTCCATTTAAGTCATTTGTAATAACTGAACTCTTTGTATTCATTTCTACCATCTTATGTTCTACTTTCTAGAAATATTTATCCTGATTTTTCTGTATTTCTTTTTCCTCATTTACTTACTTGTTTTGAATTGATTGGTTTCATTCACCCTCAATTTCATTTTTACTTTGTATTCCAGTTCTTTTAAGGGTTACCCTAGACATTTCAAGATGGATATTTAACATAATAAAGTTGAAAATTAATATATTTAAGCTCTTTCCAAAAGAAAAAGGAACACTTGATGTCTAATTGCTCTTCTCCAAATTTTATATGTTGTTGTCCAGGATTTTAATTCTCTCTTAATTTAAAAAAACCCATAAATTAGACATTGTTGTTGTTTTATACCATCAATGTTTATTTAGATTTAGCCACATTTCAAGCCTTTTCTTTGCTCACTGAACTGTTTGCATTTTAGACCTACATTCTAGGATAAATTTCCTTCTTTCTAAAATGCATGTTCTTTAGAAGTTCCTTACAATGCCTGTAAGTAAAAGGTGTTCTGATAGTAATCTCATTCCGTTTGTGATACTTTGAAAAGTTTCACCCCTTCCCCCACCTTTGGGAAAATAGCTTTCCTTGTTTAGAATTCTAAATTGTTGGTGACTTGATACTCGTTGGTTGATATTAATGCATCTAATTTTGCCTGCTGTTCTTAAGAATTCAGCTGTCATTGAGGGAGGGAGGGAATATGGGGATATGTGTATAAAAACAGATGATTGAACTTGGTGTCCCCCCCAAAAAAATAATAAATTAATTAAAAAAAAAAAAAGAATTCAGCTGTCAGCGTGTCATTCTTTTCCAGATTATCTGCTGCTTCTCTCTGATTGCTTTAACTATCTGTTTTTGTTGTTGTGTTCACTCTGATATGTCTAGGAATGGATTTCTTTTTATTTATCCTGTTTGGGATTCTCTGGAATTCTTTCTTAATCCATGCACTGGCACCTTTCCATTAATTCTGGGGAATTCTCAGTTGTTATCTCTTTTAATATTTGTTTTTTCCCCATTCTCATTATTGTTTCCTATAGAATATTCTCACGCTATTCTCTAGGGTTCTTAAACATTCTCATATTTCCCACTGCTTTTTTCCCTGTATTACTAAAGTTTGTATAATCTTTTCTGTATTCTAGTCCATCTAGTTTCTCTTTTAGCCTAGTCATTAAAATTCTAATTTTATTGATCACACTTCATTTCTAGAATTTCTATCTGATCTTTTATCAAAGCTGACTAATTATGATAGTCTCTTTTTTCCTTTGCTACACTTTCAATTTCCTTTCATATTTTTGAACATCTTTAAAAAATAAATGTATTTAAGTATTTAATTTATTTATTTTTGGCTGCGTTGGGTCTTCATTGCCGCCCTTGGGCTTTCTCTAGTTGCCAAGATTGGGGGCTACTCTTTTTTTTGTTTTTGTTTTTGTTTTTTTTTTTTGGAATTGGGGGCTACTCTTCGTTGCAGTGTATGGGCTTCTCATTGCGGTGGCTTCTCTTGGTGCAGAGCACAGGCTCTAGGCACGTGGGCTTCAGTAGTTGCAGCGTGTGGGCTCAATAGTTGTGGCTCATGGGCTCTAGAGCCCAGGCTCAGTAGTTGTGGTGCACGGGCTTTGTTGCTCCGCGGCATGTGGGATCTTCCCAGACCAGGTATTGAACCCATGTCCCTGGCATTGGCAGGCGGATTCTTAACCACTGAGCCACCAGGGAAGCCCCTGAACATGTTAATCATACTAACTTTATAGTCTATATTTGATTAGTCCCAGTACCTGTGGTCTCTGAAGATCTGATTCCACAGTTCCTTTTTCCAGCTGCCTCTCACTTAGTGTGGCTTATTTCCTTGTGTGTTTAGTGACTTAAAAAAAGGTTCATTTTCCTTGTAACTTAATGTGTCGGAATTCATTGAGGCCCCATTTAAGAGTATTTTCTTCCAGGGAAAATTGGTGTTTGCTTCTGTCAGGTGCCTGAGGATATCACCAAGTGGAAACCAGTTTAAACTAACATTTCAAGGTTTTCTTCCAGCCACAGTGGTTGTGTATATTCAGGCCCCAAACTCATGAAAGTCCAGGTCTGAAATTAGGAATAGGAAGGGGGGATTTTTTTCTTTTTCTTTCTCTGCTCTACTTAGAATTGAGGACAAGTGGTCACGGGTCTCCACTTTCCTGTTCTGTGGAAATCTGGGTTCCTCCAGTTCACTCACTGAGACAGTTCCCTTCAATACTCTTGGTCTCTGCTCTGATCTTTCCCTCAGCTTGAGCTTCAGAATTTGTCCCTCCAGCACCTGATGACTCCTTTGGATTTGGGCTTTCTGGTCCTTTCTGGAACACAAAGAATTACTTCACTTTCTAGCCAAATCTGTCATGCATTAAAAAAAAGATTTTACATTTTACCTAGTGCTCTTTGGAATTTTTTGAAATTCTAGTGGAGCCTATTGTCAAAAATAGAAGATTTATTTTTTGTATGTCAGGCAAATTACTTCTCTGATCTTTAGTTTTTTTCGTTTGTAAGGTGGCATAATACCTATATCATTACGATTTTTGTGAAGATTAAATAAGATACTGGATATAAATGTCTCCAGTGTCAAAGTTTAATAAATGACAGTAATCATTATTACATTTACTAAATGATGGTAATCGCTACTATTCTACTACTAGTACAACAACAACAGCTACTAAAAACACAAAAGGGCCTGTTATCCCATGGAGAATCAAGGACTTAGAAGAAAAACAGCTAATTTTAAAAACAGTGAAAACTTTAGCTTTCTAAATATGTTTCTCACATATATGATGTGTGAGAGTGTTTTTATTTTTTAACACCACCCTGAAGTAGCGAATCACAGAGCTCCCTGTAGGACTTGAGCCCTGTCCCTTGAGCTCTACCTTTGATAGGGGTATGTGTGTGGGCTCCAGGCGAGGTTCAGTCAATAACCAGTGTGCGAGTCCACAGCGGAAACCCTTCCGCTCCCCACAGCCTGGGTGGGCGAGCTGAAAGAACACCATTTATCGGAAGAAAGGTGCTACACATATACAACGAAGTGTTATATTTATTATTATTTCTATTTTAAATTATCCATTGAAGAAAGAAGACATGGCAAGAATTTTTAATGAGGCCCAGGGTCAAACTGGGTTCAGGAGCCCAAAGGGAAACGTGGCAGTGTTCTGACTGTGATGCATGTGACCTTGGGCAGGTCAAGTCACCTCTCAGCCTCATTGCCTGTGTATGAAGCAGAATCATGGGGCTGTAGTTTTTGGGGATGTCAACATCTCAAACACTATGATTCTCATCTCTCCAGCCCACACCCCCTGAGCTCCCTAGCTCACTGACTTCTAAGACCCACCATCACAGTTTTGCCAAAGAACACTGTTTATCCAGCAATGTCTACCCAGAGTCCCCCTTTCTCTAACGTGAAAAACAGAAACCAGAGCCACAATAAACACAGAATCCTTCATGGGGGTTTGGTCTCTCCCACTTCATGAGATGCTCCTTTAACTCAGATGTGTCGTTGGAACGTGAGGAACTCCAGCCAGGTGCCCCCATTGCCGTCTAAGGAAGGAAATATTTAGACCCCATAGCCTGTGAGTGAGGGGAGCCACGTGCAAAAGTAAGCCACACCTAGACACAGCTGGTAGTTGTGTTTCTAAGAAGACTTGAAAACAAGCTTGATCCTGCCAAGGGGACAGGACCGTATCCCTCAGCCTGGGAGGCAACTCCAGGGAATGAAACCACAGCCATGGTGTATGACCTCTTAGATGAAGGGGGTAGCTGACAGGCAGTGCTCCCTTTGGGGTCTAAAAAATGGGTGGCTGGAACGCAAAGACATATGTCTCTTACTAGCACATGCTGGGAAAGGGCAGAGATGCTAGTGGGAGGCAGAACCCCTCCCTCCAAGCTTCCGCGTGGCCCCATGGCTCTTAAGCTTTGGGGGCCCCATCTCTCACTGGAGATCACAAGCCATGACATGGGGGCTGCCCTATCCTTGTTTCCCAAACGTCTATGATTCAAATGCCACAGTCAAGATGTTTGTCGTATCCACCTGTTACCTGTCCTTTTATTTCCTCAATATTTGCATTTAAGTTGATTTCTTTTTCTACTTTAAAAGATGTTTCTTTTAAAAGGAAGCTTTCTGTTACTAGCAGAAAGGAAAAAACAGTATCCTCACCACAATTAGAAGTTGACCTCTCTGTCTCTCTCTCTCATACACACACACACACACCCCCTCCCCCCAATGAAAAAGAAAGCAAGATCGTTAAGTCCTAGCTAGGGGCTATTGTCTGTGGAACTCTGTGGGCCTGCGTCTTGCTCTCTTTTTGTTAGAGCGCAGATTAGCAAGTGTTAGACTTAGCAGCACAGCCACGGGAGACTCTCTCCTTGGTGTAGTAAAGAAGATTCACAGAAGACAAAGGAATGGATCGCGTTTGTTGAGTTCCCCCCCATCCCCCACCCCTTCCTGTTTGTAGGCTTTTTTTGTTTTCTTTTGGGAGTATAGTTGCTTTACACTGCTGTGTCAGTTTCTGCTGTACAGCAAAGTGAATCAGCCATGCATATACATATATACCCTCTTTTTTGAATTTCCTTCCCATTCAGGTCACCATAGAGCACTGAGTAGACGTCTCTGTGCTATACAGTATGTTCTCATTAGTTATCTATTTCATACATAGTAGTGCATATATGTCAATCCCAGTTTTCCCAGTTTATCCCACCCCTTCTTTCCCCCTTGGTATCCATATGTTTGTTCTCTATGTCTGGGTCTCTGTTTGTGCTTTGCAAATAAGATCATCTAGACCATTTTTCTAGATTCTACATACACGAGTTAATATATGATATTAGTTTCTGCTGAGCCCCTGTTTACATGCAGTCCACCATTATGTGAGACAGCTACTCCTATTATTTCCATCCCTTTCCCAGCTAAAGGCACCGAGGCTGAGAGAGAATAAATCACTTGTTCAAAGCACACAGCTAGTTACGTGTACAGACATAGTGGGAATCAAAGTGATTTGTCTCTGGAGCTGGAGTTGGTCACCACGGGGCTATTTCTTCTCATTTGTGGTGGGTCAATGTTATTTAATGCTCTGACTTCATGACAGAGCATCTCAAGTGTTGCCTAAAAGCATTTCCTACATCATGAGTTATAGGGAGGCATTGCCCTGCGTGAAAGCAAGGAGCGTTGCACCTGAAACCTAGGAAGCGTTTGGTAGGTCTTAGTTCCCTCTCTCTCCAATGCTCCTCCATGCGATAGATCATCCTGAACCCTGGCTCCAAAGATGCTTGAGGGGAAGGGGCCACTTCAAGTTGTCACAGCTTAAAGACACTTGCCGTCATTCTTGGATAATCCGCAACTTGCAGGCAGCCTTCAGTGGTGACTTGCTTTGCAGAGTGGACTTTCCAACTGCGGAGAGAAGGAACTGACCAATGACAGCACTATTCTGTCTTTGCTTCACTGTGTACCTCAGTGACTGGTGCAGGACCCTCTGTAAATATTCACCGAAAGAGTGAGAAAATGTTTGGTGTTTATTATATTTCTAATAATAATACCATTGATAATAAAATGGCTACATTATGGAGCTCTTACTCTGTGCCTGACCCTGTAGTAAACATTTTCCCTGGATTATCTTATTTTATTTCTGCAACAACCCTATGATGTAGGTACTATTGTCCTAGTTTACAGACGAGGAAATTGAAGCTTCGATAGTCAAGTAAGTGTTTGACTCTAAAGCCTGTGAGTGTTTCCAACTCTAGCTGATACTGTTACCCTCCAGGGCTGCCAAGTGGCTCTAAGTTCTGGTAAGTTTGGTGGAAGATGGTCAGGGTCTTTGAGCACCAGCTCTGACTTTACTGACAGTTTGGGTCCCTGGCCTACGAAGCTCTCGGTGTGGTACGGTGGTTGCTCTGGCTTTGGTCTCAGACGGGCCTGAGTCCAAATGGTCCTCTGCCAGCTACTGGCCATGTGATGTGAGGCAAGCCGCCGAGCTTCCCTGAGCCCCAGGTTCTTCATCCCAGCACAGAATGTCACAGCAGAGTGCACACGGACAGCACTCAGCACCCTGCCCCCAGGGCTAGCTAGCATGCTATCCAAGGTATTTATTACGACTGAGAGGAAGCAAAGAGGACCTGGGCTGGTAAAGAGCAGTCGTTGGAGTAGGAAAACAGAGATGGAAACAGAGTTCTTTCCATTTCTTTGTAACTTTGGTGAATGTATCAGACGAGGCCTGGGAGAGCTGATTTCCTCCTTTCTTGGAAGCACCTCTGGTGAGCCAACCATCCCACCCCAAGGACCCCCAGAATGAGCCTTCAGCACTTCTAGTTGGTGGAGGCATGGCCTCCTGAGCCACGTGGCCAACCCTGCTGGCTGTTCCCTAAACGGCCCGCAAGGATGTGTCATTTTAGGAAATGAATTCCCGCACACAGCAGCCAGAGGCAGATGGAACGCCCAAGATGCACAGGCGGGGATGAAGTGAGTGTGAGCAGGGCAGGGGGCACAGAGGAGGAGCTGGAGGGTGGCCTGGGTCTGCAGGGAGGAAGGGACAGGAACTCCTGGAGCTGGCCTGGACTTAGCTGAAGTTCAGCCCTCTCCAGCCTGGGCACTGGTGGCACCATGCTTTTCCTGACCCTCAAAAATCACTTCCACCGTGGAGTGTCCATTCTGACCTTGAGGAAGACTCTGCCAATCAAACATGGCCTCTCTTCCTCATCCATCCTCCCCACCCCACCACTCCCCCTTCCTTCCAATCACGGCATCAACCCTCATTTGCCTGTTTACTTGGTTTTGTGGTTTTTAACTTAGATGTGGTTAGAGAGAGGTGGGGTCAGAGGACAGGCTCCCCACCCCGCTCCTCCACCTCTCCAGACAGTCAGAAGTGTCCCTCTTTGCCCAATGTGATACTGTTGGCACAGCAGATGGGGAAATCCTGATTCAGTTTCTCTGGGGTGGGGCCTAAGTATTGGTATTTGTTAAAAGCTCTCAGGTGATTGAGAGCCACGGGTCTAGTTATTGAAAGAACTGGGATGACTGACTGGTACTTAGTGGGCAAATCACTGGGAAAAGTTGGGCCCAGCCCTAGCAAGAAGTAGCGTTGCTTATTCCTGCATAACTATTAGCTAAGGATGGTTTGATAATCTAGAGCCCTTTGACAAGCCTTTCAAAAGCTTCTTCCCAGCATTTCATGGATGTGTACAAAGAGGATCTCTTTGTCCAGCTCGTTTGACTCCTGCCAAAGTGGCGCTTGCTCTCAGCAAACCCCTGGGAGAACGAGGACATTATGACACCCGTGAAATGATTTAGCCCAGCTGGTAGTGGTGGTGGTAAGAGAGACGAGCCAGGACCAGGAACCTCGAGGGTGCTCAGATCATTCCCGAATTCTCCAGATGTTATTGAACTGGTGGGCGTGCCCTAGAATAATGAGCTCCACCCACCACGATCTGCAGGATGCTAGAGACCATTCGATCTACCGGGAGAGCCGGGAGGGTATAAAGAGAAAGAGGGCACTGTCAGTGCTGCTTCTTGCCCACAGATTTATAGCACAGAGGACAGGCTTAGCGCCTCAGTGAGACTCTGCAGGGGATTTTTAAAGGAAAGGATGGGTTTCTTGGTGGGCGTGCGTATGTGGTGAGGTTAGATAGTCAGAGTGGTGGTGGTGTGGTGTCAGGAAACGCCAGGTGCACACGGCAGGCCTACGGGGGTCTCAGTTATGAAGGGCATGAGACCCACGGATGAGACCCCGCCCGGCCCTGCCCCACCCTAGGCTCTTAGACCTCAGGTGCAGTCTCAGCTCTGCAGTTTGTGGCAAGGCGATCTGTAAGAGGCTCCTCTGTGTTTTACTGACTTTTCCCCTTCCCCAGGGAGGTGGCCCTGTCCCAGATTCATGACCCATCAGCAACAACCAACTAGAAAAGATGATAGCAAATGAGATCCCGTTCACAGTGGCAGCTAAGCCCACAACAAATCTGGAAATTAACCTAACAGAAAATTGCCTGAAACCTTTTTGGAAAATTTTAGTAATTCTTTTAAAGAATGTAAAAATTAAAGAATGATATTGTACCAGAATATCTTTAATGTAAATGAAAACACATACACTCCATTTTAAAAAAGATTGAGACATACTCAAGGTCTTCTGGTAAATAAGAGAATGCCCCTGGGCGGGGTGCCGGGGGTGAGGCGTGGGGGACAAAATAGGGAGTGACAGACAGATGCATATACATTGTCACATAGCACTTAAACCCATTTCCTCAGCAAATGTTAATTGCTCTCCTGAATACTCACACGAAATAGGCAAATTCGGCATACTGTCACCATCATTACGCATGTCCTTTTTTGGTAAATTATCAGATTTTAGACTTCCTTGAGGGCATGGATTATTTCCATGGCCCTTAACTCAGTGCCTTGCATGTAAAAGGCCTCAATATATATTTTTGTAAAAGTACCATTAACAGTAATTTTTAAACATGATAGAATATATGTTCTAGAAAACTTAACATATGTGCATTATTGAGGAAATTTAGAAGATGCAGATTATGAAAATCTGGAAAATGCCAATAAGTCAAAAGTGTATTAAACTCATCCAGAATATCAACATTTACGGATACCCAATAAGAACATTTCAGGTATGTGATTCCAGTTTTCAAGTAGGGTATGTTTTTTATGGTCACTGGATGACTTTTTAATTTTTTCACCTAGTAGTTTTGCCTTTTTGTAGTTTGAATGAAAAAAGCATTTAGAAATGAATTCAATTTACAACAATATTCGCTCTGCAAGGCTAAGTGCAGCGTGTACGAGACGGGAATCACCCGCCTGAGGGCTAGTCTGCAGGCAGCTCTGAAGGAAGAGGAAGGGGCTGGCCAGATTCAGCATGGGTGTGCCTGGTTGATGAAGGGAAGTGGTGCAGAGGGCAGCAAGCTTGTTCTGTAAAGAGCCAGATGTTCACATGTGCGGGTCACACCATCCCTGTCACAACGACCCAACTGTGCTGTGAAAGCAGCCATAGATGATATGTGAGCAAATGAACATGGCCGTGTCCCGGTAAAACTTGATTTATAGATATGGAAGTCTGAATTTCACATACTTTTCACAGTTTTCAGAGGAAAAAGACCAGAGGCAAGCGAGAGCTCAGCAAATCGAAAGAACTAACAGAAGGTGGTCACAGACCACTGAGTGGGAGCCGGAGGTGAGGGATGTGGCTGCAGGGGCTTCAGCGCCTGAACACTTGGCTCCAGGTGTCACTAAAGGGTTTGAAGGTGTGGAGCTGGATCAGCTGGAAGGAATGTAGAAGTGGGTTCATTCCGGGATGGCACTGAGGTTTGAACCATGGCTCAAAGTGTTTTAGTCCAGAAAGTCTGCTTTCAGATTTTTCTGTACTCTTTCAAGGAGACAAAGCACCCAGGGAAACAACGTCCCACCTTGGGAACACCCAAGATTTAATGCAACTAACGACTTGGGGTTGGATAGGAGCTGTGTATATCAATCACTGTGCAAGCAGGATGGATGGGCTGTGGGGTCCCTGCAAAGTCAGCCGGGGTTATGTCTTCCTCACTCTTCTTGTTATGACACTGCTATACACCTGCCATTTCCTCCTCCCGGGTCCACAGCTACAGTGTTCCCATCAGTCCCTCCCACCTTATCCCCAGGTCCCTGATTCAAAAATCAGATCACATGGTCTACATGGCCTGTTACCTTCCCGACCAGTCTCATCCTGCTTTAAATGCTACATTGAAATCTTCATATCTAGAGGCTCACTATTTCTTCCCTGCCTTCCCTCGCCTCCTTGCTACCCTAGGTGGCAAGTCTGTGCAATGACTTGCATGGAGCTGAGGACAGGTTATGTTTATTCCCATTTCATCCAATTCCACTGAAATTAACATATGCCTGGATGACACATGACACATCACAAAATCTAAGTGGGGTTGTTTTTCTACCTTGAGTTCCTGATCTTAGCCCGGTTCCTTGCACCTTTGCCCAGATTTCCTGGACCTGCGTGTTTTGGTGCAAATACCTGCCTATTTAACGCCATTGCTCTTCCCAGTGCAAGAAAGCTCTCGGCATTTGGAAGTGTGAGATTGGATTCCTCACCCAGGGAAGATTTGAAGAAGCGAGGCATGGTCTGCACCTTGCAGATTGGCTGAAAATTTTAAGCAGGGTTTTCCAAGCGGACTTCGTTTGCCAGCCTCAGTTATGAAACAATTAATACACAGCACATAAAACTGTCCAGTCTCTTTGTTCTTGCTGTCATATCATCCGTAATGATGGCAGGCGCTGACCTAAAGAAGCGGCCCAAGTGTCCGTGTATACAGAGAAAGAGGTGAAGAATGGGAGCGAGGGGGAGACACACACCTCACAAATATAGCTCACATTTCTCCGAGAGCACGACTGTGCCTAACGCTTTTCTCGTGAATAGTTCGGGTCATTCCGGAAAAAAAAAAAAAAGAAAGAAAAAAAAAAGGAAAAAAAAAAATCTATATGAAATTTAAGCCCCCTTTCTCATTTCATTGAAAAACCTTTCAGACAAGCCATTTTTCATACTTAAGACTTTTTCAAATCTCTCCTAACCAGTTACACTCCGTATTGTATCTTTCAGAGCTGGCGGTCAGCCAGCAACAATCCTTAAAAATCCCTTTACAGTTTTAAAGGAAAATACAAGCTCTCATTTACCACTGGATGGAGTCAGAAAATAAAAGCTTAATGCCTTGACAGGCCTGGATATTTTTTTGAGGCCTAAGTCTGATTTATGGCAGTAGCCGGCAAACCAGGCTGGTGAAATATTTGCTGCTGCTCCCAGGGATATGGAAAAATGAAGTGTGAAGTTCTGGGGAGAGCAAGCCACAGCCTTCCAGTCACTAAACACTCCCACCAAGTTGGCAGGGGAACAGAGCCCTGGGCTGCAAGCTAAACCTCAAAGGAATAGGGAGGGAGAGAGGGGCCGCGCGTCGTGTCAAAATACTGCCAAGGCTTAACGCTCGCCATACATTTTGCGACACGGGGTGGGATGTTTATGAGGGGGGTTTAGGGAGGAAAGAGAAGAGAAACGTTTTCTTCCTCCTTCCTTTCTTTTATTTTCTTTACAGCTTCCCTGTTAGGGGTTTCACTCCAAGTTGAAGAAATTAAGAGCAACGACGGGACTGTAGGAAGTTGCTTAAGCCCCCATCATAAAACCGCTCAGTTCGAAAAAATATGATCTGGTAGAGAGAAAGCACTGCCTTGCCCTAGGGCTCATAGCTTCAGGGCAGGAAGACCGACCCACCTTCCCACATCCCCACATCCCCACATCATCCCCAGATCTGAGCGTGGGAGCCGGGATTTTCATTCCCATGAAAAGAGAATTTCCTAGAGGTAAAAGTGAAGTGGGTTTTTTTCCCTCCGAATGTTCTTCACGTGAGTCATCACAAACACATGCCAGGTAAAACACCGGTGTGTTGTTTTTGTTTTATCTTTCCTTTATTTCAAAATAAAAAGAAATAGAAATAGACCTCCACTGTTTAGGTGTGTTTTTAACTTCGGTTTTCTGAGGTAGAGTCTTAGATACCCAGGCTTGTCGCAAAGGGCTTCATCTGCACTTGGTATTATTCACAGGGAAGATGGGTGGAGGCCTGTGGAGAAAAGGGGGTTGATTTTTGTTGTGTTTTGAAGTGAAAAAGCTCTCTTCTGGGTGATATTTGTGATAAACCAAGGCAAGGAAGGGCAAAGAAGAAAAACATGCAACTCATTTTCTACCCCCTTGAACTTATCTTTGGAAGATCAATGTCGAAATCTGATTCATCTGAGAGCTAAAATATGCCTCTTTATTATTATTATGTTTTAGAATTTTAATAACAGCATCACTAACCGCGGGCTGGAGATTTATGATATTGTGAATTGAGTCTTTGGGTCCGTGAAAGCAGGCTCAGTAATTACAGAAACGTTTATACTCATGTACAGCCTCCCTGCCTCCATCCCTCTCTAAATCACTAATAAACACACCTACTCTCACTCAAACAGACTCTCCCAGACGCACTTTAACACCCCCACAAAAACGGCCTCACTCATTTTCTCCCTTATCGCAAAGTTAAACTCAGAGATACTTCAAGTCCGTGAACGTGTATTGACGGACGCTCATCATGTATAAGGTATTGATGGGCAGTGGAGGGGGCGGGGGGACTTGGAGAGAATACAAAAGCAAGATTCTGGTCCTAGACCTCAAGACATTTGCAATGTAATGGAGGGAGAAACAGCTTCTCGATGCATTTACCTCGCAGTAAAACTTGATTGTGGTAAAACCATAATATGTGCTTTTCTTCCTCCCCACGTTGGCAGAAGAAGAGAAACTAAGAGACTCTCCCAGTGCCACCAACAGTAACGGCAACCGTGATTGAGCTCGTGGGATGTGCTGGCACTTGGCTCCTCATGCCTTATGTCCTTGAATCCCCGACAACCCACTCAGAGTCTCCTCACTCTACAGATGAGGAAACCGAGGCAGAGGGTGGTTAAGGAACTTATCCAAGATCACTTAGCAAGGAAGTGTGGGCTGGAGATTCACAGCGTCTTTTCAGAGCCTCTTTGGTCCCTCCACAGAGCTGAGATGAAACCTTCAGTCTCCTGCCTCCTGATCCACTGCTTTTCTTACCTGTCTCTGGCCCCCAAGCCTTTGATGATGAGGTGGAATTTGAAAGAAAAAGAAAAAAAAAAACCCACAACGTTTTACCCTCTTGTTTATTTTTGAATGGGTTTGGGATGAAGAGGCGAGGGAGTGCTTTGCAAACTATTTTTGTTTATTTGGAAGCACCTAGATTTCAGCCTGAAGGAGGTTTGGAAACACTTGAAGAGATTTTGAATACAGTCATTTCGAAGCCATACATCTTGCAAAAAACTTGTTTTGGGACACTGAGAAATCCAGGGCATGTACAAGGTGACTGGACCTCCAGGGTGGTTGCCCTGGCTTTTGGTAAGCGACATGCTGAAAGCGATCATGGAACTCTGAATTTCCTCCATGGTGACTGCCACACGCATACAGGCCTTAAAACACACACGCACAGTTCAAATATTTTAGCAAATGTCCTGGCTTTCTTCCACCACTAAAATGAAAGTGAAGGTGAAATCATTTGGGGGCCCCTGGAGCCGACTTCTCACCCCTGATAGCGGCCCATAGATTTAAATGTCTCACAGGAGACCCAATTAAACATGAGTGAGATCCCAATTCACCAAAGGATCATATTTTCTGGCCATTTTCATCACTCACACTTCCCAGCAATTTAACAATGAGTTTAGGATATGACTTTTTCCCCAGGCACCCCTCCCACCCCTTTTATTTTATTTTATTCGGAATCTGGAATTCTAGGTGGCTCAAGTGTCTGGAAATTCCGAAAGGCAGGTTTTTCTACGTAAGTAACCAGGGGCTCTCTCCACACACCCTGTTTTTGTTACGATCCGAAGTTATCACAAATGAGGGCTGATGGGAGTCTCCGGATTTTGCTGACAATCATCATTCAAGAGGATCCCTGGGATATAGCGCAAGGGAGCCTACGGAGCGCTGTGGCTCATACCAAGAAGGTGTTTGTTGAATGGATTAATGAGTGAAGAGGTGACACCTCTTGCTTCCGACCACTGGAATAACAGAGGTGGATGGTGGTACAGCAGGTGCTTCTCGCTGCTGGCCCCAGAAGGACCCCCATCTAGTGTGGCTGATCAAGAACAGCATCTTCACACTGTAGTATGCATCCTTCTGGGGGGGAGGGACTTGAATTCTCCAGGGGTTATGCAGATGCTCATAGGCTTTAAAGGCATGGGTTTTAGATCCTTCACTTCCATCTTTTCTAAAATTCATCAGCCTGAGAATATCATTCCTTTACAATGATGTTACAAAAAACAGCATCCTCTCACCCACCCCAATCTCACTATAGCTCACTGCCCCAGTGTCTAAATATCCTCTGGGTCTCTAAATGAAGAGATCATTTGAAAAGGCATTTTGCCCCAGGGACAGTCCCAGGAGGACAAAGCAAAGACAGCTTTGGGGAGAAATACTGAAAGAGGACAGAGCTTTATTCTGTCCCATGACAAACTCATAGCAAGTCTCCATGTATGTATGTCTGTATCTGCCATCAGTATCTACCCACTCATGTGCTGATTTAGAATGACAATTCAGAAATGAATTAGTTGCCACGGGGACATGTATGAACGCACTTGTTTGAATTGAAAAATGAAGTTCGGGTTTTTCTTGTGAGAAAAAGAGTCGATTTGGCTAATTGGATTGGCAGTGAGAACTGCTTAGTCATTTAGGTCCTATGGCTGAAAAGGAATCTGTTGCAATAAGGGTTTGATGAAACAGAGCTAAAGTACAAGTAGAGAACACCAATTGCCAGATGGTACATCCTTTAATACTATCTACATGTATGATAATGAGATGTAGATGTTATCTGAAAAATGTAATTTTAAAAATTTCTTTTGCGAGTACACACACACAAAATCACTTGAAGACCCCTGGTTTAGAGAAAGTTTGGAGACATAGGCAAGGAGGAAAACTCATTAAAAGAAAGGAGCCCGGGATTAGAAAAATGCTCTTGAAATTGCAGAAATCTAAGCAGAGGTGGAAAAAAGAAGGTGAAAGAGATTAGGAGACCCTGGGGAGAATATTCTGCTGCCTATCCTTAGGCATGAGTTTGGCTTATGAGAGATCTTGGAGAGCTGTCCTATCTAATGAGGACACCCGTAGCACTCAGGTAAATTTGTTTTATCCCTCAGAACACTTTGGAATTTAACTTTCTTCTCACCCAATTTGACTTTCAGAGAATCAGGTCATCAGAACATTTGTACAAAAACCATGAGTTTGTTAGAGTGTTTTTTTCAATTTGTTAGGGAGAGTATTTCTGAGTCTTACTAAGAAATCACTGTGGTCATGTATACATGTGACTGTTCATCCCATAATAGGCCATGTTGATATATTAGATCTACTAAGTAGGTGATTCTGAAGTAGCTGGGGCGGTAGAAAGGTGAATACCAGGAGGACAAACTCCCCATAGAAGTATTTACGCTGGGGTACCTTAAAAAGAGAACACCTCCTAAAACATACACTTTGAAGGAGCTTTGCAAAAGACATGCAATTTGATGCCGATGTTACGCCAGGGTTTGCAGTGTTTAGCTGCCTAATTTACTGCTATCTGGCCTCTGCGACACTCCCATCAATCTGTCAGCCGAATGAGTTCTAATTATGCATCTTGTAACCTGGTGTGCTATAGCACACTGTGTTCAAGTGGGGATAGATCTTCAAGATTTACTGCACATACGCTGATAAGATCCCTGGGTCTCCAAGCTGGGGAGGGTGAAGGAGGGGGTGAAATCTGCTTCCTCCCCATCACAGGCAGAAAGGAGCAGACGGGCATGGCAGAAGAAGACAAAGGTTTAGCCAGTGACTCAGTGCACTCTTAGCCTGAAAAATGCAAAGTACTTTTGAATATGTGCTTTAATGCATACAGGCAATGGATAGCCCAGAATATACAGAATCTATAATCAGTTTGTTTGAGGGGTTGTTAGAAGTTTCACTCCTCCTGCTGCCAATCTGGCTGCCTATGTCCTGCTACTATTTCTAGAGGGATATGGCAGTGAGGCAGGAGAGGGAAAGGTTTAGGAGGGAACTGACTTTTATTATGCATCAGGTTTTTTGTTGTTGTTTTTATTTTTTTGTTTTGTTTTTTTACTTAGGTCATCTCCCTGAATCTTCATCAAAATCCTGCAAGGTGTACACTGTAATTTTCAGTCCCAGGGAGGCCCAGATTGTGTGTGTGTGTGTGTGTGTGTGTGTGTGTGTGTTGGGAGAGATGTGCAATCCTGCAGCCCCTGTCTCCTGGGGAAAGCTGAATGCCTCTGATTTCTTTTTCCACCAGCTTGCTTTCTCTTAAGCAAGTGACTGATGCTTCCTTTTTTAAAAAAATTTATTTATTTTTTATTTATTGGCTGCATTGGGTCTTTGTTGCTGCGTGCAGGCTTTCTGTAGTTGTGGAGAGCAGGGGCTACTCTTCATTGCAGTGCACAGGCTTCTTATTGCGGTGGCTTCTCTTTTTGCAGAGCATGGACTCCAGGTGCGCAGGCTTCAGTAGTTGCAGTGTGTGGGCTCAATAGTTGTGGCTCATGGACTCTAGAGTGCAGATTCAGTAGTTGTGGTACACGGGCTTAGTTGCTCCACGGCACGTGGGATCTTCCCCAGCCAGGGCTTGAACTCATGTCCCCTGCATTGGCAGGCAGATTCTTAATCACTGCACCACCAGGGAAGCCCACGGATGCTTCTTAAAACGGGCTTTGTGGATTTCTGATTGGTGTTCCAGTCTGTGCTGGGGGCTTCCACTCCGCTCCCTCCATCTACCAGGAGGTTGGGAGAGATAAGTCAGATAATGCCCATAAAAGGCTTTTAACCCCTTAGGAGAAAGTTGTCCTCGTGCAAACACTGCGTCCCATAACCATTCCACGTGTGTTCTTAGCCCCACCTGTCCTCAAGGAGCTGGAGACAATCCTGGATGACGAGGCCTCCTGTCTGGCCACTGCTGTGTCCACTCCTTCTGAAACAGACAGTTGTCCTGGAGAGACTTTGCAGTGCCGCCCCCTGCCCCCCCAAATATATCTTTGTTGGGGGGTGAGAAAAAGAAATCTTTGTTTCACAAACACATTGACTGGCTTTCTTTTTTTTTTTTTTTTCCTTGCTGTTTATCCCAAACTTAACCAGAGTCATAGCAGGAACTTTAGATGGTGTGAGTTTGACCTTTAAAAAAGGCCATGGTGCAGGCTTATTTTCAATTTTAGTATTAAATCTCATTTGCTCTCAGCCTAATTTCTTTGAGGCTCATCTTGGCTTTGCTGGCTTAGAAAGCAAAAGATTTCACTTTTTTTGCAACTCTATGGACTAAATAAAAAATATTAAGGCCCTGGAATCTGGTTGAGACCCCAGGATAGGCCCCCAGACACTGGTGGAAAGGAATCTTTAAATGACCCCAAATATATAAGACCTTGGGTTTCATGGGCTACCCTCAGACTCTCTGCCAGCAGTGCTCAAGCTCCTTTCAACCACATCGGAAACCGAGTTCTCTAAAAAGAAAATGTAACCATGATAAGTTGTGTCACTTTGGTGATATATCTCCCAGAATATTATAAACGGGGTAGCTGAATTTTTCACTGCCTTAGAGAGGTCCACAGCCAGAGATCTGAGGATAGAAAGTTCAAGTCTCTCTCCATTAAGAAATTTAATTCACATTTTGCTTGGCCCCAGCCTTTGATTAATACTCTGGATACGTCATGCAGCAGTCCTTAGGATTATGAAAAGTGATTTGTCTAATCTGTGTGTCAGTCTCCTCTGGGGTCTGCCTATGGGGAAAAAAACCCCCAAAACCAAGAAACCAACACTCTGTAGCTATTGATTTCATAGCATTTGCTCAGCATTTGCCTTAACATTCTGGCCAAGTGGATACAGAGCAATTTGATCCATGGAGTGTGGCGAGAGTGTTGTCACCATCTACAGACCCAATTCATCTGGAGGATTTCATGTTGCACATATCAACACTGGAAGTAGGTTTTAATGAAATCTCTAGCAAAGTGAAGTTCATAGAAAAGTGAATGTAAAAACATATGCTTATGATTCCAGCTGGCTGGTAGAGGTGCAATCAAAGTTGCACAGCATCTAGGTCTTCAGTTCAGACTCTTGGCCAAGGAATAGATTTTGCATGACCTGAGTCAATGCTAGGCTGAAGGACAATTGTGAAGGAAGAGCATCACCACTGCTGGTCTACAGTAGTCTTTTATGAATGTCAACTAGCCCTCCTCTCTCATCGTTTTTCCTTTCTCAGTCACCATTGACTCGTTTCTCCATCAAGGCGATATCTTAACCTCTCTATCTACCTTTTCGCCCACAAATTGAATTTCTCCTGACCTAAGCTGGCATTATCTCAGAATCACTCTTTCTTCCCAAGAGATGGTTAGCCACTTAGAGGTACACACCTACTTAAATAAACGTGCCCAAGGTGATGCATATTCCTTACCTCAAAGTATTAAATCAAATGGGGAGATTTTCATGGCAGTTGCTCAGGAAGATTAGCTGGAACAAGTGGGGCTTTTATAAGTCTCTGTATTAGAACTCACATGGTGGCCTATTGCTTCAAGTGGGGTTTGGCCCTACCTGGAGGGGTGTTTTATGCAAGAGTCTTGCTTTAATTAGTTATGTGAACCAGAGAAAGATGTGGAGGCACCAGAGATGAGCAGCATAGGGAGCTCAGATGTTGGTGGGCTTGGATGGGGAGCCTGTCGTTCTAACTTGAGAAGTGCAGGCAGGGCTGAAAGAGTCTTGAGAAGTCTCCCTCACCTTCACCTAGGCTTTACACTAAGGAGACTTGAAAAGCAATGAGTTACTGCAAAATGAGATCGCATAGCCTTCCAGGGAACAAATTTTAACATCTCATGGATCCTTGAATGGATCCTTGAAAGGAAAGATTTTCCCAATGAGACAGAGATGCACTTTCTGCTGTTTTGTTTTGCTTTGAAAATATTAAGCTAGTGCTTACCAGCAAACAGTGATATCACTTCCTATATTAAATATTGTTATTTCTGCTCCTTTGTAGAGCAAATAATCCCTGATATTTGAGTTTTCTATTCCTAAATCTTGCATTATTCTTATCAGTTTTCTCAGGGCTCATCCCATGTTCCTCACTTTATTTTAGGGGGATGACATCCCAGTTGAAGGAGAACATTGAACTATGTTCGACAATATGCCATACAGTCTAAAGTCAGTGTTTGAGTCCTATCGCTACCACTTAAAGACTGAGATGTGCCTAAGTCTCAGCTTCCATATCTTCAGAATGGGCATGACTAGGTTTCCCTCCCTCCCAGCATTGCTACAGAATTAAATTTGAAATATGGTAACACATTTCTTGGCACCCGGACCATGGATTGTACGTAATAAAAACCAATTTGTATCTGCATCGTGTATGATCAAGACCAAAACAGATGAAGTTACCTGAATTACCAAGACCATAGTGACATCTAGACACATCATAGTATCACTATTGAAAGACAGAGGCAAAGAGAAAACTTAAAAGTAGTAAGAGAAAAACAACACAATACATACTCAGTAACAACAATATGATTAAAGTTGAATTTCCATCAGAAACATCGGAAGTCAGAAGGCAAGGGATGACATATTCAAAGCACTGAAAGAATAAAAAGCCAACCAAGAATCCCGTATCTGACAAAACTGTCTTTCAAAAGTGACAGTGCTGAAACATTTTTCCAGGCAAACAAATACTGAGAATGTTCATTGCTAGCAAAACTAGCTTACAAGAAATGACTTCAAAGAGTAGCTTGAAATCCACACAAAGAAATAAAGACCATTGGAAAAGGTAATTATGTAGGAAAATATAAAAGACTGTATTATATATTTTTCTCTTTTCTTCTTATATCAGATGTAAAAGATCATTGCATAAGACAATATTTCTAAAACTGTATTTTAGGGCTTATAGAAAGATGTAATATATATGTCAAAAATAGCAAAAAGAGGGACATGTATGTAACAGAGTTATACTGAAGTAAACTCGATATTGAACTAGAATTAAGTTTGTATTAATCCAAAGTGGATTGTGAACAGTTAAGATATAAACTATAATCACTAGAATAACCACTAAGAAAGCAATTTAAAAATTCAATGAAGGAATTAAAATGGCACAGTAGAAAATATCTACTTGACACAAAAGAATATCGTAAAGGAGGAACAGATAAATTAAGAGCATGAGACAAATAGAAAACAAAACAGAACATGGCAGACATAAATCCAAGCATATCAATAAATGCATTAAAGGTAAGTGGATTAAACACTCCAATCAAAAGGCAGTTTGTCAGATTCAATAAAAAATGAGATCCAACTATGTGCTATCTACAAAGAGATGCACTTTAGATTCAAAGACACAAATAGATTGAAAAAAAAAGATGGGAAAAGATATACCATATAAAAAAATAAACATAAGAGAGCTAGATTGTCAAACAAAATAGACTCTAAGACAAAAAATGTTATTAGGGACATGGAGGGGCATTTCATAATGATAGCTGGGTCAGTTGGTAAATATAAGGAAGATATAAAACTTATAAACTTATGCACACCTAAGAACAGAATCCCAAATATAGGAAGTAAAAACTGACAAAATTGAAGGGAGAAATAGATAAGTCAACAAAACATTCCACTCAACACCAGCAGAATACATTCTTTTCAAACATACAGGGAACATTCTCCAGGACAGGTTATATGCCAGGTCATAAAGCAAACTGTCAATAAATTTAAAAGAATTAAAACCATCAAAATATTTTTCTGAACACAACGGAGTTACATTAGAAATTAACAACAGAAATAAACAAGGATAACCTCCAAATATTTGAAAATGAAACGACACAAGTCTTGATAACTCATGGGTCAAATGACAAATCACAAGGGAAATTCGAAAATACTTTTAACTGAATGAAAACAAAAACACAACATCAAAATTTATATGAAGCAGCTAATGTGCTTAGAAGAAATTTTGTTTAAATAACTGCTTTATTGAGGTATACGTCACATACCATAAAATTTGCCCTTTTAAGGTATACAGTTCAGTGGTTTTTAGAATAACTCTGTGAGCATTTTGCAACCCTCACCACCAATTTCAGAACATTTCATCATTCTAGAGAGAAACCCCCTACCCATTACCAGTTACTCCATATTATTCCCTTCCCCCATTCCCTTGCAAACACTGATGTAATTTCTATCTCTATGGACTGCCTATTTGGAACATTTCATATAAATAGAATCACATGCTATGTGACCTTTTGTGTTTGCCTTTTTTCACTTTGCATGTTTTTAAGATTCATCCGTGTTGCAGCTTGTGTTTTGTTCCTTTTTTATGAATGAATAATGCATTGTATAGATATACCACATTTTGTTTATCCATTCATTGCTTGATGGACATTGAGATGTTTCCACTTTTTGGCTATTATGAATAACCCTGTTATGAACATTCATGTACAGGCTTTTGTGTGAACATGTGTTTTCCATTATTTTGGGTATATACCAGAGTGGGGAGTTGTTGGGTTATGTAGCAGATCTATGTTTAAATTTTTTGGGAACTGCCAAACAGTATTGCAATGCAGCTTCACCATTTTACATTCCCACCAGTGATAAAGGGCATCTATGGAAAACCCAGAGATAAAATAAATCTTATTGGTGAAAGACTGAAAGCTTTACCCCTAAAGTCAGAAACAAGACAAGGATGTCTGTTCTCACGACTTGCATTCAATGTTGTGCTGGAAGTTCTAGACAAGACAATTAGGCAAGAAAAAGAAATAAAAGGCAACTAAGTTGGAAAGGAAGAAATAAAACTATCTCTATTTGCAGATGACATGCTCTTATATATAGAAAATCCTAGGGAATCCACAGAAAACCTTTTAGAGCTAATAAATTAGTCCAACAAGCTTGCAGGAAAAATGTTAATATACAAAAATTAATTATATTTCTAAACATGAGCCATGAACAATCCAAGAAGATAATTGCATTTACAATAGAATCAAGAAATTTAACCAAAGAAATGTAAAACTTATCTCCTGAAAACTACAAAACATTGTGGAAGGAAATTAAAGAAGACAAAAAAATGGAAAGATATCCTGTGTTTGTAGATTGGAAAACTTAATATTGTTAATATTTCCAAAATGATCTACAGATTCAGTGCAATCCCTTTCAAAATTCCAATTGCCTTTCTTGCAGAAATGGAAAAGTTGGTTTTAAAAGTCATAATGCTCCTTGGATTGTTATGAATTCTGAAAAAAAATTTTGATTTTAACATTTTTGGCAGTGTTCTTGTTGCTTTTATGGAGGAGTTGATTTTCAGAGGTTCTTACTCCATAATTCCATAAATGTTTCTAGAGGGAACTTATACTTTTAAGTGTCTATATTTGAAAAGAAGAAAGATCTCAAATTAATAACCTTAGCTTATACTTTAAGGAACTAGAAAATTAAGTATAAACTAAGCTCAGGACTTCCCTGGTGGCACAGTGGTTAAGAATCCACCTGCCAATGCAGGGGACACAGGTTCGATCCTTGATCTGGGAAGATCTCACATGCCACAGAGCAACTAAGCCTGTGTGTCACAACTACTGAGCCTACGTTCTAGAGCCCGCGAGCCACAACTACTGAAGTCCACGCGCCTTGAGTGCTCCGCAACAAGAGAAGCCACCGCAATGAGAAGCCTGCGCAGTGCATTGAAGAGTAGCCTCTGCTCTCTGCAACCAGAAAAAGCCTGTGCAGCAATGAAGACCCAATGCAGCCAATTAATTAATTAATTAATTAATTAATTTAAAAAAGAGTAAACCAAGCTCAAAACAAACAGAGGGAAGAAAATAATAAAGAATAGAGTGGAAATGAATGAAATAAATAGAAAACAGAAAAGTAATAGAGAAATTCAATGAAACAAAAAGTTGGTTCTTTGAAAAGATCAATAAAATTGACAAAATGTAGGTAGACTGACCAAGAAATGAAGGGAGAGAAGATGCAAATTGCCAAAATTAGTAACGATCCTACAGAAAGTAATAGCGTTAAGGGGGATGCTATGAACAATTTTATGCCAACAAATTAGACAACTTCGATAAAGTGGATGAATTCTTGGAAACTACACCAAAACCAACTCAAGAAGAGATAGAAAATCTGAATAGATCTATAACAAGTAAAGAAATTAAATTGATAACCAAAAAATCTTCCCACAAAGATATATACAAGAGAAAATTTCTGTGAAAGTATTAGGCATAGAGTTGGCCCCAAATAAATGTGAGTCTATTCTCTCTAAGTCCAGGTATCAAAACCATAGCAAAATGTCTTCTCTCCTCCATTAAATCCTACGGAGACCTGCTGTATCCACGGATGTGATTTGAAGAACTATGAATAAAAATCACTTACTTATCAATGAGAAACTCACCTTTGGCCTCATTTCAAGTGGTAAATGCTGAGATCACAGGTTAGGCAAACTAAGGTGTCTTGACCTCAGTCATGAGCAACGACCCTCTAGTGGTGATCACTAACAATAACACACACACTCACTCACACACACACACTCACAACTTATATTGGGCAACTCTTTTCTTCCAATGATTGGAATGGTCAAAAGAAGGGTCATATTTCTAATTGATAGGAGAAGAAACGAGGGAGTCAAAGATAACACACTTGCCACTTGGTTTTCCAACAAAGATAGCATGGAAAAGAGACAGAGGACCTAGGGTCGAGGTCTGATCTGCCACTAACTTGCAGCTGATCTTTATCAAACTACTCTCCCTGGCCTCAATGCCCTCTTTTTAAAAAATGAGAGACTAGATCGTGGATTACCCCGAGAACTCTCACCGCAGAGACATGTCTGACCCTGGCCTGCTGGCACGCTGTCCCATATTTCTTGTCCTATATTCTTGTAAGTGAAGCTGATCCCCCAAAATCAAGGACAAGACAAGGGAGTAAGGGAGGCTTACTTTGGTCATGTGACCACCTGGGTGAGATTGGGCATTACAACTAGAAAAGAAAATAACCTTGCATAATGAGCTCAGTGTCCAACTTAGGAAGTTAGGAGAAATGCAAGAGTAAAGGTGAGGTGGGAGGAAGGGGAAAATACTAGTATAAGCAGGAGTTAAAGGAACAGAAACAAAGAGTCAAGAGGCGACTGACAAAGTCAAAAGCTGGTCCTTTGAAAAGATAAATCTGTGGGAAAATTAAGCAAGAAAGAACCGAAAGCATGAGCAAACCAGGATAAAAAGGGACATAACTATACACACGTCTATCTTGAATACTTTCATGCCATAAATTTGAAAATTTATATGGATAATTTCTTATTAAAATAAATTATCAAAATTGACTCAGAATAAATTAAAAAAATGAATAGATCTATAACCATTGAAAAAATTAAAACAAATTAGTGGCTTGGTCTAAGGAGGTACCTCCCAGCCCTGGTGGTCTGTGAAACTCTCCCTCACTCTCTCTGCCTCTTTGTTTTCTTGAGTGTTTTCAACATGCAGAATCAATGCTAGAATTCCTTCCACTTGGGGTGACAACTCCTGGGTGGGCAAATTAGAAGATGTGTGTCCAATGGGAAGTTGGTAGTCTAATGCCCTCGAAAGGGTAGGCATAGGGGGGCATCATTTCTATTTTAAAATTGGTGTTCTAGCAGGCAGTGGGTGTAGGGGTCATGGCCACACTTGGGTCTGCACATGAGAGGGTAGGTCTCCAGTTAGTTCCTAACTCCTGAGATGCAGTGGGGAGAGGAATAGAGGGAGGGGCTGTGGCAACAGAGTTCTTTGTGCATCTCTCTATGGCGACCACACAGAAGGCTCCTGAACCCTACCAGGGACACCGAGGGGGTAGAAAGAGTCTGAAACCTCTCCACTTCTATCCCAGAGCTGCAGGCTCAGCAAGGATGAATATATTCTACACCTGGCCTTACACTATGTGGCCTGCTGACTCTTCTCAAGTCTTTCTGTAGAAAAGGCATTGTTGGGGAGTCTTGTTCTGGCTAAGATGCCGCAATGCGGCCACATGGCCATTGTGTATGGCTAGTCCTCTACAGACTTTCTGTTCTGTTCAGGATTGAAGGGGGAGGTGGGAGAGAATCCCTCTAAACGATGAACCACAGCCTCTTCCTTGAGGAGCTGGAGAGGATAGCGTATACATTCCCTTCACCTCCGCTCACCCCATCTCCAAGAGTTTACAGGAGCCCCAAAGGCTGAAATTAACATTTCTGAAGTTTTATTCCCTATGAAAAAAAGAGAGCTATTTTCCTGAGAACATATTTTACAGGAAAGAAGAAAGTTTAGTTAACCAGGTATTGGGCTCCTTGAGTGAGGATGGGACCGATTTGCAGAGGACAGTCACAGAAAGGAACGTGGTATAGGTGGCGGGGAACACTTCTTCATTTGGAGGGGAGGGCTGGCCCCCCAAAAGGTATTCTACTTGCTGAAATGCTCCCAGAAAGGTGGCTCGCTGAAAATGGACCATAGATAATGTTCTAATCCAACTGCCGTTTTTCAGGTTGGGCAAGATAGATTTCATTTGATTGCTTTTGCATTTTCTTTTTATCTTAGATAAAGGGTGTGCCTGGTTTCTCTGCACTGAACAATGGCCCGATTGTTAGAGACCTTGCTTACATGTATATATGTGTGTGTGTTTTGCCATGACTCCTGTGTTTTGGAAGTCTTTGGGGACAGATGATATTTATGAATGATGTCCCAAGGGTATGATCTGGATGACTCATTCTTGGAACAAGTTTTATCCGTTAAGAGATGCCAGCTGCACCCAGTTCACAACTGAACATACTTGAGATAGCTTCTCACACTAACCTGCTCCTGGTTTGGGGTCAGAAGGGCATAGTTTCAAGGCCTTTCTACTTTTCCAGAGATTTAAGTTCCCATGATGGAGTCCTGGGGACTTTCTGTTAAGTGTTTTGACAAGGTGAAGATGGTTATGTAGTTGGGAAAAAATTGTGTTTCAGGGTTTCAGAAAACATACCCGCATAGGCAGTTATATGAGTTTCATGCTAATGGTAGTAACAAAGTCTCCTATTTATTCTCTGTCATTCTTTTTTTTATATATACTTTTTTTTAATATTATCTTGTGAACAATTTTTTTAAATTTATTTTATTTATTTTTTTTATTGGCTTTGTTGGGTCTTCGTTGCTGCACACAGCGGGCTTTCTCTAGTTGTGGTGAGCGCGGGCTACTCTTCGTTGTGGTGCGCGTGCTTCTCATTGCAGTGGCCTCTCTTGTTGCAGAGCACGGGCTCTAGGCACATGGGCTTCAGTAGTTGCGGCACATGGGCTCAATAGTTGTGGCGCACAGGCTTAGTTGCTCCGTGGCATGTGGTATCTTGCTGGGGCAGGGCTTGAACTCGTGTCCCCTGCATTGGCAGGCGGATTCTTACCCACTGCGCCACCTAGGAAGTCCTATTCTCTGTCATTCTTAAAGTAATTCAGAAGAATTTCCTGATGTTATTGTCTCTGCATTTAAAGGACATCAGTTAGGCAGGCAGAGTGGGAATTACTAATCATCTCTCTCACTCGGCCTCTTACCTTCCCAACAGTCACCGCCAAACGGGGGAAACAGAGGTGCTCATTGGTTACGTAATGTTCAAAAGCCCCTCCAGTAAGGCAGGGTCAGAACTGGAGACTGCAGTCTTGGCATCGAGGTCAGTAAGCTTTCACTGTAAATCCTACCTGATCCAGTAAAGCTAAAGTACCTGATGGCGTCTGAGACTTAGTTCTAGATGTTGAGGTGTGTCTCATATCTCAGACAAACCTGCCGTGACCTTTGCAGAAGGCTTGCCTCAGAGTCTAATTGGAGTGACCTCATCTCCAAGGCATTTTCACTTGTTGCTACTTGTGCTTTCCTGACTTTTCCCATGGACGATCATTCTGGAGCACTTGGATCGGCCCAATCGAGGTTTCTCTCTCTCTCCTACCCTGTTTTCTGGGGTCTTCATGACCACGGATTCATTTATCCTGAGGAATTTCCCTGTTTTCACTTTTTCCATCCACTTTGCCAAATTGGTCCTGCTACCAGCATAAGGATTAGGTAGGCAACCCGTCCTCTTTTTTGGACGCGTCCTCGAAAGAGCTGTCTGATCCCGTCTCTTGGAGAGAAGGCAGGCGGAGCGTCGAAACACACTTCAACCTGCACATCTGGCAGGCGGGTGGGCAGACGAGAGTGGAATTCCTGGACCAGTTCCTTGGTCTGTGGTCTCTGGGGATTGCTTGTTGAATAACTCCACATCGCATCACTTCACAGATAAGGAAGATGTCATCCTCCCGGCATCTCTGATTTCGGCACAAGCATCAGAAAACCCCAAGCAGCTAATCTAGAACATGATGTTTTAAGCCGCTATAATCACCAGCCAACTTTGAACATGTGCCACGCACATGCCGGCCTTCCCTTCTTAACTGCAACACTCAACCGGCGGGACTACCTTGTGCTCTTTCCCGGTTCCGATCCAAGGTAGCCTATGTCATGCCTGCAGGGTGGAGTCTTCCAAAGTCACCGGGCTGTGACAGCACGGCTTTCTGGAAAGGGTCAAGGCCCTCGATTCATTCCTCCCCACCAGCACCAACAATTTGTGAGATCTTAGGAAAGTCCCCTCTCTGGGAGTAATTCTCCTTATCTGCCAAATGGAAACCTGTCTGGCTGGGAAGGATCTTGACTATTTCGGGAGCCAACTGAGGCAGGCTGGACCAATGGGTCAAGCAGACTAACAAGAGAACATTTAATGGGAAGAGATTTAACATCCTAGACACGGGCTCAGAGAACAGCTCTGCCAGGCAGGAACAGAGAAAAGCTGAATAAGCAGAAGCACGTGGAAATAGTTGTTGGACATTTTAGTTAATTGCAATGGAGAAATGAGGATTCCAAAAAAGCAAGTGTAAACATAGGTTGTGTTAGTAGAAATATAGTTCTCAAAACAAGGAAGTTGATAGTCATATTGGCCAGACTAGTGCTGGAGACCTGGGTTCTGTTTGGGGCCTCGCCCTTAGGAGGACAGTGATAGCCTGGAGTGTGTTTGGAGAAGACAGACCAGCATGGTGAAGGGTATGAAAGCCCAGGACATCTAGGAATCAGCAGGAAGAATTGAAAATGTCCTTTTCTATTTCTGGGAAAGGGCCCATTTAGCAGGACCTGGTAGTTGCCCAGAGAACCAACCCAGAACAAAAAAGCAAAAAGCTTCAGGAAAGTAGGTGTTTTTGTTTTTCTCAACTTGAGGAAGAACTTTCATTTCTTTATTCTCTTTTTTCCTTTCTTTTCCAACTCCCCCCACCACCTCCCAACTTGTAACATTGCTTCCTCATAGCAACAAGAGAAAATTTTATTTAGTGCTATATAATATAGTCACGTGGTTAAAAAAACTAGCCAGCCAACTAACTAACCAACCAACCAAACTAATAAAAAGTATAAAAACAAATACAAATACAGGGGAAAGTCTCCATTTCACCCTTCTATTCTGGAAGGGACAATTAATTTGGCAGTGTCCTTAGAGCACAGTCTCTGAAGCCATGCTGCCTGGATTTGCATCCCATCCCTGCTGCTTACTAGCTGTGTGACCTTAGGCAAGTTACTTAACCTCTCTGAGCCTCAGCTTCCTCATCTGAAAAATAGGAAAAACGAACGAAGCGGGACTATAGTGAAGATTAAGTGGGTGCATACATGTAAAGCACTTAGAGTAGCTCCTGGCTCACAGTAAATTGCACATACGTGGTAGCTCTCATTCCTCTCATCATCCTTGGCTTCATTCCTCCCGTTTCCTCTTAAGTAACCTTTATTTTTGAAGTTCCTTGGACATTCCTTCAGAGTTTCTTAATGCACATAATATAAGCAGATATGAATATCAGTTCTTGTTTTTCTCATTTTTAAAAATTCCAAAGTTAGTATACGGTACACGTTAACACCAGTTTTTTTGTTTTTTTCTTTCCTTTCACTTGATAGTATATCTTGGAGATTTTTCCACATCAGTACAAAGAGAACTTCCTCATTCTTTTTCACAGCTGCACATATAAGGAAGAACTTTCTAACAATTAGGGCTTGTTTTAAAATAGAGCTCTGTCACTGGGAGCATTCAGGCGAAGAGCAGACAGGGATGATGGAGCCGAGATTTATGTGTCAGTGAGGTAGTCGGCTAGAATACGTCTACTGTTCCTCCAACGGAGATTTCCTGATCCTATGTTAAGTGGTCCAAAGAATTAAAGAGTAGTGTAAAAAACTCCAGAAACAACATTGTTGTTTTGTGTCTCTCACTGGGCTCTGACTTGGGGCTCAGCCAGCCCTGGGTGGGTCAGACTCTAGAGGGCTGGCTTGCAGGGCTGACCTGGGCCATCTCAAAACGCAGGGGGCTCTGAGTCAAGGTCTTGGCTCATCCCCTAGTCCCATCGGCAGCTAACCTGGCCCATTGTTATTACCTGGAGGGAAGAAGGATTCCGTTCCAGTAGATTCCAAGCCACTCTTTGGCAGGCATCGTCTCACCAGGAGGTGTCCTTCACAATGATACCGATCAGGGTTCTTGGCCTTCCTCAATCAATAGAAGTTGAAAAGAGGCCAGACAAGAAATTCAGGCAAGGCTTTATTGGGGCCCCTGAAGCAGCAGGGGGGCAGTGAAAGCAAGTAACAGCTTCCCTTGCTCGCTCCCTGAGGGGAGTGCTGAGCTGGCTCCTTACATGGGGTGAGGGTAGCAGTGTGTCCAGGGATCAGGCTGGAGGGGTGACTTAGGTGTTTGCTCACCCCTTTGGTGGTGGTGTGTGCAGGGGCTACGCTCAGTACCCTGCTTTGGCTCGAGACACACTGTTTTTGCTCTTAGCTCTTCAGAAGTGGCAGTTATTTTGCTTGTATTTTTTGTTTGTTTGTTTGTTTTGCATCTTGTTGTCTGTAATTTGCCCCAACTGCACATGCACACAGTTATTTTCAGTCCCTTATACTTTCTTTGTATTTTGTTGCTTGTCCAGGTGCAGGCACTGCAGCAAAGGGTCCCAGGTCCCAGGTCCCAGCCTGTCTCAATAGGACTTTGGATTTGTTCCCCATTTCTCAGCCTGCGACTCACCATCTCAGATGGAACTTAGGTGGTGGCCAGCGTGACTGGATTCCCAACAGGCAGCAAAAGCTCCAGGGCTTTGCTCCCAACTGCTCTTTCCTGAGTGTTCAATTTGAAAGGAAGCAAGAGATTAGCTCAGCTCGACCAGCAACTCCCACAACTGGAGAGTGAAGGTCTCCTGACTTGCGATGGTAGAAGGTGAGAGGGTATTGTGGACGACTGTCCAGGTAACGCAAATGTCCCACAAGTCCGATAGATTCTGAAATGTCCCACCCAGAAATGAATACTTTTGAGTCTTTTTGCTCCGTAGATCTATAAAAATGCAGGTCCCGTTGAGAGAAACAACACAAACATTTTTCAGGCACTAATTTCTTGGAGGGTGGGAGTAGGTGAGAACAGCCCTCCCCACAGGGCTCTCAGACCAAGTAGCAGGAGGAAGTACAGGTGGGACGGGTGGGAGAAGGTGCTAGAGAGAGGTGGGGAGGCTACTGGGGGCTGGCCCTGGGCTGGGGCCATATGGGTCCAGGTCCTAAAAGGAATCAATCTGGTCTACTTGTCAGGATTCTTAGCAAAGAATTAATTGCAGCAACAGTTAACCTTGCCCAACTCAAGTTTACAAATATTTTCCCCCATGTTTTCTTCAAAAGGTTTATAGTTTTAGGTTTTAGAACTAGGATCCATTTTGAGTTAGGTTTATTGATTGATTGATTGATTGATTGATTCGCTACATTGGGTCTTCATTGCTGCTCGCGGGCTTTCTCTAGTTGCTGCTCTTTGTTGTGGTGTGCGGGCTTCTCATCTTAGTGGCTTCTCTTGTTGCAGAGCACCAGCTCCAGGTGCACGGGCTTCAGTAGTTGTGGCACATGGGCCCAGCAGTTGTGGTGCACGGGCTTAGTTGCTCTGCGGCATGTGGGATCTTCCCGGACCAGGGCTTGAACCCGTGTCCCCTGCATTAGCAGGAGGATTCTTAACCACTGCGCCACGAGGGAAGTCCCTTGAGTTAGTTTTTGAATGAAGTGTGGATTAAGGTTCATTTTTGGGGCATGTGACTATCTATGTATTCCAGCAACATTTATTGAAGAGAATTTCCTTCCTCTCCTGAAATGCCTTTGCACTTCAGAAATCAATTGGTCAGAAATCAATTGGTCAGAAATCAATTGGCCATATACCTGTGGGTCTACTTCTTTTGTACTCCTGCCCCCACTCTGTCATAGCCTCTGCTCAGGGCTAGCAACATAATAGGTGTTTAATCACTGCTGGGGGGACATAACTTGACTGCAGGTGTTTTTCTGAGCTTTCTCATCAGATCCAATCGAATGTTGCTGGGCTTGGGGACAGTAGTGCAGTAAGGAAGTCAGATGGTATGACAACAGCATTGTGCTTTGGTGCTGGTCCTTGTTCACACTGCCCCTAAGAGTTGACACTAAATAAGTCATGGTCAGCCTGAGGTCCTGAAAGATGCTAAGGGTTAGGGTTAGGGTTTGCCTTCTCACCAAGCCAGGAGGTTTCAGAGACCATACCTCCAGCTTGTGAAACTTAGGGCTCAATAACCCAAAGTAACCTTCAGCAAAGGTTATCCTTGATTCCTGGTAACCATATAGAGCAGTGGTGTCCAAAAGGAAGACAAAGCAAGCTACATATATAACAACATTTTCTAGTGGATGTCGTTTTTTTAAAAATAAATTTATTTATTTTTATTGGTTGCTTTGAGTCTCCATTGCTGCATGCAGGCTTTCTCTAGTTGCAGAGAGCAGGGCTACTCTTCATTGTGGTGCGCGGATTCTCATTGTGGCAGCGTCTCTTGTTGTGGAGCACAGACTCTATTTGCGCAGACTGCAGTAGTTGTGGCACTCAGGCTCAGTAATTGTGGCTCTTTGGCTCTAGAGCGCAGGCTCAGTAGTTGTGACGCCCAGGCTTAATTGCTCCGTGGCATGTGGGATCTTCCCAGACCAGGGCTCGAACCCGTGTCCCTTGCATTGGCGGATTCTTAACTGTTGTGCAATCAGGGAAATTCCTCTAATGGATGTCTTTTAAAAAGTAAAAAGAAACAGGTGAAACCGATTTTATGACATAATTTAACTCAACAGATACCAAACATCATCCAATATCCAATCAATATGAAATCATCAATGAAATATGTTACATTTTTTTGAACTGTCTTCAAAATCTGGTGTGTATTTTACAATTATAGCACATCTCACTTCAAACTATGCACATTTCAAAGTTCAGTAGCCACATATGGCCAGTGGATACCATGTTCAACAGCATGGCTTTTGAACTTGCCTTACATTCCTGGCTTTAATGCTCTCCCTTTCTTCAAATCTTTATTCCATAGAAAAGCTCTTCCCTCTAAAGTCTAGCTTCCATTCCCTATCCCAATATCTCCTGTTGCCGAAAGACAAGATTAGAAGAGGAGGCAGAGGAGAAGAATATCTTGAGGATGGAAAATATCTTGAGGATGGAAAATATCTTGAGGATGGAAAATAGGAAAAGAAAACCTAAATCTGGGTCAAACAAAAGCTCTTGAATCAGGTTTTATTTACACACAAGGTGAAGGTTGGTGAGAAAGACTCCGTGGTGTGTGGGCTCATGAGAACCAATTTATTACTTTTCAGGAATTTTGCAAGCCAGTTGTTAAACACAGCCATTAATGAAAATTAAGCTATATAAACTTTCCATTGAATATATTAAAAACATAAGTAATAAATATACAACCCACAATACTCACCACTTCCTAATTACATGACTCTATTTTGCTATCATCGCTTATGACTATAATATCTGAATGGCAGAGACACTAAATGCTGCTGTGCTCCTCTTTCCAACTCTGAGTCATAACTTGAAATCGATAGGAGTATTTACACCACAGAAAACGGCAAATGCTACAAGTCAGGGCTCTACCCCCAAATTTGCCGGTTGTTAAAACTTTACCATCACACCCCTGGGAAGGCTCTAGAAGATGTCAACTCAATGAGATGAAGGATGCTTGGCACATTATACATGTTCAGTAAGCTACATGTGGAGTAGATCTATTGATAATGATTGGAAATCTGAATAATTTCCAAGAGGGAGAGGATGTTCACTTTGAAACAGCCTGTATCATTTCTGTAAGTTTTTTCCCACACACCCCTACTGTTGGCTTTTCCGAGCGTCCAAGAGTGAGGTTGACCTAGAAATTACAGCTGACTCTCAGTGGAGCCTTGGTAATAAAGTTATTCTCTAAGTACCCTCATTCCCAATGCTCTAAAGGACTAAGAGAAAGAAAGCTTGAAAGTCTGCCTGCTAGATATTCATAGAAATTCTCTCCAAGAGGTGAGAGTTTTTCTTTTGTTTACCTGCATTTTCTAATTTTTCTACAGTTTTAAAACAACACATAAGAATGTTTAAATGTCTTCAAAGACCTATTTCGATGTTAAGAGTGGGAAGAGAAGTATTGAACATGAGAGGGTTTCCGCTGGACTGGATGAGTTTCCCGGGCTGGGCAGCGTTTGGGATGAATCAATTAAAAGGAGGCGAAACAGGAAGGCTGCAGACAGGTCTCTGGGAGCCCTGGAGTGTTTCCGCTGAAGTATCCTTCCTCCCACACTTGAGCTCCCATTCATCCTCACAGATGACATATGAGATGTCGATGATGAATGTGGATTTGATGTGACTCCGTCTCTCTGCCAAACTAACTCACAGAACTAATTCCACTTTCGACTATGTTAAATGAGGTTTTAAAAAGTGTATTAGAGGATAACTTTTGAAGTCTCTCAGCTAGATCAAGGGGTGCATTTGGGAGAAAACTTTGGGGACAACTCTTTCCCCATATGCCCACGGTTGGAACCATATTTTGATGTCTTTGATTTATAAGGGTGAGAGGCTAGGGGGATCGGTCTTGAGAGGGCTTTGACTTTTAAGGGATTCAACTAGTTGAAACCTTATGTGCATTTGGAAATAAAGCTCTTTTATATCATAAAAGCTTGAAGGTGGGATGGGACCCCAGGGGTCAATACTCTAAACCTAAATTGGGTTCCTGAGTCCCCTCTTTACGTTTCTGTCCAGTTTCCTTCTTTGCCTGACACACCTCCCATGGCAGCCCAGCTCATTTCAGATGTCATCCATAGAAAGCTCGGCTTGTGTTGATTCTGTAATGTACACCCATTGTTCCTAGGTCTACAAGGTGGGGGCAGGGACACACATGGATGTAAGTCAGTGAGATCTGTGTAAGAAAAACCATTTCTGTAGTAATTTAATGCAACATGACGAGCACTCACTAAGCCATCCTTTATGTGCAGGCTGTGATTTAGGCACTCTGGGAGATATAAAAATAAATAAAATAGAGGTTCCACCCGCAAGAAGTTCACAAGCCACAGTCTGATGTGTGCATGCAACCAACTCAAATACAAGGCACAAGATGAGCTGATGAAGGAAATGGAACCAATATTTGCCAAGTACCTTTGATGTGCTATCCTTGTCGTGGGTCTCATATAATCCTTGTGGCTTGTGCATTCAACTCCCTGAACCTCATTTTCCTTATTTGTGAAATTTGATGTTGGGCAAGATGCCCTCTGAAGTCGCTTCCAGCTCACATCCCGTGATTCATCCGTCCTTTCCTGGTGGCCCCAGGCTTCCCTCTCCTGGGTTGGGCTGGGTAGGGGAAGGGATAGGCAAGAGACATTTTGTTGTTCTTTTTTCCCCTCCCTGTGGGTTGTACTGTTGACTTCAAACCAGTTTGAACAAAGCACTCAGGAATAAACCTCAGAGAACCATCTAGAATTGGCAGAGGATAACCCTATGACCCCAGAGGCCTTTTCCAGCTCTAATTTTTATGATTCACTAATTTGCTGCACCACACTCTGTCCGGGAATTCAGAGTTCAAAAAAGATGCAATGTAAATTGCTGGAGGTAATGAGAAGGCTGCCGGCACCGTGGGGCCAGAAGCGTGGTTTTCAGTGAAATTAAATACAGGGAGATATTTAAAGAAGCCAGAGACTTTTTTTTTTCCCCTGAGAGACTCCCATTTTAAGGAGAGTAGGGTAAATTTCAGGTTTTCTTTTTTCAGTGGTGTGACTAGGTTTTTGCTACGTTATGACTCCAATAGACCTGCTTATCCGTTTTATAACCTCCCCCCAAAGCTATTGGATGCAGACATGGTTGTTTAGCAATAAGTTCTGCTGTAATTTTTTAAAAAATCACGTTTGAAGTGGGAGATGCTGTAGGAGGACCAGTGTTCTATAAATATGTTTGTCCTCTTTGAGGGTATTGCTGAGGGCAAGGAGCAATGACTTGGTGTTTGATGAGTCTCATGTCTTTTTAGTACTTTCTACATTTCCCCAACTTTGGGGAATCTTTATGTCTCTTTGCAGCGTTGCATTGAAATTATGTAATGGAGATAAGAGACAAGCAGGATAATTGTTCCAGAACTACAGAGTGGCCGGAAGACCAGTGAGCTAGTAGCCCTTGGTGCATGTGGGAGTTCAGTGAGGGTTGGTTTAGTGGGGAGATGGAAGGAGGCAGCTGGCCAGCCAAGTACATACCTGTGTGGGAGGTTAATGGTAGTCAGTATAGCAGGATCACATCTTTCCTAGGTCCATGTTCTGAAGTCAACTATAAGGTATACACCATGCATGCTTAATGATGTTGGTTTAAATCCCATAGAAAGGCACACACTGGAGAGTGTCAGGCATCCCAGTGACTTTCCCTCTGTGTTGGATCATGCTGCTGTTTTGAGGCTGGGCACCAGATGAAGAAGTGCACCTGTGTTTAGGGACCATGTTCTATAACAAAATGTGTCTTTAAATGTTGGTTTTGTACTCAGAACATGCACTCAAGCAGAAGCACCTGAGGCTGGACGCCCCAGAAGGAAGAGTAGATTCATATCTTTCATTTTATATGCTCTCTGCGGCAAATGACTATAGAGAAAAACACCAGGCTTAACGACTAACGCAATTTAAATAGTTATTTCCTGCTATGATGATCTTTCTCTCATTTTCTTTTTTCCCCAAATATGGGAAATTGAAATGGCAAGATATAATAAATGAGTACATGATGCAAACAAACTGCATAAAGATTGGTGTGCATTATCTCCTCTGCTCTTCATAAGAACCCTGCATAGTAAGTGGTGTTATCCCCATTTTGCAGATGTGAAAACTGAGGAAGTTTACATGACTAGCCTAAGCTCAGCTAATGAGTAGTGGTGAAATTTGAGCTAAGGTTCCAAAGCCTGTATTCCTTTTTCTGTGCCCTAGAGACTGGATATATTTTTTAAAAGGAGGATAAAAACATAGAAAGCACATGAAGGAAGGAAGGGATGGAGAAAGACTTGCAAACAACAAACAAACATTTATGGAGTGTCTATTACGTACAATTTATTGCACCAGGCAATTTCACATCTCTTTGTGTTCCAGATTGTGTTAGTTTCCTATGGCTTCTGTAAGGAATTATCACAAACTTAGTGGCTTAAACAACAGAAATGTATTCTGTCACAGTTCTGGAGGCCAGGAGTATGTAATCAATATTGCTGGGCTGAAATTAAGGTGCGAGCAGGGCCCCACTCTCTCTGGAGGCTTGAGGGGAAAACCTGTTTCTTGCCTCTTCAGCTTCTGGTGGCTGCCAACATTCCTTGGCTTTAACCACATCCCTCCAAACTCTGCTCTGTGGTCACATTGCCTTCTCCTCTTCGTGTGTCAAGTCTCTCAACCTCTCTCTTACAAGGACACTTGTGATTATATTCAGGACCCGCTTGGGTAACGCAGGATAATCTCTTCATCTCAAGAATCTTTAACATCTGCAGAGTCATTTTTGCCATATAAGGTAACATTTCCAGGTCCTGGGAACTAGGACATGGATATCTCTAGGAGGACCGTTATTCGGCTGACCACACAGCCTAATCATAAATGTTAGAAGTGGCCTAGATGAACAGCTTAGCCATTTACATATTTTGTTGTTGTAGTTTATTTTTCTGACTCCAGATCCCCTGAACTGTTAATTCTATGCCTCACCTCTGAGGTCCACCTGGGCTGAGGAGGGAGAGGAGACATCCACTAGCTGAGTTTGCTTCACACCAAGGTTGGTGCAAGAATTTTTTTTTCATCTTTATTGGAGTGTAATTGCTTTACAATGCTGGGTTCATTTCTGCTGTACAACACAGTGAATCGTCTATATGTATACATATATCCCCATATCCCCTCCCTCTTGAGCCTCCCCCCCTCTAGGTCGTCACAAAGCACTGAGCTGATCTCTCTGTGCTGTGCAGCTGCTTCTGTGTTCATTTACGTGTTGTTGATCCCTGGTGCATATGTGACCCTTAATTTTTGCCTTTGGCATGAGGTTGACTTTCAGTTTAGATACTTAACATCTGGTTGCCCTGGGTCATTGTTCCTTTCAGAAGGCTACAGCCTGCCTGGTGTCCACATCTTCTGAAAGCAACAGCCCCACGTCGCAGCAAGAGATTAGGCAAGCTATGCAGAAGGGCTGATCACAGAGGCAAGGGAGAGGTTCGATGGATGCTTCTTAGTCCAATGGGGATGGAGTTAGAGGAGGTCTGAGAGGCCCTCAGAGACTGAAGCTGCAGAACAGGAAGTGGCTCTAGCATGTTCTATGATCTCTGAGTGGAGGACTGTGATTTAGAGGGGGTGAGGAGGTGTGCACACAGGGAGGGGCTGATGGTTCCTCAGAATTTGAAGGTGTCAGTAGGAGCCTGGTGCCACGATGGGGCCAGTGCACAGTTCACAGGGTCCAGCCAGCCCTTCTAGGGTAGAGGAGGTGCTCCTTTGCACAGAGGGGACAGATGCTGGCTCTGATCCAAAGATATGTAAACCCAAATCCCAGTGATCTCTACCAAGGGCTTGAAGTTCTCTTTTGACTTGAAAATTAGACACTTGGATGTCCCTCCATCACTTTAAATTCAGGTTTGTCCCCCTCTCCTCCCAAATCAATTCTCTCTGCTGGTGCATCCATTTTGGACATTTGTACAAGCCTTCTCTCAGCCACTCAGGACTGAAGCCTTAGGGTCAATATTGCCTCCGAATTTCCTTTGCTTTCTGCCTCCCGCAGTCCCCTTAGAGGAGAGGCAGATAGCCTAGTCGCAGGACCGTAGGGTCTGGAGTAGACAGAGAAAGCAAGAACACAAATTGTGTTGGAATCAGGCTCTTCCACTTATTTGCTGTGTGACTTATGCTCTACTCTTCATTATTGTGTTATCTCTGAAAAATCAGGATAACACAATAAACCCTACTGGACAGGATTGTTGTGAGGGTTACATAAAATAATAAAAATAGTTATTATTGCTTTTATTATTCTTTGTCTCATAGCTTCCACTTCAATTCAGGCCTTAATCACCCCAAATCAGAACTCTAGTAGCTTCTTCTAAATCAGTCATTTTCAACCCTTTTAATCGTGACCCAGAGTCAAAATTTTATTTTAGATCGTGACATTACAAACACATCCACAAAATGGGAATACAGGTTTTATGAAATACTCTGACATCTTCTATCCTTTCCTCATTTATGGCAGAAAAATTTTGCTTCAATCTATTACATTGATTTTATGATCACTGATGAGTCAGAAAAGGGGCGAGGTCATGTAGAAGATTGAAGCGCTTGTGAGGACTTTGGATTTTATTTAGTTAGTTCTTCAGAAAAGAACTCTATGGAATACTTTTTTTTAAAAAAAAACCACGTTGTTAGATCACTTTTCTTTTACACTCAAACTTCTTTCTGCCTCGGGAGCTCGCCTTGTTGTCTATATCATCATCAGTGATAAAAATCCCAAGTCGTACTTCGAGAAGAAAACACCCTCAGGATCCCATCCTCACCCTCTGAGCATGGTTATGCCCCCAAGCCTCAGCCAACCTGACCTCTAACTAACCTTTTTAAAAAAAAATTTATTAATTTATTTATTGGCTGCATTGGGTCTTCATTGCTGCACACGGACTTTCTCTAGTTACCGTGAGCGGGGGCTACTGTTCATTGTGGTGCGCGGGCTCCTCATTGCCGTGGCTTCCCTTGTTGCAGAGCAATGGACTCTAGGTGTGTGGGCTTCAGTAGTTGCAGCACACAGGCTCAATAGTTGTGGCACCTGGGCTTAGTTGCTCTGCGGCATGTGGGATCTTCCTGGAGCAGGGATCAAACCCGTGTCCCCTGAATTGGCAGGCGGATTCTTAACCACTGCGCCACCTAGGAAGTCCCTTTTAAGTTGTGAAGAGCTTTAGTCTATCTGTTCATTCTCAGCTAAAAATAACTCACTGGTCAAGTACCATCACATATCGAAATGCAGCCCAGGGATCACATCTCGATGCAGGGGTGAATCTCATGCTCTGAGCAGTCTGACCTGACCTTTAGCTGGGGATGCACTTGGTGCATTGGGTAACGAGGCGCCTGCAGATTACTTGGGTTTTATAAATCGGCCTCACACATGTCCTTAAAGGAGCTCGTCACATACAGTTCAATTTCCCATTTCACAGTGCTCGACTCCTGACGCCTCGCAACCTACACCACCCTTGTCCTCCTGTTTAAGGAATACTTCCTCCTCTAGGCGCCTGTCTGGAATTCAGGGCCTCATGTTCTTCCCAAATACTAACAAGAACCTACAAATAGCAAGTCTTTAGCAAGGAAGGCTTAACGTACATTAGTAGGGCAGAGGTTGACAGGCATTACTGCTCTTAGTCCTCCAAAGGACCCATGTAGGTAGGTACTAATGTTGACCTCCTTTTACAGACGAGGAAATCAGGGCGTACAAAAGCTAAATACCTTTTTTTTTTGTAGTATGTGCCAATATTTTAATAAGTAACATTGTCTGTGTCATGTAGAGATAGCTTATGTACTTCACATATATACAATCCATTTTTATACAATCCATTGTATTACGTATATAATCCACTCGTAGTGTCACAGATGGAGGATAGATTTTTAATAACAAAGGCTATTGGCAAATTTGAGCCTCAAGTATATCAGTAGTGTGTTTTTATTAAATTTATTAAATTTTATAAATTCAACAATTACTTATTAAGTAAAACCCGATAATGTCTAAAATTTCCCAGTTGTTCACACTTTATGAAATCTTATTTCCTAAAGAGCACAACATAATGTTCCCAGAATTTCTTCCTTGAAAATAATCATGGTTAAATACCTTTTCTAAAATGAGACTTAAGAGTCTAATTCTCTCTCAGCTTGATTAACTCCTGGGCCACATGCCCTGTGGTACATTTGAACTGGTTATGAGAAAGGGAAGCAGGGTTGAATGAATTTATGAAGGAGGCTCATTTCCTCCTCAATGCTCCTACCTTTGCTCTCCCTTTCTGCTTTCTTTCTCTTTTCCTGATGATGTGTTTTATGTCCGGCTCATTTTCTCTATGTCTCTCTCCCTTTCTCTTATTTTCTCCCTCTCCCTCCCACCAGTAAAGAAAACCCACTATTGGGAAAGAATCTGATGAACATACAAGTATACATAAGTGGTCTTAAGGTCTTAACTCTCCTGCAGGCTATCAATGGCCGGAGCACATCTGTTCATCAAATATTTACAGAGCGCCCCCTACAGGCAGCCCTGGGGGCTGTGTGACTTCACGGAACCACCAAATTGCCATTATTCCTGGGACCTTCCTGGACTTCATGTACATAAGGGAGAAAAGAGGTGAAGTGGGTGCCTAGGATCCCATAACTGGCTAATGGCAGAGCTGGGAAACAGAAGTCTCTGATTCCTAGTGGCGTTGTTCTCACTATAACATACGCCCTTTCCGATTTGCTTTTTCATACCCATCATGGTGAACCTCTCTGTGATCTTGAATCAGAAGTGGAGACTTCTTGGGATGAAGGAGGCAAACAACTGGTGCTTTTAAATTTCCATCATACAGGCAGTGTCCTGCTCCAGTTGTTTTTATGGGTTACCCTGGAAAATATATTAACAGGGATTAATGATCCTACCCTATTATCAGTGTAGGGACTCAGGGCAGGTAAGTTTTGGTAAATGTTTGGAAAGGGCAACATATTTCCTTATCAGCAAAGCCAGTGCATTGAGAATTCTCGGCCTCTCAGACCAGAGAGGACCCAGAGAACCCAGTGGCAAGGTCTTAGAGCACGAGATAGAGTAAGGCCCACTTGACAGCTGCCCACGCCACATCAGTACTAACCGGCTCTTTCATGAATTGGGTCATCTTGAGAACCTTCCAGTAGCTAGTTTGTCTCCAAGATCATGGGTCCAAATGCTGCAGGACTGAGCTAACTGACCCCTGAGATTCACATAGTATCATCCCTGCCCGGCCCCCAGCTACCCGAGTACTTTTAACTCTCCAGGCAAAATGCACTTTGCTTCTGGGCTGAAGCACACTGGGCACATTCTTGAACAGAGTTCAATCTAACAGGATTTCCCTACAACGAGCAACTCCCTGGATGCCCTGGGAAGCACTGTGACTACTGGGGGGATTAACATAGCCTGAGCAACGTGGCTCTGGTCCAGAAAGAAAATGTATGTGCTTTAAAAAAAAAAGCTGGCTCAGAGTCTTGGGAACCCCATAATGAGAAGCATACTCATTCTGACGGTTTCAAAAGACCCAACACCCACCTCAGTGCGACCTGGCGAGGGTTCAGAGAAATCCACCCCCTCTTTTGTCTTTTGGATGGAATGCAAGAGCCATATAAGACTTCCTGCCTAGAAGGCAGAGAGAGGGCAGGCCTTTGCCACCCTGTCTCAGCAAAGCAGGGGACCGTTGGAGGTGGCTCGCTCAGGGGCTGTGGTCTCATCTCACGGCACGAGGCATTCTGTGTTAATTCTGCATGGCGCCCAAACCACTGCAAATCTGCCATCTAATCTTCATCTAGGATTTTTATTGGTTTATGTTTTGTTTTGTTAGTCTCCTGAGGGGGAGGTGCTCACAGTTTGAGGTGTGGGTGGTTCCCGTCAGGACTGGACGTGCAGAGACGGATCAGGAATTGAGTCTAGGGATCTGGAGGTCAAGAATGATGAACTTGATGCCCTCGGAGGTCAAGCCTGAGGCCCAGGTAGTGGAATTGTCATGGAGGAACAGGGCAAACAAGTCTTAAAGGTCAGGGCAAGCAGGATCACAAACCAGATGGTTGGGTACCTCAAAACAATAGCACTGGCTGGCAGAAAAGTCATCCTGGGTCTAAAGTGGGTTCTGAGTCATCTCTGGCTTCCTGATTATTTCTAGTAGTCTGGGCACAAGTCTGGGCCCCAGGGGAGTCTACCTTCTATCTTTAACAAGCTAGAGACCAAAGTTTAAAGTCTGGGGAAAGGGAGAGTCTCATAGCTACTAACAGACTTCCCTGTGGTCTCTAACTCATCCTCTGCAGAGAGAGGGCTTTGTCTGTGGATGCTGGGTTTGCAGGCCACTTTGGCAAAGGAAAACGGAGGAGCCGTCTGCATGTAGTCTGTTATGATCCATATTTTCTACAACTGGAAATGCCAGTGGAAGATTTTAAAATATTGGATCTGCACTGAGCCAGTTTCATGGGGGGACTCTGGGAAACGAATGCTTCAAACCTTTTCTTAGAAATCTTGATTTTCTAGAATTGGCTGAATCTTAGGATGAAACTAATTTTGCAGGTCTGGTCACAGTTTTGCAGGTCTGGTCACCTCTGCACACCCTGGTCCTGGTCTGTGCCAGGGATGGGGTTTCAGCATTACTCCTTAAGTCTTATTTCTGGCGTTCAATTCTAATGATGATCAAGGGTGGATGTGTTACCATATTTAAATTTCTAGACCAGTGCTTTGCAGACAACTCCTAGGGAATCCATCAGTGGTTGGTTCCCACTCCCAACCAATCATCTATGTACCCATGCAATCATTCATTCAACAAGCAAAGACTCATTGAAGGACTTCACTGTGTCAGAGCCTACCAGGTGCTGAGGAAAGACAGAGAATTGAGAAGAAAGAGGTGGAGGCATGAGGGACTTGAAGAGTGGTGGGGTCAGTGTCTGGATTAGGGAAGGAGAAAGAGGGAAGATCAGCTTTTTTGAACATATAAAACCAGGCAAGCCTTGAAGGTTTAGTCGATTAGACTGACAAGGGATTAGAGCACACAGGGCAGTAAAAGGAGGGGCTGGAATGTCCAATCCTGGAAGAGCCTGGGCTCTGAAACTTGAGAGGGAAAATATGGTTTCCTCCCTGTGGGTGCATGTCACTGCCCTTTCTAACTGACTGACCTTATTGATGGGCATTGCTGTGAGGTTGAACTTGAAGAGCCCAGCCTTCTGTTTATGAGCGCCTCTACCCAAGTGACTTCAAAATTTTAATCTATGATGAATTGATGTGAACTGAAGACTCCTTCCAGTGGGGCCAGTTGCCTTCCCTTTGTTTTAATGGGAAGGGCTGGTCCTAGAATAAGCACATACGTGATCATACTTGACTACTAGGCTGGACGTTTCTGGAGGTCAATAGCATTGTTTTCCCTCACAATTCTCCAGGGCCTAGCAGGTCACATGCTGGTGATGATATGAAAGCTGTGAGCTTCAGGTAAGACAGTGTGGAAGCCCATTACCATGAGTAGAAACCTATTGCCATCCCTTGAGAAGTTCCTCTAGTATGTCTGCTCTTGGGTTGGGTTAGATGGGAGACTTGAATCAATTCTGTATATCCCTGTCCACATAGGCTGGGTGCAGAGTCACCATTCAATTCTCCTCTTCTGCAGCACTTTGTGTGTTGTTGTCTACAAGTAATTTTTTAAAAATGATACTAGTCCAGGGAGCTTAGAAATCTTGGAAAGGAGTTGGTTTTGGCAAATTCTCATCCTCGGGGTTGAAAGCATCTGTAGCAGCCAGGGTCTCTCAAGAAAAAACAAAACTCATGCTGTGTAATTTCATAGAAGAAATTTAATATGGGAAATTAGTTGCAAAGGTTTTTAGAAGAATTGTAAGAGCAACCTTGGAAGGCAAGGCAACCCCAAGATTAGCAATTACAGCTTACTATTCCTTTCTAGGGCTGGAGGAGTAGAGGCATTACCTGAGCTCAAAAGCCTGGGCTACCTGTTGGAATCTGGTTCCATGGGGAAGTTCAGCTGTCGTGCTGAATGGGAAAGACTCAGCCCGAAGTACAGGATGGGGTGGAAGTGAACTCCTGGCTTCTCTTTCCTGTCTACCCTCCAATCTCTTGCGTGTGCTTCCCTTTAGCCAAAAAAAGCAAGTAGCAGTGGTTTAGGTAGCCTTGGTAGTTTCCGGGGGTCACCCGCTTAGAACACAGAGAAGAGGGAAATAGTGGGTGCTGAATCTGAGGGCAACTAGGCGAGTGACCAGCACTCACCCATCCATAGAGTGCCCTCAGTGCTCCTTCTGGTGTGGACTTGAGGGATAAGGCTGCAGTCACCTGAGATAAATGGCGGCCCCTCGGGAGATTGTACTGAACCCTTTCTCTCTTTCTTCCCAATTGGCCTTTCTTGGAAAATACGGAGAGTGCTTAGGGAATGCACTACATCCCAAATTAGTTTCACCTTTGACACTGGAAATGTACATGGGTGGAACATCTTTTAGGCAGCTCCTCATTAAACAAACACTTGACCTGTAAGAGCACAGGCTGGGGTCACGGTGATGGGAGAGAGTACAAGGGAGAAGAGAGGAGTGGGAATGTGCTTTTGGGTTACACTTCCGATCCACAGGGCTTCTGAGTCCTGGTTCACAGGGAAGGAGGCCAAACAAACCAAGAGAGAAATGGGGGAAACTGGGAGGTCCATCCAGACTGTGGACACCATCGTACATGCCTTGTAGGCTTCCTGGGGATGAGACTCCTGGTTGGGGGCCCCACTTTATTTGGAGGTTCTGTGATCGCATAGTAGTCAAATGCTCTGTGTCTACTAGGGCTTGATCAAGGAAGCTAGACCTCTATGAGCGATATGGTCAATAAGAGGTTTTCTATAAGGATTACCGCTTACCCATCTGTAGCGGGTGAAGAAATCCATGGAAGGCTGTTGCTCTGTGTCTGGTGGTGGCCTGAAGTCACTGCAGGTCAATGTCGGCAATTGGGAAGTAAAGCTTGGATGTGAAGTGGGGCAGAGCCAAGGACAAACTGGAACACACCTTCAAGTAGCCTGTGAAGACATCCTGGGACTTGTGTGCATCTCTCATCACCTCTAATCTTAACCACATGGATGTCCTGTAGAAGCAGGTGCCCGTCTCCATGGGACCACATGCATGCCTGGCCCAGGACTCAGAGAAGCTAAAGGAGGCAGTCTTGCAGGCTCTCCTCCAACAAGGTGGGCTATCGGACCCAGTGGCAACAGGTGCAGGATACCGAGGTGCTTGGTGCTCTGTGTCGCCTTCCCAGTGTGATGGAGGCTGCTCCCCTTCCAGTTCCAAGTTCCTTGGTTGCCAACCCTAGTCTGGAACCATAGACGGAAGGGAATTCTGGGAATCCCGGTTACAGCTTTGGTGAGTTGACCCTGGACAAAGCCAGCATGTTGCTGCAAGAAGACTCTGAAAACTAAAGGTTGGAGAAGAGGTTACTGTTTGGATGCGGAAATGAGCTTTCCTCACTCTGAGAGATAGGAACTATGTCTGTCCTTGGGGACTGGCAGCTGTGAGCTGGTGGCCCCCTCTCTGGGTGGCTCCTACAACAGAGGAAGCCTGGAAATCTGAAGTCCTTGGAGAGCAGGGGAGCCTTAGGGGGCCAGAGTCTGCCAAGGATTTGGATGTGCAGGACGCCTCTCTCTCAGGCCTGGGGAAGATGGAGCTCTCTTCGGGCTACCTTATCCCCTCTCTCCAAGACAGAAATAATCACACCTCCCCTCCCAGGGTGTTGGGATGATTCATTAGTTTATGCTGGCAAAAGGGCTTTGAAGGTGAAGGGTGTGTTGTAAACGCTGTCATAATTGCACCCAGATGCCTGAATCCAGACTTACAGCCACTCTGCTGACTAATAGAGAATTTGTCAGAGTTGGTGATGACCTTTCTCCCCATGACATTTCTAAATATTTTGGTTGTCAATTGTAAACAAGTCCATTCCGAAACAAAAATCATCTTTCTGTTGGTGCTTTTTAAATGGTCCTTATTCCACTGAGCATTTCCGGTTCCCTTCTTTCTCCCTCATTTCTCCTCTGATAGGGATGGCCAGAAGAGGCTGGCTTCATTTCTGCCTCCACCTGGAGAAGAGCTCACCTGGTGATAAGACTTGAACACATCCTTTTCAAGCAGGCTACCTTCATACCAGGCGGCTAGGATATCAGAGTTTTATTCAAGTTTGTCAGGGTGGCAAACATATTAGTCAAATGTTTGGATTTTTTTTTTAATGATGAGAAATAATTGGTCTCTTCTACTAAACTTTTGACATTGTGTAGGCACTGCTGCTGCAGTGTTTGCATTTCTGTCCTTTTGACCTCCATCTCTTTCTTTCTTGTCCCAGTTGCTTCTATGTTACCATCTTGAAGTCTGTAACAAGGACAGCAGATGGTGATAATGTTCATTGCCTCTCTCTTCATCCGTCTCTCAGAGGAAGGCTTTTAATTTTCTGGAATTTCTGATATTGGAACAGGATAAGATGGGAAAAGGCTAAGATGGCCAGAGTGGCCCAATTGATATACATAATAAAGAGTTGAGCCCCAGAGGGGAGCAGGAGGATAGAAGTGAAAGCAGGTGTGAAATAGACATTTGGGAGAGCTTGAGAGCCAGAGAGAGAGGGGGTAAGTGGATTTTTTGTGAGGGAAGTGATGATAGGTGTGAGAGAGAGAACAAGCATGAAAGACATCTAAAGAGGCTTGTCTTTGCTACGGTTGCCATAACAAAATGCCACAGCTTGGGTGGCTTAAACAACCAAAATTTACTTTCTCACAGTTCCGGAGGCTGGACGTCAAGATCAAGGTGTTGGCAGGGTTGGTTTCTCTGGAGGCCTCTCTCCTTGGCTTTTGCACATGGCCGTCTCCTTGCTGTGTCCTCACCTGGCCTTTTCTCTGTGTGCCTGCATCCTGGTGTCTCTTCCTCTTCTCGTAAGGACACCAGTCATATTGGATTAGAGCCTTATGACTTCATTTAACCTTAATTACCTCTTTAAAGGCCCCATCCCCAAAGACAGTCACATTTGAAGTTAAGGCTTCAAAATATGATTTTTAGGGGGAACACAATTCAGTCCATACAAGGGTTTTAAAGTTGTTTTATTACATTAAACGTGTGTTGCCCCTCCCCACGCACCCAAGTTGATGTTTTCTAAAAAGAACAAAAAGAGATTTAAATTACTTTCAAGTATATTTGTTTTCTATTGAATTGCTTTTAATATAGCCCTGTACCAAGCCTGGGCCACCAGGGCCCTGAGTTTATAGGGGTTATAGGTATCTTTGGGCAACTCTCTGTTGCCCAATTTTCAAAGAATTAGAATATAATAAGATAAACATGATAAGAAAATCAGAAGGAACACTATTGAATCGCTCATCTGTAATTTGAAAGGCCTATGTTGTTGAAAAAAAACTAATGCCGTAGAACACTTTTGGTTTGTGTAGGTATAAATAAGTATGGATAAGTACATGAGGGCTATATAGTTATAAAGCAGGTTTTCTTTTGCTATTAAGAAAACGAATTATAGCCTCAAACTCTGCGAGTTTCATTTTTGATAATCATCTAAATGAAACCTGTCATTTAGTGACTGCCATTTGGAAGTATCAATAACTGTTTGAAAATAAGCAAACCACAATCTGGCTGGAAAAAAAAAAAGCCCATCCTCCAGTACTGTGTTCGGCTTCTCTGATTACTGCTGGGAGGGGCTGCAGAGTCACAGAAGGGCCCCTTTTCCAGTGCTTGGTTGGGTGACTGAAATCTGGAGCGAATTTTGCCCAGGCTGCAGACACATGTTGTATATCACACACACGGTGCTTGTCAAGATGCTGGTCTCAAGGATCGGTGGCCTCATGTCTTCAATGAGATGTGTGTCGAGAGCACAGAGAAACAAGTCATCTTCCGTGGGGAGCGAGAGCCTGTCTGTAGTCACCGGACACATCTGAGCTACTGCATCGCCTTGAGACAGTTAATTGCAGGGTCTAACCTTAGATCATCTCACTGAGGAATCTCTCAGAGCAAGTGTTGGTGGTGGGGCTGGGCCAGGGGTGAGGGGTGGGGGTAGGAGGGTGTGGTCAGGATAAGAGATGGGGAGAGAGCGTGGGAGAGAAACGGGAGTCCTGGGCTAGGCTTGGGTGGGAGAAGATGTAGATCTCATTTATCCAGGGACAGTTTCTAGGCCAATCAAATCAACACTGTCATAAGGCTAATCTGGTTCCTACTCGTGCAGTCCAATGGTAGTGAGATGTGGGTCCAATTTTATGAAGACCATAGAAGTTCGTCTATATTTCCCTGGTATAGGCCTAGGGTTTTTTTTTTTAGTCATTATTATTTATAATCACTTTATATATGGAAGATGATGGTTCCTTATGGTTCAAATGATTTAAATCTGGGCCTTTAGAGCCATGCATGATTTATTTGCACAAGGAAATCATGTTTTCTTTGGAGCTTTTCGATGGAGGCATAATTACAGTGTTGCAAATACAGTGCTCTATTTAAGGATCTGTCAGCATTTCCATCATAAATCTCTATTTTCAGGAGTCCAGAATATTGCCAGAGAGACAGACAGACAGACACACGCACGCACGCACGCAGGCATGCACGCATGCACACGGAGGGACAGAGAGAGAGAGAAATTCTTCTAAATATGAGCTTAGTGGGGTCCATCTGGCGATTTTATTTTTCCTGCAAATCTGTACACGTATCTACAACCACATCTTCTTCTTTGCGCGGTGGTGCCAGGAATGTGCCAGGCGTCTCTGGACCCTGCCCAGTGGGGCTTCGGCTTTAAAGCAGGATCTTCCCGGGAGGCAGCAGCCACGCGCTGGGTGGCTGGCCGGCTCCCTTTCCAGACCCCAGCCGACTGCCAAGTTGCACCTCGACTTTAAGAAAAGAAAAACATTTTTTGCCCTTACTTCTGGTTTGTTTGCGTGTCTGTTTGTTTGTTTTGGTTAACACAGGCATATGCTAACTTGAATCTTGAATAGTAATATTAATAACGATGATATGAATAATAATATTGAACATTTGATATTATTGAATAGTGATACTATTGGTGAATATCAATATTATTATGAATAATAGCAATATTGTTACTGAATAATATTATTGAATTATTAGCTTGAATAATAATAATGATGATGATATTATTATTATTATTAATACTAGTAATATTAAGTACAATTTAAGTGCCCAGTATGTGCCTGGCACTTTGCAAATATTATTTAATTTTTCTATCTTATAACAATCCTGCAAAGGAGCAATTATTATCCCCTATATTCAGAGTATGCAAACAAGCTGAGGGGAGATAACTTGCCTGGCAGAGAATTGGAGAGCAAAGTTCAGGGTGACTAAGGAAGTCACTGAGATAGCCAGGTACCAGGCTCCACAAAGGCTATAGGAGGCATCTCTCAAGCTGGAGTAGTGTTTAGAGAGAGGCTAGGAGAGGCGGGTAGACTCAGAGGCAACATAGGCAGGACCAGAGAGAGCTGGGGGGGACTGGCCAATCGGAAAGAAAAGTCTCAAAGGCCATTTAACAACTCCCAAAGCATGGTTTAATAGGTAAGCGTGGCTCTGATTGAGCCTGGATAAAAATATCTGAAGTTTTTCGGAGGCTGACTTTGTGGCAAGCTTGCATTTTTACATGGGCTATCTCATTTTTTTTTCTTTCCCCAATTTGAGCAATGCAGAGAGTGAGTTTTATGGAGATTGGATAAAATGCCAGGATTATATAACCAGGAAGTGGCAGAGTTCCCAGGTCTGGAATCCTGGTTCTTGACTTTTATGCTTTATGGCCCCATGGGAACCAGTCTCTTTTTCTCTCTCTCTCTCTCTCTGTTTGGAAGGTATATTGTGAATGGAGACAGGAAGCTGAAACTCAGGATCCTCCTGCCTTATGTGGGGGATCATGTCTTGGAATTGCTGATGGACCCTTTCCAGGAGTTTGTGTGTTGGCATTTAACAGAGGGAAAGGTAATATACACCACTGGCGCACAGGGAGGACGCGGGGACCAGTGATGGAGGGAGAGACCACCCTCCACACGGTGTTCGCAGCCAACCACCGGGGAAACTATTTTGTAAGCTCCTGATCCCTGGTGGGTGGTGTGATTTAATTCTTTTTCCTTCTCTTTTCTGGGGCTGCTTTTGGGTTGCTAGTTCCAGCTGAGGCTAGAAGTGGTAACACAGCCCAGGGAGCGGCAAGAAAAGGAAGGAAGATTTTTTCACTGAGAAAATGTTCTTTCTTCTTTCTGAAGCAAAATCAGGAAACTGTATCGGCGGGTATTACTTACTGAGGTGCTTTCCTGCTCTTAAAGCTGGGGTTGAGGCTCAGACTTCTGAAGAAAGGATTCAAATAGCCTTTAGAAAGCAGAATGCTTTTATCTTATTGGAAACCACTCTGGGAGGCTGCAAATTCTGTTCAACAAGTATTTATTGAGGGTCCCCTAAGGGGTGAGGGTTGGGTGTTAACCTCTACAAGGGATGTGATTTGACTGGTATCAAAATCTGACTCAAGTTAGCACTGGAAGTAGAATGGCGGAAAGGCCTCTCCACGTTTCCAGAACCAAACACCATGTTAGTGCTACTGGGAAAGATGAAACAAAGTAACCAATGTCCATTTGGAACCAGAGCTATTCATTTTGTTTTGTTTTTTGTTTTTTTTTTTTGCCTGCGTCGGGTTTTTGTTGTTGTGCGCAGGCTTTCTCTAGTTGCAGGGAGTTGGGGCTACTCTTCTTTGCGATGCATGAGCTTCTCAGTGCGGTAGCTTCTCTTGTTGCAGAGCACGGGCTCTAGGCATGTGGGCTTCAGTAGTTGTGGCACACGGCGTGTAGGATCTTCCTGGACCAGGGATCGAACCTGTGTTCCCTGCATTGGCAGGCAGATTCTAAACCACTGAGCCACCAGGCAAGTTCCAGAGCTATTCACTTAACCAACCAATATTTACTGAGCAACTACTATATGCTGGACACTGAGCTAGGAGCTGGGGATTCAGTGGTGAACCAGACAGATGTGGTTCCTGCTTTCATAGAACTTAAAGTCTAGATGGAGATAGAGACTTGGAACAGATAATTTTACTAAGAATTAAATAATTTATTAAGTGATTACAACTGTGATAAGTTCTTCAGAGGAACATATGAAGTCTTATGAAAATGGCTAACAGAGGAACTAAATTTGTTACAATGCATTCAGCTGCAAGGAATAGAAAACTGACAGTGACTTATATAAATAGGGTTTATTTCTTTTCACATAACAAGAAGTCCAAAAACAGGCATTGGTTGGTGTTGGTTCAGTGATGTCATCAAGGATCCAGGCCCTTTCTATGCCTCCTCCCTCCCATCTTCAACATATGGAATTTCTTTCTACTCTTGGGCTTGTGGTCTCATGATGACAGAATGGCTGCTGCAGCTCTGCTTTCAAAGTCAGGAAGCACAGGGAAGAGGGTATACCAGAGGGCTCTTTTCTCTAACATCAGTGTATTTCATCAGCAGCAAAATTTATTTCCCATAAATCTTCCAGCAGACTTTCTGTTAATTCATTAGCCAAAACAAGGTTTTTTAGGGAAGACTATAGAAAAGATAAAGTGGTCAGCAATTACGTAGGTAAACTGTAAGTAACACTTGTGGAATGTCTTATAGACCACATTCATGTGTATTAAGTTGTTTGAGTCTCCCATCAAGCCTAAGAGAAACATAGAGCAATTTCTCAGATGAGGACATCGAGGCTTAAGTGGGGAATTGCCCAAGAACACATAGTCAGTCCTCCTATGGCCAGGGATCCTTGGCTCATTCCCGGGCACTTGCACTGCCCCATGTCTGGGTTTTGGGACGATCCTGAGCCCTAAATGCATCACAAAGGGACATGCAAGGGTGTGAGGGTTTGCAAAAGGGGGAGGGTTTGCTTTCTGAGATGTTTGCTTGGGGACCCAAATGTAGATGTTCTCTCTGATGTTTTCTTTTGGCCATCCCTAGGTTTGAAAGTCACACAGTGGGAAGGCAGTCTGGCAGGGAAGCAAGAAACTTTCTTCTGCCTTCTTCTGATAGCAAAGTCAGAATCTCCCAGTGGAGCCTTTGGGGTTCTAACTTCCAGAATACAAAAACAGGTATAGCTAATAGCATCTGCTGATGGGACTGTGACCTAATTTCCAGACGACTTTGGAAATATTGATTTTAAATGTTTTTGAGTATTCCTCAACCCCAGGCATCCAACTCAGGCCAAAGGTGGTATGTTTAACAACTGGGATAAATGACTAAATATTAAAACCACAGATTCTCATGGCATTTTAAAGGCACCCAAAGAAGTCATCCTGCCTGTCACATGCAGCACCCTAGTCTGTGCACCCTCCCCAGGCTCCCAGTGTGCCGTGTGTGCCTGTCTCAGCAGGAGTGATGTCCTGGGCTCATCCCACTCTCCCACCATCTCTCTTGCCTCTTGGATCTGGGTTCTGAGGTTTTCTGTTGTCTGTTGCTGGGCTGGTGGGAGGAGAGACGACCTGTTGGCTTGGGACCATCCCATAAAAATCAGGATGGGCAGGATGCCCGGAGACGCACCAGCAGCCTTGAGTTACGCCAGTGGAAACAAGAGTCATGTACCCTGTGTTGGAGAACGTGTAAAATTGACACCGTTTACCAGATGTTCCGGGATTTTATGAGCTTTACGAGGCCTTCTGTTAAGTAACACTTACTTGAAAAAAAGAAAGCTTGCCTGCTCTGAGTGGAAAGTTTTTGTTTTGGGTCTCTCTTTTTTTTTAATCTTTTGGATGAACTCTGTAGCACCTGTTTGCACAACAAAGTTCCAGCCTGCAGGGGGCTGCTTCTGGTGAGTGACAGGCAGGAGAGAGGTATGTGGCAGGCAACCTGGTCCTGATTTATAAGGCAAAGACCAGAGGCCCAAGCTTATGGATGCAGAAACACACACGTACAGACAGGGACCCAGATGCTCCCCACTCCCTTTAATGGAACAAATATGCTCCTAAAATGTTGGGTACAAGTTGCATACTTTTGTACCCCCAATTAGGATACCCCTTTCTTACGCAATAAATTAATTCTTAAACAAATAACAACTACCAAAGTCATCTTTAGTGTACATCTGAATTTTCAAAAAATAGAGTTGATTAGAATGACATCCATCTTTATCATGTGCTGTGGAAAGCAGTGCATTAGGAAGTGGCCACTGATCATTGCTGGTGTCTTGAGGATGTGTCTTATATAATTAGAAATGAGAGAGAGAAAGAAGCTGCTCTGTGGGAGCAGAGGGGAATTCTGTTTGCTACGGTACCAACCTGGCTAGATCACTGCCACACAGAGAACAGACGAGAAGTACCATATAAGCGGGTTGCGGGGTACGTTGAAATCAACATAGAACCCCCCACACCCTATCCAACTTCGTTTGGGGAGGAAGAGGAGGAGGACGTCTGGGGCTGCTCTGTTTGTCCTACCAGTCAGTATATTTTGAGCAGAACTCAGTTTTGGCCCAGAGACGATCTTTAAAATTATAACACCACATCCAGCATCTACGGGTGAGAGGTCTTCTGGCTTCTAATCAGAGGTTCCTTAATTGCATGTGTGGATCTCTGTCTTCATCTCTTTGGCCAGGGTCCATTGTCAAAATCTAGACCTTTTCCAGGAGCAGGGCTTTTATCAGGCTCCACTGCCATGTGGAGAATGCAGAAGGCAGATCAGGGTGGGAGGAGACATGTTAGGCAGACTGGTGCCCTGCAGGGGAAGTGTTGAGGAGGGGGAGGTGGGAGATAAGAAAAAAGACCATAGAAGAGAAAAAGGTATGCACTGTATAAGAACCCAAGTGCATATGACCTCCCACTTATATAGAAAGTGTATGTATACACGGACAGAGGTATAAAGAGATGGGTTACCAAAATGTGAGAGGTGATTAACAGACTAGTGGATTTTAGATTAGTTTTAGTATCTTATATTCTTCTGGAGTTTGAATTTTTTGCACTGCTTATTATTATTATTATTATTATTTTTGCACTGTTTATTATTTCAAATCAGAAAAAAAAAAGCCTGTTTTCAATGTGAAAATTAAAAATAGCAACAATAAGATAAAGTCAACACGTACATTTCAGAGCTCAGGGTATCCCTCTGCTCTTTTCCCCTCTCAGAACCTTGGACCCAAACTGGAGACGTGGTCTCCAGGAGACACAGGAAGAAGATACAGAGCCATGCACCCCACGGCTGGGGGCCTGTGAGCCCTCTCTGGAAAACCAGGTGTTGATAACGAGGTGATATCTCAGCAGAGCATCAGTGTCATCCCTGTGGAAGCTGGGTTTGCAGAGACTGTGGTCAGAAGCAAGGCTTAGCCTCAGCTACTTCCCCCTACACTGCTCTTTTCAACAGATAAGAACCACCGAGAATGCACATCACCACATAAAGCCAGGTTCACGAACTTGCTGCAGCGAAGGGAACACGCCCCAAAGAGCCATGGGTATCTCAGGAGGAAGTGCTGGGGAGGGGCTTATTATAAGATCTGGGCTTAGACTGATGACAGGGAGGGACCCGGGAAAATGAGGTCTCCTCCTCAACTGCACACAAACAAGAGGTGGGCCCCGTTTCATAACTTAGTATCTTGACAATCTCCCAGGCAGGAGGAAAGAAGCAGGGCTGGGTATGTCATTGGCAAGGCAGTCACTCAAAGAAGGAGGTTGGTAGTCACTTTGTAGCATGCTATGGCCTGGGGAGAAACACTGAATTTTTTTACCTTTGCCACAGAGTTTCTCTGAGTCTTTTCAGGGCTAATTTTCATCTTTCCACTCTCTGAGGTCCAGGGGCACTTAGGACTGGGGTCTGATGGAAACTGCTCTGTTCACAGGTCTGACTCAGTGGGGTAAGGATGGAATACCCGGTCCTTTAGCTGCTGTCCAGGACCTCAGCCTCCATGGTGTTGGCCAGGGATTGGAAGTTTGTGGGCCTGTGGAGGAAGCTGCTCATTAAGTTCTTGGGTTAGGTTCATGGTAGCCCCTGACATTGAGGCTTTTGGAGACAGGTGCTTAGCAAGCAAGTTCAGATTCCTCTAGGCCTCCTGAAAGATTTTCAGGGCCCCTCCGTATAGGCCAGGAATCCTGCCTGGATTCCTCCTGATTCTGTACCTCTGTGTACCTCTGTTTTCTCACCTGTGAAGAGAGGAAATTAAACCACCTTCTTTAAGTAAGGCCAAAATGGCATTGAGTGAAACCTACATTGTATGCTCCAAGAACTTCTAACTCCAAAGGGAAAGATGAGGCAGACACATGTCAATGTCTTAACATGGGGTGAAATCGTATTCTGTGACCAGAAACAAATGATGGTGCCTACCTTCCCGCTGTCCCCTGGGCAACTTGAGGCATCACAACTGCAGCTGGCTCCTGTTTTGCTTCCCTTCCCTGCTCACCCTACATGGCCCCTCTTCAGGTGGACCCCTCTGAGCATTGGCTTTGGCCCTCAGATACGCCTGCTCTTCCCTATGGCTTCCTAACCTGAACTTGGCTTTGGCCTGCTTCTCCAGGCAGGAGGGTGGAGGGCCTGCGGCCAGAGGGCTGGAGGGGAAGGTCTGAGTCTTCAGGCCACTAGGCTGCCTTGTGTATGGAAAACAAGAGCACAAAGTCAACAGCAAAAGCAACAACCACAAACCGCGTGGAGACCTTCCCTTCCCTCACAGAGGGTGGTGGGCAGACGCGGGAAGGAGGACGTACTTTCCTGTGATATTAGAATAAGATGAGCGTGGTTATTTGGAGCTGGGCTCCAGCAAACTCTTGCAGAGCACTTCAGAGTTGCAGACGAAGCTCCAGGTTGATTTTATCCGGGCAATTTCAGGGCTGTCAAATACTTGTTATTGTCAAGAAATCATAAAATGTGCCAGTGGTCTGGGTGCTGGATGAGGTACGCTCGGCACGTACTTGAGATGACTTTGTGATCGGGTGGCAGGTTTGTTTGATTGTCCTCACCTGGAAATCAATTAGGATCTGCCAGAGAAAGAAATTAAATGTAGATGGCCCTGAACCCATTTCTCCTGCTGGTCCCTTTCCCCCTTATCTGGAGAGAGCAAAGATTTTTTTTTTTTTTTGCCCCCAGGCGCGATTTGTATTTAATTATCACAGTTCAGATTTTTTCTCTACCGCACTGGAAGCCTGAACCGGCTTCCTCTTCACCCCCCGAGTCTGGAATAACATCGCTCCCTGTTAGCCATTATCTCCGCCATTTGGGAAGTCTGCAGCTTGCCCAGCGCAAGGCTGATCAGTTTGCTTTAATTAAGCTTCAAAGGAGAGCCGGAGCCTCCGTCTTATCTGCAGTTTGCTTCTTTAATTCCTTTTCCACGGTCCCTGCTGTAGGTGGGAAGCGCCGCCTGGTCTCTGATGGAGGGCCGGACCCTCCTGGTCTGGCCCAGCCTCGCCTGGTGAATGAATGTCTCTGAACCTCCTCCAAGGGCCTCCTTTCGATTTTCCCCGATTTCCACAGGGAACTAATTGCTCATGATCTTTTTAAAAAAGTCAGTCCCCTTGGGCGCGTTTCTCACTGCCACCAGCGCAGAAGGAAGAGGAAGGGGGCTGGGGGGTGGGGGCGTTAACAGGAAGAAAGAGGGCGCAGGGGCTACTGCTAACCCCACCACCCGAAAGCTTTCATCCCCAGGAGGCCTGTTTCCAGCCCCATGGGAAGCACATCGCCCTCAGCGAGGGACGCCCGCTGCGGGCCCCCCATCCTTTTGTAGAATTTTCCTTCCGAAACGAACACGGGGGGCCCCCGCAGTGGCAGCGTTTTGAGCACCGGTTGGAATTTTTAGTTTTTTTTTTATTTTTTTTTTACAGCTTCTGTGCTCCTGAGAAGGAACATTTGTAACCCTGCATTCTTGATGTGGTCTTCGATTAATAAACAGGAACCCACCTTGCGAGGCCTACGGGGAAACAATTTTTTTCCTGTTTGCCGCCGCTGCGCGTAGGGTGCATGAATGGGGGCTTTGAGAGCTTGCCCTTCCGCGGCCACATATCAAAGTGCTGCTCACACCGACGGCCCGGCCTTTCCGAGGTGCGGCCGAGCCTCCGACTCTGGGGCCGGCCTGCGGTTCCACGCTGGCCGCCCCGTCGGGGCCGCAGGGCCAGGGCTGCGATGGCCCAGGTTTCCTCCCTGGGATGAGCGCCCGACCCACCAGGAAGAAGCCAGAGACCACCAGCGTCTATTCCCCACCGAGCCCTGAAATAACCGTATTTATATTTACTTGTCTGTGCTCCCTTTTGCGGCCTTCCTCCCCATCACATCCCTCTGTTGGGGAAGAGAAAGTTCATTTTTAAAGGTTTTGCGGTGAAGTGTTCCTCCCTTTCTCTTTTTTTAAAATATAAATTTATTTATTTATTTATATTATGGGCTGTGTTGGGTCTTTTTTTTTTTGCTGTGCGCGGGCTTTCTTTAGTTGCGGTGCGTGGGGGCTACTCTTTATTGTGGTGCAGGGGCTCCTCATTGCCTTGGCTTCTCTTGTTGCGGAGCACGGGCTCTAGGCACGTGAGCTTCAGTAGTTGCAGCACATGGGCTCAATAGTGGTGGCTCACGGGCTCTAAAGCACAGGCTTAATTGTTGTGGCACACGGGCTTAGTTGCTCCATGGCATGTGGGATCTTCCTGGAGCTGGGATCTTCCTGGAGCAGGGATGGAACCAGTTTCCCCATGGCTGGCAGGCGGATTCTTAACCACTGCGCCACCTAGGAAGCCCCTCCCTTCCTCTTTTTCTCTTTTATTCCTTTCCTTTCTTTTCCTTTCCTTCCCCTTCTCTTCTCTCCTCCCTCTTCCTGTCTTTTCTCCTTTCCTTCCCTTTCCTGTGTCCCCCGTTCTCTCTCGTCTTGCTTAGCGGGTCCTCACCCTCCCACATGACAGCTTGGGGTTCTCCTGGCGTCTTCCCTGTGTTGCCCCAAGCTCTGAGCTCTGGCGGTTTTGCTGGGACTTCAGGGAAGGGAAGTAGGAGGCCGAGAACAATGACCGCCTTCAGGTCACTGCAGACAGAGAGGGTGTGTGAAGGTCTGGGACTTGGTCTACAGATCCTGCAGTCTGAGACGGGGCTGACGAAGGCTTTGTGAGTTACAATCAGGAGGATAAAGGAGCCGTAGCCCAGAAACGGGAAGGGCTTATCCTGAGCGCTTTGTGGGTGCCCTGGAGGGCTCTTCTGTCTGAGGAAAGGCACCGCTCATCTTGGACATCTTCCATTTGACTTATATTATGGGAACCAGCCTCAGAGTGTCTGTAACTGGAAGCACTGACCTGGCGGCTGGCTTGTGGGGGTGGAGGGGGGCAGAAATGATCCCATCCTGTTCTCTCCTCCTCCTTGTGGTCCTGTCCTTTCACTCCAGATGAACCAGTTAGGAAGATGGAAGTAGGGTTGCCTTGGGTTCAGTCTTGTCAGGGTCAAAGTCACACTTGCTGGACCACAGTCCTGAGAGCTTCCTAGGAAAGGGCTTGGCAGCGGAGACGAGACACTCAGGCATAGTTAGAGAGGGTAAGTGGTAAAGGGGTGGAGGCTGTTTTTTCTATGATACGATTTGTAGACCCAGGTAAGGCAGCACAGGGGACTCTCACCATGTAATTCTGTGACTGGAATCCAATGAGGTGGGACTCTTGGTCTCCTGTGGCCTCATGTGCTGGCGGAGGGGGAGTCTGGATTTGATCTTCATGGGGAACAGAGGCTGAGGAGCAGGAATGGAAAGCTTTGGGGAAATGGGAGGGGAGACGAGTCTTTAGTTCTCTCAGTCCCCTCTCCCATCATGAATCTCAGAGGCCCCTGTGAGACAAGCCAGGCGAGAACCACTGTGCTCATGTCACAGACGGACACACTGAGGCTCCAAGCTGCGAAGCGACCACACTGTCACACAGAGCATGGGGTCTCCTGAGCTGTGCTTCTTCACTGCCCCACCGTGGAGGGGAAGAGGAAGAAACGTGAGCTGGCCGGCAGGGGCGTGGTGTGATTCTTAGAAACCCTGACGGTTGTCCAGAGGATATCATGTGCCTCATTCTCGCCCAGTTCCCACCCTTCTTTGTAGGGACAGTGTCGGGGGAAATGAGGAGGAACGAGGGGAGTAAAAGCTCCATCGGTAGCGATGCTGCCGTGGATGGCAGTGGCCGCACAGGTCCTTTGCCAAGTGAGCTCTGTTTACAGATCTTCCGAGTTGGTGCCCTGTGGGAACCCCCGGCTTCCCCAAATACCCTGGCCCCATCCCACAGCTTGGCCCCGACAGGCACCCCCCAACCCCCAGTCTCCAGCATCGTCAACATTCCCAGGAAGCTCTCTTTCCCCTGATTTGAAGGAAACAAAATTGGCTCATGGATCCATGTCCAGGCTGTAGGGCAGTTCGAAGCATCCAGAACAAGGTTCCAGGTTCCAGAGCCTTGTCGCACGGACCACCAAAGTGAGCCCCCCGGGTGCCAGGAGGTGAGAGCTGATTAATGAGGGGCTCAAAAGAAGTTAGACCAGGTCCAAGAAGGCGGCAAGTGGGAGGGTAAGAGCTATAATGAAAAGAGTCATCATAGCTCACTGCCAGGTCTGGACTTTTCTAGGCTTTGCAGTGCTCTTGTTGCCCTGCTGCTAGACTTGCTGGTGATGAACAACGGAGGGGTCTGGCTTTTTTTTTTTTTTTAATACATCTTTATTTGGAGTATAATTGCTTTACCATGGTGTGTTAGTTTCTGCTGTACAACAAAGTGAATCAGCTCTATTTATACACATATCCTCATATCCCCTCCCTGTTGAGCCTCCCTGGGGTCTGGCTTTTTATGAAGGCCCATGGCGGAAGGAACAGCTTGGGATATCTCCTCCTTATCCCAGGCTGAAACACACCCTGGCAAAGACCAGAGGAAGTCCCTCATTTGCCCAAGGGCTTCTTCTGCCTGCCGTTGTCAACAGCTCTGGAAAGACGAGGCATTTCTATTCTTCTGGCTTGAAGGAAGGCAGAGGTGTTGGTCTTTAATAAGCGTTGGTCCGCACACGATCCTTGCGGGTCGCTGTACAGCATTCACGGCAGGAGCTGACGTCTGCTGAAGCATGGGCCAAAGAGATGCCGGTTCCTCAAAATACTCCTCCAAAGAGGGGGTTTCAAGGTAAAGCAAGTTTGGAAAACCCTGAATTCTGCATCTCTCGTGGGTGATTACCATGCCTTCTACCATCTTAAGATGCCGAGAATTCCTGTCTCATTTTGTTCAGCTCTGAATGTTCCAGCATTTTACCATCATGGGACTGAATTTTCATGGCGCTCCATTTAATGTAAAGTAAAACAGTAAAAGAGAGCAGAATATAGATAAGGAAGACACAAGTAAATACGTTTCTTCCCAAAGCACATGGGGCTGGGAGAGGAGATTTTATATGCAGACACACACAGGATTTAACATGTGATGTTTTTCTGATTTGGTTTTTATTTTCATAAAAACATTGTTCTTATGTTTTTATGGGAATAAAAGTGAAACACTGTTGGTATAATGGCCAATATGGGAAAAGAATCTAAAAAGGAGCAAATATATGTGTATGTATAACTGATGCACTTTGCCGTACAGCAGAAAGTAACACAACATTGTAAGTCAACTATACTCCAATAAAAATAATTAGTAATAAAAAATAAAAACAAAAACAAAACACCACTGTTGAGGGGCTGGTGTATGACTGTAGATGGCACAGCCCCTACTCTTGTCTTATTGAGGAGGCCACACACACACACACACACACACACACACACACACACACACACACACACACACCAGGATAACTAACTCTCCCTGAGAGGAGGGTGGGCTCTGGGAGGTGAGAAGCTGGGACAAGTGAAGGAAAGAAAGGCAGGGATGGGTGGTAAAGGGGGCCCAGGGGCAGGAGGAAGGTGCCTGGTTCTCTCCCGTCCCCAAGCTCGGGTGGTGCAGGGGGGCAGCCTGTCTGGGGGCTCCCTAGAGATACCTCCTTCCCTGCAGTGAGGCCGGGGAGCTGCCTCTCATTGGAGGAGCTGCTCTCGTTTGTTCAGTGAGCCTCACGCTGCAGGCAGAGGGCAGAGGAAACGCGACTCAGGCTGCTTTTTGTCACCTGGGGACTGTCTTGTGCCCGAAATCTCTGTGGCCTCAGGAATGGTGGAGTGGAGGGAGGCCACGTCGGTGGCCCTGATCTGGGATGTGTCTGTGTGTCCAGAAGAGGAGGTGACACATGCAGGCATGCCCAGTGGCCGGCCAGCACCTGTTGAGGACACAGCTGTGGCCAGGGCCGGAGGCATTCTTGGCCACTGTCTCACGGCTGCCCAGCAGCTGCCCGGGTGTTTTCCCACATTCCATGTGGAATGCTGATGTCGGGAAGCCCTGAGTGGGCAAGAACCTCCTTGGGGACAGCAGGGCCTTGCTCTGTCACTGCCCAGTGGCCCGCATCCCCGAGGAGGCACGAGCCTCCATTTCAGAGAGCACCAGCCCAGGAGGCAGAAGCATATTTTACAGCCAAGCGTTCAAAGTCAAGTTTAAAAGTTATCACAATGAATGGCACGTTAAAAACAGGGGATGTGAGGGGGAGCACAGGCCAGGGAGAGGCAGGGATGAGAGACAAAGAGGAGCTAGCAAGATGGGAGGGGACCACCTCCAACCAGCTGGCCCCCCTTCGGATAACGCACAGTAGCAGAAGGAGAAGGTCCTGGCTGCGTGAAGAAGAAAAAAAGCAGGAGTAGAACTAGAATTTATTAAAAGGTAAAGAAGAGCGGGCCAAGAAATGACTTAAAGGCTTTCTGAAGCCCTCAGACCTCACAGTCCTTGTTCCAAGTCATGTAAGACACGGGGTTTGGGGGGAGGTGGGGAGGAGGCTGGTGGGGGGGCGAGGGGAGGGACAGAACACATGACAACCGAGTGGAATTTCACTCTGGAATCGTATTTTCCTCTCTCAAGTAAATTGTTTAATCCAAGGACCTTAAAACACTTGACAAATTTGCAAGGATTCAACCTCATCGCCTGCCCGTGGGATTTTATATGGAGGGGGACCACAGCATGGTGGGGGTCGAGTTAGAAGGAAAATATTTCTGGGGTCTGCCAGTAAGAGAGGCGGCCTGGGCTCAGAGAAATCTGGGCTCCCCCAGTGCCGGGATATATTTTATGCATGTCTATACATGTATATACATATAGATACATATGTATATACACGTATAAATACATACACACACATAGTTATAATAAAATAATTTAAAATAAATACATAAAATAAAATCTACAATATATAATAAATTTTTTTTAAAAAAATTGGAAATCATAGTTCACTAATATTTGATTCCGTCTTACCCAACGGCCTCTTTTAATTCTCTTGTTTTGCCTTCACAAGTCAGTGAAAAGGCAGCAATTCAGAAAAACAGTTTTTTCCAGAACGAGAAGAAAACTGAAGAGTTGTCTCTTTGGATGGTGGTGAGAAGACGGGAAGGGAAGGGAGAGGGGATTTAGGGGAAGGAGAAGAAAAGGGGGGTGCAGAGAGGAGAATTACTTTCTTCACCTCGGTTGAAAGAGCCCCAGAAAATACTTATCTTACATTTACCTCAGAACAGCAGAAGGTGCAGGAGCTCTGAGAGCTTTTGCTTCAAACTGAGATTTTCCTTCCCAAGTTCGACTTTCTACAACTGAGGATGCTTGGTTCTTCCTGGGGGTCTAAGGAGGCGAATGGGCTACGTAGGCAGAGGGGGCACAAAGTGCCTCACTTTCCTCAGTGTCTGGGTGACTCCCTTGGCATCTGCCCTTCGTTTTCTGCACTTGAAAGAGAGCATAAAAATATGCACCCCTAAACTCACTAGGATGTTTAGAAATTCTCAGCTCTATTTACAAAAGGCTTCATCTTCTTTGGTCCCATAGTGGGGTGTTAATACACCCTAAGGATGGTAATTCCTTGCTGTTTGCGTAGCATATGACAGTTTTCAAAATGCTTCCACACGTTCCCAAGAACCCCAAGTGAGGCCAGGCTCCGCAAACGTTTAGCAGTCTCGTTTTAACACTCTATTCCTACTAATTAATTAAAGTATAGTTGATTTACAATATTACACTAGTTTCAGGTGTACCGCATAGTCATTCAATGTTTTGATAGATTATACTCCATTAAAAGTTATTGCAAGATAATGGCTGTAATTTCCTGTGATATACAATATATCCTTGTTGTTGATCTGCCTTATACCTAGGAGGTTGTATCTCTTAATCCCGAATTTGTCCCTCCCCCTCATCTTTCCATTTATTTACTTTTTTAAAGCTTTTTTAATGCAAACATACACTTTAAAAATTAATTAATCAATTAATGTATGGCTACGGTGTGTCTTCGCTGCTATGCACGGGCTTTCTCTAGTTGTGGCGAGCAGGGGCTAGTCTTCGTTGTGGTATGTGGGCTTCTCATTGTGATGGCTTCTCCTTTCAGAGCATGGGCTCTAGGCGCACGAGCTTCCATAGTTGCAGCAAGTGGGCTCAGTAGTTGTGGCTCACAGGCTCTAGAGCACAGGCTCAGTAGTTGTGGCACACAGGCTTAGCTGCTCTGTGGCCTGTGGGATCTTCCCGGACCAGGGTTCGAACCCGTGTCCTCTGCATTGGCAGGCGGATTCTTAACCACCGCACCACCAGGGAAGTCCCCTCATCTTCCCCTTTAGATAACCACTAGTTTGTCCACCATACCTGGGAGTCTGTTTCTGTTTTGCCTATACACTCATTTGTATTATTGTTCAGATTCCACATAGAGGTGACATCACAGAGTGTTTGTCCTTCTCTGTCTGACTTATTTCATTCAACATAATACTCTCTAAGTCCATCCATGTTGCTGCAGTTGGCAAAATTTCATTCTTCTTAATGGCTGAGTAGCATTCCCTTCATTTTAATTCCAGGATTTTTTGAAAGATGTCATTGATCCGAGCGCTTCCCCCAAACTCTGGGGGGAATTACAAACCATTACCAGAAGATACTCGTTGTCGCTGGTCTCCACGGGCAAGTGATATCCAGTCCTGGCAGTCAGATCATTCACATGCAAAATTGTAATTAATCTGCTTTGTTTGGCTATTTCAGATTGGTTGTCAACATCAATAAAACTGAACCGAAAATTGGAAGATTGTGATTGACATATATAGACCATATAGGTACAAAATAGATAACTACTAAAAACCTGCTGTACAGCACAGGGAACTCTACTTCACGTCGCTATTCAGTAGAAACTAACACAACATTGTAAAACAACTATACCCCAATAAAAAAGAAATGAATAAATAAAATTTTTTAAAGAAAAAAAAAAAAAAACTGAACCGACAAATCTACCTGCCTACCTAGTTCAGTTCACCTGGACCTTTCAGGGAATGTTCTAGGATCTTGTCAGGATATTGTAAATCTGAGCAATCTCCTCCTCTCCTCCACACCTCTCCTCATTCCCCCACCCCTGCCCATTCTCTAAATGCCCTCAAAATAAAGACCAACAAACATCATACAAAAGAGCTTAATTCTGCAAAGGAAGTCAGTTGCATCAATACAGATCTTTCTGTACTTCCAGAGAATGTGAATATCCTGATGACATGTAGTTCCTTATCTCCACTAATCTGGGGACAATCTGGAAGGAAAGCTGGGGGGAGGGTGGGGAGGCCTTATGGATTTTTGTCCTCAGTTACTCAGCTGGGAGATGCTTTTCATGGTGTTCTAGAAGGGAGGGGAGCCACTGCAAGTCACACCATGTGTCACAGCACCTCATGTTGACTCACCGCCAGATCATGAGAAAAATTCACAGAAGTCAGGAAATTCCAGGCGAATGTTCTCATTTCACCCTCTGCTGAGCCGGCAGTGAGAGTGTAGGTAGGGTCAGGCTGGAGGACATCTTTAAAAAGGAAAAAAATCAAAGCACTTCTGTTGCTTCTGCAAGCCTTGAGGCAGGGCAGGGTCCTAACAGGCCTGGCTGAAGACATAGCATCAGCCTCCAGCCTTAGCGTCCTAGAGCAGCCAGCGCTGGTCTGTTTCTTCATTCTTTTTTTTTTTTTTTAATTTATTTATTATTTTTTTGGGGGGGTACACCAAGTACTTCATTCTTGACGTGCATTTTTGTGAAAGATTCCCCCTGCCCTCGCCTTGGCTTCATTTCCGCTTGGAGAACAGCATCTTTCTTTCTGGGCAGAGCAAGATGGACAGGACCTCTTCTTGCAATGGACAGAGCCAAGTTTAGAGCTGGTGCTGCTCATTTGAGCTTTGTGTGTAACTGAGCCTGGCACAAAGGCTTATCATTAGGAGCAATGGCATGGAATGAGGAAAAGGGAAAGCTCGGACCCAAATTAGAAAATGTTCCCTGAGGAGAGACACAGTGGCACGGCTTGGGGGTCTAATCTCCGAGGAGTTCTCCGGAGCAAGGATCGGGTAAAGAAGTGCCCAGATGGGGCAAGCGAGGGGACGCATACAGCCATTGCTTGGGCTCCTTCGCTTCTGTGTGCGGAGGGTGGGGTGGGGAATTGCGGAAGTAGGTGGCAACAGACACCAGAGGCCTCCGATGTTGAGAGCAAGGCTCTCCTCCCAGGGCTGCATGGAATACTGAGGAAAAACAGGGCAATCCGCTTATGGGATATTGACCCAGCGTGTCCAGAGCTGGGCGCTGCCGCTTTGGTCTGGAGGACAACAAAGCGTCCCGGAGGCCCCGGAGCCCTTTCCTCTGCTCTGCCATTGACTCAGGGAACATCCGCATCGAGAGCCTGGCTGTTTATGGCTGTGGGAAGTGGAACCACTGCCCCGTCCTCCTCTGCAGGTGGCATGTTCCACTGCTTCCTGACTACCTGTGGGTCAACAGCTTAGCAAGGCGGCATCGTAACAAGCCGAGGAGTCTTCTTCCTTGAGGTGTTGCCCCTGCTGAGCTGGTGAGCGGACACGTGTGTGCCCGCCTGCCTCACCCCAGGTATCCAGGAGCCTGGCCGTGTGAAGAGGGCCCAGGAGGGCCCCGTGCTTTGGGCACAGCACGGCTCCCGCCCAGCGGTCCTGGCCTCTCCGTCCGCCTGTTGACTCGTGTCAAGGAGCTGGCGGCGCGGGGCCCTAGTGATCCCCAGCCCCCCGCCAGACTGTCTCTCCTCCCCACATTCCTGGTGGCGTCCCAGCTCCGGGTGACCCCGGGTTCTAATATTCTTGGGTTGGTTCAGACTACCCAGCTGGCCGCGCTCTGGGCTCCTGGCCTTGTTAAAGCTAAAATGCCGTATTTTACAGCCTGGCTCTTTTCATCAAGTTCATCAAGCAGCCTGCTTTTTTTTTTTTTTTTTTTTTTTCTTCTTTTTTTTAAGAAGCAAGACGGTCCCTTTGGTGAGCTCTCTCGGAGCGGGGAGGGGGGTGGGGGGCGGGGACCCTGGGCTGCAGCAGGGTCTGGCCATGGTGTTATTTGTTTAAATGATAGTTAAAAAAAATAAAGTTCAAAGGTGAGTGCCCTTCCAGGAGGAAGGATTAAATGGGTGGATTTGGAAATCGTTCAATCCTGGAGGCATTGCTAGGGAACATAATCTATTTTGAAGTTTTCTTCGTGAGCCAAAGTTGGTTACGGTGTGGGAATAGCTTTTCATTCTCTCTCCCTCGCTCCATCCTACAGATGTTTTCATGCCAAGGAATATACAGGTTGTATAAACATCTCTTCAAAAAATCACATAAAGATATTATATATAGTCACATATGTCTCCTTCCAAATGAGTGTGCTTATAAAGACACATAGAGATATTTCTCACACCCTATATGTAAAAAAACAGCCAATGTAGAAGTTGGCAGAGCAGTCCTGTCTGAGTGAGTAGAAAAGCTTGGCTCCTGGCTTAACAAACAATCCCATAAAACCCATGCTAGCTTTTATTGAATGGTGATGCATGAAAGACCCAGGGTGGCCAATATGAACCAGGGCAGGAGCCAGCCTTCACAGTGTTATCCATAAAGGGTGGCAGGAAAGTCTCTTTTTGCTGAAATGCAATCCATTCCTAGAAAAAAAAGATTGCTTCTAATGCTGTTTGGCTGGACTTCGTGCTTGTGTCTCTTTCTGCTGTAAGATCATTTTAGCTCCTTGAGCAGCCAAGAGGTTCCTTTTACATTTGGTCTTCCTGCTTCCCGCCTCACCCCCTCAGTTCAGCCTCTGCGAGGCTGGCTGCCAGAGTAATCGCTTAAAAATGCAAATCAAATCTATCACTTTCCTACCTAAAACTTTCAGGGGCTCCCCTTTGCCTGCTCAAGTTCAAATTCCTTAGCTTAGCGGACAAGCCCCTCAGCTCTCTGTCCTTGTTACCTTGTAAGTCATTTCATGCAATCTCCCAGCCCCGGGCACCCTACACTTCAGCTATTTCAAATTGTCTTTCAGGCCACAATCCCCAAGCCTCAGGTAGCTCCCTCCATCTGGAATGAGCTCTGGGATATGAGTGGGACAGGGACAGCATCTTCTGGACAGGGTAAGGGGGGCAGAAAACTGATGGGGGCAGTTCTTTCAACTAGGGTGTCCAGAAAAGACCTCTGGAGAAGGTGACTTTGAGCAAAGGCTGAAGGTAGTGACAGACTGAGCCATGTGGATGTTTGAGGGGGTAATGCCAGGCAGAAGAGCAAGTGCAAAGGCCCTGAGGTCAGAATGTGTCTGATACCTTCAAGGAATAGTTGGGCAGAGTGAATGAGGAAGGGGTGGGGTGGCTAGTGGCCTGGCTGAGGACCTGAGGCTCTTGAACTGAAACAATTTACAACTTTTTTCAGTGGCCAGTGGTGCTAGTGAGAAAGGAGGACCATGAGGAGCCAGCAGCTTGGCTGCGAAATGCTTGGAGGGTTGACATCTCTTTGCTTACAAAAGCAGAATGAGTCCAAAAGTGGATCTAAAAGTGTCAGACTCCAGACTTTATGTTCTTCTAAGCTATGTCCACAGTCTCAACAAAGCTACTTTAGAACTTTTCACCCTGGTGCCTGGTGATTGAAAATGGAACGGTCTTTGATGATGCAGTAATGTTTATGTCCAGATCTGGGTAAAGAGTCCTCCTTCTTAGGGGACTCTTTGGGGTGTTTAACCTACATCTGATCTATAATGTTCTCAACAGTAATTTATTTTGTTAGTTTTTCTTATTTCTATTTACAAACAGTTCCAGAAAGTCATATACAGATAAAATTGTGAATTAAGGTGTCACACCTCCCCCCGCCTGTGTATTTTTTTTTATTGTGGTAAAATATATACAGTGTACGTTTACCATCTTACCCATTTGTAAGTGTACAGGTCTGTGGCATTAAGTACCTTCCCACTGTTGGGTACCCCTCACCATCAGCCATCTGTGGACCCTCCCCATGCCCCCCAACTGGAAGGCTGTACTCATTAAACACTAACCCTCCACACCTCCCCACCAACCTCCAGCAACCCCCATCCTCCTCTCTGCCTCTATGGATTTGGCTCCCCCAGGAACTGCACCCAAGAGAAATCATACAATAGTTTGTGTATCGGCTTTTGTGACGGGCTTATTTCACTTAGCATTATGTCAAGCACTATCCATGTAGCACGTATCAAAGTTTGCTTCCTTTTTAAGGTTGAGTAATGTTCCATTATGTCGATATCACATTTTGTTTATCCATCTATCCACTGCCACGTGGGCTGCGCCCACCTTTTGGCCATGGTGACTAATCCTGCCATGAGCGCGGGCGGATAGACCCCGCGGCTTGTTTTCCTCCCCTCGTTAAAGGTACGCTTTGGGCCGGAGAAACTTTTGGCCTCTCGAATCAGTCTCTGGCTGCCCTTATGCTTTCCCAGCTCCTTTTTCCACCAAGTTGACTGATGATGAACACCCCTGCTCATTAGCCCAGCCCTCAGGCGCTAGGAAATTAGAGGCTTGGATAGCTCACACGGAAGTAGAAGAGTGATGACTTTTCCCATGTCACGCTTGGGAAGTCACTAATGCTGCTGGAAACAGAGACAAAGGATTTCCCCAGGGCTAGGCCTTCTGATCCTCAGAGGGTAGCCTCTCAGGGGCAGCGGACTCCAGTGGATGGGCGATGTTCTCCTGGGAGGGTGTGCAGGCAGGGCTGCTGGGCATCTCTTCAGAGGTCCTGGTCCATTGGCTGTTGCAGAGCCTGGGTGAAGCCACAGCCATGCTTTCAGAGGCCCCTGGGCCAGCCCATCCTACTCGGTGGCTATAGACAACGCTGCTACTCTCCAACAGCTGGCCCAAACAGTACTTACCCTTGAACAAAAAAGATGCAAATTGCAAAAGAAATTTACATTAAGAAAGTTGACACACTTTCAGAATGGAGGAGGCCCACGATGAGAGAGAATGGAAGCAACATGAAGGGCATGGGAGTCAGCTGGATACAGATCAGGCCTTGGCAGCTGTGAGCTTGCTCCAAACTATCCAAATTCTGTGAGCCTCCGTTTCTCCATTTGCCAATGGGAAGAAGGTCATTGTTGGGATTAAATAAGAAAACATATGAAGCCTGCTTTTGTCGAATAACTCTAGCTGTGTATTAGTGTTTGATTATAAAATGGGTGCTTTTGAAATATAAGATGCTGGGCACCATCCCCAGAGATCGTGATTTAATTGGCTGGGGCATCAGTAGTGTTGACAAAGTTCCCCAAGTGATTTTAATATGCAGTCAAGGTGACAAGTCATCAGCCTAGAGTGTAGCAGACCCTCCACAAATGTTAGCTCTCCTTCTCAGCCCTTGTCTCATCCCTGCAAATGCCATAAAGCACGTGCCCTCCTTCACACGCAATAGCCTTTGGCATCAGCTGCCTGGATTCATATCCTGGCTCTGTGAGTGAGCAGGGTGCTTGACATAACAGAGCCTCAATTTCCTACACAGGAAAATGGGATGAAAAATGGAATCCACATCATAGTCTTCCATGAAGATTAGAAGCGAAAACTTCGCTCATAGCTTGGAGATAGTGAGCGCTCGGTCAGTGTTGGCTCTTATTGGGATTATGGTCAAAGTCAAGTCAGGAATCCCATGGTCTGCACTGCAGCTGGCCCTTCTCACCCCCTCCAGAGACACGAGCCCTTCTTTCCCCTGCCAGGCTGTACTGCTCCAGCTCTCCTTCTGAGCCACATTCCTGGGAGATGCCTGGTGAGAACTTGGGATCACACTGAGTCAGAGGTATTTGTAGGTGTGACTCACCAGGTCTAAAAACCAGAAGATTGCCCTGTGGGTCTCATGACGTTTCTGGAAAATAAAAGGAGTGAATATTATTGGGTTGAGTTCATCAGACACTCACCCTCCCTTTTGTGTACCGGGGGTTCTGAAAGAAGCAGGCAGCAGCCCAGCCAAGTCTGAACCATCAAAGGCCAAGGCCTGGCTGCAGTGCTGAGAGATGTTGCTTCTCCCCCAGACAGGTTTCATCCTCTTCCCACAGGCTTCTGCTTCTCTGGTTCCCTGCCCAAGGCTACCCTGTTTCTCCTCCCTCCAGGCTCCTGGGAAAATGTTCCCACGGGCGGCCTCTGCTGAGGTGTGTCAGAGCTGAGCTATGCTGCAGGGCTGGGTGTGGGCTGGGAAGGGGCCACCCAGACTCCAGAGGACAAGAAAGGGAAAGTTCCCCTCTGCAGCCAGAATTTCTGGAACCTTGCACTGAAGCAGCAGCCAGGAGGGCACCCATTTCTCTGATGCCTTTTCCCCCATCTCCTGCATCTCTGCTGATAGTAAATCCCAATGTTTCAGGATCCCAGCCATCTCTAGAATCTGTCTGCGTCTCTGTATCTCTAGCTACCACCCTAGCAAAAGCCACTGTCATTTTGTAATTTCTCACCAGCAAGTGCAACCTCCTAACTTGTGTCTCCGGCTTCTAATTTGTCTAATTCTTGCCCAACGTAGCCAGGTGAACTTTTCAAAATACAAAACTGATCATATCACTCACACACACACACACACATTTAAAATTTTTCCAAAGCTTTCCATCGCTCATAGGATAATGACAAAACCCCTTAACAAGTTCAACAAGGTCATGTTTATCAGGATTTGGTTTGGCTATGAGTGACAGAAAACCCAATTTAACAGGAGTTTGAATAGATGAGATTTTGTTTTCTCATACAAAAAAGCCTGCAGTTGAGCCAGCTATGATTGGCACAGCAGTTTCTCAAAATTATCAGGGACTCAGTTCTCTGCTCTAATATCCTTAGCATGTGGTGTCTACCTCGTGGTCCAAAGTGGCTGCTTGAGCACCAGCCATTGCAACCAAAACCCAGCCACAGGAACAGAGACTTGTACATAGCACTTCTACTGACATTTTTCTGACCAGAATTTAGTGACATGGCTAGAGCTAGTGGGAAGAGAGGTTAGAAAATGTAATCCTTATTCTAAGTGGTCATGAACCAGCTGAAAAGGAGGAAGAAGAGAATGGGCAACACTGGCAGTGTTTATCATACACTACATCTCTTGACCCCTACTCTCCTTTTGAGGTTCATCTCACCTCACACTTCCTTCCCCTGGCTCTCTGCACTCCCAGCACACTGGCTCTCTCCACTCCCAGCACACTGGATTTCTCTGGAAGTCCCACATATTTGCAACACTCCCTTCTGCCCCAGGCCCTTGCTCTTGCGTCAGCATTTTCTCCTGTTCCTTCTTAACTACTCATCCTTCAGAACTCCCCTCCCGCAGTATTTCCTCAGGGAAACTTCCTTGATTAGATGCTTAAAACATGCAGATTGTATCACTGTTGCAATTATTCATTTGTTTATGCAATTATTTGATTATTTCCTGCTTCCACAATGAGGTCAGGGTTTAGGTCTGGCTTTGTACACTATGGAGCATTCTGCTGGGCATATTGTAGGTGCTCAATAAATACTTGTTGAATGACTTAATGAATAAACGTAGCTATTATCTTATACATAAAAAAAGGCTAAGCCTCAGCAAACAATTTTCCTGGACAAATGGTGGAGGGTGGCCAGCAGGGCTTGGGAGATGCAATAGAGCCAGGGGAGAGTTCTAAATGATTCATTTAAATTGAGTAAACTTTTGGGTGTGGCAGAGGAAACTCGGACCTGGATCTCAGGAGCCCTGTTTCCTGGTCCCAGCTCAGCCACCAATAGCTGGACCACTGCCTGGAGCCAGTGGGAATTGATCAGATGCTGGATATACTTTAAAGGCAGAGACTACAACCACTGCTGGCAGTGGAGAGTAAGGGAAAGAGATGGGTCAAGGGTTTGTTCTGGATGTTTGGCTAAACAAAGGGAAGCCCACTTACTGAGAAGGGGAAGGCAGCAAGAGTAACAGGTTTTAATGGATGATCTGAAGGGTTTATTTGCCAATGAATCGCAGGTTCCCATACCCAGCTGCACACTTCACCTCTTCCACAGGACTCTCCCAGGGAAAGCTTGTGCCCAGGCTGGTGGGTCTAAGTGGTGGTGACAAGGAAGGCCAAGTGGGTGTAAAAAAGATAGAAAAGGTCAGCCATTCAAGGTGCATAGTTACCAATGAAGAAATGATTCAGCCTGACTCAGCAATAAGATTGAACAGAAAGTACTCAGAAGACCTTGACTTACATGCTTGGGAGGAAGCAGTCACTTTCTGCTAAAGGAGAGTGACAAGGGAAGGCATGTCCAGGCGTGGTCACTGCGGAATCTTTGAAGTTTTAGCTTAAACAGCAGTAAAGGGCTTTCCTCTTTAAGAAAACTTTGCCCCTGCCTAAGCCAAGTGCTCACTGGTTCAAGGCTTTGCCGGAAAACCATCAAAATAAAAGCAAGAGAGGCCACCTCTCTTACTCCCCTCGTAGCCAGGCGAGCTCATCAGCATTATTACTATATTACTATCTTCATGGTCACATGAGGCTTCCAGGTTGCTCTTCTACCCCTGGTTACTCTAGTTTCTGTGGTCGTGAACGCTCAGCTTTATTGCCAATCTTGTATGTTTGGTCTACCTCTTTGCTATGCAAGGTGTGGTTCCCAGACCAGCAGCATCCACACCACCTGGGAACTGGCTAGAAATGCAGAGTCTCAGGCCCCAGCCCTGACCTGCCAAATCCCCACCTGCTCTTTAACGATGTCCCAGGGGAATGGCCTGCAAGTGAAAATTCAGGAAACACTGCGCTAGAACATCTGTCTCATTTTACTTGTTAGACTTACATCCGATTAAATGTAAAGGCCTCTTGTCTGCTGTGGGGGAAGCTTATTAACATCTTTCTCAAGTGAAAGCAGAGCCAATAGTTGATTGTTTTCAATTCACCCTCGGACGTGTCTGCGATGGATTCTTGGTTTACGACAGAAGAGCCTCTCAGAAACCAGAGGAACTTAGGTTCTGGTGGAGGAGAGGCAGTTCTGTGAACGCCAATAGCAGAGAGTACCCATGAGGGACTGCCCTGGCGGTCCAGTGGTTGAGACTTTGCCTTCCAATGTAGGGGGTGAGGCTTCTATCCCTGGTTGGGGAGCTAAGGTACCAAATGCCTTGCGGCCAAAAAACCAAAACATAAAACAGTAGTGATATTGTAACAAATTCAATAAAGACTTTAAAAATGGTCCATATCCAAAAGAAAAAAAAAAAAAAAAAAGAAAGTACCCATGCAATTTCTATCAGAGGAGTTTTCAGGCACGTGGGTACCTCTCCTCAACTGTGGTCCCCAAGGAGCCATTGCTTCTCTGCTCCCATCAGACCAAATTCCCAACCACAGACTGGACATCGGAACACCTGGGGCCCGTGAGTCCTGGGAGAACGTGGTTGGGCGCTGAAGTCAGGATGAGGGAACGAGCTCTCGCCAGATGATTAGCGCTGCTCTGAGTCTCCGCCAGACCTGGATCCCAGATGAAGGAACAGCTCACCCCTGATGGGCGGCGAGAGCACACATGTTCACTAGCAACGGGGAATGTGTTTACTCACTGGCTCTGTTATCATGTCACTCCCCCTGCCCCCTGCCCCAAGATAACTGGCTGAGGTAATTGAGCAAGTTCTAAACGCCTTTGAAAGGCTTGGAACCCCTCAAGGGCAGGGCATAAAGGTGGGCATCCAAACTGCCAATGAGGGGAGCCAAGAGCAGACGCTCCAGCTGGAATAGGGAGCAAGGCCTCGGAGACTTGGCTCCAGTAAAACTCAGAACTGCTTCCAGGGTGAGGGCGAGCCATCTCCCCAAAGGCGGGAACAGGGTGGCCGAAACAGCTGAGTTAAGGTCATTGGCACTGAGGTGGGCCCTTTGATCTGAGGTTGGTAAACCTTGTTGCCATAGCCGGTTGCAAAGAGCTGCCACCCACTTTCTACCTGGGGGCGCAAGGGATTGGGGAGAACTCACAGCAGGAGGCTTGTAGGGTCTTTGTGTGACCTCCTGTGAACTTAGACCCACGCTTCAAGGTGAGGATTTTTGAAGGCAGGTTGATTAGTCCTGGTAGGGACCCGGGGGTCACTGGGCTCCACCTTCCTGTACAGATGGGGGTGTGAAACTGTTGTGGCCCGAGTGCAGGTTGGAAAAGAATTTCCAGACACAAAGCATTTCAGAAGAGAGTGAGTTTATTGAGAACAAAGAACAGAGTTTGGTGAGGGGTGCTGTAAAGACAGTGGGATGACTTCCTGGCAGACCAGGGAGAGCCAACCCTCTAGTGGGCTCGCAGCCAACTTTTATAACCCTAAGGCAAGGAAAATTCCTGCTAAGAAAATGGGATGAATCTATTGGTCAGTGCACTATAAGGCGAAAGGTGTCGTTAGGTGATAGGCTAGGGTCCTATATGGTGAATACCTTCCCTAATATGGGGTTGGGTTATTGGCCAGACCAAGTCATGAGTCAAAGATTGCTATGGGGTCTAGTTAACTCCGGAATTCTGTCTTGTGACTTTGGTATAGGGCTCCACAGAAACCAAGTCCTCAAGCAGGAATGGGTTTGGCCCAAGGTACCATGGCATTTTCTGGGAAAGTGGGAAATGGCGCTGAGATCTGGCTCCTGGTCCCAAACTCTTTCAACTCCTCCTTGAGAGCTTGGCTTTGCTGAGAGCCCTCTGCTTAACACACATCTGCTTCTGAGGATAATGGGGAGGGGTCCTCCTTTCAGAGAATTGACCTATTGTCCTGGGCAAGACCGCCTGTGAATAGGCTGCAACTTCCACCCCTGGCTGGAACCCCCTCTCTGTCTTCCCAGCAGTGCCCGCTCTCTAGACCTCAGTGGAGAGCCTTACCCACCACGGTGCCTTGCTGGACTTCATGGTCTCCCCTGCCTCTGGATTCCTGCGCTCCTGAAACCCACTCTTCCGTATCTGATTGCAAATCTGGGGGTAGGAAAAAAGTTTCCACCTTCTAACTCAGTTTTTTTATACCTAGCATGGAGCCCGGCATACAGTTGGCACTCAATAAATGCCTGAGTTACCCCTTCTTCCTTACTTGATTGAAAGTCTGGGAGTAGGAAATAAGTTTCCACCTTCTAACTCTGTTCCTTTACACGTAGCATGGAGCCGGGCATACAGTTGGCACTCAATAAATGCTCGAGTGACCCTTTCTCATTTCCTCCTTGACAGATTCAGAGCCCAGCACCTTGGACTCCCAGTCTTCGACCACCTTGTTCCTCTCCTCCGAGGAGCCAGGCCCCTCCACCACGGCGCTGCCCTCTCCCTCGTCGTCCTGCGAGCCCCAGGCGTTCTCCCCGGGGCCCTCGGTGCTGCCCGCGCTGCTGCCGCCCATCCCCGCCGCCCCTGCTCCTCCCGCCTCTGGCTCGGGCGCCCCGCGGCGCGCCGGCCTCTACTCGACGGTGGTCGCCTCCTCCCCGGAGGGAGCCCCGCGCCTCGTCGACTGGCTGCCCGGCTGCCCCTCGGCCACCCCTTCCGGGATCCGCGGGGATGAGCGCGATCCGCCGGCGCCCCACGCCCCGCGCCTGGGAGCGGGGGGCCGAGGGGAGCGCGCCGAGGACCCGGGCCCCTCCTCGCCGCCCTGCGCCCGGCCCGCCGCCGCCACGAGCTTGGAAGCCAACGTCGGGGACATCCTGGTGGAGTTGCGGACAATGAATGGCCACCTGGACGTCATAGCGAGGGCCCTCACCAAACTGGCCTCGTCCCTGGGGCCGCCGCCGCCGCCCGCCCCGCCGGATGCCCCGGATGCCAACTGACGGACGGAGCGGCCCCTGGACTGTGTATCCGAACCGCGCACAGTAAGGGATCCCGAATGCACCAGGCATCCCTGCCTGCGTCACCCCTGAGCCTGGCAAACCCAGCAGAGGACAGGATTACTCTGCTCAACCTACTTGTGAGAAGGGATGGACCTCCCCTGGCATTTCAGCCTGAAATTGGTGCTCCTCACGCTTGCCACCGTGCCAGGCTCTTTCTCAGCTCTTTTATGCCTGCTTCTCTCCTGGGAGCGCTCCTGGCCCTTCAAATGTCCTTCTCTTGTTTTGGAGAAAGCCTTGAGCTCCTGACAGGATAAGTGCCTTAAGACGGTGGTGGGACCCTAGGAAAGATGCTCAGAGAACCATCCTTTCGGACCCACATAGGTGACTTCTGAGTACTGTGGAGGGAAGGCACGTGCGGAGCATGTTACAAAAGCAGTAGTTCAAGGGCAGCTCCAGGGTTCCTTTCTTGAGCTGTTGATGTTTTATCTGATCTCTGGTGACTTTTACACATTTCTTTAAAAAATATTTTTGGGAAAATGTTTATTTTTTTCTCATTATAACCACATTTTGAGAGATTTGGGAAACAGAGAAGTGAGAAGAATCTGATGCATTTGGAGAAGGGGGGTATTTAAGTCTTCCTTATGAATAAGAAAGTATTTTGTGTAATAAACAAGGTTTTTATATGTACTTTCTGGGAGCTGGCCTTTCTGTGCCACGTTTCTTCCTTCCCCTGCTCTTTCTGTTCTCAGTTACCTGTCCCAGCCCCGTTTTACTCCTTGAGTCTTATTTCAGTTTTTCTCGTGGTTGTGAAGAGTAAGGTTTAAAGGTTCTCATGATTCTTTTCTAAAACTCCCAGACCTCCCTAAAGTGGGTAAATCCACCCCTTTTCTCTGGATTGGAGCAGAAACCAAGTCACTGGCCCACAAGGAGGAAGCCAGCATCCCTGGCCTTTCCTCCTAAATGCCAGGAACACCACCCTCCCCAGTAGTGACAAACAAACATGCCTCCAGACTTTGCTAATGTCCCCTGGTGGAGACCGAGATGGAATTTCAGAAATCTGGAGGAACCTAGGCCTTCCAAGGTCTGACTTCCCATAAGGAGAAGGGCTCTTCTCACCTCCCTGCTTGAATTAGAATTTTAATGAAGTGTGCTCATTTGCCAGAAGGAAATTGACTGCTCTTCTTCCAGAAACAAACCAAGCATTGGAAACCACATTGCACAGAGTAAAACCCCGTCCTGAGCATTTGCAGGGCGCACACCTGGTGAGCTGCCTGGTTTCTGCAGTTTCTGGCACCCTCAGGCCCTCTCAGACTTTGGTGTGGAGAGCTTACGATGCAGGTTCTGCTGTGGCGGCTCCAGGGTGGGGCCTGGGACTCTGCATTTCTAATCAGCGCCAGGGGGATGCTGATGCCACTTGCCCAAGATACACTTTGAGCAGTAGTAACGAGTAGGGGTTGTCTGCCTGGGGGTTTCTGCTGGTTGCATCGCCACTGTTTCCTGGGAGCTGCTGTTTGTCTGCCTTCTCAGGGGCCTGGATTCCTCATCCTGTAAACTTTCAAACATCTCTTTGGGGGACTTTTCTTTTTTAAAGCCAGGGTGTATTTGGTCTAACCACCCACTTCTAAAAAAGCTTTGATGGAGTTCAAACCAATTCAACAAGCATTTATTGGATGTCTACAATGTTGGTGCCCCGGGAAACACAGAGATGAATAGAATAAGGGCCCTGCTGTCCAGGGGCTCCCAGCCCAGTGTCCCACAGGGAGAAGATGATCAGTTCCAGCGTGGAAACCATTTGAAGGGGCTGGAGAAGCTGCAGGGAGTAGTGAGAATGGCAGTCACGTGAGGCCAGGTTTCCTGAGGTTTGATGTTGGGAGAATTATTTAACCCCTCCGAGCCTCAGTCTCTGTGTCAAATGCGGATGATAGTATCTGCCTATCAGAATAGACATGGACGTGACGGCAGCTTGGCACTCCTGAAAGTGCCGTCCAAATGCCTTTTTATGGTCAGCGGGCATTGTTACTTCCTCTCTCCTGGGTCCTGAGTCAGGAGGACACCGGGTGGAGCGAGAATCACACACTCAGGTCTGAGTTGCCCTCTGGCTCTGAGGGGCTAACCCCGCACCCCCTACATTTTCAGGAAGAGAATCCATGGCCCAAAGGGACCAGCCTTTGTTCTGCTCTTTAGCTGAAGAAACAGCTAAACTGGAGAGCCAGTGCCACACCTGGGGGCATCAGCTTCTGGTTTAATACTCATCTGCATCGTCCTTTGTTTTAATTTTAACTGACTCCTTTTGTGTGAGATTGAAAACGACAACAAAAAGCTAAATCTTTCCAGACCGAAATGGGGCTGGCATATAAATCCTAGATTTAGATACAGTGCCTGAATCATTTGATCAGATTCCCCATATATATCGATATATTGATATATTTATATTTCTGTATATGAGATTGAGATTGAGGATGTTGGAGGATGGAGCTAACATAACACTAACTCCACCTGGGCAGACCAGAGAAAAGTCTGGGTTCCTGTCCTGCGTGAGTGGGGCCTCAGAAACTGGGCCTGGTTTAGGGTTTTTGAAGATGGGGCTGAAGGGGGTTAGAAGGGCAGGATGGCCTTCATCTTGCAGAAGGTAGAGCCAGGGGAAATTTGAGTTTCTGGGGTGGGGGATGGGGGCTGGATGGAATTGAATTGAAACAAAATATCAGTTTGAAGGGGTGGGCAGAAAAACAGAGATCTAGTTTTGTAGATTCTATTTATTTATGTATTTGTTTTTGTCTGTGTGGCTTGTGGGATCTTAGTTCCCCAACCAGGGATTGAACCCAGGCCCTTGGCAGTGAAAGTGCAGAGTCCTAACCAGTGGGCCATCAGGGAATTCCCTAGTTTTGTAGATTCTAGATTGAAACTTCCCTCTGAAGGACACTAACCTGTCCTGATACCTGTTTTCCCCAAGGTTTAGGGTGCCGTTCGGGTGGGCATAGCATGAGACAAGCACGTGATGGTTCAAGGTGACAAGCTGAAGGCAAGTATAAGATCTACAGGCTTCAGCAAAGGAAGGATTTACTAGCAGTTACTGGGCTCATCTGTATTAGGTAGTGAGGGGCCTGTTTCTGGAGGCATTCAAGCAGACTGGATGGGGAGCTGCTGGTACTTCAGCAGAAGGGATTCTCCACTGGGTTGGGCAGTGGTTTAAGGACTCTTTCATTCTAACTTTGAAGTAATCCTTGGCGTTTCCCTATCTCTCATGCCTGCCTATATCCAATCCAAGAACACATATTGGTTCTACCTTCTAGAGAGCTCCATTATCCAGCCACTTCTCATTAACTCCATTGCTACTACCTGATGCAGACCACACTATCCTTTCTCAACTGAGTTACTGCAATCGCCTCCTAAATGGGCTTCCTGCTCCCTCTCTATTCTCACAGAGTAGCCAGAGTGGTCTTTTAAAAATATTTCTGACCAGGTTATTCCTCTGCGCAGGACTCCCAGTGGCTTTCATCTCACTCAGAGTAAGAGCCAAAGTTTTGCAGAATCTGGTCTCCCGTTGCCTGCCTGATCTCACCTCTTATGACTCTCCTCCACTCTGGTCACCCAACGCCTTCTTGCTGCTTCTCCCGTGCACTGGGCACATTCCCACCTCAGGGCATTTGCACTGCCTGTTTCTTCAGGCTGGACCACTCCTCCCCAGATATGTCACATGGCTTGCTCCCTCACCTCCTTCAGGTCTTTGCTCAAGTATCACTATCCTTTTAAAAGTTGTAACCCAATCCCTAACTATAAGCCTCCATTCCCCAGATGTCTTTATTTTTCTCCTTTCTTGCTTTTTTGCCTCTCACCAATATCCACCCCACCCACTCTATGTCTTACTTTATCTTTTGTCCGTAGAATGTCAGCTCCATAAGGGAAGAAATTTTTGTCTGTTTTGTTCACTCCTGTCTTCCCAGCACACTGCCTTTTAAGAAACAAAAAGTGTTTTGTAAAAGGGACCCATCAATTGTTGTAACAATTCAGGCAACATAGAGGAGAACAAAGAAGAATATAAAACTCACCCCAAATTCCACCCCTAAGAGATAACTGCTGTCAGTATTCTGGCAACTACTATATGAAACATCTGTGTTTCAATAGAAACACATACATGTGTGTCTAATTCTACAGATCATAGTATGTCTGCTGCTCTGTAGCCTGTTTTGTTTGTTAACTTGATAACAGATGATGAAAATCTTTCTATTTAAAAAATAGATGTTATATACGAAGCAAGATTTCCTTAGCCCATCTTCTATTTGCGCTTCCAGAATTTTCACCATCATAAGCAGCCCTGTAATGACCGTGTCTGGGGGTACATGTCATTTTTTTGTCTCTTCTGTGACTATGACGTTCATGTAAATTCCTAGAGGTGTGATTGAAGAGTCAAAGGCATAGGTTCCTACTTTTTGCTTTAGGCTGTTGCTGTGGTTTCATCAAGGTTCCAAAAGGGGAAGTGAGTGGATGGCGGGAGGAACACGGGGGCTTTGGGGTGGTTTCATCTGGGAACCTGGAAAAAGGGGGAAATAGAAATGTCTGCCTTCTGAAGGTTGAACTTTAAAGTCGGTGCTTGGGGGGCCAGACAGAGGTGTGCCACCACCCTGAAGATGTGACTCTTGGATGGTCATTCAAAGGGCGTGTTAGTCTGGGTCTGGTCACGAAACAGAAGCCATCTGGGTTCTGCACACAGAGGGGACTCATTCAGGAATCGGGAGCAAGGGTGTTGGAAGGCTGGAGGAGCGTGGAGGGGAAGCTAGGGACCCAAAGAGCAGTGACTGCAGGAAAGTGCTACCAGCCCTGGGCTGGAGATGCCAAGGGACCCCAGGACCAGTGTGATGTCAAGGCCCCAGTCATAGAGCTGAGCTGCTTCAGAAGGAACCCAGGAGCGACCCTGCCAGGATGCAGCCCCTGTCACCATCACCTGGGCTGTCACTAGTGCTGTTTGCTGACACCCCCCCCCCCCCCCACCGGGGACCACAGAGAGGAAGGGAGAGAGTTGCTTCTTACCTCCCAACTTCCCTGCCAGAGCCTCCTCTTCCCAGAATCTAGCTGGGGGCCCATTGGAGGGAGTCTGGGAAATGCAGTTTGTGGGGCTTCAGCCCTTACGACACAGGACAGAGCAAAGGAGAGCAGGAACACAGCTGACAATAAATAAGCAAATGACAGTGCTGGCGGGAACTTGAGTCAAAGCAGTGGTGCGTCTGAAGAGAGCAGCTCTCCATCCGAGAGCGGAAAAGGTCAGCCATGGGAGAACCCAAGAGCAGGCACCAGGGAGACCCACGAGGGCAATGTCTCTGCCGGCAGACGAGCACTTGCTTGACCCTCTGGACCCAGCCACAGCTGCACAGAGGCACCCTGGCTCTCTTATCTGATGCCACTCAACTGTCCAGAGTGTGGCAATGAGATACTGTTCCCGAGAGATGGCCTTGCTGCCAGGTGCAGATGGGCTAGGTTTCTGAGCCTTCTTGGTAGGCTCTTAGGCTCTGGATAATTGTAGGTTAACCTGTGTGTGTTGCCACTCTGGGAGCAGGAAGCCAGCCCTGGGACTTGCCCTTGGCCATCTTCCTTTATCTAAAGGACATCTGCACTGAAATTGATCAGGCTCCTATCAGGTGTCTGGCCCTGTGCTGTGTACTACATACAGGATTGCATTTATTTTTCATAGCATCCCTGTAAGCAAGGTTGGGAGCTAGAGTCTATAATGCCCACTTCATTGATCAGGAAATTGAGGCACAAAGAGGTCACGTGACTCGCCCCTGGTCAGCCAGCTGGTAATGTACAGAGCCTGGGTCTGTCTGTCTCCGAGACCCTGGCTGTGCCAGCACCTGGGGCTGCCTCTTACACTTGACTTCCTCTTTTCAGAAGTAGGTCAAGGACCCAGGACTGTTGAACTGCCTTTGGCTGATGACTCCTCCCCAGGGTGGCAGCAGAATTGCTCTCTGGAAGTAACATGTCCCTGAAAAATCAGAAAATGTCGGCAAACTGGAGCAATAAACCAGAAAACAGGGGACCATTCCCACCCCTAGACAACAACACCAATGATATCGTGTGTACTGGGCGTGGGGAGGCAGAGGAAATATTGGAGGACTAGACAAGGGACAGGGTGCGTGGATGACAAGAGAGCCAGGAGGGCTGTGCCACCTGGGTGGTTCTGAAATACTGATAACACTTCGGGTCCTTTAAGGTCAATGTCATTACGGGTACAAGGGGACTCAGCCATAATAGTGTTTTGTTTCCCTCACGTCTTACCCCCTCAGGCCACCACCTGGCTTCCAACAGCTAACTGTGTAGAAAGCCAGGAAATGCAAGACTTTCTGCAGGTCTCTGTGGTGCCTGCATCAGAATCTCCATCCCAGGGGGCATTTGCTAAGCCTCCTGTAAAGCAAGGGCCCCAGCAAGCAGCAAGCAAGCTGATTCTAACCTTGGCTTTCATGGATGAGGCTGGCCGCATGTCCGGCAGCTCAAATCATTTCCATAAAACGAATGTGCAAAGCCTCAGATGAGGGGCCACCAGGAGCATCACCCAAGGCTCTCTGCTCCGGCTTCGTCCTCCAAAAGGTGCCAAGGGCTGCGTCTCTTGCCCTCGTGCTCTCTGAAGGGTACTAACTCTCTGGCTCAGCCACTGCTTCCAGAGCAGGTGCTGTCCCCTGCTTGCTCCTTCTCACAGTGCCCGGCAGCATTCAGGCACCAAGCTGGTGCTCAGAAATGCTGATGGAGGGAGCAGTCTCTGGGTGTCCAGTCGGGCAGCGGTGGGTGCCACCTCCTGCATCCTGAGGGCTGCCTGGGCTCCCTGGATGGCGATGAAGACCTGTTGGCTGGCCAGTCTGGTGCTGGCCCAGGAGGGAAGGTCATGACGACCTGCCTCGGCTGCAGCTTCCAGGCCTCGCCTTTGCTTGTTTTCTGGGAGCCTCGGTGTCTGCCCACAATGGCATGGCTCGTTCAGCTGCCCGGATTCTTGGCGTGGTGCGTGGGCCACGTGGCTTGTTTCCGTGGTGAGCATGGCAGGGAAGGCTGACACTCCTGGGCTGAGCATTCCTTCAGGGTCTCCCCGAGCAGGGCTGGTTCCGGGGGTCTCCGTTCCCAAAGCAGGGTGTTCCGATGGGGGTGGGGTCACCTCGTGTCACCTCAAACTTGGCTGTGCTTTGTGCTGCAGTGAACAGATCTGACGGATTTTATCCATTCCTTTCTCTGGCAACCCACTGGCTTCCCAAAAGCGTCTGAGATGGCCAAATGGAATATCGCATTTGGGAAGCAGCTCAGACGGCATCGGGCCTGACCCCCGTCACTGTGCAGATGGTATTGGAAGGGTCAAAAGGGTAGAGTGACTTGCTCAGGGGTGTCGAGCAGAGCAGATGTCTCCTGAGTCCTGTGTTCTCTCAACTGGCACTCTTCCTGGCTCCCCGGAGTGAATCTTTCCATTGCTGGATGAGCTGTCAGTCCACCCCCTCCAGCACAGAGTGGACACACATATACTCAGCACACACGTGTACACACACGGAGGATGCATTAATATTTTTCAATGAAAACAACATTTTTTAGTTTTCTAAACCAGGGGTCAGGCAGCCCTGGCCCATAACCTGTTCTTGGTTAGCTTGGGAACGGAGAATTATTTTTACATTTCCAAATCCTGCAAAAAGAAGAATACATGACAGAGACTGTATGTGACCTGCAAAGCCAAAAATATTTACTATCTGATTGTTTGCAGGAAAAAAAAAGGTTGCTGATTCCTGGTCTGGATAACCCACTTGGCTGTTCATCCAAGGATGGTAAACGATCTTCCCAGGATGCTAGAAACTCCCTTTATAGGTCGACCTGGTCATCTTTATAGGGCTTGGACTCTGAAATTTAGACTTGGCAGCTTCTCTCTTCATTCCTCAGAGGCTTGTGACTTTTCTGAGTGTTGTCTTGCTGTTGCTAGATTTTTCTCTTCTAAGGGCAAACCATGCGGTGACCCCCTTGTCCGGGGACTTCCAACGGTGAAGTAGGGGATCAAGGCTGGCAATAGACATTGACTACTGGTACCCACCGTGGGGCTGCTACCCAGAGGCATCCTGAGAATGACCAGGCTGGGGATGACCCACAGGTGGGGGCTGAGAACAGAAAACTGCCCAGAGGGTGACAAGGAAAATTTCTTTCCCATCAAAAGAAAACACAGAGATGCTTGCTCTCTGAGTTTCTCTATTTTCTCTTCACCACAGCAGGCAGGCTTCTCCACGAGTTCCTGTCTCTCCAGGCCACTCATTTCTTTATAGTTACTGAACCAGAATAACCACAAGTCGAACCGGAAGCACACGATAACCTGTTGAACTCTGCGTGGCCTTGGCCGGGTGTCTCTGTGCGCACATTCAAATCCTGCCCTGGCCTCCGCAGCTGCGAGGTCTCCAGCCAGCACCCAGCGGTATCTGCAGCTCCAGCCTCGGACTCGTAACTTCCACAGTTAGAGAAAGAAAGAGGGGAGGAAAAGTGACAGGCAGACGGAACCAGGAACGTTCCCAACTGTCGGAGTCATTCACAGTCATTAAAGATTTATGGGCAGGCAGTTTGGAGTTTAAATACGAGATGACACCAGAAGCCCTTAATGTACAGGGGAGCTTTAAGCATGATCTGGGAGCAGAAAATGATCTGTGAACTCCCCTCTCTGAGATCTTAGAAGTTCTGTTGTATTGACTCCAGGCAGGGCTGCAGCCCCAGTGCACTTCATGGGCTCATAAATATAACATTATTGGACCGAAAAACCAATCCTTCTCCAACTGATTAGGCCCAGATCGGTCCACCCATAAATCAATGCTAAATAAGAACTATAAAGTTGTGAATCAATGTGTCCCAGATCTCCAAACTGGAATGAAAAAGTTGGAATAAAATAGCTGGAGTTCTTCCAAGATCCTTCTTTTCATCCCCTCCTCCCACCAGCTCCATATCCTAGTACGTTAATTTTAAAAGGCTTTGTTTTTTTTGTTTTTTTGGGTTTTTTTTTTTTTTGGCTCTTTGGCCTGGCTGTAGACAGCATTTCAGGGCAGGAAATTCGGTCTAGAAGGGAGGCTGGAGAAACAGAGGCCGTCCTGTTTTGTTTCCGGTCAAGACTGATCTGAAGCTCTGTGGTGTCTCCCTGGCCGGGGTCTCCACCTGTGGCTGAGGGCGTTTGTCATCCGTGACACAGAGGCAGGAAGGGAACAAGGTGAGCCACATGTCACTGGCACATAGTGGGTGATCAGGTCATGTTTGGTCAATGACTGGATGTTTAGATCCAATTCATTCAAGGGCTGTGAGCCCTCACATTGAATTACTAAATATAATAATCTGCTCTCCTCTTAGAACTGCACATCAGGTTCAAAAATGCCATCTGGCTATCCCTGTAGGATGTGGTCACCCTTTTGGGTCTGGGAGCTGAGGTTGTCTGCTTCGAATGCTGCCCACACATACGCAAAGAGAATTCCATCTCGGCTCCTCTGGAGTTCTAAAGGAAAGTTTGTGTTCCGAATCTCCCTTCTCCAAAATATACTCTCATGGTACCCTTCACCCCTCTCTTTGATGGCCCCCCAAAGGGGACATACCACGCACACCCTTCTGCCCTCCTAAGGTCTTACTGTTAGGGGTCTGCTCTCCTGGCCTGGGGCCCCTTACTCTTCCCCAGTCATCCCAAAGTCCAGCTTGCCTGCCATATTCTCCCCTCGTGGGAGGACATGTGACATCACGATACACATCCCCTGAAGTGATGGCCTCCAGGTTTTTCCCAAACACAGACTCCAAGGGCTGGAAGGAACCTCAGTTCCATCTTGTTTCATCTGCTTGCTTGGGGAAACTGAGACCCAAAGAGGAGTACTCACTTATCTAAAGTAGAACTCAGGCCTCTTGCAACCCAATCCACTTCATCCTGGTGCAAGTCTAATGCTGACTAAATTCTTGTCCTTCTCCCTGGGAGGGGGAAGAAAGGTCCTTGTCAAGTCCTCCTGAAAACAGTGGTCTGAAAGCACCGTTTCTGTACAGTTGGCTGTTTCCTTCGGACACTTTCATTTTCTCCCATGTTTTCCTCTCTCCTTGCTGTGACTTACAAGACCATGAGCAGACAAGCCCAAGGCCCCAGAGGAGAAATTCTCCCCTTCAGTGTGTGCCCCTAGGAGGAATGGGGCCGAATGACAGCGCTCTTTGACGAATGAGCTCCATTTTGGTGTTTTACCACCAGTGGCCACAGAAACCTTGCAGGATGTGTCCAGGGAAATGGATTTTGTAGGGTTAGCTAAATCTGTACCACCCACTGCACAATAGCAGCTCTGTGCAGAAAGGCAGCTTTGAAACAGGTTTAGTTTTCCATCATTTCCAAGTTTAGGTGAAGAGCCAAGTTCAGGTGAAGGGCCATTACTGCAGCTAAAGGATTCATATTCCCCCTCCTCACGCTGATGCCACTTTTGTTGTCCTGGCTCTTCCACCTTTTACAAATTCTGACACTCTCTCTCTACTTTCTGGGAAAACTTTTAACTCCCCAAATGAGCTGTAGGAAATAACGTGATTGTGCAGCTCGGATGTACTCTTCTATCAGCAGACCTGTGAGTGAGTGTGAATGTGACAAACCCTACTGCCAAGAGAACACTTTTTAGCCAGTTAGTGTCTCTTATACCCCTAGATCTGAGGACCCATGGCCCATGGCAGGAGATGGGGAAGATTGTAAAAATGATCCTAATTCTTTATGCCTCCTGTATCCATGCCTTTGCCATAATTTGCATTGACCTCCAAGAATGCATCTGGGCTTAGTCGTGAACTTGTTTTGCCCAATAGGATAAAGTGGAAGTGGTGTGCATTCGTTCCAAACTCAGATCCCAAGAGGTCTTGCATGTTTCCTCTTGCTCTCTTGTGCCTCTCATTGCCATAGCAGCATGCTCAAGCTAACCTGCTGGAGGAGGATGCACTGAGGAGCAGAACCAGATCATCCCAGTTGTCCCAACCGAGGCCAGTCTAGATCAGCCAACATCCAGCCAACCCCCAGACATGTGAGTTAGCCCAGCCTAGATTAGCAGAGCTTCTTAGCTGACCCCTAGCTGACCCTAGATGTTTACTCTTGCGTGTCACTGAGGCTTAGTGATGGCAAGGCAGTGAGACAGACTGGGACCTGGGACTCTTTACTGCAGTGCTTGAACCTAGATAAACATCTCCTTGAGCAACAGAATACAAATAAAGGACTAAAAATAAATGTTGGGGCAAATTATGAGCAGTAAGATACAGAAAGGCCAAAACACAGCTGCCACTTCTGAGCTGCCAGAAGCAAAAGAGAGTACGGCATGTGATTCCTGCACACAGCACCACCAACAGGGTTGGCAGACCATCTAAGTCTCCCCTCCAGCCCAATATACCCATCTGCCCCTACCCTCGCCCCATTTAGGAGACCAGCTTGCCACCCCCTCAAGTAGCGAGCAAGGGCACTTGTTGCTTGTTTTTCTTCCCTTGTGCTGCAGCACAAGCTCCAATAAAACCTTGCCTGCATTCCTCGTTTGGCCTCTTATCAATTTCTATTGATTAAGGAGTCCAAGGACCCTGGTTGGTAACAGCGGCATTACTGTGGATGTAATTGATGTGGGCGGTTACCCCTTATGCTTTTTTTTTTTAAACTCTTTATTGGAATATATTTGCTTTACACTCTTGTACCCATCTCTGAGGTACACCAAAGTGAATCAGCTGCATCTACACACATATCCCCATAGCCCCTCCCTCCCATGACTCCCCCCCACCCACCCCGTCCTGGCCCTCCAAGGCATCTCCCATGAAGTTGATCTCCTTTTGTTATACAGCAACTCCCCACTAGCTCTCTATTTTACAGCTGGTAGTGTAAATATGCCTATGCTACTCTCTCACCTCGTCCCAACTTCCCCTTTGCCCCTCAGCCCAGCCCCATGTCCTCAAGTCCATTCTCTACTTCTGTCTCTCCACTCTTGCCTGTCACTGGGTTCATCAGTACCATTTCTTCAGATTCCATATATATGTGTTAGCATACAGTATTTGTTTTTCTTTTTCTGACTTACTTCACTCTGTATGACAGACTCTAGGTCTATCCACCTCACAACATATAGTTCAATTTCATTCCTTTTTATGGTAGAGTAATATTCCATTGTATATATGTGCCACATCTTCTTTATCCATTCATCTGTTAATGGGCATCTAGGTGGTTTCCATGTCCTGGCTATTGTAAATAGTGCTGCAATGACCATTATGCTACTTGTTTCTTTTTGGATCATGGTTTTCTCTGGGTATATGCCCAGTAGTGGGATTACTGGGTCATGTGGTAGTTCTATTTTTAGTTTTTTAAGGAACCTCCAAACTGTTTTCCATAGTGGCTGTACCAGCTTACAATCCCACCACCAGTGCAGGAGAGTTCCCTTTTTTCCACACCCTCTCCAACATTTATTGTCCCCTTATACTTTTTATCAATCCTTTATCCCTTATGTCAATCAGCTGGTCACATATACCATCTGGTCTACACTGCTAGGTGTCTACCCAATATCCATTCTTCCTTCTTCCTTACTATCAGAACCATGTACCCAGCGAAAAACCTACATTTCCCAGCTTCCCTTGCAGAAAGCAGTTGTCATGTGACACTCCTTTGGCCAATGAGAAACAAAGGAAATATAGAGTGGTGCTCCTTGAAAGGGGGTGGGGACCCCCTTTGCCCTACTCCTTCTTCCTGCTTGGAGTGAAAATGTGGTGCTGAGGTAATAGCACAAGCTAAGAATGGCTGAGGGGGCAGATAGAAAGGGCCTGGGACTCTGAGAGTATGGCCGCAGGACTCATGCTGAGAAAACCTTCTTTGTAGACTTCTAGTTATGTGAGAAAAAATAAGACTTCTAAGTTATTTATGTTCTTGTTTCTCAGGCTTCTCTTACCTGTAGCTTACTGTAATTCTTTTTTTTTTAATTGAGATATAGTTTAAGTTTTATATATACACACACACACACAAATATATACATATATATCAGATTATTTTCCATTGTAGGTTATTACAAGATATTGAATCTATAATTCTCAATAGCACATTCTAGTCTTCATTTGAAGAAAGTGCTTAGAACAAATGAGTAAAGGTGTATTCTAAAGATATATCGCAACAAGTACCTATTGTATAGCACAGGGAAATACATTCAATATCTTGTAATAACCTATAATGGAAAAGAATCTGAAAAAGAATATCTGTCTATCTATCATCTGTCTATCATCTATCTATCATCTATATCTATCTATCATCTATCTATCTATCATCTATATCTATATCTATATCTATATCTATATCTATATCTATCATCTTTGAACCATTTTGCTGATGAGGAAACTGAGGTTCTGAGAAGTTAAGCAAATTAGCTCATACAGCTAGTGAGCAACCAAGCTTGGATTTGGATCCAGCCTTGCCTGAGTCTAAGCTCTTTGTACTTTGTCCTGCATTTTCTTAAACATGTGAATGTGTTGTCATTAGTGCAGATGTAGCAGAGATAGTGGTATTCACCAATTAGTCCACGGGCTCCCCTAAATTTCTCACTCTCACTTCCATTTAGGCTGGGGTCATGTGATTGATTTCTGACAATAGGATGTGGGCAGAGGTGATGTACAACCACCCCAAGCATGACCTTTAATAACATCCTGGATGAGTCACCATCCATCTCTTTCTGTTCCATGATCCAGGAAGCTGGATGTTGATGCATTGGCATCTCAAGATGGAGGCAGCCTGGATCCCTGAATCACCGTGTGGAGGAAAGTTGCCCTCAAGAGCCACCCAATCCACATTTAAATTTAACTAAGCAAGAAATGACTCTTTGTTGTATTCTTGGAGCATAGTGTCACCTAACCTAACTAACATAGCAGAGATGACCAGCAAATTTTTATATATTTATTTTATGTAACTTTTTATACAGCACAAAGTATTTTCTTGATCCTCCTAATCTTGTGAGATAAACAGGGATTAGAAACCCCATTTTATAGGCCAGGAAACTGAGACTTAAGAAGTGAAATTTGGTCCTTGCTCAGGACCACAGATTTGGTAGGTGGTCAAACTAAGATTAGGCCCTTGGCATTTTTACCACACTCTGCAGTTTTATAACTTCCAAGCCTGATTTATAAAAGCAAGCAGTAACCTCAGAGGGAATGAGGGTCCCACTGTATAGAGTTTTGCAGATTAAATTAAACACCTTGAAGGACTAAAAGTCTAGGTAGCCAGTCCAGACAGGTGTAGTACATTCCAATGGCTCATATTCTTAAGTCAACAAGCTGCAGACATCCTGTGGCTGCTCGGACTCCTGGGTGGTCCTGAAGCGGGGTTCTGAGTCCAGCCCTCCAGCAGCCTAATACGCAGATCCCCGATCTGAATCACGGGTCTTGAATGAAAGGCAAAATGTTGCACATTCTGAGTGAAAATCCTCACTGTCACCAGGAGGATTGGGGGCTTCATTTTCCTTCCTCATTCCCAAGCAACAATCATCGTTTTAGTCTTTAGAAAATTCTTCCCAGGTACAAAATGCTCCATTATTTCACTGAATTCTCACAAAGCGTGGTTGTGCCTTTTTGTGGGGAAACTCAGAAAGGTTGATCTATTCTAATTTAATGGTGGGCTTTTGCCTCTGAGAATAAACTCTGACATGTATTGAGCACATCCTATGTGTAGGATCTTATTCAACCCTATAGAAGTCCTCCAAGGTTGGTACTACTGTGACTGTTCTACCAGGAGGAATCTGAAGAGTGGGAGATGGAAAGCTTGTTCAAGGACACTCAGCTAGGAAGGCCCCCAATGGGGACCCATAAAGCCCATGGAGGAGTCCTCAATCAAGACAAAAAGGGAAGAGATGGAAGGTAAAAGCATTCAACTCTCCTGTCCTGTACAAGGAAGGCATGTACCACAAATACCCAATCACTTCTGGTAACTCTGTCAGCCATCATCAATTGAACACTTTCTCAAATCTATTGTAGTCTTTGATCTTTCCTCCTCTCAACAATTCTATGTGCTCCCTTGTACAGGAACTAGAGTTTCCATTTTGTTGATCTCCAATAAGCTCTTTATACTAAGGAGTCTGGAACCACCTCCTGACTTTTTAAACGTGGATCTTGTCCATGTTCCGTCCCTTTTGCTGACTAAAGTCTCCAAATCCTTTCCTCTCTCTCTAGGGCAAGGTCCTAGGATTCTGCTCCCATAGACCTGATAGGCTGTCAGTAGCTTGAAAGTGACAAGGATTGAAGCCACCTCCACTTACGGTGTTTGGCTTCTTCCATTCCACACTGTAGCAAGTCCTCATTTAGCACTTTCCCCCGTGAAGCTCAGGCTACTGTGACAGGGGATCATCCTCAAGCCAAGGGTCTCCCGACAGGGCCTCCAGCTGCCCAGTTCCAGGGCACTATTCACTTTGCATTCTGGGTAGGTGTCCTCTTGGATTTGGACGTTGAGGTAAGACTATGGCCCTATTCTTGATTGATGCATTCATTCATTCGGACATAATTTTAGGCACTGGCTATATCTCAGACATTCTATTGGCCTCTGAGGATGCAGAGGTGAATAAGGCTGGTCTGTCCTGGTTGATGGTGACAGATCATTTACACTCGAGCCACTGTGGAAATCTGACAGTCACTGTCGACTCTCCCTCCTCTTTGTTCCCACATTGCAATCAAACACCAAGTCTTATTTTACGTTCAAAACATTCATAATACTCATCTGTACTTCTGCATCCCAGCCAACACTCCCCTAGTTTAGGTCCTTCATACTTCTTTCATTGATTGTTGGAATTTCCTCATAGCCAGTCTGACTGATCTGGTCTCATCCTCCTTCATCGCTCTCCCATGCAGTTGCATGAGTGATTTGCCTAAAATATACATCTAAGTCACTCAAACTTTCAAATGGCTCCCTTTGGCCCACTTACCAGGGAGTACAAAGTCCTTGGTGCCCTGGCTGGCACCCGCCTCTCCAGCTTTGTCCCTTAGTAGATGCTCCTGACTGCCGGACTGACTGTTCAGCCCTTTGCATTGGCTTCCAGTCCTCCTGGTGGCTAAGTGTTTTGACTCTCCCTTCTGCACCCACCACCCATCCCACCACCTCTCTGCTTCTGCTCCCTGCTCCCTGCCTCCTTTGTCACTCTGGATAGCTGCTATTATGAGCTGACGAAGAGAATAACTCCTATTCATTTTTTAAGGCTTATTTTAGGGCCCAGCTCCTCCAGAAAGCCTTTGTTACTTGCTGCTCACCCCATGACAGATGCCTCTCCTCAGCAGGCCCGTGGTACCCCTTGTACATCTCCATCATTGCTCCTAACATATGGGTAGATAAGTTGTCTTCAGTGTCTTTTGGCTTCTCTAGACCCTGGACTCCATGTGGGGAAGGGCCAGGGTGCTTGGCACACAGAACACTCCCTATAAACTGACTGAGTAGATAATAAAAAATAATTTCAATAATATGGAAAACAAGGAGGATGGAGGGAGTGACTGAATCCAGCTGGCAAGTTCAAAAGTGGCTTTAAAGAAAAGATGCAAGGCTGCATGTTGCAGGAAGCAGAGGAGCTTGTGGGAGGGAGCGGGGAGAGAGCTACACTCCTAGTGGCCCACCGTCAAAGCTTCTGCTCCCAATTCCTGTGACTTTATGCTCTGCTGGCTTAGAGGTCTTAGTTCCAGACGGAGGAATGCTTTCACCGGGAGACACAATAATGATTTCTTTAAACTGGAAGCTAAGATGGCCACCCAGCCACTCTGGCCTCCTCCTTCCTCTGAATCAACAGGTACAGAAAGGAGTTATAGTGTTGGCTGGGGTGACTGAACTGATTCCCAAGGGGAAATTGGACTGTTCCTCCAAAGTGAAGGTAAAGAAAAGTGTGTCTGAAATATAGGAGATCACTTCGGGTACCTCTCCGTACTTCCATGCCCTGTGATTACGGTCGGTGGAAAACTACTACAACCTAATCCAGGCAGGGCTACCAGTGACCCAGACCCTCCAGGAATGAAGGTTTGGGTCATCCCACCAGGTGAAGAATCACAACCTGCTGAGGTGCTTGCTGATGGCAAAGGGAATACAGGGTGGGTAGTGGGAGAAGGTCATTGTAAACATCAGCTCCGGCCACGTGATCAGTTACAGACACGGAAATGGCGGTTGTCATGAGCATGCCTCCCGACTTTGTTCCAAACACGTTCGTGTGGTCGTGTGTGACCCATGAAGTTCACCCTCACAGCTACTTTCATGTTCACCTTCCTCAGAAGTACACAGCCTTCCCGATAGCAGCAGCCCCCGGCCGGTCTGCCCTGCGGTCGCTCGATTTCTGTCTCTGTGGAGCTGGGCAAGAGCTGAGCTATTTCAAAGAACATGGAGTCAACAACGTTTGAGAAAGTGTGTTGAGAATTTACCGGAGAGACTGCGGAGAAAGATGAGTCAGCCACGAATTCTACCCTCCGGTGGTTTTACAGTCTAGTAGCAAAGCAAATACTGTTTGTTTGTTTGTTTTTTGTTTTTTTGCTGTTTCATAGTTACATTTGTCAGTATCAATAGAATGTTCATGCATGGTTACAGGGAGAGCAGATGCAACCCCCTCAACGCACACGCACTTGTTGGCGTGGTCTATGTTGTTCCAGAGCTCTGCTCGCGAATACCCAGTGATCAGAAGCTGAGTTAGTGCAGATTACTGCTAGCAGTGCAGTATCCAGGAAACGGGTCCCTTCTGAGCTTGGAGGGCTGAGATGTGAACCACCAGGACCCCAAGGACCCACTGCTGCCCTCCGCAGCCCTTCTGCTCCTGCATGTCTTCTCAGTCATTTTTATTGGTTCCTGGTGATTCGTGTTGGAGGCCATGCAATTCAGGAGGCAGAAATGGTGTTCTTGGAACATGTGGCATTTCAGTCCTAGCTTTTCAGGGGTGATCAGCTCCAAATCACTGTGCTGTTATAATGGAGGGCCTTGAGAAGCCCTGCACAGACCAGCTGGTAGTATGCATCAAGAGTGTTAAAACTGTGCGTGGAATACCACTCAGTGGTAAAAAGGAAGGCGCTATGGATAAACCCAACGATATGAATGAATCACAAAATAATTATGTTAATTAAAGAAGCCAGAGGGAAAAAGTCCATATTGTCTGATCCATGTACCTAAAGTGCTAGAAAATGCTGACTAGTCTGCTGTGAGGGAAAGCAGAACAGTGGTGCAGGGGAGGGGGAGAGTGGAGAGAGGGAAAAAAGGCAAATTGGCAAAGAGAAACTTACGAGGGTGATGGATGCGTTCATTACCTTGATTGTGGCAATGGTTTCACGTGTGTGGACCTGTGTCAAAAATTACAAAACTTTAAATACGTGCAACTTATTGTATGTTAGTAATACCTTAAGAAGTCTGTTTTAAAAATGTAAAGGCGTATGCACATTTTGACCCAATAATTCTCTTTCTAGTCACCCTCCTAAGGAAATAATTGAAGTGCCCCATTTAGGTTTAAGATCTTCAGTACATTGTTTAGAAAAGTGAAAACGTTCAATAAGAGGCAGAGGTTAAAAAAAATTAATGCCTCAATAAATTCCAGAGGATGAAGTACTACTCTTGTGTGCTTTTAAAATAGCAAAATCTTATTTACTGTGATGAAGACAATGTTTACCCTGCGGTGCTTGGTGGAAAACCAGTTTACAAAACAGTCTGAATGTTATAAGATTAATATGTTACAAGATAAAGATACGTGTAGAAGAGACTGGAGGATTTGTACAAAATGTTCATAAGTGTTATTTCCAGGTCGTGGGTGGGGTTACAGGTGATTTTAGCTTTCTTCTTAGTGCTTTCATGTATTAGTCAAATTTTCTACTTTTAAAATGTATCACTTTTAAAGTGATAAAGCAAGACAATTTTTTTTTGCTGAGAGCACCACAGTCATTCTGTTCTCTGGGGAGATTGCAGGGGAAGGGCCCGGCCCTCCTGTGTCTCTTATCCCATCGCTATGTGGGTACTATCCTTGGACTGCCATGAGCACCAGAGAACTTGGTGACATGCAGGCCCGGGCCTTCCAATCCTGCCTGGGGCCCTGGCGCTCCTTCTCTGATGCACGGTCAGCTTACACAAGGGCCCACTTGCTCCCTGTGCTGTAAGTGGACTGAGCAAAGGATGGTTATGGCCAGTTCTCCATGGGGCCTGGGCATGGGGGAGGGAAGCCGACCTTGGCCTTCCTAGCTCCTTTCCAGCTCTGTTTCCTGTGGTTAAGTGCAGCTCTTAGAAGCCCTCAGAAAGCAAAGCATGAGCCACCCTGGGCTTGGCCAGGTCACATGTCTATTACCTTCCAGCAAAAACGGTAGCCGCAGGTGGGGAGGCTGGGTGCATTTTGAGTGTGTAGGTCAGCCTGCCTTTCCCCAACCTCCTTCTTCACTTTTCTTCCCCCAGCAGCGGAAGCTGAGGAGGACTGAAAGAAGGGTTCTCAGCTTCAAGCTCGTTAAAAGCAGGACGGCTTCCTGTGGTCGGCTCGCTGCTCTCTGCATGGCGAGCTGGTCCTGGTGGTATCAGTCCCTGGTCTGGACCAAGCTGAGATCAAGAAATTTCATGTAAGAGGTTTAAAGCACCTTGAAAACACTCCTGCTTGTTCTGCCGAGGATGGTCGCGTTGGAAGGCCTGAGATGCCTTGTCTCAGGTGGCTGCCACCGAAAGATTGTTCCTGAATGAACAGTGGGATGAGTCAGGACAAGGAGGGTCTGTAATCTAAAGACTGGGTTTATCCCACTGAGTAGACAGGCTTGTGGGGGCAAACCCAGGTGTTTACCATCAGCGGCCCTGAGTATGTGGAGGGTCACATGATGGATAGGCTGCCTACCCTTGAGGAGGCTCAGTTTTCTTATCTGTAAAGTGCGGTGAGACGCGTTCATTAATCCATTTATTCTCTAAATACTGGTTGAGCACAGACTGTGTACCAGGCTCTGTGCTGGGGGCTGGAGACACAGCAAGCTAATTAGACACGGCCCTTAGTTCCTTTTGCTTCTTCCTTATTAGGTTGTTGGAAGGTCTGGGTGGGGGTATATCTATCTATCTATGACTATACACGGCAGATGCTCAAGAAATGTTACTGTTATCACCAAGGCAAGGACTCCTGCAAGGGAACAATGCCTGTACCTGCTGCCACAAGGCAGAAGCCAGGATGCTAGCTCTGGTGCACGGGCCAGTGAGGGTCAGCTAGAGAACCTTCAGGAGAGAGTCAAAGGCTGAGCTATAGGTACAGAAATGTGTAGGATGCAGGCTGTGCTGGAGAAAGGTTTTGATTGGCTGCTGAAAGCACTCTTCTGCATGTGTGTATACATATGCTCACGTGAAAGGACGTTCATCTTGTATATCGTTCACTCATTTAAAAGGCATCTATTCACTTCAGAAACATTTCTTCCCTGCTGGGCTCCGGGCTCCGAGCTGAGGAAGAGATTAGGGTATCATGACACAGGGTGCTCCGGGATCTCGTGGGCTGGTGGGAAGACAGGTGGATGCCCATGCGGCGAGGGGTGGTCCTGGGGTCAGAATGAGTGCGACAGGCCAGTGGAGTGGGAATTCAGAATGGTTCACTGGGGCAAGAATGGTTTAGAGAGGGCAGGAAGTTGGAAAGTATCTTAGGGCAGATGCATGGATACGGGGCCTTAGTTAGGCCTTGCCGGTTTTGCCACAGAGATGTTCACAGCAGGGGAGGGTGTGGTTGGGCGGTGTTCACTCATTCATTGATCCACTCACTCATTCAACAGATTTTTACCGACTGCCTACTAATAAGAGGCACTTTTCTAACCTCTGGGGACAGGGAAAAAGACAAAAAACAGCCCCCGCCTAGGTGTAGTTTGCATTCTAAAAGAGGAAGACAAAAAATAACTAAAAGTTATATATAGTAGCAGTTCTCAAACTTTTTGGTCTCAGAGCCCCCATCTATCCTGAAAAATTATTGAGGATCTCAAATAATTCTTTTGCTATGTAGGTTATCACTATTGAAATTTACAATACTAGAAATCAAAACTGAGCAATTAGAAATATTCATATAAAAAATTTAAAAGCAACAATACGCTCATGACATTTTAGTATAAATAACGCATATCTAGTGAAAAATGGCATTTTTTTTCCAAAATGAAAATTTAGGGGAAAAGTTGCATGTTTGAAATTTTGGCAGTTTCTTTTTTTTCTTTTCCTTTCCTTCTCTTTCCTTTCTTTTTCTTTTCTTTTTTAAATATTTTTTTTTGATGTGAACCATATTTTTTTAAAGTCTTTATCGAATTTGTTATAATATTGCTTCTGTTTTATGTCTTGGATTTTTGGTCCTGAGGCATGTGGGATCTTAGCTCCCTGACCAGGGACTGAACCTGCACCCCCTGCATTGGAAGATGAAGTCTTAACCACTGGACCGCCAGGGAAGTTCCAGATCTCTTAATTTCTGACTGAAGTGGTAGACGGCTGGATTCTCATAACTGCTTCTGCATTCAGTCTGCGCTGCTATATTGTTTTGGCTGAAGTAGATGGAGAAAATCTGGCCTCACACAGATAGGTAGTTGGCAAAAGGAGAAATATTAAATAGCCTTTTAATTGTGGATATTCTCTCTGATACTACACCAGAACTCAACAAGTAGTAGTCTCTTAAAAGTTAGTTGCAATGTTGAATATGAAACCATAGCAATACTCAATTTCATTAAGATCCACTGGTCTACCTTGCACTTTGAATGGGTCTTTAACCCACACCTCACGGATCGATCATTTGGAAAGAATGGGTTTGCCAAGTTGTGCAGATTCTTCCCAAAGTTCATACCTTTTATGATCCAATACCAAAATCACATTTATTCATATCATCTCCAATCTCACCAGAAAAGTCTTTACATTTTGGGAATTGACAGATACAAGTCTTCCAAAAATTTTCATTTTTGCTTGAAAGTCAGTATTTTATCTTTGGCAGCAAATACCAGTTGTTTTCCAGAAAATATCTGTCAAATACCCAAGTCGGAATGATTATAATTTGTCTGTCAGTCATTCTTTCGAATAGAATGTAGTCCATAAAAGAAGCAGCTGATTCAGCCTGTATTTCAAACAATCACATGAATACTTTTCCTTGAGACAAAAAAAATCATACCTAGTACTGATGAACATAGTGGTAGGGCAGGAACAGAGATGCAGACGTAGAGAACAGACTTGAGGACATGGGGTGGGGGAAAGGGGAAGCTGGGACGTAGTGAGAGAGTAGCATTGACATATACACACTACCAACTGTAAAATAGATAGCTAGTGGGAAGCTACTACAGAGCACAGGGGGATCAGCTCAATGCTTTGTGAAGACCTAAAGGGGTGGGATTGGGAGGGTGGGAGGGAGACTCAAGGGGAGGGGGGAGGGGGATATATGTATAAATACAGCTAATTCACTTTGTTGTACAGCAGAAATTAACACAATACTGTACAGCAATTACAGTACAATAAAGATGAAAAAATTGAAAAGAAAATCATACCTTGGTAGGTAACAGAAGGGTTTTGTGCATATTCCTCAGAATATTAGAAAGACGTGCTCAAGGGTCAAGATTTAATAAAATTAATAACCTACACACTTCCCTCAGGGACATTCTTAAGTGAAACTAGCACACAATAACCAGTAGTACAGTTTGGTGTGCCTGACTCAATTCGTGCCGAGGTGCCTGCAGTTTTACCCGCCACTGCTTTGGTAGCATCGGTGCAAATGTCAATGCAGTGAAAAGGGCAAATAGCATCTTCATATTATTATGAAAAGATCTTGAATGTGTCTTGGAGACCTTCAGGGTTGGCACACCATGCTCTGAGAACTACTTTTTAGATGCTGATATACGTGATACAGAGAATTATAAGCAGAGAAGTGGTACCAGAGAGCAAAGGAGGAAGGTTCAATGCAAACTGGTGGTCAAAGCAAGGCTTCAGTGAGGAGGTGACACTTGAGCAAAGACTTAAAGGAGGGGAGGCAGTGAGCCCTATGGTATCTTGGGGAACCACAATCAAGGAAGAAAGAACAGCAAGTGCAAAGGCCCTAAGGCAGGAATACACTTGGCATATTTCAGAAACAGCAAGGAAGTCAGGGTGACCGCAGGAGTGGGTAAAAGGGGGTGGTAGAAAATAAGGTCACAGAAGAGTCAAGAGCCAGACCCTGTGGGGCCCTCTAGGCCATCATAAAGGACTTGGGCTTTAATTTTAAATTGACTGGAGAACCATTGAAGGGCTCTGAGTGAAAGAGTGACATGATTTGTTTCTATAGCAGAGGGGCTAACACTGAATGGCAGGGGGTGGTCAGATGCTATATTTATAAGGTTTGTACATTTATCCTTGAATAATGTCTTGCACAGAGTAGGTGTTTGAAAGAAGTACGTTGGGTGAAAGAATATCCTACATTCCTGTGTCTATCAAGGAGCAGAGCTCTGACTGTCAAAGCAGCTTTTGCCACAGTAAGAAACACCCCCAACAGCTCAATGGTTTAAAACAATAAACATTCCTTTCTTGCTTATGCTGTACTTGGTTGCAGCTCTGGAGGAATGAGGAGGGGAGAATAAGTATTTGGGAACAGTACTGTAATGGACGAAAGTCACTGTGCGGGGGGAGGTGTGGCCCCAGTCAGCTAGCTGAATTAGTGCATTTGACTACCTCTTTTGCTTATGGGGCCCGCAAAGGCCATCTTACAAGAATGCTGCTGCCAGAATTGAGTCACTGGCTTGTACACACAAAGGATAAACGCAGAGTCCTCTTTGTGTGATTCATTCCAAAATAAGGGCCAAGAAACCATGGCCTTTTCACCCTAGGAGCACAGAGCTTATCTGAGGGTTGCTCAACTCTGAACATATTGTTTGGGGCCCACACACAGACCCACACTTGGTACTCTGGGGGAGTCTTGGTCAAGATGGGTCCTTCAACCGCTGATGTTGGAATCAAGTGATGGGGAAGGGGGCTTGTGAACGTCACAGACTCCTGGACCGCCCTAGGGATCTTTGGTGATTGGGCCTGGGATTTGCAGCCTTTCTTAGCCACTCTGAAGAGAGGAGGCATCTTAATACTAGAAAGGTAGAAAATATGTTTTATCACAAGCGCTTGCTTCCGGCTGCTCTGCCCTGGCCTCTCTTCTCTGTCTGAAAGTACTTAGAGGTTGAACTCTGGGGTGGATTCATTGTACCAGGCGATGCAATGGCCTGAGTACCATTGCAGACTTGGGTGAAGCAGCTTCAAACTCTAGGGAACTGTCTTACTTTAAAGAGACACCCACGACCCAGCTGGGTCCCCAGCTCAACGGCCAGCCTCTCAACTTCTCCACCAGATTCAGCTGACTGCTTGTCTGTATTAAAAGGAAGCTTCTCCCCGACAACTGAATATGACCCTTCCCTGACCCAGGTCCTTTAACCTCGAATCACAGCCTCTGAGTCTCAACATATCTTACTTTTGAGAAATGTTTCCTTAAAAATCTCTCAACTGCCAGATCACTACACCTGCCAGGTTCACATTTGTGGGGTGATTCTGTGGGACCAGAGCCATTGCCTTTTATTTTTTTATTTTTTTTTATTTTTTTGGGGTACACCAAGTTCAATCATCTGTTTTTATGCCATTGCCTTTAAACCACATCAGGAGATTAACACTGGCCCATAGTCTGGCTCCCCCCACCCCCTACCCTCCCCGACATGGGAGGAAGTTTCTTCTTTTCAGGCCTCACCAAGTTCAAGCCGCTCAGGGATACCTCCGTGGAGGCCCTGTTTGTGATTTGGAGTGATTTATAGCAGCACTAAAACCTCTCACAACAGACAAATTAATACCCAGACACCTTTTCAGCGCCTCCTCTGAGGAGGCGGTTTTGACGTGGGGCCAAGGTGGGAGGTGGGATGCTTCCCTAGAACTCCATTGGGTGTCAGCCTCGGATCACACCCAGCTCGGCCTGAAGTCCTGCCCACTCCAAACCTGGTTTCTGCTTCTGACTCGGTTTCTGTCTCTGACTTTATTTCTCAGTTTTGATTTGTGTGAATTCATCCCTCCTAATAAAAGGAACACCAAGAGATAAGGTTTGAGTTCGGGGAGACGGAAGAGTTTTGAGTGCTGTTTGCACATCTTGAGTTTGCGCCAGGTTCACTTTTCCTCCTTGGAGAATCCCGTCAGTGATTCCCAGACACTTTTCCTTTGGTGGGCGTGTAATGTTCTACGGCTAAAATTCCAGTTACCTCCTTGAGGTTCATGATTAAAACTGATGAGACCCTCTTTGTCTTTTCCAGTAAAAAGGCTTCAGAATCCTGGCAGTGGAAATTGTAGATGGGCTCAGCAAGGGAAATATTGGAAAAAAGGAATACAAGTCTTCATGGGGAAGTGCTAATTTTCAAAGATCATGTAAGGTAAAGGCATGGCTTTTAAATCAGTAGGATTTCAATTTCCATATCTTTATATGAGATGATTAAAAATTTTTTTAAGTGAATACTTCAAAAAAGGAACTAGGAAATAAACAGATTGCTATGAGTTTTTTGCCTGCTTAGAGGCAAGGGTTAAGAATAGGCCTGTCGTTTGCAGTTATTTTTTTGTATTGTTTTGTTTTGTTTTGGCTGTGGGATCTTAGTTCCCCAACCAGGGATAGAACCCGTACCCCCTGCAATGGAAGCACAGAGTCTTAAGCACTGCACTGCCAGGGAAGTTCCTGTTGTCTGCAGTTTTAATAGCAATAGATAAACAGAAAGCTCAGGAAGACATTCTCCAAAATGTGCTCCCGCCTGGAGGTCCTGTCGGTCAGAAGCAGTGATTATCAAGCAATCACCTAGTGACTGTCAGGAATCTGGGTTTTAAATAAATGCTCAGGAAATCCTGTAGCAGTAGGTCTTGTGTTTGGGAGCTGGAATGCCAAGAAGGTCAAGATTATCGGTTCATAAACTTGGCTCTGGTCCACCCTGGACCTTGGCTCCCCATCTTCCTGAGCCTGGGTTCAGAAATTCCTTTTCTATGATTCCATCCTAAGGAGAGTTTCCCAAAACTGATGTGTGTCGGGGGCAAGCCTTTGCACACACAGTCATTTGCTATCATAATTTAGAAATGGGCAATGCTAGAAAAAAAGTGTCTTTCAAGAGGGGAATGAGTAAGCGGATACGGTAGCTCCTCTTAACGGGATGCTCTGCAGACATTACAGATGATGTTTGCTAAATCTGTATGATTACAAGGGGAAAGCACATGACGGAACAAAAAACAAGATGCTGATTATAAAATGCTTACAACTAGGTCAAGGTGGGAAACACTGTGCGAAGAGAAATGGCAGGCAAGAAACAGCCAAATGGTAACTGAAGTTGCCTTTGGATGGGGGTCTTTGGATATTTTTGCTTATATATTTTTTTTACATTTTCTTCAGTGATCAGTTATTGCTTTTATATCCTGTTAAATACACACATGAGTCTATATCTATGCATATCTTGATTTCAAAAACAAAAGAAGTGCTTGGATTTGGTGCTGAAATAGGACCTGGTGCCTCAGGGTGGGTGGTTGAGGCCAAAGCTGTCCCTTTCATGAGGGAGTCGGTGGGTTTGCTAGTGAGTGGCACGTACCTGCAGGTCACAGACAAGCAATGTTATCCTTGGCCAGGAAAGAGGTATGTGTATGTCCATGTCCAGAACTGAGGCTCTCTCTCCCTACACAGAGATGGACAGATGCCGTTTACCAACACAATAGACCTTGAATTTGGGGTGGGATGATTGAGGTCTAACTTGCTGAGGTTGTTGTAGCTCCAGGAATACCTGGGACAAAGATGCAAAGGACAGATGGACTCCCTTTGGCAAGCAGAGCCGCCTCCATCCTACTCAGAAAGCCACCAAGTACCCCCTGCAGGACACAGACACCCCGGAAGATGGGTATCTCGTCAGATAATAGACCCTGAACCTTCCCAGTGACGTTAGAATGATCCTTGCCTCTTAGGACAGGGACAGAGAAGAGTGTGGATGCCAATTCTGGTTGCTTGAAGCCTTGTGTTGGAAAAAACTGTGAGCAAGTCTGGGGATTAAATAAAAACCCCAGACCCCACATCAACGTGCTTTCTTCATCCAGGCTGGTGCCACCTGTGTGCTGTGCTTGAGGGGACTCTCTGAGCTGGGCCTGGTGTCTCGGGAGGTTCTGCCTGTCCTGCTCTCTGCCCTGAGTGACCAGTATGGAAGGGCTCCCCCAAAAGAGCAGCTTTTCTCTCCAGGCTCCCCTGGCCTCAGGTGCACCCCCGTTTCTCATCTTCAGTACCCTTGCCCCTCCCTCTGTGATTACGAAGGCCGAACTGTCCTCCTTGAGCCAAACTATGGTCCAGCTCCTCTCCTGTGCCCAGGTTTGCTGCAGGGTCTTTCCACCAGCTTCATTATTCACTCATATCAGGGAGGAGTAAATTAAAAAAAAAAATAAAGCTGCTGAGTTTGCAAAATATCTGTCCCTTGATCTTCAGATGAGTCTTTATTGACTTCTATTTAGCACCTTTTTTAAGACCTATGTTGAAGACCTGTGTTGTCCAGGACAGTAGCCACTAGGCACACATGACTATTTAAATTTAATTGAAATTAATTACAATTAGATAAAATGTGAAATTCAATTCCTTAGCTGAACCAGCCATACTTCAAGAACTCAGTAGTGGCAAGCTGATAGTGCACAGAGGATTTTCCATCATTGCAGAAAGTTCAAAAGTTCTATTGTTATATCATAATTTCTTTTATCTATGTATGTATGTATATATGTGTGTATATTTGTATGTATGTATGTATCTGCCTATCTATCTATCATCTATCTATCTATCTATCTATCTATCTATCTATCTATCTATCTGTCTAGTCTATCTATCTTTTAGTTTCCCAACCCACAGAAGATTAGGAATAGCAAAGTAAGGGCCAAGGAAATGATGACAACACATGACGATATAAAAGGAGATGAAATAATTAGAAAGCAAAACATCCATTTATTCGATCATTAAACACATGCTTATTGAGCAACTACTATGTGCCAGGCACTGATCTAGGTGCTTGGACTACATTATTGAGCAAAAAGGACCCAAATTCCTGCCCTCACAGAGTGTACTGAACTAGTGAAACACCCCACTCTGACAACATTTAGTATAGAAACCAACAACCTGGTTTTCATCAAAGTTCTCTGAACACACCCATGCGTTAATAATCTAATTCAATTATTATGTTTATCTTGAGTCATAAAGAATAGTTAATATACTTTGAGAGGGCAATCAGTATGCACATTTTGGAAAGGTTACTATCAAAGTAGCTAAAAGAGCTAACTTCAATCATTTTAAAGAAATCTGGATTGCCTACTCCTTTTTTTCTAAGTTGGGTAACTGTCATTTTATGCATAAAATGTGAGAGGGAGAGACAGAGAGAGTGGGAGAGAAAGAAAGAAAAAGAAAGAAAGAAAGAAAGAAAGAAAGAAAGAAAGAAAGAAAGAAAAGGAAGAAAGAAAGGAAGGAAGGAAGAAAGAAACCCCTGTCATTTAAAAAGCTCCTTTTTGCAGATAAGTTTACACTGACCTTTCTTTCTATTCCTTTTCATGCTGATATAATTTGCTTTTCAGCTCTGTCCTTTGATACTATATGATTCTGGATAAGTCGTTTGAACTTTTTAATGCCTCATTCAGAAGGTGAAAAACAAACAGAGCTAACACAGACAAAACCGTGGATGGCATAAATTTTATCAACAAAATGCCCAAGAACCAGTACAAAGGTTTTGCGAGCTTACTGAAGCAAGCAAGGACAACGGGGGATTTGATGAATCCATATGATTTCTCTTTTTTCCCCATTTTCTTTCCTGTCCCCTACTCAAAAGTCTTAATGAATTCTCTTCTTACCCTTCATAACTGGTGAAAAACACAGAAGCCAAGCAGTATTAAGTTTAAATATTTCCTTAGAGAAATAACTCAATTCCGATAGTAGAAAAAATTGTGTCAAAACAGGTGAGGAAGAAATTAAGTTCTTTGTAGAACACTCCAGGGCCTGGCATCCATAATTCTTCCAGGCGATAGAAGGAGTTTTGAGAAGGAAAGGGGAGCCATATATCTAAACTTCTTTTTAAGAGTGTAGGCCTGAAACCCCTAATTTAAAAATGATATCAAAGACAGAGTCCAAGGTCACTGATGGCTGGGAGACAGGACGAGATACTGGGGGAAAACACAGCATTTAGAAACAGGCAGATCTTGGTCAAGTTTCAGTTCTAGCACTTATTAGCTCTGATACCCTGTCTGAGTAACTTAGCCCCTGTATGTCTTAGTTCACTCATTTGGAAAATACAAAGAAGGTTGGTGAGAGTACTTACCATGCAGGGCTATTACAAGTGTTTAGTGAAATAATTAAGGTAACACTAGCATTGTAAGAGTTAAGTTAAATTCCAATGGCTTCATATAATCAAAGTTTATTTCTTGCCCATGGAATAGACTTAACAGGGAAAGCAGGAGGCCCTCCTCCACGTGGTGACTCAGGGATCCAGGCTTCCATCCTGTGACTCCCCCACCTCCTAGAAGCTCCAAGTCCTTTGATTTCAGACAGCAAAGGAGAAAGAGAGTGTGGAGAAGCCCTACTGTTTCTTAAAATCCTTAGAGGTGAGATGCATCCACTTTCACCATGATATATTGATGAGAGTGGTCCTGTGGCCTCACCTGGGTACAAGGAGAGCTGAAAAATGTAGTCCCAGTTTAGCAGCCCCCTCTGAGCAATAACTCCTTACTTTCCAAATGTTTCTGGCCAATGGCTGGCCATTTTGCCACAAGGCTCAATAAATGGTAGCCATGCTTACGCTATTTGATAGGAAACACAAGAACAGTGGGTGATCTTGGATAAGAACACTGTGTGCTGTAAAATACTAAAGGGTAAGGGAGAAAAATGCAAAACCCAGATGACAAAACTAGATGAGCGAACTAGTTTATAAGGTTCTATAGTACCTTGGTCAGTGTTTTATTTGATCCTATTGGAAACCAAAGAGTATAATGTTTTCATAATCCATCAAACAAATATTTATTAGAGTGGTTATAGGCAAGACACGGGGCTAAACTTTGGGTATGAGCTGGGAAGGGGGTACAAAGATGAGTTAGGCCTGGACTTGCCTTCAAAGAGTTGACATTAGGGGAGGGATGTGCATACTCAAAGAACCACAGAGACAGGCAGTGTGGGTGGTGTCCCAAGAAGTGCAAAGTGCTATGGGATTTGAGAAAGGGAGAGACAGTCTCCATCCAGCCTGATTCAGAGACCGTTCCTCCATCTCTACTGGCTCCACAAATCCCCCAGCTTTGTTCTCAGATGTCCCATCTCCTCCATCGCTGCTCTCACAGCTCAGAGTCTTTTTTGCTCTGGGTCATTGATGTATCCCTTCTCCTGGGCAGGGCCTGGGGTCCAGACTCCACAACCTGCACCAGTGCTCTTCTCCTGGTAGCTCTTAAGAGCTCCATTCCAGGGGGTGGTACCTCGTAGGTATGGTCCAGTGTGCCAGATGCCACCCAATCTCCTTGACTCTTTTCTGTCTTGGGGTTGGGGGGATGGACCACTTCATGGATAAGATTTGAATTAGGTCTTGAAGGATGCACTGAATTTTAAGTAGAAGTGAGGCTTTTGTATCTGCCGTGCTTGACTCAACAAAAAGGTCCTTTTTACTACTTTCTCAGTGTGGCTACCATTCTTTTCAGGGTCTTCTATGTTTATGGAAAGGATATTATAGATCAGGCTTTGTATGGATGGCCAAGGACACGACACTGGGATTAATAAGAAATAGCAACTTCTGAGATGTAGGCAGGACAGTTGGCACTGCACCCATTTTTATGGCTAAGGGAGACTGAGGCTGGGAGAGGTCATGTGACTTTCCCACAGTTAAGCAGGATAGATGGGATTTCTCTCCAGCTCTCCTTAGCCTTAGCCCAGTGCTCTTTTACTACATCGCAAAATACCACAGAGGGTCAAGTGAAGGAACTGAATTTTATCAAATTCAATTGCATTCAGTAAGACATAATATCTTGTGAGAAAATTTGCAATATAACAGGGCATGCTTGAAAGTTACATTGTAAAACCTTCAGCAATCAAATAACTAAGCCTCTTAATCACTGTTTGCTGCATAATTGAAGGAAGACATTGATGAAGTAATGGGTGCATGTTGCCCTGAGAGTTCCTCTAAATGGAGTGTGTAGGCAAGTCCATACCCTGTCCATCCCAAAGCTGGTGCTGACTCTGACAGTCTAGGCTGTCGTGCTGGGGACAAAAGATCCTCAGCTTTGCTTTTTTGGATCCTCATCTGCCCCGGAGGCAAGATCTGAAACACCTGGTGAAAGCGTGCCTGGCTCAAATTAGCTGAAACCGACGTTTTATTTCAGTTCCATTATTACTCCTTCCTCTCCAGGTTCTTGGAGTGGGAGGGAGGGGCCCTCCTTGTGAGACCACAGGAGAAGCTTTCACTCAAGAGTGAAGGAGGATTTAAAGAGAAGGAGGGATTTGAAGGCAGGGTGGTTGGATGGAGCAGAAGAAATGGGTCGTCCTAAGTACAGGGGGCCACTTTGAAAATGTCAGAGCTGTGAAGCCAGTGGAAGGAATGGAGGCAGGAAGTGGGGAGCAAGGGGAGCATGCTTGGGGTATGTATTGTACGATAACTACAAAGCCTTAAACACGAGCGAACTATCTGGAGCCACTAACGGCCATGCTGAGCGGTCATGGGTTGGGGAAAGAATTCAGAGATGCGGCGTCTGAGGTGAAAAATGATCAAGTTCACTGCTATCCCAGGGCTCAGAACCTGTCCTATGTGTGGAAACACAACCCTTGCCTGGTTAAAAAAATGTTGTGTTTTCCTATCTGGGACTGAGCTACAGCCCTATCACCCCTGGAGGTTGGGACCAGGAGGTATGAAAGAAGTGCTCTCAGTTCCAGCCATGAGCACTTTTTGAAAAGACTGCTTTTCTTAAATGCCTCATATTTTGAAAGGTAACAAAATCTATATTTGAGATTAGAAAAATAAATGAGCAGGAAAACAGTTCAACAGAAAGAAGCTCACATGGCTGTTGGGAGGCAGCTTCTTAATTCTGAGCTCCCCCCCAGGGGCGGGGCTTCTTCCATCTGAGCAAATGACGGCTTTCTGCTGAAGCAAGGGACCAGTGCACAGCTGATGGGGAAGGAAATTCAGCTTCTGGCTCCACTGAAGAAATAGGAAGTTGAGACAGGGCGCCTGTCTCAGATCAGGCTTTGGGGGCCGTGGTACACCCCTAATGTCTGGGGGCCGGGTTTCTGGTTTCTTCTCTTCCTCCCAGAGGGTGCAGGGGGCAGGGGTAGTCTCGGTAGAGACAGGTGGCCAGGAAGCTGTTGGGGTGGCATGTGCATCCCTTGGGATGAGAATCAGGGGGAGGGAGACCCTTCGCTGGTGGAGTCACCGTTTGCTGAGTTCCTGGTCTGTGCCAGGCAGGAGGGCAGGCACAGCCATGAACCAAACAGGCACCCCCCTCCCCCAACCTATGGTGCTTCCATTCCAAAGGGGTGAGAGAGACAACAAATAAACAGATGCGTAATAGCTAACATAACATCCAGCGTAACAGTATGTTAGATGGTGGTACCTGATGGAGGAAAATGTAGCAGCAAAGTGGCCGAGGGAGTGCAGGACGGTGGTCAGGCGAGGCTCAGAGAGAAGGAGACATTTAAAGCAGATGCCTGAGCTGAGCCGGGGCTCTCTGGGGGAAAGAGGGGTCCCCGTAGAGGGAAGAGCAGGTGCACAGGCCCTGGGGGTTCTGGGAGCTGCAAGGAGGCCTGTGTGGCTGAAGCTGAGTGAGGGAGCAGAGAGTCACAGGGATGAGGTCAGAGAGGAGACAAGCCTCTGCACCTTGCAGGCCAGGCCTTGAATTGGGGCTTTTACTGTGAGATGGAGCCTCTTGGAAGGTGAACGGAACTAGGGGCAGATCTGATATAAGTGAAATGGGATCACGCTGTGTGGACTTAGGTTGAATGAAAATCTCTTAACACGCGGGTGAGAACATAGCACTTAATAAATGTTTGCTCCTGTTGCTATTAAGCTTATTAAAATGTAGCAGGGAGAGAGGATCACCAAACGGTAAACAGTTTCCTGTGACACGGGTGCTACATGCTTGTTCCCCTGGCTCCTCATATATTGGTTCTGATAAAACACGAGGAAATCAGATAGTAAGTGTGAATGGGGATTCCTGGGCCCTGAGCCTGAAACTAGATGAGCAAAGGCCCGATTCTGTGATGAACTGCCTCCTGGGTGGAAAAAGCATATTTTGAGCATCTCCTATATGCCAGGTGCTGAAGCAGAAGTTGGGGATACAGTGATGAATAAGACTGATGGGTGCCTGCCTCATGGGTATCATTTCAGCCAAATCTCCCTCTGGGCGTGGTGTGAGATGGCATTCAACACATGATTGTGCAGATAATTATCTCACCCTAACGGTGATAAATTAAATGAAAGATCAGGACATGGTGCCCTGGGATGCAGTGTAGGAGGTCTAAGCTGGTCATCAAGAGTGGCTTCTCTGAGGGACTTCCCTGGTGGTCCAGTGGTTAAGAATCTGCCTTCCAATGCAGAGGATGTGGTTTCGATCCCTGGTTGGGGACCTAAGATCCCATATGCCATGGGGCAACTAAGCCCACATGCTGCAACTACTGAGCCTGTGTGCTCTAGAGCCTGTGCGCCATATCTAGAGAGAAGCCCATAAGCCGCAACGAAAGATCCCGTGTACCACAACTAAGACCCAATGCAGCCAAAAATAAATAAAAATAAATAAATATTAAAAAAAAAAAAAGTGGCTTCTCTGAGGAAGGAACATTTATGTTGAGACAGGGAAAGGGGGAGGAAAGTGGCCTGGTGGAGAGCGAGGTGGGATGGGGCCCTCAGAGACGGGGACACACATGCAAAGGCCCTGTGGCAGGAAGAAGGAAGTGAATGCCCCATGCTTGGAGAGCAGTGAGTATGGGCGGAAGGCTGGGATGAGCTCAAAGGAGTGGGTGGGACTGGTTAGGTGGGACCTCTGGCATGTGGGAGTTGGGGTCTTTATTCTGAGTGCAATGGGTGGTGCTAAAGGGCTTTCAACAAGGCAGTGACCTCATCTGATTGGCATTCAAATCACTCTGGCTGAGCATGGGGGGTCGCCTGGAGGGGTACCAGAGTGGGCTCCTGGCTGGTTGGGAGGCCACTGCAGCATCCGACTGGTCAAGTTGCTACACAGTGAGAACTGAGGTGCGACAAGAGGGTCTCCCCAAATATCAGCTCTACCCACTGGGCTAAAAGCCCTCCTGGTCAACGTCTCTGGTTTGGCTTCCAGCCCCGTTAAGGTGTTCATTTCCATCCTTCCCCATTTGAACTAAGGCTGTTTGTCCTTGATATAAAGATCATGGATGTTGGAGTCAGCCTGACTTGGAATCCCAGTTCTGCTCCTTCCTATCTTTGCGGCTTGGATAAATCTCTCTGACCACAATTCCTCATCTCCTAAAATGGGCAAAATTACATTTGGGAAGATTAAATGAAATAAAAATTAAGGGTCTGTCCCAATGCCTGTAGAGGTAGGCAATTCACCAAATACTAGTTTCAGACTATTCAAATGAATCATCTTCTAAGGAGGGATAGTCTCTTAGTTAATAGAATAGTTTCTATTCCACAAAAGCCCCTGAGAGAGAGAGTGAAAAACGTGATGGTGTGAGATATTGGCGACCATAACCTTTACCCTGGGCCTCAACAGCCCACTGGTGCTCTGAGAATTGAAAATATGGACAGTGTCAACGAGATCTGAGTGAAAGGTGTTGAACGAATGCAAGATATAAAATAGTTTCTCTTTCTGTATAAACTCATTTCTAAGATTAATGAACACATCTCAAAGGGAACAAATACCAGCAAAATCTGAAATATGAAAACGGTCACTAAGTATACAGCAAGACTGGGCCCTGTATTTCAACTTGTACAGACTGTATATTTGAGTGTTTGCATATATGTATTTATCATTCATTCATTCATTCATTCGACAAATTATCAATGATCTCTTCTGTTGTTGACACGATGCTAGGTGCTGTCTAGCAGTGACATCTAACATCTAACAGGTCCCCCATGTCTACTTCTTCCACAAGAGACTACAGACTTTCTGACTTGATTCCTCGGTTAGAAAGCAAAGGGCAGAACTCTGGTTTCTCAGTTTTACTTAGTATTTTAATTGTTCCTTTAAAGTGTCAAGATTTAATTGTGCAGATCATCAGCTCTTAAATTACATTATCTTGAAAGTTTCTACTCAAATGCCTACCATGTAAACATTCAAAGTTCAAATCCACTCAAAATTTTAATACTTTTAATGATGGGCCCAAAGTAAGTTATCTCATGAAGGTAAAGAGGATGAAAATGTGGCTCAGGGCTGGTTAAAAAGCAGACCAAAAAGACACAAGTAGATACATTAACATGTGTACCCCCAGGTCCTCTGAGACTCAAAATCCGCGTACATCACTGGCTTCTGATCTTGAACATAAGACATGAGGTGCGGGTCATGTGTGTCCCACCATCCCCACGATCACACACTTCTTGTGCCAAATGTTCTCTCTTGATGTTTCCATAGCCCTGAAAAACATGTAATGGTCAGAATCTTGATCATACAGTCAATTTGCCAGGCAAATTGTGCAGTATGAGTCATGGTTCTATTTATTCGGCAGTTTTGAAAATGGCAAAATTTTTTATCAAGATAGAAACTGAAAAACTCTGAGTGTCACCTCACGGGGAGCCCTGACACGCTCACGTCAGACTGTTCTTCTCACCCACCCCCCACAACTCTAGTCACGCTATGCTTCTGCCAGGAGTTACCCCCCACCCCCTTTTCTTGTGCTCAGCACCCAGAAGACCGCCTGCCCCGAGGCCCTTTCCAGCGGGCCGCACAGGCACCTTGCTCTCAGCCTGATCTCCTGCTCCCCCGCCAGGCAGGGAGCTTGTGGTCCTGGAGGCGCCATTTCTCCCATCGCCCTCTCCTCCTACTATTCAGACTCCGGAGTCCAGCCCTCCCTGGACCCAGCTCTGCCCTCGCCAGCATCCTTGCCCTGGGGCTGGGATCTCCCCATCACTACTTCCCTGGACTTAGAACCTGGTTTTTGAAAATGGACTCGTACTAATGCAGTAACATGTCACGCCTTCCAAGAAGGAGGTGTTATTGTGAGGTGACCGTTCGTAAAATAACGCCTCAATCCAATGGCTTTAGAGTTATGTTTCATGGAGTCCTTCCATGGATGTAAGGGTCACCCCACGGAGCCTGGAAGCCCTGCCCTCTGCCTGGGCTCCGACCAGGGCCGTGTTGCTTATATACGCCTTCTCCTTTGGGGCCACCCAGTGGGGTCAGTACTGGGCAGGCTTTGGAGCCAGACTCGCCCCACCGCCCATTCAAACCCCAGCTCCACCGCCTACCACCTGGGTGACGTTGGGCAGGTCACTTAACCTCTCTGCGTCTCCGTTTTGTCATCTGGGAAACCTAAACAGTAATAGTACACTGTATCTGTCTTACAGTGTTGTTATTGGACTAAATGAGTTAAAACATCTGGCACATGGTAAATACCATTTAAGAATCTGCTCTTATGATTTTATATGGGGCACTCTGCAAGATTTCACATGAAGGAAGAAGGTTCCCATTGCTTTATAAAAAAAAAAAAAAGAGGAAAAACAAACAAACAAAACCCCCGACTGCCACTACCTTCACTCAAAATATGAATAACTTATTGGAATTCTGCCACTGAGGGTAGGTTTCTTGGCGCCGCTCAAATCCTACCTAAGTGTGGGGCTCAGCTGGCTTTGGGTCTGCACGTAGACTGCCTCAAACCAGCTCACACCCGGCGTTCACACTTGGCGTTGCTGACTTAGGGAGGGTGTTAGGTGCAATATCTGGGGCATTTTCTTCATTTTATCACTCTATGAGGTTTTTAAAAAAAGTTATATTAAATGAATGATATTAGGCTCTATTCATGATGCACGCGGAGTAATAGCCAATTGGCTTACAGTGTGACAAGGGGCCACGTGAAGAAATGTTTCCTGATTTTCAAGGAGGGAGTTCAGGTATTATTATCAAAGAATGCGGAGGCATGTACTTCTTTAGCGAGCTTTGAAACCTCACACGTGGCCTTCATTTCAGGGCTTGAGGGTTAGGGTCATAAACCTCCTAGGAAGCCTGCCGGTCTTTTCTGGCTCCAGAATAAGCATCTACATTGCATTCTTTCAAATTCAGTGCTAATTGTGCTACGACTGGGCATCTGGAATCTGAGTACAATGATCACTCAGAGAAGTCGTGAGTGTGGGGGAGGAATGTGGGTTTTGGAATTAGGGTCCCCCCTACCCCCATACAGGCTACATGCCCATCACAGGTGCCTACCTTGGAGCCTTTGCACTTGATCCCTCTGGACTTTGCTGGCCTCAGATGCTCTTACCTGAGCCTGTCTCCTCCTCCACGTCCCCAGGAGGCCTCCCATGCATGCTGGCTCTCCCGTCTCAGGACCTTGGCCTCCTTGTTTACAACTAATAGTCTCTCCCTCCCGTGGGCTCCACAGTGTCCTGTGCTTACCCTCCACGGCGCTTGTCACCCTGCACAGCATCCGTCACCCGGCATGGTCCATCATCCCTGCACCCTTGTGAGGTCTTTGATGGCTGAGCCTGTGTCAGGTTCATTCTGGCTTCTCCAGGGTCTGGCCCAGGGTGTGGCACTGTGCTTAATCAAAGTTTGTGAGATGGATGAATAAACCAGCCCACTTTTCAGTTGTGAGTGGCAACGTGCTATTGCTCTCTCGAGACATGTGTCATAGCTGATTTCTTGTTAGAAAACCTTGAGGTCTTCGAACTTAGAAGCCACTCTCTTTCTTCCTTCCCTGTTCACTATTTGTACAAACTCAAGGTTCTTATCCCACGATAATGTGACTCTTACTCGCGGTAGTTAGCGTTGGGCTGGGGTTAGAACCCTCAGGAACTGTGCTGCCACGGAGTTGCTCCAAGAACATCTACTTGACCTTGACTGGGGAACAGGAATGGGAGTGACGTGCACGCTGTTGAACACCATCAGAGTAGTGCCCCCCTGCCCCCCCCACCTGGGGGGCCCACGGCGCCACACAGACCCCACACGACACTACGATGCTCTAAGTGGGGTCCAGAACATTTCATAGCATTTCATTACAGTCAGGGCTAGAATGAGGACGGACTCAATCTCTCTGGGTCTGATTTTTTTGCTTGGTTTTTTTTGTTTGTTTTTTTAAGCTCTTTATTGGAATATAATTGCTTTACGCTCTTGTACCGGCTTTTGAGGTACACCAGAGTGAATCAGCTGTATTTATACGTATATCCCCATATCCCCTCCCTCCCGCGACTCCCCCCCACCCTCCCCGTCCCAGCCCTCTAAGGCATCACCCATCATCGAGTTGATCTCCCTTTGTTGTACAGCAACTTCCCACTAGCTATCTATTTTACAGTTCGTAGAGTAAACATGTCTGTGCTACTCTCTCACTTTGTCCTGATTTTGATTTAGAGGGTAAGGGCATGGTGTTTTCACAGGGTTTTTACTGGATCTGAGAAATATTTGTTTTTTAGTGAATACGCTGTCATTTATATTGACCACATTGCTTCATTGGTAGAACTCCAAACTCGCAAGGGTTGTTGGGTAGAATGGGAAGCAAATTTTAGGGAGCACGTATCAGATGCTCTTGTGACTTTTCTTTGGGGGTCAGTCTTATATTGCACGAGTGTCAGAATGTTAATCCTAAAGAAATTCCCATAGCCTGTGGAAAGAGCGAATTTTCTCGTGCATCTCTATCTCTACTTAGAAGGGCGTTGTGCTATTATTTTATTAGCAAAGTAAGATAGTAGCTAACATCTGAGTACTTACTCCACGTCAGGCACAGTGCTGAGTGCCTTCACCCGGATTACTGCATTGATTGCTGGCGATAACCAATCTGTAAAAGACGAGAAAATGAAGGTTCAGAGGGTCTAGGTGACCTGTCTGAAGTTATCCAAGCAAAAGCTCGTGAGGCTGGGATTTGAACCAATATCTGGCCCCAAAGCCTGGCTGTTTGCTCCCTGTACACACATAGGCTCTCCTAGTGAACACGGGGCATTTCTCTCTGTCTATACTGTGGCTGCATTCTCCAAACAGCTCAGAGCTTTTGAAAATATTCTGAGAACTCTCACTCAGATGGACCAGCAAATACGCCTTATTTCACTTGAGAACGTTCCCCATTTCTTGCTGCTTTGTCTATTCAGCTTGGAGATCAGCCTCAGGGAATGAAATCCCCCTCCACATATAGCACACCTTCTCCTCCATCACTTTAAGACAGCAACTGAGGGGCCATACACAGCTTCACTTACCAGGACAGATACCTCTGGTTTCAACAGAAGGGGTCCCTTGTCAGGCTGTCACCATCCTCTGCTGCCCTTCCCTCCTCTCCTCCCAGCACTGGAAGCCCGGGGCCTGGTGGTGCTAGAGAGGCTGGACCCAGGTACCCTCTTGAACCTTAAGCCTCAAAAGGGCCACTTACAAGGGAAAGAGCCCTTCTGTAGAAATCTCATTGTGCAGTTGCAAAGGATGAGCACCGTTCTGTCGCCCAAAACCCCCGCCGTGGGCACACACAGCCAGGGGCCTTCTTGACATCTTTTACTCTCATCTTTATCTCTGAAGAACTGAAGGGAGAAATCATAGGAGTTGGAAATTCCGATGAACACGTTGCTCTCAGTTGTGGTGCTGAGGCTGGGTGAGACTTGTTCTCAGAAGATGGTGAGAGATTGTGGACCAAGGCTGCCAATCAACCTTCATCTGGGGAGGAGGATCTGAGTCCCATCGTCAACGTGGGAAGGGAAATGAGGCAGTTAGGAAAAAGTGAATGGGAGGAGATGCACTTTTATTTCCTTAAAAGATTTCTGTATGAAAGAGGCACACGGCCAGGGTCTCAGGCAACCTCAGAGGACTCTGAAAGTTTGCTCTGGGGATGGAGAGGGAGGGCAGAGCAGGCGAAAACCCACCTGGGACAGGAGTGAATTTTGAGCTGGTAAAAAGTTGTTGGTCTTTGCCAGGTTCCAACTTTTGACAGCTGTTAAATAAGGCACCTGAGAAAATAGCTTCAATTTTATAATTTGGAAAGGGAAAGGGAAAATTCATCAGGGCTAAAGGCACAGAAAGGGCATGAGGGGCTTTCCTGGGCCTGTACCGAGGCTTCTAGTGGTGACTCATTAAGTCTGGGTGAACGGAGAGATTTGGGGTCCTGCAAGGATGAAAAAGACGCATTTCCTGCCCTCTGAGCTTGGGTACCCACAATGACAAGCTTAAGGCAAGGCCTGTCAGGAAATCGCCTCTATGCAACAGCCCCCTCTACTGGATTCTCATGTGGAAAACAGTAGACCAAAGGCCCTCTGCTGCCTTAGTCTCTTCAGAGGTTTTTCTCTAGGTTCAAAGGTATTCGGTTCAAACGTATTCTGTTCAAACGTGTTGGCCAAGGCGATTTCCACTGTGGTCTCCACCACTCCTTTGATCAAGATGAACATCCCTCTAAATGCACACACCCCCAAGAAAGATAAGATACAGACCCAAGACAGATGAATGAATGGATGATGGGGCAGCATCAAATTTTCAGGCTTTAGAGGACAGGATGGTTTCCCTAGTGGGGGATTGAGGGTCAGAGAAGGAGAGCTACTTACTAAAGACACACAGCTGGTAAAAGGCAGCCCTGGGGCTGAAACCCCCTCTCTGACACCCACTTTCGTGCTCCTTCATCTGCGACAAAGTGACTTGTAAATATTCAGAGTGGCTGAATCTCCAGAGAGGCTCTGGTCATAGAAACCACAGGAACAGTCTAGGAGGGAGGTGGTCCTTTAGGCTGTTGCTCTCTCAGTCTCCAGGCCCTTGGTGACCCACAGACCTGGAGTCCGAGCAGAGCCTGGGTGATGTGTGAAGTACCTCCAAGCCCTGCCCACCCACAACATCTGGACTCTTTCCTATCAAAGTCACTGCTTCCAGTGCTTCCCAGTGAAACTTCCTGCAATGATAGACATGGTCTATATCTGCATGGTCCAATATGGTAGCCACCAGCCACATGTGACTACTTAGCACTTGAAATGTGGTTAGTGTGACTGAAAAACTGAATTTTAAAATTTAATTTTAATTAATTAAATATCCACATGTGCCTTACCTAATGGACAACACAGTTTTAGAAGAGCCTGTTGACATGTGCCCATCACTTGGCCAGCAAGATATTGTTTCCTTGTGTGGCGTCACCTGATAATTATCAGGGCTGTGTGGAGAAGACAGGACCCAGGATGGGGCAGAGCAGCTCGTACAAACAGCACTGGAAGCAAAACTCTGGGGTTGTAACATGTAATCTTGCTTCTATCCCAGAGCAGCTGCTTGAGTTTGGAAGGGACCTAACTCATGTGACTCTATTCCGTCACCTGTAAAATGGGACAGGTTGGTGATTTTTGTCCCTTTTACCACTAAGGAGACGTTTCATTGTTTTTTCCCCCATGGACTCCTTGTTTAGAAAAAAGAAATTTGTCAGTGCTACAAACAGAATTCATGAAGTAGTAATTGCTGCATTTAAAAATTGTATACTAATTATGAGAACTTTTATCAGCACCAGCTAAACAGAGTGATCGCATTGATACAGTTCCATCCAAAAGAGATGGAGACATAATTAGCCCGTTCAGTCTCATATGGGATACATGTATGTTTTATGAATAGCTTTTTGAAATAGGGTATCTCCACTATTGCCTGCCAGGACTTTTAGGAGGCTCAGGGACCCAGGTTAGAACCTAGATAGGATGCTCTCTGAGTCCCTGCTGGGTCCCAGAGCTCTCAGTCTAAGGAGGCTTTGACAGGAAGATCTTCCGGAGGGTGGGGGGCAGGGAAGGATGGTGAGCTGGTATAGCACTTCTTGTGGAGCCCCAGGCCTTATTGCGGGGAGGGTGGTGAAATGCAGACGGGAAAACCATGCAGGAGGATTTCACTGGCATCCCCCTTCTGTTTAGGGCACTGCTTCGGGGCCACCTGGAGATGCTACAGCCATTGGTCCAGGGCTCCCACCAGTGACAACATCAGGCTGCCTCCCCTCTGGACACCACCTCCTCCAGCAGGGGAGAGAGGACAAGGCAAAGGGCCATTTGCTTCCCAGCATGCGACCCTCCAAGGCTCATGGAAGTGCCACAGAGAGGGTGGCGGGAGGAAACCCAGAGCAATGAGGCAGAACTTGAGGCAAATTTACACAGGCAGCTGTAAGGAAGCTCCCCCTCCCCTCGGAGGGTCTCAGAGTGGAAAGAGTTCTTTGAAGGACAAACTTGCAGTTTGAGCTAACATCTGGGCAGCACCTCTGCATGCTGGCCTCTGTTCCCTCATTGGATCCTTACAGCTGGCTGTTCTCTATGAGAGAAAAGGTATTAGTCTACCCTGTACGGAAGAAGGCGAAGGGCCCGGGAGGCCAAGCGGCCAGCTGAGGTTATGAGGTTATTTAGCTGGTAGATGACAGCTCTGGAATTCATACCCAGGACAGGCAAGGACCTGAACCTGGGTGATATGACAGAGCCCTGTAAGGAAGACCACAACCTGTGATGATCTGAGCATCCTTGCTCCCCTCACCTAGTACCATGTTGGCAAGGAGCTCCTCTTTGGCTCTCTTTGATACCCATGTCATCTGTCCTTTACTGGTGGCTGCTGATTTGTATGTGTAAGTTTCCCTTCTTGAAAAATCTTTCTCCGGCTGTCTAATTTTATTCTCTCAAGAACTCCACCAGGGAGACGGAGCCACCCTCTTTGTTCCCATCTTAAAGATGCAATAAACCAAGAAGCAGGGAACGATGTGACTTGGGCATTGATTTCAGGGTTGGAGGGTCTAAGTGAAAGGGAACTTTTCTGGCTGTTACATTGGTCCTTTTGACAAAAGGGGCCAAAGTGGCCATCCTACAATGTCGGTATCTTTCACACACTTTTGGCGTTGATGTCGGTCTTCAAGAGGTTTTTTATTCACTCTAGTTTTGATAAGGAATCAGCGCTCTGGTCTCAGCAATTTCTGTAGTGCTGATGGAGATTCCAAAATCTTTAGATGCTTCCAAAATCTTGTGAGAGCCAGATTTTCCCAGTGTTCATGTATGTCAGTGTGGGGCATCTGCATTCATCCTGTCTTTGAGGGACCTGGGAGAGGCCCCCTTCTCTCAAGGCCAGGTGCAAGCTTCGATACGCTGCAGCAATCAAAGCAGCTAGCAAGCCTGAAGGTGCCTTTGAAAAATCACAGCTGCCTGGGTCCAGGTGGAGACTGCAGTAACAGTAACCCACCTTTTCTGTTCAGGCTGGGGCTTGACACGGTGTGGTCCATGGGGCTGCTTGTAAGGATGTTCTTACTTATTTTTAGATAAACATTAACTGAGCACCTACTATTTGCCAAACCTTGTCTCAGACACTTGCACGGTCATCATGCCTTTGAATAAGGCTCACATTTAATTTGAGTTTTGTTTGGCGTACTTGAGCATCTGGAATAGGATTAGAATAATCATAGCCCTCTCTTTTTCCCTTCTTAACTTTTCAGATTTTATTTCCCAGGAGATGGTGTTCAGTTGTTTGATTTTACGATTGAAGATGATGAAGGACTTTTTTTTTTAAATGTTAAATGCTTGCCAAGGAGGCGTGTTCCATGGAGGCTGTACATCAGACTGGAATGAGAGTCTGCGGTGAGGGCAGCTTAACCAGGGGGAGGGGACGGCAACATTAATAAACTGAGATCATACAGGGACGGGGGGTGGGGATCTCAGGGCCTTTGTTGGAAAGATATTAATGGGGATCATGCTTACATTCTTAGCTGAAGAAACTATTTGATCTCCTGAGCATAGCTCTGATGTCTCTTATGATATGTATTCAATGTAAAACCCCCTTCCACTCAGAAAATCGTTTGTCAAATCAAGTGGTTGGAAGTTTCTACAAAATCCTGGAGCCTCGGAAAGAAAGACAGACATGGCCAGTCCATCAGCAGCTGTAGTGAGACTGTGATGTTATAAACGGGCCAGGGAAGGTTCTGGAGGATGGGGCCCTTCACTGCCAGTCCAGAGCATCAGCATATGGTCTTTTGGGGTCTGAACTTCATAGCTTTTGGTGGGGGGAAACATGGGGGATGGGAAAAACAATGAACCTGACATTGCTAAAGGGCTTATTAAGTGGCAGGAACAGAGTGGGGAGTTTTAAAATCCATTTTCTCATCTAATGAGGACAATGGTCTCATCAACCACAGGTCATGACTCTTCTTTAAGGGCCTGGTGGGGGCAGGGGAGGAGGACAAGTAGGGCAGGAGGGGTACAGAGGGCCTCAGGTTGCCTTTAGGGCCGCTCTAACTCATGGACAAACCGAGAAGATGAGCCGTCATCACTGTCATTTTGGGGTGCTTCTGAAGGATATTCTGGTCAAAACTATCTCCCCATTGGGCTAAAATTCCAAATAACTGAGTCACTAGGGAATCATGTTTGAAACATGAGTCATACACGGACTCCAGAAGCCCCTGTTAAAATGCCCCTAAAATTCCGCAAGAGAGAAGAAAAGTACTCCTGGTATCGCTACATAATTATTTCCCAAGTTAGAGGAAAACTTGGGCGTCAGTTTAAATGAAAGGGATGGAGACCCAAAGTTTTACGTAGATAGATCTCATCTCTCTCCCTGGGCATTCACATATCAGCAAAGACCAAGTTTCCCACCTGGAGCCTGTAAAGTCTTTGTTGTTCTCTTCAGGCGAAGTCCAGGTAGTAGTTTACCTCTGTATTATGTCAATCATGAAGGCAGTGGGTGAGGCTGACAATTCATAGGATGCTGGTTTGGCAGGGCTGTCGCCTGTCTTTGGGATGGCCTGGCTGTCAGAGGAGAGAGGGGAAGGGTAGGGAAAGTGGGAAAAGAAGACCATCGCTCACTCGCCTGATCCCCACAACAAACTGGACAGCTAAGATACGCAAAGAGAATTTTAGGAAAACCAGGCAAGAATCAAAAGCAAGCAACACAATCAGCTGGAGCCTGAAAGGAATAAGTTCTTCCAGGGAAAAGTAAAAGGTGGGCAGCGACCTGGTAAACGTGATCCTGCACATGGACTGGGGTTAATACAATTTCTCAAGAGTTTCTTAGGCATTGTGTGCAAAGTGCTTTGTATGGAATGTCTGATTTCCTCCTCAAGACTACCCTAAGAAGATGGGATGAGCGCCCACATTTTACAATTGAGTAAATGAGGTCCAGAAGATTTTCTAGTCCCTGGAACGAAGGAAGAAACGTGAGCAGTTACGTCTTCACTAGGACCGTACAATCTGAACAACCCAGCAGCTTAAGAGAAACATGTATGCGTGGTATGTATTGAAACCAGAGAGAAATGTCTCTTGAAATACATGGATGCTCTACTATCATCAAGTAGCACAATTTTATACCATATTGAACCCAAATCTATACATCCAGATGAGACCTGGGCTGTTAAGAAGACAGCCTCTGCTCGATATTAATGGTATCCTAACCGGAGCTCCCGGAGGGAGGTGGCTCTCACCTCCGCTGGAGGGGGCACAGGTGTGTAGAAGGAAATCCGTCCTCCCTGCAGATGGTAGCTGACTTTTCCAGTGACACGGCCACAGCTGGAGATGTGACTGCCCTCTGTGGTGGCCAGTTACCATCCTGGGAAAATGGTTTTAATTCTTTGCAGGTCAAGGCAGGTCCGGTGAAAGAAGTAAATGTTCAAACTGACCTTCTGAGGGAGAAATGACAAGGCTGATGTTCTTTACAGCCCGTAAGTCAATCCAGTTCCTAGAAAGGAATTCCAAGGGCATTCTGGCATCAGCTGTGGAATATATGTATATGGCTTCCCGAGATGACAGCTTTGGGGATAGTGTTCACTTGCAGGAGTAAGTTCAGATGTATCAGTATGTATTCGGTTGTGTTATCTCGTGTCTTGATTTCCCAATTGAAATATAAGCTCCTGAAAGCTGGCGGCCAGAGTAGATGCATTAGCTTAACTTTTGTGGGTGGAAATATTATCCGACTTCATCCCTCCCCACCCCTTGTTTCTCTCAGCGTCTTCCCCTCCAACAAGCAACTCCATTCTCTGAACAAAATCCTTGGAATCACACCACTGTTCTCTTCCTGCTGCCTTCAATGTCCAGTCGGTCAGGCAATCCTATTGGCTCTACCTTTGAAATTTACCCACAGAAAGAAGGCCTCTGGAAACTTCCACGGCTCCTATCCACGTCCCTACCCCAGCCCCTCTTACCCCCACCCCCCCACCTGGTATTTGCGGCAGCTTCCTCGCTGGTCCCCCTGCCCACCCCCACCCCCGCCCCCACCTTCTCCTCCGCTGGTCTGTTCCCCGCCAAGCAGCCATTTAGAAACCAGGTCACTCTTCTATTCATAGTCCTCCAGTGGTTTTGGTGGTCGGCAGACTAATGGCCCCCAAATGCCCGTGGCCTGATGCCTGGAGCCTGTGTGCTACCTCACGTGGTGAAAAGGACTCTGCAGATGTGATGCAGAGGATGGACCTCGACATGGGGAAGGTACCCTGGGTGATCCGAGTGGCTTCATCCTAACCCCACGCGTCACCGTGCCAGGCTGAGGTCGGAAAGGTGGAGTTGCGGGCCTGGAAGGATGGTCTGACCAGAGGGATGGTCCCGTAGGAAGGGCCTGACACCTGCTGCTGGCTTTGAAGGTAGAGAATGGGGGTCAGGAGCCGGGGAGTGACGTCAGCCTCTGGAAGCTAGAAAAGAGGAGGCAAGGGCTTCTCCCCCGCAGCCTCCAGGAAGGAACCCAGCCCTGGGGACACCTTGATTTCAGTCCAGTGAGACCCATGTCTGACTTCTGACCTCCAGAACTGCAAGATGATACGTTTGAAATGTTTGAAGCCACCAAGTGTGTGTACAGCAGTTTGTTATAGAGCAATGAATAGAGTTAAACCCGACTGATCCGTCTGGTCCTGCCCGCTTTCTGCCTCCGTTTCCTTGCACCCTCCCACAGCCCTTATGACAGAGGGCGCCCCCTGCTGGCCGTCAGTCTCTCTTACCTGGTTTGCTCTTCATAGGGGTCGCTAGCACCTGACACACACAGACATATACACGCTGATGCGTCTATGTGTTTGTTGAGTTTTTTTTTTTTTTTTTTTGGTGTGTTTTTTTGATCTGTTATTATCTGTTATTACCCACTAGAAAGTAAGCTCCAAGAAGGCAGGGATTTTCTCCTGTTTCCCCTCCCTCCCCCCACCTTCCCAGTATAGTGGCTAGAACACGGCACACAGCAGCTGCTCGGTACATATTTTTTGAATGAATGAAGGTATGAACAAGGTATTCATTGTCCTATGCCGTAAACAACCCCCTTGCTATAATGTACTGATAACTGTCAGTTTTGGCTGGATGTAAAATTAGCCCTCAACAATCAATTCCCCAAACAGGTGATCCATTTGGGACAACCTGCATCTTTTTTCTTTAGACTGCGATGAGACTTGTTGTTTGTATCCAAAGCTCAGAGGCAGAATAATATGACCCCCGACCCTACACACTGCCGGGATGGTAACTTCTGCTCACAACACAGGACTTACTCTTCCAGCCTGGTTGCCCCTCACTGGCTTGCTGACCTTGGGCAAAGCACTTTCCCCTCTGGGCATTCATTTCCTCCTGTGTTAAAGCAGCAGCAGATGACGATTCCTTGGATTTCTCCCGCCTCTAAGATTTTCACTGCTCACGGATTCTGTCACTGCTTGGCTCCTTCTTGGTGGTTAACAGTCTTTTGGCATGCGTTTGAGAGAGGAATGCTCTTTTGTGCTCTGCTCCTGGAAACACACCGGATTCCCAGAGCCAGGGAGGGAGGGTGTGGGTGTGTTCAGCCCGTGTCATCACCAGGAAGGTGGGGAGAAGCGATGGTGGGGAGGACACAAACAAGGTGGAGTGGGCGGACAAGGCGGGAGGGAAGAGAAACAAATCATGACACATGAAAGATTCTTAAACTCTTGGAGAGAGAACATGTCAAATCTGGCTGAAGAATGTTCCTGGGAGGCGTACTGAAGGAGGCAGGTGGCTGAGTTAGGAAGCAGTTCAGGAGCATGGAGTCTGAATTGAGTTCTTTAGACAACAGTTTGGTGATATCTGGTAAAGTTGAAGATAGGTGTAATCTATGACCCAGCAATTCCACCCTGCTCTGGACTGAGTCCTGCTCCCCTCCCCAGTTCACATGTTGGAGTCCTAACCCCCCATGGGATGGTATTTGGAGATGGGGCCTTTGAGACATACTTAGGTCTCGATGAGGCCATGAGGGTGGGGTCCTCACAATGGGATTAGTGTCCTTATAAGAGAACTTCTTTCTCTCTCTGCCATGTAAAGACACAGTGAGAAGGTGGCTGTCTACAAGCCAGGAAGAGAGTTCTCACCAGATAATGACCATGCTGGCACCTTTATTTTGGACTTTTAGTCTCTAGAACTGCAAGAAATAAATTTTTGCTGTTTAAGCCACCCAGTCTGTGGTATTTTCTTATGGCAGCCCAAGCTAAGACATACTCCCAATATTTACACTCTAGAGAAACTTTTGCATATGTACACCAAGAGACAAGTATATTTACAACACCATTGTGAAGCAAAAAGTAGGAACAAACTGTATATCCACCAGTAGTAGAAGAAATAATTATATATATTCATACAGTGGAATATTACATAGACATGAGAATGAATATATCCCTCTAGTCATATTAATAAAGATGAATCTCCCAAGGTGCAGAAGAATGTGTGTAGTATGCACCCTCTTAGATAAAGTTCAGAACTATGCACAACTCAATAATACATTATTACATATTATCTATGTATATACATACATAGTAAAACTATTGAGAAAAAAGCAAGGTAAATAATAATACCCCTAAAATTCAGGAGAGAGAATACCCCAGAGAAAAGGGTGGAGGGAATGAGAACAGGGTGGGCACACAGGTGGCTTCAAAAGCATCCAGAATCTACACTATTTAAGGCTGCTTGGTGGGGATTATTCTTCATACTTTCTATATAGTGTTACGCATATGAGTCTGTATATATATGAAATATTTCATCATTAGGAAAACAATTTAAGCAATGAAACAAAACATAATAAAAGCATAGGTTTTGGAGGCAGGCCAGCCTGGGCTCTGCTCCAGACTCCGCTGCTTTATTAACTTGGGATCTGAGCAAAGCTCCTCCCTCTGTGACTAATGACACCTCCTCACAGGCATCGGAGGGGAAAACTAGGAGTGCAGTAGGTATTCAACCATGGAAGTGATGATGAGGAAGGTGGGAAGAAGGCTGAAGAGAACTATTGAAAGGCTTCTATTCGTCTCAAGATGATGATAGTTGTGAAAATTTTTAACCATAATAATTAACCTCTATGGGATGCTTTGCGTCTCACATACCCTCTCTTCCCTGGAGCTGACAACTCTTTGAGGCAAGTGTGAGCAGATACGTTTGTAGAGGAAGAGTGGATTAGGAGGCAAGGCTGTGAACCTCACCATCACAGGGGCAGATGTTAAACACAATGGCCTTTAGACCAAGCAGACCATGAGTTAGTACAGCTGTCGAGGGTTTGGACAGCTCACGGAACAAGATTAATTTGGTGGACATACAGGAAGCCCTGCACCCCACAGTTGGGGCTTACATAGTCTTTCCTGTGTAAATGTTTATAGAAATTGGCCATATATTAGGCAATAAAGGTTACCAAGCTTAAAAAAAAATCAGAAACACACCAATCATGTTTTCTAACTACAATGCCATTAAATTAGAAACTAATGACAGAAAAATAACATACATATATTTGGGGATTTAAACATGGGAATCAAGGTAAAATGATGTCAACTCTGGCAAAGAGGTTTTAGAAGCTGTAAGTAACTAGCACTCTTTGCTAAGCGTGCGCTTACCTGGAGACCAGGACTGGGAAGGTGATACCGGTCCTGGGTCCTTACCTTTTATGACTCTCCTCCTTAGTTCAGGCTTCAAGTGACTGCCTGGTGTCGTCAGACCAATGTATGTACTGCTTTCACCCCACTCTGCCCATCACTCCCTTTCTCATATCAAATCTCCTAGCTGACTGTCAGGGGTGGAAGAGAACACATATCTGTTGAAGGCTGGCTGTATACCAGGTGCTGGGATTTGGGGTGTACAGATGAATTAGACAAAGTCCTTGTCCACAAAGAGCTCACAGTTGAAAGAGGGGAAGGAATATTATTATATCTATTGTATTCATTCATTATATCTATTGTATTATATCTATTGTATACGAAAGAATATAATCTATTCTTTACATTATATTCAATAGACTCATACATAATCATGGGACCCTGGGATGAGTGTCTTTGTAGAGGGCTCTACAAAGACACTTTGGGGTGAATAGAAAGGCAGGACAGAGGGTGCCTAGAGGGTGTGGGGTGGGCTGTGGAAATTCAGCCCAATCAGGATACAACTTCAGGTGCATCTCAATTTAGGAGGAAAGGGCAATGGAACACCCTGGGGAAAAGATGTATGGAAAAGCCTCGTTCATTTGGGAAACAAACACTCAGGTTGTGGGTGATGGAAGTGAACAGGACTCCATCTCCATGCAGGGGCTAAAACACGAGAGACCTTGAACTCTAAAGAGTTTGAGTTGGATTCTGTGGGAGAAGGGGAGTTAAGGGAGGTTTTTAGGCCGGGAAGTGACAAGGACTGATTTTTTTTAAAAAGCAATCGCTGGCAGAAGAGGAGAGCATGAGTGGGAGGGAGGAGAGAGCAGAGCAGGGCTGCCAGCAAGGGGGCTGGGCTGCTGTGATGGTTGGAGAGAGGGTGATGAAAGCATGATGAATGGGTTCTAAGATGCTGGAGACCGATACTCAATGTGTTATCCTCCCAGGAATTTTTATACTTTGACAGGGGACACTGTCTTAACCCAAATGAATGAAACTGTAAAGTGGCAATTCCTTGGATGGTGACAAGCCAGCTAGAGAGAGGTTTTGGGGGTGAGGGGCCTTTAGGGGGTCCTTTAAGTAGTTACCATGTACGGGGGCAACTACATTGTCTTCAATGAGGTTCTTCTTTGTGACCAGCAGGAATCTTTGTCCATGTTGCATTGTTAGTGTGATAAGAAATAGTTTTAGCAGAAACCATATGAAAACATAATTCAACCAGATTTGAAAAGGAAAGCTCTTTTCCCACCTAGATCATCCAACCTTAGCCAACTGATTCTGAGAGCATCCACTTCCCCCAGGTGGTCAGTGCAATGACCTAATGGGTGGAAATCTGGGCCCAGACCAGCCCAGAGGTAGGAAGTTCTTCTGCCAAATCAGTCCCATCACAGAAACTGCTGTAGGGCTGCTGGCTCTGAAGCTCAGGACCAGTGAGAGAGGCTTTGGGGAGGAAAGCCTTGTACTCAGGGAAATCCTATGTTGCTTTCAGGTCTGGGATCAAGATTCCTACTAACACAGTTTCTCCAGCCCTGAACAATCATTTACCATCCTGGCCACCACTTGAGTGGGTGGAGAAGGTGTTTGGTACCCACAGTGATGGAGCTGCTGAGAAGAGTGGTCCTTTCCACATTTAAAGATGCTGCTAGCCTATCTCCACCCCCAGGGCTGCTTGGGTTCTTCTGTGGTTGTGGGGACAAGTTTCCCTGAGCCACCCATACTCTCACCTGGCTTTTTTTGTTGTCCACACACAGGTATTATGGAGCCAGCTGGCTGGGGTTGCAGGTAAGGGGAGTATACATCTATGGATCAAGGCTATGACCTACCTGGCCTAGCCAATATTCCCACACTTGGCCTTGTAAGCATGGCATCTTGGATACACTTGGCATAGATTTTCCAGGCTCCTCCCCAGACCAGCTTGGGGCCTCTCTTCCCTCTTCCCACATGCTTCTCTCAAGGCACAAATGTGAATAGAACAGGTGCACCCAGAGTCAACACAGCCCCAAGGAGATGGAAGCTCATATTTCCCTGGGACCTAATTTCATCTCAGGCCAGCTGATCATCATGAGTGCCCAACCAAGGTCTAGTCATCTCCAGAACCAGAGTGAGCTGGTAGCCCAGGTGGGGATCCACAAGCAATGTGCTTCTTTCTGCAGCTATCTTGGCTCTGGCCTTAACCTACCTTTGCAAAACCAGATCTGCAGTCCATCCGATTGAGCAGTTGTGACAGGAGATGGATGCCCTGGGCAGGGGAAGGGAAGGCTGCAGTCTGGCTGCTTCTCAATCTCTACAATTTTCATCATATCCTGAGACTAGGATGCTCCTATGCAGTCCAGCCAGTGGAAGTGGTGGTGGCTGGTCCCTGGTCTTCCAGAAAGCTAGAACTTGGTGTGAGGGATGCAGAAGCCACCCAGAATCCTGAGTGCTTGGCTCAAGTGGGAGGGGACACAGAAGGTAGGTGGAAGATGGGTGTGGAGATTTGTAGCTTGTAATCTGGAAGCAAAGTATGCTAGTGGTTTTTTGTTGTTGTTGTTGTTGTTTGTTTTTTCTTTTCTTTTCTTCTAAATGTTGTGAAAGTGCTTGGCTAATGGCTTGAGAACTTCCAGGAAGACTCTGGAGAGTTCTGGACTACTGATGGCATTCATCCTCTGCTGAAAAGGGGCTCACAGAAAGCATTCTGCTTCTAAACCTGCTATGGCCCCCAATCCTACACCCCACTCTAGGGAGGACAAAGAAGACAAGCCCTTTGACACTCACTCCTCAATCCCCAATCCCATCAGGCTCAGAGGATAAGATTCTCTCTTCTGCCCCTCCCACCCTTCTCCAAGTCAGACTTAGAACCTTGTAGCCAGAGGGACACTAAGGAGACCCCCAAGTCCAAGGTTTTCAACCTTAAAGACGCTTGACCTCTACTGAGAGCATGACAATTTTATGCTGACCGAAACCTGACCCCTGCTGTGGACAGATCTGGACCATTTTTCAATTTGCATCCTTACTGGCTTAAGATTTTGTTGAACTTTGTATCTTGTGGTGTGCATTATGACAACAATTTAAAAAATCAATTTCTGAATATAAAATTAAATTACAATAATGGGTAATTTGTACTTGTTTGTATGAGGTTTCATAGGCATGGAGTGAGGGGATGGCCCTTGATCCTGAGGACAGTGGAAATCATTTATGTAGCTCAGAATATGGTCAGGCTCAGGGCTCAGTGATTTATGCATATCTAGCCACTAATCCTCTCATCAAACTCTTGAGATAGATACTGACAATCCCATTTTGCAGATAAGGAAACTGAGGCTTGGGAGTTTGAGTGGTTTTCTCCAGGTGCCATAAGTCAGAAGGGCAGAGGCAGGATTAGAACCATGTCTTTTTGACTTCAAGACCCATGTGCTTTCCAAACTTCCAGGTGGGCTGGGGAGCTGCCATACTCCAGGGTGAACATCAAAGTCTCTGTCTCAGCATTAAAAGGCCGGTGCAATGTACCTCGGTCTCTTTCCAGATGTAACAGTTGGTTCAGGTGTCCTCAGCAGGCCATCTCCTTTTTGAAAAATGGGGAGATAATTAACACATAATATTATATTGGTTTCAGGTGTACAACATAATGATTCAATATTTGTATATATTGCAAAATGATCTCCACAATAAGTCTAGTTAACATCCATCATTATACATAGTTACAATTTTTTTTCTTGTCATGAGAACTTTTAAGATCTACTCTCTTAGTAACTTTCAGATATGCAATGCAGTATTATTAACTATAGTCACGTGTGCCCCCAGGACTTCTTTATTTTACAGCTGGCAGTCTGTACCTTTTGACCCCCTTCACCAATTTTGCCCACCCTGACCCCCTGCCTCCGGCAACCACGAATCTATCTTTTCTCTGTGTCTAGGAGCTAGGGGCTGGTCTTTTAGTTTTTTGTTTTTTCAGATTCCACATGTAAGTGAGAATATGTGGTATCTGTCTTTCTCTGTCTATTATTTCACTTAGCATGACGCCCTCAAGTTCCATCCATGGTGTCTCAAGTGGCAACATTTCCTTCTTTTTTATGATGGAGTAATATTCGTGTATATATATCATATTCATATATATCTATCATATTCATATCTATATTTTTTTCTTTATTCATCCATTGATGAATACTTAGGTTGCTTCCATATCTTGGCGATTGCAAATAATGGTGCAATGAACATGGGGAGAAGATATCTTTTGTTTTCTTTGCCTTTTATGTTTTTAATTTATTTTTTGTTCAGATCTTTATTGGAGTTTAATTTCTTTACACTGTTGTGCCAGTTTCTGCTGTACAACAAAGTGAATCAGCTGTATTTATACATATATCCCCGTATCCCCTCCCTCTTGAGCCTCCCTCCCACCCTCCCTATCCCACCCCTCTAGGTCATCACCAAGCATCGAGTTGCTCTCCCTGTGCTATGCAGCAGCTTCCCACTAGCTATCTATTTTACATTGGGTAGCGTATGCATGTCAATGCTACTCTCTCATTCCGTTCCAGCTCCCTGCCGCCCCGCCTCTCCCCCTGCCCAACCCTGGCCATGTTGTCAAGTCCGTTCTCTACGTCTGCGTCTCAGATATCTGTTTGAGTTAGTGTTTTCATTCTGTTCAGATAAATACCCAGAAATGTAATGGCTAGTTCATATGGTAGTTCTATTTTTAATGTAGTGAGGAAACTTCACACTGTTTTCCATGACGGCTGCACCAGTTTACCTCCCTCCACACAGCGCACAGGGTTCTCCGCAGGCCTGTCCTCCACACCCGGTTGGGCCTGTCAAAATGCCACCTGTCTATGTGACAGGGCTCATGGGTCCCTCCACCACGAAACCTTCTCCAGACCACCTGTCCTTTCTGCAGATGTTTCATCCCGTTTGCGCATCTTCCCTCGTTGCCTTCTCTTGTCGTCCACTGTTGTTGTCTCAGGTCCCCTGGAACCATGTGGCCTTGGCTTGGGCCAGGCAACTTCCAACATAGACCCCACCCGCGAGGCCTCCCCTGCCCCTCAGGAAGTGCTCCGGGTGGGGCTTGGCGGAAGAGATGAGGAAAGGGGAGGCATGTGGTGAGGAGGACAGCGATACCCCGGGGTGGAACCAGCTATGGCCAAGAAGAGGTGTCGATCTGAGGCCAGCAGTCTCAGTCCCTCAGGTTTAAGGGGGAAGGAGGAAATCCCACACGCAAGAGAGGGTCCCAGTAGGAGTGTTATGGAATGGGAGTTCAGATGACAATGAGAGGTGAGTCAGAGGTAGGAGACAGGAGCCGTGCATTAGGCCTGCTTCCTGCTGGTGAGTGATGGAGGAGGCTGTATGCTCAAGACGGAAGCTGTGTGGAAAATTGCACAGCGACAACGCTTTCTTCCTAATGGGAAGGCAAGCAGGTCCAGACCTCAGAGCCCCGCAAAACTGCTGGCATCTGGCCTGTCCTTTTAAAAGCCTGAGAGGTTTCACATCCCAAGCAGGCCAAAATGGACACAGAAGTTGTCTGGTAAGTAGGGTTCTTAATAACTTCCCTATTCCTCAGTTGCCATGGCCACCGGCTTGGGCATCATCTCACCTCCTGCCCATCAGACATGGGTCATCTGGGAGGGACCTGCTGCCAGGCGAGGCAGGCAGAGCAGCAACGTGCTGGGTAATGGGACAGGGGACATGGTGGTGAACAAGACCTGAGTGGTTCCCTTCCTTAAGACACTCACGAGCCACTTGTGTGACAGCAGCCTCTTAGCGTGTCAAGCCATAGTTGTTCATCTATCTGTAAAATCAGGAAATGTATATCTACTCCAAGACATCTGGAAGATGTCTAGCTCTTGGTAGGCACTTGAAACAAGGTTAGATTTTTTATTTTTTAATTTTTATTGGAGTGTAGTTGATTTACAATGTTGTGTTAGTTTAGGCGTACAGAAAAGTGAATCAGTTATATATGTATAACTACCTCTGTGTCCCTCTGGCCTGCTCTGGGATGTGAAAACCCTCAGGCTTTTAAAAGGACAGGCTAGATGCCAGCTGTTTTGTGGGGCTCTGAGGTCCAGGCCTGGCTGCCTCCTGACTAGGAAGAAAGCATTGCTGCCAACTGTGCAATGTATATATATATCTCCATTCTTTTTCAGAAACAAGATTCGATTACCATGCCGTTTTGCACAGGGCCGAGGCTCAGACTATGCTGGACACAGCTATTCCTCCTGAGCCCCCTCCCTTCTTTCTTCTGACTCTACCTGATAAGAATTAGCTATTGTGGATTTTTTTGTCTTTTACCAGTTTCTAAGTACTTGCTGTCCTAAGTTCTTTACATTCATTATTTAATTGGATCTTTAAAACAACCCCCAATATTATTATTCTTATTTTAGAGATTTGGAAACCAAGGCACAGACAAGTCAAGTAACTTTCCCAAAGTCACACAGCTCAAAAGTGAAAAGGTGGGACTTGAATTCAGGTCTCTTTGGTGTGTACCCTCAAAGACTAGGTTAATCTGCTCCATCTGGGAGCAGGACTGAGTGAGGAGGCAGCCTGACCATAGGCAGACCTTCTGTGGTTTTGAAGGGCTAAGGTTTTATTCTGAGGAACTAGACCCAATGGTCAAACTAGGACCTAGGTTCAGGATATTTACCAAGAGAAACCACACACAAACACCACTTTGCTTAAATGGCTTTCATTTATTCACTTCCATCAACAAGCTGGGCAGCAACTGAGGGTTGGCAAGAATGTCTAGGGGGCACATCCTGTCTTGTCTGGGCCAGACCAGTCTCCTCTCAAGGTCTTGGCCATCTCTCATCCTCAGCTCAGCCGGCGCTTCTGCTGCGGACCGTGTTCCTCTCTCGGAATTCTTGGTCCTGATCGGCACGAGGGGCTGGAGTCACTGAATGGTTAGTGTGCAGTGGTGGCTACTAGTTCACTGCGCTCCAGAGAGATCCAGGGAGCTGATGTTTCCCGTGACCTGGGGGGCCAGGCTTGGCGCAATTAAAGGAAATGCTGATGTCAAATGTGATGGTGAAATGTATGTGGCAAAAGCAAAGCACTGTTAAGGAGGCATCGGGTGTCACCTCCATTGCAAAGGAATAACGCGAAGATTAGAGGGGCTAATCCTCTCTCAGGGTCACAGATGAAGAAAGTAGCACCAAGATGTGAATCTCAGTGTCCCCAACGCCTTGTCTCTCCCAGCTGGGGTTGGATTCTGAAATTCCTGACTCCAGGATGGGCTTTGAAAGGCACGGCTTTCCCTGTAAAGAATGCAGCTTTAGTGAAACACGGAAGAGAAGATGATTTTTTTGTGTATGGGGGCTGTGTGTATCACCTTCCAGAATGCAGATGTGCAGAAGCAGGGGCTTTGTTCCTGCACGTGGGACGGCTCCTGGCACATGCTGGGTGCTCCGTCCCCACAGGCCCGCTGAAATGTCAGGCAACTTTGGCGTTTCCAATCAATACATTGTCCGCTGAACCCAGGATTTCCAAACTGGCCTCGCGATAGCCTGGGGTCTCAGGAAAGCACTCTGCTGTTTCACAAAACACTTTCTTCACGAGGGGTATTGTGAACAGGAAACTTGGGAGCAGAAAAGCTGGTAGGAGGGGGTAGAAAAGTCAAGATAGAAGTGAAACAAAATGCAGAGAGGAAGGGGAAACCATCAAGAACTCAGCTTTCCAAAGATCTATTTGTATGTTCATTTATTTATATTACGCACCACCTTTTCTTTAAAGCATTTAAGAGGACTGAACGGACCAGGAGGTGCAGCAGAAATGTGTGCAGTGTGGTAGGGAGGGGTCCACAGAGCCAAACCTCTGCCTTTTATTAGTGCTGTGACCTTAGGCCAGTTACTTAACCAGCCGGAGCCTCCATTTTCCCAGCTAGAACATAGAGGTTGTCAAAGATGAGACACGATGTATATAAAGTGCCCGTCAGGGTGGCTTCCTGGCTCACAGTAGACATCGAGGGACTGGAATCTATTATTATTGTTATTTTACCAGAAAGGAGGAGAGAGAAGCATCCTCGCTGTCATCACCATCATCACCTCCACCCGCGTCATCATCACCATCTTTAGCATCATGGCCTCTAATATTTACGGAGTGCGTGCTGTGGGTTAGGCACTAAAGTCTTTACACGCATTAACTCATTTTAATCCTCACAACCCCACAAGTAGGAACTAGAGGAAAGACACACAGAGAGAGGTTAAGTGATCTGTGGTCCAAGACCACACACCCGAGACATGGCATCAGTTGAGAAAGGTGATGGCTCTTGCTAGCCTCAGGCTGTGCATGCAACCTGAGATGCCCCAGGATGTAACCAGACCAGCAGCCTTCCTGCTGCCCAGTGACATACAGAACGCCGGTGAAAGAATTCTAACTGCAAAGCCATATTCAAACATTACATTGATGGCGTGGATAAAATATAGCATCAGGAAGCACCCTGACCTGCAGAATAAAACTAGCCCCTTCCTCTCCGCAGTTGCTGAACAATGGGACACAGAGGAACCCCACTGATTTCCAGTTCACTCCTTGTAGCCCATCATTCAATGTCCTCAGGCAGGCCAGTCATCTTGTCCCAACAACCACAGATGAGAGCTAGCAAACTTACCACCCTTTGGCACTTCTGCTATTGGAAATAAACACACAGCGGAAATCTCTGGTTAAAATGCGTGCAATGTTCCTTTAAAATACACAGGCGCTTTCTAAGACAGCCATTTCACTTGGCAGTTGGACGCTCAAGGCTCCAAATTAAACAAGAGTGTTAGTGAATTGAGCCAATTCATCTGCTTGGTCCCAGTGTAAATGTATACACCAGTGTGGCCATGGGTGTCTGTGTGCAGCTAGGCAGTGTTTACATGGTGAGAGTCGAGCCTGGACAGTTAGGACTTGATCCCTCCTTCCTGCTTTTCCTCTGGTGCTCAGCAGAGTCTACCCTTCCCTGTTCGGTGGAAATTCTCTTCATGAGCTCACAGCCTGGGGTTCTGGCCCCCAGCTGAGGAATCAACGTACCTCTTATGATGTCCTTTTCCTTTGAAGTCTTGGGCCATTGCAACAGGTGTGGACAGCAGACCCTCATGAACTGAAGGAAGAACAGACTTGAAAGCTCCTTCAAATCAAGGACAGGACTGTCCTTTAGAAAAACAGTGGAGAGATTTGAAAGTGAAACTTTCAGTACGTGAACAAAATACTGTCGAGAATCGTTAAACCTTTGTCACCCTTCTAACCTATTCCATCTCTATTTTACAGATGAGGACGCCGAGGCACAGAGAGGTTAAGCCACTTTTCTAGAGTTGCACAGGATACAGCAGCAGATATGGGATTCACACTTAGGGAGCCTGGCTCCAGAGCTCATGTTAAAATCTCTAAGTGTCCTGTCTGTGGCTTTACCAGCTGGAGATGGCACAGACAGGATTTCAGCTTCGAGGTGCCTGCTCTAAGGGCCGACTCTTTTACGGAACAACTGTGAACTTGGCCAGGTGAGTACATGTTTCTGAGTCTCAGTTTCCTCCTGTGTAAAATGGAGTGACATTATTCACGTGACACATCCTGCTGGGTTGTAATAAGGAATAAATGATGCAGAAAATATGTGTGAAAGCGGTTTATGAAGATTATAAAGAGCAGTTAAGAATTATACATGGTTTTAGTGCTTTTTGATCTACAGTGTGTCATACTCATGCTACTTAATCTTCATGCCAACTCTTCCATCCAAGTCTTATCAATCCCAACTCAAACATGAGAAAATTGACACCCAAAGAGGAAAAGTGACTTTATTCAGGTCCAGGACATAAGCCAAGGTCTTCTGAATTCAAGCCTAAGACTCTTCTGCATGATTCTTTTATGCTGAGAGTTCCCAGGGTTTGGGGACATGGACAATGTCACGTTCTTGTTTTGTTTTATTTTATTTTAGCCTCTCTGATCAGGTAGCATAGTGACTTGAACATGGAAATGATTTAGTTGGTTTGTTCTTGACTGAATGAATCAAGACTGGGTGGAGATGAGGCTAGATTCATCAGAAACTTGGGAAAATGCAAGTTCTGACTGAGTTTCTGATGAATATACAATCATCCTGTAACAAAGACATTGAAAATATATCTAAAAGGTTCCAGTTAACTCTCTTTTTCTCGGGAAGAGAAGTGTGATACACATCAGTGAATCTTCATTGGTTGCCTAAGGATCTTACCATGTCTCATAGTCATGCAATCATAGAAGTTTTAGAACCGGAATGCATCTAGGAAATCATCTGATCCAACTCTCTGCTCAGTGGATAGATCCCCCAGCCACTGTGAGCCTCAACTGGTGGCTGAAGACCTGGGACAACCTGTCCCTTTCTCTTACTTTCCAGAGGTGAAGTCAAATAATTTGGATTCAAGTACAAGCCATCTATGAGAAATATAATATCGAGTTATGCCTCAGTTTCCTGTCTGGTAAAAGCACACTTTGATAGCTTGCCTTTTTCACTAACTACATACCTAGCAGATTGTCCCATATCAATACAGAGAGAGCTGCATAACCCTTTCTCTCTCTCTCTCACACACACACACACACACACGTGTGCATGCACAATTATTCAAGCAGCCCCCCATCGATACAATTTATTTCCTATTTTTTTTTAACCATTGTAAACATTCTCGCGATAAATATCCTTGAACAGGAAAAAAAAAAAAAAAAAAAAAGCAGGACCTGCTTCATAGGTTGTTGTGAAAAATAAATTAGTTCCTATAAAGCACTTAGAACAGTGCCTGGCATACATTAAACACTTTATAAATGCTAGCTATGATTATTTTAATTTTGTTAACTGAATAATTGAAATTATTAGAAGAGGAAATTTTGGAATAACTGGAAAAGGAAATGAAGAGAGAAAATATGCAGCATGTTAAGAGGAATGTAACAGTTACAATTAAGTTTATGTGTGAGCAACTGTGTAAACCAGGTATAAGTTTGGTTACACCTTTCATTCAATAAGTTTGGAGGTAGGCAGTCCAGAGCATCCCTGGACTCCATGGCAACAGGGATTCAGGCATCTTTAATCTGAATCCTCCATGATGCGTGGCTTCTCTAGCATATCTCATGGTCTCAGTTGGCCCCTGGGGCTCTAACCATGACAGCCACATTCCAGCCAGTGGGAAAGAAAAAGCCTAGGGAGAGGGGTGGAGACAAAGGGTGCCACCTTGCTTTTAAAATCACCCCCAGCAAGTTATACACACCACTTTAAACCCATTGGCCAGGACTGAGTTACTTAATCATACAACTGCAAGGAAGGCTGGGAAATGTAGTCTTTAATCCAGCAGCCAGGCACCCCACAAAAACTCACGGATCTAAGGACTGCAGAAGGACAGAATAGGTATTGGGGGACAGTCAGTGATCATTGCTACAGGGAGTTTGTGGAGTTTAGGGAAAAGCTGTTCGGCAACCTTTGCTTTGGTAACAGGATGTCTTTGGATCCAAGCTGAGTTTTGGATTCACGCCTCAAGGATTTTCATTAAAAGTACCTCCATTCCTCCCAAACCATTGCCTCTCTGAGTCACGGTCCAGCAGGCCATTACACAGGGTAGAGGCGCCCCACCCCCTTCCCAAAGTGGAGGTGTATGCTTTGGTCTCTGGGCCTTGGGTTGACTTTGCAGAGGTCTCAGATATACCCACGAAGAGCTGAGTCTCATGAGTGGCTTGTGGAGTCAGCTCCTATAACTTACATAGTCAAGGATGAACTTGACTCAATACTGAGCCCAGGTCTGACCTGGAACATTTGAACTGCTTTTCTTCCAGAGAGAAAACCAGCCCTGTTAAAATCTCCCTAAGGCTCTTCTTCTCAACACATAATGTAGACCTTCTGGTCACTTGAAACTTCAAGCAAATCATGTTCTCACTGACGGGGGCCTGTCTATATTCATTAGAGTTCCTCCTCTTTTTCTGGACCCGATCTTGCCTTCTCGTTCCAATAAGTGAGCCCTATCTAAAGTGGTTCCATGTGCAGCAGGAATTTTGTCAGGACGCAGACTAATTAATTTCTGGAAATCAAAGCAACCTAGGGAGCAGTGATTCCCCCTTCGTGGAGGATAATCTCTCTCTCTTTTCTCTATCTCCCTCCTTCCCTCCTTCTTTCTACTTGGAAATGCCATGGAATGTGGGGCAAGGGTGCTGGCTGCCCTGTGATCCATTTCCTCAGCAGAGACCTCAGAGGGGACAAGATGTAATTTGAAAAGAAAGATGGCCTCAGTCCGACTCAGGGTAGGCCTGCAAGGGTCTCCGGAGGTCTGTCTCCTGGGACGGGCCGCTTGGTTTTTGGAGAGCTGAGTGCATTTATATGAGGGTAATTCCTCTCTGGAGCCTATTTGCGGACTAAGGCGGGTGGGCTTCAGTGCCCTCCAGCCCTGCTTCACAAACCTCCTGCTCCCTCCTGGGCTCCCTGCACTCAGAGTTCTGGCTACTTCATACTCTGCCCATCTTCGTCCCTCTCCATTGTCTACGTTCTCCATTCTCCTAAATGTTCCTTCATTATTCCATGCACTGACTTCTCCCAAAAGCGCTTAGCACTTTAGGGGACTGGATTAGCATTAGATGAAGGAGTCCTTACTAAATGTGTTGACTAACGCAACCAAACTTGGAGCAGAAATGTGATTTTGAGGTAGTCAGACAAATGTTAGGAATTTTAAAAGATCATTACCATTTGCATCAAGAGTTTGGTGGTTAACAACACCCCAAGATCACACAGAGAGTAAATTGTGGAGGTGGGGTTCAAACCCAGATTCTCTGCTGATCACAGTCCCCGGCCCCAGGGGGGATTTCAGAAGCTCAACAGAGTGACATTTGGGGACAGGTGGGTCTTTCAGGGTACATCTTGCCCCTCCCTTACAGACTGGCTCTGCTCCCCTAGGGTGGGCTTGGGCTCGGGGAGTGGACCTCCAAAAGAAGCTAAGTAAATGGGAATTTGGGTTCCCAATTCAACCTGAATGTAGCTGAGAGGACAGCTGACCAGGAATCACAGAATTCTGGAGGTGAACCAGGGGCAAATTTTTGTAGGAGAAATTGGAATGAGTCTGGGGCAACCTTTCCACCTCTTTCTTCTCCTCTACTCAACCTGAAAGTACGTCAAATAATGTGGTTTCAGCTCCGTTTAGCTTCTTTCAACCTGAAAGTCAAAGTTTCTCTCCAAAGGAGGGAAACCTGCATGAATTGAAACTGAAAGAAGTTAACTCAAAGCCCTGTGAACTGAAATTGTCGAATTTCACACAGCTCCAGTTCATTTTTCTCTTCTCCCATCCACCCCCACACCCCCAATCTATTCATTCAGGGAACAAGTCCGATGTAGATGTTTTTCCAATTGCCAGGCTCACAGAACCATCAACACACCAAGCTTATATTCTATAGTTATAATGGCTAAATGTGGCACGGAATTATGCTTGCTTTATTAAAGGTGCATGGGTTTGACATGCTGGACTCATCAAAGGGATAATTCCTTTTAGGGTAGAAAGTCCTTTGCGTAGAGGGCTGGGCAAATTCACAAGATAGCTGGGCTATTGGAAGGAATACTGCTTTCAGAGAAAATGTCTGCTTTCCTTTCTGCTCTCTTTAAGTGAGTAGTCTCTCCCCTCCCATGAAAAGATGGAAGCATCAGATTTAGCCAAAGATGCTACTCTGAGGGCTTGACCTTGATGCAATGAAAGGGAGTAGCTGAGACTGTCGGGCTCATCTAACACCAAAATAACTGGTGGGTGACTGTGGAATGTGGTTTGGAGGTTTCCATCCAGGGCTTGCCTCCAAAATGTCTCTCCTGTAGGCCCAAATGCCCACCATCGGGGTCCCCAAGGGGGTCAGCAACTCCAGGAAGCACAATGAATGTCGAAGACCTGCTGACAGCATGAGCAAATCTCTGTCTCTTTTGGGCTACCTGGAGAGAAAAGAGTAATTTACTGGACAAAAAAAAAAAAATGTGCCAAGTAGAAATTCCTTCATCATTTGGGTGGGTTTCTTGAGCACTTCTTGTATTTTACTTGAGCCTTCTGTCAACTCAGGAAGGGGCCTGAGGGGAGGAAGGGAACCAAATGGAATGGAAATGAATATTTGTGTCTTTTGCAAAGATGCTCATGCATGCCTTCTCAATTCGTTTTCCCAGGATGTGTTTACCAATGGCTGTTCTGAAACAGAGACAAGCCCAAGGTCTAGGAAGGGACTGAGCTGGATTCAAACTTCCATCTCTCTGACTCCTTCCATAATTTCCATGCTTTCTTTCTAAAGGAAGGGATTTTTCCAGATCGCCTAGGACAATCTGCCCATTTTATTGAGGAGTAAGCTGAGGACAGAAAGGCCTTACCTAAAATCATACAGCTAGTTGATGTCAAAGGAGGGGAACTTCGTGTTTCTGGGTTCCTGAACCATGATTTCTTTCAACTACACCCCACGATTACAACAAGAAGAGTCAAAAGACCTTTAGCAAAGGCCAATGAAAAATATCAGGGTATGACTGTGGGATGGAGAGGGGAGTGATTTCTATTTAAAACATTGTTGGAGGGAAATTATATATGCGCCTTCTTGCCACAATTTTTCATTATTATAAGTAGAATACTTCTGTTGCAAAAATGAACCTAGCGTAGTGAATGCTGGAATTTGCCGCACACAGATTCTCTACAGGTATGGATTAAAAATACCAGGGTCCCAGTGATTCTAGTGTGTACCTATAGATGAGAACCACCGCAAAACTCAATAAGAGTCATTTTGTTAACTTCTTTGCCTTTAAACTCAAATGAAATGAAAGCGTTTTGAAATTATCAGAATGCAGGCTATGAATTAAGATCGTACCTTTGTCGGATGCCATCTGCAGAATTTCAGCAGACAGACTCAACTGCAGACTGGTAGTTGTTTCTCCTTGACTGTAACCCATGTTATACCTCATGCAGGCATAATTCAGAATGCATTACTGCGAGAGAAGGACTTCTGCTAGACGTACCCTTCTGACCCTGAGATTATATGATTTAATGTGTGTATACGTGTGTTATGTCAGACACCCACATATATTTAAACATACAATATAGATATCTGGATACTACCTAACTGAAATGATTATAGGTTTTTCTTTCTTTTTCAGAGTCAATGATTTTGAAGAAATGTGACATTATTTCTGGGGGGAGATTTCTTGCCTCTTCCATCGCCCCGGTGAAAATCTCACTTGGAACAACACATCTTCTGTGAAACACTCTGCACAGAAAGCTGTGGAAATAAATCTTCCCTCTCACCACTGGAGCTGAAGTCAAACCCAGTAGCGCACAGAGGCTTTGGAAGGATTGACACTCAAAGGAAGAGGGAAAAGTGTCCTGAAAATGGAATAGGTTGGGGGAGGGCCTAGCATAGAATTCCCTTCTGGCAACTGTGCTGTGGCACTGTGAGCGTGTGAGTTAAGGCAGAAAAGAATATAAAGACTCCCCTTAATAAATCTCCAGCTCTTACCTTTCATGCCCCTTTAGTGGAGAATCATAAAGGGGACCTTGGGCTCTACTTGTCTTAACCCCTGCTTTACAGCGGGAAGAAAATCCACAGGCAAACCCGCCCAGCCACATCTTATGGCTCCAACTCCTGGAGCAGTCCCAGGCCGAGCCTGGAGTGACGGGCCCAGCAGCCGGATCTTCGATGGAGGGGGAAGGTCTCTGAGACATCCCCACACTCTCCAGCTGCTCACATTCATTTTGAGGAAGTCCCCTGTTCTCAACTGTTAGGGCTAGGAATCCAGTGGAATTGATAGATGTCCCTTTTGAATTAAGGGATTGATAGAGATCCTTTATGAACATCTTTTTTTTTTTTTGCTTTACTTTATTTTTTAAAAATATTAATTTTATTTATTTATTGGCTGCTTTGGGTCTTCATTGCTGCGCAGGGGGTTTCTCTAGTTGTGGCGAATGTGGGCTATTCTTTGTTGTGGTGCAAGGGCTCCTCATTGCAGTGGCTTCTCTTGTTGGGGACCATGGGCTTTAGGTACATGGGCTTCAGTAGTTGTGGCGCATAGGCTCAGTAGTTGTGGCTTGTGGGCTTTAAAGTGCAGGCTCAGTAGTTGGAGTGCATGGGCTTAGTTGCTCTGAAGCATAAGGGATCTTCCCAGACCAGGGATCAAACCCGTGTCCCCTGCATTGGTAGGCAGATTCTTAACCACTGCGCTACCAGGGAAGTCTCTCCTTTATGAATTAAGATGGTAAATCACATTTCTTTTATTGAATGAATTTTAAAATTGCCTTCTCCATAGGGCCTGCCCTTATCACCCAATCCCCTTTACCAGGCTTTCTTTTCCCTTTGCTGTAGCACATGTTACCTACCTCCTTTGCACACACATATTTGTTTGCTTACTTTTTTTTCATATTTATTTAATTTATTTTTTGGCTGCATTGGGTCTTTGATGCTGTGCACAGGCTTTCTCTATTTGCAGCGAGCAGGGGCTACTCTTCGTTTTGGTGCATGGGCTTCTCATTGCAGTGGCTTCTCTTATTGTGGATTATGGGCTCTAGGTGTGCAGGCTTCAGTAGTTGTGGCACGTGGGCTCAGTAGTTGTGGCTCTTGGGCTTTAGAGTGCAGGCTCAGTAGTTGCAGCGCATAGGCTTAGATGCTCCATGGCATGTGGGATCTTCCTAGACCAGGGCTTGAACCCGTGTCCCCTGCATTGGCAGGCAGATTCTTAACCACTGTGCCACCAGCAAAGTCCCTGTTTGCTTACTTTAAATGTTTACCCCTTTTTCCCCGCAAAAGTAAGGTACTCATGGCCAGGATCTGTGTTTTGTTCGCAGATGTCCCCAAGCCTCTAGCTCAGATGGTGTGCTAATATTTTTGGACTCAAGAATGAATCAAAACCCTCATCTGTGACGGGCGCTGTGCTAAGTGCTTTCATGGTGATTCCATCCAATCCTGAAAATACCCTCAAGGCAGGTTCTATTAATAACCTCACTTCATACACGAAGAAATCAAGGCTTAACCAATTTAACTGATTGCCAGAAGCTCTCCAAGCAGCCTGACGGCTTAGTCCCTCCAGAGGTCACCGGCAAAGACGCTCCAGGCAGGCGGCTGCCCCCTGGCTGCCCGTTCCCGCCTGCTATGTGGTGAAGGCCTGGGCTTCCAGAAATTTCTTTGAAGGAGAAGCCCTGTTCTCTGTGGTTCTTGAGGCACTGCTGGCCTTGCTGTGGGTTCCTGCCACCTGACGTTCCAAACAGAGGCATTTGCTAATTTCCTGGGGAAAGCTCCAGGAAGCCTTGTCCTTGGGTAAAAGCTGTTCCCAGTAGGTGAAAAAAAGGGAAGTTTTCAGACCACTGCACACTTGGAGGTTTCACTTTCAGGGCTGTGTGAGCTGACAAATAAACCTCTTCTGAGTTGGCGCTCTCTCCCCTCCAGCCCCACCCGCTGCCTCTGTGCTTTTCCAGATTCATGTGAATGTTTTGGTTAACTTTATCCCCTCCTGTGTGACTGTTGTTCTACCACAGATTAATGCGGGGCTTCTGGAGCCGAGAGGACTCGGCTGAGTTACAGGAACAAGTTACAAGACAAAGGGAAGCACTGCAGCCTGTGGCTGGTCCCGTCCCAGACATACACCCGCACATCTGGACAGGAGATCATGTGACAACTTGAAAAGCCAGAAACATATCCTGGATACCATAAAAAATGGGTTCTGTTAAATTAAAAAGGCTTTAAATACTGGCTCAGATGGTTTGGGGGGGGGTCCTTAGTTCTCTCTCTTTTTGCATTGTTCTGGAATGTGTTGTAAGATTTGTGATTGCTGAAGACTTCGTTTAATATTGTGAACCCATCAGATTGTGAATTTGTTCGCAAGTTTTTTGGAAGTTCATCCAGCCCTTCTCCACTTTCGTAATTTTGGGCATGGCTTGTCGATTTGGGGATCAGGATTTGGTATCTTGGTAAAAAAAACACACACTTGAATAAAAAAAGAAACTCTCCCCTTTCCCCCTTGCCAACTCCTCCCTCCGGTCCCCCCAAGAAAACCATCAAAACCCTTGGCCAAAACCTGTCTCCTTTTACAATCTTTAAGAGAGATCCTGTAGGGTATTAAGTTCTAAAACATTATTGGTGAAGAGAAATGTCATAGTTCTCTTTGGATAGAGTCCAGAACAGATTGCAAATAGAGTTTCTTGAGATAAATGGATGTGAGACACCGATGTATGGTGAAGACTTGATTCCTGCAACTCAGAAAAAAAATCCCTATTTTTTTTTTCTTACGCAAATAAAACATTCTTGTGTTGCCCACTGGACTTATCTTTCTCCCTGATTTATCAAGATTGCAGGAACCAGAATTAAACAAGTTACCCACTCCAAAAGCAAAAATCTGTTTTCTCAAACTATCAAAGAGAGAATGACTTTGGAAGCGAGCTTGTGATTAAAAGGCAAGATAGGAAAATTGTGCCTTGTTTCTTTTTCGAGAATGGACAGCCAATCAGGCAGAATGATCTCTATTGGCATTTGTCTTATCTGCTGGTGATTGCTCATCTTTTAATTGAGGCAAAAGTAGCAGAAAAAATATTGGTAAAATACCCCACCGTTGGGTTTTCTGAAATATGTGAAACCATCTTATTTTCACCTATTCATTAGCTCAGTACTTCTCGTCCCACCATTGCACAGTCAGCTTCCTGTGAGCCAGGACCTTGTCCACCTCGTTCTCCATTGAGTCCTCTGTGTCCAGCACAAGGTCTCACCAAAGCTGCTGCCCAGTTTCAAGCTAGATATCTCTGTTTGCCTCTTCAGATGCACTCTGTACCCTTCTCACCCCACGTTGTGCCCTGGGGCTGATTCCTATGAACGCTGTGCAGAGGCTCCATGATGCTTAGTTTATGCGCCAGCTTGACTGGGTCAAGGGATCCTCAGCTCGTAAAGTATTATTTCTCAGGGGTGTTTTTGAGGGTGTTTCTAGAAGAGATTAGCATTTTATTTGATAGACCGAGTAACGTGGGTGGGCATCATCCAATTCATTGGGGATCCAAATGCAAGGCCAAGGAACAGTGAATTCTCTCTCTTCTTGATCTGGTGTGTCCATCTCTTCCTGCACTCAGATATCAGACATCCTGGTTCTCGGGCCTTTGGACTCCAGAATTTACACCATGGCCCCTGATTCTCTCATACTGCTGGCTTTCCTGGTCCTACAGCGGGCAGATGGCAGGTTGAGTGACTTCTCAGCCTCCGTAACTGCATGAGCCAATGCCTAGCATCAATCTCATACATGTCTGTGTATGTCCCATTGGTTCTGTTTCTCTGGAGAACCCTGGTTGACACAGGCTCCCTGGCCCTCCAGCTTCCCTTTGGATCCAGCCAATGAAGGCACCAGGGAACATCAGCATCGAGCTGGCTGAGTCCCTGGGCTGCAGCCACACCCCTTGTCAGGTCCAGGGATGGTAACACCTCCCTCCTTCTAGTCCCAGCATCCTGTACTATCCCTGGTAATAGTCTCTTCACTATACTCAGAAAATGATTCTTTTTGAGTTTGTTTCCACCATTATCTGTATCCTGCTGGGGTCCTGACTGAGGATATTAAGATTTATTGAGTGAACAATTGAATGAGGCTTTACCACAATGAGCCATGCTTCTGAATAATTGCAACACGTTGGTTCCAGAGCCATTTCCTCCCATGTTCAGTTCTTTAGAAACGTTGTCGTCACCATTAGTTCAAGGCTCCAAGGAATTGCTGGAGTTGTTTTTGGAGTTGTTTTTCTCCAGTAAAAACCCACAGTCTGCTCCAAACCCTTATTGGTTTCTCTTGTGATCAATGATATGAACAAACAAAGCATTTGCAGCATTTAAAAAGGTCCATTATTGAATAACCCACCTATCCATCCACTCATTCATTAATTTATTTATCCATCATTCAAGAGAAAGTTAATAAGCACCTACCGTGTGCCATGCATCTAGGAATGGCAATTTTATTTCATCCTGCATGCCACCTAGTAGATTCATAGAGCATGGCATTGAAGCAGTCTGAAATCAGTGGGAAAATGTGCCAAGATCAATTAGTAATGTCTGCCATGGATAGAGGAATGGAAGCCCATGCAATAAATAATTACATGACCAGCATTTGCCATCTGAGTGTTAGATGAGTAAGCAAAAAAAAAAAAAAAAAAAAGCAGTATAAATCCTAATAACAAGATTATTTTTGCCTCCAGCTCTGCTGCTTCATGTTAAAACTGCATGCTTGCTCAAAACCCTCTGATATACAATAACTACCACCCCTCAGATGCACCCAAATGGTTATTCAATTGTACAAAGGCATCATTGATCTGAAAGTGCCTATTTTCTTTATTTACATTCTGGATTGTATTTGCTGGATTACAACACACAATTAAATGGAAATTTTTTCAGTCTACTTTCCTGAAATGGAAATCGTGGACTGCAATGACCAGCCAGTCCCCAACCTTAGTTAAGATGAAGATTTGCCAGCTGATTCTCATTACTTTTGGGTATCTTGTCATGACCGTCACTCAGGAGTCAAAGACATCCTTTACAAAAACTTTTCTCTCCAGACTTGTCTTCCTGGATTTTCTTAATAAGGGAACACACATGAGGAAAGTTATTCTCATTAGCCTTTCATTCTTGATTAGTCAATTTTTGTTCTATAGCCAGTTCAACTCATATGATACTGTATTTGACATACAGATTCCTCAAATTGAATTTCCTGTGTCCTGGGTACACATTCCCCTGGGGGCAGGTTTCCTGATTGCCCTCTTTGGCCCTTAATTCTCTTTCTTGAACCCTGTTTCTTTAACACAACCTAGCTTAGCAGCCTTGGGAAAACCACTTACCCTCTTTCTGGCCCTTCATCTGATAGGAGAGGATTCCATAATAAAAGCTAACAATTATCGAGCACTTACTTTGTGTCAGGCTGTGTACTAAACGTATTTAAATGTGTACACAGTTACTGCTAAATTATTACACAAAACATGCAATAGATGTGTCATATCGAGGATCAGCAACTCTTTATAAAAAGGACCATACAGCAAATATTTTCAGCTTTGCAGGCCATACACTCTCTGTTGCGGTTACTTAACTCTGCTACTGCAGTGTGAAAACAGCCACAGACAATATGCCACTGTGTTTCAATAAAACTGTATTTACTAAAACAGACAACGGGCTCAATTTGGTCCACAGACTATACTTTGCCACCCTGGCTTGATAAGAATTTCCCCATTTAATTTTTGTAAAAAGTCCATAAGATAGGTACTAGTTAACCAGATAGATTGTCACTTTTCTGAGGATACAGAGCCAGAATAGTGGCCCCATGTTTAAACCACCTGAGTGTCTAAAAGCACCAAACATTGACCCACTCCCTGCACAGGCACCTCCTGGGGCCTCCAGCATCCCAGCCTCAGTCTTATCAACTCTCTCCTATCCCCCGTAACCTCTCTCAAAAAGGTCACCCTTTTCAGGTATTCATTTCCTCTTAACTCACTGTCTGTCCTCAGCACGGCGTTTGGCATCAACCCCAGCAAGTCCTAAATCCTCTTACATTCTGAATATTAAGTCCTCTGCCAGACTGGGGTTTCTCTCAGTCTACATACAATTGGAATGAAATCACCAGATGAAACCGAAGAGCTCACATTTGAACCATGCCTGTTCAAAGAATATATCGACTATCTCATGGTTTTGCATTTGAACCTTTAGTTTCACTGTCAGTTTGCCATGTGACCCCAGGCGTATCAAAATCTCTTGGTTTCTTATCTATTCAGAGATGATTTAAAAAAAAAAAAAAACACAATGCATAAGTTCGTGGAGCATTTGCCAATAAAAGCATTATGCAGCCGTGGAGATACGGTGTGTAGGGATGCCAAGCCGGACCTTATCCCATTTTCCTTTCTTATTTCTATGTTTTGAGGGATGACTGTAGAAGTATTTTACTCGCTTCCAGTTAGTGGTTTGTGCTTGTGTCTAGTGGCACTTCTGTCCAAGGCGGGTGCGCATGCGTGGCAGAAGTATCACATTCACGCTTTGGTTGCTGTCACCTATGTTGAGTTACACTCCAGCCGAGGGTGGACACTTGGATCCATCCACTCATCAGGTCACTATTTATCGCTTGCCAGCTCTGTGCCAGGCATGACACAGCCTGGGAATGTGATGGAGGACAACATAGACTAGGTCCCTAGAGCCTAGCTAGGCCCACAGACACTCAACCACTCCTCACCCAGGGTTGTGATGACACGAATGATAAGTATTGCGAAGCAGGCCAGTGCCATGAGCACTGAAGACAAAGAAGGACTGCAAACTGAGGTGAGGAGAGTCCAGGGAAACCCTGCCTGGGATGTGTCTTCCTCCTCCTCCATCCACCGACCCTGGCTGTGTAAAGGACCCGAGGACAGAAGAAGCTAGGCGTGCTGAAGAAATGTGGCCAGGGTGCTAGGGGGTATGAGTTGGGGGTATGAGTTGGGGCCAGAGAGGTAGGCAGAAATCAGATTGGGCAGTGCCTTGTAGGTCATGAGAGGGAGTATTGACTTCATTCCAAAGATAAAAGGAAACTATTAAAAGGTGATGAATAGGGAGTAACCTGACCGTGAAAGGGCTAAGAACGTACAAGCTCAAAAAGATATTGATTGATCTTAAAGCTTTTGAGATAAAAATGTGACCCCAACCAACTTTCTCATTCTTCTCTCTGCAAATTTCTTTATATCCTCCTTCCCTTCTCTCTAACAGAAGGGTCTTCTCTATGTCCCTTGAACCCCCACTCCACTGCCACACCCTGCTCCTCACGGGAAGTTCCTCTCTGCTTCTAGGTACTCATCAAAGCTCTGCTGTCCTTCAGAATCAGTTCATGTCTCACCTCCTCCATGAAGCCTTCTTGGGTAGCCCTTCAACAAATTACAAAATATAGTCAACTCTGAAGCAAATAAGAAGGAAAAAGACTAATCTCTCACTTCAATCTTTCCCTCTAAAGTCCTTTCCAAAAGTCACAGCTCCAGGCTTTCTCTCCAAACCAACTTGTATTTTCTTTCACCAAGAGCTCATATGCAGGCCATGAAACACTACCCTGGCTCATCCAAATCCTACTCATCCTTCAAGACAGACCTCAGGATCACTCCTCACAGGAACCTTCCCTGACCACTCCTGTGGGAAGAGACTTTGATCTGTCCCTTCTCTCAAGCACCATCCACTTATTGATTATTGTTAATGAGATGAAATGAAACAAAACAAACTTTTGTCTGCATATCCATCATGTTCCCTGATTTGACATAAGAATTTTTAAGGATGGGGACCTGCTCTGTGACCCTTCCTATATTTCTCTTCACTGACATAGCATCCTGTAGATGTTCAATAAATACGTTTCTTTTTTTTTTTAATTTTATTGCATTATAGTTGATTTACAATGTTGTGTTAGTATCAGGTGTATAGCAAAGTGATTCAGTTATACATACACAGGTAGTCTTTCTTTTTCAGATTCTTTTCTCATATAGGTTATTACAGAATATTGAGTATAATTTCCTGTGCTATACAGTAGGTTTTTGTTGGTTATCTATCTTGTATATAGTGGTGTTTGTATGTTCACCCCACACTCCTGATTTATCCCTTACCCCCCCCCCGCCCCACCCCAACATTTCCCCTTTGGTAACTGTAAGTTTGTTTTCAATATCTGTAAGTCTGTTTTTGTTTTGTAAATAAGTTCATTTGTATCATTTTAAAAAATTAGATTCCACATATGAGCGACATCATATATTTGTCTTTCTCTGACTTTCTTCACTTAGTATGATAATCTCTAGGTGCATCCATATTGCTGCAAACGGCATTATTTTGTTGTTTTATATGGCTGAATAATATTCCATTGTACACGTACCATGTCTTCTTTATCCATTCATCTGTTGATGGACATTTAGGTTGCTTCCATATCTTGGCTATTGTGAATAATGCTGCAATGAACATTGGGGTGCATGTAAACACGTTTATTGATAATTCTTGGTCGGAAGTCACATACTCATTTGTATGCCAGACTTTGTGGAAAATGAGGGGCTTCTAACCTTGTCGCTTGAAGTCCTTCTCCATTGCCATTGCCATTGCCAGAGGGACCATCCTCAAACATACTTTTGTGTCATTTCCCTCCCTCGAGCCATCATCCTGGATCCTCACTGACCATGCAATCAATATGGACTCCTTAGACTAGCCCCTTCCCATACCTTTACGTGTTTTCATTTTCTTTTTCCTTCTTTTCTTTTTTTAAAATAAATTTATTTATTTTTATTTATTGGCTGCTTTGGGTATTCATTGCTGTGTTTGGGCATTCTCTAGTTGCAGTGAGCAGGGGCTACTCTTTGCTGTGGTGTGTGGGCTTCTTATTGTGGTGGCTTCTCTTGTTGCAGAGCATGGGCTCTAGGCACATGGGCTTCAATAGTTGTGGCGCATGGGCTCAGTAGTTGTGGCTTATGGGCTCTAGAGCGCAGGCTCAGTAGGTGTGACACATGGGCTTAGTTGCTTCACAGCATGTGGGATCTTCCTGGACCAGGGCTTGAACCCGTGTCCCCTGCATTGGCAGGCAGATTCTTAACCACTGGGCCACCAGGGAAGCCCTAGTTTTCTGTTGATGTGTAACACGTTACCATAACTCAGCAGCTTGAAATAACTCGTATTTATTATCTCACGGTTTCTGCGTGTTGGGAGTCTATGTCTGACTTAGCTTGGCTTCCTGCTTCAGAACCTCAACTAAGCTACAGTCAAGCTATCAGCTATGGCTGTGGTCTCAACAGAGGCTCAACTGGGAAGGAATTCACTTCTCAATTTACCCTGATTGTTAAAAGAATTTATTTCCTTGTGGTTGCAGGAGTGAGGTCTCTCTTGGCTATTAGGAACCTCCTACAGTTTCTTGACATGTGGGCTTCCACTTATTTAAAGACCAGTTGCTTTCTCGTAGCCATCAAGGGAAGGAGAAACTCTAGGACAAGGCTTCCAGGGGTCTATGTATTGGACTAGAATCAATACCATCACTTTTGCCATATTTTATTGGTTAGAAGTAAGCATAGGACCTTTCCATACCCAAACTGCGAAGATTTTACAAGGGCGTGAACAGTAGAAGGTGGGGATCTAGGGTCTCTCTGCCACAGGCTGTATCTCCCTCTACTGGTTTTGAAAAGTGGACTCCAGTAATACCAGATGTTCCTACTTCTAAAAAACATACCACCTCCTTTTACCTCTCTAAGAATTTAGAGAAGTCCTCCCTCTACTTCAACATCCTCCGGTGATTCTTCCCCAATGTTTTCTATCTTAGAAAAATGAAACCATTCTCTTCTCTGTGATACTTCTGTTCTCTGTACCCGTATCAACAGTCATGCCCATGAGGCAGTGAGTACCTCACTTGTATATCTCTGCTGTATTAGACTCTACTTTCTTTGAGATTGAGGAATGTGTGTTCTTCATTTCTCTATTTCCAGAGCTCACATCTAACATAAACCTGGAGCAGAAGTGATCTATGCCATAGCTGCCCAGAATGTGTAAAAGGTGGCTTATTTAAAAGAAAATGATCATTGATCTAAAATGGGGGTTGGCTCTCATACTCCCTAAGTAAATTTTGAAAAGTTATTTGCCCTTTTTGTCAGATGTTTTTGAGTTGATATCTACAATTAGTCAGCTTTCTTTTTTTACTTTGTTTTTTAAATGTTTATTTTATAATTGGAGTATAGTTGATTTACAATATTGTTAGTTTCAGGTGTACAGCAAAGTGATTCTGTTATACATATACAGATATCTCCTCTTTTTCAGATTCTTTTCTTTTTTATGGCTGAGTAATATTCCATTGTATATATGTACCACATCTTCTTTATCCATTCATCTGTCAAGGGACATTTAGGTTGCTTGCATGTCTTGAGTATTGTGAGTGGTGCTGCAATGAACATAGGGGTGCATGTATCTTTTCAAATTATGGTTTTCTCCAGATATATGCCTAGGAGTGGGATCATATGGTAGCTCTATTTAGTCAGCTTTTATTAAGTTATGCTGCTGTAACAAACATACCCAAATCTTAGTGGCTTCTTATAACAATGTATTTTTTTCTGGTTTACCTGCTACATTGGCTGCAGGTTATTTATGGCTCTGCTCTATATGTCTTCACCTTTCCAGGATCCAGGCTGAGGCAGCATCTGCTGTTTGGAACATGACATTCTTGTGCCAGAGGGAAAAAAGCTCTGGCAGAACCATGTGGTGACTTTTAAAGCTGCTGTGCAGCTATGGCATACAACACTTCTGCTCACATTCCATGAGCCAAAACAGGTCACATTGCCAAGCCTGACCCAAGTATATTCCTTTTATAAGAATGGGGCAGCAAACAACTGGAAATAAAAATACAATCTATCACAACATCTAAAACTTTTTAACCGTAAGTTTAATAGTTAAAAATGTTATAATTTCTGGCATATATATTTTGTCATAACCTTAGAAATTTGTGCTTTAAATATGTGCATATGTGCTTTAAATATATTTTGTCATAACCTTAGAACTCATTCAGTTTGTGAAAATTCCCACTCACATAAAACCCCCTTGACAAAGGTGGTTAGCGTGTTCAAATAAATCAGTTCAATCAGCCTTGCTTTTTGTCAGAAAAAAAAAAATCTAACTTAAAATTTCAATTCAAAGTCACTTGTTAAAACAACAACAACAAAAACAAAAAATCCCCAAGAAACCAAAGTCACTTGTTGATATATTCCTATGGCAAGCATTTATTTCTAATTCATAGATGGGTAGATGCTCCCACAGTTAAAGTCATGCCATTAGTTGGTTTCCTGGAAGAAAAAAGGTTTTGCCCTTTTAATAATTCTTACTAAAGTCCTCACTGCTTTGCTGTCAAGGAGTTCCTTTCAGAACAATGCATTATCAAATTGTCCCTTGTTTGGTGTCCCAGAGATTTTTACTCACCAAAGTCACATCCTAAAGCAAGACTTGGATGGGCAAGAAATACACTGTATTTTGTCAAGTAGGAAAATGATGACCATGAAAGGGGAAGTGAAAGCAGATGCCACAGACTGGAGGTGCTGGTCTAAAGAGCATTTGTGGAAGTTTAGGATCTGGAAAATTATTCTCTTATGTTATTCTTGTCCGTGTACCCCACCTCAACCCCAGAAAGTCTTTGGACCTCGTAGGAGTACACATGCCCAGTTTGAAGATTATTTTCATAAGATATGAGATTCTCTAGGTATAAGTGAAGGTAAAATGAATGGGAAGACCTCAGTGAAAAAAGGAACCAGAAAGAAAAATGTGGAGTAAAAGGCTCAAACCGTATAGCAAACGTGTGAAAGTTGAGCAGTAAAAACCTTCCCTGGCTGAAGCTGGCTAGGGAGATGATACAAATCTTCCCCTTCCAGGAGAGAAGAAGAAACCAGTGATGGGGCTGGAGAAGGAGGGAGAGTTTGGGGGTGGATCCTGGAGTGAGGGGTAAGCCTAAGAGGAAAGGATCCTGGACACCAGCCCATGAAGGATGACTATGCTGGTGCCAGTTTGAGGAAACATCACGTACGTGGTCTCCCGAGCTGATTTCAGAGGAAGTTTCAGGAATCATTAATTTCATCTGCTCGTCACCAGCATGATTAATACATGTTTCAGGACACACACACACACACACACACACACACACACACACTCTTTCTTATTAATGAAGCCCGTATGCCTTATACAAGAAACAGATCACAAAGCTCTGGAAGTACTTTCCAGGACATTTCCTGTCCCTGCCCCCACCCCTCCATCACCAACCACCCACTACTTCTTTTCCTTCCTTTCTTCACCTTCTCTTACTCTTTCTCCTCCTTTGCTTGTTTTCTCCCCCTTTCCTATTGTTGCCTTTTATCCTCATTCTCATCCCCAAAGGCTTAACCCTGCCTCAGTTTTTTAGTCCACAACTGACACTGATTTAGAAAAACAAATGAACATTCTCTGCACCTCTTTCCAGCAAAACTCAGGATGTTTTTAGTTTTGGAAGAGCCTCTTTGTTGGGGAAATGAATCAGGAAGGTGATAAGGTATTGTTGAAAGTCTCTAGCCAGGTAAGATATGGCACAGCTCCAGACGGCTTACTTGGGACCATATCTGTATTTACTACTAAGAAATAAGTGTTGGTATAGAATTGTAAGATGTCAGGAAGAGAGAGAAACTTAGAGACCATCTAATTCAAACTGTTCATTTTACAAAAGAGGAAATTGAGGTCAGAGAGGGAGAAAAGATTTGTTCAAAGTCACGTAGGACTGGCAACTTTCCACCTTATAGTCCATCGTCTATGGAGAAAGCTGGGACCTGTGTCAAAAGTCCAGAAGGCATCTATTTATTAACACGCAGAGGTGAGCAAGTCCACAAACAGGTATGCAGTAGTTATAGCAACTATAGTAGACATAGTGTGCATTCTCTGCTCTTTACCGCCTTTTGCTGGGTTTCTGATTGAATATATTCAGCTCTTATTTATCTAAGAGTGGGATACCTATGATGATTCAGTGACTTATTTGCCTATTTGTAATCATACGGTTGTGTTTCAGGTCCAGCTGGAAGGGAATTAGGGCTGCACGCAGACAGGGGTATATATCTGGGGCATGTATCTCTGATTGAAGTCTTAAGCAAAAATATGCCTGATATTAGGGATAGTCCAACATGATCTATTCTCCTAGGAAGTATTTGGCTGGAAATTAGGAGAACTGGGCGCCCTGCCTGCCACTGGGTTTTCTCTGAATGGCCTTGGGAAAGTCCCTTCGCCTCTCTGGGACTCCATTTTAGCATCTTTAAAGTGCAAATAACACCTCAGAGAGTTGTGAGAAGCAAACGAAGTGGTGAGTGTAAAGCACATGATAAATGATTAGCTGCTGCAGTAACATAGAAAATTTAGTTTTTATTACCACGTGCCATTGCCATAGGGATTCAAGAGTCTTTAGTAGGTGAGCAATGTCCTCGTGCAGGCTCTCTGATTGCACTTCCATCTCAGCCGGGTGTCTCCCCTTCAGAGGGGCTCCTCTGATCAGCCGCTTGCCCGACCCCTTTAACCAGTTCACTCTCAATTCTTGAAACCACATCTAGTTTTACTGCTAACCCTTATCGCCCCCTGCCGTGTTATGAAGGATTTATTTTCTTTTTCCACTACCTGACCATAAGACCCGTGAGGGCAGGGACGTTGGCAGCGTTGCCTTCCACCTTATTCCCAGGGCTGAGAGCAGGCAGTGCTGGCTCGTAGTGTGTGTTCGATAAACATTTGCTGATGCATGAATGAGCTTGGGACCTCTTGAGGGATCTGATGCAGGCCTCTGAAGCCGGAGATGAAGTAGCTACAGGAGGAGAAGAGAGTGACTCTGGGTGGTGGTGACAGCTGGGGTGATGCACAAATTCAGATTTCGTGGCCTCTGTGGGTGTTTTGAATGCCCAGAGATACTGGAGCACTTTTTTCAGAATTTTATCTGTACCCGTTCAGTGATATAAAAGCCCGGGAGGGTGAGGAGACATCAACAACTCAGCAGAGTGAGGTGTGCTCCCACTGCCATCCATCAGGAGACGTGGGTGGAGCTGGGACGGTGGGGAGCAACAGCTCATTCTTAGAACCCTACAGGGCCTCCAGGAGAGACGAGCTGAGGAGGGGGTCAGGAAAGGAGGCAGACGGCTTCGTGGCACTTAGAGGAGACCGTTCCCCATCGTCAGGTGTGAGCAGACCTCTGCCAGATGCAACCAACTGTTTGCCCAACCTTGGAAGCTTATTGATGTGACAATCATGGAAGCTTCTGCTTTTGTGAACTGAGTAAAAGAATCCACTCACAGAGAACCTTTGGGACACTTAAGGGAAACGCACCTGGTTCCTCCCCAGAAAGCAGTGGTAACACAGAGATCTTGAACTGCCCCTGCTCTGAGCTGATTTTCAAAGTGCTGGGCTGATAAAACCAGCTGTTGCCAGAAAGTCAGTCTCAAGGATGTTGACTTCTATGCGGATACACGAGGATCTGTTGTATTGTATTATATTATGTTACATGCTATGTATTTTATAGTATTCTATGTGTATATACTTATGCTCACACACATATCTTCTGTGTGTAAGAAAAAGGCAGCAGAGAGAGAGAGGGGCAGGAGAGAGAAAGGGGGGATGTCCGTTCATCACAATGAGAGGTGTTGACCACAGACAAGGGGCCCCACGGCATCCTCTCCTGAATTTACAGCACACTGGGTGCCCCGGCAGTGCCCTGCAATCCTGCACGAGGTCCTGATCTCGAGATGGTCTGAGCAGCATTTGCAAGAAATGACAGAAAAAAGGCTAAATACCGCTAATCCCCGCTGCCATTCCGGTGGCCGTGCTGGTAGAATGCCAGCCACCCAGAACCCCGCTCTGGTAGCGACACTTGTGTTTGCACATTCCCCGCCCCACACCCTGCATCTGCCGTCCACAGACGTGCGGCCGCCTGACAGCAATCTGGAGTCATTTTCTTTTCTGTTCTGGTTTCATGCCTGGGCCTCCCAGGGGCCCCAGGCATATTCATTTGGGATCTCCCCTGGGTTGGGGGCAGCTCAGGGATGGGATGCCGTGGGGTCAGCTGGGCTTTGCTTGGGCTGGGCTGCTCCCTCCTGAGGGGACAGATGACTCTACCAGGTGTGTCCAAGTGTGGCAAATGGGGGAGGGGTAGACAGGGGACATGGTCCTTGGTGATCCCTAGGGTCCCAGAAGAGTGTGTGGGAGAGACATCCTCCACCCCTGTGCTCTCCCTCCACGTTTTCTCTCTCTTGTGGTCAACCATGGGGTTTGAAAAGGCTCCTTTGGTGTGGCTGTGGGGTCCCTGACCTCTCTCCAGTCCTCCTGCCTTAAAGCAGTGGGGCCCATCTTGGGATCTTTTCAGCTTTCTGCAAAGATCTGGGCAAGCTGTTCTGCTCCTCAGGAGACTTGGTCCCTGCCAGCCAAGTCATGTCCCATTGAGGTCACAGGAGATGGATTATTTTACACAGGCATCTGCAAATGATGGCTCAAACTTGAGTCTACAAGTAGGTGTTGATGGCAGAAACTCTTAGGCATCTGTTTCCCTCTCTTTGGCACCACCATTCCGGCATCTGCTCCACACCTTTCCTGCCTTGCAGAAAATTTCTGGTCTCCTTTGGGTTTCAGTCTTCCCCAGAAGTCAGTAGGAGTTATGACACAGGGAGCCCAGGGCTGGGGGTGGCTGGGAGCCTCAGGATGCTGTGGGGTTGTCTGCCTGGAGCAGTGGGTTAAAGACTTGGGCTGGATGGCATCTGGAGCGGCCGTGATACGGAAACTCACCCATCAATTGCCAGCATGTGTGAAGAGGACCACACACGGCTGTTTTCTTTTGTAATACTCTCCCCCTCCTTGCCCTCCATCTCATGTTTGACTCATTGTGCTACATCCAGGGGAGTTTTTCTGGATTTGTCTCTGTTTTTGATGTAAATCATAGAATAATTGTTCTCAAAGATAATGAAAGGGAAAATGGAAGAATCATGACTGAGGATCCCTAACCCACCTGCTCCTTCATTTCCTGTCTCTGAGGTTTAGATGGTACCATGGAGGCTTCTTCCTCTCCTTGGCCCCACAGCCTGCCCCCTCCTCCTCTAGACTCTTTCAGACATTCTGCTAGTAGATAAGGAGAATTTTAGAACAGCCCACAATAAAGGCTGGACAGCTGGAATATATTTTATTCTGAGATTTTTCTCCCCCAGTCAGCTCTGAAAATTAACTTGGACCAGGATTCCTTAAGCTCCAAAGGCGCTGAGACTGTGAATTGTAAAGAGCCAGGACTTTAAAGCACCGTGACTTCTCCCCTTCTCCACACCCAAATTGGTAATTGGTGGTCAGTTATTTCATGGAATTGGTGATACCCACTAGAACTCTTCCAAGTAGAGTTCAGTGTCCTCAAAAACATATGCAAAAATCAGACACTGATATTTTGTTCAAAAATCTTCAGTGCCTCATAGCTACCTGCAGGATGAAGTCCAAAGATTTAGCCAAGCTGCTAAGGATAGTTGTTTAGGTTGTACACTGCACAATGCTAAGGTGACTCATACTCGTATCATACTAAGCACAGTCATACTAAGGCCCTGTAATAAGCAAAGCATTCAAAGCTCTTCACAGTGCATGTTCAAGCAAGTCTTCTAAGCTTATGTTCCCTAAGCATAAGGTGTATCTTTAACTTTAGCCAAGCTGGTTTCACTGCCTCTAAAGACACCCTGAAATTCCTACATCTGGGCCTTCACACAGACTCTTCTTTTAGCGTAAGGACCACTGCTTCCTCATCTCCACCCAGTTGAGTCTTCCCAGTCCTTCAAAACCTATTTTATTTTATTTTTAAATTTTTATACAATTTTAAAATTTTGTGCAGTTACTACAAAATATTGGCTATATTTCCTGTGTTGTATAATACATCCTTTTAGCCTATCTTACACCCAATCGCTTGTACCTCCCACTCCCCACCTCTATGTTGTCCCCCCCACAACTGGTAACCACCAGTTTGTTTTCTGTGATTCTGCTTCTTTTTTGTTATACTCACTAGTTTGTTATTTTCTAGATTCCGTGTTTAAGTGATGTCATCAAGTCTGTCTGACTTATTTCACTTAGCATAATGCCTTCCAAGTCCATCTATGTTGCTGCAAATGGCAAAATTTCAAAGCCAACTTTAAGTTTCACCTTCTCTGTGACATTTTCCCTGCCACCTGGAAGGCAACACTGTTTCTTCAGAACTTGTAGTATTTGTGACCAACAGACCCCTTGAGACAGACTACCCACAGCTGGAATTTTAGTTTTCTTCCCATGAATTCTGTCTCCAAGTAGATGGTGAGCGTTTGAAGATGGAGCCCGAGTTTAACATGGGCTGGATTTCCTACAGCACCAGACACAGCGCCTGACACACAGGGGCTGCTCAATCAATTTGTGACCTCCTGGCTGGTTGGTTCTGGTTGCTTTGTGAAAAATCCACTCACCCTCTTGTTATTTTATTCCAGTTCCTGGAATTTCATAATAACAGAGATGGTTCCAAAAAGCCGATACAGACCATTTCCTCCAAATAAACCCGTGTTTTCATATGACAAATGCTGGAGCTTTCTTAAAAGAAACCCCTCTGTTTGGGTTTCATTAAACATGCCAAATAATAGTGATAATAAAACAATATCCATTTATTTAGTGTTTCCTAATGATAGGCACATGGACTAAACACATACATTACCTTCTCTAATCATCAGCAAACTGTATTTTTCCAGCTTTACACATGAACAAATGAAGTCTAAAATAGGTAAAGCAATTTGTCTTAAGCCGCAGACCTAGTTAGGGATGGCTCCAGGATTTGAACCCAGTCTTTGTGAATCTCAAGGGTCTTAACCACTGTGATGACAGACAAGGTCTCCCGGGTCTGGTCTGCGACAATTTTGAAGGGCATCGTCGTTGTAAGATGTTCTGTGGGCCCAGGGCTGACCTGGATGTGGCCAGAGGTCTCAGCCCTCCGAGCATGTCTGTCAGAAACCAGTTAATAGGGCTTATCTTTAAAATGAAGCAATTGGACCTGGTCCCTTCCTGTTCTAAGAATTTATAAAGCTACAAAAAATTAAAGACACGGCCCTTACTCTCAGGAATTTACAATCTTGTGTGTGTGGGGGTGGGGGTGGGGGTGGAGTAGAAACCTCAGTAGAGAAAGAGCCAGCTGAGGTAGACTATGTCCCAGCCAGGTGAGCGATTGAGGTCCACGGGTTCAAGTACATCAGAGGATCAGAGAAGCCGGCGCTGGGGCTTTGCAAGAGACCGAGCTTGGGTCTGCCATCTGAGGGATGCCTTTTTCCCAAGGGTGATGAACTTGACCTAAGGCTGGGGGTTGGGGGCGGTGGTGCTGTTGGAGGAGGGGCACAACATCACAAACCCCAGGGTGTTTATCAGCCAGGCCAGTGTGACCCTTCACCAAGATGTTTCTTGAGCAAATTTTTTGGAATTTTGGTGGGCTCTGACCTGCAGTTTTCACTTCCAAAATAACTTGACTTTTCTAAAGTGGTAATTTCATTTTCATGATAATACTAAACTGAAGCCACATGATCCCTAATTGGAAGCAGGTCTGGGGCCGCAGAGTTGCCAAGAAGCAGTAAGAAACATGCTTATTCTACTACTTTGCTTGAGGCACTCAGCATTTTTGAATGCCTGGGCAGAAATATAGTTTTTTAAATAAAGCCAACTCCTGAGAGAGGAGGGGGTGAGGGGAGGGGAGAGAGAAGCAGGGGTGGGGGTGGTTAGAAATAGGAGAAGGGATTTTTTTTTTAATCCAAAGAGAGGAAAATAACACTTTATTTGTGTGTTTAAAATTTCCCATCTGTCTCTGCCATCTTTTGATATGAGTGAAATCGGGGTGTGTCCTATGGGTCTTGGGGTAGCGGTGGGTGTGTAGCTGATGCGCTTTCAACTTTCAAGCTTGCTGTGATGATTTCCTTCAGCCCAGCAGAGCGGAGGGCCGGCTTCACGAGGGACTCTGGGAACGATTCTTTTTTCTATTTTCTTTCCCACATCACTTCATTTGTTCTATTAATTGTATCCTGATGAGAGATGCAGAAAGTCCTCCGCCAGTGGCAGTTGGGAGATTGTTTGAATAAGTCTCTCTGGAGGGGGACAAGAAAGCAATCACAGCGTTTCTTCTACAGAGCCGCAAAAAAGTCTCCCAGGGAAGGAGGCTCAAGAAAAGACTGACTTGAAGGAAATCTTTTAATGATGTTTTTTAAAAAAAACAAAACAGACCCTTTTTTGAAAACAAAAATTAGATCACGGATTAAATACACATCTAAACTCTCTGATGGAAGCTGTTTTCTAAATACAATTGGGAGCTCAGTAATCACATGGTAGTTGCTGAGACGCTTCCTTTCCTGCTGCCCCATTTCCTGCGAGGCACCCCTTTAGACAAATCTGCTGCAGGGGACTCCAGGTTCTGTGGCTCGGTCGCACCCTGTCCGTTAACAGCCACGTGAGTGCTGCTGGAGCCTCTGCTGGCTGGCTGGCTGGCTGGCAGCCGCGTGGGTCTCTTCCTTCTGGAGGCAGCATCCCTCAGCATCCTGGTCCCTCTGTCCCCCTGCTCGCCCTGCTAGCTCTGGCATTAGGCCTTTCTGTCAGGGCTGCCCGTGGCTGGGCTGCCCCAGAAGAACCCCTGGCTTGATTCTGATTCTTCCTTCCCTGCTTTGCACGCCTCTGAAGGAAAGAAAAGATATAACAGGAACCATGAAGAAGGGAGCAAGGAAGGGGCAAAACTGATGTGGGGAAAGAGAGAGCTGTAGATTTCAGCTTTAACCGTTGTCTGTAAAAAACCACTGCACCCTGGGTTGGTCAAGGGTAGCCCAGAACTTGGGTTGAAAGAGAAAGTCTCAAGGGGGAGACTATTTAGAAATGCAACCACAATGCCTCAAGATAGATGTGACTCAGTGACTTCCCAAAACACGGATTTCAGATAAATAACACATTATGTCCTTTTTGTACTTTTCCCTTGATTTTTCTAAGGCAGTCGGTGACATTTTTAATTGAAACTGTGCTGTTACACACCCATTTCAGTTTCCAAGGAAGGCATGCAGGTGGTGAAGGTCCAGAGGGAACATTTGCTTTCCCCTGACGTCCCCAAGGACCCCTAGGCCCCAAAGCCCAAAGAAGCCAGAACATCTGGCCCATTTCAGCAGTTTATTCGCAAGTTCAGCCAGTCATCTGGATGTTTTGTCTTTGCAGCGCCAAACATCTGGGTTGACTTTTTTTTTTTTTAAACCAGACTTACTAGATGTTCTGGCATTGTGTAGACAAGAATTCAATTTTTTAATAGTTATTTCTCTACTCATCTGAGATTCTTAGTGACTGGTACTCTGGTACAATGAAGGAAAGAGATGGAAACCTTTTTTTTTTTTTTTTTTTTTTCTGATTGTTTTCCTTTTTTGGAGGTATCTACACCATTCAAAATCAGTGGTATGACTGCTTTGCGTTTTTCACTAGTAGATGAAATTGACCAAAATAATATGGTGTGTTGATTTAACATAACACAACCTTAAGTGGCCCCAATTCATTTTAAAAGAATTAGAATTTTAATGTTTTTCGCAAGAGCTTAAAAACATAGAGAATTGAGTGATTCTTGAACACAACTTATGAGGATTAGGTTATCTCTGGATTTTCATCTATAAGATCCTGTGTGTCAGGGTGGAGAGTTTCTTCCTGTATTTGCTCATGGTCTGCTCCTGGGACTTTCATTTCTCCCTGGGGAAATCTTACCTTCCCTGCTAGTGTTACTTGGTAACACCCTGGGAACTGCCTTGGAAAGAGCTGGGTTTTCCCAGTTTATATTCTTTTGTATTTTTTTTAACAAAAACATTGATGGAGGTAAGTAAGCTTCACAGAGAAGCTATGTTTTTCACAAAACTGGATCACGGCAAGAGAAACTATAGGAATGAACTTCTCCCTGGATGACAAATGATTATTCTCCAGGGCCACGCGACAAATGGAGATTTAAGAAACAGAGCAGGTTCTCCTAGAATGACATTTTCCCAAGTTGAGTGGCATCGATTGAGTTCTGAAGCCTCAGCTCTCAATATCTTTTTTCATACATCTTAAGACATAGACAAAGCATTAGACAAGTTGTTTGTTTGTTTGTTTGTTTGTTTGTTTTTCTTTGCCTCATGTCTCTTTCTTACAATTTCTCAGGGGACGTCCTCTAAAAGTTCCAGTCTGGGACCAACCCTGCTGTGGGACATCTGCCCTGAATTAAATCTCTCTGCCCCTTTCCCAAGTTCCTATTCAATACTTTACTTAGTGTGAAATGAGCATTGTTATGTGTGTGAAATCAGGTTGAAACAACTCAAGAAAGGTAAATTCCAAACAATACCACATGATCACTTTATATCATTTCACTGCCCAACCAGCTGGTCCCTGGGAGCCCCATGGTTGAGCCGGTATCTAGGGAAGATTCCAGAGATCCACCTTGCCATCGGCTCTGGGGTTTGTCTTCTGATGGGCTTCCCTTCCATACAATGCAAACATAACTGCTCCAATCACTCAGGTCTCTGCCACCTTTGAAGATTCCTCTCCCCCAGCTTTCATAATACAAGTGATGTAGCTGAGGGTCCACATCGTTTTTTTCAGCATTAAAATCGCCCCTCTGCTATAGAAATAGTGGGCTACAAATTAGTAGTGAACTTTAGGTTGATTCTCTGAGGTCTGACCTTCACTCCCTTGTCCAGAGTCCTACAGGATTTTCAATCAGCTGAGCTTTCCCATCTGCCTGTATGCACACGTCACAAATGCACATGGGTGCCCAAGGTGACCAGGAAGCAGACGAGAGGATAGCTAGGGAGTTCTCTAACTCAGACAAGGGACATAAACTTGGCTGGTCATCTGAATGGAGCAAGAAAGAAACATTAATTTCTGTTATCTCCCACAATATTTCCAGTCTAGGGTGACTTGGACTGCTGAATTCCAGTCAATGTGTTGAATTAAGCACTTGCTATTAAACTCAATTGAATTATTTAAAATGACAGTGAGGCTATGATGATTCACAGAGCCCCTGGGCTGAGAACATGCTTTTTAAGAGCTCCCAAGCCCAAGTATAAAGAAAATTAACTTGCCCTACAGCGGTTAAAAGAAGTCATAAGGGAGTGACTTTTTTAATGTGATATCCAACAAAAGTGAGAACTTCCAAATTAACTTAAGAAGTTATTAAGTCTTTTAGCAAAGAAGTTTGAATACTCCCAGAGAGAAATGGGTCACAAAATCTCAGAATTTAGGGAGATACAAGAGAACATCTAGCTCGACCCTTTCACCAGGCTCAGAGCAATGCAGTGATTTGTGCTGACATCCCAGAAACCTCTGGGTTCTGTCTGTCTGTTCCGTAGACCACAGGCCTTTTCCTGTCATTCTCCCTCCTATAGAACTTAAACTCCTGGAAATTCAGTTTTTCTGGAATAATTAAAGTGGCTAACAGAGCACTCTGAGCCTTTAAAATCCATTCCATTCAAAGACAGAGTAACAATTGGGGAAAAACAAGCTAAGAGGGGAATGTGGGCTCCCCCTCTCCCCCCCACCCCGCCACCTCTCTTCTGCAAAGCACACCTACCTGAGCTCAATCGTCAGAGCTGCATGAGCACCAGCTATAAAATAAAGTTAAAAATAAAATTAATTTTAGGGAACACTTTAGTAAGGAATTTCTCAAGCCTATGATTTGAGAAAGAGGGATCCAATTATCCTCATTAGGGATAACTAGCATCCAAGTTTTCAGATCTGGCTCTTAGAAGCTCGGTCTTCTGCCAAAGCCAGCAGAATGGACCAGCACTGTCCAACTCTGTCCTCACATTGGTCGGGACAGAGGCTGTGTGACATCAGCTCTCTTTCATCTTGTTCTGAAGCCCATTCCCTGTTCAGGTATATTACAGACACCATGAGCATATAAAATGTCCCACAATGTTGAATCCTTTCATTTTGTCTTTTACCTTTTCAAGTTTCACAAGAAAATATACAAGTTCTGTCTTCTCATCAAGAGCCAGTTTGCGATTTCAATCAAAAACAGAAGAAGAGGATTCCCTGGTGGCTCGGTGGTTAAGAATCCGCCTGCCAATGCAGGGGACACGGGTTTGAGCCCTGGTCCAGGAAATCCCACATGCTGTGGAGTAACTAAGCCTGTGCGCCACAACTACTGAGCCTGCGCTCTAGAGCCTGTGAGCCACAACTACTGAGCCCATGAGCTGCAACTACTGAAGGCTGTGCACCTAAAGTCCGTACTCCACAACAAGAGAAGCCACCGCAATGAGAAGCCGGCACACTGCAAAGAAGAGTAGCCCCCACTCTCCGCAACTACAGAAAGCCTGCACTCAGCAACAAAGACCCAACTCAGCCAATAAATAAAAATAAATAAATAAAAAATTTAAAAGAAAGAAAAAAATGGAAGAAGAAAAAAGAAAGTAAGGAGAAAAGCAATGCCTTCTAACGTAAAAGTCAAATTATAGAAGGTTGGTTAGATTTCATGTTTTAGCCACTCAGTGGAATAGTATGTAGCCGTTTAAAATTATTCGCATGTCTATCTGTTGACATGGAAAGATTTTCACACTATGCAGTTAAGTGAAAAAAGATACAAGACAGAAGACCTGTTCTTTTCAGGTTCTTATGAGTGACTGCAAGGTATAGACACCCAGTGAAAGAGCTCTATATATTAAAGAAGAGAACCATTTTACTTCAGTGCGATAAGGTGATTATTTTAGCTACAAAGGACTACTCATGAAATCTAGGGATAGGTATTGCAGCATCGCCAAACATCCTGGGAACAGGCATGCAGAAGCTATCAGACCCTGACGACATGGGAAATACAAAACTCTAGGTGTTACTTCAAATTATTTCATTGCAAGACTTTCAAGCACTGAGTTTTTGTTTTGCAGAGAAATTTCAGGGTATAGATTTCAAGTAGAAAAACAGTTTAAAATTCAAATACAGAATGGAAAAGAAAACTATGCTTAATGCAAAAAACCTATTAATAATTAATGCCTGGATATGGGGGTGTTTTTAACACGCTTATAATGTATACCTGTTTTATAAAGTCCATTTTTGTCTGTCTGTAATTGAGAACTGTAACCACGTGACGATATTTCCTTATGGCTTCAATGATTACATATCTTTAGAATTATAGTAACATTATTTGTTGAGCAACAGCGATGTGCCAAGCAGTGCATAGAATTTGTTCTCTCTCTCTTTTTTAAAAAAAACTATTTGGTCAATAAATAATTCCTAAGTACCTTCTGTGTGCTTCTCCTCTGGGTTCCAAATGTAGAATGTTGAACCATTCTGTGTCTGTTTTGTGGGGCTTATAGTCTACCTTGGAAGGTAAGACAGATGTAATATGTTAGGAAGTCAAAGTTCCTATGAGGTAGCAAGGGATGGAGAGGAATGGAGGCTATGGGGACTATTTTAGTAGGATGGTCAGGGAAGGCCTCTCTGAGGACGTGACATTTGAGCTGAGGACAAAAAGAAGGGAGGCAGCCATGTGGAGGAAGTGAATTCCAGGCAGAGTATATCAACAGCCAAGTCCCAGAACTAGGAGTGGGTTTGGCATGTGGAGGAAATGGCAAAAGGTCCAGGGTGGCTGGAGTAGGATGATTGAAGCTGACAGTAGCAGGGGATGAGTTGGAAATGGTAGCTGGACGTCGAGGCTAGGCTGCTAGGGCTGCTCTAACAAAGCACCACAACTTTCTTTAGGCGGCTTAAACAGCAGGTATTTATTTTCTCACAATTTCTCACAATTCTGGAGGCTAGGAGTTTAAGATCAAGGTGTGGGCAGGATTGGTTTCTTCTGAGGCTTCTCTCCTTGGTAGGTAGATGGCTTTCTTCCCCTTGGGTCTTCACAGGTCTTCCTTTTGTGTATCTGTATCCTAATCTCCTCTTATGAAGGCATCAATCATATTGGATTAGGGTGCATTCTAATGCCCTCATTTTAACCTAATTACCTCTTTAAAGCTCTGTCTCCAAATACAATCACATTCTGAGATGCTGGGGGTTAAGATTTCAACATATGTATTGTGGAAGGACACAGTTCAACCTGTAATGTCTCACTTTAAAAAACAGTTTGGCAGTTTCTAATGAAATTAAATATTCCTCTACCTATGACTCAGTAATTCCACCTATAAGGATTTATCCAAGTGAAATTACATGCCCTCCTACCAAATGTCTTGTGCAAAAATGTTCATAGTAGCCATGTGATAATAGCCTCAGAGTCAAAACAAGTAAAACATCTATTAGCAGGAGAATGGGCCAATTCACATATATTTGTATAATGGACTACTACTCAGCAATGATCTACTGATACGTGTAACAACATGGACAATCTAACAAATGTTATGTTACATGAAAGAATCCATGACACCAAAGGGTAAATACTGTGTGATTCCGTTTATATAAAGTTCTAATGTAGGCAAAGTGAATCTATTGCCAAGGGAATCAGAGCAGTGGCTATTTCTGGTGGTAGCGGGGGAAGGGTGTTGACTGGGTGGGAACTTTCTGGAGTCATGGAGTGTACCTTGGTAGGGGTACATGGTACATGGATGCATGCATTTATTAATATCAACCACCTGAGATTCATAATACATAAATTATACCTCTATTAAGAGCTTAAATAAATAAAAATCTCAATAGTAATAGAAATTACCAAGGAACAATCACAAAGTCCAGTATGTATGATTGTTTTGGGGCCAGCTTTATTTACAGAACTATGCGCAGGCGCTCTTGGGGCTGATCTGCTGACTGGCCTCCTGGCCCAGGGTAGCCTCCAGCCTTCCAGAGCTCCTTGCTCAGATTCTCCAACTCCTGGGCCAGGCATGAGGACAGCTCCCCAGGGAAGGGCCCCACACTATCAAGACCAGAGGTGGTGACTGGTCAGAACGGCTGTCATCAACAGAACACAAATAGGAAATGCTGGTGAGGACGTGGAGAAAAGGGAACCCTCGCACACTGTTGGTGGCAATGTAAATTGGTACAGCCATGGTGGAAAACAGCATGAGGGTTTCTCAAAAAACTGAAAATAGAACCAACATATGACCCAGCAATTCCACTCTTGAGTACATATGTGAAAAAAACAAAACACTAATTTAAAAAGATACATACACCCCAATGTCTGAAGCAGCATTATTTACAATTGTCAAGATATGGAAGCAACCTAAGTGTCCAGCAGCAGATGAATGGCTAAAGAAGATGTGGTATAGTTGGCTAAAAAGTTCATCTGGATTTTTCCCGACCATCTCATGGAAAAAAAAAAAAATATATATATATATGTGTGTGTGTGTGTGTGTGTGTGTGTGTGTATGAATAAATACTACTCAGCCAAAAAATGAATGAAATTTTGCCATTTTTAGCAACATGGATGGACCTAGAGGGTATTATGCCAAGTGAAATAAGTCAGACAGAGAAAGACAAATATATGATATCACTTATATGTGGAATCAAAAAAAAAATACAGCAAACTAGTGAATAAAACAAAGAAAGAAACAGACTCACAGATATAGAGAACAAAGCAGTGGTTGGCAGTGGTGGGGGTAGTATAGGGGTAGAGGGACAAAAGGGTTATTTTTGTATTATATGGAATCATGTGTGTGAAACTTTCGAAAATTGTAAAAGAGTATAGAATTTAAAGAATCTTTCGTTCAATTAAAAAAGAAAAAAACTGGAGGTGGTGAGGGCTGCACACCATTCCTGTTGGATTTGACCTTTCCCACTTCACCTTCCTCCTACCTTCCCAGGTGTCCACGCTGACAGCAGGCTTAAGACTTAGAGAAGCAAAGTAACCCAATTCCTTGACACGAAGACCTACCCGCAGAAGGCATCCTGTCCTCCATGACGTTTACAGAGGCTGTGCTTCTCAGACAGATGTGGGATTTGGCTTCTTGGTATAGATGTGGTGCTGGGTAAAAGGAACCACAAGGAAACTCACAAACAGTGGGGAGAAAAGAGTGCAGCATCGTGAGAGCACGTGTTCATGCTCTGGCATCCTCATCCTTTCTGGGTGACCTTGGGCAAGTCACTTAATCCAGCTGAGCCTGCAAAGGTGGGTCATCACACCTCCTCTCCTGCCTTGCTGAACTCCCAGGGGCCGCACAAAGTGTCAGTTATGATTGCGATTCCTTCCTTCCTCCCTCCCTCCCTCCCCTCCAGGAGTGTGGTCTTGGGCAACCCTGGGCCAGGGAGTGAGTGGCTAGGCCTTTCCTGATCCGTGCTTGGATCCTCTCAAGACCTTTAAGTGAGAGTGAGGAAAAGTGAAAATAGAGACTAAATGGAAAAAAGAAGATCTCAGGGAAACAGGAAGCTTGATGTGCTGTGGGATTTCATTTCTCATGTGCAAAGCACATTTTCTGCAACCTATCATTTCTGAAATAAATGATCCACAGTCATTTAATGTGAATGCATCCCAGACCTGGGCTGGGCCCGTGTAATTTGGAATCAGAAATGACTGACGGGTTGACAGGAAAGTTCTGCCAATAAATTACATACATCCTGTTAGTACAGTCTCATACTGAAAAATATCTTCAGAGACTGAAGAGAAACTGGCAATGGCTCTGGATTGACTGGAAAAAAAAAAAAACACCATAAAAATTAAGCAACATTATATCCATATCCCCCAAGCTGTAGTTAAAATTCATTTGCTTTTAGACCAAAGTCAACTATGCCCAAGCAATAGCTTCTTCATCGAATCCATTCAGTAAAGTGTTCATTCAAACTAGATTTTTGGTGTTGTGTAGGCTTAGCAGATAGCATTTTATTTTCTTCCCATCAGAACTGCAGGATGTCATCCTCCTATGGAGGTGGGCTGCATGTAACTCCATGAAGTGTTTCCGTTTCAGGAAGAAGAGCTGGGTCATAGCAGTGAAGATACAGGATTCCAGTTCTGGGCAATCAAATTCGCTGACTCGCTTCACTTTCTCCATCCTAAAAGCAGGACCTTTCATTCCTATAACGCCACTTGCTTGCTGCCTTGTAGCTGAAAGTCGCTTCTACATAATTGGGCAAGGTACCATTTGCCCACTGGAAACAACGTGGGGCTTTAGACCTTCTGGGATAGTGCCTAGGGATCGCCTTCTACCTCCCTGATGGAAGACCAGCCTCTGGGTTGCAAAGGAACTCAAGGTGAGCACGATCTGGGCTGGAATTGGGAAGGCCATTCCTCAGCTACTGCACCCCATCACGGTTGCCAGTTCAGGTCACGAAAAGCTAAATAATTTGTTTAACCCAATCCCCTTTCCCTACCTTGAGGGAAAACCCCTATAAGCTCACTGTAAACACAATTATACCATGAGGGGCTTTCATTAATCTAGTACAAACCACAGCCTGACATACACTGGGCAGGATTTACTTTATTTTTTTTTTTTTCTTAGCTCATTTTCAGCACCAGCTTATCCTTACACTTCCAACCCAGAGGTGATTATTTGCACAGTGTGAATTTGGGGGAAGGAAGATGTTACCAGAACCAGACTTGGCCATGGCAAAAGCACTTTCCAGGACCCAGAGATGGTCATGGATTCTTAGAGTAGGATTTGAGGGGACTCAAAGTTCACCAAGAAGTGCTGAAAACTCATTTTATAAATGAGGGGACTGAGTCCCAGAGGTCACCCAGCCAGTGAGTGGTTCTCATTCATTTAGCAAATATTTATTAGACACTTACTTCATGGAGATACTGAGTGAGGATGCCGAGGTGAATAAGACTGATGTGGTGTCTACCTTCAGAATTCCTCTTTTTATTACATAGCCCTTAACTAGGGACAGCCATAGCTTTAGGCTGGCAGAAAACTGTGTTTATCAAATTCTTTGGACCAAAACCCACAATGCAAAGACATTTAACATTTCAGTGCCCGAAGAATATTTATGTGTACAGATATAGGATATATTTGTATATAACTAAAAAAAATTACCGTATATAAAACTCCAAAATTCCAGAAACCATGTTTATGTTTATTAAGTGTGATGAACTCGAGTGTTTTCTGTTTTGCTTTTTAGAAATGTTGACTCTGATCCTCTGCTTTAGAAGGTGAAAGATTAGTTTGCAGATGAGCAGTCCCTGAAGCTTAGGCGTGCGGTGACATTGGTGGAATTGTGATTTAATGACGGCTTTCGAGGATTTGAAGGATTATGGTGTGGAGGAATGAGGAACCAGCTGCTTTTGCTCGCTGGAGGCGCTGGGGACCGAGGTGGAGGAAGTGGGCTTAAATGGTAATGGCTGCGATTTAGGGTAGACAGGCTAGTGTAAAGGCTGCCAGAGGGATGCTGAGAAAGCTCCTTCCTGGGAAAAACACCATCTGATGGAAATGGAAGCAGTGGGAGGATGACAGGTCTTACAGACACGACAGCATGGGAATTTGGGAGCTTGGGTGGGGGAGAAAGAATCAGGCTCACTGGAAAGGGGCCAAGTGGTCTTGGCTGTAGCAGGGACAGAACACACATCCCAGAGAAGCATGGCACGTGTGCAAAATTTCAGGGACTCATTGATCCAGCCTCTGGGTGACACCTCCCCCTAGAATCTATAACCCCATCCCTTCTGCAACCCATCTTTCTCAGTGAATTAAAAGAAAGACAGGGGAATCTAGCATGATTCACAATAGCACGTTTGTTCCTTCGAGCTCTAGGAAGGAACTGGAGATGTTTATTTGGAGAGGAAAAGGCTAAGACCCAACAAATGTCTCTGAATATTAAAAGCACAAGGACATGGAAAAATGAGTACATTTCTTATGTTTCTTTGGATGACAGAACTAGAGCCAATGGGTGGTAGAAATAGGAGGACAGAATTTAACTCAAAGGAAGAAAGAACTTTCTAAGAAATAATTGCTGCCCAGACCTGCAAGTGAGACCCGAAGGACCAAGGTTAAGAAGTGGTTGAATTCATTTGCTCACTCACCAATCTTTCTCTGAGTTCCTCCTATGTTCAGTGTATTCTACCAGTCTGGGGAATACATTCCTCTTGAGGGTGTTGTAGAAAAAATTTCTGCATTGATGAGAAATAGATTTGGCAACATCCTAGACGTCTTCCAATTCTAGGATCCTCTTCAGGTTTGCAAGGGTGCCTGCAACTTAGGAAGAAAGTCTGTTAAAACCACATGTGATGTGGGCAACTTTGAGTAGTGTTTCCATGGTTACAAGGAGCAAGGACTCAATGGAGCAAGGAGCAATGATCAATATTTTAGACTCACTTAGGGAATTTTGGATGACCAAGTGCCTGTCTCACATTGTTTATCATCAAAGGTCCCCTACTACTCACAGGATAAAGTCTGAGTTGCTTAGTCTGGCCAACTGATCTACCCAGGCACTGTAAGGCTGTATCTTACTGCCACCAAATGGTGCTAGCTTGCTTGAACCCTGATGTTGGTGCCTATTTATACTCACTCTTGCAGCTTTCCGGAAGTCTCTCCTTCTCACTTCCACTATGCCTCACGTGCCCACAATTCAAAGCTCTTCTCCATGAAAACGTCCCTGATCTGCTTATATCCACATCCTTCTTGTTGCATATCCTGTCTGTACGAGTCATTTACTATTTCTTACATTGTCTGATGACATCTCTCGTGTAGGTGTTTTAATTTGGGGCACATGCATAATTTACCTCACCTGTTGGATTGCGATGTTCTTGGGGAGAGAATCCTCATATTCTATTTTGTTATATCCTCTTTCACCACAGGGCAAAGCATGTCTCCAGGTCCTATGAAGTTGGCTGCAAGTTCACAAAACCTTTCACCACCCATTCTTGTTAGGACACAGTCACAGCTCAGGACTATTGCTTATATGAGTGGAGAAGTCTTACAGATGATGCTGAAAGCGTTCCACGCTGTCTGTGGCAGGCTCTTATTTCATGTGGGTTTTGAACCACAAGGGTTTTTATTTCTATGTTATTTATTTATAAACTCTCTATAGCATTTGTCAGGAGCCAATCACAAGCCACGCTGGTCTGTGAGACTTTGAAGAGCACACCCTTTCTTGTCCTCATTTTCTTTGTCTTAGCCCATTGCTATAGTGCTGCATGACACGTCCTTCACTTGTGTCTTTTTTTTATATATTTATTTATTTATTTATTTATTGGCTGCGTTGGGTTTTCAGTGTTGTGCACAGGCTTTCTCTAGTTGTGGCGGGCAGGGGCTGCTCTTCCTTGGGGTGCTCGGGCTTCTCAGTGTGGTGGCTTCTCTTGTTGCAGAGCACGGGCTTTAGGCACATGGGCTTCAGTAGTTGTGGCTTGAGGGCTCTAGAGTGCAGGCTCAGTAGTTGTGGCGCATGGGCTTCGTTGCTTCGCGGCATGTGGGATCTTCCCGGACCAGGGATCAAACCCATGTTCCCTGCATTGGCAGGAGGATTCTTAACCACTGTGCTGCTAGGGAAGTCCCCACCTGTGTCTATTCTATGTGCTGGTAAAGAACTGGAATTTTGGAAGGATTGTAACATCTTCTGAGGCAGGCTTTTGTCTTCTTGCGGGTTTGCAGCTGTCTAGAAGGAGACTCACCTCTCTGATTTCTCCAACAGGACTTCTAGTGTTTCTCCACAGTCAACATCCTTTTATAGCTCTCTGAGCCCCATTTTTTTTTTTTAGCATTTGTCTTAGTATTTTTATTTTTTTAAGAACTTTTATTGAGATACAATTGACATACAATAAACTGCCTATATTTAAATGTACAATTTGATTTTTTTTCTTATTAGTATTGTATATATGGCAATCCCACTTTCCCAATTCATTCCCCCCATCTGAGCCCCATTCTTTTCACACAGGACTCTGCTTTTCCATTGAACCATTTCAGGACGGTGGCCTAAAGTCTCTATGCTCCAGGAGTTTTTCATCCAATAGTGCAGTAGAGGATGGACCTTAAGAAGATTCTCAGAAGGAATAGTTCCTCTTTAAGGGCTGTCTCATTGTTAAATATGAACATGGAAATATATGAAGTGCAGTCACATCACAGAGAAAATTTGTTTTCTTCTAGAGTCAGGGCAGTTGAAGGCGAGTGTGTTATTAAACTCTTGCCTTATGCAACTCTCCCCACCTTCCCCACGCCCCCAACGTCACACACAATCTTTTCTGGGCTTCCAAATATCTTATGGAGCTGTAATTAAGTTAGAGTAAGTTAGAGAATCTATATTCTCAAACAGAAATCAAAACTTCATTTTCTGGAAACAGAAAAAATATATATTTTTCTTAACCAACAGATTTAAGAGGATCCAATTCTGGGATTTGGGGGTTATGACCTAAGTGAGTAACCTCTGCATTTTATAGATGAGGCAAATGAGGGCCAGAGAGGCTAAATTACTTACCTGAGGCCACAGATGCCTTCATGATAGAACTAGGCTTAGATGTTCCATCTCTCACATTTGGGTGAGTTGCTCCCCAAAGAACATGATGACAAATCCTGAGAGCTCACAGATACTCCTTTTCCTTCACAGACTGTGCACCAATGGTCATGCTCTGAAGAAAATTGCTGGTTGACGGCCATTGTGTTTGGATGTACTAACCCTGGGATTTGTTTTGAAATTGATTGGCACTGGCTGTTTCCTAGTATCACAGTAGGCCAAGGCTACATTTATTCTGTTGTTATTCAAATTGCATACTTTTATAAAAGGCTTATTAGATGGAATGCGTGGGGGACCAAATAGGTTGGATCTTTCAAAGAAGTTAAAAAACACAGAAAGAATGTTTTCCAGATGACAAGAAATGTAATGATTATTAGGGACTGATCTTATGAGCCCAAAGGGAACATGGAAAGTACCAAGAAAGATTGTATAGGGAATTCCCTGACCTATAGTAGTAGTTAGGACTCTGTGCTTCCATTGCAGGGGCACAGGTTCGATCCCTGGTCAGGGAACAAGCCACAAAGTGTGGCCAAAAAAAAGAAAGAAAGCAAGATTGTAGAGAGACCATATTTACCAGCTCTTACCACCTCTTGCAATGAATCAATGCAATTAAGTTTATTTCAGCACATATTCAGACTGCTGAATATGTACAAGGTAGTGTGCTGGACAGGAGATTTTGAGGGACATAAAGGAGTGTAAGAGTTGGTCCTTGCCTCCAGGCACTAGCAAACTAATGGGGAAACGTAAAGACTTTTGAGTAGTATTCTCCAGAATCAAGCTCCAGGTTGAAGGTGACAACGTTCCCTATAAGAAACAGACTGTTCTTTGGCCAAAGATGTATGAAGAGTTGCATTCTCCTTAAATCAAATTCTCAAATTTATCTACACTTTTTTTCTAACCTTTCTTGCATTATTTATAACATCTGTTGAATTCTCCGGCGGAATAACCAGTTCCAAGCATTTCCTGTGGCTAAATGTGAACATGATACCTGAGAGGTATCCTTTCAATATATGTTGCTTCATTGGACAGAGCCTGCTTTTGGCTAGTCCCCACACTCCTTTCTCTAAGGACTTATGAGTGGGGGGTAAAGACCATGGCCTCCTTGTTTTCTCCTTTGTAATTTTGTTGACAGTTTATGGATATTGGTAACATCCCTTCCAAGTGTTCTCTGTTGAAGTATTTTCTATCACTGTAATTATTTCAAAACCCCTCTTTGAAACACTTCAGTCTGTCCTTCATTTTTCCTACCCTCCCCCCCACCTTCCTCTTGCTTCTCTTGCTCTAGTTTCTCTCTTTGTTTTCTGAGTTGCCTTGTCCAGTTCATTAAGTCTTTCTGAGGTATAAGAATGAGAATAGCACAAATTACCTTAGTTGGGTTGCGCCATGTTTTTATTCAGGAATTGGATAAAGTGTCCATGTGTTTTTTTAAAAGCAGTCATGCTGATGATGTGCCTGAAATTTTATTGGTCATTTTGGCCCTGAATACACATTGGGATCATGTCTTCAGAGAATAGCTACGGAGTCTTCTGCATTCCTTTCTTGTAACCAGTTTCTTGTGGGGACGCCAGTTGGGTTATGGATCTATTGGCTGCCAAGTGTTCCTTTTTGTTGTTGTTAGGCTTCCAGCATGCATGCAAAAATGCTTACGTATTTTGGCTTATTTTCCATCAGCTTCCTACACCTGTTGGTTGTCTGATTAGGTGTGCAAATAAATTGTCCCAATTTCCTCTCGTGAATTCTCTCCAAATCTCTCTAATAAGAATCTTGGAGCCAAGGCTTACATTCTTCTGGTTGGAATCTTGTTCCATTAGAGTGGGAGGTACTTCGGCATCTAATCTAGTGGTATCACTTATGTTTCTTTATAGCTTAGGAAGCCTGTTTACAAACCAAATTTTAAATCTTAAAGGGAAATTCATTGCAGTAGTTTTAGTTCATGCATTTATTTAATCATGTGTGTGTGTGTGTGTGTGTGTGTGTGTGTGTGTGTGTGAAAGAGAGAGAGAGAGAAGTCAGCCTGGCCCTTGGCTCGGTGATGGTGTACCCCAGAGTCAATGTGAGGTGGGAGTGGTGACTCTGCTTTTCTTCACTTGGTTTTGGTTCTTTTGAACTTATCACTGTATATATTGGGGGTGAATTAAGGGTGTTCTAAAGAATGATTTGGGCTTTATGCAATTTTCCTTTATGAGCCCATTCAGGACTTTAGAAGCATAACTACTTGGATTAAATTAGGGACAAGGACTTGTATCCTACTCTCATCCCTCTCTCTTTTTTCTCTCTTCCTTAATACGGGTTCTAAGGAACAGGGTTTGTACATCCGTGAACTAGACTGATTCCATTCTATGCACAAGGAAACCTAGACTTGGAGACAACTTTCAATTACTGAAGGTCACACAGCTTGTTATTAAGAGCTAGAAATTGAATTTCTATTCTCTGAGACACTCAGGCCATTGCTTTGGAAAGAGCATATTGGCTTCCCCTGTCTTCTTTGGTTTAAAATATTCTCTACCACCTTGTAAACATTTATTGTCCATGATCTGATACCATTTTAGTTCAAGCTGAGTTCACATTTCCTATCTATCTGTTGCCGAAGATGTCCCCTCAAACTCTACCCACCTGGTCACGTCTGGAACATTACTCCCCACGCATGCTTTCCATCATCTTGTGCATTGAAGCTTAGATTATTCTCCACTTATTTAGGACAATGCTCACAGTGTGAGCCATGATTCTAGAACACCTTGCCCATTTAAGTCTATCTTAGTAGTGGCATCTGTTAACTATCACCGAACCAACCACCAGATTTGGGGTGGTTTTTACAAAGTCCCTGGCTTGTGTTGGGCACATTCCAAAAATTATATCAATCAACTCTTACAACATCTTCTGATGCAGGGACTGTTTTCTCTTTTCCAGATGAGGAAATGGGGCTCAGAGAGACCACACGGCAAATAGCAGAGCTGGAACTGGAGGCTGGGTTTGTCTGACTCTAGAGCCCAAGCTTTAGGCCTCCGCGCTCTCCTGACTTTCAATCATTTGAAGCCAAGACTTTCTTATAGCATCAGCATGTACATTTATTGCACAAGTAACTGTAACGATTAGGAGAATGGAGTGGGGTCGCCTGCTACTTATGAAGCAGACTGAAGTGACTCTAACTCCAGTTTATAAAGCAGACTTTGGATAAACTTGTTCACCCAATTCTGAAATACTTGGGCAAGCAGGCAGTTTGGAAGCTTGAGGTAAGTTATGGCAAACAAGGAAATAATACTCTCCTAGCACGTAATAAAGTTATGGAACTCATTACCCCGAGAGGCGGTACAGACAGGAAATGTAAATGGATTAAAAAAGAGTTTGGACAAATTTATGAATGACAGAGTCATAAAAGGCTTCTAACAGAAGCTGGAATATACGAGGTGTGACTATAAAGCAATGAATTTTTTTTTTAACGAACACCAGAACATGTATATCCAAATAAATATATTTTTCTTTCAAAGTAGTTGCCTTAGGAGAATACGTGCTTATTCTAATATTGCTGGCTTGCTCAGAACATAGAAATTTAGAGGTTTAAGTCCACCTCCCCTCCCCTTTTACAGATGAGGAAACTGAACCCCAGGGTAATTAAATAAGTTGCCCACGGTCACACAGAAGCAGTTCTGGGGTTAGAATCCAGTTGTCTGACTTCCGGTTTAATTGACCCCTTCCTTCTCACATGCTGTCTCCTGCTAAATTTGTTTTTTTTTTTTTTTGAGTCTGTGACTAATTCTTTAGACTATCCTAGTGGGGATAAATCTTTACCCTTTGTGAATGGATTTCTCGGACAGCCCAGACTGATTCAGACTGATTTAGACTCAAGGTTGATGATTAAGTTGTGTGTTCAAACTTTATGTTAATATTATTTGTTCAAAACCTGAGAAGCATTTTTTTTTAAGAAAGAGGCAATAAAACCATGTTTCTTTTGCTATAAACTGGCTTCCTGCTGGCCACCTTCAGCTGGCCCCGAGGGATGGATAACACGTCCTCACTTTTAGGCCACTTTTCCCAACCCATGTCTTTGAGCCGAGCTGCTGTGACTCGTCCTTTTCCACGACAGCTAATGAAAGCACCACTAAGGGAAATGACTCTCTCAAGGGCAAAAGGAAGTGAGCAGAAAAGCAGCCCCTCTGGGCAAGGGGAGATGGCTTTGGAGCTCTCAAAACTCCTGGAAGGACTGTTGCAGGTATCCTGGAGTCCGACTTCAAACAGATCAAAGATCTTTTGAATAATGACCAAGGAGAGAAGAGACTTGACAAAGCAGGGTTAAAACCTCAGCACAGATCGCTGTTGTCATTGAAAAGATAAAAAGAGAATTGCAGAGCTCAGATGAAAAAGCAGAGAGATGGCTGCGATCCCCCCAGAGGCAGCAAACGTGGGTACCAGGGATGGATCTCATCAAGATTCAACCAAAGACAGAGGTCACCGGGAGCCCATTGGTATGTTTCATTCATGCCCTGCCAGTTGAATTCCCTTTGATCATCAAATATCCTTTTCATTTGGATTTCTAAGAAAAATAAGAGGGGAGAGAGAGTGATGGAAGGAGGGGGCAGGCATAGAGAAACCCCCAAATCCATGAAGCAGGTTAGAAGACTTGTGCTCAGGCTTGGAAATGTCGCTTCTCCAAATGGTTGCATGGCCTTGAACCAAAGCTAACAAAGAAAAGACAAACATGTCACTGAAAGTAACACGTTGACATGTGTCAATGTCTCAGCCAAAATTTATAACACAACCCAGAAGGAGCACTTGAGATGCCTGGCCGTGCATCCCGGTTGATGGCGTGTTTCTGGGGAATTCTGGTGGGAGCTATCCCAACGAGGTCAAGGCCAGCAAAGAAGGGGAAGTGGCAGCTCTAGGTCCTATGACTGAGGCTGTTAAAAAAAATTAACCTTTGTTTTGTGATGTTGAAGCAGACAGAAGAGAAAACCTGGTTTGGATGGGAATGGAAAAGAAGCGTTATCAGATTTGATGAACTCTTTGGAAGAGAATCAATAAGGAAAGAGGATATATATTTATATGTATTTACATACACACACATGCACACATGCATATACACAGAAAACACTTATGTAGACATCCAAAATGCATGTTTTCTTTGGGGAGTGGCCAATGCTGCAGCGCAGGGAACGTACGGATATGACCATGCAGTTCTTGTGTATAGAGGCACATACACATATGTGGCCCACTACACACACATGCACACACACACTATTTATCTCACACAACAGAATTATTATATATATTTCTTGGCTAAGAAAGGGAGGGGAGGAAAGTTGAGCCTTCGCTGTAGGTGCGAAGTTGCTAATAGTAGGAAACTGCTTATTTGGAAAACTTCTACAATTCCACTTAATCCCGCCTTGGCTCCAACCCAGCTCCATGGAGCCTTGCAGATTTAGCAGAGATACAGAGGTTTAAAAAGGACCCCAGAATGCTGTTTGGAAAAAGCTCTCACTTTTGGGCGCCCCCACTGGGTTCCTGGAGTAAGAATCCATGTCCTGGCGCCTCATGGAGAGGCTGCTTGAGGGGGCTGCTACCCAAGGATGCTATTGGGGGTGGGGCGTGAACACACTGTTGCGGGGGGTGACTTACTCTGCAGTGCGGGAAAGGTGTAGACTTGGGTGTGGCATCCTTGCTGTCTTAAGAACAGGGTAGTTTTCTGGCTTAAAACTATTTTTTGTGTGTCTTATCTGTTTTTCTTCGTTTTTTTGTTTTCGTTTCTATCTCACTGATCAGCAGGCTGGATGGGAATTTCGTCTTCTTCCTGACCGGCAGATGTGTCTCTGGGTCTAGGTGGCCAAAGCACAAGCCTGTGTGACAGTCAGGCCACAGTGGACCCAAAGATGCTCTGAGTCCAGAGAGGGGGCTCCAGCAAGCCCATTCCCCCCCACTTCCATCCAAACTTCTGGCTACCTGTGTCTTAGCCTGGGACAAAACAGACCTTTTTAAACGGTGGCGAATATTATTTCTTTCCAAAAAGCTCATTCATTTTCAAATTAGGATACATGCTTCAAATAAAAAAAAAATCTTGACAGACACTGAGAAATGAGGGACAATCAATGCTTGTCAGACTTGAAGGGGCAGAGAAAACACTAGAATTATTGTGTTCCTGAGTAACCTCAGGGCTAGAACAAGGAGACACCTACCTGCCCTGTTCGGTCTCCTGCATGCTCATCAAATGGGAAAGTGACTAACCATGGAAGTCATTTGTCCTTTGAGAAAGTAAAATAAAAATTCTTGCCACCCCTTCCCCCTTTCTAAAAATTTGAAAAGAGAGTCAGTTCCGGTTCATTATGACCCTCCCCTTGAGTTTGGTTGGAAGGATCTGTTGCTTTGTGCATTTGGATTTCAAAGGAAAACTTCCTCAATAAAAAGCAAGGAAAAGAAACAGGGCTTTAACAGGAATCTGAGTCCAACAAGCCCTCATGAAAACTACAGCCCGAGGAGGTCCTCAAAGTCACGTTCAGGCCCTTGGCGGACTCTTCTCACGAGATCTTCTTGCTGTTCCAACCTCCAGAGTTTTCCCTACCTGCTAAACACCTGACTATGCCCACATTCTGTAAACAATTTCAAAGCAAGTGGAAAATAGAAACTTGTACCATGGATTCATTTACCTGATTCTTGTGTTCTACTAAAAGAAGCAGCATCTGGTCCACTTTAAATGCTTGTGAGTTTGAGAAAAATGGTACCTGTCAGAAAAGAAAGCTTTTTCTTATAGCATCTTTTCTGACTTCACTTTTTTTTTTTCATTTCACAAGAACGATTTTTTTCCCAGAAACTTTTTAGACCAATTCCACACAGTAAGCTGTTGGGACATTCACAGTTAAGGCAGGAGGTGCTCAGGGATTGATTCAAGCTGGTTCATGATTCTAGACATGAAAGAAGATCTGCATCCTAGCCCAGGCGGGGGGTGGGGACATGGGTGAGGGGGGCCTCCGGACTGCAGGGAGGTGAGGCAACGTGGTGGAGTGGAAAGCCACGCCTCCAACAAACCAACACACGTTGAGTTTGGAGCCCTGGCTCCACCACTGCCTAGCTCTGTAAACGTGGGCCAGTTATTGAATCTGTCTGGACCCTTGTCCGTATAATAGGGATAATGGTGGGTGATGTGGCAAGTGGGCTTGGCACTGTGGTAGCCATGGTAGAGAGTTTGGCATTCACACTACATTTTATGACACTAAAAGAAAATCCTCAAAATGTTAGCTTTAAAAATTGATAGAGTACCTTAGAAGGAAGACATCTTGTCTCCTACCCATCTCTGAGCCTCATCTTAGAGGTGAGATGGGGTTTGAGAATGGAATATACTCAAGAATGGGGGTGAGGGTCCCAGATGGGCTGAGGGTTACAGATCAAATGGGGCATTTAGTGATGTGGCTTCCGAGCTTTAGCAAGAGGGCTCTCTTTAACATGCCCTTCTTTGGATGGTAAATTCCATAGGTTTGGGGGAGGCTTAAGTGAGATGATGTTTGTAAAGGGCACAGCACGTGGCACGTATGGAACTGGTATTAGCACTGCCCCCTCATCTCTTCCTTCCCTCCATCCTTCTCCCTCCATCCCTCTGGCTTATTTCAGAATGGATGCTCTTAACCCCAAGCTATACTGCTTCTTAAACTTAATATCTCAAAAACTGAGCCCTGTCACAACACGGAGGGACTGATTTTCTTGGTATCCACAGGGCATGCAGCCCTAGTCCTGGGTCAGTTAGAAGACTGTTGGGTCCCTCCTTCACCTCAAGCCCCCTTTTCTCAGGGATCCTTTTTCCCCAATTGTGAGTCATTAGCTAATCATTTATTATCCCCAGCTAGATGAAAGGAGAGTGTAAGACACAGTCCAGGGCCCAGAAACCCACAGTGGAGATGAGCTGGGCTCCCAAGGAAAAGTTGGCAAACAGTAGAGGCTTAAGGGCCGCATTGTATGGGAGGAGCCAGGAAAATGGGGTGGAGGTGGGGCGGTGAGGGAAGAGGGATCCCTATTGACTGAGAATCCCATGTCCTGTCCCTCGGGTTCAGAACCACACTGCTCTGGGTCCTTCCTGGCACCCAGGAGGAGGGTGTTGGGAGAAGTTCACATCTTGTGATTATTTCAATATTTTAATTTTTCAGTTACCCAAGCATAGGAAGGATTTTCTTCTTCCCCATAGACTTCTTTTGTTCAAGTCCTCATCCCTGTTGGGGAAAAGATTTTTGAGAAAGACATCGAAAAGAGATATTTTTCTTTCTTTTTCTTTTTTCTTTTCCTTCTTTCTTCTTCTTTTTCTCCCCCCCAAAAAAAGCACATCAAAGTTACACTGCCCGAGGCAGGCCAACATGGGCAAGAGAGAGCTATACTAGGTTTATAGATGCCCCTTTCTGAGAATACCGGGGACCTACAGCCCCCTCAGTCATGCAGGGGAACCAGAGTTCTCCTTGCAGATGGGGCTGAACTGGGGGCAGGCAGAAGGCTGGGACAGTCCTAGAGGTTGAATGCTGGGCTGGGGATGAGAGAGCGAGGTGGCTACATCCATGCTGACATCAATCATCATGCAACTTTTTTTCTTATCAAGTAATTTTTATCACCTTCCTACACTCAGAAATACACTTCTCCAGCATCATTCTTTTTTTTTTAACTCTTTATTGGAATATAATTGCTTTACACTCTTGTACCAGTTTTTGAGGTACACCAAAGTGAATCAGTGGATATATGTATATTTATACATAATCCCCATATCCCCTCCCTCCCGCGACTCCCTCCCACCCTCTCTGTCCTGGCCCTCTAAAGCATCACCCATCATTGAGTTGATCTCACTTTGTTATACAGCAACTTCCCACTAGTTATCTATTTTACAGTTGGTAGTGTATCTATGTCTACGCTACTCTCTCACTTCAGCCCAGCTTCCCCTTCACCCCCCAACCCCCACCCCAGCCCCATGTCCTCAAGTTCATTCCCTACGTCTGCATCTCCACTCTTGCCCTGTCACTGGGCTCATCAGTACCATTTCTTTAGATTCCATATATATGAGTTAGCATACGGTATTTGTTTCTCTCTTTCTGGCTTACTTCGCTCTGTATGACAGTCTCTAGGTCTGTCCACCTCATTACATATAGTTCAATTTCATTCCTTTTTATGGCTGAGTAATATTCCATTGCATATAAGTGCCACATCTTTATCCATTCATCTGTTGATGGGCATTTAGGTTGCTTACAAGTCCTGGCTATTGTAAATGGTGCTGCAATGAACATTATGGTACATGTTTCTTTTTGGATTATGGTTTTTTCTGGGTATATGCCCAGTAGTGGAGTTACTGGGTCATGTGGTAGTTCCATTTTTAGTTTTTTAAGGAACCTCCAAACTGTTTTCCATAGTGGCTCTACCAGCTTACATTCCCACCAACAGTGCAGGAGAGTTCCCTTTTCTCCACACCCACTCCAACATTTATTGTTTCTAGATGTTTTGATGATGGCTATTCTGACCGGAGTGAGGTGATACTTCATTGTGGCTTTGACTTGCATTTCTCTAATGATTAGTGATGTTGAGCAGATTTTCATGTGTTTGTTAGCCATCTGCATGTCTTCTTTGGAGAAGTATCTATTTAGGTCTTCTGCCCATTTGTGGATTGGGTTATTTGCTTTTTTGTATTAAGCTGCATGAGCTGCTTATATATTTTGGAGATTAATCCTTTGTCCATTGTTTCGTTGGCAAGTATTTTCTCCCATTCTGAGGGTTGTCTTCTTGTCTTGTTTATGGTTTCTTTCGCTGTGCGAAAGTTTTTTAAAGTTTCATTAGGTCCCATTTGTTTATTCTTAATTTTATTTCCATTATTCTAGGAGGTGGGTCAAAAAGGATCTTGCTTTGATGGATGTCATAGAGTATTCTGCCTAAGTTTTTCTTGAGGAGTTTTATAGTGTCTGGCCTTACATTTAGGTCTTTAATCCATTTGGAGTTTATTTTTGTGTATGGTGTTAGGAAGTGTTCTAATTTCATTCTTTTACATGTAGCTGTCCAATTTTCCCAGCACCACTTATTAAAGAGGTTGTCTTTTTTCCACTGTATATTCTTGCCTCCTTTGTCAAAGATAAGGTGCCCATATGTGCTTGGGCTTACCTCTGGGTTCTCTATTCTGTTCCATTGATCTTCCTTTCTGTTATTGTGCCAGTGCCATACTGTCTTGATCACTGTGGCCTTGTAGTATAGTTTGAAGTCAGGAAGCCTGATTCCACCAACTCTATTTTTCCATCTCAAGACTGCTTTGGCTATTCGGGGTCTTTTGCATTTCCATACAAATCGTAAGATTTCTTGTTCTAGTTCTGTGAAAAATGCCATTGGTAATTTGATAGGGATTGCGTTGAATCTGTAAATTGCTTTGGGTAAGATAGTCATTTTCACAATATTGATTCTTCCAGTCCAGGAACATGGTATGTCCCTCCATCTGTTTGTGTCATCTTTGATTTCTTTCATCAGTGTCTCATAGTTTTCTGCGTACAGGTCTTTTGCCTCCTTAGGCAGGTTTATTCCCAGCATCATTCTTAATGGGATTCCATGGGATGAAGGCACCCTTTCTAATTTTACGTTTTAACTTCATAGCTTGTCTTTCTAGGATGCTTGCAGTAGTGTCCTCAGACCCTCTCTGCATGGTTTACAGAGCTGGGAAATATCCCCCGAGAAGGAAGCAGAGGCAGACTGGGCTGAAGTGAGGTCTTGCTCCTGGGGGTCAATTTTGGCCCCAGCCCCGGCTCCCCACATTGGGGCTTGTCCCAGGCCCCCACGTGTGCAGCCACAGTACACACACGGGGTTTCAGCCAACACACACAGCTTTACTATCCCTTAATTAGAACCCTCTCTTTATACCAGGGAAAGCCTCAGCTGCTTGTCAACGAAAACATATTTGTACCATGGCCTTAAACACACACACACATAAATTGCCAATTATTCCCCATTCATAGACTCTGGCAAGACACAGGGGCGAACTGTTTGCTTTCCCTTAGGCCAAATTAAGACTTGCCTTTCATGGCAACTTATTTGCAGGAGTAATTTTCCACCTCATTTAATTAGGCTAATTGATTCAGCTGTTCTGTCGAGGGGCAATGCAGCGCTGACTGCTTGGGGCAAATTACTCCCCTGCTCTTTAGACTCCCTTGGAGCAATGACTTGATTAGCTTTCCTGTTTTCAAGCCCAGGTCAGCCCAGACCCTGTGCATCTGACTTTGTGGCACCTGGGTGAGTACACGTGGAGAGCCACTGATTTATTGAGCCCTTTGAAGAGAGCTGGGTGCTGAGCCTGGGGTGAGTCTATCCAAGGAACAATGAGCCCACTGGGGCATGAGACTGAGTTGTAGTAGTTGAACTGGGGAGATAGTGTATTGAGCAGATTCCATTGCAAGTAAGCATTGCCATTCTCATCACTGTTAGCTTGGATTTTATTAGAGCATGTTCTAGAACTTCCAATTCATGGATTGTTATGAATGATTTTTAGGAAAAAAATAAGGGGTAGGAACTTAGATCTTGCTAAATTGCCAATGGGTGTCTACCCTCTTTTCCACGTTCTCCTGTTTTCCCTTTTCTGAGAAACGCGTGTCTCGTGGATGCTGGGTATTGAGAGCTGGCTCGACAATGAAAAGGGACAACTCAACAGCCAATGTGCATTGAGGCTACTCTGTGGCCAGGCACTGTCCTTGACTCTTGACAGGAATACAAAAGGTGTGTTCATTCACGTAATCTCATTACATACAACCTTATGAGTGAGGTGCAGTCGCCATCCCCACACACGGATGGGAAGAGTGGGACATGGGAGGTTAAGGGGCTGGGCCAAAGCCACACACCTGGCAAGCATGGAGGCTGAACGCTGCTTTTTACCTCCACTCTAGGACATGTCTGTGGGTGCAGAAAAACAATGACGTGATTGTAAGCTACGAGGAAGGGTCCTAGGTTCTACATTTGCATTGATATGTAAATGTCCTCCTGTTACATTAGGAAGATGAGACTGTGCATCCATGTTGGTCTAAAACAAGAGTTGGCAAACTTTTTCTGCAAAGGGCCAGATAGTAAATACTTTAGGCTTTGTGGCTGCATATGGGCTCCATCACAACTATTCAACTCAGCCTTGGAGCACAAGAGCAGCCCTAGACGATATGTAAACAAGTGTGTGTGGCTGTGTTCCAATAAAACTTTATTTATAAAAACAGATGGCTGGCCAGATCTGGCCCACAAGCCAGTGTTTGCCAACCTGTGGTCTAAAACATGGTATCGTGTGGGCGTAAACCACCACGAAAGCTTTTGAGATCTTAAAAACCCAATAAAACCTGTAATCCTTCTAGTTTCCTTATACTATACATGCATTCATGTCCTCCTTTCCAGATTAACAAATGTCTTGAGGTTCACTTTCTCTGTTTTCTTCTTACAGGTGATAATTCAGTGTGTTGCATATACGTGGCTCTGAAATCGCCATTTTCCCAACCCAAAAGCAAGGGTGGTCAGGCCACCCAGGGCAACGGTGAGTGGTGAGGGAGAGGCAGAGCCCCTCTCCAATAAACAACCTGGACTGTTCATTGGGTTTCAGAGGCCACTAGGCCTCAGGGAAATTCTGGGAGCCTGAGGTTGGCAGCGACGCAGAGTGGGGTATACCTTGTTGTCAGTGGCTGATGGCAAATGTGCCCTCATTCTGGACACCATCAAGAACACCTCTGCAATAATTTTCCTGTCCTCATTAAGTTCAAGTTTGCAAGGAGACTCTCTAAGGCCAAGTTAAATACTCTTAGGCTTTATGTCTGTCATTCAGCCACCCAGAGAGGGGAAATACCTGGAGAGCTTCCCCCACAGAACAAGATCGGGGTTGGGTGCAGCTTGCCTCCCATAGAAATTGACATTACTCAGCCAATATTTTAATTAAAATTATATAGTCTTAAGAGGAAAAAAGATAAAGCAACTTGAACATTCATAAGTACAAGAGTCGATCACAAGGTACAGTGTCTATGACAATTTAAATAAATTTAAAAATGTAGCTTCAAAACATCAAAGGAGAGATGGGGGAAGAGGTGATGTATTTATTTTTCCCTTTATCTATCTCTTCTCTTTCTCTTGTTACACAAATCACTTCTTATTTTTGTAGAAAATCATTAAATATAAACCCATTTGAAACAAAATTATAAATAGTAAGATAATGGTCTCATGCTCCAAAATAAAGAAAGTTTCCTTTCATGGAGTTGATAGTTATTATTTTTGTTATTGTCTCCAGAGTCATAGATACCTTTTAGAACAGAGCTAGAGGACCAAGGCCATATTAACAGAGCTATAATGAAAGTGACTCTCTGATTCTTGGGTGGAGGAGAGGCCAGGTGGTCAGCCCAGCCTCATGTGGGTGCCTCTGCTGGTTCCAAAGATGGCAGTCTCTTGGAGATGGCTTTCGATAGCTGTATGGAAAGGGCTGCAGATGCCTGAAGAAAGCCTACATAGGAGAGAAGCTGGGGGTCCCTGAGAAGGAGGGTAGCTGGGAGTTGGTGAGCTTTCACAGGTACTGTGAGGTACCACCCACCTGGTACCCATCAGAGATGATGTTCAGAGCTTGTTCCCAGTTCTCTCCTGGCTGTAGACTTACTCCTGCCTTTGGGTATCTTCTTGCCTTATACTCTCTTACTTCTCTCTTCTGTATCCCTTCACCCCACCAAATCATCCTCCCTTTCCCTTCCCAGGGAGGTTTTACTTTCTGAAGTCAAAGGATGGTGACCTCAAGAGAGTCACTCATAAGTTTTCATGTAGTCCCTTGAAAGTAAGTCCAGCAAGTGGAAAAAGTTAGACGTTTAATTCCCTGGTTGTGACATCAAATCACTTCTCACTTGAGAAGCCATACCAGGGCAACCAGAGAGGCAGAAAGAACCCTGGGGACAGATGGTACAGTGTGCTGCTGGCAGAGACAAGGACTGCCCCTCTATAGTTGCTGAGAGTAAGGAACATAGATCCTATATGTGTCATGGACCCCAGATTTGGGGTTGGGAATGGTAATTGGGATTTGAGGCCATATTCTCGCCGGAGACCAGAGTCGTTTTGGAATATCAGAGCCAGTAGGTGAATCCACTGGCTGGAGGACAAGTGAAGGAGGTGGTTTAATCTTCCAAGGACCACCTATGCCTAGAGGAGCATCTCTAAATCGAACCCCTTATCAGTAAGGCTGTTGGAACCACTACCTGATCAGTTTGAGTTCACAATGAGTCAAGTCAGCAGTTAGGGCCAACCAAGGTGAAATCATGAAAAAGTCTGAAAGCTCTCTCTGAGCAGTCACAAAAGAAGATGTATACCTTCTAAGCGTCTGCTCTCCACCTCAAAATGAAAGTGGAGGAGGGGAAGGAGACAGTGTGGGAGAGCAGACTGTGCCTCACTTTCCCTCTTGCAGCTAAGCCAGTTGAGCTCCCAGTGTAGCCCACCCCAAGGTCCGGAAGGTGGAAAGAGCAATTCTTCCCCTTGAATATGGAACTGGAGATTTAAAATTGACAGCACTGACTCTCACGGAGCTGAAATGAGACTGCTTTGATAATTAACGGTGTTGGGGAAGGTATACTGCTGTCTCAGCTATCGTTAGCAGTGCAGCATCCAAGGAAAGGACAGGTCCACAAAGCCAGCTTGGTGGCAGATACTCAACAAAGCAAACTGTTTCAGGTTTATCTCCCAATGAGTTGAGACTCCTTATTAAACAAGCTTGTGGGGAGGTTTTTAGAGGTGCCCTCAAACCCAGCAACTGTCTTCCCTGGCAAATCTTGGGGCCCCAGCACACTCAGCTGCCACCACACAGCTTCAGATTTCCTGCTACCTGACATCGTTGTTATGGCTGCTCAAGTCCAATAGAAATGAATCAAAGAAATGTTTAATGTGGGTAAATCCGATATCCAAGTTCATTACCACATTGCAGTTACCACTCTTGATAGATATGTCATGGTTCATGTACCAAAAATCTGTTGGACTCCGAGTCCAAGACATAATGCCAGGTTTTATGTAATGTCTTAAGTTAAAAGCTGGTCCATTTAAACATTGCATCCCAGTCCAACCATCAAATATTGCAATAAATGGTGCCAAATAACTCACCCTCTATTACCTCCCTCCCTTCATACAATGAAGGAACATATGAAGTTTTTGTGGATGAAGGATTTAGGCATCTGGATTCTGTAGGAGACACAAAGCACTGGGCAAAAGCAGGTGAGAGCCTTCACCTAGACCCTGCTCAGGAGACACTGGAGATAAGGAGAAAGTATTGGGTTGGCCAAGTAGTTCGTTCCAGTTTTCCCATTACATTTTTTTTAAAGCAAATTTATTTATTTATTTATTTATTTATTTATTTATTTATTTATTTATTTATTGGCTGCATTGGGTCTTTGTTCCTTCATTCAGGGTTTCCCTAGTTGCAGTGAGCGGGAGCTACTCTTCGTAGCAGTGCATGGGCTTCTCATTGCAGTGGCTTCCCTTGTTGCAGAGCACTGGCTCTAGGCATGCAGGCTTCAGTAGTTGTGGCATGTGGGTTCAGTAGTTGTGGCTTGCAGCTCTAGAGTACAGGCTCAGTAGCTGTGGTGCACGGGCTTAATTGCTCCATGGCATGTGGGATCTTCTCGGACTAGGAATCGAACCTGTGTCCCCTGCATTGGCAGATGGATTCTTAACCACTGCACCACCAGGGAAGTCCCCTCCATTACATCTTATAGAAAAACCCAAACGAATTTTTTGGCCAACCCAGTAGCTGTCTGATGGTGATTTTCCCAGCCTTTCAGGACTTCCTGAAACTGACTTCCTGACATTCCTTTGATTGTAGTAAACCTCTTTTTACTTGATTCTGGACTGAAGTATGTATACCAATAGTTGCACCCAGATAAAAGAGAATAATTTTCATTGCAATTCTGAGGACAGGACATGGGAGCAACCTTAAAGGTGGTTTTAGAATATTCCTTTCTTCTGGTTTTGTGAAGAATTTAGATACTCGTTTATCTAAGACATGCATTCTTAACAGAGGCAATATTACTCCACAGTGGGGGAAACTGGTTGGGAGAGAATTAAATATTACAATGACTTTGGCCCCCCAGAACTCAACCTTACCCATCAAACTAAACAGATACACAATACATCTGTGGCATACAAATTTCATTGGGGCAGGGGGACAATTAGGAAAGAAATGTGTCTTAAAAGACACCTTGGGGGAGATATAATGAAACATGTTTGAGAAACATCGATCTAGGGAAGAAAAAATAGACCAAAAAATGGAATCCTTTCTATCTAAAATGCTGGACAATGTTTTTCCACTTTCATTAGACATATATAAATTCCTCTCTAGGTGACTCATGTGAAAGAATTAGATTTATAGGTGGCCTCTGCTTCTAAATGGAGATTTGCCTCTATTTTCTGGCTTCCCTGGGGGTCTTAGGGGCAAAGGGAGATCCTCCACACACAAAATGCCCGTTTTCTCCAGGCAGCTTAACTGTTATACAGACTTTGGACTAAAAGGAACAGTTTCCAAATTTCATCTCTCACAGATGCATTACTCTAGCCTTTGAGCAATGTTCACGGTCTATGGGTATTTTTATAACTGAGCACTAGATTAGTGTGACAAAGTCTGGGATATGATGAGGACAATTTGTTCCACACACATAAAAATGCAAAATATAGTCTTAGGATGTAGCAAGGCAAAGTAAGCTGATGTGAGTGTCTCTGCACAAACACTGCATTCCAATGATAGCTGGATGCATACTCCCTTCATGCTTTGTATGTTTATGGGCAAAGTTAGTCAGAATTAATCAGGCACATTGTTCTCAAGTAGAAATTGTTGGCCAGCTAAAGGCTGATACCTCATTGGGTTGTGCAGACAAGAAACTTGGCAGGGTGGGCATACCTCCTTACTCCTGCCCTCAGCCTGGTGCGTCCACAGTACTCTCTTCTTTGGCATGCTGGCTGCCCTGTGATACTTGCTAGCACCATGGCCTGGTGACCTTTGCCTGGATCAGTGCCCACTGCAGCCAGCCTTGACAACCTCTCCAGCAGGTGAGAGAGTGCGGTGGAGCTCAGAGAAAGAACTCCCTAGGTGAGGCTCAAAAATACCACAACTGATTTGCATTAATAATTGTTTTCGTTTGTACCGCCCAGGGTTACAAAGCCATTTCAATACTCAGAATGTAAATCAATGTAATTCACCACATTAACGGGCTAAAGAAGAAAATCACATGATTGTATCAATTGATCCAGAAAGAGCATTTGACAAAATTCAACAGTCATGTATGATAAAAACTCTCAGTAAAATAGGAATAGATGGAACTTCCTCAACTTAATAAAGGCCTCAACTACGGTTGACATTATATTTAATGGTGAAAGACTGAGTGATTTCCCCATAAGAATGACAACAAGACAAGAATGTCCATTCTTACCACTCTTATTTAACATGGTGCTGGAAGTGCTAGCCAGTGAAATCAGGCAAGAAAATGAAATTAAAGGCATGCAGATTGGAAAGGAAGTAATAAAACTGTTCTTATTTGCAGATGACATGATTGTCTACATAGAAAATCCTAAGGTATCTACAAAAAAATCCAAATATCCTAGAACTAATTAATGATTTCAGCAAAGCTGCAGGATACAAGATAAACGTACAAACATCAATTGTATTCCTATATACTAGCAAGAAGTACATGGACAACAAAATGAAGAATACAATACCATTTAAATCATGCAAACTAAATGAAACATTTAGATGTAAACCTAACAAAACATGTTCAGATACTGTGTGCTGAAAACTACAAAATGCTAATGAAAGAAATCAAAGGAATCTAAATAAATGGAGAAAAATATCATGTTCATGTAAAAGAAGACTAAGTAGTAAACATGTTGATTCCTCTCAAATTGATTAATGTACAGGTTTAACTCAATCCCTACCAAAATCCTAGGAAGGTTTTTGTAGATATACAGAAGATTATTCTAAAATTTATATGGAATCACTTCTCAGCCTCTTGACCAAGATCAGGTATAAAATTTATATAGAAAGGCAAGGGAACTAGAATAGCTAAAACAATTTTGAAAAATATACAGAGACAGATCAGACTACTTTATTTAAAGACATATCCTACAGCTATAGTAATCCAGACTGCGTAGTATTAGTGGAGTGACAGACACATACATCAATGAAAGACATTAGGGAACCCAGAAACAGACCCACACAAATATGTTCAACTGACTTTTGACAAAGGCGTAAAAGCAATTAAATGGAGGAAGGGTATCTTTTTAAACAAATGCTGCTGGAACAGTTGGCCATCCATGGCCCTTCCAAAAACAAACAAACAAAAAACAAAAAAAGAGACTTGACCTAAACCGCATATCTTACACAAAAATATCTCAAATGGATAATGGACTTAAATATATAACATAAAATTATAAAACTTATAGGAAAAAACATAGAAGTAAATCTTCAGGATCTAGGGCTAGGAGAAGAGTTCTGAGACTTGATACTGGAAGTATAATTTACAAAAGGAAAAATGATACATTGGATCTCATTAAAAATTCAAAACTTTTGCTCAGCAAAAGACCCTGTTAAGAGGATAAAAAGAGAAACTACAGGCAGAGAGAAAATACAAAGTACATATCTGGCAAAAACCTAGTATCTGAAATATATAAAGAACTCTCAAAACCCAACAGTAAAAAATAAAATAAAATCCAATTAAAACATGTGCAAAAGACGTGAAGAGGCATTTCACCAATGAGGTATACAAATGGCAAATAAGCACCTGAAAAGTTGTTCAACAATCATTAGCCATTAGGAAAATGCAAATTACAACCACAATATGATATTACTAAACATATATCAGTATATTTAAATTAAAAATACCAATAGCAAATGCTATAGAGGATGTGGAGAAACTAGATCATTCTTCCATTGCTGGTAGGAATGTAAAATGGTACAGCCACAAATTTGGCAATTTCTTTAGAAACAAAGCATGCAACTCATATACCACCCATCAGTTACCCTCCTGGGCATTTAGCCCAGAGTGGAAAAAAAAAGCTGGTGTTCACACAAAAACCTGTACATAAAAGTTTATAGCAGCTTTATTCAAAATAGACCCAAATTGGAAGCCAACCCTATAGCCTTCAATGAGTGAATAGCTGTACCATGGAACTTATTCAGCCGTAAAGAACAACAAACTATTGATACATGCAGAAATCTGGATGAATCTTCAGAGAATTATGCCAGCAAAAAAAGCCAATTCAAAGAGGTTACATAATATATGATTCCATTTGTGTGACATTCTTGAAATGTCCATCATGGCCGCTAGGGGCTAAGGAGGGATTGTGGGTGAGAGGGAAGTGGATGTGGCTGTAAATGGGCAACGAGTGATCCCATGGTGATGAAAATATCCTGTGTTTTGACTATATCACTATCCCAGTTGTGATAATGTACTAGAGTTTTGCAAGTTGTTACCACTGGGGGACCCTGGGTAAAGGATGCAAGCATTCTCTGTATTATTTCTTAAAACTGCCTGCAAACCTACAATTACCTCAAAATACAATGTTTAACTTATAAAGGGAGGTATATGGTGAAACCTAAATGTCCCATCCATCATTGTCTCTTAGTCATCCACTTCCTTTCTCCAGGGGCAATTTCCCTACTTATCTGTCCAGAATATTTTATGAATATACAAGTTTGAACAGATCTATAGAGTATATCTATACAAGCTTGAATAGATGTATAGAGTATATCTATATATCTGTATATCTATATATACGTGGTATTTCACCATAGTTTGAGTTTATATTCATCTTTTTACGAGTTAAACATCTTTTCATATAAGGGTGATAGTATTCTTTTACTTGTGAATTGTTCTTATCTTTAGCCTATTTTTCTCATTGAGTCAAGCCTCTTTTTCTGTACCAAGTTGTAGGGATTTCATTATATATTGAAGATATTATCTTTTTATGATAAGAGTTGCAGCTATGTTTTTTTTTCCCACAGTTTGTCTTTAATTATTTGACTTTTTGTGGGGTTCTTTTTTCCCATGCTGTAATTTTACAGGTTTAATTTATCAGATATATTAATTTTTCTTTTTATGGCTTCTGCATCTTGTATCACACTTAGAATGGTCCTTTCTCCTCCAAAATTATTTTTAAAAATTTCCCCACGTTTCTTTTAGTACTTTTATGATTTTACTTTTCGTGAAGGATCCAGGCCCTTTCCACCCTTCTCTATTAGCATCCTGATTGTGTAGACCGTAGTCCTTTTGGTCACAAGATGGTTGTGAACCTTCAAGCACCAAGTCCACATTCTGAGAAGCAGGGGGAAGAGCAAAGGGACAAATGGACAAAAAAAATCAGGCAAAGGGACAAATGGATAAAAAAATCAGGCTATTGATTCTGTTTCTTTGAAAAAACTATCCAGGAAGTTCCATTTATCAGCTCCTGCTTACACTCATTGGCCAGAACCGGGTCATATGCTCACTCCTAGCATCTTGGGAGTCTGGTGATGTGAATAATTTTAGCTGGGCACAGTGATATCCCCCTTCCTAAGAAAATGGGTTTCTTTTGGTAAAGAAGAAGATAATGCTGATATTAGCCAAGAAACTAGCAGATACTTGACGATACACAGGTGCATTTTCCGGGTCCCTTCTTGTCTCCAAACTGTGTGTTTGCACTGCTTTATTGATGTCTAGCATCTACTGTAACTGTAGTCCGATGTCACTCATTTAAATTCCTTATAAAAACAACTTTTGCTCTCAGAAGCTTTAAAGCCTTTCTCTTTATTTTTCAAAATCCTGAAATCTCTCATACCCTTAGGTGGGATCTTTTTAGGCATTCTTCTGAGATTTTATTGGCCCCTTCCAATCTGGAGATTCTTGTCATTCCTCAGCTCAGGGAACATTTATCCCTCCCTCCTGTCTTTGATTGTTTTCTCCTCTCCCTTGTCTCTGTTCGCTCCTTCTATAATGCTTATCGGACATAGACTGGATTTAGTAGATTTTTCTTCCATGTCTCTTAATTTTCCTATCACATTTTCCATCTCTTAGTCATATTGCTCTATATTATGGAATGTTTGACCATTTATAGATTCCAGACAACCACCTTGGTTTTTAGCCTGCTCTGTTCTGTTATTGGCATGATGGTTTTATTTTGAAAATTATTATTTTTTAATTTCCAGGAACTCCTTCTTGTCCTTTGAATGCTTCTTTTTTGCGGCACCCTGTTCTCCATTTCTGAATGCATTTTCATCTTAAAACTCTCTGCAAATACTAATTATACTTTTTTAAAAAATGTCACTTCTGTTCTCTGAGTAACAATTGATCTCTTCATTCACCTGATCCTTTCATTGTAGGGAATCAGCTTTCCTTCCACATTAGACAATCCTTGGTTTTAGGGTTCCCCTGCTTTTGTACAGGGCTGTTTGCCTAACTGTCCTCTTACATAAATAAGAGGACAGCCTCCCTACTCTGCTTACTTGGGCAGGGCATATGCTTCCAAATGGGGTGCCCTGCATGGAGCAGTCTGGACAACCCACAAAGGAGCAAAATAAAGAGGACTTTCGTTTGGGGATATTAACCTTCAGTGTGTTTTACTCCTAGGTGGGGCTGCTCTTTTGTTTCCCTAAGAACCGAATGGGAGTGATGGCTAGAGTTACCAAATAATTTACTTTAGTATGATCTCAAACTCAACCCCATACCTAGATCATTCCCAAGCAGAACACCTATTGTTTTCAGAGATCAACACTCAGGTTTTATTCTGAAGGTGAAAGCTGCCACCGGATTATGGCACTGAAGGAGGGGGCGAGGTCTCACTGTCTCAGCAGTTTAAAAATAATAAGTAGTCTGAGGATTGCTAAAAAATCCTTGCCAGAGTGTGAGGGTCCAGTAAAATGACTGATGCTCATAATTAGAACCAACACGACTCAGTTTGCAGTTTATATTATGTTGAGAATTTTATGTTTAAGAAGTTTGAGTAATGTGTATTTTCTTTTAGAAGTTTTGTGATTCCAATTAAATATATAACTTTCAATGGGTGAGCTTTATTTATTTGGGAAATGTACTACAATAAAGTCAGAGAAATGAGGCATTAATCTAACTACAGATGTGAGTGCCTCTGTGATGTGTGTGTGTGTGTGTGTGTGTGTGTGTGTGTACATGAAAGAAATACAGATTAAGTTTCAACTTGGCTTAACTTAACTTGGTCAGGAGTCAGAACTTTTCTTCAATTACCTGTTAAGGTGCTTAGCTCTGAGCTGTGTGCTGTGAGCAGCTAATTCCTAAGGCACAGGAGAGGTGAACAGAGGCTCTGGGCTATATGCTTTTTATAATCAGGCTGTACATTCATTATTCAGAGGTCTGTTTATACTTCTGCTATGAATTTTTTAGCTTGAGTATGATTTTTTTGTCCTAATGCCATTTTAAGTGTATCTTTTGAGAAATAAATGTTTGGTTTAAACTATGAAATAATTACTATGTGATATCTAAAATATATGATTCAAACTATCAATAGACACAAATGCATGTCTGTAATTAATTAAATCTCCAATTACTTGAACACCATTAGCTTAAGTAAAACGATATACAAACAGACATATGGCATAAATCACTATATTTCTTCACTGGGGGTGAGTTTGTGTGTGTGTGTGTGTGTGTGTGTGTGTGTGTATGTATGTGTTATACGTGTGTATATATATATATACTTTTTGTATATACATACATATGTGTGTATATATAGAGAGAGACAGAGATTATATCAGTCACATTCCATAAGGAATTCACAAATTTATAAAAATTCATGAAAGTTTATTGATAGACTTTGATTCAAGCTTTTGTCTTATTTTGAGAACTGACATTTCTCCCACACTTCTATCACTAATTTTAGCTTTGTTTATTTTGCCCCATTTATATTTATCGATATCAGTAAAAGACAAAAACATTTATTTCACATAAAATATATGTGTGTTTATATACATACAGCTATGTATAAAATAGATAACCATCGACAACGTACTGTATAGCACAGGGAACCATACTCAGTGTTTTGTAATAACCTATAAGGGAAAAGAATCTGAAAAAGAATATATATATGTATACATATGCATATATGTGTGTGTGTATATATATATATATATATATATATATATATATACACACCTGAAACTAACACAACATTGTAAATCAACCATACTTCAATAAAAGAAAACACATGTGTTTAAAATTTTGTAACTGTTGGTATTTATTTATTTATTTATCTTTCAGTTTTATTGAGTTATAATTAACTCACAGCACTGTATGAGTTTAAAGTGTACAGCATAGCTTCTTGACTCAGATATATTGCAAAATGATTACCACAATAAGTTTAGTGAACATCCGTTATCTCATAAAGATACAAAAAAAAAAGAAAGTGTTTTTTCCTTGTGTTGAGAACTTTTAGGACCTACTCTCTTGGCAACTTTCCAATACACCGTACAGCAGTGTGAGAGTCAGCATGCTGCACGTTGCATCCCCAGGACTTATTTCCCTTCTAACTGCTAGTTGTACCTTCTGACCACGTCCATCCAATTCCCCCACCTGCTACCTTCCACCTCTGGGGTCCACAAATCTGATCCCTTTTGCTATGAGTTGAGTGGGGTTTGTTTATTTGTTTAGATTCCACGTATAAATAAGATCACATAGTATTTGTCTTTCTCTGTCTGATTTCTTTGACTTAGCACAATGCCCTCAAGGTCTATCCATGTTGTCCTAAATGGAAAGATTTTCTTTTTTATGGCTGATTAGTATTCCTGCGTGTGTGTGTGTGTGTGTGTGTGTGTGTGTGTGTACATTTTATATACATATGTGATATCAGGAGAAAAGCTGATGTTTGGAGTTGCAAAATGACTTTACTAGGTACCGTCTCTCTGCATGTCTCCTCATTGCATTCTCTACTTTGTCAATTTCTTCTTTTGCTTTGCAAAGTAGAAATATGGTTCCTCTTCTCTATTCCACTAGGTCTGTAGACCCACTGAGTTTTGTTGATAGAGATTAATTCAACACACATATTTTGGGGACATTTATTGTGTCCTAGTTACTGCTGCCAGACTACACAGTTTGCTCCTTCACCAGAGAGAATTCATAAACTCATCTCACTAGTGTACCGTGTGTCCAGTGGCCCGTGTCTGGAAGCCACCCAAAAAGAAACAAACATGGCTGAAGATCAGAGTCTCCACGCTTGTGGCGGCTGCTAAAGATTTGTCTTCATTCCTAATGGCAGGAATCGAATCCATCTGGGCAGGGTGTCCTGAGAAGCTGCAGTAAACCAGAAGTAGTGTAGTCGTGTAGATTTTGTAGGATTCCAGAGCAAAACCATGAATGAGTGTTTATTTTTAATCCTCCTTACGAGGGTCATTTCAATTAAAGTCTTAAGTTAAAGGGAGTTGGTGAGTTTATCAGCCTGAATCTGATCTAATGTATCTTCTGTTTCTTTGCAGGGCCATGAAATTCTTCATGCCCCGGGATTTTTGTTTTCTTGAAATCTTTGACACAGAGCTTTCATTGAGAAGGGGAAACGAAGAAAGAAGCAGTGAAGTGCCATGAGTAGCCTGACCCTGGGGGGAGCACCCCGGCCCTGGAGGAGCACCCCAGGGTGAGTCAAGGAGCTGCTGTTTAGCTGACAAGAGGCTTCCTGTAAACGATGGAGACAAAGGGAATTTCAAGGGAAGGAAAATGAGCTGACAGAAAAACATCCTTTTTTGAACGTATCTTATTTTCTAGTTCACATTCAGCTCAAAGGCGATCCAGGACCAGCAGCCCTGCCTAGCCCCTGCATTTTCACTCTGTCCAGCACTGAACTGAGCTCTGAAAAATCGGCTGGGGGAGAAAGGTTCTTAGGAACAATAAGAAAGCATCGGGGCACATTTGGCCCAAACATCAGCATTTCTTAGTTTCAAGTCAAATTTAAACCTTTGGGGGCTCAGCCTTTTTTCTCTTGGCAAACCACAGCATCCTATTTCTAAGAAAGGAGCTTTAAGAATGATTCTTGGCCACCAAATAGCTGTTAGAAAACAACATTTTGATGAGTTAAGTGTAAATGAATCGAAACATGTGGATTAGATTTACCTCGAAGTCCATGTGGGTTTGAAGGGAATGGAGCAAAAGCGTAGGCAGACTCACACTTGGGGGTTTGCTGATCATTATGTGAGTGAGAAATGGGTTTGAGGGGTCACCAGCCACCAATACGAGGAGGGTGAGGTTGGTCCTACACGGGTTGTTGTCGTCGTTGTTGTTATTATTATTGATTGTGTGGGCTTTTATATCTTGTAGGGTTTTATTTATTTATTTATTTATTTTTTACTTTAGAAGATTTTTATTTATTTTTGGCTTCATGGGGCCTTTTTGCTGCCTGCTGGCTTTCTCTAGTTGCAGTGAGCGGGGGCTACTTTTTTGTTGCCCTGCGCTCGCTTTTCACTGAGGTGGCTTCTCTTGCTGCGGAGCACAGGCGCTAGGCACACGGGCTTCTGTAGTTGTGGCACATGGGTTCAGTAGTTGTGGCTCCCAGGCTCTAGAGCACAGGCTCAGTAGTTGCGGTGCAGGGGCTTGGTTGCTCCGGGGCATGTGGCATCTTTCTGGACCAGGGCTCGAACCCGTGTTCCCTGCATTGGCAGGCGGATTCTTAACCACTGCGTCACCAGGGAAGTCCCATATTCTGTAGTTTTTTTTTTTCTTTCTTTCTCATGCTTGTCACTCAGGCCATCCCTGTGAAGTGAATTGCCAGGCACGATGAAGATTAGTGACAGGACTGGGCTTAGAACATAGAACTTACACTTGCTTTATCACCAAATGATGCTCTGTCTTTTCAAACATATGAGAGGAGAATGTGTTAAAAAGTCCTTATATTGTTTAGAAAGAGATATGATGGAGGTGTTCCTGTGTCAAAACTATCTACCTCCTGGGGCTCCAGTGACTTCCCAAAGTAACATGGAAGTCAAAGGGAATTTCAGCTTGAGCATCACTCCTTCAAGAGGAAATTTACAAACCCCACAGTCTAAATTAGTCCTCCCTACACCCCGTGACCATCTCCCATAGTGCTTTGTACTTTTTCTTCATAGCATGTCTCACAGTTATACAATCATGTGCTGTTACCTCCTCCCCAATATTTTAAGACTTTTGAACTGGGCAGCAACTTACAGCTTATATATACCTATGGTGACGTAGTGTTTCTTACAATTGATGATATTCTAGAATCAAAGAAGTATGGCATTTGTCTATGTTTGTTTGTATCTATTTCTTCCAGTTGGCTGCAGCTCTGTTTGGGCAGGGGCTGTGTTCCTTTGGTTCTCCATCCTATGCCCCCAGCTGCCAGGACTGTGTCTGGCACACACAGAAGGTGCAGTGTGAATATTTTCAGAAGAAATGGATTAAATGGAGGAAGGAGGGAGGGTTGGCTATGGACATTGCAAAAGTGACTGCTGCAGCATCCTGTTTTCTCCAAGCTGGTCTCCCAGACTTTGTGCTCACAGGCCCTGAACTCAGGATGGTTAAATATGCTCCACGCCCGCCTCTCTTGATTTTACCTTTCCAGTTCCAACACATACATGAAAACTGAACATGATTTCCAGATACTCTAAGAAGATGTCTTTGCTCAAATCCCTGGGTCAAAACCCAATGAGATATACTTTGGAGGTAGATTCAACAGGCCAGGCCAGTGGATTGGAGGTAGGGAGAGGTAGGACTCATTTCCTGAGATGGTGAATACCCAAGAATTTTAATTTGGGCCAGATAAACTATGAATATGCTAGTCTGAAGTTCAGAAAAGAAGTCAGAAGCTAGAGATGTACATTTTATTTTATTTTATTTATTTTATTTTATTTGGAGATGTACATTTTAGAGTCATCAGTATATAGATGGCATTTAGAGCCATACGGACAGATGAGAAACTCTATGAAAGAAGGATGGAGAGAAAGAATAAGAGGGCTCAGGGAAAAGTCCTGACCCTGAGAGGTAAGTAAGAGGTGTAGAGCTAGTGAATGGATGTGGGAAGGAATGGTCAGAGAGATAGTAGGAAAACCAGGGGAGGGTGGGATCTAGGAGAGAGCAATGTTTCAAGACATATGGACCAGTCCCCTGTATCAAATGCCACTCCAAGTTGATGAAGATGAACCCAGAAAAGTGTCTGTGGAATCTGACTCCCCGAAGGTTGTTGGTCACTGATAAGAGACATTTGAGTAGAGTCGGAGGGGAATGTAGGTAATGGTTTTAAGAATTTTGTTTTTAAAGAATAGCAAAGATTCTGGGGCCAAGAGAGGCATCTTTTTACAGATGGGAGATAGTAGAGTCTATTTGCTTGCTGATGGGAATGGTCTAGAAGAGGTAGAAGGATAAATAAGGCAAGGGAGAGAGTAGGGCCTGTGTCTAATCCCCCTCAAAAAGCAGTGCTTTTAATATCTATTTGCAGAGTGCCAATCCCATGATCATTGCCCATTCCTCTTTCATCTTGAAATCAGCTTAGAGGGCGTGCATGGATTCCTTTAGGTCAAATAAGAGGTTTTTTTTTTGGGGGGGTGGTTCTCCTTGCCTGGACTTCTGTGTGACCCCCACAGACACATGAGTGTCAGAGTTACCCAGAACTGAGCAGGGACTCTTTGGTCTGATGAAACCTACTCCACCAATGAGCTCAGAACCTGCAAATTTCCCTTTGAACACAATATAAATGCTACTGTGGACCTCAGAGGTTAATCCATTACAACGAAGCAATTAAATTGAGGGACCGTTTGGTAGATAAAAAGCAGCAAGTAATAACCAGTTCAAAAAACTCAGCCATGATGGATTTCTATAATTTCCTCTGACTTCATGGAGCCACGTCTGGTGACCCGAGGCAGGATGGTGTGACTGCCCCGTGGTGTCAGAAATGCGAGGGGGAGATGATTTTTATTAAATAAGTTACTTCTGAAGCATTGGACTTTCCTGCTTCGTCTTTCTCTCTCCAGAAGGTCCTTTGCCAGCTGGTAATGAATTTAACCCTTAAGCACCATCCACCTCGTGTTAGCGAGAGGGATGGTTTTACAAAGGGAAGTGATCTAAAACTGCCTTTTCTCCTAACTAGGATTCTCGGTTTTGAATCTGGACTGCTTCCCCTCTGTTGTTAAATTGGTTTAATTGCTCTGCTTGCTTACCCACCTCTGGCAGATTTTGTATAGATTATTGGAAAATAAGATGTTTAGCTTGTTCTATTCTTCACTAAAGCACTTTACCCACGAGAAAGAAAAGTAAAATGCTCTTATAAAGCTGGAGCTGGGATGAAAACCCTAGGACCTTAATTTATTATTCTTTGGCTCTATTCTCTGCACCTCTTTCTAGCTCACAAATCATGTACCCATCCTCAACTGTTCCTCTCATAGACATCCCTGGCCACCCACTCTGCCTGTGGCACTGTGAATGGTACCAGGTAGCATATAAATGTGTAACCACGTGGCCCCTGCCCTCTGGGAATTGTTTCCTTCTCTGTTTCAGTGGGGATTCCGATGAGGTTGCTGACACAGTCATTTTAGAAGATTGTTTTCTCTGCGCCAAATTGCCCTGTCTCATTAATGACAGGCTCAATTTCCATCAGGTTCTTTGATGGGTCTTGCAAGGCGTCCAAGAGGGAGCTTCCTTCCAGCCCAGAACTGTAACTCCCTGCAGATAGGCATTGGCATCCGCCACTCAGGAACATAAGCTAATTTTTAGAAAAAGCAAACACAAACATAACAGTGATCAGGAGAACAGCCACGACTGTCTGAGCCATTTCTTCAATGGAGGAATTACCTCATTAAGTAATCTGCACCGCTCCCCTTTTCCCCAGAGGATTTAAGGGGATGACTGTCCAGTTCAGAGGGCTGTGGTTTCAGATTTGCAATCAGGAGACTGAGTTGAGTCTCAGCTCTGATTATTTGAGCTTGGCCTCTCCTCAGCCTGCAGGACCCAGGTGTCATTAAACCCTCTGTCCTACCTACTTCATGAAGCTGGTGGAAGGATAAAGAGATAATAATATACATGAAGGACTTTGTCAAGGAATAAAGCGTGATGCACATGTTAGCTGCTACTTCAGAAACTGAAGTTAAGAAGAGATACAAACCTTAATTGGGGAGGAATTTTCTTTTTTAATTGAAGTATAGTTGATGTACAATATTATATGTTACAGGTGTACAATATAGTGATTCACAATTTTTAAAGGTTATACTCCATTTATAGTTATTGTAAAATGTTGGCTATATTCCCTGTGTTTTACAATATATCCTTGTAGCTTATTTTATATAATAGTTTGTATCACTTAATCCCCCACCCCTATCTTGACCCTCCACACACACACACCCCCCCCCCCCCACTGGTAAGCACTAGTTTGTTCTCTATATCTGTGAGTCTGTTTCTTTTTTGTTACATTCACTAGCTTATGGTACTTTCTAGGTTCCTCATAAAAAGTGACATCATACAGTATTTGTCTCTCTCTGTCTGACTTATTTCACTTAGTAGGAGGAATTTTTCCATAGAGCTAGTTGGCAAATCATTTCTTTTTTCTCATTTCTTTTTTGTTTGCATCTCGGAGAAGGAAATGCCATTATTAGAATATAGGCTGTCTGGGTGGAGGCGAGGTTCCAGCCCAGGCACTTTCAGTGGTGTGGTTTCCACGACTCTGATTTGCATACCTGCAACTGTCTAGCCCGCTGATGACAAGAATACACCCAAATGATATATATTAAGCTTTGGTTGGCCAGGATGTCTTCAGTTCTTACCCTGAAGTTCATTCCTTTGGGTGGAGGCATTGACTCCAAACAGATGGTTCTGAAGAGTGCTCAGCCCAAAGGTCTCTAGAGAGTCTGGATATCAGAGGACCGAGTGTGACCTCTGCCACTACCAGCTGCTTTGTCCTCCGGAGCGGCATGGCCTGCATCTGACAGGACCTGGCAAGTGGCTCATTAAGCTGTATTTTGTGAAATCCATCTTAGAAATTTCTTATTTGAAAATTAAACATGTGTATGTGCCTACACATGCATATACACATCCATGCATGTATGTTTTTTCCTTTTTTAATCTCTAATACTTTCTTTTTGTTTATTTGTTTCTTCGCCAGTTGTTGGTATTGACCAATTGTTTGCTCACCAATTGGTTGCTCACAAATGTTCTTTAAAAGAGTGTTTGTCAAAGAGTGGACATTAAAGGTTTACATTTAAGGCAATGACTTAGTGTGTTTGTTGAGACTGCAAACCCCCACCTTTGAAACCCATTGAGTAAGACTCTCTGAAGGTGGGGCCCTGGAATCTGCATCTTTAACAAGCTTCCCAGGAGGACATCAAGCACACTCAAGTTTGAAAACTCTAAATACTGTCCACAGGGATTTGGTGGTTTCTATTGCTGTTTCTTTCAGATTCAAAGTTCCTGGGTTAGCACTCTTGATTTCATTTCAAACAGCTGGATCAACTCTTATTAACTCTACATCCATCTTGAGCTTTTGTAGACCCTTAACCAATTTCACTTTTATTCTTCTTGGCCTGAAGATCATTCTTCTTTCCAAACAGAACAAAAGCAAAGCAGGTGTCTGAGCGTTCTGCTTTCATGATGTCATCCTTCAAATATACAGCATGGAGATCAGCCCCTGGACCTCTCTGTAATTGTGTAGTTAGTTTGTGCTGGCCACAAAAAAAGAAAAAAAATCTCTTCTAACTCTTGCATTGTCACTAATCTCACTCATTGTAGACCAGGGTGACCAACTGTCCTGGTTTATTTAGAACTCTCCCAGTTTTAGCACTGAATGTTCCATGGCCTAGGAATCCCTACAGTCTCAAGCAAACCAGAACAGCTGGTCACCCTGTTAGGACAATGACCTCCTTGTTACTCTTCTTCTAAGTAAACCAAATCTGTACATATATTCACGTTATATTTGTGTTTGACTTCCCTTTCATCTTCTGTCCTTATTTCTTAAATACAACTCTGAATTGTGTAAGAATACTGGTTTATTTCAATTGCATTGCCTTTAAAAAAAAAAAAAACAGGTGGAGATGTTGCTTGACTTTTATTGAATGAAGGGGTACCTGGGACTTTCCATGTGAGCATCCTGGGTGTGATGTCAGAGCTGCTCCAGGAACTGGCTTGCTACTTGGGTTCTTTTCCTACTTACAGATGAATCCTAAACCATACAGATCCTTTGTCTGACTAAGAGAATGACACAGAGGATCTAAGACACCAAGAGGATGACCCTACTTAATAGATAAGGAAAGCAAGCCAGCTGATCTGTCACTCAATACAGAAAGGCAGGAGGCTAAACCACAGCCAATTCCTGGAGCTTAACAAGCCACCAAGTGCTCAAAGGTGCTCAGATATCCCCAAGCCTTCCACTAATATTCCCCTTCTTGCACCTCTTGCTTCTACCCTTTGACGTGGGTGGTTCTAATGTTATTTGGGGAAGGAACTGAAACCACAAGGAGGCTGTCTTGTATTGAGTTAAGAGAGGGGATTTCTTGAGATCTGTGTTAGTCTTAGTCAGAATGGACATATTTGCAACAGACTTGGGACGCTATACTGTCTCCTCTGTGATTCTTTGGCTTTAAATGGATACTAAAGTTCTCAAAAATGACTTCAAGCCAGGCCAACTTTTAATTTTGTTTAAAGTTACATCAGGTCCCCTACTATTAAAAAGGGATATAGGAACCAGTGCCGGGGGCTATAAATAAATCGATTCCCCAAATTAACTATTTGACCTACTTGAGGCATTTCCCTCTTTCCATTCACTTGAAGTCAAAAGATGATTTTCCATCACAGCAATAACTGCTCCCCTACTCCTTTTTAAGATCTCCCCAACACTTGCGAGACACGTTCTCTGCCTGACTCACAAGGCCATGGAATAATGCCTTCAAATTCTAGCATTTGCCAGGCACTCTGTTCTTGGCATTATCTGCATCTGGGTGGCACCATCCATGCCCTCCACCTGACCACAGCCTTCTCCAACCACAGCACATCCTCCCTCCTGTCCTCGCCACCTCACTCCGTGTCTCCCAGCAACCTTTCTATAGCAGGTCTGTGAATTTTAAGATAGCGGTCTCCTTGACTTGTGTGATTCAGCCTCCCTTTCCAAAAAATGTCTTCTTCTTTCGAATTCCATTTTTAAGATCCATCCCACTAAGTTGTAAGACACATCCCACTAAGACGTGGGGATGCCTGGGAGAACTTCGTTCATGAGATCATTTAAGCATGAAACCAAAGGCTATCTTGGTTCACAGGTAAGGTCTCCTCTCTCTCTCCCAGATAGAAGGATACCTTTAAACTCCACATGGAAATGCTTAAGAAAATGTTAAGCACCCTAAAAGCCCTCTACCGTAATTGGACTAAATCCTCAGATTAACTTATCGTGGGGGAACCCAAGAAAGAAAGGTGCTGCCTTTCAGTTACAGTCTTGCCACCTCCTAGAAGGAAGGCAGACCTTCTATTAAGCAGGGAGCTGATCTTTTTTTAAGAAGACACTTTAATGGGGCTTTGATTATATGTCATGTTTTATTTATATGGATGCCTTTGAGTCAAAGAGAGGTCTAAAATGGCTTTGCATAATTTTTGTGAAAATTTCCGCGTCCTTTGGGTTAGCCCAAGGGCTCACCATTGGAGAAAGGGAGGCAATGGCAGGCAGAGGCTTGGGGAAGAAAGGTGGTGGGAGAGGAACTCATTTGTGAAGGATCTGGAGTCACCATCTTGGATGGTGGACATCCAAGCCCTCATGAAGGGCTTAGACAACCAACTTTATTAACATTCATATCAGATATCCAATTTTCAGTTGCTTCCTGTCCTCTGTTGTAATCTTTCAAAGTCTATTCCACACAAGAGCGTTGGGTTTGCCTTGGGGAATACAAGGTGGCTGATCTGTCCTTGGGGCAGTGATATGGGTGAGAGGTGCACGGGCTGAAATCCGAGATGATTGGGGGGAAACCAGGAATAAGGGTTTAGGGCTGGCGGGTAGAGGCAAACTTCAAAAGATAGTAAACACCTTATCGAAATCCTGAGAAATACTGAAGAGGCACTGGATTCCCCAGAGTTATGGAAGATAAAGACTTGAAATATTTTATATGAATATTAGACTGAAGATAGTACCCAAAGTTATGTTATTTATGAGAATCCTTCTTTTTGAATAGCAGACAAACTAAAATGTTCAGGGAAGATATCAAGTCCCTCAACAGACTTTCATAAACGCTGTTGCTTGGACTCCTTGTCCACTGAGAATTTAACTTGCATAATAATTTTCTCATGCATGCTCACCTCTTTCCCATCAGCTTCCAAGACTAATTCTAAACTAGTACCAAACATTCCCATTGGTTGGGATGGGGCTTCGGATTTGCTGCCTGGCTTGGCTAGGGCTGACTTACAGCCAGAATAGGTCTGGGACAGTAATGAAAAGAAGTCAGGTCCTACAGGTCGAGAGGCTGGGACAGGAGGGAGGGATAAAAGTGTAATCTGTAACATGCTACATGCTCCATCTTTCTTGACCATGGAGACCCACATTAGTCCTCATTAAGCTTTCCTGTTCAGGCAGGATTGGGAAAAGAAATTCATCTATAGCAATTCTTCAATGGCATCTCTGATATACCTGGGAGAGTGTAATATTTTCATACAGCAGCAGGAAAGTCTCAGGTGAACTGCTCATTGCAGACCCAGCCATGCCTTTGGTTAGTTGTCACCTAGCTATTCTGATATATTGTTTGAATATATTGGTTTCTTGGCTAGATTTATTGCATTTAATACACTTACAATATGTACAAATCAGTTCAACACTGGCTCAAACAATCAGAAGGGATGCCAGGACCAATTGGATGGATGTCACACCCAATCAGAAGGGATGCCATGACCCATCGAAACTGATAGCACCACACCTGTGCAGACCAGCCGAGGGGCAGCCTGGTTCCCAGGAGAGCTTGGAATAATTCATTCCAACAGGAGTCTTGTACGAGTGAGAATTTCAGAAAGTATGAGAGGCTTGTTGAGTTTGTGGTTCTTTAAATTCTTGCAAGAGGTGCCTTGAGGCAAGGCTGATGGTCTTAGCACACTGCGTGGCAAATACAGTGAAACTGCTTCGTGAGGGTAAAGCGGCAGGCAGATCTTGGCCAGTGGCCACCACTCTTCTGCTGGGAACTTTCAAGCAAATGTGTATGGGGACAGAGGCTGAAAGATACACGCCAAGTTTAGCTTGAATTCTGTCGAGACCGATAAGAACCCTCGTGCACAAGTGCCAATGCTCGCGTGTGGGCGCTCACACAGCACTCCGTGCTGGCTGGGGCTGTCAGGGTTCAGGGGAGCTGGGCCCAGGCAGAGTCAGCAGCTGGCAAGGGCATTGTTCATTGTGTTGTGAGTGACATGAAATCCACCGTTTGCCAGCCAGCCCGCATAGCTGTGGCGATGCGAGAGGCTAGCTTTAGATCACGCATTCCACTGCCGTGCATGGATTAATACGGCTTTGAAAGGGCTTTTCTTTCTTTCTTTCAAATTTAATATGAGGGTATATGAGGAAGAACATGGTAGCAATTAGCTGCTGCCATGAATTTTATGAGCAGTTTGCAAGAAACCACATTAACGACTCCACGAGTAGTGCGGAGATCAATTTTGCTATGTTATTTTTTCTCTTTTCCCCCCTTTCTTTCTTAAAAGGCCAGTCCAAAGCTCCAGGATGGTATCAGGTGGGTGGTCTTAATGGAGAAGGTTCTCTCTTCCAACACCAGGTAGCCTGGCTCATCCTGACCTTGGATCCCACACAGAGCCTGCCAGGTGGGTCTAGCCTTGTTCTGGAACCTGGAGGAAGTGTAAGGATGGGAAACAGTCTGGCCTTGGTTCTGACAGGTGGAGAAAAATCCTTGCTAGAGGTGTCCACAGTGAAGTTGCTACCAAAGAGAAATCAAATATCCTGCATGTTTCTCAATTTCATCAAAGGGAATTAGAATAAAATATGGGCATCAGCTAGGGAAAAAAATGGAAGTGAATAGTCTTTATAAATTCTCAGGAAGCGTAGCGATGGTTTAAAAATATTTTACCTGAAGCCAAAGGAAAAGGTTGGTATTGGATAAAGGGACTGGATACAGGAAGGCAGCTTCTGCACAGCTTCTTGGGACCATGTGATGAAGCCAACTGAGGCCTGTGTTCAAAACAGATCTGGGATCTTGAAAGAAACAAAAATAAGTGTGTTGCCAAGTCACAAACTTTGAACTTGTTTACAAGAAAACCTGTAAACATAAAACAAGTGAGACAGAGTCCCAGCCATGGTAGCGAATCAGCTGACAGAAGAGGTAAATAAAAAATGAAACCCAGCAACAACAGCAAAAATAATGAAAAACAAGAAAACCCCTAGTCTGCTGAAGGAAAAAGTGATATGAAGGTGGTGATAACAGAGTTCTGACTTCTGATCATTTTCTAGGACAAGAAAAATTAGCAATGGAGAGCTCTGGACAAAACAGAGCCAAGATGGAAAACTGAGGCTTCTTCTGTGATTAAGAAGAGACAGATATATGTTCAGGAGTGGGACTGCTGGATCATATGGTGGTTCTATTTTTAGTTTTCTGAGGAATCGCCATACTGTTTTCTGCAGTGGCTGCACCAGCTTATATTCCCACTAACAGTGCAGGAAGGTTCCCTTTTCCATCTTGACAAAACTATAATTCAAAAAGATATATGCACCACTATTTCATAGCAGTGCTATTCACAGTAGCCAAGACATGGTAACAACTGAAATGTCCATTGACAGATGAATGAATAAAGAAGATGTGGTATATATATACAATGGGATACTACTCAGCCATAAAAGTGAATGAAATAATGCCATTTACAGCAACATGGATGCAACTAGAGATTATCATACTAAGTAAAGTAAGTCAGAAAGAGAAAGACAAACACCATATGATATCACATATGCAGAATCTAAAATATGGCCCTATCTATGAAACAGAAACAGAGTCACAGACGTAGAGAACAGACTGGTGGTTGCCAAGGGGGATGGAGTTAGGGGAGGGATGGAGTGGGAGGTTGGGGTTAGCAGGTTGTAAGCTTTTAGATGTAGGATAGGTAAACAACAAGGTCCTAGTGTATAGCACAAGGAACTATATTCAAGACCCTATGATAAACCATAATGAAAAAGAATATTAAAAAAGAATGTATATATAGGTATACCTGAATCACTTTGCTGTACAGCAGTAATTAACACAACATTGTAAATCAACTATACTTCAATTTTAAAAAAAGAAAGAAAAAAAGAAGAGATGGGCCACCTATGGGTGAGAGAGGGAATCACAGCTGCCTTTGGAGAACAAGCACATGCCCATCCTTCATGTCAGCTGAACTGAGAGTTGTGGTTTAATGTCCAGGAAGCCTTTGAGCGTTTGACTCAAGCAGAGATTCAGGATGACCATAAAGGAAGATCTGATTAACACATTTTCCCCTAAAATATACAAAATGATAGTGGTTTGTTTGTGTTGCTTCATCTAAAATATTGTCATGAAGCAGCATCTTTTTGACTGATAGGAAGTAGAAAAGTCATGATGCTACATCTACAGGAGCTTGAACCTCTAACACACTCGAATGCTGGGTGCATTGGATACTTGGCAGTTTGTTTGGGTGACGGAAACAAAACCATTAAATATCATCTGCTAGAAGCATGATTAAATGGCCTGTTTCCTGACATTTCCTGATGAAAATATTGTATTTCAGCTCTGACGTGAATTTTTCAATAATAGAGCACTAGACTGTTAGTAAACTTGGCTCACTGAAAACATTCCCCATTTAAAGATTTTTTTTGATTTGGGTTCAGCTTTTTTTAAAATGGGCCATCTTATAAAACTTCTGATGCCTTAGCTAAATATTGTCAGATTGGAAAGAAGCTATAACAAACATGTGTGAAGGAGTTGAAATAGCATCATTGGTTTAAAACATAGTCAGTGTGACTTAAATGTAAATGTAATTTAAAATACAAACAATGGTGAAACGACCCTCCACCTCCTCTCAAATAAAGCAAATCAAACACAAGGTCAGTGTTAATAGAAAAAAGCACTTGCACTGGGTGCATGAGTTCTCACTGTATTTTGTTTTTTAAACCATGCATGTATGTTATATAAACTCTTTTTTGCTATTTTTCACAGGAAAAGAGTTTACAAAATTAACTTGTTGGAACTGCCAGCTAAACCTCCCTCCTATACATGCATGTACACACGCACACATTTAGTTAGTATGAGTCAAATCCTCATAAAATTGCTAGTTTGGGCCTCGACGATTTGAATGACACAGAGAGTCAGGAAAATAATTGGAGAGAAACCAGCACGATGACGGAACTCTGAGGCACTGGCATCCATTGTGTAACCTGGAGAAGACAAGGACCCTGTTGATTTAATAGTAGTCTCCTAGTTTATGGAGGGTTTTTATGCAGAAGATGGTGTCCAGCTGTTTTTCATTTCTAGTGAAGACAGAGAAAAAAAAAAACAAAAAACCAGAGGGGCCGGAATTGCATCAGGGGAGATTAGAGTTGGAGATGGAGGAGCAGGTCCTGGTTGAAAGGTTGTGAGACATTGGAACGAACAACCAGTGAAAGATTATGAAATCCCCTTCTTTGGAATTCTTAAATGAATGTGATCTACGTGAATCAGCGTGGTGGATTGGTTTAGTTATCTGCCTGGGACGGCTGAGCCGAGGGTTTCCGTGGGCCAAGTCCCCCTGGGGCGCCCTGACTCTGCTGCGTTGAGTGTATTGCATGTGGCAGGGAACCCAGTGCGTGGAGCCAGAAGCCTGCTGCCTCGTGGCGAAGCTGCTGGTCTCTGTGCTGCATAAGCCGACACTTCACGATCCTGTCGACTCAAATGGCTCCTGAGTCATTTAGAATCGTTCTGACTGCCAACTGCCACCTTGAAATAGGAAAGGTATTTTAAACAAACCCTCCAGGACATGCAGGCCGAGGGTGTATTTGCAGTGCTCATAATGCACGGTCGCCGGATACCTTGTAGAGGCAACTGAAAACTATTCACAAAGCAGGAACCCTCGTGGAAAAGAGGTGTGGGAAGTGGGAGGACTTGGACATTAAACTTATCTCCTCTCTTTCTCTTTCTAAAACATTTTTTTGACATAGAAGCTACATATTCTTGATAACCAGATCTCTCTCTCTCTCTCTTTCATTTTTCTTTCTTGAGTTCTTTCAAGTTTTTTTTTTTTAACATAAAAACAAAATATTTAAAGTATGACAATTAGGTCTCATGGATGCTGAGAGGTAAACCCAGAGAATTTGAAGGAGGCAATTAACTTTTTTGTATTAAAAAAATAAAAGCCCAGAGCTTTGCTTTCCTTATAAAAGGATACTTTTTACTTGTGTCTGTTTTAAATATATCTCTTAAGGTGATGAAACAACCCAGGGAACAGAGCTGTATGTGAAGAGATTTGTGTGGAAAGGGGGACTTTAAAAACTTTTTTTTTTTTCATCTTCCCGAAGCAGCCCAGCCTCGTACTTCAAAAGAGCTGAGCAGAACTTCTACCTAAGGGACGCCTTGCCTCCCTGCCGGCGGGCTTGGTTTCCATACCATGGTTTTTCTGGAAATGTCCTCTTTCCATACGCTACCTCCGAGTCACGCCTCATTAAGAGTGATGATTATGACCTCAGGATGTTCGGATGCTGCTGAGAATCGGGAGGATATTTTGAGCCCTGGAATTCGGGCTCTGCCACATGTTTGGATTAACAACCAGTTAAACCTTGCTAAGGCAATATTTTTCTATGCAGTTAGTTTTTATACCAAACAAGGTTTGTAGTAATTGGATGCCCTACTTGAGCAAAACTGTTTACCAGAAAATAAATCACTCCTGGCATTAAGAAAACACAAGCCCGGGGATTCGCCAGCCCAGCCTCATCCCCTTCATTTCTCATAAACCTAGCCCCAGACGTGCATTCTCATCTACGATGACTTATGCTTTGAATTGTGGTCTCTTTATTTCCATGCCCATTATAATGCTTACCTAAACATTTCCCTCTGTTTAGCTGTGGTGCTTCTGGTAATGACTTCTACTTGACTGCTGGGAAGCATTTGCCAGCCTTTAGCAAGCCCTATGGAAAAAAAGAGAGAGAGGGAGAGAGGGAAGGAGGGAAGGAGGGAAGAAGGGAGGAAGGAAGGAGGTAGGGGGAGGGTGAGGGAGGGGGAGAGAGAGGGAGAGAAAGATTGATTGAGGAAGGACGGGGAGAAAGGGAAGGAGGGAGAGCAGAAAAGAGGCAGACTTTTTCCCTAAGTGGGCATAGAATTATAGAGAATTAGAACTTGAAGCAATGTCAGGCTTATCTAATTTCACCTTTGTGATTTGCAGGTGAGATCTATAGGAGCGTGACTGACTCCAGGTACCAAAGCAGGCAGAAAGGTGGGATGTGAAGGCAGGTCTGCCAACTCCTGTTGATCTTTGCCCTGCACTGAAATTTCTTCTCTCCTCTGGTAGTTTTCTTTTCCACCGGAGATCCTGGATGCCTAAATAAGAGGTTAGAAAAACAAGATACGGTTGGCCAGGTGCTCTTGGGAAGAAAGAACGGAACTAAGCTGAAGTCGCCATTCTTTCCATGATGGTAACCAAGAGAGTCAGCGGGTTCCAGGGAGCAGCCTCACACTGCTGATACAGGGCTCTGCCTCCTATGAACGGTCCTGTCCAAATGCTGGTGGTCACTTAACACCAGTCAAAGCCATGTTGCAAGAAGCTGTTAGTTATGCAAATGTCAGGGCAAAACCAGAAAATGATCCAAACATATGAGTTTGTCAGATTTTGAGGATTTTCTTGAATTCTTATAAAAACTGGAAGAATGCCCATCCCTGAGTAATGATTCATTTATTCTACTGACCTCAAGTCAGAGGTAGTAGCTCTAATCATTTGGAATAAATCTAATTGGCTTTCTACCACTAGGAAGGCCCGATCCTAGTCAATTCTGTTCATAAACCATAAATACCATACAAGGGAAAAGACACCCAAAAATAACCCACAAGATTTAGAACCAGCTCCCCCATCACTGCTTCCATCTGACTTTTGCATATTGGAATATTTTTGGAGCATTTGCTACTCATGTGTATTTTTGACAGTAGGTGCAAACTCATGGGTTTTGAGAATCCAAAAATGAGTTGTTGAGCATGTGAAGACTTAGTCGTTAATGAAATAATTTTTTTTTCTTCCAAGTAGACTTTTTCCTTCGCTTTCTCTGAGTACTGTGATTTGTCAGAGAGACTGGGGTCATGAACATAACTTCAAGGGAGTTCCCCTGGTTCACTCGTTTCAGTGATAAAGCCATTCACATGGAACCACATTGAACTTGGATTCTAGCATTGAAACCACTTCTTTAGGCCTAATTTGCATAGGCTAGAAATATCTTGAGAGCTGGGGCAAGATTTTTCAACCGACCACATTATGTAGCATTTTTCTTTGCAAATACAGTGGATGAAGGAACCCATAAACGAATGAAGCCCAGGATGAATCACTTCATAGCACAATATGATGTAGATGTTTCTATGCACATAACCATTCAGCAGTGATTCCTGGGTCCTTGCCGTGCGTAACGCACTGTGAGAGGCGCAGAGTGAGACAGACACAGACACATAGCGGATGGTTTCTGCCCTCAGGGAGCGTACACACGCACAGGTCAGGTCCACAGTGCTCAACCTCTCCCTCTAGGTGACATGGTGGATCAGGGCAGCAGTGGGGACGGGGGCACTCACCATCCTCCCCAGTGACCCCCCGTCACTCGTAAGTGGTCCTGCTTCCTCTCTCTTCTCCCCGCAGGCTTTCCTCCACCCCCTCTCTCTCCCTTTTTGCCCGCTTCTGATGTCAAGGCACCTGGCTGGAGGACCAGTGCTGATGGGTGGGATTCTTCTTCATCTATTTGACAGTTACGGACTGTTATTAAGGGAAACCTGTATAAAATTTCAGTTTTTGTAGGTCAGAAACAGTCAGTTATCACTAAGTTCATATGATTCAATCAAATATTTAACACATTTGTATGAAGTAGATAATCAGTGAGATGTGGAAGTGTTTTAGATATGAAAGTGTTTTAGATATGGAAGTGTTTTAGATTTTTCCTACAAGTCCTCTCTCTAGGACCCTCCCTCAGCCAGACAGGCCCAGTGTCAGAGGTGGAGAGTTTTGGGTGGACTGTGCTTCCGGGAGGGGAGAGTTGATGAGGTTTGTTCATTCCAGCTGAGGTAACCTCAGATGGAGGGATGCTTTTGGTGTGAAGAGTATTTTGAAAACTCTGTTTGCCAAAATAATCTGATTCAGATAATTACATAGTAAGAATTTAAAAGTAAAAACAACTATATGAAAAGGTCTGAGAGCTCAAAACGACGTGACTTAGTGAGCCCCTGTTTTTCCTGTAATCTCTCCTGTTTCACTCATAGTGCTGGCTTGAAAACCTACTGACTTCATTTGAATTTGAAAACATCCAATTTAAAAAATAACTCAGGCATTACCATTCTTGCTTTGAAGATGAAGAAGCTGAGATGGTGACTATAATTAATAAACTGTATCGCACACTTGAAATTTGCTAAGAGAATCAATCTTAAAATCCCTTATCACCAGAAAAAAATTTTTGTTACTATGTATGGTGATGGGTGTTAACTATATCTATTGTGAGGATCATTTTATAACATACACAAATATTGAATTCATTATGTTGTATACCTGAAACTAATATAATGTTATATGTTAATTACACATCAATAAAAAAATTACTTTGTCAAAAAAAATAAACACACACACAAAACCTCAGGTAATATATGATCATGTAGATATTAAACCAAAAGAAAAAAAAAACTGAAGAGAAAGAGTAAGGGTAGGGGGAGAAGGAAAAGAAGAAGAAAAGAAAAAAAACATTAAACCTCCACAAACACAGTCTAGAGAGAGCTGATTTTCATGTTTTGGTGACGATTCTTCTAGACTTTTTTCCAAACAGGTAATGCTTTGAAAATGCAGATATTCTGGGGAGGTGGAGGGGAAACTATTAATCACTTAAAATTTACTGCAGATTAAAGATAGTAAATGCTTCCAGAACTGAAAGTGACTTGAAAAATATTTTAGACTCGTCCGCAACCAGAGGTGATTTTACCCCTCAGAGGATGTCTGGTGTGTCTGAAAACACGTTTGGTTGTCACAGCTTAGGGCTGCTCCTGGCATCAAGAGAGCTACCCATCCTGCTAGTGCACAGGACAGACCCCAACAACAAAGAATAATTAGCCCCAGCGTCAGTAGGTGAGAAAGCCTGTTTTGAACAGTTCCCTTGTTTCCAGAGTTGGAAGATAATTTACACAAAGTCACTCAGTCAACAGTAGGAGAGGGATGAGAACACTTGCCTCCTGACTTTGAGTCCAGGGCTTTTTTTCACTGCACGGGAATGAAAGGCTTTTCTTCCAGTATCTTCTATTCAACATCTTTCTTCCACTATCTTTCTTCTAATATCACCAGCAATGTGAGTTAATAGAAATCTTGATAGCTAATGGGGGACCCAGGAAAATGTGAGGGGGTAACAATGGAGGTCTGGGAGGAGAGACAGATCCTGTTAGTGGCAGGTGAGAACCTGCAAACAGGAGAAATGAAATAGCAGAGAGCACAGGGAGGGTGATGGAAGCCAGTTCTAGAAGAAGCACAAAAAGAGCAGTGAGGATAGATTCTCCCCAAATATTGCTTGCTTTGCAGTTTTGTATGGATATTTTTAAGGTGACTAACCTGTCCCTGTTTGCTTGGGACTGTCCTGGTTTTAAATCTAAAAATTCCCATGTTCTGGGAATCCCCTTTCTTCTGGGCACACCAGAACCATCTGTCACATGATTTCCCATCCCCTCACATGAAAAGATCTGATCAAAGTGATTCTGCCACATTGCATATTAGTTTGGTGAATTGGAGAAAATTTGGTGAAGGGAACCAAGGACCTCTCCGTACATTTTTGCAACTTCCTGTGACTATACAAGTATTTCAAAATACAAATTTAAGAATAGATTATTAAATGTGACATGAAGGCATAACTAACCTCTCAGTTGAAACTTCAGGGCGATTTCATGGGGCCAAATGGAACACCCAGAGTAGAAAGTTCTTTCTGAGTGTCAACACCGTGGGCCACAACTTTATGGGATCTGTGAAAAGGGCAGTGAGGGGACACTGGCGACGCTACAGATGGTGTGGTTGGCACTTAAGTATTGTCATGCAGTCACTTAATCTTGAAGTAAGCCACATCTCCTTGTGATGCAAATAGTGTTGTTTGGGGAATAAGCAAGGGACAATGATTTATAGGAGAGAAAAATCACAGGAGAAGCTTCCATCAAGGGAGTTGTTTGTTCATTCATTCTCATACCCAACTGTCTGCTAAGTGATAAAAGTTGCATTGGGAGCACTTCTCATCCCTCCAAAGGGTTTTGGTTTGGAGGCTGAAAGAAAAGCATCGAGCAAAAATGCCCCATTTTAACGATGTAAAATTTACTTTTTCATCAGAAGAAAGGAACAATAGTTGAATACCTTCTGTGTTCAAGTCATTGCGTTTTAAGCTAGCTCAGCATCTATGTCTTCAAGCAGATAAAACTTCTGCACTTTACAGAAGTCCTGGGGTTTTCAGTGTATAGACATTGTTAAAAACATGTTTTAATTTAATGGACATTCCATTTTTTTAATATATTTATTTATTTATTTATTTGTTTTATTGGCTGTGTTGGGTCTTTTTTGCTGTGCGCGGGCTTTCCTTTTAGTTGAGATGAGCGGGGGCTACTCTTTGTGATGCGCGGGCTCCTCATTGCCGTGACTTCTCTTGTTGCGGAGCATGGGCTCTAGGAGTGTGGGCTTCAGTAGTTGCAGCACATGGGCTCAATAGCTGTGGCTCATGGGCTCTAAAGCACAGGCTCAATATTTGTGGCACACAGACTTAGTTGCTCCACGGCATGTGGGATCTTCCTGGAGCAGGGATCGAACCTGCGTCCCTGCATTGGCAGGCAGATTCTCAACCACTGCGTCACTTAGGAAGCCCTGGAAGTTCCATTTTTTAAAGAAGGACATCCACAAATTGAAACACATCAAGTAAAAAGTCTCCCTGATGGGTTTGGGAGCCTGAGCATGGGGAGGAAATGTTTGACCAGAAGACTTCCCAAAGCACTCCAAATTTCTTAGCTTTTGGGGTTAAATTTTGGAGAAATTGTGTTTAATTTTCCACTGGGGGTGGAAGACACATGACTCTTCTGCATAACCAGGGAAGGTACTATTCTACAGGGTTTGATTTTAGCCTTGCTCTTAGAAGTGTCCTGTCCTCTTTGCCCAAGGACTATAATTGCATTCCCAGGGTTAGAGGGCCTTTCATTTTGCTGTTACAGGTCATCCTTCCTGAGAGCAGGAACTCTTGAGATGACTTCTTTTTTAGCTTCAAATGAATGCTAATCTATGCTTTGCCAAAAGCAGAAGCAAAGTACAGCAGGCAGCAGGCCATAGCAAGCGGGTCAGGAGAGAAACGGAGTCAGGAAACAGATGGTAATGGGGGAAAGGAGGAAGGAAAGCATAAATATGCTAAAACGGGAAGCGGAAGCAGAACGGCTCTGACTTCCTGCCTGTGGTCAGGAAGTCAGAGCCGCCATCTTGTTTTTAGGTGAGTCCGCCTCTAGCGTTTTGTCTTTAGTCTTTAGCAAAGAGGATAGGGCTGGAAGAATCACTGGAGGGGGGAGCTTTTAAGAAATACCTGCTCCCAAGTCCCACCTCCAGAGATTCTGAGACCATTAGTCCCAAATAGGATTCAAGCTTTGGTATATCCTTGAAGCTCTGCAGGTGAAAGCCATTGTTGAGAACCATTAGCACAACCTCCCCGAAGTATTATGGACGGTGAAATCAATTCCAAGAAACGTTAGGCAACTGATAGAGGTCCACACAGCCAGACCCAGAGGTGGATCTAGCACTCAGGTCTCCTACTCTCCATGGAAAAATTTCCTGATAATGCAAGTTGAATTCCCCCACACATCAGGGACAAGGCCAAGCATGCTACAGATGTCAGAGAAGTACTTTTTCCCCTAATAGATTTCTTTTTTTTTTAAACACCTGACATGGGGCCTGGCACATAGCAGCACTTAATAAATATTTGCTGAATGAAGGTGCATGGCACATAAAATTTTCCTTCCCACCTCCACCAGAAGCATTACAGTAACATGTTCAAAGGTGCTAAAGCGAAATGGAAATGACTTTCACATTCAGTCCCTTTCTTCCTGACCACTGGTTACCTTTTTGTGACTCAACCTACGAGCCTATGATTGAGTAGGTCATAGAATTCAAGGGGATTTCCATTCAAGTAATGAAGCAGCAGTTGGCTTTTCAGCTTCAAATTCTTTCCCTTGTTAGAGAAAGTGAAACATTATCTTGAGTAGGGTCAGCTATTTAAATCCTGCTGAATGGTTTTTCAATAGAAGTGATTGAACAAAAAACCATCTTTTTAAAAAATAATTTTTGGGAAGAATTTGTTCCATTCTGTCTTGTGTTTCACTCTAAACAATTTTTTTAGCAAAAATGATTCTGCATGCCATAAATGTGTGGTGAGTGCCTCCCAGCCATATTTCCACACAGACCACAGGTCTTTGCCAATTTTTGTGTGTGTAGAGACCCCACGGATGATAGCCCAGAACTGAAAGCCTATCGAATGCTACTAATGTCTTAAAATCACCTTTAGTGGGTTTAGAGAGAAATCAACCCAGGGCCTCTGGTCTCTCTTCTTTACTGCGATTATTGATGATGCAAGACAAAGCCTTCTTCGTATTGGACTGGAAGCTTTCGAGGGCAGAGATCAGGTCTGTTTTCCACTTTTATATCCTTCACACATGATAAATCCTCTACACCATGCATTCTTCATAGAGGTGACAATGCCCCCAAGGGGTGAAAGTGATTCTCGGGGGGAGGGCAAAGAAAATGTCTTGGAAATGGTTTATGGCCCTTCAAAGGGCCACAGTACATGAAGAGATACACAGTATATTGGTGGTATTAAATTTTCATGGGGAGATTGGGCGAATATTTTCTAAAAAGTCTCCTTAAGGGGAGTCATGATGAGAAAGAGGTTGGGAAACCCTGCTCTAAACATATTTACTGAATGAATGAATGAATGTAGTGTGGGGCTGGAGGCAACGAATATTCCTGGAAAATTGCTAAGAGATGGTGCTTCATGGCTCTGTTTTCTAGAGCTGGACAACTAAGGCCATGGCATTTTGACTTCCGTTGGACCTGTTCTCCCTGTTTCTCATCATCATTTTGATTTGAGATTTGAAGTTAAACCATGGACACCAGGGATGTCTCCTTGACCATTTGCCTATTTGAGTGTAAAAATGGAGGCATTCAATCTGTGGGAATCACCTGAAGGTCAAAAATCTGGGTACCATGAAAGTAGCAGCAGCAATAAATAAAGCAAAGCAGTTTAATTGGGACAGACCCACTAACTCTCACTTACAGAGTATCTGTTCAGCTGTGTGTTACCTACAGTTATGGCTCCACGAGTTACCAGCTTGTGTTAAGACGAATCTCAGGTTCCTCATTTCTAAAGTGGGGACAAGATGGGTACCATAGCCACATCATAGGGTTCTTGGTGGTATCAAATGAGACCATAGGTGTGGACAAACATTCTAAACTGTAAAATATTAATTTGTGGGTGTTACTATTATCCTGATGATTGAAATATTATTAGGAATTGATTCTTTATGAAGAAACAAGGGAATATTTGAAGGAATAAGATCTTCCCATGCCCAGGGCAGTCAGCAGTCCCTGGAAGACCCCACGTGGCCCTACTTGAATGTGGGGGTGGGGGGAGGTGAGAAATGAGATCTCTGATGGAGCAGTGATCTCTCAGAAATGACGGGGCCACAAGGAGAATGGCTAGCAGGCTCTGCCACAAGGGACAAGGTACCTAAATATTAATCTTCCCTAGTGCATCCCAGAAGTTAAACCATTATAGGATGGTCCCCTTGAAAGCATTCCCAGTTCTGAATCTTGCCACCCACCCACCCTCCTCTCTATCTCCATCTTTGGGTCTCTGCTTCTTTGCAAGAGCACCTCCTTCTTTTCCACTCTCACCGTGTAAATTCTAGGTTTGAGGAGGTGCCACTCCACCTGGGAGGAGTTTCTCTCACCCAAGGATCCAGCCCTTACCCTCCAGGAGTTTTCCCCTAAATTGGAGTTCTTTAATCTGGAATAATCTGCCATCTTTGGTGGTCCCTGAGGGGCGACTGGGACAGTAAAACATTCCATGGTGGTCTTTGACATCCAGAGACCTTCAGATGAATCCACTGGGGATGTGGGCACAATTGATCTGGTCCCCACAGAGCTTTCCAGGTCAAGGTAAGGGACAGTTACACATTCTTATTTTTTCAGGTTTCTGAAGTATCGTTGGAACAGACACACACACACACACACACACACCCCTTCTGAGGACAAAGATAAATTTTCATAGAAATTCCGATTTCAACCCATGAAGAGGGGCAGAAACACTTTCCTAATCACCGGCACTTGGCAGACTGCTTCTCCCATAGTAGAATCAGTGATTCAAGGTTTAACACACAGTAGTGTTGGTTGTTAGTTGGTTTTTTTCATTCTTCTTTGACTTTTAAAAGCACTCTCAAACTTCTTGAGAATAAGAAATGGGAAGCATTGGAATTACCGTTTGCTATCCTAGGCACATGCCCTCCCCCTGCCCAATCCCTGCAGGGGGTGGGAAGAATTTCATTCTTCTGCTTCAGACTTCCTTCCACTATGCTTCATCCTGTCATGCTTATTGTGCCTCAGTACCTTTGTCTATCTTGTTCCCCTGACTAGGAATGCCCTTGAATGATTTCTTTTTCACTTTTCAATACCTGACTTAAGTCTGATTCTCTCTGTAAAACTTTCCCTGGGTTCTCTGGCCCGTGCTGTCCTATTTCTCTGACCTTCCATTAATATTCCACAAAGTTGAAAAAAAAAATCATTCTATGTATTTTTCTCTGTTGCCAATGTTGTGTTTGCAGATACACATAGTAAGTGCTTTATGCATATTTATTGGCTGAAGGAATGTTAGTGAATGGCTAGAAGTAAGAGAACAGTCCTGGGTGATTGATGAGAGATGGTTTTCTTAAAGCTTGTCGGGATCAAGGAAATGATCATATGTTCTCTTTATTCTCACTAGTTGGGCAACCTTAAGCAACTTACTTAACTTTTTTTTTAAGATTTATTTTATTATTTTATTTATTTTTGACTGCCTTGAGTCTTCGTTGTTGCGCACAGGCTTTCTCTAGTTGCAGTGAGCAGGGGCTACTCTTTGTTGTGGTGTGTGGGCTTCTCATGGTGGTGGCGCCTCTTGTTGCAGAGCACAGGCTTCTAGGCATGTGGGCTTCAGTAGTTGTGCCACACGGGCTCAGTAGTTGTGGCTTGCAGGCTTAGTTGCGCCTTGGCATGTGCGATCTTCCCAGTCCAGGGCTCGAACCCATGCCCCCTGTATTGGCAGGCGGATTCTTAACCACTGCACCACCAGGGAAGCCCCAACTTACTTAACTTCTGAAAATTTCAGTTTATCAGTGTATGAAACAGGTAATGACAACCACTTTATTCATTTTCCAGAAGAATCAAAAATAAGATAGGAAAAGTGGCCCGCTCAGTGCCTCACACGTAGTAGGTGCTCAGGAAATAGTAACTGCCATTGCTACTGTTGTTATTGTTGTTGTTTTCTACAGTACCTGGTACAGTGGGGGGTATGTTGATTAGTTCAGGGGGCAGGAAATCAATGGGGGGAAATACTTTAGAGGAGAAACAAGAAGACCCAGTAAGAGTCCACATCTGAGCACTGTAGCCCAAGCCAGGCAGAAGTGAAAACTTTCCCACTGCATTTCCTGGACTGGTGTGCAGTGTTTCACCCATATAGCTCAGACTACGTGAGGAGTGTGATAAACCAGGACTCTGAATAGTGCCTTTCATGAGACGGCTCAGATAAAAATCTTACCATTCAATTTTTTATTTACAACTTCGAAATCCTAGATTGGTTGACATTGGCTCAAACCTTGAAACCAACTAATGGGAAGGAAAATCTGTTATTGATTTACTGGCTTTCTCTCTCTCTCGCTCTCTTTCTCTCCTTTTTTTTCCTCTGAGCATGGACCAAAATTCTCTCCAAAACAAGTACTGGGGGCCTCACAGTCCTTGGGAACTGATGGGGGAGGTGTGGGATGGCAGGCATTTACATCTCATTGCTGGCTCATAGGGGTGTGTCCCCTCTTCAAACATTCAGTTTCTGGCAAACCAGCCTTCTTCCCCATCCCCAGGGAAGCCCTTGCCCAGCAGAGGGTCCTATAAACAGGACTCAGCAAACTTGGATTCTGTTCTGGCTGGGCTCTCTCCATCACTCCTCCCACCATGTATACACATCTTAGCAGACGCCTTCCCTGGACAGTCTCCTGCCTTTGCAATCCCTTCCTGGGGGGGGAGGGTTTAGAGGTGGAATATTCCAATCAAGTAGGTAAAGTAACAGGAGAAAGAAAGACCTGAATCTAACCATACAGGGAGCCTCACACTCCATATTAGGGCTACGCCTGATACAGGGCCACAGCAAAGGAACGATGGTAATTTTTAAAAATTCATTTTAATTGTAGTATAGTTGATTTACAATGTTGTGTTAGTTTCTGCTGTACAGCAAAGTGACTCAGTTATACACATACATATACGCACTCTTTTCTAGCTTCTTTTCCCATAAGGTCATTACAGAGTATTGAGTAGATTTCCCTGTGCTATACAGTAGGTCCTTATTAGTTGTCTATTTTATGTGCAGTAGTGTGGATATGTCAATCCCAATCTCCCAATTTATCCCTGCCCACCTTTCCCCCTTGGTAACCGTAAGTTTGTTTTCTACATCTGTGAGGAATGATGTTAATTAAATGAGTGCCAGATACCCAGCTAGGTACTCATGTGTTCTCTTACTGATTTTTCATAGCGATCCTGGGTAGTGGAACTTATTATCCAGAATAAATTAGGCTCAGAGAGCCTAAGCGACTCGTGCAATATCACAAGACTGATAAGTAGTGAGGCCAAGCAAAGCATTTCCCCCGGGCTTCACCATCCTTCATTGGGAGGTTTTTCCTGGGCTCCCTGGCCTCACTGGAGATTTACAGGTCACAGTGGGGAAATGTGTTCAAAGAAGCTGATGATGGAACACTGGCTCAGGAGGCAAAGCCCTGGGTCCGGCTCCTGCACTGCCAATCCTTTAAAAGATACCCAGCCTCCATCCCGCTGTATCTTATTTGAGAAGTTGTTGCAGGACCAACAAGAGGTGGGGGAAGAACTCCCCTACTCCCAAAAGGAAAAGTAACAAGGATTGTGTGGTCATCTCTAATCCACACCAGGTCTTACTGTTCCCTGAGGGGTCTGGAGAGCTGAGATTTTCCCTGGACCTCCTCTTCCTGCTGTGCTTTGTGCTTTTGAAAACACCTCGGCAAATATTCTTTCATTGGATTCTCTTTTCTAAACACAGACACTGGAAAGAGTCTTCTCAAACTCAAGTCAGATTATGTCATTCCTCTGTTCCAAACCCTCCAGTGACTCCCATATCACTCAGAGCCCAAGTCAAAGGTCTTACAAGGCCCTACCCTATCTGGTCCTGCTTCCCTGGGACCTCAGAGTGACCGCTCATCCGAGGTGCTCTGCTCCAACCACTACAGCCTCATCATCTTTGAACTGCAGGCTCACCCTTGCTCCAGGGCCTTTGTACCTGCTGTTCCCATCACCTGGAATCCTCTTTCCCCAAATATTCCCTGGACTCACTGCCTTAACGCCTTTGTGTCCAAGTTCCAATTGAAGCCTCTTAGAGATGCCCTCACCAATCACTGCCCGGCACTTCCCATCCCCCTTTTCTGCTTTACTTTTCACGAAAGCACTTAACACCATTAGGAATTCTGTATGCCTGGCTTATTTCCTTATTTCTCTGCTTCCCCCAGTGGAACAGCAAGGGGAGAAAGACTTGCCTGTTTCGTTTATGACCACATCCTCCCCTCCCCAGGGACTACAATGATGCCTGGTCCCCTGGCCCTTAGCAATGATCCATTAATATTTAGAATGAGATCATGGATAAAAGCACAAATTCTCTTAGCAATGATATTTATTGGTCAGGGTAACTACTGTGTTTTAAGCTTTGCAGATGAAGAAGCAGAAGCCCAGAAGTTTCCGTGACTGGTCTGAAGTCACGCATGTAATGGCACAGCCAGCATTAGAACCCAGCTGCCGTGACCTGCCGCCTTGGGTCTGTTGGGCCACAACTCGCCGAGTACCCCTGTGGCTATTTTCATGCAGAGACGTGAATGGCTCTGTTACGGGTTCAGGACAGGCCCAATCCACAGACATATGCTAAGAGGGTACCACATGGCTGTCATTTCCTGGACAGAGAAATATGCACCTCTGCCAGCTGGTTTCAGAGCGGTAGTAATTACGAAAGTCTGGAGGGAAGTGAGAAAAAGCATCAGGGACGTTTAACAACCTTCACTGACCTGCAAATTATTATTTACAGTAACATAGAGCATTTCCTCTGTGGAGGCAAGGACATGGAACATATTATACATTTTTTTAATTTTTTTTCAAATAAACCTGAATCCCCACAGGGCTTTCTGGAAGCAGACAGAGAACAGAAAGGGTGACTGGGCAGGTCAGAATGGCCTTATCCTTAGGAGACGAAAGGAGTGAACGCTTGCTCTTTTTATTGAATTCCTCCCAGAAAGTCTATCAAGATGGTATTAAAAAATCTGAGAATCACACTGTAAACCCTTGAGTGGCTGGGGTGGGTCTTATTCAATGGGCATCTCCTGCTGGTTGAGGGCATTGCTTGGAGATGGCAGATCTGGTGAAGTGTGTCGGGATTGACTGCCAGGGTGAGAGGGCGAGGGGTGGAGGGCTTTGATTCTGGTCTCTTCCAACCTTGTCCTCAGGGCATTGACCTTTCTTGGCCTGCGACTGCCCAAGCTGAAACACCTCCACTGACAGGGAGCTCATTACCTACCACAGCAGCCCTTTTCCTCTTAAGACAGCCTCTGTTCAGACACCGTCTGCCTCCCGTATGACCTACCTTTCAATTTTAGTTCCATGCTCTGGAGTGACAGAGAATAAATCTACCATGTTAATATCAGATAAGCGCTCTTACACACGAGCAACAAGTTCTTATTGCCTCACTGGCTCTAAATGGTAGAACTTGGCAATTAGCAATTCTTGAAAGCAGGAGTGACTTGACAGTCCTCCCAGGGCATGTGTGTGTGTGTGTGTGTGTGTGTGTGTGTGTGTGTGTGTGGTAGGGGATGGGGACGGTCCTTCTGGTGTGAGGGCACAGAGCATGGCATTGGAGTCAAGCTGTCTGTGCTCCTGGCTCTGTCACACAGCTGTGTCACTTGGGTGTAACACTGAGCCCTGTGGTGCCTCAGTTTCTCCATCTGTAAAATGGAAATAATAATAGTGACTCCCTCATAGGATTGTTGGAAGGGTTAAATGAGCCCGTGATACATCAGCACGGTGCCTACCTAGCGCATAGCGAGTGTTTGATCCTGTGTGCTCTTACGTGCTGTCATCGAGCATCCTTTGGGAGGATGCTGTTTCTCCCTGATATAATGGGAAGAAGAAACCTGGAAGGCTGGTGGAATAGTCCTCAGTGCCTCCCCATCAGTGCTTCTCTGTTTCTTTCTCTTTCTTCTCCATTCACTCCTAGGTCCCTTGCCAGAGGTCTAGTCCCAAGAGACTATACTTTCAATTGGACAATTCCCCTTCCATTCGTGGCCGGGGACCCTTGCACTGTCACAGAGGATCAGAGAAATCCAAAATCCTTCAAGGTCCAAAGGAATGAAACCGAAGGTGACATCTCGGTGTCATGAGTGAGAAAGATATTTGGGGGATAACTAAACGTCTTCCTGGTACCCCCTCATACCCCAAGCCCATAAACTCACCTACTTAGAGTGTTGGTTGAATGTGTCAGTGGAATCACAGTTTCCTGCCAAATGTGTTCAACTTGACATCCTCCACCTCCCTAAGCTCATGACGAGCCCTTCGATACAGCCAGGCCTGAACATTAGAATGAACTGATACATCACATGCATGATAAGAAGAAAACACGATTGACAAATAGTACTAATGTTCCCAATGTTGGATGGGTTCAAAAGAAATATAAATAGGGAGCTATATTTAATATCTTAAAATAACCTATAATGGAAAAGAATCTAAAATATGTATATGCGTATATATATATTCTTCTTTCAGATTCTTTGTGTATGTAACTGAATCACTTTTCTGTACACCTGAAACTAAAAAAAATATTGTAAACCAACTACTTCAATTAAGAAAATATGCTATAGGATGGGGAAGAAAACCAATATATTATAGTAACTGTAAATGGTGAGGATGCCTTTTTTTTTAAGATTTTTTTAAAGGTTTTTTTGATGTGGACCATTTTTTTGTAAGTCTTTATTGAATTTTTTGCAATATTACTTCTGTTCTGTGTTTTGGTTTTTTTTTTTTTTTGGCCATGAGGCATGTGGGATATTAGCTCCCTGACCAGGGATCAAACCGTCACCCCCTGCATTGGAAGGCGAAGTCTTAACCACTGGACTGCCAGGGAAGTCCCCTGGGGATGACTTTTAAAGCACTTTGTTTTTTCTGCAGCACCATCTTCAGACACATTTAGTCAAATTGTTCTTCAAGGCCCTGAGGTCAGTGACAGTTCACAGATGCCCCAGGAAAACTAGCCCGTCCCTAGGTCTCCAAAGTGCCAGGGTGGCCCTGTCTTTTGCCCACCAAGCTGTTGCCTCCAGATATGTTTTCCAAGGGTGAGGCAGATGCCACCACGAGCTCCCCAAATTCCCTGAAGCCCTCTCCCCCACTGAGGGATTGGAAACTCTACCCTCCCTGGCTGCGTAACTTTAAGCAAGTTACCTAACCTCTCTGTGGCTCAGTTCCCCCAGCTCCAAAGTGGAGTTCACAATAGAACCTAAACACAGAGGGTTGGAATGGAAATTCCAGGAGTTCTTTTATACCTGAAAAGCCCTTAGGACAATAGTTTTCAACTTTGGTGCACTTGGAATCTTGTTAAAACACAGATTTCTGGACCCCCCCACCCTCACCCCAGAATGTCTCTTTACTTTGTATTTCTAACAAGTTCACAGGTGATGCTGGTTCTGTCCCTGTTTTAGAACAATGCCTGGCACTGGGCCAGTACTGTGATTTATTTGTTATTCATTATTTACATGAAAAATGGAAAAAAAGAATAGAATGCACAGTATCTTTGGAATACATGGCATGGCTAAATAGCACATTTAGACGATTCTGAATATCAAGTGGACGGGCAAGACCTCCTACAGCACCGGAAGGTCCGTAGGAGGGCTGGAAGACGGTGGGACATAGAGAGCAGCCTGATGTGTCTCTGTTCAGCAGCCCCGCTCGCCCTCCCTCTGCTGCTGAATTTATGGGTAAAACCTGAGACAGGAGCTGGGGAGCCCGATAAGGCCTCCTGGCCTCACTCCCCACGTACTTAGGATTCAGCATGGCACCAGGTGCTATGTGGGAAAATGAGACAAAAGATCATGCCCCGGCTTTAAATGATCTCAGTTAAGGAGCTGCACCCAACACTCACCAAACAATGAGAAAACATCGTAGGTGCTGGAGCTCAGACACAGTGCCACTACAGGCGCTGTCGGAGGTGACCTGTGGGTCCCAGAGCTAGCGGGCCATGCATCACACTGACCAGCGTCTAAGGCTTGCTCTCCAGCTTAACAGGTGTACAGCCTTGGAGAAGATGCTCTGGCCGGCTGAGCTTCCATTATCCCATCTATAAAGAACAGGACAGCCTATTTATTCCCTGGGTCCCTGTGATGCTATGAAGCACTACAGAGCCCAGCGAGGACAAGGGCTCCCGTCTGCCCCATCCACTGCCGTATCCCTGCTTCCAGCTGGTCCCCTGGCATGTCATCGGCACGCCTTACTTTTTATAAAATGAGCAAGTGCATGGCTGAGTCCAGTGCTCACAGTGTCTGGCTGGCGGGGGTCAGCATGGGTGACTGTCCCTACTGCTATTGTCATTTTGGGTGATGACTGGCTTGATTAGGAGGGACAAGTGGAAGATGAGGAGAGTGCTTTGGACATGGAGGGATGGAAGGGATGAGGAGGTCAGAGAAAGAGGGCATTTCTGATGTTGCTGAGGGTGGAAGGCATGATGGAGAGGCAAGAAGGAGCCTGGGGAAGTGAGGAGACAGGAGAGCTGAGGACTATTCAGGACCCAGCCAGGGCCTTCTCCCTACCCAGCCCTACTAAGAGGAGGGCACTTAGTTCGCAGTTCCCCAGCCTCCAGCCTGGAGGGAGGAATGCAATCCTGCAGAGTTCACTTCTCCATCTGTCACTATGGGAACCTCAGCCGTCCTTCAGTCCTTCGAAAGCTCCCTCCTCTAGTTTTCCCTGAGTCTCCAGAAGATGTCATCTCCCTCAAGGCATTTGTCAATTTCCTTCTCTGATGAGGTGGAACAGGCTGCCGGGTCCCTGCAGCTGCTGGCAGCGTGCTCTGGGGTAACCACGGTCCCAGCACGGTCTTCTGCTGCCTGTGGAAGCCTGTGCTTTCTTTCCTGTGTCCTACGTGTGCTGGTCTGGCTCGCAGCTTTGTGCTGCAGGACCAGTCCCAAACAGGGACAAGGAGAGAGCAATCCTCATATGAATAGACTCTGAGAGCTCACACTCCCCTCGCCTTTCCTGTGCACCAGACTTGATGCTAAACACTTCTGTGGATTTTACGTTTTAATCCTCAAAATGACCCTGGAAGCAGATATTGTCATTATTGCCATTTTACAGGTAAGGACCACAACAGTGGAGGCTGGGGGAGAGAAGGTATCTTGCTTGAGTTCTCGCAACTGGTAAAGGGTGGCTATGAGTTTGGGCAGGTCATTTGGCTCCAGAGTCCACAACCTTGACCTTTGGGGGGTGGGGTGGGGTGTGGCCTGCCACGTGGTTTGTACACTGGCTCCCATGAGATGGAAAGATGCCTTAACTCAGAGGTGGCCAGTTCCCTTGACAGTCTATCAGCTGAAATGCTCTATTTTACCCTGCAACAGTGCCTGCATATAGTAGAAGCTCAACAAGTATAAATGAATGAAAGAATTTAATTGTATAAGTAGAATCTCATGCTCATCTGACACTCTCACCCCTACTGATGGGACTGAGGTTGCCGCGTTCTTCCTCAGCCTTCAAAATCAGGGCAATAATGTTGCCTAGATGGGTTTCTTATAAAAAGCAGGCTAAGATGCTAATGTCCATGAAATGGAACTTCCATCTCCCCAGGCCTCAAGGACAACAAGTCTGAGCTGAGTTTTGCCCCCACCTGCTCACAAGGGCCTCCACACTCTGCAGAGCCCCACCCAGTCACTTTGGGGGTCCTGGGAGGATGTGTCGTGTGTGTCAGCCATGCTCAGCACTTGGCATCCTCCACCTCCCTCCTCTCCCGCTCAAGGCCCTCCCGATGTTGTGCCCTCTGTGCCCAGCCTCCTGAGCTGCCCTCCCCTGCTGCCTGCACTACCGCAGGAGCACCACCGTCCGTGTTCAGGGCCATCTCCTCGGAGGGTGGCAGGTCCTAAAGGTGCCAGAGCCATGCTGTGTTCTGTTCAGATGGGAGAGGGCTGCTACCCCACACCCAGTCACCCAGGGCTTGACCAGGTGATGATCGGAGTGCCCGAGACTTACCAAGTCCTTCAGCAGCCCTCCCCTCCAGTTTCATGGGGCAGCCCCTAGCCCCGCACATTTGGGCCTGGTGTGTGTGTGTGTGTGTGTGTGTGTGTGTGTGTGTGTGTGTCTCCATGCTGTCCTCCTCTCCCTCCCCCGTCCCCTGTTTCCCACACTCCACGCCAGGCTGCTCCCTGGTCTCCTTCCCCCATGATGCTAATCAACCCATGAATATAGATGTTTGCTGGTCTTGTTTCCTCACCCTCCTCCCCACTCATCTGACAAGTCCAGCCACATATGGCTTCATTTTAAGAATTATCTGGGACACCCCAGCCCCCATCCACTAGCTGCAGACCTAGAAGATCAGCTCCTCAGCCCAGACATCAGGTGAACTAGCCTTCTGCGGGGAGGGGATTGCACTGAGCTTTATCAACAGGTCTGGCATGTCCAGATTTAAGGCCTGGATTTACTACGAAGCTGATGAGGCTTAAGTTTCAGGACCTCCCTCCCCCGCTTGCATGCAAGAGGCCCTAGTGCTCATATGTCTTTGTAAAATTGGCAAAAAGTAAGCTATTTTAAGGTAGTCAAGATTTCTGTGTTTTCTCCCCCACCTTCCCTCCAATAGCTCCCTTCCTGTCAGGTGACATTGGAGAGGCCATGGGCACTTAGGGGATCTGGATAAAGGGCAAGTGCACTGGGGATACCTACGTTTAGGTTTCCTGGAGGTATATTAGTATGGTTTGTCATCATACCCACGTACGATTAGGTTATTACAAACCCTCCAGTGTAGGAACGGCAGGGAAAATCCTACTACCCATTGGGTGGCCTTGACGTCCATCATGGCCTGCAGGTGCAGGTGAAAGTCACCTCATCGTGACTGTGTCCGAAGGCACCTGGTACTGGTAGGATGAGACCACGGAGGAGAAGCCAGGTACAAACATATGAAGCCGGAAGCCAGTCTGCAGAAAGTTCTTCCCAACATCACGTGTCTAAAATTGTAAGTGGAAGACTTCGACGTCTCACCTCTGGAGGACCATTCCAGACAGGGGTGGGAGGGCAGAGAGCACACCAGATTCAGACTAGCTTCCGGTTTATACATCAGCCTCCTATGTGTTTGGTTATCAAACACCTGTAAGAAACTCATCTTTCATCTCTGTGTACGTGGGGGCTAAATTTAACTGCTGCGCCCTCCAGACTGAGGACCCGTGTGTGGACCGCGGGAGCATCATCAGGCTACTGCTTCCCTGGGAGCTGGCCAGCCTGCCCCTGCTGACATCCTCCCTTTCACCAAGCTTCCTCTTAAGTGTAACAGACCTCAGAACAATTTGCAAAGAAGTCAGTGCCACCACTGCACTTTGGAATATGCTGCTCAGCCAGCACAAACAGGTTTTGTTTTTTTTTTTAACCAAATTTGGTAGTCTTGCTTATCACGCCCTCCTGCCCTCTGGCAAGTTGCAGCGTGTGCTGCTGGGTTGCTGCAGAGCACTGGCTCTTGGGGGTTGATGATTTGTCACTTGGGTCTATGTGGCAATAGAGGTGGATTCCAAGAAACACATGTTTAAGAAATTCAGGAAGGAGCAAGGAAGTGGATATGATCATTGGCTAATTGGTCTGTTAGGTCAAAAATGCCCTTCGGTGCTCACCACAGCACTGTCGCCAATTCTTAAGTAGTGGTGACCTCCCTTGAGGTTGGTGTGTGAATGACTGTTATAAATGGCTGGTTTGGGAAGGTTGGGGATTTTTCTCCCTTTGCTTGCTCTTTTTTTCCCCCCCTCTTCTTGGGTTGTTTAGGATCTTATTGAAAATCACAAACCAGAATGGAAACAACTGCCAAGGTCAGCGGTGAACATTTCAAGAATCAGGTTACTGTGGCCTGTGGCTCTCAGCTCAACTTGAGTTCAGGTTGCTTTGGTGATCACTCAGTACATTCTCCTTAAAATACTCACTTACCCTTGGTTTACCAGTAAGCAGAGGGTGGAAATGGGCGGAAGGGTCAGGCTCAATAATGTGGCAGGATATATTTTTATCTAGCCAGCTATCTCCTCTACCCTCCCCACCCCCACCTAAACATCATGTGTCTCTGGGGCTGCTACTGAGTCAGATGCCTTGGAACAAAGACAAATCCTAGAGGCTAAGTACATGGTTTTGGGGGGGAATTGAAAATTTGGTAGGCAGGCTCTCAGTGTACTTTCAACAAGGGGTTCCATGGCTGCTTGGGGTGAAGGCACTGGGTCAGCATAAGATCGTTTATGGCAGAGTTAGATGGTGCTAGTGAGGTTCCCCCTTTCATCCCATGAAGCCCAGGTAGTGGGAAAGCCTGAACCCAGCGTCAAAACCATACTTCTACACTGTGCTCCACTTCTTACTAAACTCAGGGAGGTGGGGTAGTGAATCAGTTTTCCTCTCTGGGCCTTACTTTGTTCATAATGAGATGATTGGGTCAATTCTTTGATGACATGCTTTACTTCTGTGTTTACCCAAACAAAACTCAAGTATTCTTCCCACCACAGATGCTTTCATCGTTACCCTGGGGTGAGTCATAGAAAGCAAATTTCACACTGTGATCAAACACGTCACATTTTCCAATATGGTATATTCGATAGCAGTGATATTATTAATTTCTACTAAGCTGTGGCACCAGTATACCCCGAAAGGAAAAAGCTAGAATTACAGAATGTATAAAATATAGTTTCTACCATAAACAGTGTGACAATAATGGCTAAAAATATATTGTGCAAACTGGGGCTACTGTGTCAGCTTTGGAGACTAACTTAGGGTCATTTGTATGTAACACCTTTTTTTTTTAATGCAATAGATTTTTTAATGCGCTTAAAACAATGTCTTCTTAAGAACGTTAAAAATTTCTTAAATGTCATTTGCACTACTAATTGGGTTAGGTTTGCCTATGTGCCCCCCAGGTGCATAAAATTCTAAATTAGTGAGGTCTGAATTAATGAGATATTATCACATTTACTTTTGGCATGTGTTGAATCAATTGATAACTAACTCTCGAAACACTGTGAACTGGAGAAATAAATCTGATATGACCTAGGAGACTACGTCTGAAGCAGACAGTCCTTTACCTAACAAATGCTGGGATATATAGAGTTAAATTCAAAACCAAATGAGATTTCCTGAGGTCTTGAATGCTAATATGTACTGCATTAGCCTTGAGATGGGTAGGGTCCTTCATAACAAAATAGAACACTTGCCAAATCTGGTATCTTAAAGCAGTAATGTAGACTCCAGCTTTCTGATTAAATTCTTTGGATATTAAAATTTGGTTTGACCTAGATTTGAAGTGACTAGATGTTTTTTCCCCTGTAAATTTCAGGGAACTCCATAGCAAGTCAGAGGGGCTGAATCTAAATCTCGCTTTTAAAGACACCCATGAAAACACACTCAGCATTAAAAGTTTCCACCCGAGGCAAAGAACAAAACAAGTTGGATCCAAACAGCAACAACAACAGTGAAAAAAAAAATTAGAAAATTCTGTAATTCGACCTCAACATGGAAAGATGTTCTAAATAATTTAAGTGATTGTGGTTAAAGAAAGAAAAGAAATGGCAAAGCTGTTCCATTTTTGCAGGAGCTATTTTCAGTTCCTCTTCCTGAGCTTACCAAGCATCATAAAATGTTAGTGTTGGAAGGGTCATTAATGACCGTCTACTCCAGCTTTCCTTATAGAGAAGGTGGTCCAGAGAGGCAATGCAATGGGAATTGGCCAGTGTCAGGAATCAATTAGAGATGGAATGCCAACTAGAACTCAGCTCTTTCCAAGCTACCACATGGCACGGCAGTGTGTCTAATAGACACTTACTAGATGTTTGTGGGATTGAATGAACTTATCCTTCAAGTTTTCACTGGGAACCAAATCAATCAAAAGTCACCCATTTTTTTCTCATATGTGTCTTTTCTGCAAGACATCTTTTCCGGGTCTGATTTCCTGTATTCAAGGAAAGATTTATGGAGAAGGGAGTTGAGTTGGGACCACTGAAGGAAGAAGTTTTCTCCACACTGAAGTTTGGACTGGGAGAGGAGGGAAGAAGAGAAAGAGAAAAAGGCTACCCAAATCAAGTGATTTTCTGAAACAAAATCTTGCATCTATTTTAATAGGATTGGTAGTTAGGTCTGCATTCTCTTATTTTTGAGAGTTAAGTCATCCTGGTGTAGAACAGAGAAGACACTAATTGTTGAATGAATGGATATATGTTTTATTTTATTTATTTTTTTAAATTTATTTATTTATTTATTGGGTCTTCGTTGCTACACATGGGCTTTCTCTAGTTGCGGCAAGCCGGGGGCTACTCTTTGTTGTGGTGCACAGGCTCCTCATTGCCATGGCTTCTCTTGTTGCAGAGTATGGGCTCTAGGCAGGCTCGTGGACTTCAGTAGTTGAGGCACATGGGCTCCATAGTTGTGGCGCATGGGCTTAGTTGCTCTGCAGCATGTGGGATCTTCCTGGAGCAGGGATCAAACCCATGTCCCCTGCACTGGCAGGCAGATTCTTAACCACTGCACCACCTAGGAAGCCTGAATATATGTTTTATATATAGTATCTCCTTGAAGTGTCTCCAGCTTTCTAGAAGAAGCTTTCATCCCCATTTCCTGAAGGAGGATACTGAGGCTCAGAGAACATTATGGCTGACCCAAAGTGTTAAATAACTTCTTTGAATACTTCCTACTTTTCTTCTTGCCTTTTAGTGAAAGAGTTCCAGTCTTCCCATCAACTTCTTGTTCTATTATGAATTTTTTAATGTGGACAAAAAGGAAGAATATAGGCCTCTGATGCATGGCTGAAACCACAGCTAAATAGGAAAACATCAAAATGTTTTTGGGTTGGCAGATGCTAAATGCCATTGAACAAAGGCAATTGCATGCTAGTTTGGAAGGAGAGAAGGGTGAAAATAAATGACAGCTCAAGTGCTTTGTGATTTGCAACTGCCTTACTTAATCCTGTTTCCAATTTAATAGCCTGCTCTCAGTCAACAGAGTCCTACGTTCAAAGAGATTTTGTGGGATCTATATAATGAGCCTGGTATCGAGTTCCTGGGTTCCGTTCTCTGAAGAACCCAGCATAACTCCATTGGCACGATCTGTTCCAATGGGAGGAGAAGAGCAACTTTGTTTACCCCTGTATGTCTAACCTCTGTCTCAGGGAATGATGTCATCTCTCAGCAAGTACATCCGCTAATGGAGGTGGTGGGGAGGAATGACCAGCATCCCCCATCCCCTTTTCTTTTAATAAATTTATTTATTTATTTACTGGCCTCATTGTGTCTTTGTTGCTGCATGTGGGCTTTCTCTAGTTGTGGTGAGCGGGGGCTCCTCTTCACTGTGGTGCGTGGGCTCCTCATTGCAGTGGCTCCTCTTGTTGCTCACAGGCTTCAGTAGTTGTGGCACACAGGCTCAATAGTTGTGGCTCACGGGCTTAGCTGCTCCGTGACATGTGACATCTTCCCGGCCCAGGGATCGAACCCGTGTCCTCTGCATTGGCAGGCGGATCTTAACCACTGCGCCACCAGGGAAGTCCCCATTGCCCTTTTCTGAATCACAGCCCATCTTTAAAATGAACCTTTTATGAGGGAAATGATCTGCTTATTAGGTAAAATAAACAGAGACATGATGTCAAGTTAAAAAGGAATACGTTTCGATTCAAAAAGGCACTGAGCAAATAGCCAGGCTGGACATATCAGGCCCTTATGGGACGTGGTGGTGGTCCAAGATGAGAATGCCTCCAACTAACTTCAATGGGGAAGGGCTTACAATGTAGTGTGTTCGCTCCACTGATGGCTAAACCGTTTAGCCCTGGAGAGCAGAAAGGCCGAGACGGGGAGAAGGAAAGGCATCTGATCACAGTATAACTTCACTTTTTAAACTCTGGAAATCAGACTCTCAGTGAAGAACTGAGAGGCTGCAGGTGAATTCTGTCTTTCTAATCACAAGGAAACTGAGGCTCAGGGAGGTTTAGGTGCTTGGCCAAGGTCCCAGAATACTTAGCATCTGAACCAAGTTTTATACCCAGGTTTCTCTGTTATCATGAGTTGGGGGTGGGGATGGTGGTGGTGAAGGCATCTACCTTCAAGCATTTCAAGCAGAACTAACCCATGCTTACAGGAAACACATCTGTCTTGTTCACCAACGTGCTGGGCACATAGCAGATGCTCAAGAAATATTTGAAGAATGAAAGAAAGAAATCCAGATCTGAATATTGATCAGGACCAAAGATTGAAGCCAACAAGAATTCTAAATTATAACCAGCTTAAGCCCTGAGCTGGTTTCCAGGATGTAGGTTGAAAATGCTATTCCTGGCCTGGAATAGGCACGAACCAAAGAGAATCTGGAGTCAAAATGTGTGGTGATCAAGTGTGAAAAGTCAGCCACTTTCCTCTTGCTTATAGTATGGTAAGGAATAAATGAGCCCATAGCAAGTACCTAGTGGGGAGAGTGAATGCTCAATAGCTGTTAGTGGTAATAATGATGATGGTGAGGATGGTGATGATGCTGATGGTGATGGTGATGATGGTGATGGTGATGATGATGATGGTGATGGTGGTGGTGATGGTGATGATGATGGTGATGGTGGTGATGATGGTGGTGATGGTGATGGTGATGGTGATGATGGTGATGGTGGTGGTGATGGTGATGGTGATGATGGTGATGATGATGGTGATGGTGGTGATGGTGATGGTGATGATGATGGTGATGGTGGTGATGATGGTGGTGATGGTGATGATGGTGGTGATGATGGATAATTATGATGTTGATGATGTTGATGATGATGATGATATTTGTACTACAGCAGATCCAGGTCCTTAGCTTGATGTTTATTCCAATTTTTAGGAACTTGTGTGATTCAACCATAGCCATTGTTATTTATTTATTTATTTACTTACTTATTTACTTATTTATTTATTTATTTCTGTATTAGGTCTTCATTGCTGCACGTGGGCTTTCTCTAGTTGTGGAGAGCAGGGGCTACTTTTTGTTGCAGTGCGCAGGCTTCTCATTGCAGTGGCTTCTCTTGTTGTGGAGCATGGGATCTAGGCACGCAGGCTTCTGTAGTGGCAGCATGCAGGCTCAGTAGTTGTGGTGCGCAGGCTTAGTTGCTCCGCGGCATGTGGGATCTTCCCGGACCAGGGATCAAACCCGTGTTCCCTGCATTGGCAGGTGGATTCTTAACCACTGCGCCACCAGGAAAAGTCCCAGCCATTGCTCCTCATAACTAGAACTAGTACAGGTATATTGTTCGTAAAAAAATTAAGAAAATGACAAGAGAAAAAGGATGTTGGGACTCCACTCCAGAGGTCCTTATAATTTGTGATGAGTGTAGGTGAATAAGAAGTGAGAAAATTCATAGAATATTCAGGATTCCCAACTGTGATGAAGTTAGAGCATGTGCTGTGTACAATTCACTTTTCCATAGAATGACCAGATTAACCTTCCTAAACACTGTGTTCATCACATCACTCTCCTGCTCAAAAACCTTCAAGGGCTCACCATCATCCACCTAGAAGCATACGAAGAGTACCATTCATTAGCCTGCTGCTCCAGGTGACTTCAGTCTCACCTTGACTGGTCCCCATGATCTGCACGGAATGTGTGCTATAACCTACATCCACTGAACTCATCTTGCAACTCATCTGAACTCATCTTGCAACTTCTGCCTTCGCACATCTGTCTTTACTCCTAAAACCCTCCTCATGCTTCATTTTCAGCTTGTGTGTAAAATCAGTAGGAAGATCTTCCCTTCTTCTGAACTTTGAGAGTGTTTTGCTTTTGTATGCTTGATAAGATCTTTATGTCCTATTTTTTGTGTGATCTTTGAGATTATCTTTCACACCAAATGATAATCTCTTGATCTTAGAGACCATTTCTTATCCATCTTTTCATCCTCTTCAGTACTTTTCAATGGCAGTGGTTAATATTTTCTTATTGAAGGAATGATGAAATGAAAGGTGGATTAGACAAAAGCTCCAGCTTCTCACAGATTTAGGAGACTACCTGTGTGTACTGCACTAACAGTGAGGGTTTCAGCTGCAGTTTTCCTACTTGATTCTGGCAGGAGAAGACTGTCTTTCTGCCAAAGACTATATGAATTTCATGTTTTCTCCTATATCTGATGCACTAAAGATGGCAGAAAGATCTGCTTCCCCAAGTGAGAGAAGGAAAGTGATGCAACCCCCACATCTGCTCAGCCTGGTTTTCCTAGATGATCTGCCCCAACCCCTAGGGGCTCTCTAAGTATTTTCCTTAGCTGGAGTCTTCTGTTCACTGACTTTAACGTCTGCAAAGCCCACGGTCTTCCCAGCAAGGTGCTCTTTCTATTCATTGTCAAATGACTGAGCAGCCATTGCAACAGCTCTGAGTGAGTGTCTGTATGTGTTTATGTGTAGAAGATCATGGAAGCTGAGATCTTTTAACTGGAACCTGGCTACGTGACAAGGAGTGGGGAATGGCATGAACATGGAGGTAGGATTGTACAGACATGTTTAGGCTCAGGGAGTAACCCAATTTGATTGGAGTTTCCAGGAGAAGAAGAGTGGCGATTTGAAATGAAAGAGCGAGGTCACGTTAGAGATGGCTTAAAACCAGGTCTGAGGCTTTGAATTCCAGGCAGGAGAAGGAAGGGCATGGTGGCAGGAGGGTCTGAACTAGGGATGGCAAACAAGAGGGTCAAGTCTTGTTCTAGAATTTAACTTCCTGTGTGATGGTTTATTTATCAAGTGGGGATATGGTACTTTTCCTATAAAGTTGTCATGCAGATTAAATTATATAGCATATGTAAATTACTCTTTGTGAAATGAATGGTAAATGAATTCAGCAACTTATGGGTCCAATTTTCATAAAGAGTAAGAGGATAGATTTTACTAACTGCAGAACAATCAACACGGTGGGGTTCTTGGGTGAGAATCTAGATCAAACGATTGAGAACTTGGTTTATAAGCATGAAATAAAGAAGTCTTCCCCAGGTGCCAGCTTGAGTTCCCTGAGAAAGCTTCATGCAGACACAATATTGTTCCCTTTGTCGTGAGCCTTGTCTGTCTCATCCAGAAAAAGCAGCAGAAGCAGCATGTCTGGATTTCAGTGAGACAACTTGCAAGAGTCTTCTTCATAACCGGCTGATGAACAAGACAGAGGAGGGTGAGCAGGATGGTGCATTGACTGGTTTGAAAACATGCCCCAAAACGGGTGGAATCAATCAAAGTGATATCAGGCTGCAGATGGTTTCTAAGTGGCCATGCTACCCATCTAGTTGAACATTTTAAGACAAGAACATAGAGGCACATATAGGTCTGCTTATTGAATATGCAAACAGCAAAGAGTCTGGAAGGAAAATAAACGTTAAGTAATAAGACCAGAATTTTAAAAACGCTATTATTTAGAGATTGCTACAGGATTTAGGTCTTGACAATAAACGCTGTTTCTTTCATGATGAGTTTTCAGAACAGTACTATCCATGCACCCAAATCACAAACACACTCTTCTCTCTCTTGGCTTCCTAAACTTCTATGAATATTCTGTTCCCCTGGCATAGAACCAGCCCCATAGGAATGGAACAAAGACAGAGCCGTCCTCCTAAAAGACCAAGCTGTAAAATTAGCAAAGGAATAAAAAACAGCTGGCGGAATATGATAGCTGTTATTCCGAGCCCATGAACCTGAAAAGATAGTTTATTTTAGAAGACAAACAAAATCTGCCTTCTGTTTGATCTGGGACAGCATCCACCGTCAGAAGCCGTCCGTTTGCATTTAGTTACTCTGGAGGTTTGGGACAAGCTGTACAGACGCTGTAAACAAAGAACAGAAAGGATCGGTTTCTATCTTAATTTGACAGTAAACAGTACTAATTTGACTCTGCAGCTGTTTATTGATACCCAGGAAAAAAAAAATGTTGCAATTCAATAGAGAGAACAGTAGCCAGTGTGTTGGGGCAGAATTGTTCATAAGATGGTAGGAGCCAGCCTGTCTTGAATCTCTCGATGTTAGAAGAACACAATGTAAATTGCCACACGATGTGGTTTACATCTGGCAACAGGGCTAGCGGTGGGAACGTGCAGGTTTTAGCCTTCAGAGAAGGCTATCTGTCGTGGCTTCATCTTGACTTGTCTTAGCAGCTACCAATGGATTCCCTGTCAATCACTTAATGTTTTACAGAAAACGGTTCTGACCCCAGGGAACATTCCTAATTCACTCACTCACTTATTTGACAAATGTTTATTAAGTGCTTACCATGTGCTGAATGCTGAGCTGTATATAGGATATAAAAAGATGGATATAGCTATAGAGAAATTTGCAAACAAATAATGATGACCCAATAAGGTAATAGGAATACATCCTGGTTAATCAAAGAATCTGGTTAGTTGAGTTCCTGTTTTCTGTCATCCAAGAACTGGTCATACAGAACTAGGCTTTAGTACCATAGATTGGATTTGAAAGCTATCACCAACATAGCTCATTTTTTCCCTTCCTTCTTTCATCCATTCATTTGTTATATTTTGGGTGATTCTGACAAAGACCAATATGCCAGATACCTTGGCGAGTGCTGTTCATGCATTATCTCAGTTAATCCTCAAAACCACATTATAAGGTAGGCGCTATTGTCACCATCCATTTGGCCAATAAAGAAGCTATGGTGCAGCCACTATGGAGAACAGTATGGAGGCTCCTCAAAAGATAAAAATAGAACTACCATATGATCCTGCAACCCCACTCCTGGGCATATATTTGGAAAAGATGAAAACTCTAATTTCAAAAAAATACATCCACTGTAATGTTCATAGCAGCACTATTTACAACAGCCAAGACATGGAAGCAATCTAAATGTCCATTGACAGATGAATGGATAAAGAAGATGTGATATATGTGATATATGTGATATATATGAAATACTACTACGCCACAAGAATGAAATAATGCCATTTGCACCAACATGGATGGACCTAGAGATTATTGTACCAAGTGAAGTAAGTCAGACAGAGAAAAGACAAATATTATATCACTTACATGTGGAGTCTAAAAAAATGATACAAATGAACTTATTTACAGAACGGCAATAGACTCACAGACATAAAAAACAAACATATGGTTGCCAAAGGGGAAATGGGGGGGGAGATAAATTAGGGGTTTGGGATTAACAGATATACACTAGTATACATAAAATAGATAAACAACAAGGTCCTACTGTATAGCACAGGGAACTATAGTGAATATCTTATAATAACCTATATTGGAAAAGAATCTGAAAAAGAATACACACACACACATATACATAACTGAATCACTTCACTGTACATCTGAATACAACATTGTTAATCAACTATACTTCAATAAAAAGTTATTTGTTTAGGAAAAAAAAGAAGCTATAAAATAGATAGCTAGTGGGAAGTTGCTGTATAACAAAAGGAGATCAACTTGATGATGGGAGAGGCCTTAGAGGGCCAGGACAGGGAGAGCGGGAGGGAGTCACGGGAGGGAGGGGATATAGGGATATGTGTATAAATACAGCTGATTCACTTTGGTGTACCTCAGAAATGGGTACAAGAGTGTAAAGCAAATATATTCCAATAAAGAGTTTAAAAATAAAAACAGATTCCCACGGAGAACCAGCTGAACACCAGCAGACGGCCTCGGACACCAGAAAGGGCTGCGGGGAGCCCGACATAGCCGGTAGGGAGGCATCTACGAGGGCTCAAAGAGGGTGAAGCGGCGGAGCTGTGGCAGACGGGAGGGAGTGAGAAACATACGGAGGGTCCGCAGCGCAGCTCAGCGTTCCCGGACCGAGACATCGATCCGCGGCTGAACGGAGGGTCCAGGAGCGGGAGCGTGGGAACCGGAGAGCTGGTTCAGGGGGAGAAACATTGTTGCTGGTAGGGTGAAGGACCGAGAGGACAGGAGGGAGGAGGTCCGCGGAGAGGAGTGCCCGTCCCTGAGAGCTGCCCGGCCATGATGGCGGCTGGAGGCTGCAGGCTCCCGGGCTGGGGGGAGGAGCCGCGCGCATAGCCTCTCCCTCTCTTTCGGTGCCTCTGCAACAGGCAGTGGAGAGACGCCCTGCGGGCCACCTAAGGCGCTCAGGGATAACAAGCACCCTCAGGCACTTGGGCGGGGCTAGATTAAAACTCCTTGCAATGCCAGCAGCAGGGAGGCTGCCGAGAGAAAAAAAAAAAACCAGCATCAAAAAGAAAAAACCCCGAGAGAGGCCCAACTCTAAGACTTTCTGTGTACGCCTGAGCCACCAGCGCCCTCTGCAACAGGCACCTCCAAGCCTGACTGAAACAACAGTGCGCCACTGCTCACTCACTCCCAGGAGAAGGAGCCACTATTGTACCCTCTCCCTCCCCACACACCGAGGCTTACAGAGGAACAATAAAGGAACCTCTGCTGGTCACAGAATAACGCAAAAAAAAAAAAAACCCAAGGCAAGGAGAAGGACACTTACAGCTGAGACGCTAAGGACACAGAAATAGTAGTATCAATACCTATTGAACTGGTCCATTCTGGGATCAGTTCTGGATTTTTTTTTTTTCTTTCTCTCTCTTTTTTTTTTTTTTTTTTTTTTTGATTTATTAAATACGATCTTAGCCCTAAGGGATCTACAAGTTTTACAACATAATTTTTTAAGGATATTTTTTATTCTTTTTTTTTTTTTTTTTTTTTTTTGCCTTTTTATATACTTCTATATCTAGCTAAGTTTTTGGTAGTACGGACAAAATGTCTTTCATACTTTTCTTTCATCCCTTTCTTTTATACACTTCTATTCCTTTCTTTTTCTTTGCATATTTCCAACCACATTACGCTCTTCTGTTCCCCTTTCTTCCAGCCATTTTAAATGTATTTTATCTTAACATACTTATAAGCAACACTATCGGTCTGCTCAGACTCCTTGCTCTATTCTCCAGATGATGCACTGCCTTGGTATTAATATTAGGCTTTTGTCTTTATCTTAGTTCTTAGTACAGTTGTCTAATTACATTCTGAGAATCTCCATTCTCTCTGGTGGTACTCCAGCTCATTTCTATATTTGATCCTAGCTTACAAAATCTCCCTGGATTGATGTCTGTATGTGTAGGGTGTTATTTGTTGTTTGTTTGCTTTTGCTTTTGTCTTTGATTTGTTCTGTTTCAGTTGTCAATTTCTGCTGGGTTTCTCTTTGAATATCTGATAGCACACTGGGGTTCTGTCAGGTCTTTCTAGAGCCTTATGTCCTAACGGATTCAATAATTGTGTGTCTTATACATGTATGTGTTTCCTAGACTGAATATTCGTTTAATCCAATACTTGGACATTAGTCTGAGGCTTGGACAGTCTTCTATAAACACCTCTATCGCCAGGACAAGCAACCCCAAAAGCTTGGACAACCATGAGGAAACAAGGAAACCCCATGCAGGCAAAGGAGCAGGAAAAAAACCCACAAGACCAAATAAATGAGGAGGAAATAGGAAAAATGCCTGAAAAAGAATTTAGAGTAATGATAGTAAAAATGATACAAAATCTCGATAACAAAATAGAGAAAGTACAAGAAACAGTTCATAAGAACTCAGAAAAACAAACAGCAATGGATAACAAAATAACTGAAATTAAAAATACTCTAGATGCTATAACCAGCAGAATGACTGAGGCAGAAGAACGAATAAGTGAGTTGGAAGATAGAATGGGAGAAATAAACGCCACAGAGCAGGAAAAAGAAAAAAAAAATAAAAAGACTAGAAGACAGCCTCAGAGACCTCAGTGATAACCTTAAACGTACCAACATTCGAATTATAGGCATCCCAGAAGAAGAAGAAAACAAGAAAGGGTCTGAGAAAATATTTGAAGAGGTTCTAGTGGAAAACTTCCCCAACATGGGAAAGGAAATAATTCACCAAGTCCAAGAAGCACAGAGAGTCCCATACAGAATAAACCCAAGGAGAAATACACCAAGACACATATTAATCAAACTAACGACAATTAAACACAAAGAAAAAATATTAAAAGCAGCAAGAGAAAAGCAACAAACAACATATAAGGGAAAACCCATCAGGATAACAGCTGACCTTTCTACAGAAACTCTGCAGGCCAGAAGGGAATGGCAGGATATACTGAAAGTCCTGAAAGAGAGAAACCTACAGCCAAGAATACTTTACCCAGCAAGAATCTCATTCAGATTTGAGGGAGAAATCAAAAGCTTTCCAGACAAGCAAAAGTTAAGAGAATTCAGCACCACCAAACCAGCCTTACAACAAGTGCTAAAGGAACTTCTCTAAGTAGGAAACACAAGAAAAGGAAAACACCTACAAATACAAACCCAAAACAATTAAGAAAAATGGTCATTGGAACACACATGTCAATAATCACTTTAAATGTCAATGGATTAAATGCTCCAACCAAAAGACACAGACTGGCTGAATGGATACAAAAACAAGACCCTTCTATATGCTGCCTACAAGAAACCCACTTCAGACCAAGGGATACATATAGACTGAAAGTGAAGGGATGGAAAAAGATATTCCATGCAAATGGAAGTCGAAAGAAAGCTGGAGTAGCAATACTCATATCAGACAAATTAGACTTGAAAGTAAAGACTATTAAAAGAGACAAGGAAGGGCACTACATAATGATCAAGGGATCCATCCAAGAAGAACATATCACAATGGTAAATATCTATGCCACCAATATAGGAGCACCTCAATACATAAGGCAAATGCTAACAGCTATAAAAGGGGACATCGACAGTAACACAATTATAGTGGGAGACTTGAACACCCCACTTACATCAATGGACAGATCATCCAAACAGAAAATAAATAAAGACACACAAGCTTTAAATGACACATTAGACCATCTCGACTTAATTGATATTTATAGGACATTCCATCCAAAAACGACAGACTACACTTTCTTCTCAAGTGCACACGGAACATTTTCCAGGATAGATCACATCTTGGGTCACAAATCAACCCTCAGCAAATTCAAGAAAATTGAAATCATATCAAGCATCTTCTCAGACCACAACGCCATGAGACTAGATATCAATTACAGGAAAAAAACTGCAAAAAAGACAAACACATGGAGGCTAAACAATTCACTCTTAAACAACCAAGGAATCACTAAAGAAATCAAAGAGGAAATCAAAAAATATCTAGAAACAAATGACAACGAAAACACAACAACCCAAAACCTATGGGATGCAGCAAAAGCAGTTCTAAGAGGGAGGTTTATAGCAATACAGTCCTACCTTAAGAAACAAGAAAATAATCAAATAAACAACCTAACCTTACACCTCAAACAACTAGAGAAAGAAGAACAAAGAAACCCTAAAGTGAGCAGAAGGAAAGAAATCATAAAGATCAGAGCAGAAATAAATGAAAAAGAAAGGAAAGAAACCATAAGAAAAATAAATGAAACTAAAAGCTGGTTCTTTGAGAAGATTAACAAAATTGATAAACCATTAGCCAGACTCATCAAGAAAAAAAGGGAGAAGATGCAAATCAACAGAATTAGAAATGAAAAAGGAGAAGTAACAACGGACACCTCAGAAATACAAAACATCATGAGAGACTACTACAAGCAACTATATGCCAATAAGTTGGATAACCTGGAAGAAATGGATACATTCTTAGAAAAATACAATCTTCCAAGACTGAACCAGGAAGAAATAGAAACCATGAACAGACCAAACACAAGTACAGAAATTGAGGCAGTGATTAAAAATCTCCCAACACACAAAAGCCCAGGACCAGATGGATTCACAGGCGAATTCTATCAAACATTTCGAGAAGAGTTAACACCTATCCTTCTCAAACTCTTCCAAAATATTGCAGAAGGCGGAGCACTCCCAAACTCATTCTATGAGGCTACCATCACCCTGATACCAAAACCAGGCAAAGATGTCACAAAAAAAGAAAACTACAGACCAATATCACTGATGAATATAGATGCAAAAATCCTCAACAAAATACTAGCTAACAGACTGCAACAGCGCATTAAAAAAATCATACACCATGATCAAGTGGGGTTTATCCCTGGGATGCAAGGATTCTTCAATATATGCAAATCAATCAACGTGATACATCACATCAACAACTTGAAGGATAAAAACCATATGATCATTTCAATAGATGCAGAAAAAGCTTTTGACAAAGTTCAACATCCATTTATGATAAAAGCTCTCCAGAAAATGGGCATAGAAGGAAATTACCTCAACATAATAAAAGCCATATATGACAAACCAAAAGCCAATATTGTTCTCAATGGAGAAAAACTGGAAGAATTCCCTCTAAGAACAGGAACAAGACAAGGGTGTCCACTCTCACCACTGTTATTCAACATAGTTTTGGAAGTGTTAGCCACAGCAATCAGAGAAGAAAAAGAAATAAAAGGAATCCAAATTGGAAAAGAAGAAGTAAAATTGTCACTCTTTGCAGATGACATGATATCATATATAGAAAACCCTAAAGACTCTACCAGAAAACTGCTAACACTAATTGATGAGTTTAGTAAAGTAGCAGGATACAAAATTAATACACAGAAATCTCTTGCATTCCTATACACTAACAACGGAAGAGCAGAAAGAGAAATTAAGGAAACTCTCCCATTCACCATTGCAACCAAAAGAATCAAATACCTAGGAATAAATCTGCCTAAGGAGGCAAAAGATCTGTATGCAGAAAACTTTAAGACATTGATGAAAGAAATCAAAGATGACACAAACAGATAGAGGGACATACCATGTTCCTGGATTGGAAGAATCAACATCGTGAAAATGACTGTACTACCCAAAGCAATTTACAGATTCAATGCAATCCCAATCAAATTACCAATGGCATTTTTCACAGAACTAGAGCAAGAAAGCTTACGATTTGTATGGAAACACAAAAGACCCCGAATAGCCAAAGCAATCTTGAGAAGGAAAAATGGAGTTGGTGGAATCAGGCTTCCTGACTTCAAACTATACTACAAGGCCATAGTGATCAAGACAGTATGGTACTGGCACAAAAATAGAAAGGACGATCAATGGAATAGAATAGAGAACTCAGAAGTAAGCCCAAACACATATGGGCACCTTATCTTTGACAAAGGAGGCACGAGTATACAATGGAAAAAAGACAGCCTCTTCAATAAGTGGTGCTGGGAAAATTGGACAGCAACATGTAAAAGAATGAAATTAGAACACTTCCTAACACCATACACAAAAATAAGCTCCAAATGGATTAAAGACCTACATGTAAGGCCAGACACGATAAAACTCCTAGAGGAAAACATAGGCAGAACACTCTTTGACATACATCAAAGCAACATCCTTTTTGACCCACCTCCTAGAATCATGGAAATAAAATCAAGAATAAACGAATGGGACCTCATGAAACTTAAAAGCTTTTGCACAGCAAAAGAAACCATAAACAAGACTAAAAGGCAACCCTCAGAATGGGAAAAAATAATTGCCTATGAAACAATGGACAAAGGATTAACCTCCAAAATATACAAGCAGCTCATGCAGCTTCATACCAAAAAAGCAAATAACCCAATCCACAAATGGGCAGAAGACTTAAATAGACATTTCTCCAAAGAAGACATACAGATGGCCAACAAACACATGAAAAGATGCTCAACATCACTAATCATCAGAGAAATGCAAATCAAAGCCACAATGAGGTATCACCTCACACCAATCAGAATGGCCATCATCACAAAGTCTGGAAACAACAAATGTTGGAGAGGGTGTGGAGAAAAGGGAACTCTCCTGCACTGTTGGTGGGACTGTAAGTTGGTACAGCCACTATGGAAAACAATTTGGAGGTTCCTTAAAAAACTACAAATAGAACTACCATATGATCCAGTAATCCCACTCCTGGGCATATACCCAAAGAAAACCATAATCCCAAAAGAAACTTGTACCATAATGTTTATTGCAGCACTCTTTACAATAGCCAGGACATGGAAGCAACCTAAATGCCCATCAGCAAATGAATGGATACAGAAGATGTGGCATATATATACAATGGAATATTACTCAGCTACAAAAAGGGATGAGATGGAGCTATATGTAATGAGGTGGATAGAACTACAATCTGTCATACATAGTGAAGTAAGTCAGAAAGAGAAGGACAAATATTGTATGCTAACTCACATATACGGAATCTAAAAATGGTACTGATGAACTCAGTGACAAGAACAAGGAAGCAGATACAGAGAATGGACTGGAGAACTCGAGTCTGTCTCCAAAATCCTCTTTTCTGGACTCACTTGTCATATCCCCTTGCTGGCACACACATGACCTGAAACTGCCTTTTGACTCATATAGACCACCAGCCCCTTCCCTGCTGATGCTAAATCTCCTTGTGAAAAGACCATGCTGTTGAAATCATACTCCCATGCAAAGCCACTAATAGAGCTCTTTATCGCCAAAATCTTATTTGGGAAGAATCTTTTTCCTGCCACACTATGTTGCGAATATAAATAGTTGCTGGAAAGAACACTGACAACTTCAAAGCAAAATGAAGTTCTTTCTATTGCTTTCAGCCATTGGGTTCTGCTGGGCTCAGTATGCCCCAAATACCAAATCTGGACTGACATCTATTGTCCACCTGTTTGAGTGGCGCTGGGTTGATATTGCTCTTGAATGTGAGCGATACTTAGCTCCCAAAGGATTTGGAGGGGTTCAGGTCCATATTTATGTGGATGCTGTCATTAATCATATGAGTGGAAGTGGTGTGGCTGCAGGAACGAGCAGTACTTGTAGAAGTTACTTCAACCCTGGAACTAGGGATTTTCCAGCAGTCCCATACTCTGCTTGGGATTTTAATGATGGTAAATGCAAAACTGGAAGTGGAGAAATTGAGAGCTATAATGATGCTTCTCAGGTCAGAGATTGTCGTCTGGTTGGTCTTCTTGATCTTGCACTGGGGAAAGATTACGTGCGCTCCACAATTGCTGACTATCTAAACCATCTTATTGACATTGGTGTAGCAGGGTTCAGAATCGATGCTTCGAAGCACATGTGGCCTGGAGACATAAAGGCAGTTCTGGATAAACTGCATAATCTGAACACAAACTGGTTCCCTGCAGGAAGTAAACCCTTCATTTACCAGGAGGTAATTGATCTGGGTAGTGAGCCAATTCAAAGCAGTGAGTACTTTGGAAATGGCCGTGTGACAGAATTTAAGTATGGTGCAAAACTAGGCACAGTTCTGCGCAAGTGGAATGGAGAGAAGATGGCTTACTTAATGAACTGGGGAGAAGGCTGGGGTTTCATGCCTTCTGACCGAGCACTTGTCTTTGTGGATAACCATGACAACCAGCGAGGGCACGGAGCTGGGGGGGCATCTATTCTTACATTCTGGGACCCCAGACTATACAAAATGGCAGTTGGATTTATGCTTGCTCATCCCTATGGATTTACACGAGTCATGTCAAGCTACCGTTGGGCAAGACATTTTGTGAATGGACAAATACTACTTGTGGCAATGACTGGGTCTGTGAACATCGATGGCGTCAAATAAGGAACATGGTTATGTTCTGTAATGTAGTTGATGGCCAACCTTTTACAAACTGGTGGGATAATGGTAGCAACCAAGTAGCTTTTGGAAGAGGAAACAGAGGATTCATTGTCTTTAACAATGATGACTGGGCATTATCTTCAACTTTGCAAACTGGTCTTCCCGCTGGTACATATTGTGACGTTATTTCTGGAGATAAAGTTCGTGGTGATTGTACAGGAATTAAAGTCTATGTTTCTGGTGAAAAAAAATAAAAATAAAAATAAAAATAAAAATAAATAAATAAATAAATGTTCTAAACTCAAAAAAAAAAAGAAGAAGAAGCTATGATGCAGATGTTGAATTTCTTACCTGTGGTCATGCAGCTACTACGTGGAAAAGCCAGGGACAGAATTCCAGTTCTGTGGACTCCAAATTCCATGCTTTTTATAATAATGCTTCCATTTAGGTACTTAGAGGTTGTGAGTCCCTGTGGCTCACCATGCAGATCAATTATCATTGTCATATATTTTTGAAAACTCATAGGTTTTCCAAAAAAGGCAACATTTATTCTAGTATTTTATTACAATTTACATCTCAGACCTGTTCATAGAATGTTAAACTGCCACCTTAAGAGGACGCTCAGGGTCTTATGCTTAGAATAAACAGGATATTGTGCTTTAGTTCTTTCAAACGTATTTGTTGAGCACTTACTATGTGCCAGGAATGAATGTGGGCTTTGTCGTTACTGAGAGTCACTAGTTCAGTCAGGACATTACCCTTGTGATGTTTTCCCACTTCTTTACCAGGAATGGTTTCCTGCCTTCCCAGTACAAAATTTAAAACAAACATAATCCCACAGGATTTTAAATAATTTTGAAGATATTGACCATTTGCTGTCAACCCAGGGAAAATAGTAAGAGTGAACAGCTATTAGTAGAAAAAAAAAAGCCTGTCATAAGTTCAGTTTAGTAAGAACATGCAATTTTACTACTTATATCTTAATTTATGTTCCTTTCAGATGCAATTGAATCTCTGTCGTTAGGTCATATCTGGCCTGGCCAAATAAAGCATTCTATGTAGAAAATGGAACACTTAACTGCAACCAGCATCTCTCTAGTTCACTTTTTTAAAAGTTGAAGCAATGGACTTGTGACTTCCAGATGATTTCATGCAGTTGGTTTGCCTATGTTCTGATGCACAGTAAATGTCAGCTTTGGAAATCTGGATGCCAAAGGAGAGGGAATATGGATTTTGTAAAGTGGCAGAATGTGCTCCTTTATCATATGTTACTTCTTTAGGACCCTCATTTGCTGAGCATAAAAAAAATGGGGAATGTAGTTCTGAACATCACTATAGGGAAATAAACTGTGAAGCTCATTTAGGCTGGTTTTGTACCAAGATTCTATTCTGCATCACTGATCTTGTCACCTGATTGCTATGACCTTTTTCTGGGTTTTTCTGGGTCATTTACTGTTATTCTCCCACTTAGGCAGAGAGTTTGGAGCATTCACTGCAAAGAATAGTTCCATAGATACATAAAACAGAATTTGGCAGCCATCCATCACCTGGGGTACACTAGGGCGGTCTCAGTGGCAAACAGCACAGCACCCCGACTCCACTGTCCTTAAACAAAGAATTTCAGAGATAGGACATCTTAGGATTGGCTAATTAAGTGGCTCAGTGACACCATCAGAGACCCGGGTGCTTTCCATCCCTCTGCTCAAGTATGTGTCCCTGCGGCAGCAAGAAACCTGCAGTGGTAGGACTAGTACCATATCCAGATACGCCATGTCTGGGGGAAGAAGGTACCATTTCTTCCTTATGCTTCTTTTTTAAATCAAAAAAATCTTTTCCCCAAGTTCCCAGAGGACCTGGCCTCACATCCCACTGGTCAGATGTGCGTTACATGCCCTGACTTCCACCAGTCACTGGCAGGAGGAATGGAGCTGCCTTTATGAGCTTAGACCAACCAGAGCACATCCCCTAAAGGAAATGACTGTGGGGAAGAGGCGGAACCTGAACAAAGTCAGGATTCTGTTATCAAGAAGTTGGGGTGAGTGGCTATTAGGTAGGCAACAATGAGTACCTGCTGGAAGGGTCATGCTTGATTTGTCTAACCTTCTAACAGCCTCATGTAGAAAGCAAGGCATGACAACCCCCAACAAACAGAAGAGAAAACCGAAGAGTTCAGTTCTTTGCTCAAGGCCACTTGGAATTAAATAGCAAAATGTGGACTGCAACCAAAGCCTTCAGTCCCGAGACTGTTGTTCTTTGTGTTACTGGTCTGTTTGGTCTTGAGATTGTCCGTGACTTCTCATCTCTTCAGTGCTTCCTGCTACCTTTCCTGGTGTCTGAACTCAGCTAAGATTTGTCTTCTCACAATGGGGGATGAGCAGCTGTCATTCAGAGCGCACTTACTATACCAGTCATTGTGCTAAAAACCTTACACAGTTGGTCCCACAAACCCCCAAATCGTACAACTAGTGTGTGTGTGTGGGGGGTCTCGATCCCGAGCAATCTGTTCTAGAATCATGTTCTGAGCCATTGCACTACTAAGGAGGGGACTGTCTATTGTCAGGGCTGAATTGGGCTGGTGTGAAGTGAATTCAATGTTGCACAAACCAGAGAGAACTTTTGGAAACTTTGGATTTAGAAGAGTAGGTCACGTGCCCTTGGAGACCACTGTCACCTGGGAAAATGGAAGTGCCCTCGTATCAAATCCACTCACTCCCACGTACAGAGTATTAGAACTTGGAAAAAAAAAATCCCAACTGAGCCTCAGTTTTCTTATTTGCAAAACAAGAGTAAAAGGTAATTCCTACTTCACAGCTTTGTTCCTGCCAAGATTAAGGAAGAATCTATACAGAGATAGTCTGCAAATTGCAGGCCATTCTAATGATTATTAGTTAGTAATCATTATTACTCTCGGTATCACTTGCTTTCAGAGATCTGGGTGTTCCATAGATGTGACTCATCTTCTTTGCCCTCTGAGATAGACAGAGGGTTAAGACATGAGAAACTGTGAAGTGCTATTGGCAGTCTTGCAGATGGCCGAGGACAGTCAGCTGCATCCCTCCCCAGGGCCCCCTCTATTCTCTGTAGGAGTTCACACTCCACCCACCGCTCTTCTCCTCCTAGGATGTCTTCCTCACCTCTCCTGCTGTTCCCCACATGCCTTACCTCTTGCCCTCAAAGCTGTTTAATGAATGCCCCTCTCCATCCTGTGGTTTTTCTCTAGGCGGCAGAGAAGGGTAAGATTGTACACGACACTAACAAAATTACTGAATGCACATAAATCGTAAGGTAGATAAACTCCTAGAGATGGCCTGGGTCCTGTATAAGCTGAGCGTTTGCTTGTTGGAGCTGATTTTACATGTGCTGCAGCAGAGAGAGTCAGCGTCCTCAGAGCAGTATGATGAAGACCTATAAGGTACTGTAGCTGGAAAATACGCTGGTGATCACCTAAACCCTTAAGTTCCCGACGTTAATGGATATGACTAAGAAAGAGGATCTATACTCAAACACGTTTCCCAAGCAAAGAGTTAAACACAAGTTGGCTTCTTTATTCACAGTTGGACTTTTGAAGTCTTTCATAGGCTAATACATATTATAGATGTCTGAGGAGCGATTTCCCAGCATGATTGGCTACACATTTTTTTTTCATGGAGCATTTGGTGAAACCAGTTTTCCCTAGGATACTGATTACATTCCATCATACTATTGGATATTTGGGGAAACTGAGGTTCATAGAAGTTAACTGAGTTACTAAAGCTTTGAAACTAGCTGGATGAAGACGAAGGCCCCCTGTTCATCATGCTCTGTAGATGGTTCTCAACCTTGAAGCACATCAGCCTTCGCTGGAGGGCTTGTAGAAACAGAGATTCCTGGGTCCCACCCCCTGAGTTTCTGATTCTGCATTTCTAATGAGACCCCAGGTGAGGCTCACATTGCTGCTGCAGGGCTCACATTTGGAGAACCACTGCTTTACACCCCCTGGCTCTTCTGTTAGGTGCTATAGCGGAAAACAGGTGTATCAGGTTTCTGATACGAGGAGAGGCATGACTTCCTGGGTGCTGAAGCAGCTTTCGGCCTAGATGGAGGAAGCACTTGCCCTTGTGGTGTGACTTAGGGGCACTGGCAGACCAGCTGAGCCTTCCATGAAGGCTCCCAGCCCTCCTGAACTTGGTCCCTTCCCCTTACCTCCCTTCCTGGAGCCCTACCAATGAGAGATTCATCCTCGTGCTTCTTTGTTGCTTTTTGACATAAACGGCTTTTTTATAGTGTAAATACTCCTAGAAGGGTTGAGGAAGATCATCAGTCACTCCGTTTAATTAAATCAGGCTCCCCTTTGACGTGGTAGAGAATACTTTCACAGGAGAAGGGGATTTTTGATTGGTTGGGAGAAATTGCAGGAGGAGGACCTATTTTTAAAGGATGGAGGGGAACTTTAAAATGGGTTGCTGGGTGCCCGGCAGGTGAGTATGACCAGGAGGCCACTTGCCATGTTGGGCTGAGCTGCCCCTTCTTGCTATGAGGAGCTACTGAACCCCGGTGGGGTGAGGGAAGGGGAGGGAGGCAGATTTTCCTTTTGAATCACAAAGGCTTGTCCTCATTCAAATACGGGAATCTAAGGTTGCAGGGGGAGGGGGTGAGTGAATACGAATGACTCCCAGGGCCCCTGCAGACCGAGACACTCTTTCCGGTGGCAACACCCCAGGATCTGGTGAAGGAGTCTGTGTGCTGGGTGGTCTGTGTCCTGTGTTCGTGGGAATGTCTGTTGGCTTCTTTGCTGAATTCTATGGACTGAAAAATTTATTTCCTTGAACAGTAACAAAGGCCACTCAGCCTCTGTCTTCAGTTTCCTCTCTCTGTGCCTCCCTCTGGGCTTCCTCTTTCTCTCTTTTTCTTCTTGTCCACCTCTCCGTTTCTCTCTGTTTCTAGTCTCTCGGCCTCTCTCTCCATGAAGGGAGATGTGAAGAAACTTCTCTGGATGGAAGATCCAGCACCTGGACAACAATTTTGTCCATTTCTAGGAGGCCCCATTTGCAAAGAATTCCATCAAAATGGCTCCCTCTCAGAGTCAAGATACTTTGGCAACTGGGGTCAGCGCCTTCCAGAGTCCCTGCTCCTAGCTAGTTAGGAAGAATGAGGATGGGGTGAGCGTAGAGGTGGATTGAAGAACAGTAGAGACGCTCTTCAACAGGCCCAATACCAGGGAAAATTCCAGTTCACTTTCATCTCGTCCTCTGCTTCTCCAGGACAAGAGGCAGCTGTCCTAAGTAGCAGGTGGGAATTTAGACCCCTGGCATGCTGGTTAGGGAAATACTCTAGGTCAGAGACTTGGGGCTGCTCATAGCTTTCAGTGGACCCATCTCACACTGTGTCTAGGACAGTGATCTCTGGAGGGCAATTAACATCTGCTACCTTAGTGGCTGAGCCTTCTGGATCCCTTAAAGGAGAGTCTTCAAGCTGTCTTCTCTCTGCATTCCTGTCTTTTGTTCCTGAGACACAGGACGGTGAACAGCAAGGACCAACAGCCGTGGAGAAGTGTGGAAATCATTTACTCCAAGTCTCCCAGGGGAATGCAGGATTGCGGATCAAAGTGAGAATGGACCCGTCAGGCAGTATTCACCCTCCCCTTTCTGAGTTGTGATGACTGACATTGTTCTGTTTTTATTACTGGCCCTTGGAAGCAATTGTTTTAGAAAAATATTGTCTAGACCTGAAATTGAGTGAATATGACATTAATTACAGAGGCTTTCCTTGGAGTGTCTCTTTGCCAGCTGTGTTTTCTGCACGGGAGCCGCTGGGGGCTCCCAGGGAGATGCTGATGGTGAAGGGAAGGAACCCCCAGGGTGGAGGGCCTGCCTTTGGCCAGGTTTTGAGCTACGCCTTTAATACTGGTGCCTTCATTTCACTTTCGAGAGGACTTTATGCAGTTGGCACCAATTTCCCTGTTTGACAGATGAAGAAAATAAGTCTCAGGGAAGTTCAGTATTATGTTCAGAAACACAAAGGGTAAAAAAGGTGGTCAGGTTAACCAGGCTCTGGTTTATGTCTTTCTATTCCCTCCAGATCATTGTAGCAAGGTAACTCGGGATGAGACATGAGACATCCATTTAGGAACAGATTCACTTAAAATGGTATTTTGTTTGCATAGATTTGTAAGGAAGTTTTTTTCAACTGGGAATCCTAAAGCATTACTAGGTCTCTGAATCAATGCAGTAGGTTATAATGACCAGCAGTAAAAAAGGGAGAAGGAAGTGAGGCAGGTTAATAACAAAAGCAGGGAAGGAAGAGGCAAACAGAAGAGAACGCAAGCCTCAGGGAATAAGTAACTTATGGCCTCTTTCACAAAGATCCTGCCGTAAACAGCCCAGACCTCTGAGTCAAGGAGATAAGGGAAAACCTAACGTCTGCACTCTGGCCTCTGTACCTTGCCCCTGCCTAGATAAGCATAGCTATAGGCTCCCAAAAAAAGCACAGGAACTGGTTTATAAAAGGGGAAATTTTCTTTGTTTCGAGGCTCAGTCTTTGGATGTGAATCCACTGGGTCTGTACTGGTACAAAAAACATTGCTTCCTATAGTACAAGCCTCGGTGTCCTGCCTACCTCTACCGATCCCTCCAACAGAAGGAAGGAAGGGAGGGAGGGAGGGAAGGAAGAAAGAAAGAGAAAGAAAGAAAGAAAGAGAGAAAGAGAGAGAGAAAGAGAGAGAGAAAGAGAGAGAGAAAGAGAGAGAGAGAGAAAGAAAGAAAGAAAGAAAGAAAGAAAGAAAGAAAGAAAGAAAGAAAGAAAGAAAAAAAGAAAGAAAGAAAGAAAGAAAGAAAGAAAGAAAGAAAGAAAGAAAGAAAGAAAGAAAGAAAGGAAGGAAGGAAGGAAGGAAGGAAGGAAGGAAGGAAGGAAGGAAGGAAGGAAGGAAAGAAAGAAAGAAAGAAAGAAAGAAAGAAAGAAAGAAAGAAAGAAAGAAAGAGAAAGAGAAAGAAAAAGGAAGGAAGGAAGGGAGAGAAGAAAGAGGAGGAAAAAAAATCTGCATTTTAATAAAACATGAGTGTGTGTAAGTATGCACATACATGGGCCAGGTTTTGTGGGCCTACAGCTGAAAGCTGACTTGATTTGGGCCGCTATTTATGAAAAAGGATATACATTTTTTTTAGAATGAAGATGAAATCACAAGACGTTATTAATTTTAAAAAGCTAACCACAAACATCACAAAATGCAGAAAATGTGATTTTTTTTTTTTTTTTTGGCACACGGGCTTAGTTGCTCCGTGGCATGTGGGATCTTCCTGGAGCTGGGATCGAACCCGTGACCTCTGCATTGTCAGGCGGATTCTTAACCACTGCGCCACCTAGGAAGCCCGAAAACGTGATATTTTTATTAATTAATTAGTTGGAGCCCTCTGTAATACTAGTTTTCCTATATGTGTTGGCTGCATACCCTTTGATCATTTCTTTATATAATTGCAATATTATAATATTTTCTTTGGAAAGAAATAGATATTTTCTTTCTTTCTTTCGACCTTTTTTAATGCGGTTGATTGAAAAAAATTTTTTATTATTGATAGAAAAGTTTTTTTGAGCATCACAACTTGTAATTAACAGTGTCATTTGACACTTTAAGACTGTTTTCAGATTTGGTGGGGAAAATCTATCAAATTTTTTTCGTATACGTACTGTAAGCCTGGGTAGAATTTCCCACAGACTAGCTTCCGGCTTCACACATTTCAAAACTTTTTCTCCCCCACAACCACACACTTTCCACGATGGGTGCCACAGGACATGTCTGTACTCTGCCAGGACAGCAAAGCCTGTACTTTTATGTCACAATGACAATGGTTCTGTGCAGTGGGCAGTCAGAAGAATCCCGAGAGTTACTCCTGACTTGGGAGGACTGGCGAAAATATCTAAAGAGAAGTGGCTATGAGACAGCATCTCTCTATCTCTCTCTGTCCATGTCTCATTAAACCCAGTTAGATATATCCCCAAGTCCCCATTTCAATTTCTATTTAATTGGATCCACAAAATTCCCACTTTCCTTCCAGCACTAACCAAGACATGGAGAAGATTAGCAGAAGCAAAGCTGGAATGGAAAGACACAATATTCTCTATCTCTTATTTTTTCAAATGTTATAAAAGCATCAGACCATGTGAACACATCACTAGGGTCCCTCCCAAGGCCTTGTGCAAGTGAGTGACGTGAAGCTTAGATTGCACCAGCTTCATGGAAAATCCTTACTCCTTAAAAGAGGAAGATGGATATATGCTTTTCCCCTCAAGTGTGCTAGGGTTACAGAAGGATAGAGAACCAGAGTTTGAGAGTTGATAAAATACCAATCTTGGTGCTCTGTAGCTGGTGCTCTTTTTAGTACAAGAGTTGGCTAACTTTTTCTGTAAAGGTAGTAAATGTTTTACCTTTTGTGGGCCATGTGATCTCAATGACAACTACTCAACTCTGCCTTCCCAGTATAAAAGCAGCCCTAGACAAAATATAAACAAATAGCATGGCTGCATTCCAATACAACTTTATTTAAAAAAAAATAGGAGTAGTGGGGACTTCCCTTGTGGCGCAGTGGTTAGGAATCTGCCTGCCAATGCAGGAGACATGGGTTCAATTCCTGGTCCAGGAGGATTCCACATGCCGTGGAGCAACTAAGCCTGTGTGCCACAACTACTGAGCCTGTGCTCTAGAGCCCAAGAGCCACAACTATTGAACCCATGTGCCACAACTACTGAAGCCCGTGTGCCTAGAGCCCTTGCTCCTCAACAAGAGAAGCCCCCACTCACCATAACTAGAGAAAGCCCACATGCAGCAAAGACCCACTGCAGCCAATAAAATTTAAGAAAAAGGCGGGGGGCTAGTTTTCTGACCCCTGTCTTAGCAAATCTCCCTTGAGTTGGACATTTCCTTTATTGAGGGCAGGGAAGCCCTCAGGGAGGGAGTGTGTCTTCCACTGCTGCTCTTCCTGGTGTCTGCCATCTTTTGGTGAATTTGGGGACAGGAGGGACTGGAAAGAAGAGAGATGGCCTGTGAGATGAACAAGATCAAGCACTTTTTAGGGACACAGATTTTATTTTCTGCTTCCTCCTGCCATTTTTAAGTCAAATATACTCTAACACGTAGAAACAGACTTGTGATTCTCGAGGCAAACCTTGGTCACCTCATCAGATGTAACTGAAATACTTGGTCAGCTGAATTTGTGAATTTGTTTTTGTCTATTTTTTGAGGTTTTGAGGACCCCAGGAATCTTTGGCAGTGACCCGTATCACGCAGAACCACCACTGTTGGTCCATGTCTATTTCCATAGTATCTGTGTTAACATTACCAATATCTAAATTTTTCTGGGTCAGAATATTAGAATGATTAAGGTAAAGTTTCTGTAATTATCTTCTTGAAGAGAGGCCTTACAGGAAAAACACAGAACTATTCTCTCTTTTTTTTTTTTTCTGCTTTGGAAACTTCAAACTATTTCACCAAATCACTATGATTATTGTATAGTTCAGAGTTAAAATTAGGAATAAATTTTGGTATTACTTTCCCCCTCTCTTCTCTTCCCTCTCATTTTAACTGAGTTATAAGAAAGAACTTGATTAAATAAAGTGGAAGGCATCATGTTGTAATTCAAAGCACTTTGGAGTTCAGTTTTCCTCATATATACATTCTTTTTATTATATTATATTTCCACTCCCCCAATTAGATGTTTAGCATCAGTAACAGATGCCTATGTTACATCTAATGTGCACTGATGGGATAATGTCCAATATTAGCCCAGGGAGTGAGCTAATGTTCAATGTAAATAGTATAAAAATATTTTACTTAACCCTTCAGATATGAACAGCTCCATTTACCAGCCCTACTAAGAAAAATGAGTGACATTTCATTTATATTTCAGTTACGGCAAAAACAGCAGACCTTGGCTAATGGTAAGTCAGTTTATTAGAGAAAGTTAGTAAGTACAATTTTTGCAGTTGCAAAGTATTTTGATTTTGGTTTTGGTTTTTATGATCACTTTCCTAGAAATTATTTGAGAAGATTTTATATTTCTTCTATGAATGGTACAGACCCTATCGAAAGAGATGGATCCACAGTTACACTTTTGATAAATGGTCAGGTTGAGACCATCTATCCAAGTTGGTACCTTGTCAAAAAAATTCCCCCATGGTGAGTGAGTTAGGACTCAGTGTTGGCTCTCTGATAGCATGAGGTAGCGATGGGTAAAGAGCAGGGCTTCTGAATCATCCTGAAATATATTAGCGGCCTGTCCTTGCCGCTCTGATGGTGAGAATTTGGGCAATAATTTAATCTCTAGAATTTAATTTCTGTTTTTCATGTGTGATTGGGAACAGTAAAACTCAAGTTTTTAAGACTGAAATGAGATTATTATGTCAGAACGTTTGATAAGCTGCAACTTAGCTAGTTAGGTTAGATATCTTTTCTCTACCCAGTTTCTATAAACAGTGGTTATTGACCTTGGATACACATTTGAATCGCCCAGATAGCTCTTGATGCCCTGACAAACTCTAGATATTAAAATCTAATAAATAATTGAAAATTAGACTGCTTGTCTCTGAGATCATTTAATTGTCCCCACACCAAAAGTGGGCACAAGGGAGCCAGAAATCTTAGCTATCAACCCAACAATGTTTCATCTGTGTGCAGAAATTTGGTAGGAGGGAGGGAGGAGTCTTGTAACAATAGATTATATTTTCACAGCTCTTTTATATTATGTTTTAGAGAGCTCTTCATATATGTTACTGATTTTATTCTCTTGGCAACTGAAAGCATTTTCAGCTTCAAAAATATTACACCACTTGCAAAAGTTCACACAGTTTTTATGTGAAAGAACTAAGACTCACTCCCAGGTATTTAAACTCTAACTCATTCCCAGTCTCCAAATTTCATGTTAAGTCAGTGTAGAAGATGCTCTGTTATCTGTTTTGCCAAGTGTTTCTTCCCTCTAAGCAGACTGGTGATGGGAGGAGCAGAGGGGCTTCTGTGTCTGGGAGAAAGTTACCTGCTCCCACACTGCCAGCCCCGGGGAATCAAAGGCTGGTTTTCCAGAAAGATGGAAGAAGGAACTCAATTACTCAGGCGTATCCCAGCTAAAGCCTGAGAGCCCAGGGTGAGTGGTCCTTGGGTGTGTGGCTTTCCAGAGTAGAACAATTTCCCCCCCAAATTGGAGGACTAATGAGGGATTGCCAACTTTTTCATTTTACTGAACAAGGACGTAGAAAACAAAAGCAAGAGCAAAGCAACACAAAATCTGTCATCTTAGAACCAATATTATCTCAATGAAGATATCTAACACTACCTCCAAAAAGACAGAGAGAACGTACTCTCAGAATAAAGGATAGCTCTTTCATAGAATAAATTTAGGTTTGTGAATAAGTCCCCCCCCCCACCTTTCTTCCCTCCCCCACTCCCTTCTTTCCCCCTGTCTCTTCTCATCACAGCTCAATGCAGTCCACGAGCAGATATTTGAGCTCCAGCATCAAAGCCTTCCTTTCTCTCTGGGAACAGATGCCTCTTCGATTTGGTAGAGGCCCCTGGGTAGGAGTGAACTAAACCAACTGTGTGTTTCTTGGAGTCTCTGAGATCTGCGTGTTTCCAAGAAATGTGCAGGATTAAAAATACGAGCGCACCATGATGTAAGAGAGCGTGTAACAGAGCGGAGGCAGGCCACCAACATATTGAACTGTGCCCACTGAAAACAAAAGGGACCCACCTCTCCTCTTCCCAAAGGAGGTGCAAAGAGCTCAACTGCCATGGAAAACACAAAGTCTGAGCACTGCCCATCCACTTGACAGCCCTGAGGGCTCCTTGGGGAAGAGTCTGGGCGGTTCTGGCAGTAGAGGGAGGAGGCTGTATTGCTTGGAGAGACACACTCCAAGTTGGATATTGCCCTTTGCAATAGGGAGATTCGGTTTCCCTCTGATTGTATTTAATGCTCATGCAATCGCAGTTGAACGTGAATCACTTCATTTCCTTTTGGTTACCCCACCCTCCTACCTACTCCCCTCTACACACAATTGAACCTCCCCCCAAAGTTTCCAGAAACTCTCCACCAAGCTCAGGTCTTTGGGAGTCAGGGCTGTCTCTTGGGTTGGTTTTGCTGTGCCTTTCTAAGGTCGGGGGGGGGGGGGGGGGACACACATTTATAGATCCATCCAGTCTTCTGTAAAGACTCTTTACATTCTACCACCTCACCGAAGTGCTGTCCGTGGACCAGCATAGCAGGCATCTCCGGGACGCTTACGAGAAGTGCCTCACTCCAGAACCACCAAATCAGAATCTGCATTTTCAAAAGGTCCCCAGGCGATTCATGTGTCCCCTAGAGTCTGAAAAGTGCCGCGCTACAGCACTCTGGGTCTTAAAATACCTCTGCCCACAGCTGAAAGGTAGCTGAGTTTTCAAAAATTTAAACTGCTAAGTCCCATACAACTATAGAGTGAGTTCATAGATTCATTGAACTCATGAATCAAGAAGCCTGTAGGATGCCAAAACTAGTTTACAAGAGAATGAAAGAGGCTGCAGTATATATAGTCAATGCAAGATGGATGAATGAAGATAGAGACTTTAAATACAAAATCAGGGAACATCCTACAGGACCATAAAACCGTATCCCTTGAAATTATCTTTTCTATTAGACAGACCTTGCTTACATCTCTACCAGATAAAAATTATGTATCATCTGTCAATCTTCTATAAATTAACATCTAACTTTACAAAGTCTGAGCTCTTAATATTAAATAAGAAGTCAAATAGGCTGTATCCCCAGGACAAAATCAGATAACTCTTAGAAAGGCTTGTGAGGCAGTACTCTGGGATGACTCTGAAAGGGAACTAGGTCAATCTTTTGTGTTATTTCCAAATTTTGGATCATCTTTCTTAACATGGAGTATGGCTAGATAGAGCATGACCAGCTTCTTCCTGCCACAAAGCTCTTCTTCTCTGACCCTCCCAGCCTACACATCCCATTCCACTAGGCTTTAGTTCCTCTTATTGGAGGCACTTCAGGGCTAGAAGGTAAGACTGAGGTCATGTTACAGAAGGCAACCATGAAGATGCAAGGGGGTTACCTGGTGCAGAAACAAGAGAAAAGAGAGACGTCTATTTCTCTTCCTTATTCATGTCGACATGGATCCCTTCAGCTATCATCTCAGATGCCAGAGAGAGCCCAGCCCTCAAGATGTTAAATGTAAGATGGGCACAGAACAATTAGAAGATGGATTCAAGAAAGTGACAGGTTCTTAGATACCAGGATAGAAGCCGGAAGCCCAGTGGACAGGTTCTATGAGAGTCTTCTGCACTGACACCCAGATCAGCATGGAACTTGAGTCTGTGGCCCCAGGAGGGAAGATGGATGGAAGTCCCTGGAGGCCAAAAAGTGTGTAGGGGACACAGAATTCTTTCCTATTCATTCAAGCTTTAGCAACCAACTACTGTGTTATGGGCATCAGGCTACCATGATAAATAAAAGTCAATCTCTGTCTTGGGGATGGTTTAGTCAAGGCATTTTAACCTGGGTTTTATAAAAAGGCTTCTGGAAGCCCTTGAAGTTGCATCATTTTGTGTTTATGTGAATTCTTCTGGGAGACGGTCCATAACTTTTGTCAGAATCCCAAAGTGTTTGTGTCCCCAGACAGCTGGAATCCAATAACTAAGCAGACACGAGATTTTAAGAAGAGGGCTCAAACTAAAAAAATTTGCATTATTAGCACCAGAGGCCAATGAAGTGGGCAAATTAGTCCGTCTAGAATGTAAGTAATGCTTATTTAGAAAGTGTTCTTATGGAAAGCCCAACCAGCCTTCCAGTGTTGAATTGATCCACGAGACAGTCTGCCTTTAAGTGAGTGACCTGCCTTTAAAGTCTACAGCTGTCTGAAAGGTTCTAACTTCTCACTACTCTCCTGGGGCCCCATCAATCCTTCAAGGCCAGCTCTTCCATGGAGCCTTTCTAGAATCCTCCAGCCCTCAGAGGCCCTGATTCTCTGAACTCCTATCGTCCTTGACCTGTCTGGCCTTATTAATGGGTCCTGTCTTTCTTTTCTGTGCATTATAAACATTTTTAGAGCAAGGAGTGGAAGGGAATAAGGGTATTATTCCTCATTGTCTCAATAGCATTTGACTCAGTGCTCTGCAATATTGCCTTTGAATGGTATTATGATTTCATTTTTCTATTTTTTGGCACTTAGACCCACCCCCTCCCCCGCTACTAGGAAAGGGCGGTGGCAGGGTGGGGGGCTTGCTGGGATCCTACAGACAAGAACAGAAAATCGAGAAAGACACAGATACGAACCAAAGGAAATGAAGCGGTAAGGACCCAAAATCCTACACTGTGATTACAGCCTCCAACTTACTCCATTTCTAACTTGAACCATTTCCTTTGCAAATTAGCCCCAAAACATCGCGATGCTGCTCGAGGGAGATTGGGAAGAAGGTAAGTTCAAGAAACAGGGAGCGCGACCAGGCGGAGGCTGTACAAAGGAATACAAAGGATGGATTCCAGAGAAAGGCAGGAGGCTGTGCAGATAAACAAAGATGGGGAGAGACTTCTCCAGACAACTTGGGCTCATCGCTGCGCACGCACTGCCCACAGCTATGTTTGCACAAATATATCAGGGGTATCAAGAATGTCATAATGATACTCTATCACCCATGGTTCTCATTTTAACCACTGTAATAAGCAAAACATACAGAGCACATTGCTGGCTTTCAAGACTATAATTTTCTCTGAGGAGAAATATTGCAAAAAGGGAAAAAAAGAGAGAGAGAAGAAAACATGATATTTTGTTCTGTTCCTAAAAAAAGCATTTTTCCCCCTTTCTTTGCTGCTCTTTCCTTTCATTAAACTGTCCTTAAGTGCTTTTAGAGAAAACTAAGTAGGCCACAATTCTGGGCTGCTGACTGAATAATTATAAGTCTGGGAGGCTGTTGGGATGGCCAGAGAAAGAGGCCCGGGTCCCTTTTCCTGAAATCCAGAGACCCAGGAGGATTGTGCCCGTTGCGGCCGGACTCCTCACGTTGAAATGATTTCTCATTTTGAAGGAAAATCAGGGACGTTCTTATCCTTATTAGTCCTCTGAGAACTTGGGCCAGGGCCAGATTTTATTGGAAAATTGCAACAAAAGAAATTAGAGATAGGGAGTTCTGCAAGAGTCTCATATTTTCGAAGGGTTACACGAGAGGCATATCGAAACCAGATTATTTCCAGATCAGCCCTCCTCTATGAGCAAAAATACATTCTTTGCTTTTTAAATATTCACATTTCCCTCAACTGAGCTTCTTCTTGTCAACTATTGTTCGTTTCTGTGTGTATGTGTGTGTAAGTTGTTATAAGATTAGCATAGGGAAATTTACAAAAGAGAGGTGGGTGGGTACTTGGCCACCATGGGGTTCAGTTCAACTGGACAAGCCTCTTCTTGGTCCACTGGCACCCAGGGAATGGCTGGACATGTGGGGATGGGGGACACCAGGGAAGAGACACAACAGGAATTAGGACATGCCACCCACTGTAGGACAGGACGGAGATTTATATTCTCAAACAGAAAGTGACCATTGCAAATAGCCTGAGGAGAAACGGGTCTGATGCTTGAATCCTTCTGTGGTGTCAGTATCTGAGCTTCTCAGGGGCGGCTCAGCACGGAGAAAGAGTCCAGGGTTCGGAGCCCAGACACACCTGGCATTGTATCCCAGTTTTGTTCTTTGTTGTGACCTGGGCACATTCCCTAACCTTTCCTGGCTTCTGAGAACAGATTGTAGCAGGGGATTTCCAAGTGGCTCCTTTATTCTCAAATTCAGAGACTCCTCATTTTCTAATAACTTTTCTGCTAATCTGATAGATTTGTTCCAGTTCATAAGTACAGCTTCAAGAGAGCAAGAGGGACTTGAAATAGGTGAGTATCCCCTCTCCATCCTAGCCGACCTTTCTCCCTCCCAGTACTCACGTATCATAGCATGTCACCCTGACGATGCTTTTTTTTTTTAATTTATTTTATTGAAGTATAATTGATTCACAGTTTGTGTTAATTTCTGCTGTACAGCAAAGTGATTCAGTTATACATATAGATATATTCTTTTTCATATTCTTTTCAGTTATGGTTTATCACAGAATATTGAATATAGTTCCCTGTGCTATACAGTAGGACCTTGTTCTTTATCCATTCTATATTTAATAGTTTGCATCTGCTAATCCCAAACTCCCAATCCACCCCTCCCCCACCACCTTCTGTTCTCTATGTCTGTGACTCTCTTTCTGTTTCATAGATAGGTTCATTTGTGTCATATTTTAGATTCTGCATATAAGTGAGATCATATGGTATTTGTCTTTCTCTTTCTGACTTACTTCACTTGGTATAATAATCTCTAGGTCCATCCATGTTGCTGCAAATGGCATTATTTCATTCTTTTTTATGGCTTTGTAGTATTCCATTGTATATATGTACCATATCTTCTTTATCCATTCATCTGTTAATGGACATTTAGTTTGTTTCCATGTCTTGGCTATTGTGAATAGTGCTGCTATGAACATGGGGGTGCATGTATCTTTTTGAATTATAGTTTTGTCCAGATATATGCCATCCTGCCGATTCTTAATGTCATATCCTCATGAGTCAGAGAAAAAATGATTGGGGGTAAAGGGTAAATGTTAGAAATATGAAAAAAAACAAATCATTATATTAGATAAACTCATCATAGTAAACTGATGTCTGTTATGTATGTCTTTGTTCTCTGACAATATAAAGATCACAAATATTAAAATCAGGAGAGAAACTAAAATATAAAGGAACTCCGTGAGCACAGTCTCAGGAAGAGACCCACCACCGATTTAGATTGTCTCTCCTCCCCAGCTGCCGCACATTTTTGTCTCAGCATCTATGGAAGATGGTAAGATTTGTTCTAAGAGAGACAGGTTATTCTGTCGCTAATAGAGAAACATCTTCTTACCTAATTTGGCCCCGAGTTTTGCACTGTGATTAGAGTTTCAAGGTTTCTAAGCTCTGTTGAAGTTTCCGGTTCTTCCCTCTAGAGCCCTCGGGGTTAGATGTTCATTCTAGATGCCAGAGCTTCTGAATGTCCATCCTTGAGGATCTCCGCCATGCCTGCTGCACAGAATAAGCTGAATGTCAAGAGCCCCCAAACACCAAGACAATGGCCCCAAGCTCGTAAGTCCAGTCTAGGTCAGAGCCATTAGGTTGGGCACTCTTCATTTGCATAGGGGGTTTCCATGAGCTGTCATGAACTTGAGGGACCAATATAGGCAAGGTTAAAACATGATTGGATGTGGGCTAGACATCTTGTCGTGATAATAAGGAAACTCAGGTGCTTAAAACAGAACAGGAATCAGGTAGCACAGGGCAAATATTCTCTCCTCTCTTCTTCCAACGTGATTTTTGGAGATCCCAAAGCAGCTGACTCTGCTCAGGATCCTCAGCGAGAGATCTGCCCCTCCCACCTCCCTCACCTGGAGTGAGCCTGGCACCCTGTCCCTGGCCTGGCACTGGGAGGCAAGCATCAGGCCTCCTTCCAGTCGGTGGCTCATTCATCTCTACATCCCAGTTTCTCCCACACAAATTAGAGTTCAGTGCACATATTAAAATTCCTCAAAAGAGCGGTCCCTTTGCTATTGTTATCAAATGCTGTTCCCGAACTTCTGGGCTCTTCTCTTCCTGCTGTCTTTCCAAGAAGCACTTTTCACTTGAGGTGCCCACTTTATAAACGTCAGGCTGGCTTCTCTCATTGTTCTCTCCTGGAGAGCGCCGTGAAAGGAGGATTGGGGCCATATTTTACCCTGCTTGGCAGGATTCCCATGGGAGCTCTAGAATAACTCTCCCCATGTGTTACAAGAGAGTTATCTTGCTTGTGGTCCCACAGAAAGTTGTACAGGAGCAGGGACAAGGCTCCCATGCTTTGCACAGAGAAGGCATTCAATAAAAACTTGCTGGGTGCATGAAAGTAGTGAATGACCCTCCTTTTATACTTCCTTTTGCAGTAATAATGCTTGGAAGTAGAGGGTATTGGCTAAAGGGTTTTATATTTTACTAAGCACCTTTCTCTGCTAACTTTTTGTTGGCTGAAACTTGAGTCCACCCCTGACGGAACTGTCGGTGAAGAATATCCCTTTGGTAGTGCTCGCCTACACCCTTCTAGCACTTGCGGCCACAGCCCCCTCCCCAGTCAAAAAGGGGCCCTTTTATAGCCCCCAAGGCCTGGACAACATTGTCCCTGTCAGTCTGTCACCATGTCTGAGTTGGTGTTTCTGCTTACACCTGTTCTGTGACTGTCAGCCAAATCTTGCTGAAATATGATGTATCACTTGTGTTCTCTGTCTAGGGATAATATATTTGCATTTAATAGGAGCCTTTAGGAGACTCTGTGCTCTTACTCCCAGAAATGGCTTCAGAGTGAGGATTTTGGCAGGAAGAATTTAACAGCAAGTATTATAATAATTTATCTCTCCTTCTGGATGAAAATCCTTTTGGGGGAAGTCCCCTGTTTTATACATTTAGTTTGCCTGGAAATACCTACTTCTAGACTATCATCAATAATATATCATGAATAAATATGAGGTGACTAGCTAATGTAGTAATTTGAGAGATGATATATATGGATTAATATAATCCTGCCCACATCATGTATTTGCATCATCCACAGTTCTCTTTAATGGTTTCACCCACTTTGGTTGAGAGAGAAAATTTTCAATATGGAGGTTTCCAATGATCCCTGTGTCCTGGTATTCAGAGCCTTGTATAATTCCCTTCCCTTGAGTAAACTGCTTCTAGCCAATAGAATATAGCAGTGTCGATTAGGTTATATGATCGGTTACACTTCTATGATTAGGTTACAAAGGTTGTCACTTCCTTCTTGGTAGCAGACAACTCTGTGGGCTTTGATGAAGTAAGTTGCCCATATGATCAGAAACTCTCAGTAGTCTTCCACTAATAGTTGACAAGGAACCAAAGTCCTGATCCAGCAACTTGTAAGGATCTAGATGCTGCCAACCACCATGTAAACGTGGAAGCAGATGCTTCCCCAGTCAGACCTTCCGATTAGACCTCAGCCCCAGACGGCATCTTATTTGCAGCATTGTGAGAGATTCTCAAGCAGAGGACCCAGCTGAGCTGTGCCCAGAATCCCAACCCACAGGAGCCATGAGATAATAAACATGTGTTTTTTGTAAGTTGGGAGGTTTGTGGTAATCTGTTATGCACCAAAGAAAACAAATACAAGGGTCTTTTAGCCCATTTGTCCTCCAAGTGTCAGACTTCTCCAGGGACATTTTTAGTGGAATTAGCCCTGGAAAAAATGCCCAAGACTGAGAACTAAGTAATAAACCAGGTCTCAGGAGAGTTGCCCCTTCCCATCTTGTCTGCTTCCCCAACATGATTTCTCCTTCAAGAGAATTCACAGCATTGGACAAATTTCTCACTTCTCTAAAATCCTACTGGGCTCTGACTGACAGTGTTGAACTAGACCCAAGAGATCTTTACCCTGTGCCTTCCTGGCTAAGTCTACTTTCCCGTCTCTATGGAGGTCTGCCTGGGTCCTTAGCGACATCCTTCTTCCTGTCCTAGGTCTTGTCCATGTGAGCCTTCTCTGGAAGAAATGCCAACCCCTCTGGCAGGGGGTACCAGTCTTTGGCTCATAAAACATCTGCAGTTTTTTCAAATAGCAGACGTGAGCCTCACTCATAGTCTCTTATTCAGGGAATCTGAAATGTGGTTTAGGAATCATAGCTTTTAATAAGCACCCAGGGGACTCTGATGAGGATTCTGATGGTGGTGAAGCCCCAGGCTTTGAGGAACCTGGATCCAGAGGTTTGGAAACATTTTATAAAGTTTCCCAAAGAGCACCCTTGGCACTGAAATGTCCATATCTCAATGACCTTCCAGCAGTATGTAATTGCTCCTGTGACCTTGGAAATATCCATTTTTACCCCTCTAGACCTCAACTCACATAACTACCATGTGAATTGATTGACCTGGATATATTCCTAGTCTTATAATCTAGGATGTTAGTAATGAAAGGGATAGTTTAATAGTAAAATGAGCGTATACAAATGGCATTTACCATGTGTTCGACACTGCTCTCAAGTCATTCTACATCAACCAGTTTAGCCCTTACAACAATCCTGTGAGGTGGATGCCATTATCAATCTCATTTGACAGATGAGGAGACTGAGGCCCAGAAAGACCAAGAGAGTTGCCCAAGGTCACACAGCTAGTAGATACTATAGGCAGGAATCAAATACCTTCAGGGTGGCCCTGTAGTCCATGCTTTTAACCACCATGCTAGACACCCTCTCTTTCAAACTCTAATTATTCTTGAGTTTATAAAAAAAGGAATATTGGTGTGCACTGCACTTATTGGGTATGAATATAAATTATGATTGTCCTTTATTGAAGAATAGAATTTTCCCTGGCAAAAGGTATGGGAGGAAGACATTGTAAACAGAGGGAACCCCAAGAGAAGAAACATACAAGTGGGCCTGAGCTTGGCATATGGGTCAAGTAATGAGGAGACTGGCTGGCCAGAGCAGAGTCCAACGGGAGAGCAATGAAAGGTCTGGGTGAGAAGGGAAGTGGGCTATGAGGTAGGGACGGGAGTAGGGGCTTGAATACAATGTAAAGGAATTGCTGACTACCCAATACTGCTGATTTTCTCCCTTCCCCTTCTAATCAGGACTCTGGGTTTCTTCTTGAACTCCCAGAAGATGGATATGATTGTTCTAGTTCAATTATAGCCACTCTCTTCCCCTTTCCCACTGACTCAATTAAGCCAATAAGATATAAGTAGAACTCTGTTAGGGGCCTCTGGAAAAGATTTTTTTCTCATAGTAACAAGAAGGAAGATGCATGAAAAAAAGGCCATCTGACCACCTTCTTTCCTTCCTCCTTGGGATGCTGTGGTGTGAAGATATGATGTTTGGCCCCTTGGCATCCCTTTTGTAGCAATGAGGGGAAGACCAGAGAATTACTGAAATACTAACCCAGTTCCTTGGTGTCCTGACTTCACAGAGCTACTGAACCTAGAACCACCTCCCTCCATCCTTGTGTTTATGTAAGATAATGTAATGCTTTTATCACCTGAGCCACTGATAGCTGAGTGTCCTGTTGTATGTGGCCAGGTGAATGGAATCCTAATTGATAGAGATTATACTAGGAAGCAAGGGTCTTTGATGAAATAATACTAATAAGAATTATCAACAGTATTGTGCTTCTGTACACATTATTTCATTTAGTTAGAAATGAAAGAGCACCAGCTTTGAAGTTAGAGGGCCTGGATATAAATCTCTGCCCCATCTAGAGGAGCTGCGAAAAAAAACCATCTTCTTGAGCCTCAGCTTCCTCACCTATAAAATGTTCAAAAGGACACTGTGCCCGTCAAGTTGTGGGGATCAAGTCAAATAATACTTTCATGGCATCCAGCTCAGCATCCAGCACTAACTATGTCTAGAAAGGAGACAGATTGACAATGGTAACAATAGCCAATAATTATTGAGCTCTTACTGCATGCCCACCTCTGTATCAAGAACTTCAGGTGTATTGTTTTATGAAATCCTCTTGGAGACGGGTATTGTTAAAAGCCCACTTCCACTTATTATTCCTAATCCCCGGAGCCCTGTAAGGAGGACAGGTTCATCCTCATACTTTCTGTTCTGAATCGAGGAGGTGGTGCGGTGAGCAGAAGGGGCTTGCTGAGGGTCACATGATGGCAGAACCGGGCGTAGCTCTGCATCCCTCCATCTAAACCCTAAGTCTGAACCATGATGCATCAGTGACCTGTCCCAGTATCTCGGTGTCTCGTGCCCACGAGTGATGATTTGCCTTTCGCTGGCCTTGCTTGTTAATAAATGTAGCAGCTGCTATTGTCATTAACAGTATCCACCACCACAAACTCGAAAGGAGGGGAAATCGTAATGCCTTCCATGTCTCGGGAGAGGCCTGTGGCTTCTACCTGATGTGCCCAGAGCTTCCGTCTGAAGGCCTGAACAAACCCAATCTAATGAGGTTGTTAGCCGGCTCCCCACGGTGGTCACAAGGGAGCTTGTTAGGAGAAGTTTCCCATCCCTGAGGAGTTCTTTGCTGGGTGATGGACCAAGCTTCTGGCAGTGGGAGGTCTGGAGAAAGATCTGGGGTTCTTCTTATGTGGAAAAAAAATCCTCTGAGCAGGTACGTGATCTTTTCCACTTCCCTGTGGGGACCACCCACGTGTTGTGTGCCCTGGAAAGGGGTGGGGAAGTGGGCATGTGTTTTCACTTAGGTGTGGGGTGCTTAATTGTGCGAGTGTCACTGCCTACATGGTTTCGGCCCCATGTGGCCCCAGGGTTCTGAACAGTGGCTCTGACTCCTTCGCTCTGTTTTTGATCACACAAGTTGAAAAAGAATCACAGAAGTTACAGGAGGACTGAGTCATGAGTGCACCTTCCTTACTGGTCAGAGGGACATTTTCCAAGTTCACACAGCCAGTTAGCAACACAGCCAGGCCAGAATCTGCAGCATCCTCAAGTCAGAGCAAAGAAAGCCAGGCACACCAAGGAGCATGAGGGCCCAGATTCCACTTTCTTTAGAAAAATCAGCATGGCAGGGCTGCCTATTACGTTCAGAGTATAATCAACATTGTTATTTGCATTATCTGGTCTGGTCCTCACATCAGCCCACAAGGCACATCATGCTGCTACATCCACTGTACAGATGGTCGTGGCCCAAGGACACAGAGCCAATAGGGGAGATGGTTTTCTCTCCCTGCTCAAGGCTAGCCTGATATTTGAAAGGATCTCAAGAGTCCCTGGCCATCCTCCTCTCTTCTCTTCCAGTAGCGGGGTTGGCCATGGTGGTGATGCTGCTTTCCTTGCTTTATAAAGACCTCAGGGATCCTGGAGCATCCTTGCAAGTGTCCCTATTACCGCTCATTTTTGCCCATGCTCCTCTCCCCGCCCCTTTATGCCCTCTTCGGAGGCAGCTCCTTACCGACATGAAGTGTGGGCTGCGTGCAGCAATCTGATTTGAGGGCTGCTGGAAACTCCCAGCCCTGAGCCCCTTCCCTGGAGTCTTGTTGCTGAGAGCTCAAATCTGAAGCCCAGCTCTGGATTCCAGCCCCCTGTGAATGCAGCCTTTCCTTATGGAGACCGTGCACCCCATAATTCTTGACTGATCAGCCTCCCTAATTTGTATCCAGAGGTTTCCCAGCTCCCAGCCTGGAAGACAAACAATATGGGAACAGTTGGCTCCCGGGGTGAAGGGGGAGCTGGCCTGGGGGTGGGGGAGGGGGAAGAGGGATAAACGAGGAGGAGGCTGAACTTGGACTTGGACCACAGCTCCATTCACGCCACATCAGCTCCGCATGAATCTGAACTCAGAGCTTCTCAGCGTCCAGTCTGGCCGAGGCCACGGGGGGCTCTCAGCCCTCAGCACTCAGCGAGAAGAGACCCAGCAGAAAGGAGGAACCCGCATGGTTGGGAGTTTGCAGAGGGAGCTGGGAGGGTGCTGTGGGTGGCAAGAGAGACTGGCTCTGGTATTGCCGCCTGATGAGGCCTGGGAGCCCGGTCTTCCCAGGGCAATTCCTGCACAGCTCATTTGTGCATGTTTTACAATAGTGTTGATAAAATCCCCATGGAGCCCTGGAGCATGTGTGAGGAGTTCCCACCAGAAATCTAAACAACGCCCTGGTGTTGCTGACAGCTTAATAATGTGACAAAGTTCAGCTCCTTCAATGACAGGGACAGGAATGCAGCTGGGCTGGGCTGACCTAGAGCTTTAAAAATACCCCCCCCCCACCGCCCCCCAACTCTGACCCAGCATTTGACAAATAACCTTTCCTTAGCCTCCTGGAAGGCACCAGACAGAACCAAGTGCCACGCAGGGGCCACATGCCACCGTTAAAATGTTAAATGGAGTGGCAAGGGCCACCAGAGTCACTTGGGGCTGACATTTATCTTTATTATTATTATTATTAATAATGCATATATTGCTTTTTGGTGCATTCCAGGGTTTTTTGCACTCCTAAATCACGCGGCTGTACATCAGCAGGCCCGATAAATCACCCCATGAACCCAAATTCAATGCAGCTGTCAGGCCAGGTCCGAGAGAGGCAGAGTTAGCTTAATTGAGCTGCAGCCGGGAACCGACGGGCGTTGCCCAGAAAATCAGAATAATAGCAGTGATGCTGGTGACATTTCAAGAGCGAGATGTGAACTGCTAGCTTCAGCTTTAATTTTACAAGAGGGAATGGGGGGGCGGAGGGACGGGTGCAGGGAGAAATCCAGACTTCAACAAATATTTAAACTCTTAGGTTTTTTTTTTTTTTTCTGCCTCAAAGCCAGTACAGACAATGAGTTCCACATTGAGAAATTTCAGTAGAAAGAATCCCCTTTTTTCTTCTTTCTCTAGCTTCTTCTCGTTTCTCCTGCCCGCCCGCTCCGCTGCTCCATGCCCTTTCTCAACAAAAAGAGAACTGAAAGTAAAGGAAGCACGGGATTTGAGCTGGAGCCAATTTAATGGGCCAAGGGGTTACATATGGAGCAAACAAATCATGGAACCATGAAGGATATTACTGATTTAAAGTTATGTATGTTAAAGCCCAAATCTTAACAGCATTCATAAAGGTAAAGGTAACTAATGGAGAGGCTTAACCGACAGAAAATGGGCTTTTTTCCCTGGCTGCCCCGCCTCCCTCTTCAAAATTGGAGGACGTTTCAGTGGCAGACGGGTTCCCAGCCCCCCAGATCCTCCTGGTGTTAGCTGCTCCAAGGGGAAGCCTTAGCCTCACTCAAGGACAAGTTCAGCTGGAGCCTGCATTTATAGGAGGCCTCAGACACACCATTGTCTGGTTTATTTTTGTGTGCCCCAGTGTGCGTTTCTTCTTCAGATGTTTTGGGGTTACCCAAAAACCCAGTCCCTTTCCCCCCTTAATTTTTAAAACTGTGTGTAACTTCAGGGAAATTTGATCTATGTGTTTCAGCTTCATTCACACGTAATCATGAATATCCTTCTGGAAAGAGTTCTTTTCTCTCCCAGAAGATTTTTGGTGCCCTTTTTAAGAAGCCCTGTAAGTGCCCTTCTACCCCGGGCTGCCCCGTCCAAGTGCAGAAGGTTGTGTTTGGCCAAAGGAAAACCAACCTGACCGCTGAGGGCATGGGTCTGGTTTGAAATGTCGAACTCATGAATTTGGACAGTGTTCTGGCAATGGGGAAATGACTTCTCCTGGTCCCAGTGTTTACACAGTCAGAGGAAGAAGCCTTTCGTTTAAAAAAAAAAAAGTGAAGATGTTCAGATCAACTCTTGAGCGTTACTTCTCGGCCATCGGCATGTCCGTCTTAGCTTCTGGTCCACAGGTTCAGAATGAGCAATCGCTGCTTTTCTTTGAGGTTCTCTGAGAAAATATTTTTAACCCAGAGACTCCCAACTACCAAAAAACACCCAGGAAGCCTCCTGGCCAGCTTCCAAGGGCCATGGCACAACTGTACCCAGGACACGCATTTCCCCACCCTCCGTCTACAGCAAGCCAACCAGTGCACTGAAGCCACAATGGCATCCCTTCCATCCAAAACAAACATGCCATTACCAATCTCAGATTAATTGATGCCATTTGTGTGCCCTGCCTCTTGGGTTTCAGCTGGAGTCCGCCCAACGGCAATGGCCACCACCCTTGTAAACCTCAAGGCACTTACAACTTTGGCCTTTGGCAGAATTCCCTTCACTGTCTTTCTTTAGCCCTGTGACTCCAGACCTTTCTTTCTGCCCACTCCTCTCCCACTTTGAGGCTTTGGGAAATTTTGAAATGAGTTTCCAGTGGAATGAGGTTATCTGTAGAACTGCGTTTTGCTTTGAGTAAATGTCTTTGCTTTATTTCATGAATTTTTTAAGGTATAGATTTGTTTTTAACAGCCCTGAAATTAGGATACTCCTTACAGTTGATGATGGGGAAGTCTGATGGTGATGTCATGGAAAGCCTTTCCCTCTTTAGTGGGGCATAGAATAATGATGGGGCATCTATTCTAGTCCCCAGAGAGATATGTGAGCACTTTTCAAAACACTGTGATAAACTTTTACCTCTCTTACTCCTTTCTTTGCCATTCATTCTTTGGTAAGAGTATATTGGCCCCATGCCTGATTCTCTGCACAGTCAGGAGGAGATAAGGGGAGTGTTGAAATGGCCCCTCCCTTTCAGAAAGTTATAATTTCATTCTAGACATAAGTACATACACGACCAACCATGCAAAGTGCTAAATTAGTGGTATGGCCAGAAGTGGCGGAGAAGATCGAGATGGAGCCACAGAATGGGATGGACAGACTGAGCAGGAGGCAGGCAGCCTCGCTGCTGGGTTGGCGCTGTGATCCAAGGAAGTGTATTCCAACCTGCAGAACGAGAGGCTTGTGGTGGACCAGAGGGTCCCACAGTGAGTTCCACAGAACTGGGTCCAAGGGGAAGCTTTGAGAGAAAAGGGTTCCACAGTTGGGGGGTAGGATGGGGGTGGGGGTATTGAGAAATGTCACTATTTTCCTTTCTCAGAGATTCCCAACACATCTCAGCATATCATGGGCTAATAGAATATTAGAAGTTCACTGCAGAGAAGTTCTACAGTGAAGGACTTATTTGGATTTTCTTTCACTCTGTTTCCAAATACCTTTGTTCCCTGAATCCTCTATTTCAGTCAATAGCTGCTACTGCTGCAGTAAACCTTAGGAAAACTCTAAGGTCTCTTCCAGCATTCCAGGAATTCATGAGCCCATGTGGAGCTAGAGCACTTGGGAGAGGAAAGCCTCAGAGAAACGATGTGAGCTGAGTGAGGGGTTCCTGGCTAGGGCATGGGGTGTCATCACTGAGAGGAACACCTTTACCAACTGATCCATCAAGAAACACTTATTAGATATGTGGAATCTAAAAAACAACACAGATGAATTGATATGCAAAACAGAAACAGACTCACAGTTATCGAAAACAAGCTAGTGGTTAACAGTGGGGAGAGGGGAGGAGGGAAGGACAAACTAGAGGTGTGGGATAAACGGATGCAAACTACTATGCATAAAAATAGGTAAGCAATAAGAATATCCTATAGCACAGGGAATGATCGCCATTATCTTGTAATAACCTAGAATGGAGTATAATCTGCAAAAATACTAAATCAAATGCTGTACACCAGAAACTAATAAAATGTTATAAATCAACTATCCTTCAATAAAACAAAACCAAAACCAAATATTACTTGGACAAAAAGAAACATTTGGTAAGTACCTATGGGGACTTCCCTGGTGGCACAGTGATGAAGAGTCCGCCTGCCAATGCAGGGGACACAGGTTCGATCCCTGGTCTGGGAAGATCCCACATGCCACAGAGCAACTAAGCCCGTGCACCACAACTACTGAGGCCCTCACGCCTAAAGCCCACACTCCGCAACAAGAGAAGCCACCTCAATGAGAAGCCTGTGCACCGCAATGAAGAGTAGCCCCTGCTCCCCGCAACTAGAGAAACCCCGCATGCAGCAACAAAGACCCAAAGCAGCCAAAAATAATTAATTAATTAATTAATTTATAAAAATAGAAAAGAAACCAGGGAGGCAGGGACATGACATATTCAGAGTGATGGGGGGAGAAAAAGACTTTATTAAGTACCTATAGTGTACTTAATAGAGTTTATTGAGTATAATTCAATAATAATAGTACATAGTTTAATAAATATAGTGTCCTGTGCTGGTGCCAGGAACACAGAAAAATGGAAAACGCTGTTCCTGACCTCAAGTGGCTCCTAATCACGGAGAAGACTGGGCGTTAACAAGTGGCCACAGTAAAACAGCTGGTCACCGAGGTAGAGAAAGGCATCCTGAGGAGACCACGCACAGCACGGAGAGAAGTAAATATGATGCCTTGTCAAGAAGCTTCAAATGTGGAGATGGCCCAAGAGGGGTGGGAGGCCCTCAAAAGTCTGAAAACATAATAAAAACATGAGCTTTGTGAGGGAGCGGAGGTCCCAACCTAAAGAAACCAATATGGCGCAAGAACGTCTATAAATTTCCACAGGATCAAAGCAGGGAAATGTAACTGAAGACAGACGATTGAGTGGGACCAATTGGCTGGAAGAGCATTTGAAAGATTCGATCCCAAGTGAGCTGAGCCTTTTGACATTCTAAAACCACCATCAGGGGCTCTTTGGGGTCTCCTCAGAATAGGTCCTGCCGTGGATTGGTCTGTGGGTCGAGGTGCTACCACGTGGCCAAAGGAAGCAGAACCCCCAACACCTCTCCCAGGTGCTGCTGCCCAGCGTCTTAAGGCTGCCCAGGCTCTTGCCTCAGCATCCGGGTCAGTAACAAAATGGGAACCCAGGGAAGACACTTGCCCATCCCCTCCGCGGCTGGGTGTGCTTGGAGCCGCCCCACCCCGATCAAGTGTGTCCTGTCCTCGTCTGCCCAAGTCACACCTGCACAGACCTCTTTCATCAGCCCAGCTTCAAGTGGCAATTTAAACAATTTAAGGCCACCTGTCGAGCTCCCACTGGGTAGATTTCCTTTTATCACTGACTCACAGGGAGTAACTGGATAACGTAATTATGGGGCAGGAGAATGGGGCGTTTTGATTTGTGTTCTTTGAGGATTCGCCAAGGGCCCCACTGCCAAATCCGTGATCACCTGAAAGGAAATCTGAAGGAAGAAGCTGCCAAATAAATCTTCCAGGTGCTCTGCAGGCAAATGGCTTTGAAAACGGGTCTTCTCTGCCCTTTGTCACTGCAGAGCTCAAAGGCGTTTGGGGTGGACAAAGCTGGGAGGTGCATCCTCGCGCAAGGAAGTAAAGAGAAGCCAAGGAAGAAGTGTTTTCCAAATGCCTGGAGCCAGGGCACGACGGGGTTGAGATGCCCTTCAGATGTAGGATGATGCAGAAAATAACTGCATGGAGCCAGACCTCTGATCTCCTGAGACTTCCCGGGACATTACCTGTGCCTGTTCAGTGCAGACGCACTCCAGTGCTTACGGGGCAGATGCCAGGGAGGTGGCATGAACAGGCCACTCGGTCTCAGACTTCAGAGCACATGACACGGACATCCCATCTTTGATGCAGCAGACAGACTCTCTGAAGATGCTTGAGTGATGTCCCATTTGGGCTGGAATATGTGGAAACAGATCAGGGTAGGGGCACACGCAGGACATTTTTAGAAATGAACCAAAATCCTGTTTTGGCTGGGAATATGTAGAAACAGATCTGGGAAGGAGCACAAATGCAGATGATTTTTAGAAATGAATCAAATGCATGGTCTATTCGTTTCCTAGGGCATTCATAATAACGTATCACAGTCTGGGTGGCTTCGAACAACAGAAACTTATTCCCTCGTAGTTCTGAGGTCTAGAGGTCCAAAATCAAAGCCTTGGCAGGGCCTTGCTTTTCTAAAGCCTGCAGAGGAGAGTCTTTCCCTGCCTCTGCCAGCTTCTGGTGGCTCCAGGCATTCCTTGGCTGGTGGCAGCCTCCCTCCAGTCTCTGCCTCTGTCATCACGTGGCCGTGTTCCCGTGTGTCTGTCTGTGTTCAAATTTTCATCGCCTTATAAGGTTGCCAGTCGTCTTGACTTAGGGCTCACCCTAATCCAATATGACTTCATCTTAATCTGATTACATCTGCAAAGACCTACCTCCAGATAATGTCACATTTACAGGTACTGGGGTTAGGACTCCAACATATCTTTTTTTTTTTTTTTTTTTTTATTATTATTTTATTTTATTTTTTTGGGGGGTACACCAGGTTCAATCAACTGTTTTTATACACATATCCCCATATTCCCTCCCTTCCTTGACGCCCCCCCCTCGAGTCCCCCCCACCCTCCCTGCCCCAGTCCTCTAAGGCATCTTCCATCCTCGAGTTGGACTCCCTTTGTTATACAACAACTTCCCACTGACTATTTTACAGTTGGTAGTATATATATGTCTGTACTACTCTCCCGCTTCTTCTCAGTTTCCCCTTCACCCCCCGCCCCCTCCCATACCTCGAGTTCCCAGTCCATTCCCTGTATCTGCTTCCCTGTTCTTGTCACTGAGTTCATCAGTACCATTTTTAGATTCCGTATATGTGAGTTAGCATACAATATTTGTCTTTCTCTTTCTGATTTACTTCACTCTGTATGACAGATTGTAGTTCTATCCACCTCATTACATATAGCTCCATCTCATCCCTTTTTATAGCTGAGTAATATTCCATTGTATATATATGCCACATTTTCTGTATCCATTCATTTGTTGATGGGCATTTAGGTTGCTTCCATGTCCTGGCTATTGTAAAGAGTGCTGCAATAAACATGATGGTACAAGTTTCTTTTGGGATTATGGTTTTCTTTGGGTATATGCCCAGGAGTGGGATTACTGGATCATATGGTAGTTCTATTTGTAGTTTTTTAAGGAACCTCCAAATTGTTTTCCATAGTGGCTGTACCAACTTACAGTCCCACCAACAGTGCAGGAGAGTTCCCTTTTCTCCACACCCTCTCCAACATTTGTTGTTTCCAGACTTTGTGATGATGGCCATTCTGATTGGTGTGAGGTGATACCTCATTGTGGCTTTGACTTGCATTTCTCTGATGATTAGTGATGTTGAGCATCTTTTCATGTGTTTGTTGGCCATCTGGATGTCTTCTTTGGAGAAATGTCTATTTAGGTCTTCTGCCCATTTGTGGATTGGGTTATTTGCTTTTTTGGTATGAAGCTGCATGAGCTGCTTGTATATTTTGGAGGTTAATCCTTTGTCCGTTGTTTCATAGGCAATTATTTTTTCCCATTCTGAGGGTTGCCTTTTAGTCTTGTTTATGGTTTCTTTTGCTGTGCAAAAGCTTTTAAGTTTCATGAGGTCCCATTCGTTTATTCTTGATTTTATTTCCATGATTCTAGGAGGTGGGTCAAAAAGGATGTTGCTTTGATGTATGTCAAAGAGTGTTCTGCCTATGTTTTCCTCTAGGAGTTTGATAGTGTCTGGCCTTATATGTAGGTCTTTAATCCATTTGGAGTTTATTTTTGTGTATGGTGTTAGGAAGTGTTCTAATTTCATTCTTTTACATGTTGCTGTCCAATTTTCCCAGCACCACTTATTGAAGAGGCTGTCTTTTTTCCATTGTATACTCGTGCCTCCTTTGTCAAAGATAAGGTGCCCATATGTGTTTGGGCTTACTTCTGAGTTCTCTATTCTGTTCCATTGATCTTCCTTTCTATTTTTGTGCCAGTACCATACTGTCTTGATCACTATGGCCTTGTAGTATAGTTTGAAGTCAGGAAGCCTGATTCCACCAACTCCATTTTTCCTTCTCAAGATTGCTTTGGCTATTCGGGGTCTTTTGCGTTTCCATACAAATCGTAAGATTTCTTGCTCTAGTTCTGTGAAAAATGCCATTGGTAATCTGATCGGGATTGCATTAAATCTGTAAATTGCTTTGGGTAGTACAGTCATTTTCACGATGTTGATTCTTCCAATCCAGGAACATGGTATGTCCCTCCATCTGTTTATGTCATCTTTGATTTCTTTCATCAATGTCTTAAAGTTTTCTGCATACAGATCTTTTGCCTCCTTAGGCAGGTTTATTCCTAGGTATTTTATTCTTTTGGTTGCAATGGTGAATGGGAGAGTTTCCTTAATTTCTCTTTCTGCTCTTCCGTTGTTAGTGTATAGGAATGCAAGAGATTTCTGTGCATTAATTTTGTATCCTGCTACTTTACTAAACTCATCAATGAGTGCTAGCAGTTTTCTGGTAGAGTCTTTAGGGTTTTCTATATATAATATCATGTCATCTGCAAAGAGTGATAATTTTACTTCTTCTTTTCCAATTTGGATTCCTTTTATTTCTTTTTCTTCTCTGATTGCTGTGGCTAACACTTCCAAAACTATGTTGAATAACAGTGGTGAGAGTGGACACCCTTGTCTTGTTCCTGTTCTTAGAGGGAATTCTTCCAGTTTTTCTCCATTGAGAACAATGTTGGCTTTTGGTTTGTCATATATGGCTTTTATGATGTTGAGGTAATTTCCTTCTATGCCCATTTTCTGGAGAGCTTTTATCATAAATGGATGTTGAACTTTGTCAAAAGCTTTTTCTGCATCTATTGAAATGATCATATGGTTTTTATCCTTCAATTTGTTGATATGATGTATCACGTTGATTGATTTGCGTATATTGAAGAATCCTTGCATCCCAGGGATAAACCCCACTTGATCGTGGTGTATGATTTTTTTGATGTGCTGTTGCAGTCTGTTAGCTAGTATTTTGTTGAGGATTTTTGCATCTATATTCATCAGTGATATTGGTCTGTAGTTTTCTTTTTTTGTGACATCTTTGCCTGGTTTTGGTATCAGGGTGATGGTAGCCTCATAGAATGAGTTTGGGAGTGCTCCGCCTTCTGCAATATTTTGGAAGAGTTTGAGAAGGATAGGTGTTAACTCTTCTCGAAATGTTTGATAGAATTCGCCTGTGAATCCATCTGGTCCTGGGCTTTTGTGTGTTGGGAGATTTTTAATCACTGCCTCAATTTCTGTACTTGTGATTGCTCTGTTCATGGTTTCTATTTCTTCCTGGTTCAGTCTTGGAAGATTGTATTTTTCTAAGAATGTATCCATTTCTTCCAGGTTATCCAATTGATTGGCATATAGTTGCTTGTAGTAGTCTCTCATGATGTTTTGTATTTCTGAGGTGTCCGTTGTGACTTCTCCTTTTTCATTTCTAATTCTGTTGATTTGCATCTTCTCCCTTTTTTTCTTGATGAGTCTGGCTAATGGTTTATCAATTTTGTTAATCTTCTCAAAGAACCAGCTTTTAGTTTTATTTATTTTTCTTATGGTTTCTTTCCTTTCTTTTTCATTTATTTCTGCTCTGATCTTTACGATTTCTTTCCTTCTGCTCACTTTGGGGTTTCTTTGTTCTTCTTTCTCTAGTTGTTTGAGGTGTAAGGTTAGGTTGTTTATTCGATCATTTTCTTGTTTCTTAAGGTAGGACTGTATTGCTATAAACTTCCCTCTTAGAACTGCTTTTGCTGCGTCCCATAGGTTTTGGGTTGTTGTGTTTTCGTTGTCATTTGTTTCTAGATACTTTTTGATTTCCTCTTTGATTTCTTTAGTGATTCCTTGGTTGTTTAATAGTGAATTGTTTAGCCTCCATGTGTTTGTCTTTTTTGCAGTTTTTTTCCTGTAATTGATATCTAGTCTCATGGCGTTGTGGTCTGAGAAGATGCTTGATATGATTTCAATTTTCTTGAATTTGCTGAGGTTTGATTTGTGACCCAGGATGTGATCTATCCTGGAAAATGTTCCGTGTGCACTTGAGAAGAAAGTGTAGTCTGTCGTTTTTGGATGGAATGTCCTATAAATATCAATTAAGTCAAGATGGTCTAATGTGTCATTTAAAGCTTGTGTGTCTTTATTTATTTTCTGTTTGGATGATCTGTCCATTGATGTAAGTGGGGTATTCAAGTCTCCCACTATAATTGTGTTACTGTCGATGTCCCCTTTTATAGCTGTTAGCATTTGTCTTATGTATTGAGGTGCTCCTATATTGGGGGCATAGATATTTACCATTGTGATATGTTCTTCTTGGATGGATCCCTTGATCATTATGTAGTGTCCTTCCTTGTCTCTTTTAATAGTCTTTACTTTCAAGTCTAATTTGTCTGATATGAGTATTGCTACTCCAGCTTTCTTTTGACTTCCATTTGCATGGAATATCTTTTTCCATCCCTTTACTTTCAGTCTATATGTATCCCTTGGTCTGAAGTGGGTTTCTTGTAGGCAGCATATAGAAGGGTCTTGTTTTTGTATCCATTCAGCCAGTCTGTGTCTTTTGGTTGGAGCATTTAATCCATTGACATTTAAAGTGATTATTGACATGTGTGTTCCAATGACCATTTTCTTAATTGTTTTGGGTTTGTATTTGTAGGTGTTTTCCTTTTCTTGTGTTTCCTACTTAGAGAAGTTCCTTTAGCACTTGTTGTAAGGCTGGTTTGGTGGTGCTGAATTCTCTTAACTTGTGCTTGTCTGGAAAGCTTTTGATTTCTCCCTCAAATCTGAATGAGATTCTTGCTGGGTAAAGTATTCTTGGCTGTAGGTTTCTCTCTTTCAGGACTTTCAGTATATCCTGCCATTCCCTTCTGGCCTGCAGAGTTTCTGTAGAAAGGTCAGCTGTTATCCTGATGGGTTTTCCCTTATATGTTGTTTGTTGCTTTTCTCTTGCTGCTTTTAATATTTTTTCTTTGTGTTGAATTGTTGTTAGTTTGATTAATATGTGTCTTGGTGTATTTCTCCTTGGGTTTATTCTGTATGGGACTCTCTGTGCTTCTTGGACTTGGTTCATTATTTCCTTTCCCATGTTGGGGAAGTTTTCCACTAGAACCTCTTCAAATATTTTCACAGACCCTTTCTTGTTTTCTTCTTCTTCTGGGATGCCTATAATTCGAATGTTGGTACGTTTAAGGTTATCACTGAGGTCTCTGAGGCTGTCTTCTAGTCTTTTTATTTTTTTATCTTTTTCCTGCTCTGTGGCGTTTATTTCTTCCACTCTATCTTCCAATTCACTTATTCGTTCTTCTGCCTCAGTCATTCTGCTGGTTAGAGCATCTAGAGTATTTTTAATTTCAGTTATTTTGTTATCCATTGCTGTTTGTTTTTCTGAGTTCTTATGAACTGTTTCTTGTACTTTCTCTAATTTGTTATCGAGATTTTGTATCATTTTTACTATCATGACTCTAAATTCTTTTTCAGGCATTTTTCCTATTTCCTCCTCATTTATTTGGTCTTGTGGGTTTTTTTCCTGCTCCTTTGCCTGCATGGTGTTTCTTTGTTTCCTCATGGTTGTCCAAGCTTTTGGGGTTGCTTGTCCTGGTGATAGTGGTGTTTATAGAAGACTGTCCAAGCCTCAGACTAATGTCCAAGTATTGGAGTAGACGAATATTCAGTCTAGGAAACACATACATGTATGAGACACACAATTATTGAATCTGTTAGGACATAAGGCTCTAGAAAGACCTGACAGAACCCCAGTGTGCTATCAGATATTCAGAGAGAAACCCAGCAGAAATTGACAACTGAAACAGAACAAATCAGAGACAAAAGCAAAAGCAAACAAACAACAAATAACACCCTACACATACAAACATCAATCCAGGGAGATTTTGTAAGCTAGGATCAAATATAGAAATGAGCTGGAGTACCACCAGAGAGAATGGAGATTCTCAGAATGTAATTAGACAACTGTACTAAGAACTAAGATAAAGACAAAAGCCTAATATTAATACCAAGGCAGTGCATCATCTGGAGAATAGAGCAAGGAGTCTGAGCAGACCGATAGTGTTGCTTATAAGTATGTTAAGATAAAATACACTTAAAATGGCTGGAAGAAAGGGGAACAGAAGAGCATAATGTGGTTGGAAATATGCAAAGAAAAAGAAAGGAATAGAAGTGTATAAAAGAAAGGGATGAAAGGAAAGTATGAAAGATATTTTGTCCGTACTACCAAAAACTTAGCTAGATATAGAAGTATTTTAAAAGGCAAAAAAAAAAAAAAAAAAAAAAAAGAGTAAAAAATATCCTTATAAAATTATGTTGTAAAACTTGTAGATCCCTTAGGGCTAAGATCGTATTTAATAAATCAAAAAAAAAAAAAAAAAAAAAAAAAAAAAAGAGAACGAAAAAAAAAAAAAAAAAAAAATCCAGAACTGATCCCCGAATGGACCAGTTCAATAGGTATTGATACTACTATTTCTGTTTCCTTAGCGTCTCAGCTGTAAGTGTCCTTTTCCTTGCCTTGGGTTTTTTTTTTTTTTTTGCGTTATTCTGTGACCAGCAGAGGTTCCTTTATTGTTCGTCTGTAAGCGTCGGTGTGTGGGGAGGGAGAGGGTGCAATAGTGGCTCCTTCTCCTGGGAGGGAGTGAGCAGTGGCGCACTGTTGCTTCAGTCAGGCTTGGAGGTGCCTGTTGCAGAGGGCGCTGGTGGCTCAGGCGTACACAGAAAGTCTTAGAGTTGGGCCTCTCTCCGGGTTTTTTCTTTTTGATGCTGGTTTTTTTTTTTTTTTTTTTTTTTTCTCTCGGCAGCCTCCCTGCTGCTGGCGTTGCAAGGAGTTTTAATCTAGCCCCGCCCGAGCGCCTGAGGGTGCTTGTTATCCCTGAGCGCCTTATGTGGCCCCGCAGGGCGTCTCTCCGCTGCCTGTTGCAGAGGCGCAGAAAGAGAGAGAGAGGCTATGCGCACGGCTCCTCCCCCCCGCCTGGGAGCCTGCAGCCTCCAGCCGCCATCATGGCCGGGCAGCTCTCAGGGATCGGCACTCCTCTCCGCGGACCCCCCCCCCTCCCGTCCTCTCGGTCCGTCACCCCACCGGCAACAATGCCTCTCCCCCTGAACCAGCTCTCCGGTTCCCACGCTCCCGCTCCTGGACCCTCCGTTCAGCCGCGGATCGACGTCTCGGTCCGGGAACGCTGAGCTGCGCTGCGGACCCTCCGCATGCTTCCCACTCCCTCCCGTCTGCCACAGCTCCGCCGCTTCACCCCCTTTGAGCCCTCGTAGATGCCTCCCCACCGGCTATGTCAGGCTCTCCGCAGCCCCCTCCGGTGTCCGAGGCCGTCTGCTGGTGCTCAGCTGGCTCTCTGTGGGAATGACTGTGTCCTTCCGTGCATTCCCAATGCATCCGTGGAGAGGGATGCACTCCACGTCTCTCCACTTCACCGCCATCCTTTTCTCTCAGGACTCCAACATATCTTTGAGTGGACATATTTCAACTCATAACACATGGATATGTGAGAAAGCAAAGTTGCTCTTCATGTGGTTTATTGGATATATTGTCACTTCAACTTTGGGTTCACCCTCTAACAGAGGCAATGGCTTTTTTAGTTTTGGCTTTAATTCTAAAAAGAGATAATCTGGTATGATGTAATATTATGTGTAATAAACACAGGTGTCATGAAATTATAATACACATTTAGAAGGGGGCTGTAAACCTAAGGGCCAGGGAAGCTACTGGGGACCTAATTGGCATAGGAAGTGTTCTTATGAGGAGGGAGAGGGGGGCAGGATTGGGAAGAGGAAGAAAGATGACCAGTGAAGCTTAGTAGGTTGAATTCCCTCAATACCTGGGGCAGATTGTAGCATGACTTGTTGACGAGGGAGCATAGTTAGAGAAAAGCTGACAAGGCAGCACCAGCTTACAAGTGTGTGGTCCTAACATTTCCAGAAGGTCCTAGTGGTGGGAGACTGTTGGGTGCTCACAGAAGTAGTGATGCCAAGAAGAGGACTGAGGTGAGAGCAGGTCTGTGATGTTCCCCCAAGGGGTTCCCCGTGGGGCATGAAGAACAAAAGCAGTGCCTGGTTCCATGCCATACGTGGGCCAAGTGGGCGGAGCCTTGCAAACCAAGGCTGCCCTGGGATTCCCCACAGCCAGGCATCATCTCTTCACCTGCCCTTGGATCTGATCTATGTGTGATAAAGGGTATTATTACAGGTCTTAATTGAATTCTGTAGAAGGGTCTCTTAGCCGGTATTTCTAATGTTTGTAGGCTTTCAGGAAAAGGGGTTAGTGTTAGCAATATTAAATTAACCACCTGGGGAAGAAAACGCATGAAAATAGATGCAGATGGTCATGCTACAAGCCAGGCTGAGCACTAAGGGGTGAATCTGGAGGAAAAGTATTATGGCCATTTATAACCTTGCTTCAGGAGCCTAAAGATGCCGTGAATGGTCTGCTTTAAAAAATAAACCCTGTGAGTTCATCTGAATCTGTCATAAACAGATTTTGACACATATTACACAATTTTCAAAACTGGTATGTAGCACTGTAGCATATTCACATGATTCAGTTAATAAAACATATAAAAAGGTGTACAGAGAAAAATTTCCTTCCTACCTTTTCCCCTTCAGTTCTTAACCTTCCCAGCAAGGAACATTACTAGCAGTTTTTTACTTATCCTTCCAAGGAATTATTACAAGTTTTCCAGCCAACACAGATATAGAACTCCCTTACTTTTTTACACCAAGGTAGCATACTGTTTGCTTTTTCCTATTACTGTTTATATGGGTGTAAAATGGGGTGTGTACATATTTATTCATTACAGTGTTGTTTGCAATACCAAAAATTTGAAAATAATGCCAGTGTCCATCAAAAGGGGACTGATTAAGTTATGGGATATCTCTGCTATGGAGTAATACACAGTTGTGAAAATGAAATGATAATAATGACGATAAGCCTTATGTACTTATACGGAAAGATCTGTAGGATCCATTAAGTAAAAAATATAAGATACAAACCATGTGTGAAGTATGTATTTGGGGTAAGAAAGAAGAAGATAAGAATATACATATTTACATTTTCTTGCATCTGAATAAAGAACGATCTGGAAGGATTCACTAAAAACTAATCAAGTCTTTACTTACAGATGGTGAAGGAAGTATAATGATCAGAGACAGAGAAGGGGGTGAAACATCCCAGTATTTATTTTGTTATAGTATTTTAATTTTTGAACCATGCAAATGTTTTCTCTTTAAAATAAGAAATACAATTAAAATAACTAAATTAAATGCACAGCCCCACCATCTGATAATTACACCACAAGGAACTTACCCTACAAATATTTCCCACACATGTTCAAAGATACCTGCGAGGAAGCTCCCTGTAGCATTATTTCAACAGCAAAAGACTGGAAATGACCTAAATATCTATTAAATGTAGACTGGTTAAGTGAATTAAGTTACATTCAAATAGTGAAACACCATGCAGATATTCCAAAGAAGGTGAAGTATGTACTGATAGGTAAAGCTCTCCAAGATATATCAAGTAAAAAAATGCAATATAAAAAACATTGTGCCCCCATTCTTGATAAAATAAATTTGATGCATACACAGACTCTCATGTATCCTGTATTTTTATTAAAAAGAACTTGATGTACAATGTTATGTGTGTGTGTGTTTGTACACGTGAAAAATTTCTGGAAGCAAATACAAGAAATCGCTAATGGTGGTGGCCTCTTGGAAGGGGGTGAGAGTGTTTGGAGTCGTAAGGTCACCTATTTTTCATTGTAATGATTTTTGAACTGCATGACTTTTACTGTGTGCATTTTTTTTTCATTTAAAAATATTTACAAATAAATCAACAAATAAAAGTATATCGGTATAGTGAAAACTGAAACTATAAAACAAACAACTGAGGAAGCTTTTTATGTATTTATATAGAATGGTTTCCAAGATCCATTGTTCAACCATGTGTTTTTCATTGCAGCTGTTTCAGGGTTTCCCATAGTGTGTGTTACCTGGTTGACACTTCTAGCTGGTGCTCAACCCACACCAATTTTCATTACTTTGGATTTGAGCACATCACAACCCTGCCTTTCCGATCAAGGATGACTGTTTTTTGTTCTGGTCTGTCTTCCTCACCTCTCAGACTTGACATCAGTCTTTTGGGTTGAAATCCTAGCTTCTACTAGCTTGTGAACCAGAACGACTTAACTGCTTTGGGCCTCAGATTCCCAAAGAAAGAAAAATAGAATACATTACAGGAGGGCTATAAGAATGTGAAATAACTATGCAGCACATGAGGACCCAAGGGCAGGCATTTTTCAAAATGGTGGCTGTTACCATCATTAATATTCCTTGGGATGTGGCCATTGGAAGTGCAGACAGGAAGGACCACACCCCGGTTTTCCACCAGGAGAGGCAAGGCTTTCTGTGTCCAGGCCAAGGCTGTTCCAGAGGAAACCCAACATTTGGCTGGTCATTTTGGCCACAGTAGCCTTGGGCCTGTTTCTCAGTGAAGCATCTACTCATAATAGTTCAGAATTCAGTATTCTCTGGGTGCGATGGGGGCTGTGTTTTTGCCTCTACAGAGCATTTTACAGCCGCTCTTAGGGAAGCTTGTTCTCATCTTTTAAGTATGAACTGTATCTAGTGGCTTTCCCCCCACCTCCCCGCAAAGATGCCTCCTGTCGGCTGTCTGTTGCCCTCAGTCCATTAGGCCTATTTGTGTTTGAGTCTCTATTTATAACAATGTCTTTCAAAAGAGGAAGTGAGGATGCCCACGTTCTCTTTCTTCACTTTTACAGAGTTAAACAGAAAAAGAACTGCCTTCTGTGTTCTCTCCGTTTCGTCTCGCAGTGCAGATCTGGGTCAATTGGTCTCACTGATTATCTAGTTGGCTTTCTGCCTTGATGCATTTATAGGGTCTTTTATTATTGACTTTGGAGCTCCTTGTAAGGTCCTCCAAAAAGCATTTTAAAATAGTCTCTAGTGGGCAATTTACATTTTAACTGCTCCTTTCATTACCCCCCTCAACACCCTCGTATAGTTCCCTTTTCTAGAATTAAATAACCACATGATAGCTTTTGGGCTCCGTGTCTCCTTTAGATGTTGAACTTGGCCCTGCTGTGGTCTTTATATAGTGGTTCAGCTAGAGTCTCATGCTCATTTCCATTTCTCGTCTTTCTCCTAGTTTGTGTTTTCAGGTTATATGGCATCTTGATAAATTGAGGGCCAGATGGTGCCATCTTGGTTTGTTTTTTCGAGGATGCCTCTGAGAATCACTGACACTGTGATAAGAGATTGTACTCAAGGAGTCATGTAATCATGAGAATGTGGTGGGACTGAAAGGAAAGACTGAAGACCACCCTTTTCCAAAAGTCCTTTAGTTCCAGGTGAATGTCAAGTGTCTTTTCTCATCAATAAATCCAGGATTTAAGACCAAAGATCTGTCTGTCTCTTGGGGTTTATTTTAGAAGTCATAGTACTTTGGAGACCATTACCCTAGAAATCCAGACTTGGATTTTAGGTTCTCTCTCATCACTTCCCATCACACTTTTGTAAGTCCCCATGCTAGACCTGCCAACTTGTCATTTTCCTTTCTCTTTACTTCATTCACACTCATCTTCCTTAAGGATGGGCCTGACCTTACTCTGAAGGCCAAAAGCTCAATGAGTGGTGAGAATTTCTGGTGGAAATTTCTAGTAGAAAATAGCATTTCACAAGTCTAATACGAATGTTCCCAAAGCTGTAAGTCAGAGAGGACCCCCTGTTTTTCCCCACCACCAGTACACACACACACCTTCCCATATTATGTTCCCGATACCCTTGAGACTATACTGGCAGGGTGTATACTACGTTTAATCTTATGTGGCTTAAAGTAAGGATTTACTTTTTATTTTTTAATTTTCTTATGTTTTCTTTAAAGGAGGAATTATGCCTTTTTTCTTTCTACTTTAAAAACATACTCAGAAGTCCCAAGGGGATCAGAAACTTCCTCAAGAACCAGCTTCTACTCAACTCATCCCATGATGTGGCCGCCTCATGGGTATGTAGCGGCTGAATTGCAGAGGACAAAATGAGCACATCTGCCTCTGAGAGAAAGCAAACCTGAAGTCAGTAAAGAAAGTGGAATTGTGCACTTAGGAGAGATCTTCAACAAGTGGATAAATAGATAGCAGTCAGGTTAATTTCACATCTCAAATTGAGGATAACTGAAAAACAATACAACCCAATACTGGCAATGATGTGAAGATATAAGCACTCATATTCTTCTGGTGAGAGAGTAAGTTGGAACGACTGAGAGATGAAGTTAGCAATAGTATATATCAAGAGCCTTGAAAGCTACATGCTTTTTGATTTAGCAATTTCACCTCCAGAAATCCATTCTAAGAAAAAAATAGCACCGATTATGAGTAAAAAATCAGTAATACTCTAAGGACCAAATAATAGGAAACTGGTTAAGTGGATTATGATACATAAGAATGAGGTTATAGATGAAAAGGGGCTTGGAAAGATGTTCTTGATATATAAGCAAGAAAAAAACATTTTAAAAAACAGTATGAAAAGTGTTAGCTGACAATTACCACCACCACCCCCAAAACAAAGCAAAACGAAACAAAACAAACACTAGAAAAACTTATTGATCACGAAAAGCTAAGTTTATTAGATTTATTTCAGTAAAGACAAATACAGAGTCTTAATAGTATAGCAGAAAAGGGAAGCTGGGGAAGTATGTTTACAGGGCTTTAGAGCCAGAGCTGAGTGATTGATTATAAGGTGGGTCTTGCCAGGTGGGGAACTAGTGGGAATTGAACAATTTATGACATAACAGCTTTGGAGTGATGGGCACAGCAAGGTAAGGTCTTGAAGCAAACATTGCTGAGTAAACTGTTGATCTTGATAAGTAAGCAACCATTTTCTGGGGCAAATAGCAGGTTATTGGTGCCTAGTTCCAGGATGGTTTGGCACAGAAACAGGAAAATATGTTCTGCTCATAATTGTTTATCATAGAGACAAGAAAGTACATTGATTTCAGTTGTCAATGATAGCGCTCTTTTGTTAAAAAATTATATTTATATTTCAATCTCACTAGAAAAAGTCTAGGAAGATAATTATGTGTAAATTAAAGATGCTTATCTGTGGTCGAGTGGTTACAGGTGTTCTTTTAGTTTCTTCTTTTTTGCTAATTTGTAGTTTCTAAGTTTTCTCTAATGAACATATATTCAGAAAAAAGATGCATTTGTTTAACTCATATCGAGTCAGGTAATTGCAGGACTACAGCATCCAGAGTCACCCTCACTTCAAAGCTTCTAATCCATTTCTAAATATAACACCAAATCAAGGCAGAATTTTGTGGCCAACTTGGGAAACTAGTTAAATCATTAACTAATCACAACCATGTGATTCAATATGCATTAGACAGCTTTTCATCTTTTCAGACAGACAGATAAGCGCTGTACAGACTGTGTTAGAAGGATCCATTCTTCAGATGTATATTGAAAGCATACTTAATAAACACAGACATGCATTTCTGTCCTGGACTCTGTTATCACTCCATTTTCAGAATTATGATACAGTGGGGGGTCAGGGATTCCAGGGAAGTGAGGAGTAAGGTCCAAGGAGTAAGATCCAAGAAGTCTAGAATTCTGTCTCATGACTCTCCAGTCAACCACTGATAAATATTTTTGAGCATCTAATATTTTCTGAGTGCTGGACAGGTGAGGCATGGCACAAAAATCGGATAACCTGCGTTCCAGTCCTTAAAGGAGCTAAGTTTTTCATTGGGGAAGGGGCTATGAGGAGTGATTGACACACAGGGAACAATTCCAGGTAGCTGCAACACGGCATCTAACCTAGCCACAGGTGGGTCAGGACTTGATTCTATGCTGGTCTCTATTATGGTATTTGTACTATGCGTCTTGTGTGGTCTAGACTCCAAGTCCTATACAAGTTCACTTGTTTGAAGGTTTGGGACATTGAGATATTGTAGTTAAAGATGGATTAAACTCAAATTTCTAAAAATTTCCTTTCTTTATATTGAAAATCTTTCCAAAATTTGAGTCTACGTTACTTTCTGCATAAATAACTGCAGCACAGTGAACGTAAATGCAGGGCTCATGGGCATTTTCATTGCATCTAGATATACATTTCATTCGATGTAGATGAGAAAGATAGGAGGCTGATGTGGATGTGAAGTGACTCCAGAAAGCCTGAAATTTACTTTAAAAGACACCCGCCACAACACAACACAACACACACACACACATTTCCAGTATCCATGAGTTTTCTGGTGATCATCTCTTTCCATTAAAGACCACAGAGAGACCTTCCAAAATATTGAAGCTTCCAACTGGCTGAAGTGTCATTCCACTTAAAATAACCCTTTATTATTCATAAATACTCTTCATCAGAGATTTTATCATCTCATAGGCAAGAGACCCTAGTAACCCCCAGGGGAAACTGAGACTCAGAAAGGGGCCTTGCGCCAAGTCACATAGTAACTAAGTGATGCACCTATGATTAGAATTCTGATCTCCTTGTCTAATCCCCATCTTCCTACTTCTCCAGTCTGATACCCCATGTCTTTCCTCAGAAGGCAAAACCTACTGGGGACTCTGGGGGTCTTAGCTACTAGACATAAAAGTAATAGAGACATAGTTCACAACACCTTTGAGTATATGAGATGTTCTCATCTCCAAGTCCACCTTTTGGAAGCTTCTCTGGAACAGGGCTCGGGTCTCCTCAATGCCAAGTGCAGTGATCGCCACTCACATGCCCCTTGGTTTCATCATAGCACAGGGGAGGAAACAAGATGCAGAGACATGAAGACCTATGTTCCCAATCCTTGGTCAGCCTATAGAACAGACCCTCTGCATGCAAACAATGGAAACACACAGAACACCTCCTGGGTGAACAAACTGATGATCTAACTGGCTATTAACAGCAACAACAAACGGCTAATATACCACTTAGGATGCTTTTGGCCACTCATAATAATAAACAAATAAGCAATAAAACAGCCTCAAACAGTCTAGGATGTATTACAGGACAGGAAGTGCAGAGTTCGAACCGGTTTCAGGATTTGACATTTCAGCAGCTTGAGGCCCCATCAAGGACCCAGGCTCTCTCCACTCTTGTTGTGTTTTGTGGTGTGTTATTGCCTTTGCCTGAGACTTGCCCCTCGTGGTCACCAGAAGGCGGCAGCACTTCCAGGCCTCACACCCGTATCCCGAGGCAGGGCTAGAGGCAGTGACTTAGGGAGTCATTTTCTTAAAAACAAGGAAATCTTTCTCAGAAGTTCCTGAACAAACCTCCCCTCATGATACTGGGTGAAACTTGCTTAAGAGTCCACTCTGAAACCAACCACAGCCAGGAGGACAGGCTCAGACCATTCATGATTCACTCCGAACCTCGGGTTGGAACCATTCTCACTTGAGTCACAGGAGGGTGGGGAGGGAACAGGCGGGTGGGGAGGAGGGAGGAATGGGGAAGTGGACATCTGACCCCATCAGACATCGGCCAGAGGAAGGTGGGGGTGATTGGGATGGAGAGATGACCACCAGCAGCATCGGCTCTGAGCTCCAGGCTGCCTCTCCTGCCAGAACTCATTCCCTGAGTCAAGGGGCTGATCTCTTCAGGGATGAGAAGCTGTTCTGACAGCGCACAGAGAGCACAGAGGACTGCCAGGAGCGTTGCACCTGTCAGCAACGTGAATGTTCACAGAGGTCCTCCTCAGGTGCTTTGCTGACTATAGGTAAACGCTTACTGAGGATTCTGGGGAGCTTAATCCAGAGTCAGTGACGTGATGCTAAGGGTGGGAATTTCAGGCCAGGAAAGCTGATGGGTCAAGGCCACCGAGCGCCAAGGGAGTGCTTCATGTGCAGGCAGACCTGTATCTTAAGGTATTCCTTAAATCACACCTACACTGTCACTGCTGGCCCACCCCCAGCTACAACACAGATAGGAAATTGAAATGAGACCCATGAAGGAACATCAGTATATTTTCTCACCTGGCCCACGTACTATGATAGAATTTTTAGCCTTGCTAAAATAAAAATCCGTTTTTAGGTGGCTGGACCACAAGCCTTTTGCTTTCCCCTCTGTTCTTCTTCCTCTTTTTATTTCTTTTCTTTTCTTAATTGAAGTATAGTTGATTTATAATGTGTTAGTTTCAGGTGTACAGCACAGTGGTTCAGTTATATATATGTATACATGCATATATAAAAGTATATATGTGTGTATGTGTGTATACATACATATATGTAAAGTATATATATACATATATACACATATAGATATACTTTTCCAGATTCTTTTTCCCTTATACGTTATTACAAAATATTGAGTATAGTTCCCTGTGCTATACAGTAGGTCCTGGTTATCTATTTTATATATAGTAGTGTGTATATGTTACTCTCATTCTCCTAATTTATCCCTCACTCCCTACTCCTTTGGTAATCGTAGATTTGTTTTCTATGTCTCTGGGTCTATTTCTGTTTTGTAAGTAAGTTCACTTGTATCTCTTTTTTTCAGATGCCACGTATAAGTGATATCATATGATATTTGTCTTTCTCTGTCTGGCATACTTCACTTAGTACGAGAACCTCTAGGTCCATCCATGTTGCTGCAAATGGCATTATTTCATTCTTTTTATTACTTTTTTTTTCTTTTTGGCTGCACTGTGTGGCTTGCGGGATCTGAGCTCCCTGACCAGGGATTGAACCTGGGCCCTCGGCAGTGAAAGCGCCGAATCATAACCACTGGACCACCAGGGAATTCCTTATTTCATTCTTTTTTATTGCTGCATAATTTTTATTTGCTTTTGATTTTTAAGAAGAATGAACATGTTTTCTTTTATAATGGGAAAATAAAATAACATTTGGAAAAAGGTATTTTGTACTCATCATTTCAAACACCATAGGAAATCCCCACCTCCAAGAAAAAGTCTGATGATTGCTTTTGTAATATTTGAAAATAAACCAACTTTATTTGAATCAGTCAATACCAATCAAAACTGGAAAACAAATTTATAACTGCTTCAGATTCATGAGGAAAACACTCAGCAGTATCTTCATGAAAAGGCATTTTACATTATTAAGGCTTGAAAGCAAGTCCTGCTTTTTTATCACCACAAAGGTCTTGAGAAAATCAAGTTACCATCATTTGGGAGTGTCTTTATGAAGTGAAATGTTTGATTTTTTATAAAAGCTAGGCTTCTTTTGCTAAATTAGTTAGCTCTCCAGCTTGTAAAATGAGATAGTCAGGTGGTCAGGAAAGAAAGGCAAATTCTAACATCAGCTGGATATTTTATATTTTAAATATATGCATAGTCAATATTGCAAAATCTCTAATTATACATAAATACCTTAGATGATTATATCCTTAAAATTATATTTTCCCAGAAAACAGATTGCTTTTATAGAAACACAGATTAGCCCAAACCCTACACTGAAGCAATTTTTAAATTTTATTTTTGGTTGGGGAGGGGGGCATTGGATCCATTTCCTCAAGTAATGTTAAGTAAGATCATGAGCCCTTCGGATCATACCTAATTACGAAATGAAAGTATCCTGAAACTAAACTGGGAGGAGAATATTGACAAAGGGAGAGGAAGATGCATTCACGGGCGGGCATATGTTGTTTGGATTAAATGCCAAGAGCAGTGGATAGAAGACAATGGTTCTTGTGGGCAAGAAGGGCCCCCAAGGCCAATGATGTGAACACTTCTGTCCTAACATCGGAACCAGGATGCTTCACAGGCACATTCTAATGCGCCAGATGCTTTTTAATGTTATATAAAAAAATAAGGAAGTGATCCCTTGGGAATCACCGAACTTAGTTTTAACCATGAGTTAACGCTTCCTATTTCCAAGGAGGAAGACACCAGCATCTTGATTCCCTCTGCTGTGGAACTGGCTCCAAATAGGAGCCACAGACATACCTACTGGATGTCTGCTGCCCCCTAGACCAACTTAATTTCAGGACTCTCTCTGTTTTCTCCCGATGGAAAACTTACTAGGTAGACCTGCACCTTCCTGACTCTGCCTTCCTTTTAATTCTGTGTGTCCAGACCTTGCTGATTTCTAAGACTCTTACATCTTCAGGGTCCATTCTGGGCATGATTCATTTTGCAACAATGCTAAGATGCTTGGTCTTGTCTTTCTGCAGAGTGGCCAGTGGGTGTTGTAAGCTTCTGTTATTTCATTCGACACTAGAAAATTCAGCCCAGGAAACATCACTCTTGCCATGGCCTTTTTCTAATGAAAAGATCAAACTCCTCACTGGCCCCATTAGCACAAGAAGTGAACGCTAAAGACAGTGCCATTTCCTGGGAAGCTGAAACTTGTCTGAGAGCCTGTGGTCCAATAACCCAGTGAAGTGTGGGTTTCACTTTTCAACTCATTAGCTTGGTGCCAGGTAGCTATACCCCTTGTTCAAAACAAGACAGCTATACTCATACCTGTAATTCTGAATTGTCAGACGATGAAAACACACCACAGAAAGAACTATGTTCTGGACCAATCATGATTTTACTGACCCAGCTCATCTTCTACAGCTATTAAAATCTTATCCAATACCACCTCGGGGCCACCTCAGAGGCGGGCAGGACTGAGAAGATGGGTAAATTCAGCACAGTCGTTCTTAGTATGATTCTTGTTTCTCCCTCAGCCTCCCACTATGCTACCCGACCAAAAAAAAAAAAAAAACCCCAAAAAACACAATGATGTGAAAGTCAAAGGAGAGAAATAAATTCAGAGTAAAATAGGACCTCAACCCATACAAATCCCCAAATTTAGTGCCACTGAGTTGCTTTCTGAGGTATTGATATGCATTCCAGACCAATAACAAAGGTCACCTCCCATCTTAACACTCTGGAGTTCAGGGTCAAATTGCAGACCTTCAATACTCCCTGAGTTGGTTCTGGGGATACTTGAGGACCCCTCCATACTGTTGCCAGGAGATGATAAGCTGTGTACATGACAAAAGTTACAGCCAAGACCCAGGGAGGCTGAAGGATTTGGAGAAAAATTTCTTTGGAAAAAATAATCATAAGGCAACATTATTATTTTAGAATACGCTGATAAATCTGGTCATAGACGTTAAAGCTTTAAATCAATAGTCAGTTGCATCACAGGATAATCTACTCATAGGCCTGGACTGAATACCAGGAAGTGGCGTCCATCTATAACTCCTCTCCCTTTTCTAAGTGGTTACAATGGATCATATAATTGTCCCAACCCCACCCCTGTGCCTTAATATTGTTATTTATGTAAAACTAAGTCAACCACAGAAGGAACATCTAGAACCAACAATATTGATTTTGTTTGGCTTGCTTGTTTTTAAAGGCTGTGTTTAAAGACTCACCAATTGCTGAATTCTGAATATCAAACCAGAGTCTTAGTGTCCAAAAACTCCTCTGGGGGAGCTACTCCACCTAAGGGAGTTACTCCACTTGGGCATCCTCCCATTTTCTCTGTAGCTGGCTGGCTGTGCTTCTCAGATATGCTTTAAGAATAGCGCCTCTCTGGGTCTCAGGAAAGTAAACTGCCTCTTACATCATCATGCCTGTGCTGTGACATGCAGGGAAGGATTTCTGAGGACAACAGGATTTCACACTAATTAAATGGCTTCTGGGATCATTCAAGCTTTCATCTCCCAGGAGGCCAGTTTGGGGCTCTTCCCTACAGTCAAAAGGACTGTTTCCTTACCAGTTCTGCTTTTCAAACATCTCCAGGGAGAAAGTTACCAGCGAGTCTGTGGAAAGTTCCCTTAGAGGTGGAAAAGAATCCATTCCTTCTGCTTTCTGAAAGGTCTCAGGCTTATAGGATGTCCTACTGAGAAATGTCATCTTCCTCCCTGGGCTAAAGACCCCCTGCTTCCTCCTCTCTGCTCTGATCATTGGGCCCCTTTTCTCCCCAGAAATCCCTGGAGGCAGGTGGGTTCAGGGATTGCGTGGGTTAGAATCTGGTGATGTTTCTACAGGAAGGCCCTGTGCCGTCCTGCCCTCACTGAGCAGTGGGCCAAGTCCTGGGGCTTTCGGGCACTTGGGAGCCTCACCCTCCACCAACAGGCAACACAGAAGGAAGGACTGTTGAAGGTGAGGGTCTGTGGCGGATGGCCTTTCTCCCAGGGTGTTCACGGGAAGAGGGAGCTGATGACAAGTTCATTTTTCTTTGTTTCCTCTGCACAGGTCCCCGTGCTCAAGCAGGGTAAGCTTTTAAGGAGGTGAAATTCAAGAATGACTACAGAGTGAAATATTAGCTAAAAAACAGTTTCCTCTTTTTCATGTGGCAATTGAGTCAAGTGGTAGGAAAATTTACCCAGATGTGTATATATTTTTTCTTTGAGTTTAAACTACATGGTTTCCCAATCAGAAAGGCCCATGGACTTTCTTCCTAAGGCTCCACGTTCAAGCCACCTCCTACGTGTATCTCTCGCCCGTCAGAGGCTACAGCTGAATCAGAGCGCACCTGGCTAGCAGACCCACATCCAGGAACAACTTAAAGAGACCGGAGAGTCATTTTTGCCCAATTCTCGGGTATTTGCTATACGGTTGGTCGTTACATGATACCATTGGTTCTAGACTTAGTTAGATCATAAGAGAGAAGACCTATCTAAAAGATTCCCAGAGACCGCTGAGCCTCATAAAGAACTTTTTTTTAATCCTCGTGCACCCCTCTACCCCCCACTCTCATCTGCTTTCTCTGAGACTAAAATTCACTCGTGGATGAACAGTCAAATCCAGGCATGTAATCTCCAGTGAAACCACTCCTGTGCAAGCAAGCAAACCCCATGGCTGGCAGACCCCACGGGCCTTTTGGCATTGACACTGCTGCTCCCCTTCCTTCCCCTCCCCTTCCCAGCCACCCCAGTTCGGAATTACATGCCAATTTCCCTTCCTGGCAAGGCCCAGACAGATAAAAATGGGGATCAGCATCAAGCCAGGCACGTGATAGCATCAGACCGTGCCCGGCACTGCAGAGAACGGAGACGGTGTCTGAAATTGTTCTCCCATCTGGCCTTCAGTGCCCGAAGTGACAGGAGTGCCAGAAACTGGTGAGTGACTAGAGGTGTGTCTGCCAGACGCCCAGGTCCACACCTGCTCCATCCTTTCTGTTCACTCTCTGCCTCCCCTCACACAGCACTGCACCTCTTTGTAATGAGAACTAAGATGGCATTTGGCCTTGGCCTTGGAGTTGCTGACAAAGAGGAGGGTGGACAAGGACAGGGAGTTGCATGTTTCTAATGCATCTGAGGAGATATTTCAATATTGGCAAAAAGGGCCAGGGATAGTCCCACAGATGGGTTCTCCCGCACCAATCCCAAATACACGGACCCCGGCCCAGGTCCAAAAGGCTGAGAGCTTGACCGTTTCTCTCATTTCTGCTTGCAGATTCCTGCCCGATCAGATGGGGATGGCAGCTGACCTTCATCAAAGACAGCAGGCTACGGTTCCAACGGTGCCAGCAAGATGTGGCCTGATGAACGCGGGAGTTTCTGGAGGCGATGTGGAAGAGGAGTCTGTGAAGCCAGAGTCCTTGGGGAGGCGGTGAGTCCTTCTGCAGCAGCGAGGGGGCAAGACGGCCAAGTTCAAGATCGGCTGAGGCGCTTGGCCACGTCCGCGTAGGCCAGCTCGATCTCACTGTCGGCCGCGCAGGTGTTGGTGAACTCGTCCCGGGCGTAGGCATTCTTGAGGTACCGCGACAGGCCGGTCATCTCAGCCGGGAAATCGTAGTTGCGGTATTTCTTGGCCACAATCTACAAAGAAATGGAAGGATGGAGGTGGTGTTAAGGCATAAAATGAATCACTGGGGAGGTGGCAGTGGGGTGACCCTGTGTGTGCACAGAGGGAAGACCCTCCACGCATCCCAAGGGTCAGCAGCAAGATGCCTGTCATGCAAGGTGGCAATGCTGCCGCTTTAATGAAATTCTGTTCATATTATTTACCTTATGTTATTTAATTTCTGTTATATTTTATTTATGTTTATTTTATTGTACTTTCTCAAGCAAATGTAATTTGCCTTTTGATCTAGTAATTATGCTTCTAGGGATTTTTTTCCTTAGGGAATATCATGGGTGTACAAGATGTATCTACACAAATAGGACCACAGGACTATTTGCATAGCAAAAAATGGTACCCAACACCAATGTCCAACAACACATGAATGGATAAATACATTATCATATATATCTGGAGAGCTGTGAAAAAGGACGCTGCAGAGAAAATCCCAGTGACATGGGAAACGCTCCTAGAGAGACCATGAAGTTGGAAGTGTAGTATAAGGCATTTGGAGAAATCTGTATGATGACTAGAAGTATATACACCAATCTATTACCAGTGGTTATATGTCTTATTGATAGAATTATGGACAACTTTTTTTCTTTTTTTCCCTATCCACTTTGTTTTACATAAGCATCCTTATTTACAGAAGAGAATATATAGGCATAAAACTAAGTTAATGTTGGAATGTATATGTAGGTTCAGGGCATGTGGGAGTGAACAGACGCTGATTTCTGTTCTCTCCCTAGTTTGCCATCCTTGGGGCTGTGGACTTGGGTCTTCTGGGGAAGTGGTGTTTGTTGTTGAGAGACATAGTAGCATAGTGGTTAAAAGCATGGACTCTGGATCCCAGCTGACTGGATCTACAATCCTGACCCCACTACTTGATAGCTGTGTGACCTTGGACTATTTACTTAACCTCTCTGAGCCCCAATTTCTTTATCTCTAAAATGTAGGTAGTAAGAGGACCTACATTGGGGTAATAAATTAGTTAATACACATAAAATGATTGGGAGTGAGGGAGGCTGGCTCATACTAAGTGCTCAAGAAGAATTACCTATTGTCAGAATTCGTCGAGACCCATCTTTTGCCCATTGCACGCATTCCTTCATAAGTAGGGGCCAGGTGGTCTCTTTAATAAGGCTCTCTAGCCAGGGAGGGCTTCAAAGGCATGTGAACTGTGAGTCACAGTGGGCCTCGCACTCAGAAGGGTCCTGCCCTTGGTTTAACTCTATGCTGTCAACATCTTGAAACGGAATACTTTTTATAACAGGCATCCTTTTATTTTTGTGGGGCACTGGGGCCCGTACATTGGTTAGTCTTGCCTCTACCCCTCGGGAACTGGGTGGAGAGAGCGAAGAGTAGCCTCTCCTACAGCACTGACTTCTGACTCCTTTCCTTGCTTTCTTTTTTTTTTTTTAAGAACTTTTATTGAGATACAGTTAACATACAATAAACTGCATATATTTAGAGTGTACAATTTGGTATCCCAATCTCCCAGTTCATTCCCCCCCAACCCTCCCCGTTTTCCTCACTTGGTGTCCATATGTTTGTTCTCTACATCTGTGTCTCTATTTCTGCCTCGCAAACGGGATGATTTGTACCATTTTTCTATATTCCACATATATGTGTTAATATATACAATATTTGTTTTTCTCTTTCTGACTCACTTCACTCTGTATGACAGTCTCTAGGTCCATCCATGTCTCTACAAATGTCCCAGTTACATTGCTTTTTACAGCTGAGTAATATTCCACTGTATATATGTACCACATCTTTTTTATCCATTCATCTGTTGATGGACATTTAGGTTGCTTCCATGTCCTGGCTATTGTAAACAGTGCTACAATGATCATTGGGGTGCATGTGTCTTTTTGAATTATGGTATTCTCTGGGTATATGCCCAGGAGTGGGATTGCTGGGTCATATGGCAGTTCTATTTTTAGTTTTATAAGGAACCTCCATACTGTTCTCCATAGTGGCTGTATCAATTTACATTCCCACCAACAGTGCAAGAGAGTTCCCTTTCCTCCACACCCTCTCCAGCATTTACTGTTTGTCGATTTTCTGATGATGCCCATTCTAACCAGTGTGAGGTACCTCATTGTAGTTTTGATTTGCATTTCTCTAATAATTAGTGATGTTGAGCAGCTTTTAATGTGCCCCTTGGCCCTCCGTATGTCGTCTTTGGAGAAATGCCTATTTAGGTCTTCTGCCCGTTTTTTGATTGGGTTGTTTGTTTTTTTGATACTGAGCTGGATGAACTGTTTATATATTTTGGAGATTAATCCTTTGTCTGTTGATTCATTTGCAAATATTATTTCCCATTCTGAGGGTTGTCTTTTCATCCTGCTTATAGTTTCCTTTGCTGTGCAGAAGCTTTGAAGAATTTAATTAGGTCCCACTTATTTATTTTTGTTTTTATTTCCATGACTCTAGGGGGTGGATCAGAAAAGATCTTGCTGTTATTTACGTCGAAGAATGTTCTTCCTATGTTTTCCTCTATGAGTTTTATAGTGTCTGGCCTTACATTTAGGTCTTTAATCCATTTTGAGTTTATTTTTGTGTATGGTGTTAGGAAGTGTTCTAATTTCATTCTTTTACATGTAGCTGTCCAGTTTTCCCAGCACAACTTACTGAAGAGGCAGCCATTTCTCCATTGTATATCCTTGGCTCCTTTGTCATGGAGTAGTCGACCATAGTTTATCTCTGGGCTTTCTATCCTGTTCCATTGATCTATATTTCTGTTTTTGTGCCAGTATCATACTGTCTTGATCACTGTAGCCTTGTAGTGTAGTCTGAAGTCAGGAAGCCTGATTCCACCAACTCCATCTTTCCTTCTCAAGATTGCTTTGGCTATTTGGGGTCTTTTGCGTTTCCCTACAAATCGTAAAATTTCTTGTTCTAGTTCTGTGAAAAATGTCATTGGTAATTTGATGGGGATTGCATTGAATCTGTAAATTGCTTTCAGTAGTATAGTCATTTTCACAAAGCTGATTCTTCCAATCCAAGAACATGGTATGTCCCTCCATCTGTTTGTGTCATCTTTGATTTCTTTCATTAGTGTCTTATAGTTTTCTGAGTACAGGTCTTTTACCCCCTTGGTTAGGTTTATTCCTAGGTATTTTTTTCTTTTTGTTGCAACGGTGAATGGGATTGTTTCCTTAATTTCTCTTTCTGATCTTTCATTGTTGGTGTATAGAAATGCAAGAGATTTCTGTGTGTTCATTTTGTATCCTGAAACTTCACCAAATTCATTGATTAGCTCAAGTAGTTTTCTGGTGGCATCTTTAGGATTTTCTATGTATAGTATCATGTCATCTGTGAACAGTGACAGTTTTACTTCTTTTCCAATTTGGATTCCTTTGATTTCTTTTTCTTCTCTGATTGCTGTGGCAGGGACTTCCAAAACTATGTTGAATAGTAGTGGCGAGAGTGGACATCCTTGTCTTGTTCCTGATCTTAGAGGGAATGCTTTCAGTGTTTCACCATTGACAATGATGTTTGCTGTGGGTTTGTCATATATGGCCTTTATTATGTTGAGGTAGGTTCCCTCTATGCCTACCATCTGGAGAGTTTTTATCATAAATGGATGTTGAATTTTGTCAAAAGCTTTTTCTGCATCTATTGAGATGATCATGTGGTTTTTATCCTTCCATTTATTAATATGGTGTATCACACTGATTGATTTGCATATATTGAAGAATCCTTGCATTCCAGGGATAAACCCCACTTGATCACAGTGTATGATCCTTTTAACGTGTTGTTGGATTCTGCTGGCTAGCATTTTGTTGAGGATTTTTGCATCTAAATTCATCAGTGATATTGGTCTGTAATTTTCTTTTTTTGTAGTATCTTTGGTTTTGGTATCAGGGTGATGGTGGCCTCATAAAATGAGTTTGGGACTGTTCCTTCCTCTGCAATTTTTTGGAAGAGCTTGAGAAGGATGGATGTTAGCTCTTCTCTAGATGTTTGATAAAATTCACCTGTGAATCCATCTGGTCCTGGACTTTTGTTTGTTGGGAGATTTTTAATCACAGTTTCAATTTCATTACTTGTGATTGGTCTGTTCACATTTTCTATTTCTTCTTGATTCAGTCTTGGAAGGTTAAACCTTTTAAAGAATCTGTCCATTTTATTGGCATATAGTTGCCTGCAGTAGTCTCTTTTGGTGCTTTTTATTTCTGCGGTGTCCATTGTAACTTCTCCTGTTTCATTTCTAATTTTATTGATTTGAGTCTTCTCCCTCTTTTTCTTGATGAGTCTTGCTAGAGGTTTATCAATTTTATTTATCTTCTCAAAGAACCAGCTTTTAGTTTTATTGATTTTTGCTATTGTTTTCTTAGTTTCTATTTCATTTATTGCTGCTCTGAACTTTATGATTTCTCTCCGTCTACTAACTTTGGGTTTTGTTTGCTCTTCTTCCTCTGGTTTCTTTAGGTGTAAGGTTAGATTGTTTATTTGGGATTTTTCTTGTTTCCTGAGGTAGGATTTTATTGATATAAACTTCCCTCTTGGAACTGCCTTTGATGCATCCCATAGGTTTTGGGTCGTTGTGTTTTCATTGTCATTTGTCTCTAGGTATTTTTTGATTTCCTCTTTGATTTCTTCAGTGATCTGTTAGTTATTTAGTAGCAAATTGTTTAGCCTCCATGTGTTTGTGTTTTTTACAGTTTTTTTTCTCTAATTAATTTCTAATCTCATAGCGTTGTGGTCAGAAAAGATGCTTGAAACGATTTCAATTTTCTTGAACTTACCAACACTTGTTTATGACCCAAAATGTGATCTATCCTGGAGAATGGTCCATGTGCACTTGAGAAAAAATCTGCTGTTTTTGGATGTAATGTCCTATAGATAATTATTAAATCAAGCTGATTTACTGTGTCATTTAAAGCTTGTGTTTCCTTATTAATTTTCTGTGTGGATGATCTGTCCATTGGCATAAGTGGGGTGTTAGTCCCCCACTATGATTGTGTTACTGTCAGTTTCCTCTTTCGTAGTTGTTAGCATTTGCCTTACGTATTGAGGTGCTCCTATATTGGGTGCATATATATTTATAATTGTTATCTCTTCTTCTTGGATTGATCCCTCGATCTTTATGTAGTGTCCTTTCTTGTCTCTTGTAACATTTTTTATTTTAAAGTCTATTTTATCTGATATGAGTATTGCTACTCCAGCTTTCTTTTGATTTCCATTTGCATGGAATATCTTTTTCCATCCCCTCACTTTCTGTCTGTGTGTGTCTCTAGCTCTGAAGTGGGTCTCTTGGAGACAGCATATACATGGGTCTTGTTTTTGTATCCATTCAGCCAGTCTGTGTCTTTTGGTTGAAGCATTTAATCCATTTACATTCAAGGTAATTATCGATATGTATGTTCCTATTACCATTTTCTTAATTGTTTTGTTTTTGTTTTGTAGGTCCTTTTCTTCTCTTATGTTTCCTGCTTAGAGAAGTTCCTTTAGCATTTGTTGTAGGGCTGGTTTGGTGGTGCTGAATTATCTTAGCTGTTGCTTGTCTGTAAAACTTTTGATTTCTCCATCGAATCTGAATGAGATCCTTGCTGGGTAGAGTGTTCTTGGTTGTAGGTTCTTCCCTTTCATCACTTGAAATGTATCATGCCACTCTCTTCTGGCTTGCAGAGTTTCTGCTGAGAAATCAGCTGCTAACCTTATGGTAGTTCCCTTGGATATTATTTGTCATTTTTCCCTTGTTGCTTTTAATAGCTTTTCTCTGTCTTTAATTTTTGTCAGTTTGACTACTATATGTCTTGGCATGTTTCTCCTTGGGTTTATCCTGCCTGGGACTCTCTGTGCTTCCTGGACTTGGGTAGCTATTTCCTTTCCCATGTTAGGGAAGTTGTCAACTATAATCTCTTCCAGTATTTTATCAGGTCCTTTCTCTCTCTCTTCTCCTTCTGGGACCCCTATAACGTGAATGTTGGCACATTTTAACATTGTCCCAGAGGTCTCTTAGGCTGTCTTCAGTTCTTTTCATTCTTTTTTCTTTATTCTTTTCTGCATCAGTGATTATCACCATTTTGTCTTCCAGCTCACTTATTCGTCCTTCTGCCTCAGTTAATCTGCTGTTGGTTCCTTCTAGTGTATTTTTCATTTCAGTTATTGTATCGCATATCTCTGTTTGTTTGTTCTTTAATTCTTCTAGGTCTTTGGTAAACTTTTCTTGCAACATTTCCATCTTTGCATCCCGTCTTTTTTCAAAGTCATGGATCATCTTCACCATCATTATTCTGAATTCTTTTTCTGGAAGAGTGCCTATCTCCTCTTCATTTAGTTGTTTTTCTGGTGTTTTATCTTGTCCCTTCATCTGGTACAAAGTCTTTTGCCTGTTCATTTTCTCTGTCTTTCTGTGGCTGTGGTTTTCAGTTCCACAAGATGGAATACTGCTGATACTGCTTGATTCTGCTGTCTGCCCTCTTGTGGAGGAAGCTGTCTAGGAGGCTGTGGGTGCTTCCTGATGGGAGGGACTAATGGGGGGTAGCGCTGGGTGGGAAGAGCTCAGTAAAACTTTAATCCGATTTGGTGGGTGGAGTTCAGTGACACTTTAATCTGCTTGTCTGCCAATGGGTGGGGCTGTGTTCCCACCCTGGTGGTCTTTGGCCTGAGGCGACCCAGCACTGGAGCTTACAGGCTCTTTGGTGAAGCTAATGGTGGACCCTTGGAGGTCTCTGCCAACGAGCACTTCTCAGAATCCCTGCCGCCAGTGCCCCTGTCTCTGTGAGCCCCAGCTGCCCCCCACCTCTGCGGGCAACCCTCCAACACCAGCAGGTAGGTCTGGTTCAGTCTCCTATGGTGTCACTGCTCCTTCCCCCTGGGTTCTGGTGAGCACACTTTTTTGTGTGCCTTCCAAGAGTGGAGTCTCCGTTTCCCCCAGTCCTGTGGAGGTCCTGCAATCAAATCCCGCTGGCCTTCAAAGTCTGATTCTCTGGGAATTCCTCCTCCCATTGCTGGATCCCCAGGTTAGGAAGCCTGACGTGGGACTCAGAACCCTCAGGACTTCTGCGGTATAACTTTTCTCCAGCTTGTGAGTCACCCACCCAGCATTTATGGGATTTGATTTTAACGCGATTGCGCCCCTCCTACTTGCGCCCCTCCTACCGTCTCATTGCAGCTTCTCCTTTGTCTCCAGACATGGAGTGTTTTTTTTGGTGAGTTCCAGTGTCTTTCTGTCAATGATTGTTTAGCAGTTAGTTGTAATTCCAGTGCTCTTGCAAGAGGGAGTGGGTGTACATCCTCCCACTCCGCAATCTTGATTCTCTTCTTGCTTTCTTTTTAAAGAGGTCACCAGATCACTGGCCCAGGGATCCTCCCACTCAGAGAACCCCCACAGACCAGGCTTTCATATTCATCTGGGCGCCAGTGCTGTATGGGGTTCCCCAGAAAGCAGTGCTGAGTTAGGGACACTGATGACCTATTGCATGAACAGCTCAGTCTCATAGACATGACGACGTTTTCAGGGAGGATGCATTTCCCCACTCTGTTCTCCTACATCTGTTTTGAACTTCCATTATAGCCCTAAGCTATATTCTACTCCAAATCGCAGTCAGTTTTCATATCCTCCCTCTCTTCCCTAGCTTGTGAGCAGTATGAGGACAGGAACCACAGCTTCTTCATTTGTCTGCCTTGATAACCTCAATAATGCCATTGATAAGAGTAACAACAATAGCAAACATTTATTTACTCTGTGCTCTGTGCCAGGCACTGCCTTAAGCACTTGGCAAGCTACTGAAATCTCTAAATGATTCTACAAGGAAGAGTGTATTATAGTCACATTTTACAGATGAGAAAAATAAGGCAGAGAGAGGTGAAACAAGTAGGGAGGGATTCAATAAATTATATTTAATCTTTACCATCTTGTTATCCTAACATCAGATGGAGTGCATCTAGCATCAAATGTATATAATCACTTAACTTTAAAGCCTGAAGATCCTTCACAATGAGCAAAACTCACTCACAAGAGAGTGAGTGGTTTACAGAATATTACACAGGAAAGAAATTAATTTGACCAATATCTATTATCTATAATTTTCTATTAATCACTAATATTTATGACAGTCCCTGCTTTCTAATCCAACTCTTTCCACTTTGCCACTCGGCCTTATGTATGATAAAAAAATGGCTCTATGCAGAATTCCTCCTGTGCCAATTATTCAGATACTGTTGCTTTATCTCCAGATCTACCAGTATACTGGCTTCTTTGTGATGCTGGGGCTGGAGCTGTGAATACCTCTGCTTTGCCAGAAACGCCCCTGAGACTCTCCCAACAGGTGGCGCTAGAGAGAGGCTGCCTGTCTGGAGGAGGGAGAAGGGACCCGCCCCTTCCTGTGGATTTTCTCTTCCTATCAGGCTCCCTTGCTCCAGTAGCAGCAGCTGAATCCAGTTTGCTGTTTTGCAAACACTTGCAGAACCAGCATCTTCACACCAGCTCAGCGAGGCCAGCACACAACATGACTCCACTGCTGAGCTTGTGTGCCAGCCCCATGTGCCGCTCTGAACTCAGTCCTTAGCCCCAGCTAAACAGCGCCCCACCTCTGAGGTCCAAGGTGCAGCTCTGCAGGGCCCTTCATCTAGTTCAAGGTTTTGTTTGTTTGTTTGGGGGGTTTTTTGTTTTTTTAAATTTATTTTATTGAAGTATAGTTAATTTATAATGTTGTATTAATTTCTGCTCTACTGCAAAGTGATCAGCTACATGTATATCTTTCATATTCTTTTTCATAATGTTTTTTCACAGGATATTCAATATAGTTCCCTGTGGTATACAGTAGGACCTTGTTGCTTATGCATTCTACATATAATAGTTTGCATCTGCTAATCCCAAACTCCCAATCCACTCCTCCCCCACCCCTGTCCTTGGCAACCACAAGTCTGTTCTCTATGTCTGTGACTCTGTTTCATAGATAAGTTCATTTGTGTCATTCCACATATAAGTGATATCATATGGTATTTGCCTTTCTCTTTCTGACTTGGTTCACTTAGTATGATAATCTCTAGGTCCATCCATATTGTTCCAAATGGCATTGTTGCATTCTTTTTTATGGCTTAGTAGTATTCCATTGTATATATGTACCACATCTTCTTTATCCATTCATCTGTCAATGGATATTTAGGTTGTTTCCATGTCTTGGCTATTGTATAGTTCAAGTTTTGATCACTCCAACCTCTTCCTTTTGCCCCTCTGCCCTGAAGGAAGAACCTCAAGGTACATTTTGTCTTCCTAGTTCTTAGGTACTTAGCACTTCTTCATATTAAATTATCTCAGTTAAAATAACTGATTTGGTGACTTCCTAGGTGGCACAGTGGTAAAGAATCTGCCTGCCAATGCAGGGGACATGTGTTCGAGCCCTGCCCTGGGAAGATTCCACATGCCATGGAGCAACTAAGCCTGAGCGCCACAACTATTGAGCCTGTGCTCTAGAGCCCATGAGCCACAACTATTGAGCCCATGTGCTGCAACTATTGAAGCCCATGTGCCTAGAGCCCATGCTCCAAAACAAGAGAAGCTACTACAATGAGGAGCCTGTGCACCATAATGAAGAGTAGCCCCTGCTCGCAGGAACTAGAAAAAGCCCGTGTGCAGCAACAAAGACCCAACGCAGCCAATAAATAAATTAAATAACTAAATAAATTTTAAAAAATAACTGATTTGGGGTGGTCACTACAGAAGCCACCTGGCAATATCTTTCCAACGTGATTGTAGCCAATAACACAGGTGATGGAATAAGGGTCCTTCAACAGAGAACACTGATCATTGCAAGATGACAGCCCCTTAGGTTTGCCCAGGAACCTTTAGAAGAGGCTGTCTTGGGTAACGAGCAAATCCAGGCAGGGTGGAGGCTCCATCAAGGGAAGCAGCTGGAAATTGCCAGAGTGAATGAAAAAGGCCCACAGAATGATGCAGCCACTGTGGAAAACAGTATGAAGATTTCTCAAAAAACTAAAAATAGAACTACCATATGATCCAGTAATTCCACTCCTGAATATATACCCTAAAAGAATAAGAACATTATTTTGAAAAGATATACACATCCCAATGTTCACAGCAGTACTATTTACAATAGCCAAGACACGGAAGCAACCCAAGTGCCCATCAACAAATGAATGGATGAAGAAGGTGTGGTACATATATACAATGGACTACTACTCAGTCATAAAAAAAAGAATGAAATTCTGCCATTTGCAACAACACTGATGGACTTGGAAGGCATTATGCTAAGTGGAATAAGTCAGACAGAGAGAGACAAATAACGTATGTCATCATTTATATGTGGAATCTAAAAAAGAAAACAAACTAGTGAATATAACAAAACAGAAACAGATTCATAGATGTAGAGAACAGACTAGTGGTTACCAGAGGGGAGGAGCAAAATAGGTGTAGGGGTTTAAGAGGTACAAACTACTTATAAAATAAACTACAAGGATGTACTGTACATACAGGGAATAGAGCCAGTGTTTTATAATATATATAAATGAAGTATAGCCTTTAAAAGTTATGAATCACTATGTTGTACACCTGTAACTTATATAATACTGTACATGAACTATGCTTCAATTCAAAAAATGGAAAAAAAAAACAGAAAGAAAAAGGCCCACAGTAAGGTCAAGGCATCAATCAAAAAATATTCTTCAAAATTATAAACCAATCTATAGCCTCACGTCTCTCAGTGCTAGAATTTATTTTCAAGTTTGTAAAGGATATAATATGGGCTTGGAAACAGCAGAGACACGATTTACGAATATATATTTGTGTTTATATAGCTCCCTTCCTGTTTGCTTCAGGGGCTGAACAGGTCCCTGTGCTAGGCGAGGGCCCAGAGAGCGAGGGTCCTGGGGGAGGCAACAAGAGTCCCGCATGCCCCTCCCTGCCCGAATCCGAGCGCCCTGAGGTTGGCCAGAGGTGGTTCTTTCCTTGCACATTGGCTTGTGTGGGGAGCTGAGAATAGAAGGCAGCCAGACAGTGAAAGTTCAAACCAGGCTGTCAGCGAGCGGCGGGGCCAGAGCAACGCAGCCTCCACGGGTGCAGATAAAGTGAAGGAGAGCCATGAAAGGGAGAGAGAGAGGATGCGCACAGGAGAGGCTCTGACATCCACAGGACCCTCCATGCTCATGTACTGAATTTGCTTTCATGTGAAAACAGCTCCCCCAGCCCAGATTAAGTCTTGGCATCTGAAGCCGAACTGGAGGTCTGACTTGGCTCCCTCTTCGGGCTTTCTGCACTTCAGAGGTTTGCCAGGGCTCTGGGATCTGATAAGCTGGATCAGCAGAAATCCAAGGAGACGGGAGGCGAGGCCCAGCGTTGGTCCCCTCACGGGCCATCCTCCCTCCGATCCCCAGCTCCTCCGGGTGAACGACGCACTGAACTGCATCCCAGGACAGGGGCGTAACTGGAGTCGAGGACTAGATGGAACTGGAGACACCAGAGGATGAAGCACGGGGCCTGGGAGGTCCATTTGTCCTCCTGGTTGGACACACGATTCTTGAGTGGGTGGTCAACCCACGTGTGAGTGAGAGAAGGAGGGAAGGAAGAGAGGGGAAGAGGCGAGAAGGAATGTAATCCACACCTCTTCTCTTAGGCACGAGAAAAATGATTCCCCAAAAGAGTAAATGACCTGCCCCAGCTCCTGCTGCTAGTTGGTGGCGTCCACAGGACCAGAACTTGGGTCTCGGACTTCTGGAACAGAGTTCTTTCCATTACCTCCCTCTGACAGTGTGACTGATAGAATCACGTTGCCCCTAATGGTGCCACTTGGTCCTCAGGAAAAGAGAATAAAGGATGTTTGGGAGGTGGGGTGGGGCGTGCAGTAATTAATGACTTCAAAGATATATAGCTTGGCTGGACCTACCAGTGACCATCGGCTTGGCCGGAATCCATGTTGTCTTCGTGTGAATAGATTGCATTTGCTCTGCCCCTCAGCCCTGGCAAGCGTGATTCCTTCCTAGCCCCCAGCTCCGCCGCACCCGGCGGGAGCACAAGTGCACGCGCAGCTAACGTTTCAACTCAAGCTGGCGTGTGTTCTGATTGGAGGGCTCTGATTTCCAGCCCAGGCCATCAGCAGAAAAACAACAGGCAGATATCCAGCTAATACATGATTGCATCTGATTCTTCTCAGTGATGGGTGGAAAGAAACTGGGGATTACAAGCTAAGTGATCATGTGGTCAGTCAATGAGTATTTATTAAAGGACCACCATGTACCCACCATCATGCTTGGAGAAGACCTGTTCTCATAGAGCTTTTTGTCTGACTGAGACAATAAGATATTTTTTTAAATTTATTTTTATTGGCTGTGTTGGGTCTTCGTTGCTGCCTGCAGGCTTTCTCTAGTTGCAGCGAGCTGGGGCTACTCTTCGTTATGGTGCACGGGCTTCTCGTTGTGATGGCTTCTCTTGTTGTGGAGCACAGGCTCTAGGCACACGGGCTTCAGTAGTTGTGGCTCGTGGGCTCTAGAGCACAGGCTCAGTAGTTGTGGAGCACGGGCTTAGTTGCTCCAAAGCATGCGGGATCTTCCCAGGCCAGGGATCGAACCCGTGTCCCCTGGATTGGCAGGCGAATTCTTAAGCACTGCACCACCAGGGAAGTCCTGAGACAATAAGCTATTAACATGTGTAAAAGTAGAGAAAAGCTTAATTCTACGATCCCACTGTATTTTTCTCTGGGCTGGTGAGGGTTAGAAAAGGATGTGATAGAAAACAAACTTATGGTTACCCAAGAGGATAGTAGGAGGTCAAGGGGGTCGAGATAAATTAAGAGTTTGGGCTAAATAGGTACACACTACTATATATAAAATAAACAACAAGGACCTACTGTATAGCACAAGGAACTATACTCAATATCTTGTAATAACCTATAATGGGAAAGAATCTGAAAAAGAATACATATATAACTGAATCACTTTGCCAAACACCTGAAACTAACACAACATTGTAAATCAATTACACTCCAAGAAAGGTTATTTAAAAACCAAACCAAACAAACAAACAAGCAAAATGGTTAAAAAAACAAAAATGAGAAAAGGGATGTGAGAACTGTTAGAGAAATGTGAGGGACACAACTGCCGTCTTCAAATGAGGTGAAGAGAGCAGCCCCGTTTCCTGTTGCTCCAGAGAACCAAGTGAGCAGGGAGGCACATCTGGGCTCCACATAAGGAAGGATGGTTTAATAACCAGAACCACCCAGAGGACTTCCCTGGTGGCACAGTGGTTAAGAAACCACCTGCCAGTGCAGGGGACACGGGTTTAAGCCCTGGTCCGGGAAGATCCCACATACCTTGGAGCAACTAAGCCCATGCACCACAACTATTGAGCCCGTGTGCCATAACTACTGAAGCCCACGTGCCTAGAGCCTGTGCTCCACAACCAGAGAAGCCACCGAAAGGAGGATCCCGCGCATCGCAACAAAGAGTAGCCCCCGCTCGCCTCAACTATAGAAAGCCCGTGTGCAGTAATGAAGACCCAACACAGCCAATAAATAAATAAATAAATAAATAAATAAATAAATAAATAAATTTTTTAAAAATAAAAATAAATGAATAAAACCATTTCATTATTAAAAATAAGAAAAGCCAGAACCGTCCACAATGGTAGGGCTGGCTCAGTAGGCAGAGGGCTCTTCGTCATTGGAAACATGCAGTCACAGCTGCAGAGAAGCCTGTCACAGACACACAGAAAGGGGCCCACTTTGGGGTAGCAGATTGGGGTGACCTCAGAATTCTGCCCTTCTTTCCAACTCTCAGATACTAAGGCTGGTATAGGAAAGGGTTACGCTGCATGTCAACCATGATTGATAAGTGCAATAGGAGCAAGAAAATGCTGTCACTTCTTGCAGCCTCCAGCTCTGCGACTGGTAAAGGAGGAAGATGCCCGCTTGCCCCAGAGCGTGGCTGCAGGGAATAGGAAGGTGGGTGTTCCCGTGAAGAAAATATGCATATGAGGACACGCTTAATAGAGATGGGGTGGGGTGGCCAGTGAAAACCTAGGAGGAAGAGGTAAGGAAGAGGTCTTTGGAGTGACAGGACTATATATAACTATGTACAATAGGACAATAATAGCAGCTATTGTCTGTTGAGCCCTTACAATATGGCAGGCACTTTCAGGCTGCATTTAGTCTCCCAACAGCCCTAGTTAAGCAGTATATGTCTGTGTTACAGATGCAAACTGGAGTTCAGAGAGGCTACACAGCAAGCATGCAGTGGAGGCTGACTTGGGGTCCCTGTTCCTGTGACTTCCGAGCTCTGACTCTCCAGGAGCAGGCGGCACTGTCCTCATCTCACCCCAACAGGTGACCCGGGCCTTTGACAGCGATGGATCTGGGGAGCACCTGTGGGTAGAGCACTCTTACCTTGACCACATGGAGCTTGGGCAACAGGTTGCAGTCGGCCAGGGTCAGCTCGTCTCCATCCAGGAACTTGCGCCGGGAGCCCTTGTCATCGTCCCCGAGAGTGTTGGCATCAATCTCCTCCGGGAGAGGGGTGTTCAGGTAGTCATCCAGTTTCTTCAGTGCCTTGGTCAGGCCTCGCTCAAGGGCTGGTGCGAAAAGAAGTATCTTTAGTTAACCTTCTTGCCGCTGGATACAGCCATGGGGTCTTCAGAGTAAAGGAGCTGATCCAGAACCCTGTCCCCTTCATCATACCAGCTCTCCCTACACTACAGAGTACCCCACAGCCATTAACATGATGCTGTAGAAGAGCATTAAACAGCCTGAAAAAGCAAACCTTAACCAAACAATAAACACTCCCTAATCCTTTTTTTGTAAAGATCATATAAATACAGAAATACAACCATCAGGATATCTATCAAAGCTTTTACGGTACTCATCTCCAACAGATGCAATAATAACGGTCAGTTCTCATTTCCTTATTTGGCTTATCTAAATTTTGCCAATATTTCACAATTAACCCACATAATAACTTTGTAGAAAGAAAGAACGATTAAATAAGTAAATAACAACTGTGTAGACTTCTTAGGATGGAGATAGGCACCAAATTTGTTGGAAGCCTTAGCTATGGCTAACCCAACCTGAGAAGGAGAGGTATCAAGACTTCCAGGAAGACATGACATAGGACAGTGAGCACCCATGTCCAAGGTTGCCTCCAGAGAACCAATGGGTATCAATGAGGCATCCTTGAGTTTAATCCAGAGGGGTTGTTCTAAAAATCAGAGAGGTCCAAAATAGAATGGCCAGTGCACCAGCTAGCTGGTTCCACCAGAAATGTGCAACCCCAGCTGCATGGAAACCTGTCGTGGATACAGCTCAAAGAGCGAAAATCCAAGGGAAGATAACGTGGCAGAAGACTTTTCCAGTCTTGTCCCAGCGATTATCTATCTAATAGTTCACTTACATACAAGAACAGAACAAAATACTCAAAAGAGCAACTGTAAGAAATCACTACCACTCAGAGTCATTCCACCCAGAATCCCACAGACCACTCCAGTCAGAGGACCCTAACCTAGAAGCCGTCCACCTGAGTTCTGAGGACAAGGCTGCAGGAGATGGCTGGCCGGGTCACTGGCCAGTGCACCTGTGTCATCAGCCTCAGCCCCAGTGGCTGTTATTTGCAGACTCTGGTTTACAGCATGACACTGAGATGGTGGGAATGCTGAGAACTGGCCCGGATGTTAATTCCAGCAGATAAAAGGAGGGAGTTGCCTCTAGAGGAAGAGCCCAGAGGACTGTGCTCCTTTTCAGATTTTTCCCAAATGTGCCTTCTGTGAGCCCCTCCTCACATAACCCATGTTTGTCTTTTCACAAAAAAGCCTTTGTGTGAAACAATGAAATGACACCAGCCCAAGACACATCAACTGAATGCTTACTGCAATGTTTGAAAACAGGCTGGAGGTTGGATGTGATTTCTCAACACTTCCTTCTCCCTGGTGTGGCATTTGAACTTGGACTTCATCATCTGCTTTGTGTTTCTAGCTTGGGAGCACAGAGTGAGCAAGGCTGGGAAAAATGCCTGTATTCCCCTTAGTAACTGTCTAGACTGAGCGGGGACTGCAAGCCTACTCAAGAGCACCAGCAGAGGGTGGGTCCTCAACAATACTTCCTAGCACCCCGCCCCACCCCCACCCAAACGGTTGTGATTTATATTGAGTCTGTTTGCTCTTACAAATCCCAATAGATAACCCTTTCGGTTATGGAAACAATGACAAAATCTTGATTCTAACAGAGAAAGGAAAAATCAGATAGAATGCTTGTTGAAATTTGATGAGCTGATATCATCCGAGGGAAAGAGACATTGAGGGGATATGAGACATTGCAGGTTCTAACTCCTGAGAAGGTTACTGCCCGAGTGCCCAGTCTTGGAAACATCATGAAATTTGGTAAGAGAGGCCTAGAACATCAACTGAAGCTCCTTGGGAGGATAGTTCTGGAGAAATTTCAACTTTCTCTCCAGCGACCTCTTGAGGTGGAAGGGTAAAGTCTGGCAATGGGCAGGGTCATTGCCTTATGTCACAACGACGGCTCACCATGTAACATACCAAGTCAGGATTTCTGAGGACATCGTTCGAGTGTCAGATGCATCACTCGTGTTTGTGCATTTTTGATCGGGAATGTGAAGGCCAGAGTTGGTGATAATCACAGTAGACAGAAGAGGAGACGAGGCAGCAGGAAAGGGCTAACCCTGGGTTTAAATTCTGACCCCACCCAGGGTGAATTTACTGTGATGCTGCTGAGGCTTACACTCCAAGGCCTTGAACTTGACTTTTCAAATTCCCTACTTATTGCATTGGCTTCCGACTCCACAAATCCTGGAAATGTCCCTGATCCTGGCACTTACTAAGCGTGACCTTGGGCAAGTTCCTCAACCTCTCTGAGCATTGCTTTTCTCATCTCAACTACGGGATTAAAGATCCCTAACTCTTATAAGGCCATGGGGAGGATTAACTCAGCCAGTGCAGGGAAAGTGCCTGGCTCCTACTCAGGAAAACATCAATTAATGACAGTTACTGCCATTGCGTTACCAAACGTGGCAGTCATCCTGCTCTCTGTCCCTCGCCTCACTCTTGGTCAGTCTGTTCCTCAAAAATCCAAGGTACAGCAGAGCACGAGAGATTATAAGCTCCAATTCTGAAGCCCAGTCCCTTGAGGAGGAAATGAACAGCCTGCAGCCTGGCTTCTCTTACTGATTGAATGTCCAGCCGCAGCCCTGTCCCTTACCCTCCCTCAGGATCTTCTTGGTGACAAGCTGTGTTGAGAGGCAGGGCCGGAGGGAGATAGACTCTACGTGCCTGTGTGCTAACACATTGCTGTGTTATCGAATGACAAAAGCCAGCACCAATACATTCTCTGCCAGTTCTCCCTCCCGCCCCCCACCTGCCAACTCATTCATTCCTCTGACCCCAGCTTAATCTGGCATCCGTAGCATTTAATGATCTCTTTTGGCTGACGGTACCCAGATCGTGAAACCATTGCTGTTAAAATTTCTGCTCTGGTGAGAGTGAAGGGGATGTGAAAGAAACCAGAGCGACAAGAAGATGTTAATTCCTTCCGTGTTGGCATTTGAAACCCTCCCTCCGAAAGACTTCCTCGGAGTAGCAGGATGTGGCGGAGGGGGGTGGGTGGCGGGTGGACCCTCAGACCACAGCAAGCAAGCCTGAGGCCAGGGGACCCCAAGACCCGGGACCACTAACGTCCCAGGCACTTCATGGATCCCCAGTCCTTGAACTGCTTTCTTCCCCTCTTCACCCCGCCCTTCCCGTAAAGATTTATTCCGTACCACACACAAACGCACTGGGTAAAATATGTGATGAGGAAACAAGGGGAATAGTTCATAAATATCCTCAGCCATATGCAAACAATCTCAAATTTATTTTTCTCTTTTTTAAGGAGGGAAAAAAAATCCACCCATTCCATGATCACTTCCAGATTCATTGAGGTTGATATTACATAAGACCCAATATTGTTTTCTCGTTGTAGAGAAATAATGACTTGGAAACGGCAATTTGAGCTAAGAAAATAATATACCCTTACCCGGGCATGGAGGCTGAATGGGGACCAGGGAGCCAAGACTCAGCCCCTAGCAAGCTCTTGCGAGCATGTCTCAGCCCTGGTTTGCTGGCACGCTTTGTGCAGCGGAGGTACCAAGGAGCAAAGGACTGTGCAGACCCCTGGGGGCTCAAAATTCACTTGGAGCCGAGCAGATGCCACAGGTGGCCTTTCAAAGGGCAGGAGCAGCCCTGTGGGCCCAGGTTGCTGGGTTCTCAGTTTCTCGTATGTGGTTTTCCTCTGGCACGTGACCTTGCAGACAGATAAGAACCAGGAGTCCACCTCTGACCATGGTCCACAGCCTGGGTGGGGGTCTGTGGAGGAGGGGACAGTGGTCACCGGGAGCCTCCCCCAGAGCAGGCACCCTGTGCCCTGCTGTGTTCCTTTCACTGCTTGAATCCTGTTCCCCAGCACCAGCAAGAAATACACGTAGTGATGTTCTGAAGTGGACCAGGAGTGTTTATGCCACCGATCATCTAAATATACAACGAAGCTACTGAGATGAGAGTTATTATTCATCCCCATTGAACAGATAAAGACATTGACCCTGAGTCTCACCCAGGGCACCCAGGCTTGTGCCAGCAGACTGGTCCAACGGCCCAAGGGATGTACCATGAAAAATGTACCTTGTTTGGTTTTTAACTGCTTTGCTCTTCCTGACAAGCTCCCAACCCGTGGGTCATGGGAAAACAACTTCAATTTAGTCCATTCTGGATTAGAATCTAGTTGATGTAATAATCTAAATAGTCCCTCTAGGGAATTCTCAGTCTCTTTTGCATAAAAGTGCTCAGTTTCTCAGACAGCTTCCCTCTCCCCTGCTCTTCCCCCTGAGTAAGTGGGGAGGGGGTGGGGGAGGAGGCTCCTGGGACCTCCTGGCACTGGGGAGATGGGAGTCCTGGGGTCTGTCGGGTGGAAGGCTTGGGGAAGCTACCACAGGGGCTGTGTGTCTTCTCAGTGATGCTGACCCTCCACGTCCTTCCAGGGTAACCGTGGGGATGTTGACCCTTGGGTGGTGGTCAGAGGTGGGATGCTTGCCTCTGTCCAAAACTTTGCTTGGGAAGGATTCTCAAGCAAAGCACTCCAGGGGCTCCCTAGACACATCTCTAGTTCTTTGTCTCCCTGCCTCTCTTTCCTCCTTCATCCCCAAATCCCTGTTTCAGTTTCCTATGTCAGAGATTCCATCAACCACAGAGCAGCAAGCCTCCCTGTGAGCTGAGTCCTCCAGGCCTGGTTCCTGATGTGCTAAAATTGAGAGAAAAAGGCATTTAGAACATTTTAAGACAATAGCTTGGCTTGCAAGGCTACTGTCTTGTTGAAAATGCTATTTTGAGTATCAAAAGCTAAATACTGAATTCTTTTTTCTTTCTTAGAATTCCTTCTATACAAACCCTCATCTTTCACGGAGCTGATGGAGGTCTAGGACAGATTAGAATTATGTACTCAGGAAGGCAAGGAGAAAAATATTTTCAAAACAGTAGTCCTATTATATGAGTCAGAAGGAAAATAAGGATTTAAAATTGGGGCTGTTGGACTCCAAAACTTAAACTTCTTCTCCTCTGCAAGGCCACATCTGGGTGCCAAGGACTGGCCCTCTGCTCCTTGGGGGTCCACCCAGCCTGCCACCTTCCCTCCACGCTGCAGACCTTTCTCACACACCCTTATCCTCTGACAAGAGTGTGGCTGCCAGGATACCATTCCTCACGTCCTAGCTTCCAGCTGGTTGATACCATCTTTGTGCTGTGCTATTAACGGCTTGATTTTAACTATAATCCTTGGTGCTCGCAGTAATCATTGATTGGGTCTAGAAGGAGTTAAGGAGTTTTCTCCGAAGAGAGAGCCTACCAGGACCTTTTACATCCTCATTAACAATACCAACTCTGCCTATACTTGGGGCCAATGCTTTGCCTGAGTGACAGCAAAACATCTGGGTGAAAAGAGAAATCCATTTGGATTTCACCTACGAAGGAAGAAACATCTAGATATTGAGAAATACCTGGAAGACCGAACGAAGTTTTTACTTTTCACTTTCTCATTTCAGACCATGTCGCTATAGGGGATGCAAAAAAGAAAACAATGCAGCTGTGGTTTGAGGGAGACCACAGCAGAGATGCTTTTGGCCATCACATGTTCTTGGAGGGAAAATACAAGGATGGCCACACCTTGTTGATATCTGATAGCTTTAAGCATGAATGAAAATGTGATCAGAACAAAAAAACAAACAGTCGGCATTTACTATCACTTCTCCCTCACCTTTTGGAGGAAGAAGGTTTTCTTTAGAAACTGAGAGAAGTCAAATTGTTCTTCCGTGAGATGCCCAGGGCCGAAGATCCAGGAGACAGGAGGGAGCCGGAGCAGCAGAAAGGCCCAGGAGAGGTATGGGGGGTGGGGGACGAGGAGGTGTGGGCAGGTGAGCAGACACATAGATGCTGTCATAAAGAATACAATTTTGAGGAGAGACAAAGATGTTCTAAGGGAATATTTCGGACTTTCAGTTTTGTGATGGGCAGTATAATTCCCTCCCACTAAAAACATCTTCTGTAAAGATCCACATCCGTCTTCCAGATGTGGGGGTTAAAGTCATGTACTTTTTCTCTGTTGCAAAAGTCCTCAAAGAGAGTAAGATGGCCCAGTTATATCTGGGTTACGTAAGTATGAATGACCACACAGAGGGAAAATTATAAAGCAGGTAGAGGGTCTTCCCTGATGGCGCAGTGGTTAAGAATCCACCTGCCAATGCAGGGGACTCGGGTTCGATCCCTGGAAGATCCCACATGCCACAGAGCAACTAAGCCTGTGTGCCACAACTACTGAATCTGTGTGCCACATCTACTGAAGCCCTCATGCCCTGGAGCCTGTGCTCTGCAACAAGAGAAGCCACCGCAATAAGCCCGAGTACCACAAGGAAGAGTAGCCTCTGCTCACTGCAACTAGAGAAAGCAGCAGATCCAATGCAGCCAAAAAAAAAAAGCAGGCAGAAACTTGGGGCCACACCCTCTGATCCACAGCGACCCTTCTAAAACAGAGCAGGTAAGGGGTGGCTGATCCCCACGGTCCCTTAGAGCAGTATCCTTAAAGCAGTATCTCTGCTGGGTCCTTAGACCCAGTAAGGCTGAAATGGCAGCAGAGTTGTAGCAGATGGGAAGGGCTTTCCTTCCAGTTTGGTGGACCCTTCTCTGCTGTGCCTGGGTCCTCTGGCTATGTTGGCATGTCACTGGTACCATCAGGGAAGGGACAGAGAGCCTGGCTCGGGGATGTCAGATAGCCTGGGACCAGGCTCCCCGAGAGGGCTCATGATAACAGGCACCACGGAAGGGTGGTCCAGCGTTCCGGAGTTCGGGAGCTCTGGGTTTAAATCCTGCCACTGGTTCTGTAGAGTCCGGTGGGACTTAATGAGACATCACTGTTATTATACTAATTATTAACATTATTATGGCAGTAGAACATAAGGTTATGAGAGGATGGAGCAAGGAGAGATTGGGTTAAAGATTAAGGGCAAGATATCAACTCGAGGTAGTAGCTGGGTGTCTGAAGTGAAGCTTATCCAATCACCCCATAACTTCCCAGGTCCAAGGAGAATCAGGAGAGCTCAGAGGGCGAAGCCCACTTCCACATTCGCCAACAGGCTCGGGACCCCAAGTCTCCAGGAGTCATTTCTTTGGGCTTAGCATTGTTCTCTCTGGGCTATTTGGTCAAATTTTCTTGGTCTGATAGTTTGGAGAATTCACGTCCACTCTGGCATCAGACCAGGAACGGTGGACTTGGCCTCACAGAGAGGAGAGTGCTGTCAGATTAGCTCTGTCTGTGACGGGCTCATATGTGGGAAGCAGTTCCTGGGCCCCTGTTTCTAGGCACTTGTGGAAACAGGAAAGGAGGAAAAACAGTGGTTTATGAGAAAGCAGAAAAGCAATGGCAACTCCAGCAGACCCCCTACCGTTCCCTCTGCAGCGTCAGCTGGACTTGAGAAGAGTCTGCAGCTCCTGCTGCCATGAGTATTATTTCTCCTTTCTAGAAGGGATTTTGGCCTTGAATGAGAAGGAATTTAAATAGCAAACTCCTATGGTTCTTCCAGTAAGAGGCCAGTAAATAATTCTCTACTCCCAAGGCAGGATTCAGCTCTCACAACGACGGTGGACTGGGGTCTAGGACATCACTGGATGCTCCTCCTCTTTGGTGGAGGGAATCACTGGGTGAATGGGGCACTCTCTGATAGATTTCCCAAGAATTTCAAAGGATCTTCCTTGAGGAAGACACAGATTCTCTTCACAGCTTCCTCCTCAAGCCCGGTAGGGGATCACTGTGAATAATCGTCTTATGTACACAGCTCCACAAATCAACTTTATATTTGCCCAACGACAGCAAACCACCACAAATATTTTTCCTTAAGAAAGACGAGTCTTTGGCAATTATTCGGCTGTGTTTAAAACACCAGCGTGGTAAAGAATTTAGGACAGTCCAACATGCCTTTCATAAGCTATGATTTCAAAGTACGAGGGGAGGTATGGATCACATAGACAATTCCAGATTCAGCTAATTTGCTAAATCTCCTAAAGGCCACAGTAAATTTGAAGAGAAAGATTATCACTTAGCTCTTCACATGTAGGTTTCCTTTTGTGGACACAGTCTGTACCGTGTAAACGCCCCAAATGTTTATTTATGAACAGGAGGAGAGAGAGAGACAGAGAGACACTGAGCGGAGCCAGCCAAAGAGGAAACTGCAGAAACTCACTAGGGAGGGTAGAAACTTGCTGAAGCGGGCCAGGAGGGAATGTGGTCCCCATTACGGAGCCTGGCCCAGACGTTTGCGATGGGGAGGTGGTGCCCCCTTCTGGCCTCACCTTCAGCAAAAAAAAACAAAACAAAAACTTCTGCAAGTTGCACAGCGAACACATATGTGTGTTTTCTATTAGGCTTTCCAGAAACTCATAAATGGTTGTAAAACCCATTGTGCTAATAGGAAGAGCGACATAAATGCTGACTGAAGCTATTAATGCTGCTTGTAGTTTATGCAGTGGACTGAATCAGGCTGAAAACTGGGAGTATTTTCTACAGTGACTTTCTAACAGGTTATTTTTAAGTATCAGGCCATACATTAGGTGGAGTGCTGATGTTCAAGCATTTGGAAGGAGTTGGTCAAGGGAGATTCTTTCTCGGTCATCTGTTTCAGCGTTTAGACCTAGAGACTTTCTCAACTCTCAACCCCTCCAAACAGGCTGAAATGATTTAACCACATTCTGTCTTGTTTCATCCTCAGATGGCCACGTCTTTTATGTAAGAGCTATTAACAACTCTAAAAATGGCCACCCTGCCATCACAACTCTATATTTAAATGATTACTGGTTCCAGTCATTTTGTGACTATCAATTCTTTTCCAGTTGGCCCATTCTTTCATTTGCTAAACACGTATCTATGGAATGCCCTCTAGGGGCCAGATTTGGGACTCCTAGTCCCCCAAGGATTGCCGAACTAGGACTCCAGTGATGGAGATGGGATAGTTGGGTATCGAAACATACATGGTAGTTGTTCAATCGGTATTTGTTGTTTTATGAGTTGATTTGATCCCAGCTTCCTAAATGACCTGCCTACTCTTGTTCAAAAACTCAGTACCACGTGCATTTTCAATAATGGATTGTATTAGATGTATACTGTCAAGTGCTGTTAAGTACTGTCAAGCCAGGGTCAAGTGCACAGACCATGGGACCAGCTGCCTGGGTTGCGATCCTGGCTCTGCCACATACCAGCTTAACCTCTGGTGTCTCAGTTTCCTCATCTGCAAAACAGAGATCATAGCACAGAGCACCTTAAAGGGTGGCTGTGAATAACACCTGCAGAGGGCTTGGGACAGCACCTGGCATGCAGCACGTGGTCCTTATGTGCGGTGTGTGATGATGCTGATGTGTAAGGATCAAAGCTACAAAACAGCTAATAAATTCTTAGAGTTGCGAGGAGAAGGACCGCTTGATAAATATTGTGCTTGAATGGTCGTCTGCCCCGAGGAAGTCACCCCGGATGAATTAAGTAGAGTCTTTTTTTTGCATGTTCAGCTGGTCCTTTCACTCTGACTGCCGCCGTGACCACAGTCCCACCAGACTGAGTCTTCTTCCTAACAGTCATGCAATGAGGCAAACTTAGAGGCTAAGATGAGTGGGGCTTGGGGGTGACCGACACTTTTGCAGAATTTCCCAGATAGACCACAATTACACCCACCCATTCCCTTGCTCAGAGCAGATCTATGGGTGCCCGCTCTTGCGCTCCGACCCCCAAGGATTATGTTCTTGGGGGAGAAACTCTCCACTGGGTGTTATAACTTTTACTAAACAGATTTTACTACACAAGTCTTGCATCTTCTAAAGTTTGAGGTAAGCAGATTGAGCATTGCAGATTAAGTGTGCAATTTTATACTTCTGTTTCCTAAAATCTAGGTGGGGTAATGATTCAGATTTGGTCAACCCCAAGGGAGAATTTGAAATAGTATGCTTTTTTTTGGCATGGCTAGCTTAGATATTTTCACCGCAGTTTTTTTTTTTAAGTCATACTAAGTTGAAATTGAATTATATACAAGAATTCACTCTTACCTTCTTTGTTACCAAGAAAACCCAAATTTTTTCAGAGTAGCAAAATGCTGGGTCACAAATACTTATTTTCCCAGACTCCCAGACTAGAGGAGGCCAAATGATCAAGTTCTTGCCAATGATACGTAAGTGGGAATTGATGGATACACTTCTGGGAAAGAAAAGACAAGACATAGCAGGCAGTGCCTGGAACTCAGATGTAATGTCTGGAAATGGAGCAACTATCTTGTGACATGAGGATGGGAGTCACACACTCAAGATGGAGAATCAGGTGCTCTAAGGAGCTGGATCCATGACTTCTTGAGGAACTACAACTGCCTGGAATTCTCTCTTCTCTAGACTTCTTGTGATGTGAGAAAAGCAAACTCCTATTAAGAAATAAACATTTATAACGAATGCTTAGAGCAGGGCAGGGCACATAGTATTGATAAAATGCTATATAGCTTTTTGTTAAGTAAAATGAAATAAATATTTGCTTTAGGTTCTGTGGTCAGGTTTCCATTATATGCAGCCAAACGTAACCTTTGCCAATACACATAGATATTGCCAATATTTCTTTATTACATTATTATTTGAGCACCTTGGGCAGTGTCTGGTACTGAATACATATTTGTTGAAAGACTGAGCTATTCAGTGGGGTCTGAGGAAAGATGAGAGGCCATAAAATGTAACTCCATATGTCTTCCCATGATTATATAACTGTCCTCCTGTCCTTAGAGAATCTAGGCTGCTTCCTTTCTTTGTGTGCTGAGAGCGCTTGGTTTCTGGGGCGTGGATGCAGGAATTCCATTTATTTGGCCTGGCATGCCCTCCTGCAGGGTCATCAGAGCCAAATGAGAGGCAAAGGCCACCAACAATCTGCACCCCTCTGCCAAGCGACACAGGCAGTACGGAGGCCAGGGCCAGACCCAGGCAGAGTGTTGAGGAAGCTGGCTTTGAGGTTGCCGCCATGGAAACAAAACACGGGTAACTGTCAATGCAAATGCCAACGGGCACGTGACCATCAGAGTTAGAGTTGGGTGCGGGGGGCCGGAGACATCAGGGGTGGGACCCTCTTCCCTGGAACATTCAGGAATGGAAGGGGTTCTGGACCTGGGCACAGAGAAACACTTTTCTTACTATGATCCAGATTATTAAATGCTTCTTCGACTAGGGGTTCCTAGAAAAATAACTTGACCTCTGGCTTCTGGCTGGAAGAGCACTAGAATTTAGTCTTGTGTGTTTACCCTTCTGATTCCTGGTGATGTTTCACCTTTAACACCAAATATAATGTTCCTCGAATGTAGTTATAAAAATGAGAGTGACAAGAAAAATACCTTTTAAGCCAACACCACCACCACCACCACCACACTGACAGTCTTCGTGAGGGGAACTGTTCAGAAATTTACACTTTTATTGATTGGTTTTAAATGAGGTTATTCTTTTTTTCCTACCATGAGACTGGATTTAATATAACAGAGTTTACATAAGCATTACATGTTCTCAGCTGAGAGACAGTCCTAGCCATAGAGCATCATAAAATTTAAATGGAGACTGGGAAGTGTCAGAGGTAATCAAGAGAATGGAAGGGGCTGTACAGTAACACAGCCTTCAAGGTGAGTGTTGGACGGGCTGGAGCAGGAAGCAGCCTGGAGGAACTGCTGCTGACACGAGTGGGGCAGGGTCTGTCCTTCCATCCTCTCTCAGTAAATAAACAGACAGGGCTGGGGCGTCTCAAAGTGTTTGCGATATGGTTTGTTCACTCATTCAGCAAATGTTTCTTAAGCACCTGCTCTGGGCTAGACGCTGAGCTGGGCTCTGGGGATGCTGATGATGAATGAGACAGAGGCAGCTTGTCTCCATGGAGACCGTTGCCTAGACCCTACTCCCCAAAGCTCCCTCCTGGACCAGCAGCATTAGGACTACCTGAGAACCCTCAGGCTTCGCCCTAGACCCACTGCATCAATATCTGCATTGTCAGAAGACCCCCAGGGGTTTCAACTACACATTCAAGTTGGATAACAGTCTGGCTCACGAGGCAAAGTGACGTACTACTTGACCCTTAAGTCTTAAACATACGTGCCTCTTTAGTTGCTGAGGCTTCTCAGGCTCAACTCACCAATAGGCTGGAGGTGGGTTGGGTTCTGTGCAGCAATTTTGTTTTTCAATAAATTCTCCTCTCTAAGCTGCTGATAAATACCAGACTGGATTTAACCCTTAGTTTCAATTCTTCTGTTTCAGTATTACTGGTTTGGAGCAAAAGCGTTTAAAAGCGAAGAAATGCCTGGTTTGTCCTGTGTCCATGCCTGGCTCCACCATGTCTTCGGACAGTTTATCCACACTTCAGCTTTTCTTGCGTGAAATGGAGAGAATGTTGCCCACCCCGCCTGGATAAGACTGCGACAGATTTGATAAGGAGGGTTCGTAACGGCGGTGAATTTGAAGTTTTGGTGAGAAGGCCCAGCTCCACCACAAACGGGGAACCCATTCTACACGCTCATTTCCCCAGAGCCATTCTCCACCGAGAGTCAACAGAGAAGAGGGGCACTTTTCCTTCAAAGCTATGTTCTCATCACGGATGAGGGACTAGGAGTGCAGTCACCATGTAAACCAACTACAACCCTCCCGACTGGTACTCGCACAATGAAAGGTAGACACCCACACCCACACCCCCCCACACACACACTTCTGTGGTCTAAACACCACGAGGCTTAACGGTAAAGCTGGGAGACCCCCATCATGTCCTGGCACTAATACAACTTTACACGCAAGCACACAGTTTTTCAGACTCATTGATCTATGACCCTGCTTATTTAAGGACCTATGTAATGACCTCTGCATAGAACTATCAGAACACACACAAGCTGTATATGTGTGTGTATATCTACACGGAGGGGAGAGAGAAAGAGGGAGAGACTGAACTCCCACGTGCAGGCTGCACAAGAGGTGTCCGCTGCACAGGATAAAGTAATGGTCGCCGGAGGTGAAAGAGCACTGACGTTGTGTTCGAATTAGCCATTTAATGTTCCTTTATTCCCCAGGCCTTGATCTGAGGCCAGGCCAGGCCAGGCAAGCTCGTTCTGGTCAGACGGCGGGAAATTCCAGCACATGGAATGGTGTTGGTGGTCTCAGCTCTGCTGCCGGGAGCCCACACAGCTAACACGGCTCTCTCCGCTAATGAAGGCGCCCACCCACGCAGGACCCTCCCCCCCCCCCCACCCCGGGCCTGCCCCCTTCAACAGCCCGACACCACCAACTGCCTTCCTGACGACTGCCCAAGGATTCATTTCAGGAGCAACATTTGTGAAATTAGACATGGCCAGCATCAGCCTCGACCATGAGCCCAATCAAAGACCCTCTGGAGGGATGCTGTGGGCAACCGCGGGAAGTGCCAGAAGAAACTGTTCATCCCCTCCCCTCCCCTCCAGCTCTTAGCCTCAAGGACCCTCCGTGGGTGAGAAGACAGCCGAGCATCTCTGCAGGGCACTCCTCACCTTGGAGGTGGGTCCCACCGACCTGAGGTTGTTTTTCCTGGTAAGACTGTTTATCAAAGCAAAAGGCTAACCCAACAAACAAACAAACAAAATACCCCAAGTTGGCCCTATGCACGCAAGGGTGGCCAAGGCAGGCAGCCTGAAGGGTTCCTTTATGACGAGAGGCGTTTTTGAAATGAGACAGCAGTGGCTGCTTTGCGAGGAAGTGGGAAGACAGTCCCCTCATTATCCTTCATACTGTGGTGGTCCAGGGACCACCCCGGAGCAACCCTCGTGATAACAGCCTGGGCTCCGGCCTTCCTCCAGGGAACCCGTTGTCCCAAGCTGGACACAGTTATCTTTCTCCAAAAGAACACGTCAGGGTTTCCTATAGAATAGATCTGGAAGCCCAAGCCACCGCACGAGCTGTGTCTCTGAGCAGGGCGATTACAATGCATGTTTCTTCTCCTTTTTTACATATTGCCTTAGCTTTCACCTCCAGGCATGAGGTTGAATGGCGGGGGGTGGGGGGGGGGGGGGCGCCGGAGTCGAGCCCATCCCCTTGGGAAGGTCTGGCCTCCAGCCTGGGCCCACCGTGACCTGGGGTTGAGGGCAGGAGGGAGGAAGAGGTGAAGGAAGGAAGGACCTGTGATGGAAACGGCTGGCTCGGAATAGAAAATGCACACACTGGCTTCTGAGCAGCTCGCCACATCCTGGGGAATCTGGAAAAACGCTCCGCCCCGCCTCCCACCACCCCCTCCACCCCCACCCCCTACAGAAGTTGGCTTTCACGAGGCTGCTGGAGAAAGCACAGGGGGCTTTGATAGTAAGGGGCTTGTTAGTTCTGGGCTAACAGCCCTCCCAGGCCGCTCTGACTCCTTTCAAACACTTTCCTATTTTAGGCTAAGGAAGTTCATAAAAGCATAGGCTGGAGGTGGTGGAGTGGGGAGAGGCAAGGGAGAAAGTAGCTGGTGGAGGACAGCTTATCACCAGGCAGCCAGCGACCTCTGGAGGACCCATGGGGCCTGGGGCACATGCCCCACCCTGGGTGCAGGGGACAGATAAAGCAAGGTGATTTTGAGCCCCCGAAGGAGACCTGGCCTCTTCTGGAACCCTCAACTAAAGCTTAGTCATAACCAGGTCCCCGAACCCAGAAGATACTTAAAAGTCCACAGGCCTCCTTACACTAAAACACGATGTGCTGTCCCGAGCACTGATTTCTCCGCCTGCCAGAAGAGGGCAGCACATACTTCTCCATCACCGGGAAAGCTGGGTTGCCCAGTGCAAAGCGTGGGTACCGGGGAATCCGGAGAAGGACTGGTGAAATGAACAGCACAGGCAGTAAGAGCCACCGGCTACTGGTGCCTACTGTCCAAAGCGCTTTAATGCATTCATTCATTCAATTAACATGACAACGCAAAAAAAGGACACTGTTAAAATCTCTACATTAGAGATGCGAAGGCTGAGAGGTATAGAAGTTAAGAGAATTTGCTATTTTAGCCAGGGACTGCCTAAGACAGAGCTCAGCAAGTTATAGTCCAAGGGCCAAAGCCAGCCTACTGCCTATATTTGCACTGCCCTGAAGCGAGGAGTTGTTTTTACATTTTCGGATGGCTGAAAAAAAGTCAAAAGAGAATAATACTTTGTGACCCCTGAAACTGATGTGAAATTCAAATTTCAGTGCCCAATGAAGTTGTACTGGAGCACGGCCACGCCCATTTGTTTACTTATTGTTTGTGGCCACTTTGTTATTCTAGCATCAGAGTTAAGCAGTAGCGACCCCCTGCAGAGCCTGAAAAGTCTAAAAGTTTGCCAAACCCTGAGCTAAAAGATCAGCACTACTTTCTTCCAGGCAGGAGAGACAGAGGGATACGGGGTTAGGACAGCCATCCCAGAGGGATCTGGAAGCAATATTGACCTCGATTCACTTTCTTTCCAACAGGGTAGCTCAAGGTCAAGCAGGAGGAAGGGTATGACCTTTCACGGTTTGCCTCTAGGAAGTAACAGAATGTTAGATTTAAAAAGGGCTATGGGAATCGCCTTCCATATTTAAGCAAGACTAAGAGGCACATTTTCTCACATCTGACATCTTTGAAACTAGACTGTGTCTTACCACCAAAATCTTAGAGTTTAAGTGAAAACATTTTTTGTTTACTTGAAGGCATTTTTTGTTTCTCAGTGGTACTGAAAATAAGTATCTTATAATAGGTGACCACTTTTAGGCAAACTTCCAGCCTCTGAAGGTCCAGCCTCTTTTTGTACCCTTCCATCGATGTGACCCTCTTTTCTTTAGTTGGCAGCCCATCTACAGATTTAATTGTAAACTGCTTAATTTTGAGCTAAAGTCTGTGATCCTCAATTTTCTATACATCCAATGGGGATGGTCTTGTTTAATATATGTACTTAAGGTGTCTTACAGATCTTATTAAAAGGGAGTGAGGGGCATGTGCTAGGGAGTGGGCACTCTGATGCGGGGATAAGCAGGAGCAGAGCCAGCTGCACGAGGAGTCGCTGTGCTGGTCTGATGGAGCCAGGCAGGCTAAGAGGTGGAAGGGCGGGGGGTGAGCTCATGCAGACACGAGCCTTGGAGAACTTGGCAGGGGAAGAAAGATCGCCAGTGCTACGGACAGATTCTTTTCCTACCAGCATCCACCCAGAGCATAGGCCATTGATGCGGGCACCTCTTAGAAGAGAAGACGGGAGCGATTTGAAGATCTGGGCCTGAATGCAGGAGGGAGACAAGGAAGGAGTAAGGAATCCATCTGTGGCTGGTTTGCTCAAGCTGCCTTTCCTGAGGGCTCTGGGAGACGCTAGGGGAGAGAGAAGCAGGATGAGAGTAATTGATGCCGTGATGACCACGATGCAGGCCTTCAGTCACACGTCCCAGCGGGAATGACCATCCCAGTGATGAGATGAGCTCACTGTGGTTTCTAGATACCTTGAGGGTCTTCTTCAGCATACACGGCTGGGACTATCAACTGTCTCAGAATAAACCCAGGTCACCCACTACCTGCTTCCAGGTCCCAGGAAATGAAGCTGCCGATATAAGCCTGAGGAAGGGAGGAAACTTGGACCCTTATTTGGAAACAGAACCACGACTGCTCAGAGAAGTTCACAGCTAATGGAGACTCATTTGTCTGGTCAAGGATCTGGGGCCAGGAGGTGGCAGGAACTGTGATGCACTTGCCTTGCCCCTCAGCAATGGCAGCCAGGTGTGGATTTGGACTGGGGACCAAAAAGCCAGGTGCTTTTCATTTGGGGACATATGTCCTGGATTTTCTGGGACAGTACCGATTTCTCGTAATTTGACTATTTTCAATGAAGGCAATTTGTTAGATAGCTGATATTTCAGTTTGGAAAAAATAGCCACTGCGGTCAAAAGCTAGAGAGACCACTCAGTGCAAGCATGGGATCTAAACACATAGCACTGGGGCCTGCACATCATAGGTGCCCAAGGAAGGGGCTATAGGACTTTATTTAGGAAGTTAGAAGTATCTTATTAGGGCAAATATTTTAGCAGGAGTATGTTAGGATAGCCCAGTGTCTTCCACAGGTAGAAAGGGGCACATCTTTGCAAACACAGCACAGGGCCTGTGTTATGATAAAAAGAGACAGGCATGACCCAGCAATTCCGCTTCTGGGTATTTATCCAAAGAAGACAAAAACACTAAGTCAAAAAGATATCTGCACCCCCATGTATGCTGCAGCCTGATTTACGATAGCCAAGATAGGGACACAAGCTAGGTATCCATCAATAGATGAACGGATAAAGAAAATGTGATATATATGTGTGTGTGTACACACACACACACACACACACACACACACACAGGAATATTATTCAGCCATAAAAAGAAGGAAATCTTATTATTTGCAACAACATGGAGGGCATTATGCTAAGTGAAACGAGTCAGAGAAAGACAAATACTGTATGATCTCACTTATATGTGGAATCTAAAAACAAAACAACAGAGCTCATGGATAACAGAGAACAGACTGGTGGTTGCCTAAGGCAGGGGGCTGGGGAGCAAGCAAAATGAGTGGAGGGGGTCAAAAGCTATAAACTTCTGGTTATAAAATAAATAAGCCCTGGGAATGTAATGTATAACATGGTGACTATAGTTAATAACATACTGTGTTGCATATTTGAAAGTTGCTGGAAGAGTAAATCTTAAAAGTTCTCATCAGAAGAAAAAAATTTTGTAATGTGGATATTAACTAGACTTACAGTGATGATCATTTTGCAATGCATACAAATACTGAATGATTATGTTGCTCACCTGAAACTAATGTAAGGTCATGTGTCAATTATACCTCAATTAAAAAAAAAAGGAGGGAGAGGGATAAACCGGGAGCTCAGGATTAACGGATACACATTACTATACATAAAATAGTTAACCAACAAGGACCTACTGTAGAGCACAGAGAACTACATTCAACATCTTGTAATAACCTATAATGGAAGAGAATCTGAAAAAGAATATATATATCTATCTACGTATATATATATATATCTGAATCACTTTGCTGCACACGAAATTAATACAACATTGTAAACCAACTATACTAAAAATAATTAATTAATTAATTAAATGCCTGTTGGATCTAGCCCCACGTGCACCACTGATGACATTTATGAAGGCTGGTGTAGGCCATGCTTGATTGGGTTGCATGGAAACTGGACAAATGGAGACACAGAGTGTGGATTTAAGAATGTGTCTATGGGGGTTAAGACTTCGCCTTCCAGTGCAGGGGGTGCGGGTTTGATCCCTGGTCATGGAGCTAAGATCCCACATGCCTGGTGCCAAAAACCCAAAACAGAAAACAGAAGCAATATTGTAACAAATCCAATGAAGACTTTAAAATCGGTCCACATCAAAAAAAAAAAAAAAAACACTTCAAAATAAAAGAAAAACAAACAAACAAAAGACTCTATCTATGAAGGAGATTACAAAAGAGAGAGAGAGACACAAAGAGAGACAGAGACAGAGAGAGAGAGGCATAGGTAGGCTGCTCCGAGTACTGGAAATAACGGAGAGGAGCAGGAAAGTTGGTGACATGGGCCTGAGACTTCGGGGAGGTCTCGTGGGTGTTCTGGAGGAGATGACGAGGAATAGAAGAAAATGGATGTCAGGTGCAGCGAGGGCCGAAGATGAGATGGGCAGGGAGGGGTGCAGCCAAAAGGTGGGGTGAAGACGGAGAAGTCACACTGGCATGAAGTCAGCCCGCCTTGACTCCAAGAGAACAGGAAAGGGAGTCACAGGAGGGAACGGACAAAGAAAAGGACAATAACAGCTCTTCTATGGCAATGACTCAAGCCCCAGTCAAGAATACTTGTCATTCTCCCGGGAGGTGGGTTTGCTCTTGACCAGGGTCTTGGGGTCTGCCATCCACGTCCAGCACCAGGGCTCTGGGAGCTGCCTTTCCTGTCTTGCTCACCCTGAGTTTGTTTTATGACCTTCCCTTGTTTTTCTTTCTCACCTCTTTCTAGGGTATGTTGCTTTGCAGTGCTTTACGTGCCCCTGTGAGTGGCTATAAAGCCGTTCTGGGACAAATGGAGTATACATTTTAAAATAGAAAGAAAGCCCCCAAGACCTAAGCATACAGAGATGGAAATTAGAGAGAAAGCCAGACTTGAGCGGGGAGGAGGCAAAGGAATTTCAAGGAAGCCTTGAAAGACCAAAACCATCCAAATTGGAAAACACATCACTTAGTACAGAAATGTGTGGTACAGGCAGCCTGTGTTAGATGTGTTAAAAAGGAATATGCAAAAATGGGAAGGAAAAGCCAGGAGGCCGCATATGATCTATGGATTAGATACAAACAGGTGGGTTTGGGACTTTTTAGACCTGTTAGCAGAGGAAGAGAGCCCCGTGGACGTGGGCTTGTGCACAAGAAAAAAGGACGGATGATGCGAATGTGAACAGAGTAGGAGAAACGATGGATGGATTCTTGTCATGTAAGTACATGTCCACCTCCTATCCAACCACAAAGGAAATGGGGGAAAGTACATGAGAATGTGACACATGCCAAAAATGAGATGGTCACAGGGGCAGGATTATTAACTACATCTAGCGACACACAATAGGGCTGGAGGAATTAAAAAGGACTTTAAAAATAGTGAATAAGAACAGAGAACTAAAAATGCACATGAGGTCCATTTGTTAATTGCCTGGAACCTGCAATATGTACACAAAGTGAAATAAACCAGTAGAATGGATAAGACTGAAGCAGAAGGAAAAAGAGAGGTTGGGGAGAAAAGAAAGTAAAATATAGTATTTATGTCCAGATTAGAATAAGTAGCTAAAATGAGTTTCTTGAAAGCCAAGGGGTTTGGCAGAGGTCTTTAAGAGTCTGTTCAAACAGCAGTTTGAGGGTAAGAAATGCAAAATGCAAGGCAGATATTCAGAGGGAGCAGCTCAGGTCCTCTTTGGAGATGACAGAGAAGGGTGGGGGTGACATGGTAAAGCAGGGTGTCAAAGAAAGCCCTCGAGGGAAGGGATACACCTGAGGAGCCAAGCTGACATCCCAGCGGGCAGAGCGCTGAGCAAGTGTGGGGTCTGGAAGTGAGGGGAGTCAGAACTGCTGAGTCTGGGGGCTGCTGCCTCGTCTTGGGTCACCTGGGGTCTGTGTGCCATGGTGGCTTCTCTGAGGAAAGTGAATGGAGAAGGGCCAGGATGGGTACTCAGAGAGAGAGAGGGAGGACATTTGAGATGGGGCCACCAGCGTGGCTGAAAGTGGCCTCTGCCTGGCGGAGGCAGGATGCAGGATGCAGGGTGAGGACAGAGCTGAGCGCGGCTAACTCCAGGCTTATTACCAGACACACCAAAGGTGGGATGGACGAAGCTCACACCCTCCCCGCCACCCTCCCGCTTCAGAACTCTAGAAACTTTCCAGACTGAACAAATGACATAACCTTTCCCTGCAAGACTGAAAAACGATTGTGCGGGGCCCAGAGCAGGGACTCCTGCAGCCGAATCTAACCGCAGGGCTCTCTCTCCCATCTCCAAGACACCCTTCCTCGGGCCATGTGGGTTCCCGGTCTCCTGCTGCACCTCCATGTTCCAAGCGAGAAGGGCCGTGCTCCTGATCAGCCTGGCTCTCCTGTTGAGGAGGGTCTGAGTAACGGGGTGATGTAGATGAGAGATGCAGTCAAAGAAGGATGCCTGAGGACACGCCCAGAAACATGAGCACAACAGGCAAAGTCTCCCATGATCTCTGCAGTGTTTATATCATAGATCAACCTTTTCTGCACAGCTTTTCTTCTTCACCTGTGTGATCCTCACCAACCCCCAGCCCCTTCCTCACTCACTAGTCCTTCTTAACCTTTCCTGGCCCCTGGCCCTCAGATCCCTCTGATCCCACAGATGTGGGTGATCCTTGGGTGTTGTCCCTAGAGCTCTCCTCTTCTCACTCATGGACTCCCTCAGGTACCAAAAATCCATAGATGCTCAAGTCCCTTTTGTAAAATGCGCATAGGAAAATAGGCCCTCTGAATCTGCAGATTCCTCATCCGTGGACCAGGGGAGCAACTGTCTACTTTGGAGAGGAGGAAAATGCACCAAGGAAGTGGGAAACAAAATTAAACAGTAGAAAAGAGACTAAACGCGTGGGAGATTTGGAAGTGCTGGTTAGGGGTCAAAAAATAAGAGCTGAAGCAGCAGTTTCTGATGCCAATATCCATGTTTGTCTCATTTTTGCTCTAGTAATAGTCACAGTTAACGTTTAAAGAGCATTTATGACATGTCAGGCAGTGTGCTAAAGGATTTACAGGCATTGACTTACAAATAAATGACTCTGCATGGCAAACCTTGGATATGCTATTAATGATCTTATTTGGCAGAGGATGAAATTGAAAGCATCCTTAAGTATGTTTTGCAGATGCAGAAACAGAGGCTCTGAGAGAAGAAGTCTCGCAGGCAAAGTGGTACAGCTGTAAGAGGCAGATCTGGGATTCAAACCGAGGTCCGTAACTGCGTGTTTGTATGTTTCACAGTCCCCTGCCGATGGTTAGTTCATCGAGGACAATGACTTGGTCTCATTTGTCCTGGCAACTCCAGAACCCAGCCCGGCGCCTGGCACACAAGAAACACCCTTTAAACTTCGGCTCAGACTTGGATCCACAACGTGTAATCTGTGTTTGTTGAATGAATAAATGAACGACTGAATGGACTAATGGACAGCTCTCTTGTGTGCCAGCTGTGGATGGCTCCTCCAGGTTGGGATCTGGGTTCCAGTAGCTGGGGTCTTTTTGAGGATTTGTGAACAACAGGGAATTTTGAGTGGTGGTTTCTGTATCCACCACAGGAATGGGGAATTGATCCATCATGTAGAACCAGGTCACACTGTGGGTTTTTTCACGCTTTGAATGTTGAGAGGGCAGAAAAGGATCAAGAACACAGCCAGCGGCAAGGGATGGGGCAGGAGGTGCTGGGGTATTATGTGGAGGGAGGGCTTTGCTCCAAAGAAAAAAAATGGAAAGCACAAAAGGGACAAACTGAAGAAGGGACATTGGAAAAACAAATGCAGAGTTGAAGATGCAGAAGGCGGTCAGAGGAAGCCTGGTGGCTGATGCTGATGTCCTTGCAGAGACCTGTGAGGACAAAGCTAGGATAAAGCAGAGACAGGATGCAGATGGTCTCACGGGCCAGCAGCTGTGTGGGTGGGGCCATGGTTCGGGCTCCTGAAGCCTAGCGAGGGACGGGTGCTGCTCTCGGCATAAGGACGGGCTTGCAGGAGCCCTGGCCGCTGGCTGGCTGCCTCTAAGGACTTGTGGACCCAGCTGACCAGCTGAACCATAACTGAGGGTGAAGGGGGCAGGAGGGGAAGCTATAGTCACCATGAAGGAAGAACGTGGTGTCTTGTTAAAAGGCAGGAGAGAAGGGCACAGAGAATTGTGATCTGGGGGACAGACAGTTGGGGACAAGAGAAATGCCGGCGCTTTGAAATGTGCAAATGAGTTTTAGGGGAGAAGCAGTCCCAAGCTCAAAACCCATCACGGAGAAAATCAGTGAAACAGAAGAAGCGGAAACAATGAAAATTGGAGAGTGTTCAGTTTATAAGAGACTGATACACGAGGTTCAGTGGTTGCTTTGGCTTTGGGGGCAGGAGAACTGCAAATGGAGATCACATGTAGATACCACTCACAACCTGAAAAGTCTGGAAGGCTCAACTGAGATAATCTTTCTGCGGGTGCTTCCACAGCTATGAAGGAAGATATTTGCGGCTGAGAGGAAAGGCCACTAGATGTGGAATCTGAAAACTGGAGTTGAGAGCCAGCTCAGCCCCGCGGGGTGAGGACCAGCCACTGTCCTCTCATTGGATCTGCGTCTGCTGCCGCCAGGCAGTCACAGGGGCTGCCCTTCCACACAATGGCTGTGGGGGCCACGTCAGCCCCCTAGGGCTGCCACCACAAGGGACTACAAACTGGGTGGCTTAAAACAACAGAAATCTCTCTTCTCCCAGTTCTGGAGACCAGAAATCCAACATCAAGGTGTCATAGGGCTGCACTCTCTCCCAAGGCTCTGGGGGGATGCTTCCTTGCCTCTTTCAGCTTCTGGTGGCCCCAAGTGGTCCTTGGCTTGTGGCTGCAGCACTGTAATCCCTGCTCTGTCTTGACATGCCTCCCACCCCCAGCTCTGTGTGTCCTCTTCACTTCTTATTAGGACACCAGTCATTGGATTTAGGGACCACACTAAATCAGTATCATCTCATATTGAGACCCTTAACCAATTACATCTGCAAAGACTCTGCTTCCAAACAAGGTCACATTCTGAGGTCCCGGGTGGACATGGATTGTGGCGACAACACTCAACACAGCACAGGCTCCAAACAGCAATGAAGTAAGAGCTCTGAGTAAATTTAAACTATTTCCCACGCGCTTCTCCTTTTTCTTGTCCCTAAAAAGCCACTCTCCCTATAGTGCTTCTTCATGCATCTCTAACGACTGCCTTGCCCACAGGATAAAATCCAGTCCACCACTGGCACTGCAGACTCCGGATGCCTCTCCTGGTCTCTGTCACTGGAGTTTTCTCACCCTCCCCACGTCCTCCATCCTATGTTCCCAGCCAGCCGACTGCCCCTGAATCTTTACCACCCAGTTGAAACCTGTTCAGGAAACTTTCTCAAATGACCCGAAGATGAATCCTTCCTGCTTTGAACCCCTTTGGCAGGTACTCTTTCCTCCTTTCACAGGGCAGCTAATCCGCTCTTCAGACTCCCTTTGATGAAGCCATCACTTACTGCTTGTCTTGTTATTTTTGTGAACTTAAGCCTTTTCTTCTGCACCTGTCAGACTTCAAAGACTGGGTTAGTGTCTTTTTCTAGCTCTTTTTCTAGACTCTAGTTCTGTACCTGGCACGATCCAGGTCCCCAGCAGTTGTTACTGAATCATTTACTTCTCACCACACCACTGTTCCTGCCAAAATTTCTTCTTTTTTACCTCATCCTGGCTGCCTTTCCTGGTCACTTTGGTCCAAAGAGATGCCTTTCTCTTCTGAGCTCCTGGAGCAGTTAGCTCCAAGGTAGTCCAAACAAATGGACCACCTTGTTTTGGTCCACTGTGTGTTCATCTGATGTACACTCACTTCCTCATCCATTCATGAAGACTCGAGAAGTGGCCATTCAACCAATCACCATTCATTCATTCATTCATGAAGTTTTCGTGAAGCCCTTGCTCTGCCTGGCTCAGTGCTGGGCCCCATCCTCCTCTTTGGAGGGCAAACAAACTTCCTCATCCTTCTTCCTTCTCCTCGCAGAGACTAACACAGTTCTAAAGTGTTATACACACTCAGTGTGACAGTTCTATTCAAACTGCTTTAGCTCATCCTTAAAGGACCAAGTCAAAGGAGGGACTAAAAGTGCTGTCAGCTTAAATGCAGGGCTCAAACCCCTCTGAGAGGCACCATGAGAGAACCAAGTCTGAGCTCTGTGGCCAAGGCCAGAGATTAAGGGCCGGGTGGAGGATGGGCCAGGCCTGGAGAAGAGGATTCCCAGCACCCTCTGCACTTGCTGTGGGGGGAATGCAGAGGGCCAGGCTCTGCCTTGAGTGTTCACCACCATGGTGACTGCCCTGTCCCACCATGGCCTCTGGACAACCTCCTGAGAAGTCTTTCAGAAGGAAGACCAGAAGGAAGCTGTAATGTATTGTTCCAATCAGGACTTCCTGTGAGCACAGCAGGATCATGAACTGGGGACAAACAGACAGTAGTACAGCCAAAGCAGGTCCCTGTGTGTAGTGTATCATGATGTGCCTTAAGGCGGGCTCAGAACGCAAACTGCATCCCTCCTCCAATTCCACAACAAGGCCCACTGGCCGTTTCTCCTGCGCTGGCCAGAAAGCAAGTCTACCGCCCCCTCCCCTGTGTCAAGGGGGGCTCAGGGTGAACAAATAAAAGCATTGGTTCCAGATGCTCCTCTGGCCTGAGTGTCTGAAGATGCCCTGGGCAGGGGACAGCGCCACCAGGGGCTCTGGGTGGAAGGGAACCACTCACCCGCGTTGCTCTGCTGCTTCGTGTTTTTGATGTAGGCGGAGAACTTGGAGAAGATGTCGATGCCCGCGGTGTTGGATTCCCGGTGTTTCGCAGCCAGTCTGGGGTACCTGGAATGTAAGACCCGTGTTCTAAGGTCAATGAGAACTCGGAGGTCCTTTCAGGGAGAGCCTCTTCCCATCACCTCTCGATGAGCAACACTCTTATGGTGGGGTTACCCAACCCATCCTCTAGGGAGGGTGGGCACTGGCGTCCTGAGTCCAATGACAGAGGAAACCAGAGTCCAGTGAGGTGCGGAGAGCTGTCGGGGGACGCAGTCTGTGGGCGGAGAACCAGAGCCCCAGGCAGAGGGTCCAGGCCGTATCCTCTTCCTGGGACCACCAACAATGATGCAACAATGCCCAGGCTTTAGTCACAATTTGGAATGACTTTGCCTCTGTATCAGGCGGGGTCCCTGACATTTCCTCAACCCAGGTTAAAATAACTATCACTGCCAGGCCTGCGATTATAATCCTAGCTGCATGGAGCTAATTCTGGGAGCAAGGAGGTGCTAGGCATCTTGGCACTGAGGCCTCGAAACCATCTGTTGAAAGGAAGGCTACCCACGGTCCTCCCCTGAAATAGTCTTCTTATTTGTGTGCAGCAATAAGATGCAGAAACGACCAGCTCCATCAGCAGGACAAGCATTTTCAATGTTTTTATTTCCGGGCGTGGAGACAGATTTCCCATAATCCAGCCTCTTTCCCTCATGCATTCTCTTATTTTGAAGCCAGAAGAATATAAGATGCAAACTGGGGTTAGGATTCTTTCTTACTGGCCTCAAGAATGAGGCAAACGTGCTTGTGGGGAATCCGTGGCTTTGACCTCATTGGCACCATCAAAACAAGCCATTCTAATTTTCAAACAATGTAATTTCACAAACATTTTACACGGATGGCCAGGCAAGGGTGGGAGGAGATGGGGGACAGCTTGCTTGGTCATCACTGTCATCAAGTATGCGGACCTTTCAGAAACAGACACACAGATGTTGAGAGCAAACATATGGACACTGATGGGGGAAAGCGCGGGGTTGAGGGGTGAGATGAATTAGATTGGGATTGACGTACGTACACGAATACGTATAAAATAGGTAACTAATAAGAACCTGCTGTACAGCACAGGGAACTCTACTTCACTGTATAGTAGAAACTAACAACATTGTAAAACAACTACACCCCAATAAAAAAAAAAAGTATGCGGATCCCAATAAAAAAAAATAAGAAGTATGTGGACCTTTGTGATCTCTGGGTGAACAGTGGACTGTGAGCTATTTGGCTACTTTATATTTAAAATGCAAAATACTTTTTTTTTTTTTGGTTTAATGTTTTAAGTAACTTGAACCAAAATGCTTTTAACAAGTATTTGTTGTTCTTTCACTTCTTGGCTCCTGCTAGGACCACCCGCTCTTGGGCCACATGAGGTGGCTGTTAAATTTCAGATACTGCCATTGGACGAGTCCTCGGAAAGTCACTGGGTCCAGCCCTCTGCCATCAGTCAGATGCAGAGGCCTTATCATCCTCATTCTACGGGGAAGCAAGTAGAGAACAGAGAGGTTAAACGGCTATGTGAGGGCTCATGGATAAAAAACAGTGGAGGCACCATGCGACCCCGGTTTCCGGGCACTGGAGCGGTCATCCTCCCACTCATCACATCACTTCTCCGACATCAGCAAACGCTGACTTGTACTGAGTGTCCACTCTGTACCAGACACGGTTCTAACCCCCTCGCAGATTCATCACCTACTCCTCACAACGCCACTGGTACGGTCAGCAGCCTCATTTCCCACAGGAGGCAAACGAGGCACAGGAAAGCTAAGCAATTCGTCTAAGCTCACGTGGCCAGGTGGCAGAGCCAGGAATCCAACCCAGGCAGTTTCATTTTGGAAGCCCAGCTCTTAAGTTCTACGTCCTGTGGCCTCTCACAGACTCTGCTGTTTACCCTGCAGGCCCCCAAACACTCCTCAGAGCGGGGCTGAGCACCGTGGAGGAACTCCCTCCATCCACCAGGAGGGGGAGCTCTGCACAGGTTCTGCATACATCTTCCTGAGTATACTGGGAATCATCCAGTCATCTGTTCTCACTGGAGGCATAAAGCAACAATTCCTGCAAGATGCTAGGTAATCTTCCAAGACATGGGAATTCAGGATCATCCATCCCTATTTTGGCCTCTCCACAGAAATCTGGCATGCTCTTAAAACTGAATGCCTTTAATCTCAGTATTTTACCAAAAAAAAAAAAAAAATGAATGCCTTTATATGTCATTCCCAATTGATACTATGTATAAAGTTGATAACTAATGAGAACCTACTGTATAGCACAGGGAACTCTACCCAGTGCTCTGTGGTGACCTAAATGGGAAGGAAATCCAAAAACAAGGGGATATATGTGTATGTATAGCTGATTCATTTTGCTCTACAGTAGAGACTAACACAACATTGTAAAACAACTATACTCCAATAAAAATTTTTTAAAAATTGAATGCCTTAAATTATTAATATATACCAAGTGCTCCTTGTTTTTGCTTGATAAGGTAATAATGTAAAGAGAGAAGGGCCTAAAAAATGCATTTTTCACTTGGTTTGTTGGGATTTTTTTGATTTATCATTTGATCAGGCTTCCATTAATCTGACTATTTCTTCATGACCAGTATGGGCCAAACATGAGTGAGTTGTACAAATTCAAGACGGCAACAAAGGGCCATATATCCAGGGAGACCATGGTAGTGCTGTCCTGTTTTTTAAGCACTATGATTCATTGAGACTTGACTTTATAGCACAATAACCCACTAGAAGATGTTCCTTGTGGGAAGTGTGTCTTCAAATATTAATCTCATGGATTTTGGTAACTAGATGTGAGGCAGCTACTATACAGGATGTTAAGTGCTTTCATTTTAGCTCCATATTTACACTGTATTTTAAATATGCAAATAAGTGGGTTCCAGAGAACATTTTGTTTCTCTAAAAGGCTAACAAATAGTGCTTCATTAGAAACATCTTTGAAATCAGATCCTGATGTGATGGGGTGACCATCAAAGAGATGGGCGATTTCTCTAACTCAGGGGTGAGCAAACTATGGCCTAAGAGCCAAATCTGGCCCAGCATTTGTTCATGTACCTCCCATGAGATAAGAAAAGTCTGTACACTTTTAAATGATCGAAAAAAATCAGAAGAATGATATTATTTTGTGACCTGTGAAAATAATATGAAATTCAAATTTCAGCATTCACACATAAAACATAGCCATATCCACTTACTTACTTATCATCTATGGCTTCTTCTCCTCTACCGAGACTATAAGGCCACAAAGTCAAAAATGCTCCCTGGCTCTTGCCAGAAGAGTTGGCTGACCCCTGCTCTCACTAATGAAAATTTCTCTCCACTCTGTTTTTAAGGTATCTTATTTCAAATGCATTCATTTTAGATATACACTTAAGCTTCATTCTGGGAAGTACAACAGTTGGCCATTCATCAGAACAATTTTTTTTTTTTGTAAATAGTAGCAAAAAAATAAGATACAATTGCAGATGAAAATATTCTGATTGGCTTAGAGTCCCAAACGACGTCTCACTGACCAGCCATAGGCCACCACACCCCTGAACAAAAGGACTCTACACAACTAAATCAACATGCAGTAAGCACCTACCAGGGGCCAAGCCCTGTCCCTGGCATTGGGGATACACTGGAGAAAAGGAGAGACAGTCATGGGGTGACCTCTGCTGATTCCAGGGGCTCTCTTGGCAGCCTGAATGTTGACCCTCCATCTTCTCATGAGCTGAAAAGTGGAAGGATGTCCCCTCTCTCCCTTCTCCGTTATTCCTGCTTCCTCACCTCACCAAGCTCTCACCGGAGAAGCAGATTAATGCTTCCGACTTCTCTGCTCCTGGACTGTGTGCGTGCCTTGTCTTGTCCCTTCCACTTAAACAAATGATCCTTGGAGGTGGACGGGGTCTGGCTTATCCATAAAAAGACACCCACGGAGATCTGTGGATTTAAGACCTAAACTCACTAATTATTTTTATGATTGCACCTGGGAGACTGTCACAAAAGAGGCACTGATCTCTCTAGCTCTTCAAGCTGCCATTTAATGAGCTCTGATTCTACGTCAGGCACAAGGTCAAGCAGTATTATCTTCTGCAATAGTCCCTCAAGATCAGCATGATGGTCATTGTTTTATAGATGTGAGAATTAAAGACTAGAGAGGGTTTGAATAATTTACCTGCAGCAAAGACCACACATGCGCATTAAATATCCACGTGCCTCTCTGCATTTCCAGCTCCTCCCTCTCTGATAGGTTGGGGTCATGTGACTGGATTCTGGCCAATAGGATGGGAGGAGAAGTGATGTAACCAGTCACAACTCTGGGCTTTAAAAATATTTTGCATGATCCTTCTCCTCTGTGTTTCCCTGCTAAAGGAGTCTTGGAAGAAATGTATTTCAAAAGCTGCAAAATGCAAGAGGGCCACACTACCGACTCAGACTTTGCATGTGTAAGAAATAAACCTTTATTCTGTTAAGCTGCTGAGATTTTGTGGCCAATTTGTTCCATTTGTTACTTCAGTGTAGCACAGCTTGGTGGTTCGGATTAGAACCCAAGGCATTCTGACACCAAAGCCCATACCGTAAGTCCCCTACATATGAACCTTCAAGTTGCAAACTTTCAAAGATGTGAACATGTGTTCACATGTGTTCACATGCCTGGCATACATTGTCACGTGCATGCACACTCTACAAGTGGTTGTGCTGTTTTGTGTTTTACTGTGCAGTAGTACAGTATCTTTATTTCAAGCTCAGGATGTCTGGAAGCAAGCGTAAAAGCAGTGGTGATGTAACTGGTACTGCTCAGAAGTGCCAGCTGTTGTACTATACTTTCCAAGGTACTGTACTATACTATCAAAAATGTTTTCTTTATTTTTTGTTTTTTTATGTATCATTTGTGTGAAAAGTATTATAAACCTATTATAGTACAGTATCATATAGCTGATTGTGTTAGTTGGGTACCTAGGCTAACTTTGTTGGGCTTATGAACATGCTCTTGGAACAGAACCCATTCGTATGTAGGGGACTTACTGTACTTTCAGTCACTATACCATCCTGTCCTTGGTACTGAGGCTGCTTCTCCACCTCCCAGAGGCTCAGAAGAAGCTTTGTGATTTCTACTATAGTGAAATATCCATAAATGTTTCTTAAAATAATGAATTCACAGTGTCCTCCAATTCCAGCACGGCTCTGAACCCTGTTAATACTCGCTTGATAGTTGACTGACTACATGACACGACGCGTCACTAGACTTTATCAGTTCACTCCCCTGCATTTTTTCACTTTATTTTAAACAGCAACCAGCTCTAGGAAAGCACTCTGAAAAACTCATGGAATCATAAAATTTCTACTGAAAGGCATCTTACAGACTATGTAGTTTCAGAGATGAAGGAATGGGGAGAGTCTGAGAGGGCGTGAGGCTTGGCCAAGTTCATACAACAAGCACTGTGTAGAAAGGTGGCAGGACTTTGGTCTCCTGACTCTCCCTTCTGGATCCCATTAACTCGGGCTATTCCATGAGGATGAAAGGTAATGGCCAGCATGTCAGCAAGAATCCTGATGCTTCCCTGTGGAGCCTTAACTGGGACAGTCTAAGGAGAAGGATGGAAGCTAGTCTCATTCAGAAACTACCTGAGACTTCCTGGATTCCTCACTTTGACACCAAATGCTTTGCGGGACCAAATGTGATCTTTTATAAAGATTGCTGGAGTGTTTGTATGTGGTGTTTTTGTGTTTTTTTTTTTTTTTCCTTTAAAAAATAAAGCTAAGGGGAAAAAGGCTCCCACAATTTCTTGGCTCTCTGGCAGTTTTTACAAACAGCCGTGTGATGAGAAACACATGCCTACAGCATTTGTGGAACAGAAACGGGGGTTTTGCTGCCCCCTCGAGAACCAGAAGGCCAGGCTGCCCCGCTCCAGGGACCTCAGGACACGGCTGCCTGACCGACCTCCCAGCTAGAGTCGGTGGGAAGCCAGCTGAGGCAGGCAGCCTTGCTGTGGGCAGAAGAGCCTTTGCGGGGCTGAAGCACAGGTTTGCTAACATTTCCTGGGAGGTAATCCTGGGGCACCTGCCCCAGCTGGACCCATACAAAGGCATCTAAGGGACACTCCTGGGGGGGCCACAATGGTTGATGGTCTCATCACTAGGGCCCCGCCTTGGTGGCCTTCTGGAGTTGTGCATTTTAAGTGTGTTGAGGTTCTGCTACCTGGGTGTGGCAGATCGTAGGGTCACTGACACGTCAAGAATGGACTTAGCAAAACCTTCTACACACACTGCAGTCCAGAGGGACCTGGACAGGATGAAGCAGAGCTCAGGACAGGTAATGTGGGTAGAGAGGGAGGAGAGGAGGCAGCGTCTATGTCCTGCACTGCTCAGCCTGATTCAGGTCATGGAAATTTTTCAGAATCTGATGATATGGTGACGAATCTGATGATGGCCCTCCTCTGGAAGAATCTACCTGTACATATGGGCATGTGATTCCAGGGGGGCCTCAGGGCCCCCCTTGGTTCTTCTGTTGGGGATGTAGCTGGGAGAGCCCTGAGTTAGAGAAACAGCCCCCCGAAGGCACTGCTGGATGGGGGCTGAGGGAGCCTGGCTAAGATGGACATGAAGGGTCATCCTTTCACAGGGGAGGGAACAGAGGCCAAGAGCAGGGCAGGGACTGGTTCGCACCACCGGCAGAGCCAGAAGCAGACCTTGGACCTCCAGGCCCAGCCCTGCCCTGCGAGCCTCCACCCACCGGGCAGGCTATCCATCCTCCGCACTGTTTCCCATTCCTCAGTTTTCCATTCCTACTGGCCTTGACAGAAGCAGGGACTCCTGCATGCAGGTATTACTTCTAGAAGGGAAAGTGCTAACTTCGTCGTGGACTTCCCCTCTGGGTCTCCCAGGCATAGTCAAAACTCTATTTACTTATTGAAAATAGCATTTATTTTCTGTTGTTGGATTTCAAACCAATGCCAGCAATGAATTTAAGTCCCAAGGGAGGAAGATGGAGGTTGAGGCCTCTGGAGGTCCTTTCAGCAGAGTGGCTGGCTGGTGTCCCATTCAGAGATGTGTGTGGCCGAGCTGGATGTTACGGGTGGGGCTGCCCAGCTGACTTAATCAATGCATTTATTTTAAAGTCCATTGGACTTGAGGCAACTTTCCAAGCTTAGTATGGAAATAAACTGTCCTAATGTGGGTGACTAAGAATACATTATTAGGAAGAATGTATAAACGGTTGAAGCTTAATTAGATCACGACTGGGAGCTCTAATTTAACAGTGATTTGCTAGATGTGTGACCTTGGGTAAGCTGCTTCACCTCTTCTCCAAGCCTCAGTTTCCCCAGCTATAAAATTAGGATAATGATAGCACCTACCTTTATGAGCCCACCAAGTGAGAGCTATATGAATAACAATTAAAAAATTAAACTTTAAAATAAATGCAAGATGATCGTTTTTACAGTCAATCGCACTTATTTTACCTACTAAGTATGTCCTAAAAGCCTTGCTCCTCTTCTGTCCCCATTTCACTGTCACTGCCTTAGCCCAGCCCTCCAGTCTGTCTCACCCAGAATGTCACCAATTGGTTTCTCCTAGTTGATTTCTAGGAGCTTTTTCTCCTCTGCCCTCCTTATCTTCCCCCAATCCCCCAAAGTAAGCCTGAAAACTGACTCTCCAACACCTTTGCTTAAAGCTTTTCAGTGACTATGCTACAGGATAAAGTCCATGCATGCCTTACTCTATATGTGATATTGTTCTAGTTTTTTTTTTTTTAAAGGTGATTGTTTGAATCCCTGATTTCAAAACAGTATGGATACAATGAACAAGCCTAGTCCCCAGCAGTTTTTAGAATTCACCTCTCTTCACTCTTCTTTCCCATCAGGAGCAGCTCATCTATAGGACAAGAACCCATAGCACTCTGGTCTCTCCCCTCCCTTAGCTCATTTTCAGAAGAGGAACTGCTTTCAGTCCATTTGCTTTTTTTTGTTTTTTTTTTTTTCATGTTTAATGATGGGCTCCAACCAGACAAAGTCAGATTTATGACTCTTGTTCATATCTTGGTGTGGTTTTAAGTCATGGGATTACCTCTCTCCTGGCTGATGTTTCACTCCGTCAGCCTTTCGGCTCTTGTTCTGCCACGAGGGAGCCTTTGCCCTCACTCAGGCAGAGGGACCTGGAGAGAGGACGTATTTAAGGGGCATCAACTCTTGGGGCTGCACTTTGTGGAGCAGGTGTGAGACTGGCAGCCCTTTGGGGGTAGGGAGGGGCGGCCGGGACTCTCTCTTTGAAAAGAAGGTCCTGGGCTCTGCATTGATAAGGCAGCTTTGGAAATCTCCCCGAGGATCTAGAAAAGCACATGGACCACCCCCACCCCCATCATTAGTTCCGGAAATAAGCAGCTCATTACTTTTTGGGCGTCAAAGTCTCCTCCAGGAACTCCTCAATCTTATTGACGTCCGTCTTCACATCCCCGTTGAAGGTTAGGAAGGGCGGGTGGGTGCCAGGGGCGAGGTTGTGCAGGTCAGCTGGCTTTCTGTGGAGAGAGCAAGGTTCAGCGGGTGGCTTTCACCAGGGCACTTCGTGGATACGGAAACCGGGGGTATACTGTTCATTAGACACCCATCAGCAAAAACAGACCCGGTGTGGCGTGTAGGGCAGAGGGGGCTGGAAAAGGTTCTGGAAGGATGTGGTATGACACAGGAAATCCAGCCAGTGGAATTCAGTGAGAGAGAAGCAAGTGGGGACGGACTTTGGAAAAGCAGAGTGTGATCACAGGTGACTATCTAAGCTAGAACCAAGCTTCCAATACCCAGGGCGGAAACTGAGCTTTGCTTTCAAACCTTCCTTCACCCATCAGCTTAACAAAAATGCATTAGGCAGAATCCCAAACTTTAACTATTCATGAATTCAGTCACGCTTTTACACTAAGAATGATCTTCTGTGTTCGTCAAGGTTTGCGCAATAGGAAGGAAGTGACCTTGTGTTTGACATGGGGCCCTGTTCACGTCCAAGGGTGAGCTTCTGGGCTCCCCACAGCCGGTCAGAATGCAGGGGCAGAGATGGAGCAAAGCGAGGGCAGGAAGGGCTGGCCTGGCGGATGGAGGGAGGGGAGTGGGGAGGGAGAAGGCTGCACAGAGGACAGACGGAGGATGAGGAGGAATAAAGATGGAAACGTCCCGGGGCAGGGCCGTAACATCAGAGTCACCCCGGACGCTCTCTGAGAACGCCACACGCCTTGTGGGAGGCAAGCGTGGAACACATTAGATGGAGGAACCGAAAAGGAGTAAACAGCGGGGGGAAGAGGAGTCTGTAATGAAACACATTCCTGGCGTAATCAGCTTGGGAGGGGAGGAGAGGAATTTCAATTAAGGTGACCCTCCCACGTCCCTGCCAAACACACACACCCTCCAGCTGCCTTCTGTGGCACTTGGAACTCCTCAGACAATCGACACTGAAAGCATTTCTAAAATCTCATTTCCTTCATCCCTGTGTTTTCTTTGTGTGTGTTCCTCCCTTCAGACAATAAGAGGACATTCTTTACCTTCTCCTCCTGTTTGTTAAAGCTCACCTAAGGCAGCGATGCTTGGGTTCTCAGTGGGGAGGGAAAATCTGTATACTGATTTTTATTTTTCAGCAACGATCTCTCTGCGGCTTAAAGACCCAGAAATTATTAAGGATGATTTTTTTTTTTCCTGGGAATCAACAGAACCATGGCCTCTGGAGTCTGGCATCCTTGGGAGGCACTGCCCTGGCCGCTGCAGCCCAGCTGACATTGCCTGTGGACACTGGTCAGGGGTGGCCCCTCTCTGTTGACCCTCTTCGTAGTTATGAAATGATGCAATTAGAACTTAATTACGTATTGCCGTGTCTCACATACGTATTATTTAATGTATATCAGTCCTCCTTCCCTGCCTGGACTGCCAGCTCCACGAGGGCAGGATGACGCTAAGAAGAGCCCACGTGTGTGGTGTTCTTGCTACGAGCCAGCACAACACTGAATGCAAGTGGTCCACGGCCTGTCTCACCAGATCCTCACAGCTCCAAGGGTGTGAAACAAAGCACCACTTTTATCCCCATTGTACAGATAAGGAAATAGGCTCAGAAAAGAGAAGATGACCTGTTCAAGGTCACTCAGCTAATACATGCTGGTGCCAGGATAAGAAATTAGTTTTCTTAGCAATTGCTAAACTTCCCTGTATCATGCATTTTAAAAATGTTTAATTCATATATATATATGAATTAATATATATACATATATAATTTTTTTTTTCAGTAAGAAAGTCTTCTTCTCTGTAAAACTGGAGCTGCAGTGCTTGCCTGGCCTACCTCGAAGGGTGTTGGCAGGATCAGATGTGATAACAGATAGGAAAGAGCCTCGTAAGGCTCTAAGGAATGCTGGGACTTCTCCCTCTCCCATTCGCATCCCCAGCCAAACACGTGAGTCCACTTACACAGATGATACACCAAAGACCTCCGCTTCCCCTGAAGAAAGCCAGTCGTTCCAACTGTATGCAAGTCTGCTCTCTGTAGCTGTCACAGGCCATATCTGCATTGCACATGTGTGTTCATTCATTTGACAGAGGTTGTTATGGGCCCTGAATGAATGAATTAGCTGCTATGGCGAATGAAAAGAAACTTACAACATGATCTCGACCAGCCCTTGAGGGATTTAAGGTCTCATGTGAGTAACAAAACACACTTCATAACTGATGTGTTCTGAAGAGCGTGGCATCTGAACCAAGAAGAGCGGGTTTTTAGTGGCAGCCCTTCCAATTCCAGGTGGGCAGCTTGGACTAGTCATTTGAATGTGTCTGTCTCGGTTTCCTCATATAGAGCGAAGAAATAAGATCTCCTTCACAGGGTTACACTCAATGTGATTTTTTTATGGGAAAGCATGCCCTAGTTGTAAAGCATCAGGATTGTAGATATGGTAACTTGGTGAGATGCAAAATGATGGAGCAGGGCAGCACGGACCATAGATGCTGGGTGAATCTGGAGGAGCTGAGTGATAGATGTACCTGAGGGTGGCGGGGTGGGAGGGGGAGGCTTCACACAGGAGGGGGCTGCTCCTGCGGGCTGAGCACCATCTCTCTATTCAGTAAAAAAACAGAGAGCCTCTGAGAAACAGAGGAAGCATCCCAGAAGGTGGTCCAGCCTGCCAGAGGCAGATAGGTTCTGCGAGATGGAGTTGAGAAGAACCAAAGCAAAGACAAAGGAGGACTGCGGATGCATTTATGCCGCAGGTAGTGGGAAATGTTAGGAGGTTTTCTGAGTAGGGGGAACCACGTGATTAAAAGATAATTTTAGGAAGAATATCCTTATGATAATATAAAGGATGGATCAGAGAGAGACAGAGAGAACCCCGAAGGATGAAGACCAGTTCGAAGAAAAAAGACACAGTCCAGCTGCTAGTGGTGGGACCTGGAGCTGGTGTGGGCTTTGAGAATGGACAAGGGAGCTTGGAGGTAAGAGACAGCACAGGGAGAGAATGCCCTTGGCTTGGTGACTGATGGCAATGGGGGCAGCAGAGAAGGGAGCTGGAAAGGTTTCATTCAGTGCCGACAAAAATGGAAGAGCAAAGGAATTCAGGAGGGGACCCCAACTCAAAGGGAAAACGAAGGTACAATTTGCGACATACAGATTTTACTGTGATAATAGAAAATGCAAGTGGAAATATCGAGAAGACAGCAGGGTTCTGGGTACGGAATAATCCACGTAAAGGTGACAGGGAGGGTGTGCTGAGCTCACCAGCGGGGAAGGCAGAGGCAGATGAGAAACACACAGGGCGTGAGCCTGAGCCAGTCTGCATTTAAAGGGCAGGTGGAGGAGAGGAAAGAGAAGCAAGATGGAAACGGTGTGGCTTGTGATGGTGAATGAGGCCCACACGTCACTGCACTTTAAAAACAGAACACTAGTAACTCTCCATCCCAGTCTGTAATCCAGAGCTCTCACACTGAGGAGTTCTGAAGATGGGCACGTAGCAGGGGAAACGGTCTGGATCCCGACTCCTTGGGAACTCAACCTCTCACACCTGAAGTCTGGCTGGGTCCCCCAGGATGGGGGCACCAGGAGTACCAGAATGGCTCACTCCTGGACTTTTAGATACCATGCCCATCTCTGTGCCAGACACGCTCAGCTGCAACACCCAGTGCCCAGTCCCTCCTTCTTCCTCGCTAATCGGGACTTGCCCATCAGGGCAGCCAAATGCTCTGCCCCAAGGGTGATGCTCACGGTCACAGCCCCCCTTGTAACCAGGGGTCTGGCCAGCGAGGTGTGAGCAGGGGGGTGCTGGGAGCCGTGAGGTTTCCACCCCCCGCCCCCATGGAAGATTCTCTGTTCCTGCAGCGAAACCTATTGCTCATGAATGCAGCATCCTTTACCTTTTCAGATCCACCGTGGTGACATTGAACACAACTCCTTTCAGCCAGAGGATCATAAAGAGACGCTGAGAGAAGGGACAGTTGCCAATGCTTTCCCCATCAATTCCAGCCTAGAAAGAAGAGCAGCAGAGTCCTGAGTTGGCTTGTGCCATTAGCAAGAAGGAATACAGGATTACAACAGCCAGACACCAGTCTGAGCAGAACTAACTCCGTGCCCCAGGCTTCCTTTAAAGATGCCTCTAAGATCTCTCCGTGTCTTCCTAATGTTTATGCACGGCGACACCTGGCACAGGGTAAGGGCTCAATAAACATGTGCAAAAATGAATGTTAGTTTCCAGCATGGTGATTATGCAGACTCATAACTTTCTGAAACCACTGAACCCTAGCATCTCAGGGTAAAAAGAGACCTTCAACATCACACAGTCTAACACAAATGATGTCAGACCAGCTTCTATACTCCCAAGTAATCATCTCATCTGTGCTTGAACGTCTCCACTCACTGGCAATTTCTCTCTCTGACTGTCCATTCTGAGGACAGTTCTAACCATTAGAAATGCTTTTCTTTGGTTATACCTTGCCAAAGGATGTTCCTCTGTAGTTTATCTTCCACCCTTTGGTTCTTGCTCCACGAGGATGTTATAAGTACAAATCCTCAGATTTTGACCTTATCTCTATCTAGTCAGCAGGCTCAAAACTTTATCAATGCCCCACTTAGTTCTGACTACTACTTGACGTTGTGTCAATAAACCATTCATTTGTTAAATGATCCTTTTGCTCAGCAAATATGTATTGACCGTGAGCAAGGTACTGGAGGAAATTACACAGGGGATTCAAAACTGCATTTACTCAGGAGCTTCTGATCTCCCATGGGGTGAGCTGGGGGATGAGACGAGAACACATAGATAACCGTGACAGATAGCACTGTGGAAGACCCGTGTACTTCTGCTCCCCACAACTCCTTCTCAGTACGCTCCTCAAAACAGCAGGATTTTTTCTGTTTTTTGGGGTTTTTTTGTCTGAAAGGCAAGTCTATCTTTCCCTCTGAATGGGCCACAAAGACATGAATTTTGTAAAGAAACATTTTCAGCAAACACATGAACAAAAAGGTTGGGGAACTGATCTCTGTGTAACTTATTTCCACTGAGTGGTTTATTGGCCCCGAAATGGTACTTGGAGGGAGAAATCACCCACTCACTCTAGTTTGCTGTTGGTTCCCCTGGAAACTGTGGCCCCATCAGGACCAGGCTCCACTAGCAGGTAGGGTTCAAGGAGGGAGGGCCCCCAGGCTTGCTTGCAAAGCTGCCGAGACTCCAACCAACATCCTGGAATGGGGGCTTACTAAGATTTCTTTCTTTTTTTTCTTTTCTTTTCCTTTTTGAAAGAGAAAGAGAAAAAAACTACCCTCCAAGCTCAGCACACTATTTTTCCCCTCGAGGTTTGTTCGCTGTGGGGTTCGGGTGGGGAGGTTTATTTCTACCTGGCCCATCACTCCCAGCAGAGGCTCAGGTTTACAACTGAAAACTGGCACCTTTGACGGTGTTGCTTGTAGGTAATTACCATGAAATTACAGTTATTTTACATCTCTCTTAACCCCATCCAGAGCCCCATCCCTATTCAGTTCTCACTTTCCTCACTCACCCTGAGTGCTTCAGACACCACGGGCTCAGCTGTAGAAAATCAGAAAGGTGGAGGGCATGGGGTGGGCGCCACCCCTGCCCACAGGGCTGAAGTTACCGATAAAGCCACACTCAGACAGGCGACTAGGAATTTAATAACAGCATGATGCAAACTTGAGTTGATGACATCAGTTCCCTAAGATTTTCTTTCCCAAGAAGCACTCACTTGAGAGGTTCTTGGTCCTTTAAGACATCCTGACAAAGGAACTTTTCCCCAGGGCCGGTTATGATGTAAGGGACAAGTGGAGAATTCAAAAACAAAAACAAAAGCCACGTCCACACACTCTCATCCGCTGTACCTCTCTCTGGCGGTGGGGGTTGGGGTGGTCATAAGGGAACTGAAGGAGGAGCTGATGAATTATTGGAGTCCTCATTTGCTGGACAAAGTTCATATAATAACATTAATAATACCAATGAATGTCTATTGTCAGGCACGGAAGTACTTTACATATATTATTAACACACTTATTCCTCACGTGAAACCTGTGTAGTGAGATAGCGTCACCCTTTTGCAAATGTGGACGCTGAGGGGAAAGTACAGAGAGGGGAAATCACTGGCCTGAGGGTCCCGGGAATGAACGCAGGCAATCTGGCTTCAGATCCAGAGCTCTTAACTGCCATGCACAGACTCCCACCTGAGGACCCAGCCCAGATGGGTAGCGTGTTCACCCAAGGTCCCCGAGCAGGAGGCGCGGGCGCTGGACGCACGATACATCCCAGCCTCCAGTCCAGGCGCCACAGCTCTGCGGGGGTGTCAAGGCTCGACGCTGTCACAGCTCCCCACATTTCCACTATTATGTTTTAGTGTTTGTTTTTTTTAAATAAATTTGTGTATTTATTTATTTTTGGCTGCATTTGGTCTTCACTAACTGCACACAGACTTCCTCTAGTTGCCGCTAGCAGGGGCTACTCTTCGTTGTGGTGCGCAGACTTCTCATTGCGGTGGCTTCCCTTGTTGTGGAGCATGGGCTCTAGGTGCATGGGCTTCAGTAGTTGTGGCACATGGGCTCAGTAGTTGTGGCACATGGGCTTAGTTGCTCCACAGCATGTGGGATCTTCCTGCACCGGGGATGGAACCCATGTCCTCTGCACTGGCAGGCGGATTCTTAACCACTGCGCCACCAGGGAAGTCCCTCCATTATTGTCTTAAATTATGATTCTAGACCTAGCAGACAAAAATTGCCGAAAGGCCAAAAGAAATAATATGCGAGGATTTTATTTACTCTTACTGTCCCTGCAACTCTCTTTACGCTTCCCCTTCCCTTTCTTTTCCTTCTCTTTTCTTATACTAGGAACACTAAACACGAGATCTACCAGCTTAAAAAATGTTTCAGTGCACAATGTGGTATTGTTGACTGTAGGTCCAGTGTTGTAAGCAGATCTCTAGAGTTTACTTTGTTCAAATGAAACTGTGTTCCCGTTATTAGTAATTCCCCACTCCTCCCTCACAGTGCCCCCAGCAACCACCTTTCCACCTATGACTTTGGCTATTTTAGTTACTTTGTATAAGTGGAATCATGCAGTATTTGCCTTTCTGTGATTAACTTAATTCATTCACCATAATGTCCTTGAGATTCATCTATGTTGTTGCCTATTTTAGAAGTTCCTTCTTTTTTAAGGCTGCATAATATTCCAGTGTGTGTGTATACCACAGTTTCTCTTTTTTTTTAATTTTTTTTCTTTATTATTTTTTTGGGGGGGTACACCAAGTTCAATCATCTGTTTTTATACACATATCCCTGTATTCCCTCCCTCCCTCGACTCCCCCCCCACCCTCCCTTGAGTCCCCCCCATCGTCCCCCTCCCAGTCCTCTAAAGCATCTTCCATCCTTACCACAGTTTCTTTATCCATTCATCTGTCAATGGACATTCAGGCTGTTTCCATATTTTGGCTATTTAAACAGTGCCACAATAAACACAGGAGTGCTGCTATCTCTTCCAGATTCTGATTTCAATTATTTTAGCTAACTAGCCAGAAGTTGGATTGCTGGATCATATGGTAGTTCTATTTTTTATTTTTTGAGGAACCTCCAAACTTTTCCATTGTGGTTGCACCACTCTGTATTTTCACAAAGAGTGTGCAAGGGTTCTAATTTCTCCACACCCTCGCCAAGACTTGTTGTCATTTGTTTTTCCAAGAATAGCTATCTTGACAGGGATGAGGTGAGATCTCATTGTGATTTTGATTTGCATTTCTCTCATGATTAGTGACACTGAGAATTTTTTCATATACCTGTTGGCCATTTGTATGTCTTCTTTAAAGAAATATCTATTCTATTCAAGTCTTGACTATTTTTCAATTGGGTTATTAGGTTTTTTTCACGATTGAGTTATTCAGTTTCCTCTTTTCTGCCAACATTCACCAGTCCTGTGGCCCATGAAAACCATTTGCTAAACTCATGGGTTAAATGTGGTGAGCGTGTGGCAACCACTTGAAACATCGACCAAGAAGAACCTGGTGGCGCTCACTGGGACCGCAGCCCTGAAAAGTATGAGGGAAAATCCAGATGGACTGTGGTCCAAAGAGGTTCTGAGCAATGGGGGCTGGGGACAGGCAAAAACGTGGTGTACTGGGTTAAATAATATTCCCTCCAAATTCATGTCCACAGGGAACCTGTGAGTGTGACCTTATCTGGAAATAGAACCTTTGCAGATGAAATCAACTTAAGATAAGGTCACATTGGATTTGGGTGGGCCCTAAACACAACTGGTGTCCTTATGAGTAGAGGGAAATTTGGACACAGACATACAGGAGAAGGTCCTATGAAGGCAGAGGCAGAGATCGGGGTGATGTGTCTGCAAACCAAGGAACACCAAGGATGGCTGGGAGACCCCAGAAGCTAGAGGAGACAAAGGAGAGGTCTTCTCTAGAGATTTCAGAGAGAGCATGGCCCAGCTGCCAACTTGATTTCAAACTTCCAGCCTCCAGAACTGTAAGAGAATACATGTCTGTTGATATAAGCCACCCAGTTTACGGTCATTTATTTTGGCAGCCCTAAGAAACGAATGCAAACAGTAGGGTCAAAGGAGAATGGTGTACAGCTACTGGCAAACTTCCTAAGTTCACCATTCTGCACTGCCATTGGCCTCACGTGCACACAACTGCCAGCCAGCTATGACCCCAAAGTACTGTCTGTTTCCTAGATATAGTAAATTGATTTACTATTAAGTGTATATACTACACTAAACCTTGTTATACTATACTGTATTCTATACTATATTATTTAAGTTGTAATAAAACATAAAATATTGTACAGTATATAATATTACATGTGATAATAGTAATAGCATGATGTAATTATATAGGTTGTATGATTATACATTATATGTTGTATGCCGGCTAAGTCATATTATATGTTATGAAATATTGCCTTCCACATAGTCTCTCCCCCTATATGGTGAGCCTGGCTGCCCGTAAAACATGACTATGTTTTATTCACATTGCCTTCAGCAGTAACACACACAGGTCCCTGAAACTGAATTGATATTCAGTGCCTGCAGAACGGGTGCATGTTGATGGGAGGGTGATATTGCTCCGTTTCTGTGGCTTGAGTATCTCAAAATTTTGATGTTGGCCCTCTGAAGAGCATCCTGAAAAAACAGCTTGGGTTGTAGAACACATTATAGCAGGAGGTCATGGTTCTAGACCCACCTCTGCCTCTGATTCACCGTGTAACCTTGAGTCTCAATCTTTGCACTTATAACTTCTTGCAATGTTGTGAATTCAAGTGGCTAATGGAAATTTAGCAGTTTAAGACAGCAGTTCTCAAACTCTTCGGTCTCAGAATCCTTTTATGCCTTTCATGATTGTTGAGAATCCGAAAGAGCTTTCCTTCAGGCATGTGGGTTACAGCTATTGATATTTGCTGTATTATAATTAAAGTTAAAATTTTTTCAAATATTTATTTACTCATTCACTAAAATATAATGCTAATAATAAACACATTACATGTTAACATAAATAACATATTTTAATGAAAGAAACCATGTATTTTAAAAAAGAAATTTAGTAAGTAGAGTGGATTTGTTATATTTTTACAAAATCTTTAAAGTCTAACTTAACAGAAGTCAGCTTCTGCATTCAGTCTTTTGCTATTTGGTTGAAGTACATGAAGAAAATCTGGCCTTACCCAGATATGTAGTTGAAAAAGGGAGGAGTAATTTAATAGCCTTTTCAGATAATTGTGGGTATTTTTCTTTTATACCACACCGAAACTCAACAACTGGTAGTTTCTTAAAGGTGAGTTGATAGGTGGAATTTGAAACCCTATCCATGAAATTCTTCTGTTCCACTAAAACCCATTCATCTATCTCACACTCTGCATGGGTCTTTTACCCATGAATGATTTTGTCACATCACAAATTCCTCTTTTGGAAAATAGCATCTCACGGAGTTAAACAAACCTTCCAAATAGTGATACATTTCTTTTTACAATAGCAAAATATCTCATCCAATAATATCACCAGCAAGCTCATCAGAAAAGTCTAAGCAAAAAGAAGCTGTCAAGATCCTGGTGGCAAATACCCGTTTTCCAATATTCTCATTTTCTCTTGAAAGCTTGTCATTTATCATTGGCAATGAATACTGTCAGCTGTTAGTGTTGAAATGACAAGTTCATTTCCTTGATTTTCCAGGAAATGTCTGGCAGATAAATACCAAGTAGTAAAGACCATAGTTTGTCTGCTGGTTGTCTTTCAGGTAAAAATTGTTCTGCAAGAGAAACTTCTGGTCAGCCCACAGCTCAGTCATACAAGTGCTTCTCCTGAGGCAACCATATGCTTGTCAATACTGCCAAAGAGCTGTATGTGCATTTCCCATTTCATCCTCCAGAATGTTTAAAATACATGTACTCATGAGTTGAGATTTAATTACATTAGATAATTTTTACTGCTTCATCAAGATCATTCATAAACGAGACTTGCCCTTTTTTTTTTTTTTCTGTACGTACATTACTCCTCCATTATACCACTGCCTCTATTTGTGCTAAAACACCTGCAGATTTTACCCACAAAACAGCAACCCAGGGAGAAATGATGACTTTGAAAATAGTTGTGACCTCCCAGGACCCCAGAAAGGATCTCGGAGACCCAGGAGTCCATGAACAACATTTGAGACCTGTTGGGATAAGATACCCGATGAACAGACCAGGTACATAGAGCTTCGTCTCCAGACAATAAAGTGAAGCTGATAATTGCCCAGAAGTCATCTGAGGGTACCAAGGTCCAGAAGAGGGAAGAATTATTCAGAGAAGAAAGATCCAAAAAGGAATAGCAGGATGGGGAGGGATGACATTTAAGCTCGACAGATGTCGTGTCACTTAATTTACTGTTTCCCGACTCCGAAGGCACCCTTCCATAAATGCTGGGTGAGAAGCAGTGGGAATTCCTTTCAGCATTTCTAAAGTGAGCAAGGAGGTAGGATTTCCCAGAAGAGAGCGCTGAAGGGACTTTGCAAGAAGAAGGGGCTCTGCTGCGGCCTCTGGCATGGGCTGGGAGTCAGCAGTGACCCTGCCCCAGCCCTAGCCCAGAATGTGATCCCTCTGGCCCCTGCAGCCTCATCCTGCTAACCCTCTGGACACAGAAGTCAAAGCCTCCACGTAGCCTGTGTACAGTCTGCTTGTGGCCAGGGTGTCCACACAGATCTGCCACTTACTCTGCAAGCCCCGTGTGGCCTGAAGGCCCCCTGTTCCCGCGGCACCTGGACCCCACTGCACACCTACACCCCCATTGCGGATGCTCTGCATCCCTCCTGAACTCTTCAGGGTGGCCTGTGGCTTGCCTAGTGACTCCGAACTAGCCTTGGCCTCGCCAGACCAGTGACCATCTACGCTTTCTGCTGGACTGGCCACACTGCTCCAGGGAGATCAGAACCCCTTCCAAGTCTGTCATCCCCTGGCTATTCCTCTTCAGCTCTAGGGTACCACATACAGTGTCTTTATATGTCATGGTTACTCTCTTATCAGAGTTAATACTTCTTTATGTTAAACTTCTCCTGCTAAAACCACTGTGTGGTTTCTCTCTCCTGATTGGACCCAGACTACGACAGAGGCTTAAATCTCTGATATTTCAAAATGGAAGTTTTTTAGGCTATTTGTCCAGTTCCACAAGGTTAAGTCCTAAATGAGGTACTAGAAGAAAGAAACCTGAATTTTCTCCGGAAAGTTGTCACCATTTATGTCACATTTCAACTCTTTATTGCTTCAGCCCATGAAAACTATCGTTGAGGACTCAAGTGGTTAAACACTCTTTTCAGGTTACAGATAAAAATTCTACAACAGAGGGGCTGTAACTGTGACCTCAGGGATGATACGATCTAGCTCTTTATTTTTACTGGTAAGGAAGTAGGCCCAGAAAGGTTAGACGTCCTGCCTGTGGCTGCACAGCCTGGTCCTGTGGCAGAATCAGGCATATAATTTTCCTTCCTTTCCTTCTTTCCTTCCTTCCTTTCTTTCTTTCCCTTTCTTTCTTCCTTCCTTCCTTTCCTTCTTTCTTTCTTTTTCTTTCTTTCTTTCTCTCTCTCTTTCCTTTCTTTCTTTCTTTTTCTTTTTCTTTCTTTCTCTCTTTCCCTTTCTCTTTCTCTCTCTTTCCCTTTCTTCCTTTCTCTTTCTTCCTTTCTTTCTTTCTTTCTTTCTTTCTTTCTTTCTTTCTTTCTTTCTTTCTTTCTTTCTTTCTTTCTTTCTTTCTTTCTCTTTCTTCCTTTCTTTCTTTCTTCCTTCCTTCCTTTCCTTCTTTCTTTCTTTCTTTCTTTTTCTTCTTTCTCTCTCTCTTTCCTTTTCTTTCTTTCTTTTTCTTTCTTTCTCTCTTTCCCTTTCTTTCTTTCTCTCTCTTTCCCTTTCTTTCTTTCTCTCTTTCCCTTTCTTTCTTTCTTCTATCTTTCTTTCTTTCTTTCTTTCTTTCTTTCTTTCTTTCTTTCTTTCTTTCTTTCTCTCTCTCTCTCTCTCTTTCTTTCTTTCTTTCTTTCTTTTTCCTTCCTTCCTTCCTTCCTTCCTTCCTTCCTTCCTTCCTTCCTTCCTTCTTGCTGCGTCTGTGGCTTGCAAGATCTCAGTTCCCCCACCAGGGACTGAACGTAGGCCATGGCAGTGAAAGCCTGGAATCCTAACCACCAGGCCACCAGGGAACTCCCAGGGGTATAATTCTTGATCCCTAACTCCTAGCTTTTCTGTATGCTAGGCTGGTTGTTCTCTTACAGGAAAGGGTGTTGACTGACAAAGACCACAGGCAGAGGACTATCTTTGGCTATATAGTGACTCATCTTTACAGCACTAAACTCATTCATACCACGGGAAGAGAAAGAATTTTTCTTTAGTAGCAATATTTGGATCTGCCCACTTTCTCTTATTCATGTAAGTCAGATAATATTCCTTACTATGACTATTTTTTTTAACACCAAATGAACTGTCGTTCCAATAGTTTGGTTGGTCAGCCTCCCATGAACAGCGATGGGACTTGTGGTTTGTGGTCCACTTGAAGATGGCAAGTTCTACCCCTGAAGAAACAACATTCTTTTTCTCAGCAGTCACATAAGGCTTAACTCACTGGGGTCATTTAGGCATTTTTCATTCAATTAACAGTCAGGTAATAAGTATATATTTGAGGCTTCAGAGGTGCTCAGCATTTATCCGAAGCTGATTATAAAGGCTGAATCAGCTCTATGCAGAAGGCTGCCTGTATAATGTCATATGAAGAATACCAGGTATATTAGTCAGGGTTCTCCAGAGAAACAGAACCAACAGGATTTGTGTGTTGATAGAGACAGAGATAGAGATAGAATTGTCTCCACCTGATTCTGGAGTTTTGGTGAATCTAAAGCCTTGTGGGCTACGTCAGTAAATTGGAGACTCTGGGAAGGGTCGCAGTTCAAGTCCAAAGGCAACCTGCTGGCAGATTTCCCTCTTCCTCAGATGCTGTCGGTTGTTTCTTTATTGAAGCCTTCAACTGACTGAATGAGGCTCACACACAAGATAGAGGGTTACCTGCTTTCCTCAAAGTCTACTAATTTAAATATGAATCTCATCCAAAAAACACCAGTCTAGAAACAGTCAGCATAATCTTTGACCAAATATCTGGGCACCACAGCCTGGCCAGGTTGACACATAAAAATTAAACATCACACCAGGTGAATTTAAAAATATTACCGGAGACAGGTAACCCATCAATTTAGTGTGTGTCATCAGCACTTTAGCTCGCCAGATGGTTTTACAAACAGAACGTAGTTATGTAAATATCCCCTCCCAAAGGAACGCACAGGCTCCGTGCCCAGAAGGCTACTCAACTCAAGTGTCTGACTCAGAGAAGCAGGGTCCAGCGGTACCTCGGACCCTGAGTGTCCAGCCTGGTCTCATAGTGGCTTTGGGCCCAAGGCTGCCTACAACTCAAGGTGCTGCATAGTATGACTGTGCCCAAGGCCCCCCTCGAGTAGGGACCTTCAGCCTACCCTGAGCTTTATGGCTTTCTGCACTGAGTCTGTACTCACCCTCCTGTTCATCCACACACCCTCTGAGAAAGACCTGCCCTCTCCAGCCCAGCACCACCCAATGCCCCTTCATCCAGCCCCTTCTTTCCACGCCTATGTGTTCCCCCCCATTCTTTCACGTCCAAACTATGTGAATAAGTGACTGGGTCTCTCCTAAAATTCTTGCCAGTCCTGCTTCTATTCACACCCTCTTCCTAAACGATTCTCTTCCAGTCACTTTCTGGGACTAAGCCATTTTCCTTCTTTCCTTCCCTCCCTCCCTCCCTCCCTCCTTTCCTTCCTGTCTGACTTACCCCTACTTGACTTTTCTCTTGGAGCGAGAACTTTTGATTATCTCTTGCTCTGAAAACTCAGCCCTCTGCTGCCTGCCTTGTCACCTGGCGCCTCTCCTGGGGCCGGGGCTGGCTTCACACACGTGCCATCTGTGCACAGGCCTTAGACCCTGAGCTCAGAAGGGCCCCACGCTTGGCTGAACGCTCTGTTGTTGCTGTCTCGAAATCCTTCATCAATTCTGAACAAAGGATCCCTCATTTTCACTTTGCTGTAGCCCTCACCAGTGGCAGCCCATCCTGCATGTGACTCTCCTGTTCCTAGATGACTAGAAGACTGTCACGGTGTGAGATGGGAGGTCATAAAAGGTGATGCAGATTCTGCCTGGCTCTCTCTCTCCTCTGGGATGTGTACCCTGGGAACCCAGCCACCACGTTGTGAGGAAGCCCAGAGCCCATGAAGAGGCACTCTGTAGTGTTCTGGCAGATCCCCAGCTAAGTTCTCAGCTGACAGGTGCCCTCAACCACCAGACACATGAATGAATGAGATTTCAGGTGACTCTAACCCCCCGCCTTTGCGCTGTCCCAAATGACGCCTAGTGAAGTAAAATGAGGCATCCCAACGAAGCCCTGGACAAACTGCAGGTTCGTGAGCAAAATAAATGTTGTCATTATGTAAAGCCACTAAGTCTGGGGTGGTTTATCATCTAGCAGATAACGCACACACACACTTAGCCTCAGGCTCCTCATCTGCACATTGGGGGCAAGAAGCATCTACCATGCAGGGCTGCTCCACAACTAGATAATATGTACAGAACACATAGCTTTCGCGTTGTAAGTGTAGAGCTGTTATCATTATGAGCACAGAAGACAACATTTAGGAAGAGCTAATTAAACACCCCTGTGTGTGAAATGCTGTGCCTTAGTAAAGAGTCAGTAGATCTCTCTTTGATGACACAAAAGTTCAACAATACCTCCACGTGCAGGCTTTTGTGTGTGGAGACACTTAGTGGAGAAAGCAAACATAGGAAGAGCTATGGCACTGTCCACTGGCCACAGACAGGTGTTCCTAAGCTAGGGCAGGATCACATTGACCACGAAGGCGAAAAGGGCGAGTGACTCATATTTGGTTAGCTGGTGGTACAACGATGGGCACATGCACATCTGTTCTCTACAAGGCCACTGAGTGTCTGTGCAGAGCAACGTTCCGCAACCAAACAAGGTTTTCAGGTGGTTCGGGAACCAGACGCAAAGGTCTGGAACTCAAGGAAGATGGATGGGTAAAGCTAAGGGCTCAGGTCTGTGACAGGTTCCTGGCGGTTTTCTATTGAAGCCCAGTGGAAGCCTTTGCGTTGTCTAAATATCTGGGAACCTTTGCCACAAATATTTATGGGACCGTCATGCTATTCTTTAGGTCTGATCATGGCTCTCCATGCTCGGATCGGGAGAACTGAGAGCTGGAATTCTTCCACCTCAGAAATGCACCAAAGCACAGGAAACCTGAGAATGATACAAATCTACAGCCTCAAATAAACAGAACTCCTTGCCATGTGGGTTTAATTTGAAGAAGACATCTTCTTACTTAAGCCTCCCCCGGAGAATACCAGTCCTAATGGAGGAAACATGACTTCCACTTAATTAGGCCACTGTCAAAAGTTTTGCTTTCCTCCCTTGACATATTTTTTATTACTCAAGATGCTATAGCAATTAGTTCCAGCTTTTGATCATGAATCCATTCCCCATACATTCATGGAAGGAGCCTGCAATTCCTATAACCATACCAAACGAGGGTATCTTGGTACTGATTCTCTGACAAAGAGAATGGTGTTTGGGATCCTGTGATAATGGAGATTCTGCAGTTGTTCCTCATCCTGCCCTCTGCTCTGGTTGTCTGTGTGTTGAGTTTTTGAATCAAGCATTTTAATATTACAAACTGGTCTGAAAAGACTTAAGAGAAATCACGAAATCTGTCACTGGGTCTCTCAGTTGGGTTCAGTAAGCTCTCATCTATCCAAATCTCTCAAATATGACAGATTAAAAGCCTTGTGGTACTAAAACCAAGTCTGAATCATGAGATTTACTAAATAGGGTCATGTAAATCCAGGACTCTCTGGAATATTCTTTGCGAAATTAGTATTTTATAATATGTCGGTGACGTAGGGTTTATAGAGCTTGAAAAATCCATTCTAATACTCATTTAATAATGCCATACCCAGGTCCCATGCTCAGCTATTCTGATTTAATTAATCTGGAGTAGGACTCAAGGGAGTTTGGGGTTTTTTTTTAAACTCTCAAAGTGATTCTAACATTTAACCAGGCCTGGACACCTCTAACCTGGCACTGCTCAAAATTGGGGATGGACAATAGAACCGCTAAGGAGCATGGTAAAAAAAGAAAACTGATGACAGAGCTCCCTGAGCCCACTCGAGACACATGGAGCCAGAGTCTCAGGAGACACTTGAGGTGCCCTCTGCTCTGTTTGTTCCCTATTTCCCTATCTAACCTGGAAATTCCTCTACCCCCCACCCCACTTCTACTGCTATTCCTCCCCACCGTCAGTCCTTGCCCCGGCAGAAGTGTACCATTTTGAGTCATTCAGACAGAGGACACATTTGGGATAAGGCCACGGGTAGAACCTCAAGTCAATGCAGCCACAAACGACGTCAGGAGCTTCACTCGCCAACTGACGTCCTTCCAGTCGCCCATCCACACAGAGCTCTCAGGTGGGTCCTCCCTGGAGGTGACAGCACTGAGACCAGGTCCAGAGATCCTACCCACGTGGGGGAAGCTCTCACAAGGTCAGATGTGCTCAACCACCTCCCTCTCCCCAGGCACTATCCTCTACTCTCCTCTAGCCAGCAAGGGCTGGAAACTCTGCCTCTTCTGCAATGCAGGATTCCATCCAGTCCTATGTTTGGCTTTCCTGGCTGTGGGGGGTACTTAGGAGGTTTTAGCGCCACCCCAACCACGTGCAGTCACTTGGCCATTTGGGGAAGGTGGGTCCTCACAGTGAGGGGGACAAGTATCTTCACTAAGGGCCTTCTCAGTGCAGAGCCTGGGAGGACGGTGCTCAATGAGACCCCATCCCTCTCCTTGAGAAGCTGCCCCACATGGAGGCAGCAAAAGGTCAAGAGGTGATGCCCTGGGCATAAGTAGAGTGCAATAATGACACAGCCTGGGTGCAGTGGGAGCAGGAAGGAGACCCCCTGAGGCCTCAGGGAAGGTTTGCGGGCAGCAATAATCCTTGATATGAGGCTTGAAGGGTAAGAGGCTTTGTTCAAGCAAAGTGGTGCATGAGGACATCAGAGCAGAAGTGAGCAAGTAAGCGTGGGTCTGGAGGCTTGATTACACCATGTGGGGTATGTAGGGAACCATGAGCAAGTCCTTTCCTTCGTGCTGTATCAGGAAAGCCCACACAGGAATTCTCCAGTTCCAGGTCCCTTTCTTCCTCCAGCCAGAGGATGCCAGCCCAACCACACGCCAAGCCACAAAGCAGTCAAAAGCCTATCTTCTAGGGACCATCTGTCCCCTGGGTCTGCTATTTCTACCCTCAATGGTCTCTAACCCCTTGGCCACCCTTGGCCAACACAGTATCTTACCCACTTCCCTTTTTCAAAGCCAGCTCTGAAAGCATTCCCACAAAAGTGTGAATTCTGGATAACAGCTCAACACTGATCGTGGACCAGATGTAAGCAGAGGGGATAAAGCTCCAGTGGTAGGGTTTCAGGCCTCTGCCAGGGGAGTGAGGAACCAGGAAAGGAGAAAGAAGGACTGCAGTAGCTTCCTGGAGTCTTGAAGCAAGACACATGGGATCTCACCCATCACATCCTATGTGAGATCCAGTCAGTTTTACCTCTGCAACTTACAGGGACGGACTGTCTACAATGGGTGCCCAGGCCGAATGGCAACATTTCTTATTGCAAAGCTGCTTTCATTTGCATCCAAAATTCTCTATTTAAAATCACTTTGGGGCTGCTTGGAAGGGCAAGACTTACAAACAAAAACAATGATACTTTCCTTTTTAACTAATTTGGATGTGGGAAACTAGAGGCATGTCAGGGGTTGCTTTAATGTGAGTGCTGTGAATTTGGGAAAGTTACATTTTCCTATGCAGTAAGGCCTTAGTCAGAATGTTTGGATAAGCAGGATGTTCGGGTGAACTGAGTTCCCTGGTCAGCCCTTTAAGCCAAAGAGAGCGTGTAATGAAAAGCAGGGGATCAGGAGTCCTGTGTTCTAGACCTGCTTTTGGCACAAAGGACTGTGTGATCTTGGGCAAGTAATTTCCCCCTCCCTGGGCCTTAGTTTCGTTATTTACAAAGTGGATGAAGTAGAAGAGATGATGTTGAAAGATACTCTCAAATATTTCTAATGTGTGACTGGGAGAAGGTGAATATCAATGAATCATTTATTTGCATTGAAGAATTCCGATGGTGTACACCTGAAACTAACACAACATTGTAAGTCAACTATACTTCAATTGAAAAAATTTATATATGATCACTGAATATATCTGTCACCAAAAGGAGCGATAAAATAAATTTGTAGTACAAAAGAAAAGAATTCCAATGGTGCATGGGGAGACTCCACAAGCTAGCACAGGTCCCAGCTCCCAGCCTAGCACGGCTCCCGGCTTGGGCTCCATAAGCGTTTGCGGAGAGGATGGAGCTTGCAGGCTGGCATTCTACCCTGGAAAGCAGGCAGGTGGACCTGCGGGGTAGTGGCCAGCACTCTCGGTTGCAGGGCAAATGAAGACTTAAAGCAAGAACCCCCGTGACCACCTTCGCAGGCTCCTTCAAGGCTCTGCCTTCTCACAGCTTGCCTTTCACGTCTCTCCATAGTATTCTCAGCACATCATCTTCAACAGCCGTTGAAAGAAGCATCCCTTTGGGAAGGCTCCCCACCCCCACTCTGATCCCTCAAGCTTCATCCAACCCCCTCGTGTTTCAGACCCGGCCAGCTGGAGGTCCAAACACTTTAGATGACTGTCCAAGACAAACGACAATCAGTGGGGGTGGAGTTTGCAGTCGAATGGAGATGGTTGAAATCTCAGTCGAAGTCATTAATGTAAGTAATTCAGACATAACCGCAGAAGCCGTGAGAACCGAATCCTTTCAAAAGTCATCTTAGAGATGTTCATGCTAGTCCTCGCTTCCCTGCCATTTGATCTTCTTAAAACAGTAAAATGTTGAAGACACGAAAAGAGAAATTCTTATTATTGTAGGCCTCAGATTCTAATCAAGGTTTATTCTACTTTAACATGGAGGACTCCTTCAGGGTAAAGACCAGGAGCCAGTCTCACACTGAAGTTCCTGAGCCCACAGGGGGAGGACAGAGGAGCAGCTGGGTAGCTAAATCCCTCCTCTCCAGAGTCCTTCTGCCCCAGAGGTAATGGGGAGATTAAGGAGATAACACAAGGAAGATGGGAGTACAGGGGCTGGTGGAGGGAGAGCTCTTAATACATCAGCTGTCATCTTTGTCACTCTGCCCTCTAGACCATCTCTCCTTCCTCACGCTCACACCCCCAGGTCGCTAAAGGCCATGGGCCTGGAGGGTCTTCTCTGCCACCATGGGAGAGAAAAATGTTCTACTCACCAAGTGCCCTCTGTCCCCTGAGCCCAACCTACTCATTTCTTTCACGTTTCTGCAGAACCTACTGTAAAGAGTGTTGCTTCGGATGACTATATTTCCTGCTTCAGAGGGGGGCTTTTTACAAATAGCATCCCAGCTACAGACACAGAAACTGAGCCAGGTTTTGCATCAAGGAGACCTCATTTCATTTTCTCTGCCTTGAAAACCTTCGGTCTGAGCTCGCTCCCGACTGAGTTATATGTTCAAGCTCAGGCCAAGCTGTAATTGAAAAGAAGTCTGTCTTTAGTAATCCCCTAGGCCCAAAGGGGAAATGAAAAGCTTTTCCAAATGGCAGACTAAGGCAGGAAATGTTCTATTTATTGTACTCCCATAAAATAATAAACTGACCCCAGTAATTACACCACACACACAATAGTCCGGGTCATCACCCAGGAAGCCACAACCTGAGATGGAGTCTGCGGTTCTCTCCAAAAAGGGAACTGTTCCAAGATCTACCATATTTTTTTTTTCACAAGTTCTACAGTTACAAGAGACAGATTGCCCACCCTGCTTTCTGCCTGGCCAGTGGGAGTCAGAAGAATCTTTGGGCTGGTCCCAGATATTCTGCAAGGTAAATATGCCTTTGAGAAAGTCACTGCCTCAGCATGGCCTTCTGCATCCTTGCCTACAAGATGAAGGGATGCCTGGACAATATCTAGCTCTGAATTCTCTGCTTCTCTCCATGCTCACTTGTTCAGCATTATTAATTGGGCACCAAGAAAGGTAATGAATGACCCTTGCTTGTGAAGACTGTCATGCAAATTCTCCACTTTATGCCTAGGAGAAAACATTGAACGTGGCCATCATAAAGATACAAAACTGCCCCAAATAACTCCAAGGTAAGTGAAGTGCAAAAGCTTTACTTTTCTTTTTTTGCAGAAGCTTTTCCTCTCTACTGGATCTTTTCTGTACGTCTCAGAATTTGGTGTGATGCTTCTGGGTACTCAAGTTCACAAGTACCACAAAACCCCTTGTTTTGGCTTCTGCATCCTAATACTGGGATCTACAGAGAGACTCCCTCAAATCAGCCATTTGGTAGTACAGGAGATGTGAAGACATGTTTCCAGCCCTAACAGAGATCACTCCATCCATGGAAGTTTATGTCACTGTAGACAGTCATCAAAGCATATCATTGTATTTCCATTTAGTTTGAAGGTACCAAATGGAATTGTTGCACTTGTGTGTTAAAAATTGTACTAATGCCATGTTCTCCACACCCAACCCCCATCAAACAACACCCACCATTATCAGCCAGGACAAGCCAAAGTCACAATAGCTTCCCTTTCCTTGCTATCTATCTAAGGAAGGAAACCTGCTATTGTCAGGCTATGTTTAGACGAGATGATGCTAAGCAATGGCCTGCAGGGATTAATAGCAGATAGACTTCTAGATCTTATCTAATGTTTAGGCTCAATCCCTTCCAATGATCTTTTGATGGAGGCTCAGGAATGACAAAGATTTTTCAACTTTGCTTCATCTCCCAACTATGCATGAGGCTGCTGGAAGCATGAGGGAGAAAATTCTAAGGTCTCAGCTAGGATCAGGGCAGGAACGTCAGTGTCATGTGGTGATCACGTGTTTTATTGATCATGCTAACCTTAGATGGAATTCTGCAGACACTTCCACACGGACAGCAGAGGCTGCTGAAGAAGTAGAAGAAACAGGGCAAAACTAAAATAAGAAACGTCATTTTTCTCTGTGTTCTCCCAATTGGCTCTTATCGCATCTTTCTTTAACAGGATTTCTTTCTACTAAGTCATAAAACAGACCCTGTTTTGTTTTTCTCTTCTCAGTCTCATGATATAATTCAGGGCCGGATATAACACTCTAGTTGTTCAACATATAGCTTACCTGCAAAGACCACAGTCTTGGAGACATACGGTGGGGCTGAAGAGAAACAAGACCTTAGGAACAAGTAATGTGAGTAGCATATGTGATTATCCAGGACTTTTGCTCTCTCGTATTTGCAGTTCTGGAACTAGCTTTGAGCATGGCATTTCTTCCCTCAATCGTTTCACCCAAAGGAGACTAAAAGATGGCTTGAACTGGCCTCAGAGCTCTCTCCCTCATCTGTAACTGGGGATAATAACAGCTGCCCACCTGCTTCAAGTTCTCTGTGAAGTTCAAATGAGATGATGTACATGCAAGTGCCGTGAAAGGTTGGGGCACAGGAACAACACTACGGCCCGACATCTGGTCCTTTGTCAGCAATTACAGCTAGAATAGGATGCCCAACAGCCTGACAGGAGGGGAATGAACACGAGCCAAACCCTCAACCAAGTCCCATTAAGAATGTCCTGTCTCTCCTGCAGAACTCCCAGCATTGGCCCTAAAGGAAACAACTGTCTTCATAGAAGGAAATTCTAGGTTATCTACAGCCATGCTACTCAAAGATAGGTCCGTGGACCAGCAACATCAGCCTCCACTAGGAGCTTGGTAGGTCGTAGATTCTCAGGCCCTATCCCAGACCTACTGAACCCGAGTCTCCATTTCAATGAGATCTCTAGGTGTTTTATGCCTATTGGTGTTGGAGAAGACTGGTCTTCAGAACCTTTGGAAAACAGAGGCCTCATATAGCAGCAAGGCAAAGACCTTCACAATCTGTGCACTAGGTCAGTGATATCCAGCTTTTCCATTTGACTTTAAAAAGTACATTTTGGGGGACTTCCCTGGTGGCACAGTGGTTAAGAATCCACCTGCCAGTGCAGGGGACACGGGTTTGAGCCCTGGTCCGGGAAGATTCCAGATGCCGCAGAGCAACTAAGCCTGTGCGCCGCAACGACGGAGGCCTAGAGAAAGCCCATGCACAGAAACAAAGACCCAGGACGCCAAAAATAAAATAAATAAATAAATAAATAAATAAATAATTTTTTTTTTTTTAAAGTACATTTTTGCACATCTGGATTTGACATAACTCCTGTTTAGGAAAAAAAAAAATCTCTACTCTTGTAAGCAAGAATCTGGCCCTACTGGGTTCTGGAAATGTGAATGAATCTCAGCCAAATTTCCATACCTCGCGCCGAGGAGGGGGACCCCGCATGCAAATAACAATGGCAGCCTGGTGCTGAAAGTCAACCCTGCAGCTGAAACTGGAGCTGGGGCTAAATTATTTATTGAAATTCCATGATGTGGCTTGTCCGTCAGGAGCTGCTGAGCCTAGAGTCTCTGAGCATATTCATCCCTTGCAGGCCAGATCCCCGTGAAGCCCCCTGCCTCTTTGCCTGTGGGGACCAGTCAGATGTCAGACCCGCTTCTAAGAGGTTAAGTGATGGAAACCTGACAAGTCATGGTTCATGACCTGGGCTTTCTGAAGGTGCCACGTCAGCGCCCGTCATGGTGCAGTGCAGGCTACCTGCCTGCCTGCAACCCCTGGGGCATAGGAAGCTTACACAGAGAGGTGCAGAAAAACAAGAAAGCTGATAGGTTGCAGCTCTTAAACATGAATAAAATAAAATAAAATAAAATAAAATAAAATAAAATAAAATAAAATACAAAAATAAAATTCTCTGCCTCAGGGTTTCTACCAGTATAATGGAGGGAAAAGGTTTCTTGGCCAACCAAAGTGCCAATGTATATAAAATGAATTCACTTCTGTTGATAAGCTGCCCTTTTATAATCACAAATATTCAATCCTCAGAAGCAAAATGCTGTTAACAACGTGCCCACTGATAGCAGAATGGCTGATTATAGGACGACATGTCTATACTTAGTGCGATAACATATGGCTAGTAAAAGCAGTAAGTTGGAGTCTTATGTCCGATCCTGGAGGGAATATCATGGTGGGAGAAAAATGCAAGTCACGAAGCGATGTGAGTCGTATGATCTCTTTTTATTTAAAAACAAAACCCTGTGTTAAATATGAACACACAAGCAGCACTTTGTTTTTAAATTAAAAACGTGTGTGTGTGTGTGTGTGTGTGTGTGTGTGAGAGAGAGAGAGACAACAGAGGGAGGGGGGTGGAGGGCAGTACTTAACACGGATACCATCAGTTTTTCTCCAGTAGGAGGCATTTGAGGGATGGTGAAGGGAGAGTCTTTTTATTTTCTTGATGTGGTTTACGTGGTTTCAGATAAGGAAATATCTGAACCCCTTGGGCCGGATATGTTTCAAACTTTTAAATATTTTGGCATGTAAAAAGGTGACAAGATGCATGTAAGCCCACCCCATCTTCAGCAGGCTCTGGGCCCCACCCTGTAATCAAATCCGTTAACGTTTTTGCGGCACAAAGCGAAACACATAGAGACAACAAATTAGCCTCCAAAAATTTAGGTCAGTTTTGCCTCCAAATGAATTAGCCACAAATTAACAGAAGAACTTTCTGGTGTCAGGCCTTTTGGAATTTCAGGATTCTGCATGCATATATCTCTTCAGGGTCTGACTTGCCACACTGATCGTGTATTTGTAATATAAACCAACAGAGTAAAATACAAGGGAAGGGACAAAAGAGAAACGAAAAATAAAGGGGAACCCCCTCTGATGAACCCTTGGGTACTTGTACTTGTGACTCCAAAGGGCTCTGACTTAGAACTTGAGAGTGACCCCGTGGACGTAGCTCTGGTGAAACACATGCAGAGAGTGGGTTTGTGCATTGGAGACATTAGCAAATTCAAGCCCGCTGGCCTGTTGTGTAGCAGATACAGGAGCTCAAAAGAAGGTGAAAGAAATAGTTTTATCAAAACAGAAAGTAACTTAGTTGCTAGGGAGTAACCAGCTTCTAAGATATGGTTCCTGTTATGCAATGTGCAACTGAAACCAAAACATCTGTGTCAAAGTTAAAAGGCATTCTGTATGAGGTCAACAGGGGATGGCCAACTTACTTATCCCTGGTAGCCCCAGTGTGCCAGCAACTTGTTCAGTGATGGTCTCAGATTCTCACAGGGGGCAGGTAAGCTTTTGCTTTTAGTGGGCCTCCATCAATCTAGAAATTTCTTTTAAAAATATAGTTATGCTGTTGATCTTTAAAATATCTTCTAATGTGCCAAATGTCCAATTACACAAAATCACAAAGAACAAAACAGTATTTTAACTGTCAGTCTCCAAGCTGTAAGTGCTGGATAACCTAAGCCAGGGCAGTTGGAGCCTTTGTTTTTCTCCCTGTGAAGTTGGGGTTAATACCACTCACCATGCTCAGCTGGAAGGTAATCAATAAAACTAAAAAGTATTTAAAAGTCTTTGGATTAATACATGTTGTAAGTTATAAATGACCCATTTCTCTACATTGTGGAGGTGAAGGCTCAGGGCCTGAATGTCACAAAGGGAATATAAATGATCAGTGGTGGCAAAATCACTGGGCCTGGAATCAGAGATTCTGGGTTCTGGTCCAGATGCTCCCCTAAAAGTGGGAGCTGCTTTCATACCTGGGCCTCTGACACCTGCCCTGTCCATCTTTCAGATGACAACAAGGGTCAAACGAGACCATGTGCATGGGAAGGGCTCTGATCACTGGAAGTGGTTCTAGTTTCCCACTACCTATGAAAAGATGAATAAAAGAAGAAGGAGGTGGAGGAGGAGGAGGAGGAGGAAATTATATATAAGGCAGAATAGAATACACAGTAAATACAGTCCCACCAATGTGTTCTACGTCCAGGGGAGCAGTATTTACTTCTGGTGGGAGATTAGGAAAGTGTCCTTTCATTTTTTACCATCTCTCACCCAGATTTATTTTTTGTCTGCTTGCTTGTTAAATGTGTAGGGTGACCAGCCATCCCAGCTTGCCCAGGACAAAGGGGATTTCTGAGCCCTCAAGGCTTAAAACTGGGAAAGTCCCTGGCAAACTGGGATGAGTTGGCAACACTATATATGCATATTTCTACTTTCAAAATAGGATTTAAAGGGACATTTAAACATAGATGCTCACTTTAAGAAACTCATTCATACAAAGCCTACCTGTAGACAGAGTTCATTTACTTCAAAGCAGCCTGGAAATTTCAAAGAATCCCTTCTTAGTACTTTCCGTTCATCATCCTGCAATTTTATCTTTCACGGGATCACATCTAGTGATTCTCAGTATTAAGACTGGGAGCTTGAGATTGACCTGTACACACTGCTATATTTAAAATGGATAACCAACAAGGACCTATGTATAGCACAGGGAACTCTGCTCAATGCTCTGTAATAACCTAAATGGGAAAAGAACTAGAAAAAGAACAGATATCTGTATATGTATAACTGAATCACTTTGTTGTACACCTGAAACTAACACAACATTGTTAATCAGCTATACTCCAATATAAAGTAAAAATTAGAAAAATGAAAATAAAAAATAAAAGATAAAAAAAAATCACTCCAGACTCTGTTCAAATGGGTGATGGACATTGTAGTGGCTCAGACCTATGAATTTCCCTAAAATAACCAGAAGAGATAAAAGACAGCTAGTCAGGAAAACAATAACAGAGAGGTATTGCTAGTTGTCTCGAGGGGTGGATTTTACGAGTGTACCACGTGTTTGTGAGGTGTATACTGTATTGTCAGACTCACTTGACTTTTGACTGAATGGGCAGCGTAGTTCAAACAGATCTGCCCATATATCCAAAGAGGAAACTGCTTCCTTTCAGAGCTGTGTCTTCTGCAAGGAAGCTGGGTTTAAGCTATATGATGATTGATATAATAAATGTTTGTAATAAATATTTTATTTTAAATAGATTGGGTAATTGCTTTTATTCTACCCTTGAATAACAGGGATTATAGCAACGTCTCCATTCTTCATTTTTGACCCTGTGGCCTTCTAGATTTTTCATCCCTCTTTTCTATGACAGCCCTTCAGGCTTCATCAGTGACCCATAAACCTCACTTTTATCAAATGCCGCTGCAAGCTTTACAGACAGGCATACTGTAATTGTTATCACTGCATGCAAACTGTAATGAATCAAAATGGCCATGTGACTCTTTTGGAAGGAGTATCTTCTTGCTGTCATGCCTGCAAACACCCCCAGATCTGTACTCCAGCTGACTTCCTTTTGTCATCTGTAAAATTAAAAATAACGGGCAGATATACTGGAACGTTCAAAGTTGTTTCCTTGGCCCTTTGGAGCCCATACTCAGAACCCTCCAATGACCTTTCACTGATAACAGGAAAAAACCCAGCTCTGTGGGCTGCCTGTCAGGAGTTCCTACTCTCTCTTCCCAGTTTTATCAGTATTCCCCTTTCAGGACCTTCCCTTGCCTCCTCACTGCTCCAGGCAAACAGCTTGCCCACCACCTCTGCTGGAACTCGGTTTGCTATATTTGTACTGTTATCTGCACCCTTTCTCTCTTCTGGATTGCATTTTCCCTATGTCTCCATTTTCAAACACCAACACAGATCCCACCCTCACGGGAAAGCGTTTTATGCCCATTCTTATTAGAATTATTTTGTGGATACTCCATTTCCTTCATTCACTAGACACATATTAGGCATCAACAATGTGTTAGGTACTGTTCTAGATACAAGGGATGCTCCATGAGTCTCCACTCAGCATCTCTCCCTGTGACTTGCTACAGAGCTGATATTCTCTGGAAGATACAGAGTGTGAGAAGAAAAAACACAATAGCAGGTAAGCTCCTGAGCTTTGGAATCCTACTGGGCTTTGCCACTTACTAGCTTTGTAATCTTGGGCAAGTTTCCTGGCCTTGGTTTATTCATCTGTAAAGTGGGAATGCAATGTGGTACACACCTCATAAAAATGTGGTGATGATTCAATGAGATAGCTCATGTAAAGCATTTAGGGCTAGTTTGTGGTACAACCCTAAGAGCTCAATAAATGTTATTTACATTACGATCTTCTATCTGGTCTGACATGCCCATTGATAGCATCTGTGTCTGTGGTGCCTCTTTTCTCTCTACACCTTCCACACAGGGAAACAAGGCCGGGTCTCCTCATCACTATATGATGAAATACTCCTCTCTCCCACTGGGGATTGGTTAGTAAGGGGTGGTTCCTTAGCAGTCCTTGGAAGTTTTCAAATAAAAATATAAATGGGAGGAGTTCTTAAATATTTTAAACATGTTAATGAAAGTTTACTATTTAAACATGTAAATGAAAGGAATTCTAGAAAGTATTCATTCAACAATATTGATTGAGAACTTCTAGAACAGTAGTTCTCAAACTTTAGCACACCTCAGAGCAGTCTAGAAGGCTTAAGACACTGTAGGCTATTGTAAATAGTGCTGCAATGAACATTGTGGTACATGTTTCTTTTTAAATGCCCATCAACAGATGAATGGATAAAGAAGATGTGGCACATATATACAATGGAATATTACTCAGCCATAAAAAGGAATGAAACTGAGTTATTTGTAGTGAGGTGGATAGACATAGAGACTGTCATACATAGCAAAGCAAGCCAGAAAGAGAAAAACAAATACCGTATGCTAACACATATATATACGGCATCTAAAAAAATGATATTGATGAGCCCAGGGACAGGGCAAGAATAAAAATGCAGATGCAGAGAATGGACTTGAGGACACGGGGTGGGGAGGTGGGTGAAGGGGAAGTTGGGAAAAAGGGAGAGAGTAGCACTGACATATATACACTGCCAAATGTAAAACAGATGGCTAGTGGGAAGTTGCTGCATAACACAGGGAGGTCATCTCGATGATGGGTGATGTCTTAGAGGGCTGGGATAGGGAGGGTGGGAGGGAGGCTCAAGAGGGAGGGGATGTGGGGATATATGATAAATACAGCTGATTCACTTTGGTGTACAGCAAAAACTGGCACAACGGTGTAAAGCAATTATATTCCAATAAGGAGCTTAAAAAAGGTAATAAAAAAAAAGGGGGTATAACCTTCATATCCTAAAATGAATGTGTCACAGGGTGTAATGTGCAGCACAGGAAGTCAGTATTGTAATGACTTTGTACGGTGACAGATGGTTACTAGACTTACTGTGATCAATCTGTAATGTATATAAATGTCAAATCACTATGTTGTACACCTGAAACTAATGCATGTCAACTATACTTCAATTAAAAAACAAAAAACAAACAAAAAAAACCCACAGTAGGCTTGGGGTGGAGCCCAAGAATTGGCATTTCTGATAAATTCCCAGGAGATGCTTCTGATCTAAGATCCATACTTTGAGAACCTCTGTGCTGGTTCAGAAACAGAAAACAATTTCTGTCAGAGACAGAAAACAATTACAAGAGGGCAGTAGGTCAGCCTTCCAAAAAAAGTCACCAGCCAAGGTCCGAGGAAAATCCACAGCAGAGAGGGATGAACCCTGGACTCACACAAACCAAATTCTAGCTCTGGTTCCATCCTTCATTGGAATATGACCTTGGACAAGTCATTTACCTCCTCTGAGCCTTGGTTTCCCTATTAATAGAGTTAGGATAAGAACATTCCCTTTATACCTCACAGTGCTGTCAGGACATGGGACAAATGTAAAGTATTATATGTACGGACTGGAGATCAACTTAAGAGTCAGGGGAAACACAAATAACACACGTTGGTGAGGATGTAGAGAAAAGGGAACCCTTGCACACTGTTGGTGGGAGTGTAAATTGGTACAGCCACTGTGGAAAACAGTATGGAGGTTCCTCAAAAAACTAAAAATAGAACTATCGTGTGATCCAGTAATCCCATTCCTGGTAAAACAAACAAACAAACAAACAAACAAAACACGAATCTGAAAAGATACATGCATTCCAATGTTCACAGCAGCATTATTTACAATTGCCAAGACATGGAAGCAACCTAAGTGTCCATCAACAGAGGAATGGATAAAGAAGAGGCGGTCTGTATATACAATAGAATACTACTGAGCTAAAAAAAGAATGAAAGTTTGCCATTTGCAACAACATGGACGGACCTGGAGGGCATTATGCTAAGTGAAATACGTCAGACAGAGAAAGGCACATACTGCATGATATCACTTATAGGTGGAATCTGAAAAATACAACAAACTAGTGAATATAACAAAAAAGTAGCAGATTCACAGACACAGAGAACAAACTCGTGGTTACGGTGGGGGCAACAACAGTGTGGGGAAGTGGGAGGTACAAACTACTGGGGGTAAGACAGGCTGCAGTGTACAGCATGGGGAACAGAGCCACTATGTCGAGGGGCAATAGTCTCCCCCCTTCCCAGTCCAAAATGACCCCTCGACTGGAAGAGATACCCTCTAAGCTGGCTGCATCCTTTCCCACTTCACTGAAGTATTATTTAGCATCTTAAAGGCCCAACTCCCTGAATGGATTCCTCAGTAACTCAAAACTTTCAAGCAGCTTTGCATCAAGAGCCCCTCTAGAAAGGGACACTTAGGGAAGGTGTGCTCAGGGCTACGTGCAATCTGTCTACCCGTCTGGCCTTCTGCCTGGCCTGGAATCACCTTGCACTGCCAATAGTTAACTAAACATGTCTACCGCCTAAGATTAGCACCTGCGAAAAAATCACCCTCACTAAATTACATTTTAATGTCACGGCCTCAGCCTTTGCCAACTGTCACTAGAAGAAATCGCCATACACAACTTTCTACTGCATTTACTATTTTTAAGCAGTTGATGATATAATGATATTCTTCAGTGTTCCCCTGTACACCCATAAAACATCATTTGAGAAATGGCCTTAAGACCCAGAGCCACATATAAAAAAAATACTTAATGTTCAGTGATATAAGGTCTGAATAAAGCACCCTGCTAAATGTATAGGCTATATGGTCCCAACATTTTTTAAAAAGACTGAAAGAAAGAAGCCAAAGTGCTATCAGAAATTATCTTTGGGTGGTGGATTATGACTGAGAGTCTATATATTTAACTGTTTCAAATTTTCTACAAAGAGCATGAATTACTTTCATAAATAGAAAAAAAGTTAAATTATTTTTCAAGGTAATCCAGTGTTAGGGACTTTTATTTGGTTGGCTTCTTCCACTCTCAAAACGAGAATTCTATCACCGATCTTGTCTTCTTTTCTCCCCTTGCCTTCCAAGAATCTCAAAATCATATTTGGAACACACTCTCAATACCTATGCTGACCCCAGTCTTAGGTTCTGAAGAGTCCTTATTTTCATGTTTGATTTTATTGCAATTTCCAACTATAAGCTTTTACTTATTAGACAAGCAGAACCGTCTTGTCCTATATAATTTATGAAATTTTGAAACACTCTGGACTTTTTAAAACCTCAGTAGGGAGCCATAGACAAGTGAATCGTTTAATTCAACCAATTAAATAATGCAGCTTCTAGACACCTGTTTCTTAAAGGTTTATGTTTACGATCAGGGAGAATTTGAAGCAGTGGGCAAATCTGAGTCAACGTTTTTGTTTATCAGAGATCACACAGTGTATAACATTGGTCTTCTGTATGCAGGTGATGCTCAGATGGGGTACGATGAGGGGTCCTCTGACCACTGACTCTGTGTGGGGCTGCACCTCACTATGGCTGTTCAGCTCTGATGGGCGTCAGCCAAGGGGACCACTCTGAAGGAAGCCTTGCTGTCTGATGGAACACAGAGGGCAGGCAAGGATGACTCTGAGACTTTGATCTAGGACCTTGGGGGATGGCAAAGCCAATACGAGGGAACCTGGCTTTAGGGGAAAGTTTGGATGTGAGATGAGATGGCTGCACAACCAGCAATCTGGAACAATGAATGAACACCAGACCACAAACCCCGCGCGGGCTCTTGTTTTTGGGCCAGCCCCACCTTATCCGTTTGGGTGGCTTGGGGGAAGCCCCTCCTACCCCTGCCTGGCACTCAGTTTCCTTGTGAGTTGAACTAGTTTACCTCTAAGGCTTTTCCGGTTTGTTCAGCGGATGAGTCTACGACATTATAACCATATCAGCTCATGAGAGATTTTGCACGTGGAGATACAGACCTGAGTCCACTCCGTCTCAGATTGCTGGGCTGTGTAGATGAGTGGTTTTAACAAGGCACATTTAAAAAGTCAATGATTAGCTTTCAGTGCTGACTGACACTTTCACCTCTCACCTTTCTCAGTCTAAGTGACAAGTCTTTGGAGGTGGGAGGAACTGAAAAGAATAACGATACATCCAGAAATGGAATAAGGCTCGGTAAAAGTTGAGAAATAACTTGAGGATAAGGTGAATTACTGAGGCCGGTTGCCTAATTTTATGGGCTGTCCAGGGAAAAGCCTGCATGATCTAGGACAGGGAGAAACATGGAAAAGCAATAAAAGAGAGGAGCTGAGCGTCCTCACAGCATATACTTGGTGAGAGCCCATAATTCTCGATAAATCTGTTAAATCCTCAGACCTCCACCCAGAGACTCTCTCACAGCCTGATCTCACCTGATGGAAAGTTCCTGCAGCAGTGCAGGAAGGGAGGAGCGCGGGGAATCACTGGGTAGGGCTCTAATGGCCTTCTTACTGGGATGCCATAAAAGCCATACCTTCCGGAAGGGGTGTGCATAGTCATGCACTGAGCCACCAAAGTGTCACTGAAGGAGTAATGTCCCTCCTACACTCCTGAGTGGGGGCTGCGGCTGGTACATGAAGTCAAGACAGGAAGCGTTCTTGCACAGCACGTGGTCCTGTCGTGGGTAGCTTTCATCACAGCCTGCTGGGAGGGTGACAGTGGCATCCCCCTGAGCCCATCTGAAGCCACACTGCTCCCTTTGATACACAGCTCTCCACAGGGAGTTACAGGATTACAGGGAGGAGGGAGGATGAAGAGCCACATGGAAGAGTTAGGTATGGACCAGCTGGGACCAAGAGGCAGCAGGTAGGTCAAGGTGGGCTGAGAGCATGACTGATTTAATAGAGAATACAAATAACCATTCATTCACTCATTCATTTTAATTTATATTCACACATGCATTCATTCACCAAACATTGCCTCAGCACCTGATAAGGCCTAAGCCCTGTGTTCAGGGCTAAAATATAATCTTTCCCAGATAGCTTTTTACCCCTCTGCCCCCTATAAATTAGCCCCCTACTTATCTCCTTCATAGCACTTATATATATATATATATATATATACACATACATATATACTTTAAATTTTATTGAAGTATAGTTGAGGTATATAACATCATGTAAATACAGGTGAACAATGTAATGATTCACAACTTTCCAGGTTATATTCTATTCACAGGAGGAAGAGGAGGAGGGGAATATAGGGGTGGGGGATTAAGAGGTACAGACTATCAGGTATAAAATAAACTATAAGGATACACGGTACAATATGGGGAATGCAGCACATATTTTACAATGACTGTAAATGGAGTATAACTTTTTATATATTTCTTTACGTCCTGTCTCATCCACTAGAATATAAGCCTCATGAAGGCTAGGACCCTGTCTACTCTGTGCACTGCAGTACTCTGGCACCGGAAACAATGCCAGGCACATGATTGGCCCTCAAAAAGCTGTTCTTTGAAATTTTTTTTAATTGAAGTATAGTTGATTTACAAAGTTGTGTTAATTTCTGTTGTACTGCAAAGTGATTCAGTTATACATATATATATACACACACATTCTTTTTCATATTCTTTTCGATTAGGGTTTATCACAGGGGATTGAATATAGTTCCCTGTGCTGTACAGTAGGCCCTTGTTGTCTATCTATCCTATGTATAGTAGTTTACATCTGTTAATCCCAAACTCCCAGTCCTCCCCTCCCGCTTGGCAACCACAAGTCTGTTCTCTATGTCTGTGAGTCTGAAGAAACTGGTTTTTGAATGAATAACTCACAGACAGGAACAGAACCTGGTCCTCTGAGAAGCGATTCTAAGAGCGTGTGGACAAGCACCTAGGGAGGCAGTAAAGGAAAGGGAAAACCAGCACAGAAACTGAACTGCACAGCCCTCCCCAAATTTACAAAGGTCCTTGGCATCAAAAAACAAAACAGAGGAATTGTCAATGCATTGGTTCCTTGTGTCTGAGATGAAAGGGTTGAGCAGAATTAAGTCTGCAGTACTTTCTAGGCCTCCTGGTCTGTGATTCTACCGTCTTCACCTAGATGATGCCAACACTCACGTGGCCCGGGCCGTCCTTACACCCAGTGTGCTCAAGCAGAAGGGACACTGGGTAGGAATCAGGAGGCCAGGCCCTGCATCCACCCATAACTGGCTCTGTGACTTCGGGCAAGACATATGACTTTGGAGTTTTCCTCTGTTAGTAAAATGGGGATAATGACATTTGGACTAAGTCCTGTTTTGAGGGACACATGAGATAATGTAGCGCGTGTGCACCATTAACCGTGACATCACATGTAGACAATCCCAATTCGACCATCACCAGGATGCCTCCCGCTGGGACTCACTGCAGGCGGAGGTATTCAGAAAATGGGGCTCTAAGAGTCGACTTTTAAGGGAAAAAAGTCATGAGGTGCGGAGTGCCTTTGTTTATAGACATCGCTCAAAACCACTCATGAAGAATTCATTGTTTCCCATGATACTTTGTTTTCAAGGATGAGAAGACTGGGGTGCAAGAAATCCTTTCCCTCCACAAACGTTCACTGAATAGCTCTGGGCCGGGCGCTGTCCTAATACAATAATCGCCCATCCTTGACCCCACGACTGCCTCAAGGGCAGACACAGAACAGTCAGCCTTTGGCACCATTGGATAAAGCCACCCAGAGGATGAAGAGCACTGGCTGGGAGTCAGGAAAAACCCAGGTTCTACTCTCATCTTGGCCCATGAGTAGCTGTGTGACCTCAGGCCAGTACAAATTGTGCTTGGCATCAATTTTGATGAAAGGACTTTGTTGCCTTAGAGGACAATGTTGTCTGCAATTAGAAAGGGTAGGCATGAATCGAAAATTTTGGACCATGGTCCCTGGAGTTTGAGTATCCTGTGCACGTGCTTCAGGGACCCTTGGGGTCAGGCGGGGAGGGTGAGTCAGAGCTCCCCTCCTTTTATCTTTTTTATATAGGAGGCTCCACATATGATTTAGTGAATTCCAAAAAAAGTGGGATCCAAAAACGAATTCCTTGCAACCTGGAAATACTTGAAGCTGTGAGGTCCTTTCTAATTTTTAGAGCTGAGATTTCCCCGCTGCTCATTCACTGGGTAGAGAACCTCGTAAGGATGCAATCTCCTCTACGATCCACACAGCCAGTAGCTCAAGCATGGCGGCATCACTTATTTGCTTAGATTACAAAGAAACAGTAATTGTGACCTTGCCCAATATAAGGAGGCTCACGCAGGGACAGACGGCCTGGAGCCATATCGCTTGTGCACAACACCAGAACAGCATTAACCTGAGTCATTTTCCATGAACTACTCATACGTATCAGTGGCTGTTGTGTCTTACTTGAAAGTCAATGTGGCTCCACTGATGCCATGAAACTGGAGACCTGATACTCTTCCACTGGCAGCCAGTGGAAGATGCTGAGAATAGCAACAGGAGTGGTACTGTGGACTTCACCCAAGCATGTGACCCCTTTAGCCTAGCTGGTACGTGGGAAGCTCTGCAAAAAGTGTGCTTCCTAAAGACATTTACTAACATCACTTCTCTCTACAAAACCTGTCCTGATAACGCCCCTGCCAGACAGAAGTCACTGTTCCTCCTTCTGAATTCAACATTGAGCAGGACCTGCTGCTCACTTCTGAAGTTAGATACCTGTGGGTGTGTGTATCCACACTGACCTCTTCTTTAATAACATTTTTTAAAATTTTTATTTATTTTTGGCTGCGTTGGGTCTTTGTTGCTGCACGCTGGCTTTTTCTAGTTGCGGCGAGCAGGCGCTACTCTTCGTTGTGGTGCACGGGCTTCTTATTGCAGTGGCTTCTCTTGTTGCAGAGCATGGGCTCTAGGCACTTGGGCTTCGGTAGTTGCGGCACGTGGGCTCAGTGGTTGTGGCTCGCAGTCTTTAGAGCACAGGCTCAGTAGTTGTGGCGCATGGGTTTAGCTGCTCCACGGCACGTGGGATCTTCCCGGACCAGGGTTTAAACCCGTGTCCCCTACATTGGCAGGCGGATTCTTAACCACTTGCCACCAGGGAGGTCCCTACATTTACCTCTTCTGTTGAACTGTTGTCTCCATTGGAGAAAGGAACATGTTGTACACATCTCTATGCTCTCTGCAGTGTTTATTGATTTATTAGCTGATGGTAAAAGTTGGTCAGAGAGGGACTTATAGAATGCTTTTTTATTTATTTTTTTTGTTAATCACAACACTAAGGTTTTAAAGGGGTGTCTTATTCTGCTTGGGCTGCTATGCAAAAGACCATAGACTCTGTGGCTTAAATAACAGAAACTTGTTTCTCATAGTTCTGGAGGATGAGAAGCCCAAGATAAGATTCCAACTGATTTGGTTCCTGGTGAGGGCTCTTTTCCTGGCTTGTAGATGGCTGTCTTCTGACTGTGTCCTTATACAGTGGAGAGATCTCTCTCTTTCTCATTTTGTAAAGCCACCAATCTTATTGGACTTGGGACACACACCTGTGACCTCACTTCTTTGTAATTACCTCCTAACAGTCCTATCTCCAATTAGAGTCATGCTGAGGGTTAGGGCTTCAATATATGAATGTGGGGGCACAATTCAGTCACAGCACTCCACCCCTGGCTCCCCAAAATGCATGTCCTTTTCACGTGCAAAATACATTCATTCTACCCCAACAGCTCCAAAAGCCTAACTCTTTGCAGCAACAACTCTGAAGTTTAAAGTCCAGTCCCATCTAAATATCATCTAAATCAGATATGGACGAGACTCCAGGTATGATTCATCCTAAGGCAAAATTCCTCTCCAGCTGTGAATCTGTGAAATCAGACTAGATATGTGCTTCTAAAATACAATAATGGGACAGGCACAGGATAGACATCCCCATGCCAAAAAGCGAGAAATACAAAAGAAGAAAGGATGGTGGGTCCCAAGCAAGTCCCAAACCTAGCAAAGCAAATTCAACTAGATCTTAAGTCTTAAGAGTGAACCTCTTCAGCTCAATGTCCTGCCTCTCAAACCCACTGGGACCACAGTCTTGCCTCCATGGCTCTGGGAAGCCCCCCTCCCTAGGCTCTGCAGGGTGATTTCACCCCACAGCTCTGGTTGGAGGCTGTCTGACCTACAGTGACTTGGGGAGAAAGCTAAAGGCCAGTCTTGGTCTATAGGGCCCTGGCTGTGAGTACTGAGGGTCAGTACTGAGGGCCGACACTCGGCCTCCCGGGTAGCAGCAGGAACCTGCTACCCACCTGGGTAGAACTGCTGTGCAGTCTGGAGGTGCTGATGTGGGTGTGGGTTTGGTCTGCCCTCCTGGGCTGCACTTGACATCCATCTGAACTTGTTTCATTCTTGTCAAAATGTCGGGAGGAGAAGGCCATACAAGTACGATTGGCTTTAACTCTGAACGCCCTCCCTGCCCCCAATGATGCCTCCAGGTGCCGTTTTACATGAACCGTGTCCCCCCCCCCACGACTGTCATCATAAGACCTCAGAGACCCTCTTACAGGTTCTCCTGCAAGTAGCTCCCAACATCCTGCTGAAGCTGAACTGTTCTGTAAATATCTTGATTCCTGATACTACTTCTGTAAAGAAGGAAGCATTTTGGCTGGCAAAAGTCAGGGCTACTTTGCAATTTTGGAAAAAAGTATTAGGGAAAATCCTCAGATTAAGATGTAGATCAGTGGAAGGAGTTTTTTAGATTCACCACTTTTCCGTACCTAATATCACTGCTGGACCGGTATCTCAGGTGCTGCCTTTACAACATCACATTCACAAAGTCAATAAACATGTAACACAGGTGTACAGTTTAATCTGAACGGGAAAAGGAGAAAGGTCCATCTTGTTCTCTACAAGGATTCTCTTCCCTGGCTCTGTTTTGTAAGTGAGGAATATTAATTCACAGAAAAAATTAGCTTGAGCAAGCTAGGCATCCCATTAAAGGTGCTCAAGTCCCCCAAGGATCCCCCAGGGCAAGTCACACTGGTCTCCAGGATGGGAGCCAGTAGCAAAGTACCAGCCCTGGGCTAGTGGTTTGAGGACTTTCACCAATGGGATGATGGCTGAACTCTGGGGTCAACTCTTGGGTGTTTCTCTGAGTCCAGGATGGGATTCATCTCACATCTGTAAGCTTTCTTCAATGACATCTCCCCACCCCCCCCACCCCCCATATATCCATCTTTGCTCATGAGAGGGGAGTAAAGATGGGAAACCTGGCAGAAAATGCCTAGGCAGGAGACCCAGCTCTTCCTCGTATGCACTGTGTGACCTTGGCCAAGACATAAAGCCTCTCCCTGAAATCTTCTCCCATCTGGAAAGTAGGGCCATGGAAATAAGAGTTGTGAGGGCAATTCGATGATATAATTACACAAATAGTCTTTATAGGCTGCAGTCTGTTTTACAAACAGAAGGTATGATGAAAATCAAGCAAAACCAGGTAACTTCTTTGTGCTCCTCTAAAAACCTCACCCTCAGTGTCACTGCAGACAGCACTGTGTTCGGCTATTATTTTTTAAAGTGGTTTCCATTTATGCTTAAGTTACCAGTTTCCATTCCAGCAAATGGGTCAGTGACTTAAAGAGGTGGCTAAAAATATAACTGTCTAAAGCAAACAAAAAGAAACCTCCATCTTGACTTTTTTTTTCCCACTTTTTGTTTTAGAGAACCATGTGAGTTTGGCCCACAATGGTCCGATGGAATGAAGTGTGATAGAAAGATGGTGGGTTTAACATCTCACTCCCTGTCACAGAACCTTCCTGAGTCTGCAGGGGAGTTTTCTCACAGCAAAAATTTGGATAACAACATTTATACTGCAGAATGTTTATAAGAGAATATATGCAAAAAAAAATCTGTTACATAGTAAGGATCTCCTTTCTCTCTCAGAAAATATATTCATGCCAAGTCCAAGGTCATAGATATGATCTCATCTAAGCTTGGGAAGAAACATAAATAAAGTTGGTGAGCATCTCGCAAGGTCAAAGTAAAACCCGAGTGTCCAGTGCAATAGTGTCCTCTGAGTACCTAAGACTATCAGCTCTGTTAAGTGGCACATCAGTTTTTGGGTGATTGGCTTGATGCCGACAAATCAAATTCAAGACCAGGTTCTGCCCTTTCAAGCTATGTGACCTTGGGAAAGGGACTGGATCTCTAAATCTCAGTCTCCTTTCCTGTGAAATGGGCCCATATCAATTCCTTCTTCATATAGTCGTGATGATACGAGAAGATGGTGCATATGAAGTGCTGGGCTAATGTTACTACATGTAGAGGAAAGTTAGCTCAACCTACCTGCAACAGATAAACCCTAAGGTGACCACCCCATGGCCCCTGTCTCCTGGCATTTATGCCCTTGTATAATCCCTTCCCTTGAGTGTGGAGGGGATCTTGGACTTGTTTCTAGTCAACAGAATATAGTAAACGTCAAGGAATTTTGCAGGTGTAATCAAGGCTCCAAATCGGTATAGTGTAAGTTAATCAAAAGAGACTCCTAAGCAGACCTCCCTTAACCTTTCTCTTAAGGAGAAAGCTTACAAAAGAGAGGCTCTCCTGCTAGACTCGGAGAAGCAGGTTGCTGGGATGTGGAGGCCACGTGGCAGGCAGGGAACCGTGAGGAGCCTCGAGGGGCTGGGGGCTTCAGTCCTATTTCTGTCAGCCCCCATGAGGGCTTGGGAAGGACTCTGAGCTCCAGGTGAGATGCTGAGAAGAGGACCCAGTGAAGCAGTGAGACTCCCAATCTGTAGAAACTCTGACATAAGAAATGTATTTGTTTAAACCACTACATTCGTGGTGAATTGTTACACAGCAATAGAAAACATACACACCATTGCTTCTGGAAGTCACTTCTAGAGACAGGCTTGGATGGAAGGAGGACGGGGTTTACCTTTCTCCATCTATAGAGCTGTTGGGTATAGGGATGAAGGAAAGGAAAGGAAGTTTCCCCAGACACATCGGCCCCTTTTTTCAAGGGCTGTAGCCTGGTGTAGCCTCTGGGAAGACTTCAGTACTCTGAATCCTCACCTGGCCCTTGCCACCCCGATCACACCCAGGCCTCTGTGAGGCTGCCCAGTGGTCACCTGGCTCTGGTTTGCTGACCTACCCTATAAAGTTGGGCTAGTCTCATTATCAGCTCTGTGAGGAATCTTAGTTTCCACATCTGGAAAATGGGTATAATTATACGAATTCTGCTTAGCTCACAAGGATGTTGTAAGGATAACATAAAGTAATCACTGTGGAAATAGGTTTTCTAACATTAAAATAAAAAAGAATGGCAGCAATCATTCTTCTGAAGAGGGGGAGGGACAGTCTCTGACCCCTTAAAGGGCGGGCTTCTCATGCAACCTGGAAATAGCCACTGCTCTCACCCATGGGAAAGAGTCAGGGTCAATAGCTCTGAGGTCTCAGGGACTCAAGGATAAGTAGAGATAGTAGCTGTAAATTGTTTAGGAAATTTTTAAAAATTAGTCTCTAATTTCATGTTATGGATTTTATATATTCCACCAACTCCCCCCAAAAGTTCTGAGGGCACTCAAAACAAGCTATGATCATACCAAAAATAAGAACTCCCAACCCCTCTTCGTTATGTTCAAGAACCCTCATGACTTGGTCACAAACAGAGCAGATATTCAGGCCCGTTGTTCAAGGATGGAAGTATCTGCACTGGCTTGTCAGCCGCTGTTGTAGAGCATCTCGCCACCATCCCCACCGCCCCTGCCACCTGAGCCTCTTGACTCCCCAGCACTCAGCACAAATGGATTAATGGCAGACACGGTGGGAGGCAACCCAGACCTTGTCCCGGTGCTATAACTGACGGTAAACGTTCCAGCATCCATTATCTAGACAACCAAGCTTTCTAAGTGTAGATCCTACTCATCCCCTGGGCATAACCAAAATGGGTTTCTCACTGGACGCCCCCACCCCCAGTCCATGCCCTGCACGCTCATGCTCTGCCATATTTTTCACTGCTGCCTCTGCCTGGAATGTCTTCTCCACCCCCACTGCTCTCTGAGGACCATATAGGAATATGGCTGAGATACCGAGCATTAGTGACCACCTCTCCATGCCTCAGTGTCCCCATCCATAAAGTGGGACTTCTAAGAGGACATACAGTGCAGGGGATGCCTGAGCACAGTTCTAGGTGCAAAGAGATAGAGGGTGGCCCGGTGGTATTACCAGCCCTGCTCTTCCCAAGGCTTCTCCTCAAATGCAGGCATCCATGCAGCCTTCCCCCACCCCCTCAGCTTGAAGTGGCAGCTCCCCCTCTGAACCCCTGCCATCCTCTGCACTGGCCTCCCCCTGGCTCCAGCTCCCTCCATCTACCAGCATCAGGCAGATGTGGAAGTGGTCTCCCTGCTCCAGTCTGATCAAGGACAGACACCCTGATTCATTTTGTCATTTCTGAGCCCAGCGTGGCGACCACCTGGGATGCTGAAAGTGCCCAGTGAAGCTTTGACATAAGATGAAATGCTGAGACACGTATCTGTGGAAGGAGTAAAGGCCAGAAGCTTTCAATAAGAAATGCCATGGAGCTTTGTAGACAGGAGAGCAGTGGAAGGTCAAGGACAAAGCCAAATACTAATGATAGTCCAGCTCTATTCAGCACTTACCGCGTGCCAGGCACTGTTTGAAGCATTTGGCATACTTGAACTCATGTAATCCTCCCAACAGCCCTGTGAGAGGGGTCCTGAAATTGCAGATCATCTGCTGTACACCTCACAGGGAGCAAGCTCACTGGGGACAGGGACCGTGTCCTTCATCTCCTGTCCTGTCCCAACACAGGGCAGCTGCTCACCAACTAAATGCAGGCACATCTGTTGCACCATCCTGGGCGCCTCCCACCCTCACCTTCATGGTCCTGTCTCCTTATGCACCTCCGCCACCCCCTCCCCACATCTGACTTCAGATGCTTCACTCACACTAAAGTACGATAACCATTTAAGTCTGCAAGGGGCAGTGGCACCGTCTGGAAAAACACAGAGTTTTTCTTTATGTCCCTAAAATCACACCTGTTTTAATCATACGTAAAGCTAGTACTGCAAATCCATATTCTATTAACTGAGAAAGAAGGTAAAAAGCCAGCAGGAGGCAGGAGAGTCGGTATCAGTCAGAAGGGGGTTTCTTTAAAACAACACAATCCTGAGCTGGTTTCTCAGAGGGTAAGGGAGAGAGGAGGAGGAGAAGAGCATCTCACGCAAAGAACAGGGTGCATCGGGGCGGAGGCTGTCCTGGGAAAGTCTGGCATGAAGGCAACAGCAAATTCAGATTTGCTTCCATACCAGAGTTCCTGGGTGGAGCCTAAGGGCTTGTAGTTTTCAGCAGCTCTCTGGAAGGTTCCGATGTGCAGTCCTTTGAAGACTTAATGGATTAAACTAGGGATGCCCAGTTCCGGCTGCATTTGGAATCATCCGGGGAACTTGTAAGAAATGCTGGAACTTGGGCCCCAGCCACAGAGATTCTGACTTAACTGGTCCAGAGTGGGGCCAGGCATTGGCATTTGCTGAGGCCTCCCAGGCGCTTTCTAAGGAGGGTTGGGAATACAGCATCAAGGTAACAGGCGGGGACTGAGTATGAACGGAGGGTCAGGATAACGGCAAAGGCAGTTAATGAGATGCAGTGTGAGGGATTCGACACGGACATTTGACAGCCTGGTCAAACACAGGTATTAATTGAAACTGTGTGATTTTTTAAAAAGAATTTTTAAAATTTGACTTTAATTTTATTTTATGGATTTTGTATATCCAAACCTTTTTGGAAATCGGTCATATATGCAAAAATAATTCACGAGAGGAAAGACAGGCCTCAGAATAAGATGGATAAAGGGTAGTGACGGAAGAGAAACTTGGGTTCAGAGTTCCAGAGGATGTGGCGTAAGCCCCTTCCCTTGTTTCAGGCTATTCATCTCATCAACCATCCTTCACCAGCACCTGGGGTGCTCATGCCTGTAAGCTCCGTCCCTCACCCTGACGCTGCCTTGTCCTCCACCTTTGCACACCCCGTAGGAGACACTGCACCCCCACCACTGAGGAGGTGCGTGGTAGACGCCTGGTGAAATGAATTGTTGACCCAGCTCACTTCTAACAGGCAGCCTTTCCAGAGAACGACAGCGAACATGGATGATAACATGGGTTATCTGCATTTGAAGGCTGTATGCCATGTTAATTGAAGTGTTTGCAAGTTAAAATGAGAATGGCCGTTCATGAAAAATCAGGTCTTTAATGGGATACACGAAAGTGAAAGCAAATCCTTCAGAGGGAGACTCTTAGTGCAGGAAGTGTCAGAAAGAACACAGAATTCAGTCCTGCCCATGCCACCCATTCAAATCTTTGGGTGACTCTGTTGTAGCCTGTGTTATCCCTCACAGCACACATGCACACATGGGGTATGTGTGGATGCCCACATCCATGTGTGTTTATGTGTCAGTACATCTGCTCTATGTCAGTGTTTCTCAACTCTTTTATTATCATCTCTTCTAGGGAGACTTAGACATTTCTTTCCCTCATTAAGCCCCATGAAAATTTAATACCACAGATATACTATCTGTTTATGTGCTATGTGTGTATCTGTGCTTCATATACATGAGGAGGAAGATTTTTCACCCCTCAAGAACCAATTTTATCCTCCTTGGGGAGATATCTCCCCTGTTGAGAATGCATGGCCTATACATGCAGACACATACCCCCCACAAGCTAGCTGGCTCCTGGGAGAGAGACCTGCAAAGCATTTTGAGTTCTTAGAGAGGAGGGTCCCCACCAATCACAGCCAAACCAGAGAGCAGCCCTGGTCCAGTGGTTCTCATAGGAAACGGACACCAGCAATTAGAAAACTGGAGAACTCTAGCCAGTTCCGACGCTCACTGGTCATGACCTGGTTTCCGTTATCTCCAGATCTGCAGAGCTGGGAGAAATTTCATAGGCCACACAAGCAGAAGACATCTAACTGCTTATAAAAAGAAAATACCTAAAATTCTAATCTTTGCATTGCCATTGCAAACTACTATATGCATACACCTATTCTAAAGTGAACAAAACCCATTTTGAACAAAAAAGAAATATCAGCATATTTATCATTTTATACATCTGGTCACCAGGGTAGGCAAGATTTTATTGAACAATCAATCAATCTCTGAAAAACTCATTATCTGTCCAAAGTTTAGTTCTGTGCAAAGATTTGCAAGGGGTGTGGAAGTAAAGGTCAACGTCTTCAAATGTCTTATAGCCCAGTTTTGTTGTAACTTAAACCAGATATAACATCTGAGGAGTGAGGAGGCTCTCGGGAATTACTGGAACATGTTTCCACCCAGTGAAAAGGCTTCACTTTGGTGCTAGTAAAGGGGGTGAGGACAGAGGAGAAACTCACAGTGGGACGTGCTGGACCCCAGTCCCTCCCAGCGAGTCAGATGCCTCCACATTCACAGCAAGAACTAGGGAGGATCCTGGATCTACATTTTTGTCAGTCTCCATTAAAATCACCCCAAAGAATTTACTGAAGTTGTAAAAGAAAGAGTTGGTGTTAAATTTCCTAACAGGACAATCTAAGCACTCAAACTAGGTATTATAATTAATGTCATAGGATCATTAGGACTTAAAAGAAGATTCTGACGCACAATTTTTTCTAAGGAAATACTGATAAGGGCTCTTGGTAGCAAACCACAGGACTCACTGTAGCTAATTTAAGCAGAAAAGGAAATGGGCTAGAAAGTCAATTCCTGGCTTCTGCCTTGAAGAAGCAGGGCCCGGAAGAAGTGTGTTCAAATGGTGCTGGGTGGCAACGAAGTAGGATAAGTGTCCCATATACGTGTCAATATTGAAATCAGTTGAAAATACTCTCCAAAATATAAACATATGAATAATGAGCAAAAGTACCCTTTTTTATTACTTTGTTGGCATTTGAAAGAACCAATTTCCTCCCAGATCATGGTGTCTGAGACTGTTGAAAAAACAGATCTTGAATTTGAGGAAATAAGGCATACACACACACAGACACAGACTTACACACAGACACACAGTCAGACACACACAGACACACACAGAGACTTACACAGAGTTACACACAAACACACATAATGAAACTGGCCAATGTGAGAGTTAATCAAAATAAGTCAACAGTAGCCAGAGACCATAAGTGGATTCCATCAATTTACATAATTTGAATTGAGGCCAGGCTCTAGCAGGCCCAGGAATGTGGTCTCATCTATTTCACAGTTGAAAAATTCCCCAGAGAGGCCAAGCATCTTGGTCAAGGGCCCAGAGGAGTCAAGGGCATAAACCACTCCAAGTGTTTACCATTAGGAATGTTTGCCTTAAAAGACAACATTCTCCCTTCTCAGAAAATCTCCCTCCTGGAGCAGCTGTATGAGGCCTCATAGATTGGCTTGCCTGTCTGAACCTATCTCACGTGGTGCACAAAGTTGGTTGGGAAATGCAGTCATTATTGTATTTTTACCCGGTGACGTTCCTGGACAGACCCCATAGCAACTCCCCAATGCCAGGTGGCCATGTCCCAGAAAACAGATGTCAGGGCACTTCCCAGAGAAGCAGCATGTGTCAGCAGTTTGGGGCTTGGAGGCAGGCAGGCCCAAGCAGTAGACATGCAGGGGATCATCCGACAGAACAACACCCCAAGTGCAGGGCATGAGAGAAAAAGCATGCTGGCAGGAGTGGGGAATGAGTTCCACTCACACGCGGCTCTCCCACTCAAGGTCTCGAGTCCACAGCCACAGAAACCTTTTTCTGGGTCTGGTAGCAAAGTCTAGAGCCTCAGTTTCCATGAATATTTCATCACATGCAGAATAGCGCTAATTTGGATTCCCCCAGGAAGATTCTCCAAGAAATTCAGAATGCTTCATCTTATAACTCCACCCTGGGGTGGCCAGCTCTCAGTGCTTAGTGACAAGGACAGCAACAGGTGAGCATAGGCACCTCTGTGGAAGGCAGTCCCTCCAACCTCAGCACATGACAGCAAAGGCCAAGACTTCTGCTCTGAGCAACACACCACGGTCAGTTTATTTCCTTGTCAGCTGAGCCCCTAGGTCAGGGCTCAGCCCACCACTCGTTTGTGTAAATAAAGTTTTATTAGAACACAGGCATGCCCATCATCTATGTATGGTCTGTGGCTGCTTTCTTGCCACAGTGCCAGACACTGTGTGGACTTTAAGGCCAAAAATATTTACTATGCGACCCTTTATAAAAAAAGTTTGCTGACCTCAGTCTAGGTTATGGGAGCACCAAGACCCCTCACCAACTAAACAGTAAACTGCTTGAGAGGGTCCTTTTGGACTCTCTCGCGAGGCCTCCCGCAGCGCTCAGTACACAGTAGAATCCATCCAAGAATCAACTTGTGAGCTCAAAGGGACCTCAGATACCATTTCATCCAATCCTCTTCCTTTAGAGATGAAGACACCCAAATGACCAGTCCAAAATCCTAGCGTGGCAGGAAGCAGAAGCAAACAGCAACTTTCCTGAATTCCATTGTATTGCTTTGTTACTCAGTAAATATTCATTAAATTATGGAATAAACGCAAAGATACATATGGATCTACATAGCAAGATCATTAGTTGAGCGTCTGGTGAATGCCAAACACCATATGGATAAAGGCATTTCAGTCTTGGACCCCAAACCCTGGCAGAAGAGTGTATATATAAAAAATGTATACATATATTATGTATTATGTATAATATAAATATTATAATAATGTATGTATATATTATGCATGTATATGTGTGTGTGTGTATAAAGCAATAATAAAATGATGGTACACATGCTTCCTTGTAGGAAACAGCCAGCCATGGGGAAAGGCTCCATCTGATCTGTGACTTCAAGGTAACCATGCCAGTTGGACACTGTCCTCCTTGCTTGAACCCGACAGAAGGAAATCACCAGCCCAGGGGGGAAGAACCATGGCATGGGTGATAGCTGTCTTCCATCCCTGGCCTCTTTTCCCACCTCCTTGTAGACCAACCTCCCCCCACGTCACAAGTCCTTTGTTGATGAGGTGCATCTGATAACCACTCCTTTGCCCTCCTTGACTGATGTCTGATCACACATTAGGAGGTACTCCTTTACCCCAAAGTGTTAACCAGCCAGGCGTTCCCTCCAAGGACCCTTTATCTCCCACTCTGGAATGAAAGGTGCCTCACCCTTGATAATGTAGTTCTTGGCTCATGAGTCGAAAAATGTTTTCTGAAGAGCATCTGGCCTAGATAAGCTCCAATTGCCCTTTATGGTGACCTCATGGTGGGAGCAGGGCCAGAGGGATAGGCCTTGGGCTTTCTCCAGTGGTGCCCTTGCTCTCCTGGTCAAGAGAAGCTCCTGACAGGGTGAAGAACAGGGGGCCCTTTACCCCCAGCTCTTCCAGAACCTGCCCTGGCAACAGGTCTGTTGTAGGGAGAGGAGGATGTCTTCATCCCTCTTCTCCACCTCAGCTTCCCTGGGACTCTCCCCTCAAGCACGGCCCCTGGACTGAACCCCAAGTCTCTACCTGCTGTGCCACAAAGCTCAGCTCAGTGCCTTCCGAATACCAGGTCCCCTTGCTTCCAGCTCCCATAGCCTTGTACTTGCCCTTGGGTCCCAGTCCTCCTGCATGTCCAGTGGCTGCCCTGCCCACTCCTCCACCCCAGACTGCAAGTTCTGCCTGGGCCCAACTGTGTCTGCCTTGTGCACCTTATTCCCTTCCAGACCCGGGGCCGGGCACCTGGTCGACTTCACTCAACTGCTGCCACATGGAAAAGTGCATCACAAGCGCGTTTGACTTTAATTTTGTTACTTTTCATTACTTACGTACATCACAAGATGTGGTTTTGTAGCCAGTCAGACCTGGGTTTGAATCCCAACTCTATCACTTTCCATGGGACCCTGAGTTTAACTTTTCCGAGCCCCAGATTTCCCATCTGTAAATCAGTCACAATGTACCCACCCCGTGGCATGGCTGCCTTAGCAATACTCAATTAAATGGAGTGGCGAGCACAATGTCTAGTGCATAGAAGATGCTCAAAAAACTGGATTTATTATAAAAGCCTCCCTCTGTCTTGCTACCTTTGAGTATGTCACGTGTCTCAGAACGATTCAGAAAGAGCCTAGCAGCAGTGAGGCTGGCCCCCACGGAGTGAACCACAGCCAACAGCTCTGTTTTCCCTGCTGACTTCAGTCGGCTGTGTGACAATATAATAGCCTATGCCCTCTGGGCCTCAGCGTCCTCTTAGCAAAAGCACCATCAGCCTCCTCAGAAGCTGCTGGGATCCCATGAGGACTCCATGGAATCCACTGAATTCCAGGAGCAACACTGTTAAATTTCTTTTGACGTATTATTTTTCATCTTTAGAGGGTCCTGGCAAATTGTCTGAATTTTTTTATTGTAGAACTCTATGACACCTCTATAAATGGGTCTCGTTCTTAGTAACAGAATAAGGGCAGAGTAACTGCAATAAACACATGTTTCCTTCAAGCCAAGGGCTCCATCCTTGAAAAGATGAGTTTCAAAGCTTACCCTAGATCCTGAGGCACTTTGCCCAATGGCCAGCTCTTGGCAAGGGCACAGAGTATGCCTTGGGTAGCCACCCCCATATCACACAGCAAACATGACCTCTACTCCCAGACGGACAGATAGCAAGCTCGGTACACATGCTGTTCTCTTCGTTTCTCTCTGCCCCTCCTTCTGATCCTCTTCTTCCTGCCTCCTGACCTGATAAAGCAATCCCAGCCAACGTGGCAGCGGGGGCTACACTGTCCAGCTATAGCCCATCCAGGGTTAACACTCACATTTTGAAAAGGACCTCTGGGGGACAGGCCTCAAAGCAAACAGGGCAGTCAAAGGGTGGGAACTGATTGGCATCCAAGGGTGGGAAATGATTGACAGCAGTAGAGAAATAGGAAGAAGACTTGAGGACAGATGGGTCTCTAGGCGGCTCCAACATCCCTATCTGGTCATCACCTGGTTTGCCTAAGTGTAGAAATCTGACTTGACCTTGGACTATTCGTTGTGACCTATGGAGAGTTAAGGAAAGGCAAAGCCATGTGCATCCTACTCTATCTGCCATTAAAAAAACTTCTCTTAAAAACAGAGCTACCATATGATCCCAGTAATCCCACTACTGGGCATATACCCAGAGAAAACCATAATCCAAAAAGAAACATGTACCGTAATGTTTATTGCAGCACTATTTACAATAGCCAGGACATGGAAGCAACCTAAATGCCCATCAACAGATGAATGGATGAAGAAGATGTGGCATATATATACAATGGAATATTACTCAGCCATAAAAAGGAATGAAATGGAGCTATATGTAATGAGGTGGATAGACCTAGAGTCTGTCATACAGAGTGAAGTAAGCCAGAAAGAGAAAAACAAATATTGTATGCTAACTCATATATACAGAATCTTAAAAAAATGGTACTGATGAACCCAGTGACAAGACAAGAATAAGGATGCAGATGCAGAGAATGGACTGGAGGACACGGGGTTGGGGGGGCAGGGTGTGAAGGGGAAGCTAGGATGAAGTGAGAGAGTAGCATAGACATATATACACTACCAACTGTAAAACAGACAGCGAGTGGGAAGTTGCTGTAGAGCAAAGGGAGATCAACTCGATGATGGATGATGCCTTAGAGGGCCAGGACGAGGAGGGTGGGGGTGAGTCGCGGGAGGGAGGGGATATGGGGATATGTGTATAAATACAGCTGATTGACTTTGGTGTACCTCATAAGCTGGTACAAGAGCGTAAAGCAATTATATTCCAATAAAGAGCTTAAAAAATAAAATAAATAAATATAAAAAAAAAACTTCTCTTGACGCAGCACAAGCACTTTCTCTTCACATAGCTGGGAGGGTCTGGGTATAATTGAGGCAGCAGGGAGCACAGATCCCACTGCCCAGGGATGGGGTCCAAAGCCTAGTTCTACCATGTCCTAGCTCTGTGGCCTTAGACAGGAGACAATCTCTCTGAGCTTCACTTTCTTCCTCTGTAACTTGGGAGTAATAATAGGACCTGCCCATAGAATTCAAGGAGCTAAATAAGCAAGACGTTCAGAAGAGCACACAGCCATGGCTATTGTTATTCAGCGTCCAAAGGTATGCTCTGACTTCTGAAAATGCAGGGACACCCATGGGACCAAAGAGGACTGTGGAATGAGGACTGATTTTTCTACTTCATAAGTCAAGTCAGCTCCCCTCTCTTTCTCCCACCCTTTTTACCCCTGACATCCCCTCTCATCAATTCCCAACATTTTCTACTTCAAGTGCATTGTGTCCCGGGGATGGGGTTGAAGAGCTATGCAAAAAACACAAGCCCATGACTGTTTTTACAACTCCTTAGGCCACAGAGCAGGTTCTAAAGTCAAGGGTCAATATTTAGGATGAATGGAATACTATGTACACTGGGGTGAGCAGCCAGAAGACCCGCTGCCCCTCAGATTTCTCTCCAGGGCATGTCACAGTCCTTCACATTCCCACCGTTAGACTCTGGGTTCAGGGTATCCACACGGGCCCTTGTTAGGTCATGGGCAGTGTTTCCACAATGGACTCTGCAGCGGAATCCCTGGGGCATTAGTTAGTTACAGGTACCCGGGATCTCCTCCCCTCAAAGACTCTGATTCATAAGTGTGTGCTGGAATCTGTAAAGTGTTCCAGGTGGATTGTGCGATCTGGTAGAGATTGCTTAGGTCTGGGGTCAGGACCTCCAGGTTTCTCCCTCAGCTTGTGCAGAAAAACACAGAGTACAGGCCCCCGAAAGTCACCTTGCCTGCCATGGGGATTAAATCTCTTCCTTCCTCCAAGGGACTGGGTGAGGATATCATCAGATAAGAGACTGGAAAATGCTTCCGAATCTGTCCCGACACATAAGGAACCATTTTAAGGGAAGAAATCAGCAAATCAGGCTGGGAAAGGGAATGCAGGCTTGGCTAGCATGTTTTCAACGTCAGCGGAAGCAGGGGAACTTGATCTAGCAGGTAGATGAGTGGGTATGACAAAGAGAGTATTGCAGGAAGATTAAGGTCATGGTATCAAGCATGGTGGACGGGAGAAGAGAGAGGCTGTAGGAGGATGCCATCACCGCGGGTGATGAGACAACACAGTAGCAGGACACAAGGAAATAAATCATTTCTTCAGCAGAGGCGGGTTTGCCGTCTGTCAAACCTGCTTCCCCTTTTCCTGAAAACACGGTTCAATGACTCTTGAGTTCTGGACTATGGAAAGTGGCTGGAAGTGTTTGGCCACTTCCAGGCAGGGACGATGCACTCTCTCCACGTGGTCCTCCACCTCTTCCCCGTGCTGCTCCATCCTTCCCCCTGTGCCAGAGGAATGGGGAGTCCAGCAGAGGAGCTGGCAGCCTTAAGGAGTGGCAGGACCACAGAGCAGAAGGAGCCAGAGGAAGGGAGATCGTTCACCAAACCCTGCACTGAGCTATTGTGTGAACAGGGTGATGGGTGTATACTGACCAATACAATGCCTTACACTTAAACAATGAAAGCTCTAGTTTACGGAAGGAATTCATGTTTCTGATTTTATTTGACCCTTATGATAATCCTTCCAGACAGATCATATCTCTGTTGTACTCCTAAAGTACTCCAAGGAGGAGAGGTCACGTAACCTTCCCCACGTGGCATCCCTCTCTCCCAAGAGTCCTGTGGTCCAGCCCTGCCCAGAACCCTTTATCTCCACAGGAAAAATCTGAGGCATTTGTGATAAAGGACCACAGACACATGGCTCCTTTGGTTTCCAAGGCAAAACAACAAAGACATGGAGAATGATAGATTTTATGATATGACTCTAAAATGCCAGAGAATTCAAATGTGAAAATGACTAAAAGGCAGGTGAGGCTGCCCCTCCCCCCAATCACCCACCTGCTGTGTTTCCTGGGCCTCTGCTCCCTGTCAGCTTTGGGAAGCAGAGGTGGGCAGTGAGGGGAGAGGAGCCTTGGGCTGAGTCAAGAAGTCTTTATCTGTTGCCATGCCAGCCTCCCAAACTGAGTTTTTAAGCTATAGTAACTGGGACATGGTTTTCACTTCCTCTGTGTTCTAGGTAATGGGTTCCCAGTTGGAGTCCATTCACGACACACCCTCCCCTCCGTCACCTTTTGTGTTATCTCCAGTCTATACTAGACTCTTCCCCCCATTTACCATAGAATAATGATAAACAGAAGTGGAAAACATCACCTTGAGCTCCATAGAGGTTGGTCTAGGGTGTAGGGTAACCAGCACCAAACGTCCACACACGACAGCCTGGGAGTGACCCAAGACACAGTGTGATGAACTCCCACTTCAGAATACCGCTCCTTAGATACAACAGGGGCAGACATGCCATCTTCAGATAATTAAGTGCTTCCCTCTCTTTTAAAATATAATTGCCCCCAAAGCAGGAGGTAACACATGCAATCGTCTGCATTTTAAAATAAAATCTGACCCAATCTTATATATCTGTCTGCCTTCCCCAGATCATGTCACAGGCTTTACCACAGCCCAGCAGAATGCTTAGTTCTTCGAGACACTTCTGACACTGCTTGCCTCCATGTGAGCCACTGCTCACGCGGTTTCCTCTGTCTGGGACGTCGTGTTTATCTCCTACCTCTCTGCTTCTTCATCGCCTTTGCTAAATCCTCCTGTGCCTCATTCCTCCCTCTCCAATGGGCATTTCCCGAAGCACAGTCCTTATCACTTCACCCCTTCGCCAAGCTCCCTCCACCAGGGAACCCATTCCTTCAATGGTAGGAAGGAAGCACATGTTCAAATCCACACCCCTAGGCTGACCTTTATCTCATTGTTTGCTCGGGTTTTCCAGCACTCCAGTGGCCATCTGCCCTCGGATGCCCTGCCATCACCGCAGACAGAACAGTTCTAAAGCCAGAAGATTATTCTCATTAACAACAGCTCCCTTCCTCACGGCTCTATTTCTATCCTAGGTCCGTAGGGTTTCCGGGTTAAAAGGAACCCTAAAGCTGAAGCTTAATGTGTTCCTCTGCACTCAATCCATTTACAGCAGCTTGGGCAATAGGGGTCAAGCCCATCAATAGCACCACCGTTGCAGACCTGGAAACTGGTCTCTCTAGAGGTGAGCGGACCATGATTCTAAGCTTGGGCCTCCCTCCTGGGTTTGCACGTGCTTCTTCCAAGGCCTGTGCTCTTCCTGGACCCACATTCCCTCTTTCCCAGCACGCTCCTCCTTTCAGCCCCAGCTTGGGCTCATCATGTCCTCCCCGTGAGGAACTCCGGAGAAACCTCTGCCCAGCCTCTGCCTTCAGGCTCTCCTTCTTCATAATCACCGTGAACACAGTCATAAGAGCAAAGGCAAAAGCAGCAGCAGCTCACGTGTCATCTCACTTCTCTCCCTGGAAGCCATGCAGCAGGTAACCCAAAATGTTAGACTGTGAATTTATCTAAGAGGGGATCAGACCAGATGACTTCCAGGAGGTTTTTTTCCCAATCAGAGATTCTATGTTTTTATGATTATCGAGCCCATCTTATGGAAGAGGAAGCTTGGTCTTAAAGAAATTCACACAACCAATATGTACAAGGGTGAGTCAAAAATTATCCACGCTCTGGCTGTAGAATTTCTTTTAATTAACTTTTAGAAAAGACAAATACACCATTTTTCGACATAATCTCCTTGCTTTTCAATACACTTTGTCCATCTGTCAACAAGCTTTCGTATTCCCTCATTAAAAAATGTTTTAAGCTGAGCTGCAAGTCACAAATGCACTGCTGTCTTCACTTCTTCATCAGAAGTGAATCTTCTTCCTCGTAGGGCTGCTTTCAGGGGACCAAACAGGTGAAAGTCCAATGGACCAAGATCAGGACTATAGGGAGGATGCTTTAACACCTCAAATCGAAGTTTTTGCAGAGTATCGACAGTGTGGGCAGAAGTGTGGGGACGTGCACTGTCATGCAAGATCACAATGCTCTTGACTAGCAGTCCTTTGTGTTTAATCCAAAGTTTAGGCCTCAGCTCTTTAATAAGCATCTCACTGTAATGAGCACTGTTGATTGTTGAACTTTCTCCTGATAATGTTTCAATACTGGCCCTTGAGAATCCCTGAAAACTGTCACTCATCTGTCCAACAGAATCATTTCACTTGTACGCTCAGTGCTGTCATCAGCCATGGACATGGACAGGCATCCGGCTCCCTCTTGATGGCTAACACTTGTGCGAGCTTCCTTGAACGTCTCTATCCACTCATACACACTTCTTCACAACAAAACACTTTCTCCATACTGCGCACAAAGTCTTCAATAAATAACAGCACCAGGTACACCCTCAGACCACAAAAAAAGAATCACTGCACGCTGCTCTTCTTTCATGCAAATCACAAGTGGGGCATCCATTGTTGCTCATACCACAGTTCCAAATGAACTGATGTAACACATTCACACCTGCACAGCAGTGACTGGGGAGACAGTAGCCTTGAACGGAAAGTGCTGATAAGACAGTGCAGCCAACAGAAGTTTTAATATAACCGGAGTGCACATAATTTTTGACTCACCCTTGTAGCAGAGCCAGACCTGGAATCCAGATTTTCTTACTTTTAATTCATTAACATTCCCACCACATCATGCAAAACAGCAAGAGAACCATGCTAACGAAGCAGGGACCAAATCAAGCTCCGATTCTGGGTAGAACCCTCTGGTTACTTTCCATTACTTACAAGGGGGCAAAAATCTGCCATTCAAAACCCCGTCCCACTGTTGTGTTTCTATCTCATTTCCAACTGTGCCCTCCACATACCACTGTCATCAGCCAACCTTGTATACCCACTGGGCCCTGCACATCCTCACCTCCATACTGTTTCTGGACCTGACATGTTTGCCCACCCTCTAGCTGCTCAGTGACTCCTCATCACTCTTCAAAGCACAACTCAGGTCCCACCTCATAGACTAGACCTAGAGACCTCATTTGAGCCACATGGGTCCCTTTATCGACACCCCTCATGTCATTTCCCTCCACTCACATGGCGTGATGTTGGCATTTTTTACTGCTCAGCTGCACATTCACGGGCTTCTGAGACCCCATCTTCTTTGATCTCCCCTCCCTGCTTCCGGTTCTCAAGGAGCCTGGCACAGAGTACGTGGCTTCATAAACACGTGTGTTAATTGGTTAGTCGACTGATGGATAGTTTTTAATCACTTAACTCCCTATGTTTTTTATCTGACTAATACTGCCTTCATGCCCAAATTACTTGTCACTCCTATATCATAAAAAAATTACAAAGGAAGAAATGCAAGTTTAAAAGAAAGGTCAACAGCATTCCTTTCCTCCCTTTTCTGGTTTATTTAGGGTCAATCTGGGATGAATCATGCTAATAAGCATATTCGCCTCAGCCTCCTCCATCCCAAGAAATGCACGCTTCCGGTGGGGAGTTGACTCTCTCTTGCCCTCTGGATCCTCCACCAGGTAGGTTCAACCCTATTTACCCATGATCTGGGCCAGTGGTTCTCTGTCTTTGATGAATCCCGCGATCACCCAGATGATAGATGCCTGGGACGCACCCTCACCTCCTGAATCTGAATCTCTGGGGACAGGGCTGGGCAAGTCCATATGAAGAAGCTTTGCAGTGACTTTTTCATGCCCCAAAGGCAGAGCACCGGTGGCCTGGCCATTGTTCACCATGAGTGCTGCGATAATTACAACTCAAAGAACCTTCCCGTGCTAACAGAGCTAGAGGGAACTTCTTTCTAAAGGTTAATAACTCCATTGCTTTTTACCGGAAAGAATTCATTTTAGTTCTGACAGCAGATGATCTATGTTACTTACCCTTAAAGTATCTCACATCTCGGAACTAAAATACTCCTTGAATAAATGTATGAGTGTCCAAAGTAGATTCTCAATCAGGGAGCTGGCAGAGACACTTCTCCAGCAGTTGGAGTTGACTCCTCAGAATGCAAGCAGGGTCAGATCTAAGATGCCCCAGGTGGAGACTCACATCTTCAGGAAACCCATGCTTATCCACTTCGCATCTTCACTATTTCTGGTCTTCCAACGTCAGTGAAAAAGACAGCTGAGGATGTCTTGTCAATGATGCTTTTTAAAGCTACCAGATATCATCTATTACATTTCTCCAATAGGCTAGACAGATAATACATGTAAACGTGTGTGTGTGTTTTCTAGGAAAGTAACTATTGCTAGGCAGAGCTTGAAGGTTGAAAGCAAATGGGAAAATCTGCATAGAGATCCCAGGGGTCCTCTTGGAGCTAAAGGACCTGAACTCCAGAGCCTTCTTTCTTATCGAAGGGTCAAAGTTGTGACAAGAAGGGGATGAATCCCCAGAAGTAACATCCCCATGGAGCCGAAAGGGGAGGGGCCCATGCAGCACCCCAAGTGGCTGATGTATCCTGGTCCAGTCCCTCGAGCTATGTGGGAGCAACTGCAGGAGGAATCAACATCCCCTGAGCTGGGAGAAGCCAACCATTGGTCAGAGATCTACATGCTCCCCGTGGTTACACTACTTCAGACAGCGGCCTCTGGGGGCCTCCAGCTCCTGAAGCCATGAGATCCAGAGATGGCTACCCTGTGCTCTGGCTCCTAGTGGTCTGTGTCCTGGCTCCAGCGACGAGTAAGGAGCACACAGGACTGAGTCTCTGACTTCTGGGACACGTCGAGAGAGGAACGTGCAAGGGCTTAGCGTCTCACTTTTAGGGCTATACGGGGCCCGCAGAGGAGGCTTTACTTAGACCCCACATTCGTACACAGCTTGTTCAATGCTCACACCCACCCTAGGAAATAGCTATTGCCATTATTAGTACTGCACAGGCAAGAAAACTGTGGCCCAGAGAGGTCAAGCAGCCTGTCCTAGCTCACACAGTAGGTGACCCTCCGTCTGACACCGAAAACTGCCCTCTTCTACTGCACCTCCCATCACCACTCACATGGACCCAGCATCTGGAATCTCAAAAGGAATCAAGAATGGAAAACTCTTGACCTAACCATCTAAATTGGTGGGCTTGGGACTTCCCTGGCGGTGCAGTCATTAAGAATCCACCTGCCAATGCAGGGGACATGGGTTCAAGCCCTGGTCTGGAAAGATCCCACCTGCTGCGGAGCAACTAAGCCTGTACACCACAACTACGGGAGCCTGCGTGCCTAGAGCCCATGCCTCACAACAAGAGAAGCCACAGCAATGAGAAGCCCACACACCGCAACAAAGAGTAGTCCCTGCTCTCCACAACTAGAGAGCCCATGCGCAGCAACGAAGACCCAATGCAGCCAAAAATAAATAAAATAAATAAATTTAAAAATTAAAAAAAATTGATGGGCTCTTTTCCCTGGGTGGAGAGAGCCACCAAACACCCTGAGAGACAGCACAAGTTGGCAGGGAGGCAGGACCTGACACCACGGGCTGTGGGCTTTAGCATCCTCAGACCCCCAGTCCTCACTCCCATCGCCTGCCAGGAAACCTGGGGCATGTATGAGTCGACCTTTGACATTAGCACTCCCATGGATGTGTTACCAGGTAAGGATGCACTCGCTGACACAGCAGGGCAGATGAACTGGTGTATCAGCTTATTGACCGAAGATCAAAACCAGGAGGTCATGGGAAAGAAAAACAGTGGCATAATGTGATAAAAGGAACTTCAAAACCTGATCAACCCATGCTTGGGCAGGTGACCAGGCAGCCAGCAGGCAGCAGGGGTCTGAGAGGCAGCACAACAAGATTGGATCCTCTCTGTTCTAGAAGTCAGATGACCACAGCGCAGGTCACCATGACTTGACCTGCACTCTGTATCACTGTCAGAGCCTCTTGAATCACTCAGTATATGAAATGACTAGTCATTTCCATCAGACAATCAGCAGAACTCCGTTCTTTTTCCCCCGGGGCTGAATTGATGATTATTTACTAGACCGACCCCATGCACGGATTGTTCTGGAGTCCTGCAGATAGGGCTTTCTAGTTCGTCAGCATCTGTTCACGGAGCACCAGTTGACTGCAGGCGCTCTATCAACAACGCTCCTAACAGGGATGATGGCGATGCCCTCAGGCTGTTCGGAGTTCTAGACACTCATCTGCACTAGCAAGGCTGCCTAGTTCAGCCGTGGCAAAGCTGCCTGCTGCAGGACCCGCCTCTGATGAGGACTGAGTGGCTCTCCATCAGAGCCGCACTCCGGAATCACCTGGAGGTGGGGGTAAAAATACCACTTCTGGGTCCCACCCACAAAACTCTGATGTAATTGATCTGGGGAGCAGCCTGGCATCAAGAGTTTTAAAATTTCCCCCAAATGATTTGAATATGCAGCCAAAGTTGAGAACCACTGGTTTCTGTTGAAACCCACACCCTTGGCCCCAAGAGACATTTGTTGCAAACTGGTCCACCATTATCACTTCACTGGTGGCTTTCTACCTCTGTGGTCTAGGGGTGGGACTGAGGCTGAGGCAGTTGATACAGATGGAGGAATGCCTTGATCTAACTATGCAGCACATCCTGTGTTTATCTTCCCAAATCACTTTCTGTTTTGCTTTTATTTCCTTGCTCTTTTTTCTTTCAATAAACCACGCTCACTGCCACTATCAACTCTAACCTGTTGTCCTCCCTTTGTGATCAAAGTCCCAGCTGCGTATGATCTCATTTATTCTCAAAATAGTCCTGCGAGTGAGGAAGTAGCCAGGCCATTGTTCCCTAAGGCAAGTCAGGGACCTGCAGATCAAGAAAGGTTCTATCTGCCATGGGACTCGTATCATTATCAAAGTCAATGTGTTCACAGCAATTTCCGATTTACAAAATGCTTTCCTCTATTTGTACCTGTGGCATCCTCACAGCCAGTCTCTGGTGACAGCATTTTCATAACCAGGGTGGCCACACATCCTGGACAACCCTGGGTGTCACCTGTTGTCCCAGCCTAATTATTGGAAGCACCTCCTTTCTCTCTCAGAACTGTCTTGGTTTGGACAATAAAAGACAGGAGCACCTTATTTTATAACCACCCTCTTGTTTTAAGAGGAGGGTATTGAGACTCATAGAAGTTAAGGAACTTGTTCAGAGTCACTCGGCTAACAAGAGGCAGAGACACAATCTGAACCCAGGGTCTCTGTCTCCTTTGCCCCATCCACATTTGTTGAGAAATTACAATCAGAGCTGACCTCCTCAAACTTTTCATATTATAGATGAAGAAACTAAAAACATTGGGGAAATGATCTCTTAAACATCCCCATTAGAATGTTCCCTGCACAAGACAGACTTGGAGTACACAGCAAGGATGGGCAGGAGCCTTGACAGTGTCACATGACCACATTAGAATGGATGAGTAAGTTGCCAGTAAGTGTCATCTTGGAAACACTTGAAAGCCTGACTTAGCAAAAGAAGGTCAAGGACTGACATATGGGTGTTTGGGAAAGACTAAGAAATTTAGAGTCTAAACTGCTAGTTGAGGACTGGATCTGAATGTTATTTACTGCTATCTACTTCTGGCATTTCATGTCCGCTCTCTGAGCACCTGAGTTATTCAACCATAAAATGGGATGAATCATCATCCTTAGTCCCCGAGGTTGCTACAGGGAGAGCAAAAGGCAGCTGGCCAGATGCTCTGACAGCATCACGTCTTAAGAGGTCCCTGGGAGCCACATCTATTTGCTTTCATCACTCTTCGTGAGTGAATCAAGGCTCCTGAACAAGGATGCTGAGGCTCCAATGAGATGCGGTATTTGAATGTGCTCCCTAAGTCCTAAAATATTGCCATTTAGTAGTAGTATTAGCAGCAGCAATAGTAACAGATAACGATTATCAATTGATGTGGCACAGAATCACACGTCCTTGAAACTCTCTGGATGATGGAGGTTTTGAATGACACACCTAGAGGACAGGCCAGGTTGGGGGTCCCTTCATGGGAGTGTTGAAGATGACCACATCACAACGCTTACTGGGTGAGGCCAGCCTGCCTGGGAGGCTCCCCAGAAAACAACCTGCTGGGCCTGCAGAAATTACCTCGGATACCTGACACCTTCAACGAGAAGGCCTTTCTTCTGATGGGAATTGTACAGCTGAGGGAAACGGCAAACCATGGGAATGCCTGACTCTATAAATCAGGATATTGCTTCTCTAACACGAAACCATTCAACGCCTGGGTGGTGTCTTTATTTCACAATTATTTTCAGCCTTTACTTGTCCCTGTAAATGATAACTATTAACCAGAAGCTCAAAAGGGGGGGAAGAATCAAAAGAGCTTTCCTATCTGATTTTTTTGTTCCCCCATCAATCTGGTTTCTGTGCTGACCAAGAAGGCCTGTCTGGCTCTCACAGATTGCATTCCTTAAGGGGAAAAAAAAAAAAAAAAAATGACAGCACAGGTACTTTAGAATTCTTGCAGGCACTGGGGGCTGCGAAGTGAGCTTTCTATACAAATGGAGAAAACCTCCAAGCTGCCAACATGAAATTCAGAAGGTGCAGGTAGAATGGTCTTCTCACCTATGAGTGGGGCAAAGGGCTCCTTTGGCTTTAAAAGAGTCAATTTGTGTTTCAAATATCTTTCAGGAACTTGACACCATGAAACTACCTGCTCCAGGGAATCTGAGAAAGTCCTAGAATAGCTTTCTTCAAGAAGAACAGCAAGACTCCTTGCTCTGTAAAAGCTCTCTGTATTCACTCCCTAGACCGCAGGCCTCAACTCTGGGGTCAGGGCAGCCCTGCTCCGGCCCTGGGTCCAACACTGCCCAGCCTCTGGGAGGACATGACCTCTTTTATTACCTGGTCTGCCAGAGAGCCTGGAAATCCTTCCCAGAGGGGTCCCAGAAACCAAATGAGGGTGACAAAAGCCACATTTGTGGGGAGGGAAACAGATCGAGGAAAGTAAGTCCCACTAAAATACAAATGTAATATCTATGGATTCTTTTGAAAAAAATAAACCCCAAAAATGTAAAACCCCACTGAAAAAATTTAACAAACCTTTGTGGTAGGCTGGGCCAACTGAGACAGAGCACTTTCCAAGTGTAAGATAAGTCACAACTGGTTTATTATTTTTTAGGTGTCAAAAGGTACCAAAGACCAAAAGGTTGTTCTTACTGAGGTCATATAGATCTTATACTTTCTGTGAAAATCTGTTTCTTTCATTCGTTTGTAGATAAGGATCCTTTGGTCAAAACAAAATTAAAAGACGTGTATATCCTCACCCCTGGGGAATACATATGCCTTTTAAATTCAGCCAGGAGGCCCCTGACAGGCACCAAGTTCTCGTCCCTTCTCAGTTACCTGTATATTTCCAGGGAAACTGCATTCTAAGGTTTTTTTCCCTTTTGTGAAAGGTCTCCTCGCTCAGGCGGCCTGCTGACTCCCCCTCCCCCAAGTCCTGGCGACTCTGCACCGCCCCAGAGGCAACTCGCCTGCGCCTCAGGTTTCCCTGCTTCTGTGGTGTCGGCACCCGCACCGAGGACCTATCAAATGTTTCTTTCTCATTACACTCGCGGACCGGGGGAAGGCCGCCTCGGCCTCCATCCTTCCTCCTCCAGGTTGCAAAGGAAGTGTAGCAGCTTTCGACGTTAGACTGTTTCTGCCCAGGGAGCAAGGCAACTTACTTTAATTTTTCCCTCTGTGCCCCTTCCTCCCAGTCTGGCCCAGGTTACCCTTCGCAGTTCCTGACACAAGCCCTCAGCAGCATGGGTTTGACAGTCATAATAATGTGGGCGAAGGGAGTGTTTGTTCTCTGCTTTGCAGGTCACGGAGTAAGAAAACATGTTTGTTTCCTTTTGCTTTTCTTTTAATAGCTCTGAGTAAAAGAGAAAAGGGGGATTTTAAGAGATGCTATTTTTACTTCGCTAAAGAGCATATTAATAATGCTTTCGTTGCTCCCTCTTCCTTCCCCTCACCCCCCAGTTTTAGAAGAAAGCTTCAGGGGGTCCAGCCAGATTCCTGCCATCTCGCCGCATCTGGAGATGCCCTTCAGGACAGGCCAAAATCGCGCCTGGGCAGGGTGACCGCCGGTCCTGCAGCGGGTCTGACAAACTCCCGGGCCAGCTCTCCAAGAAGACAGCCACCTGCCAGACGGCACCTGACTCCATCCCGCCCGGGAGCCCTGACGCCAGGCTCCGGTGTGCAGAAAGGCCACCCAGAGGGCCGCCGGGGCCGGGCTGCTCTCCCCGGGGACGGTCCCGCGTGCCAGAGCGCTGGGTGCCCGAGCACGTGAGCCGCCAGCCCGGCTGCAGGCGCTGCCGGTGCGGCGGCGCCGGGACGCCGACCTACCTTCACGAAGAGTTCGATCTCGGGGTCCCTGTCGTCGCCGTTAGCCGTCGCCGCGTCCGTCATGCCGTCGGTGCCCGGGGCCAGCGTCCCGGGCCGGGGAGGCGCCCCCTCTGCGGCGCCCGGGCCAGCGCTGCTGCTGCCGCCGCCGCCGCTGCCGCCCGGCTGGGCCCCCTGCGGAAAGCGTTTATTTATCTATTTTCTTTCATCTAATTCTCCGGCCGGTGACAGCGGTGCCCGAGAGATCGGTGTCCCGGGCGATCGCACGGAAAGGAGAGAAGCGAGGAGCGGACGCGGGCGGCTAGGGGGAAAGGTGGGCTCGGGGATGGGTGGCAGGTCCTGAGAGCAACAAGTGCCGCGCGCTAGGAGGTGTTACAGGATCCACGCCCGGCAGCGATCCCGCGGTCCCCGCCCGCGCCCAAAATAGCCGGCGCCGCGGGGCGGGGTCAGCCGGGGCGGGCGGGAGGGGCGCCCCGAGAGCACGGCCCCCGCCCCGCACCCCAGGCCCCGCGGGGCGCGCGCAGACCGGCCGCGCTGCAGCGCCACTGGGGTAGGAGGATGTCCTGGGAAAGGTCAAGGGGGATGGGAGTTGGGCGGGGTGGGGAGAGGATGAGAGAGAAGAGGAGAAGAGAAGAGAAGAGAAGAAGAGAAGAGAAGAGAGAAGAGAAGCGAGGCTTTAAGCCTTACGTTACGAAGCATCAGCTCCTCCAAGTTACTCTCCTACCACCGTTACCCACTAGGAAAGCCCCTCCTGCCTTAGGGATGCTCAGAGTGGGGAGGAGATGTGGGGCGTGGGGAAGAGAACTGAAGGATCCTGAAAAACGTGCATTTGCCATCCTCATAGAGTAGGGCTGGGAGAAGGGGGAGGCAGGGACGGACGGGGGTGGGGGTGTAAGGTAGAGAGGTGAGCAGCCAGGTCAGGTGCAGCCAGAGCCAGCATCCATATCCTTTAACCTTCTGGGCTGGTTTTCTTCCCCCTTTCTTTCATTTTGTCTTTTCTTTTTCTTTCTCTTCTTTTATTTTTTCTGTTCTTTTATTTCTGCTCTCTTTTTGTTTTTTAGTGAAGTATAATACACATATGAAAAAATGCACATATTGTAAGTGTTCAGCTCAATAAGTTTTCACAATCCGAACCCATCCATGAAACCAGCAGCAGATGAAGAGGTAAAATGTTAGCCACCCGCCCAGAATTTCATCCTGGTCTCCTCTCTCCAGCTCTCCTCCCTCCAGCTCGCCTCCCTCTCCACAGCTCTCACCCACCTGGGGTAACTATTATCCCGACTTGTAACAGCACAGGGATTTTTCTGCCTGGAATCTTACAATAAACGCAGTATATACTCCTCACTGTCTGGCTTCCTTTGCTCACCACTACATCGGTGAGATTCACCCATTCTGCTGTGTGTAGTTGGAAACCACCCAGTTTTATTGCCACAATTTATTTATCCATTCTTCTGTTGATGGACATTTGCATAGTTTCCAGTTAATGACTACACGGGGCTGCTATGAACATTCTGTCAAACATCCTTTCACGATACATGGACACTTCTCTGTTGGCTATATACTCAGCAATGAAATTGCTTCATTCTAGAGTATTAGAATGTTCTTCTTGCGCAAACACTGCCAGACAGTTTTCCAAAGTGGCTGTACCAATTTATATTCCCACCTTCCATGTCTTTTAAAAACAGGTGCTAAGTGTTTTGCACCTGGAATCCAGTCAACTTCTGTTTATGTTCTCTGCCTTCTCTTAGGCTGATCCTGTCTGTGCTCTGTCTTGCCTTACTTACAAATATATATTTGTTCCACAGCTTTCTAAGAAAAAAATTAATCACTTATTTATAAAAATAAGTAACGGTACTTATTATGTACCAGGTAAAAAATGGTAAACACTCTACATGTCTTAACTTACTTAGTCTTTACAAATAGTGTTATTATCCCAATTTTATAAGTGGGGAAACTGAGGCATAGTTATTTAAGTATGCCCCTAGTCATTCAGCTAGGAAATGATGTAATCAGGATTCGAACCCAGACAGACTAAGCCTATGCTCTCAACTACTCTACTGCCTCTTTCAAACTTCACATACACTGGGTAAGGCACTTTGGGAAACAAAGACACTGCCCTGGTCTTAATGGAGATTAAAATCTATTTCAGGAGAATAGTCCCACAAAAGGAAAACTAAGGCTGCCACATGAATTGGGCAGACGAAGGGGCTGTGTAAGTCAGCTTGTAGAGAGAATATTCATCACAGTTGGAGTGGCCAGAGATAAAGGTCTCAAAGAGCAGAAGGCACTACAGCTGAACCTTCCTGAATGGTCAGTCATCTGATAGGCAGAGAAGGTGGCAAGGTATCCTGACCACCCTTTATGGCAGGCTGTTTCCCCATAAATTCCAAGTGCAGATGTCTCCTACTCACTGAAGGAAACAGTCACCAAGCCCAACTTGCAAGCCTCATGGTACACTAAGCTTCACCAAGATGAGGTGTAATTGCCCTCCTCCTCCTCGGTTTTGGGATTACATCACCAAAGCCTTTAGAGAAACAGTCACCTTCATAGCTGTACATTCCAAGCCAATGACTGCATACTCTGGGAAAGACAAGGTTACAGAGGGAGACTGCTACCTTCACTGCATGTCACAAAGACTCATCACTTTCCTGCTCTGGACAGTGGAGAATATTTGCAATAGCAATGTGAAAGAAGTAAATACAATCATATGCTAAAGTACCTTTGAGGGTTTGTTTGTTTGTTTGTTTGTTTTGAATGAAAGATGTTTTACACGTGATTATTTTCTTGGCTAGGAGCTAAACAATATGTGGTATGACCTCTACTTTCCCTAATCCCAAACTTAGCAGAGTTAGCTTTTATTTCATCTTCTCCAAATATCTACCACTTACTGAAAAAAGGAAGAGTTCCCTTTTAATTTCTAGATAATACCTCCCATTTGGACATCCCTGCAGATAACTGATAGTTTTGATATTATAAACTTTCATTGTGCAAAAAAAAAAACTTCGTTGGTTATAAAACATTTCTGTGCATATTTCTGGTTTTTAATTCCACATTCTGCTTTAGTTCACAATAAAAAGTCTTCATTTTGTACCCTTTCATATCAAAGCATAATTGGTTAGGCAATTCTAGCTTTCTTGAGAGAAAAACACTTCCCTGATGATATAGATTGTACTTCTAATAATAATAGTTTCACAAACTTGTTGCAAGTTTTGGATAAATCCTTACTAGGAAAGTGCTTCAAAAACATAGTCAATGCTCACTTTAGCACAACATATACTAAAATTGGGACAATACAGCGAAGATTAGAATGGCCCAATGAAAGGATGACATGGACATCTGTGTAACACCCGTATTTTTGAAATGATTGTTGAAATAAAAAATTATAACATATCTGATTGGGTTTTCAATATATTCAGATTCAATGATATGACATAAAGGGTGAAGGCAAAGGAATTTATATAGCTGTAATGTTTCTGTACTTTACTTGAAGTAGGAAACTATGAACTCTAAGCAGATTGAGAAAAGTTATACAGTAACAACTCCTAAACAACAGATATAAAAGTTACGCAAAGAGTTATAGTAAAAAACCCAATATGTAAATTAAAATGTAATGGCAAGAAATATTCAAATACTCTAAAAGGGGGGGAAAGAGAGCAAACAGAAAACTAGTAATAAAATGGCACACCTAAATCTAACCATTTCGATACTTACACTAAATCTAAATCATCTAAACACATCACTTAAAAGCTGGAGATTGTTGGATTGGATAAAAACAAACAAAACAACCAAGACACAATTATGAAGCTGAGTCAAAAATTATCCGCACTCTAATTGTAGAATTTATAGAAGTTTTAATATAGCTGGAGTGCGGATGATTTTTGACTCATCCTCATATATGCTGGTCTGTACCAGAATCTCACTTCAAACATAATGATATAGATAAAAAGATAAGGAAGAATACCATGCAAATGCTAATCAAAAGAAAGTCACTATATTAACACCAAACAAAATAGACTGCAGAGAAAGGAAATCATCATGGATAAAGAGGGGTATTACATAATGATAAAAGAGTCAACTCATCAAGAAGCGATATCCACCATAAATGTGCATGTACCTAGTAACAGAGCTTCAACATACATGAAGCAAAAGCGATAGAACTGAAAGAAGAAAAAGGCAGATATGCAATTACATTTGGAGACTACAACACTCCTCTTTTAGAAACTGACAGCACAAGAAGACAAAAAATCAGCAAGAGTATAGAAGACATAAATAATACTATCAAACAATTTGACCTAATAAACATTTATACACTATCCCACCCAAACAACAGAATACACACTATTTGCAAGTACACATGGAACATTCACCAAAATAGACCATATTCTGGGTTACAAAACAACCCTTTATTCTTTATTTTTAAAAGAATGAAATCATACAGCATATATTTTCTGACCATAATAGAATCAATTAGACCAATAACAAAAGATACATGGAAAACCCCTAAATGCTTGGAAATTAAGCAATATACTTTAAGGAATTCATTGGTTAACAAAAAAGCCTCAAGGATAATGAGAATATATTTTGAACTAAATACAAATGAACATAGAACATATCAAAAATTGTGAGATGCTGCTAATGTAGTACCTAGGGAGAAATTTATATGTAAAGTATTCTTTTTAGAAAAGAACAAAGGTCTCAAATCAATAATCTAAGTTTCCACCTTAAACAATTAGAAGAAGAATAGCCAGCTAAACACAAAGCAAGAAGGAGTAAAATAATAAATATAAGAACAGAAATTAATGAAATTGAAAAAATAAAACAATGGAGAAGATCAACGAAATCAGAAACTGGTTCTTGTAAAAGATCAATAAAATTAATAAACTTCTAGTTATCTTTACAAGAGAAAAAGAATATATTATATGAAACCATGATGATCCTTAGAAGGAGCTTTTCCAAAACTGTTCACCTTACCTAGTACCAGAGTATAAGTATATCATTAGTTACAAGCTCTAACTTTAATGTACCTAATGATATTTAGTTGAATCCATGCATTCTGCCCAAGGTAGCTATTTATTATGGAGGATCTCTTGGACAATCTTGAAGGCTTCAGGTTCAAGTCGAAGGGACTGGCAGATTTTGATGGCAGCTGCGGAAGCATCATTCATACTGTGTCTCTGTGGGAGGACCAAGTGAGTGTAGACACAGAGAGAGGAGTGCTCCCACCTGCATGAGGTCATAGGTTGGGCCCTGAGGAGGATGAGGTGGGTTGCTAGTTCTATTACTTCATAAACTAATGTGCTCTTGGGCATGTCCAACATTGCCAGTGATCTTTGTCCTCACAGCAGTCTGCCTACTTGTGCTCAGCAAAAGGAGAGGCCAGGGAGTAGGCTGGACTGAAGCCAAGAGTCCTGGTCAAAAAATTCACTCATCCCACGGATTCCTTCATTACTCCACCAGTGTTTTGGGGGTGCCATGCTCTTTCTAGAACCCTCTGATAACCTGCAGTGTGCCTATCACTTCCTGACAGTGAGCAGTCTTAGCTCCTGCATTATTCCTTCATGGAATTCCTTCATGGATTGAGTCATGTCTTTCTCACAGGAGTGAAAGCCCTTGAGGACAGGAATCCAGTTTTGTGTCCCTTTTGCATGACTTATGGAATGTAAGGGCCCCTGGCTGTAAACTTGCAAAAAACCCTGATAATATTCTCAGCACAGTGTACATGCTCATTAAATGATGGTTGATGGAATCAGTTAATAAACAACTGGCACCTCTTTTATTCACAGCCTCTTCCTCCTCTTGGAATTCTGTACTCATATCACTCAAAGGCTGACATTCGTGAAAGGGACATTACAGTGTGGAGTCTTTATAAGTATTCTAATTTTGAACTGAAACATAGGAAAGAGTTGTGTAGCAATAATAATAGTTAACATTTACTAAGAGGCCACCCTGTGTGGGAACTCTGAATCTCTTATTGGCTCGCTTCATCTTCATAATAACTTGAGGCAGGTGCTTTTAGTCTCATTTCACAAATGAGGAAGCTAAATCTTAAAGAGGTTAAGTAACTTGTCCAAGGTCACATAGATAATTATAAACAACACAGCTGGTGCTCTGACCCAAGTCTCTCCATCATTAAAGCCTATTTTCTTAACCACCAGGATTTACTGTGTACGTGAAGCAGGATGTGGTTGGATGAGGTTGAGATGCTGATAGAGATTTAGAAATTGCTTCTTGAATTGGTAAGATCAGTGAATGGCTAGTCTTAGATAAGGAATGACTGGATTTAGGGACCCTGGAACCCTAAGAGACACCCAGAGACAAGCTGAAAAAAGAAACAGGGACCAAGAAGTGGCACACCAAAAATAAAAAACACCCAGCCTCTAGAGAAAGGAAAACTATGGGAGACAAAGGCAGGAGAAAAGTGACCTCAGGTCATGCTCTGTTGCATCACCACATATTTCTGGCAGGGTTTACTACGCTGGTGATTGCCCTCACTTAGTGGCAAAGCTCATACTTTAGTCACAGCAAGATCACATAAATATACAACTATTACACAAATACATTCTAAAAACCTTGGACAGGGTCCAAGATAAACACATGTAACAAAATTCCAAAACAACTGTTGACCCATATTACTCTTCTCCACACATCTGATTTTATTTTGGCCAACAGGTTCATTTTGCCAATTGACCACAGACAGCCTTTGGCAACAAAAAAGGGCCTGCTGTTAAAGAGGGCGAGGGTTGGGGAAGAAGCTAAGTGAGGGGCACTGGGATGGAAAGTCGTATCTATGCAAGTGGGAGCAGAAGATAGAGTGTTTTGAGAGAACTAGGCAAATGCCCATGACAAAACAGATGACAGTTCTGAAAGGAAAAGTAAAGGGTTGTTATAATGATGGACAACTAGAATCCATTCACCTTTTTCCTTAAACTACACCTTCTCCATTCACAGCCTATTAGCTTCAAATGGAGCGTCAGGAGAGGGCCGGTGACTCGTGTTGGCCAGTGGAAGCACTGAATCCCTCTGAGCACAGTGATTGGTTCAAAATGGACACACGATCAACTTGGATCCAATGATATCAAATTCTGGGACTGTTGTCAGCAATAAAATCAAAGGCAAAAAAATTGAGAGACAATTTTCTCTTCTGCTGGACTTTCAGAGAAACTAGGATGTGATCCTGGAGCTGCTTGCACTGTCTTGCCACCACTAAGATGGAGTCTCACTGAGAGTAAAGCCAACAGAGAGAAAACAAGGGCCGAGAGATGGAGAGAGGAAGACCATTTTCTGATGTATTGTTTGAGGGACCAGACCTCTTTGTGCCTAGAATTTTCTGTCCTGATGGTCAGTAAAATCCCTTTTTGGCTCAGACCATCTTCAGTTGGGTTTTCTGATGTTTGCAGTTAGAGATTTATATCCACAACAGTTAGAATCTGCATAGAATAAAGAGGGCCATGGGCAAGAGACAGTCCATGTGACAGAAATAAGATCTCAGCAACACAATGATGCACTTTTAAAAAGAAGCCACATCCTGAGATGTATAACAAGTATTATTTTTAAAGTTCTAGTCCTCATAAAAACACTACGTAGTCTTTTCAGGCTCATAACCTAAAATATAAGATGGAAATAAAAATATGTTCAGAAATTGACAAAGTTACAGAGAAAAGTTCTATGTGTATGTAGGTCAAAGGTGATCATAGATAGCTACAGAATAAAACGACAAAATCATAAAACAATGTCTCCAGGAATTGATTTTTTTTAATGTCTTACAATACAGTGAAAAGAGCACTGGGCTTACTTAGATCCAGAAGTTCCAAATTAAAGACTTGGCTCCTGCTGTTTTCTAGCCTCGTAACCTGATCATCTAACCCCTCTAAGCCTCGGTTTCTTTATCTGTAAAATGGGGATAACTGTACCTTGCCTGAAATTTATGTAAAGTATAAATAATACTATTTATGAGTGTACATAATGTAGCCAACTGACTGACCCATAAACAAAGGAAAAAAGAGCTCTTTTTCCACAACATATATAATGCAGCACTGCATTTCACAGGCAGTTAGTTTCTCACTTAATCCCTCACTTCAACTCTATATACGAGGTAGCTACTATCATTACTCCATTTTGCAGATGAAGAAACAGATACACACAGGTTAGTCAGTAAGCAGAGCTAATCACAGAGCTCTAGATTTTGGGTTTGAATTCAGGTCTGTTTGACTCCCAAGTGTCTACTTTTAATGACCTCAATAAATAAGCACTATTTAATATTATTTTATTATTGTATCTAAATGCATAGAAAAATGAGAGAGAAAGAGAGACAGAGACAGAGAAAGGAAGTAAAAGCCCAGTTTGGAAATGAAAGCTGAAGATCAACTACTAGAACATTCAAAAAGCAATGCTGCCAGGTAAAGAATGGAATTTGTACCCTGGAATTACCCTGACCATGCTCTATGGCTTTATCTGACTGTCTCCTTGTCATCATAGCAGCTCTTTAAGCTACATAAGGAATTATTTCTTGAAAGGTGTAGTATACTGTTTAGAAAATTACAAATTCCTTCTTGAAAATGGGCAGAATTGATCTAAGTGAATTGTTATTATTATTTTTTAAATAATCTACTCTATAAGTGGGAGAGCAATGTAAGTCTGTTCCCCTCCTAGAATTCTAGGAACATATCTGTATTTGAGTCTTTTCTTTCTTTCCATATATTTCCTTGTATTTCTCTCTCTCTCTACTTTAGGAACTCAGAGAAATAGAACATAATATTTCTGTGCATTATTACCTGGTCATAGCTAGACAGATACAGAGGAAATTTATTTCTGCAGCACAGTAATAAGTGGTTCTCTTTAATCTGTGTTCCAGGAGGAAGATTTGATTCTATTTTTGTCATATATTTTCCCCAACCATGCAATCTTTTAGGATCTGCCAGGAAGATTAACCCTACTCCCACAAAGCTTGGACAGAAAAATCAGAGTATTACCTTGAATTGTTTAAATTTCCTTCTTCCAGGGAGAAGGCAGGAAGAGCTTCAAATATCTCACTTTGGTTACATTCAGCAAACATGCCTTGGTCAGCTGTTCTGTGCCAGGCTCTGTGCTCAACGCTGGGGATAAATTCATGAGGAACTCAAGCGCCCTAAAACAAGTGTGTGTGTGTGTGTGTGTGTGTGTGTGTGTGTGTGTGTGTGTGTATTTTGGGGGAGGGTGCCCCCAGTCCTCAGCCCTTCTAGCTGAGTAGATACAATGTGTTTTTAGGATGGTAGAATTGAAATAGATCTGATAGTATGGAGAAAAGATTTTCATTGCTTACATTTTTGTAACCAGAGAGCACTTGGATCTATACCAGCTGCCTCACGAATGAGTCTTCTTCCACTGAGACATCCATGGCCAGGGTTATTTTATCATTTTCACATTCCTTTATCTATTGACTACTCGTTATACACCAAATGCTCTTGGAAACACTGGGTGTACCTTGGGGGATAAAACCAAGGTTGTGCACGGTCCTTGCCTGGTGTATCTTGCAATGCATTGTGGGAGACAGAACAAACATGTAAACAAATAAATAGACATAGAGTTATAAAATTGATCAATATTACCTGGGAATCTCGGTTACAGCTAAAGAATCGCAGTGAAGAATGAGGGAAACTCCTTTGCAGGGTGTCCCTGAGGAAGGCCTCTCTGGGGAGGTGACAGTTAAGCCCAGATAACAAGGGGCCAGTGATTTGAAGACTGAAGGGAAGAGAGAAAGGAATAGCATGTGTGAGGGCCCTGAGGTAGATAGAGCAAAGTGTTTTATGTTGAGGAATTGAAGGTCTAGCTTGAAATCCTCCATGATATCCCTATGTGATTTTGTGGGGTCACATTTTCACCTTTTCCTATGAATTTATATTACTCAACCTTTGTGATTTCAACACATTGTTGGAGAAAATCTGCCCAGAGGTTTTCATTCAGTGAAAAAGTTCTAGCATGAAGAAATAATGACAGCTCCACTGAATGTATATTGAGTTTGCAGCCCATCACTTTCTGTATTGCTCTGTAACAATGCATAATTTCCTCAGGTAAACACACTTTGGAAAGGTTTGCAACGCACCCACGCACAAAAGATAGACATTAGTCTGACTCCTTTGCAATATCCATTTTTCACCTCAAGGTCCCTCCCGCTAGGTTCTGCTTATTGGCTGCATCGATACCAAGCTAGGACATGGGGGGTGGGGGGAGGGATAGCAAACCCATTTCCAAAGGCTGATATGTTACCTAAGTGATTTTATGTTTTTAAAAATGCATTTAAATACCTTTAATTACAGTGGAACTCATTGTTTTTTACCTTGCTCTTTTGGAATCTTGTAAACCCAACCATGGTTACTTTTTCCTTACAGCACAGGATAATTGCATCACTAGACACCAGACTTAATACCCTTAATGGAGCCTCCCAATGTTTAAGGCCCAAATCTCTGCCTTCCTCACCGCACCCGGTTCCCCATGGGAAGTCAACAAATTAAAGGGCAGAGGGATGAAAACAGCCACGCCAAAGTGTTCTGGCCGAGGTCATCAGTCAACGTCAGCTCCTCTGCTCCTCCCCTCTGGTCGCAGGGATGCTGTGCTCCCAGCCTTGTGGCAGCTGACGGCTCAGCACCCCCACCCCTGTCCCAGGAGCTGCTTGCCACTGGGAGACCACTTACCCTGCAGTAAATAAGTCTGACGGGGGTCTTGTCTGATAATAAACAGCACTGACCCTCTGTATGCACCTGTCGCAAATGAAGAGAAAATATCGAAACTATAAAAAGGAAAGGTGCTTGCTTGCACTGTATACATGCAGGACTACGCCACCGTATATGGATGTTTGAGGATCTATGTTCCTCTCTCCTCCAGCAAGCTGCAGGGGCCTAGAAGGCATACACCATCCATTCTCTCTCTCTCCCTATTTTTTTAAATAGACTATTTTTAAAACACAGTTTTAGGTTCACTAAAAAATTGAGCAGTAAGTACCCCGACTCACACACAGCCTCCCCCTCTACTAGCATCCCGCACCGCAGGGTCCATTTGTTACAGAGATGCTTCCTGGACCACCATTACTACGCGAAGCCCACAGCTGACATTAGGGTGCGCTCCTGGTGTTGTGCATTCCATCCGTCTTGACAAGTGGATACTGATGCACATCCACCACTGTAGAATCGTATAGAGTAGCCTCACTGCCCTAAGCATCCTCTGTGCTCCACCTAGTCATCCTTCCCTCCTCCCTAGCCTCTGGGAACCACTGATGGTTTGACCGCCTGCATCGTTTTGCATTTACCAGAATGTCATACGGTTGGAGTCATGCAATATGTAGCCTTTTCAGACCGGCTTCTTTCACTGAGTGTCATGCATTTAAGTTTCCTCCATGTCTTTTCATGGCGTCCATTCTCTTTTTCACCAGCAATGAGCACAGAGCCTCATGCAGAGCAGGTACTCAACTGGCATTCATCGAGTAAATGGGTAGATAAAGGAGCAAATGAATGAGTATAGTTCTCGGAGTTCATTTGGTGACTGTTGATGGAGGCCCAAGTCAGTGTGGGCTCCGCCAGGCACCTTCAAACAATAACAACATTTGCATGGGCCCTCCGAAAAGATTTCTTATTCGATCATACCAGCAGGCATGAAAAGTAGAAGAGCGGGTATTTTTCTTGTTATCCCCATTTTAACAAGATCAGAAAACTCAGATTCAGGGAGGTAAAACAGGGGGTGCAAATTCCCTGCACTGGGGAGCGGCGGGGTCAGCACTGGCCTCTGGAACTCTCGGAGGCACTCGGATGTCTTTACCCGGTACAACGTCTCCCCTGAAGCCAGGCTCTGGGCCATTCAAACCAGCAAATATTACACAAGAAACCCATTCACGCTGACATAGGGGCAGGTGAGGGCTAAAAGCCGCCCACTCCCAATCTTGTGACTCAGGGGAGCCCATCTTCTCACACACACGAAAAAGAGAGAACCCCATTCACCACAGGCAAACTGCTGCCAGGCGATGGAATGGAGCTCTGGGGAAGGAAACTTGAACAATGGATGCAGGAGCAGCTCATTCTCATTCCACAGCAAAGAACGCACCACTGGGCTTCCTCGGCTCCTGTTAGAGATCCAAAGAGCTTCGAGGATCTAGGCCCAATTTCATTTCAGAATTGCAGTGTGTTGGGCTGTCTGGGGGACGATGAACTTCTGGGAGTGATGCCTGGAATGAGTGACTTATGGGTGAGGTTCGTGAAGTCCCCTGCCTTGAAATCCAAGGCCTTCTGAAGCTCCTTCATTCATTCACAGATCTCAGCTGTCAACCTTTATCTCGTCCCCGAGAGCCTCATGCTGATATGTAACTGCTGCTGGGTAAATCCCTTGGGCGTTCCAAGTTGCCTCAAGGTCAACATTTCCAAAATACCACACAAATAATCTTCTCCCAAGCCTCTCCTTAGCCTGTATTTTCTTTTCCCTGCCAGTGACATCATCATCTATCCAGTCACCCAAACCAGAAACCAAGCCCATATTTTTAATTCTTCTGTCATCCCAAATCCAATTAGTCACCAAGTCCCTACTCTCAAATCTCTCCACTTTCCGTTCGCGATGCCATAGCTTCAGTGCCTCCTGCCCGAACAGTCATAGAACATTCCTAACTGCAGTCCACCTTGGCCTCCCACCTCACCCTCAAATCCATCCTCCGCCTGGTAGCCAGAGTGAGCCATCTACAAACCCAAATGCCCATTGACAGAGGAAAGGATAAAGAAGACACGGTACAAATGTACAGTGGAATACTACTCAGCCATACGAAAGAATGAGATAATGCCATTTGCAGCAACATGGATGGACCTAGAGATTATCATACTAAGTGAAGTAAGTCAGACAGAGAAAGACAAGTATCATACGATATCACTCACATGTGGAATCTAAAAAATGATACAAATGAACTTATTTACAAAACAGAAACAGACTCACAGACTTAGAAAACAGACTTAAATTCACCAAAGGGGAAAGGTGGGGGACAGGGATAAATTAGGAGATTGGAAGTAACATATACACACTACTATATATAAAAGAATCAACAAGGACCTACTCTATAGCACAGGGAACTCTACTCAATACTCTATAACAACCTATATGAGAAAATAATCTGAAAAGAATAAATATATGTATAACTAAATCACATTGCTGTACACCTGAAACTAACACAGCACTATATCAAATATACTCCAATATAAGCTAATTTAAAAAACATTTTAAAAAGCTCTTTGGGTCATACCAGGTCTTGCTCAAAACCCTTCAGTGGCTCAATACGGACAAGATGGGATGGGTTGTGACCTGCCTGCCCATCTGGACTCATCTAGCCTCAGGCCCTAAAGATTCCGGGAAGCCTATGACAGTTAATTTCCTAGATACACTCCCTGCTGTTTCCTATCTGTGTCTCTGCTCCCATTCCTTGAAATACTTTCTCATGTTTCCTCACCCAGCAAACTCTTTCTCATCCTTATACTCAAGCTTCCATAACACATTATGCAAATCTCTCTTCTGGTTCTGCTACATTGAAATTATTTGTTTACTACATGTCTGTTGCCCTCTAGAGCTAAGATCTTCAAGTACAGGAGGCATCTTCTCATCCCTCTATGAGTCACTTCTTGTGTTGCATTCATCACCTTACACATCCGCAGCCCTGACAAGTCTTCAAGCTTTGAGAAAGCAGGGTGAGGTTTCTTATCTCTGTTTCCTCATGCCCCGCATGTGGTACGTGTCTGGATCTATCTGTCCACATTCACTCATTTGTTCAACAAATCCTTATTACATCCTGTTTTCTTCCATCAGTGTGCTCTGCAGAATATGAGATATGTCTCCGGTTCTTAAAGGTCTTACACATCAAATAAACAGGGCTTTCTAATACTGCGTTGCTGGTTCTGAGATCTTGATTAAGTGGGAAACGGCCCCCACCGCCCCTTACCCTCTCCATGGCATTTACTCTTCTCAACACATGACTATTTTACGCTTTGCCGAAAGATGCTATAGTGAAAATAAGAAAACACGATGTGTGAAAACACAAAGGTGAGCCTTTATTCTGGGTAAAAGATATGAACAGTTAGTGCACAAAAACAGGAACTCAGGGACTAGCAAATATATGAAAAGGCATATCACTTAGCTGAGAAACTGACATTGCACCAATGAGTGATTTTTCTCATTTAGTTAGTAAAATGTTTTAAAGACTCATGATGAAAATTGTGGGTACATATTCAATATGGGTAGGGAGTGTAAATTGGTACAACCTTTTTTGGGGGGCCTGTTATCCATCAAATTTGGTAACAAATTTGGGTCCTATGAAGACCCAACATGTTCACTGGTAGGAAATTCTTACGTGAGCGAAGGGTGTAGATTCAAAGATGTTCGCTGCATCCCTGTTTGAAATGAGGAAAACTTGGAAGCGAACGAAATGCCTACTGAAAGGAGATTGGGTGTATTTTGGAGTACCCTCATAATGAAGGCCATCACAGAAAAGACAGGTGGTGTCACGTGGAAAGATGCCCAGGATGTATTGTTAAATAGGAAAAGATAGCAAATGGTGGCAGAGTGCATGCATTTGTTTTATTTTCGTAAAATATATGTCATTTCATAATATACACATTGTCTGGAAGGCTACACACAAAACTACAGTGATTCTTTCAGAGCAGTGGGATGAGGGAGAGAGAAGTTTTTCATTTTTACAATTTTTGCTTTGTACATTGCTTGAAATGTTTTTTCAGGCATGTCAGGAGACTCTCAGAGCTCCCTCCAGCGATGTGGGTCCCCCACAGCAGCAAAGTCAATCACATTTGTCTTTGGGAAGCCAATTCCCTCTTCTACAGACTTGTCCCGGATTCAGGATCTTCATCCCCCCCAGACACTCTCCCACTCGCAGATCCTACTTTCCTCTGGTCACACGATAAACACATCTGGAGACCCTCCCACGGCCCTGGATCTCACATCTGTGTGCAGCAAAGAGGAACTTAGCCAGTGGCTCAGACCCATCGTATCTGCATTACAAAGGACAATGCAGGTTGATGGCCATAAATAGCACAAAGGCCAGCTCTCCAAGAAGGGGTGGGGCCAGCAGCGTTTCCTAGGACAGTCTGTTCCAGAATCACTCGGGGAGCTTCTGAAAAACGGGTTCCTCTGAGCCCCTCCCACAAACACTGAATCGGAGGGTGGGGCCTGGAAATCTGCATTTTGTAAGCTTCCCCCCATCTCCCCTTGTGATTCTCTTGCCCACTGAAGCTCTGCAGCCCCGCAGCAGAGGAGGAGAGGCGAGACGAGGCGAAGCGAGGAGAGGAGAGCAGAGGACAGCGCGGGGGCCAGACACTTTCCCGTGGTCCCTCCACAGCTTCCTATCTTTCTTCTGCACACACAGGAAGACCCACCCAGTTTCCTGATAATATCAGCCCAGGAATCTTTAAGTCTTGGCTCTGAGAGCCCCACAAAGACCTTGTAAAGAGAAGAGAGAAGAAATGCCAAAGGGTGGGAAACTAGCATCACTTTGTATCATTAAATTTCTATCCAGAGGTGCATATTTATCTGTAGATTTATCTATATCTGGGGAGCATCTTTCCGGTATGGTCCTTCCTGTGCTGACTTCTGTCATGATAGCCAGAAGGACTGATCATGGCCAATTATCTATTTAATAGGAATAAAATTTAGAAACTATCAACGCTTGATCCTTAAATGGCATCTGAAGAGCCAGCTTTGAGAATAAGCCCAGTGGATGGTCAGCAAATGTTATGCTAACACAAGAGGCAACAATGGCATCTTAGAATAAGAAGACTAAGGGTAGAGCCCGGGGACTGCTACTCTCCACTTGCTAATGTAACAGAAACAAACAAACAAAGCTACTAATGGAGACAGTGCCAGAGTAGCTTCTCCCTGTTCCTGGAGAACCTGGATGTTAAAATACTGCAAGCTCAGATGTGCCCCTGGGGAGAGCCTTCTTTTGTTCTCTGGGTCAGTGGTTCTGAAACTTGGCTGCATTCTGGGGCTATCAAAATATTTATTCCCATCTTCCATCACCAGAGACTCTGATGTCCTTGGTCTGGGGTGTGGTCTGGGTACTGGGATTATTTTTAAAGCTCCTCAGCTGATGAAAACTTTGATTAGCCAAAGTTGAGGCAACTGCTTGTTAGAGAGTATTTTTAGTCCCACAGAAGGAAGGCAAGACATCCCCTTCAGGTAGCCCTGAGCCGAAGGATAATTCCAACACCGGTGCTTCAGGCTGAGCTGGGGAAGAATAGAAAGGTGTTTGCAGCCCCTGCTCGGGGAACTCCACGTCACGTCCCAGGGACCCACCCCCTTTTTCTGCTGTAGCTTCATCTGGCAGTTCAGTGTGAACTTGACACTTCCACCTCAAGGACTACACTCTTTCAACATTCTGTCTCAGATCTTCCTTGAACAAAAGGAGACCCCCAGATGATGAAGGACAGAGCAGGCATGCAGCGTGTGGGCTCAAACTGTGTCCTTTGGACACAGGGAAGGGAAGAGTGGCTCCTAAGGTTTGGAGAACTGGTGTTGCAATGGCTGTGTGGTTTTTCATAGATCGTTTAAACTCTCCAATTCGCAGTTTCCTTATCTATGAATAGGACTAATCAGAAAGAATGTGGACTCTTGTCTCCAGCATCTAACAACATAAAGAATGTGAAAGTACTTGATTAAAAGTGGGTGCTCGACATATTAAAAAATTTTATCTTACTTTCAACCCAAATAACCCTGTAAGATACTTAAGGCAGTCGATTTTGTCATCATCTTGTGGGACATAAAGCAAATCTAGAAGGTGACAGGTCTCAAATTTTAAAGGGTATCAATGGCAAAACCAAGTCAGGAACTCAGATCTCTTGGCTCCTACCGGTCACTTCTTTTTCCCTATTTTGTATTGTGCTGGGACCTTTTCCTCAAAAGATAGAAGGAATTGTCAACTTACTGACTAATATTAGAGGAAAAAAACCAAAAAAAGTGAACGGAACAGAAAATATTTTCAGTTAAGGAAAAGGCACTTTGATTACGTGAGAAGTACAGTCATTTGATTTAGGATGCATTGTTTAAACACACTTGCTGTTTAATGACCACTTGGCAATTGCCTGATGCTTCAATTCTTTTTAAATGATATAGCCCGGCCTCAACTCCCCTCTCGATGCCTCCATCTCTACTGTTCTCTGGGTCTGTTTGCCTCTGGACATTGAATCTCTCAGAATTGTGTTTGAAAAACTAGTATTGACTTACATCAAGACTCTGCGCTGTCTGCATCTACCCAGAGCTCTCACTTGGGGTATTTGGGCTGATGTAACTGGTCAGTTTGCACAATTAGTCAAGTCACTCTAATGGCCACTTGTCTGATGGGGACACCAGTCGACCCGGTGGCTGCAGCACAGCCAGAGTCACCTCTCCACCCAAACAGCCTCGTCCTCATCCTCCTTGTGTTCAAATGCTCAAGTCCCACCTGCCAGGAAGCCTCTCCGACCCCTTCAGCCTACAGTGATTTATGCCTTTTGGAATTCAGAGTCACTTTTATTGTCTCATTTGGCACTTATTTAGCATTTGGTGATTTATTTATTTTTACCCTTAGTGTTTAATCCTAAACTGTGTTCTATTATTAGTTTTCCTTTCACTCTGTAAATCTTGTCTCCCCAACAAGACTGCAATGCTTTTGAGCTTAGGGTGCTGTCTTACGGTTCTTTTTATTTCCCCACAGAGCACCCCCAGTGCTAGAATCCTGCTTAGGAAATATCTGTTGAATAAATGAATCGATGTTCACTGAATTCAGTGGCAGAATAGCAAGTATTTTGTTAGTGGATTCCCAAGGGTTCAAGGTTTATAAACCTTATGTGTTTTGTAGTATAAGAATTATGATACCTTGTTTTCAAAAGACTACAGGAAGTCATATTCTTAGGAAACACTGCCCTCCAAATTCTGTCTACCGTCTTACTCTAAAATTAAAAATAAGACAACAGTTAAAGTCTCCATAGTATATTCTATAAAAGCAGAAAAACTGATTTTAAGATTCCTGCAGAAGAACAAGTTGGGGAAAAATATTTTTAAAAAAATGATTTTTTCCACTCTTAGTTTAACAATTCTAATTTAACCTCAGGTCTTAACATTAAAAAAAATTATTGAGATATAATTTACACATAACATTATATCATCTTAATTTTAGGTGTACAACACAATGATTCAATATTTGTGTATATCAGGAGGGTCTTAATATTTTTTTCAGTGCTGTATTTTATCTCCTTTGCTTCCCTCATGAATATTCAAGGAACTCTGCCATAAGAAGAACATCCCTGTTATTCTGGTTGGCGACTGACTATTAATTTTTCCTCTTCACCCCTTACTCACAACAGTGCAAAGAAGCTCTCTTGCAAATGGACATCCAAACCTTGGTTTGGTTCAAAAATCAAAACCAGAAGCTTTTGATCACAGCTTATTGACAGAATGGCATGCTTGGCCAGTTTGAAAGAACAAACTACTTCAGCTATGATACTGGGCAGAAAGGCCTGAGAGTGTGGGCACAAGTTGTGCTCACTGAGGAACTAATGAAAGCACAAGGCCTAAATAAGTAAGCGACTGGACCATCTGCTGTCAGAGGTCTCCCCTGGTTTGCTGAGCAGTTCTTGTCCATCTTGGGTGTGTACGAGGGATGTGGTCGTTGCTGGGTGGCTGAAAGCACAGTGGGGCATGTAACTGGAGAATCACAGGGAGGACTGGTGTTGGGTTACAGACAGGGATTCACCAAAAGGCAGATTGCTGAGTGGGTAGAAGATGCTGAAATTGTATTGAGAAGAATAAGCCAGTGACAATGAACCTCAGGGTCAGAGGCTGAGACCTGGACCTTCAGACCAAGCCCGGGACATACTGTGCTCAGAGGGCTCACTCACCAATACTGGTTTTTTATTTGGCAGCCCCCACTGATCCAGTGCCTCGGGTAGGCATTCTGTGATATCAGCCATACTAATTCTAGAGTGAACAGGACCTAGCAGCTCATCTGGTCCAATGCCTTCTTTTCCCCCCTTTCAGTTTTATAAATGGAAAAAAATCAAAGCCCTGATATTTGGCCCATAGTTAGTGGATTGCAAGACAATAATATTTGCTGAATAAATGAATGGATGTTGGACTCATCTATTTTTGCTGTGACTGCAAAATCTAGTCTCCAGATGTAAAGACCATGCCTGTCAGAGAGGTGCTGCCCACCTAGGTGGGATCCCATACCCTCAGGATCCCATTTGTACCCAGGGGCAGTGCTCCATCTTTGGGAGAAAGGGGGCAGACAAAGGTGTTGTGGGTTGACTTCTCAGAAGCCCTTTCCTGGAACCATTTTTCCAGCTTACACCCCAGTCTTCACTATTACTATCTGCCAAAGTCACCGACAATGGAAAAGGACAGAGCTCGGAGAAAGGGAAATTTAGTGGCATCAAAATCCTACTTCACATCACAGTGTTATAAAAACTCAGCTCTAGTGGGCTCAGATATTTACATTAGTGAGTATCCATCTGCCAGGTGGTTCTCTCTCTCTCCCGGAAGGGCTCATCTGGGGGCCCTGCCTTTCTGAAATATTTTGGCTTTTAAAGAAGATGTCATTGTTTTTACTAATTTGAATGTTGTTTTTCAAGTAATAGAGAAAACTGTTACAGCATCTGAACCATCTATCTTCCTAGATTTTGCAGTTACAGCAAAAGCTGATGGGTTGGGAAAGGTAAATTGACTGAAATTAGCTGTATCCTGATACTTAGGTGATGAATAACTTAATAATGCTATAAACTCTGTGTACTCTGGTGATAAAAATACCATTAAATGCTTAGATAATAATCTAGCTCCAAATGAGAAAATCATTTTGAAAGGAAAAAAAATCTTATAAGAGAAAAAAGAATGCTGTGACTAAATGAGAAATTACACCTTATTCATGAATGGAGAGCCAAATTTCAATGACAACAAAACTCTATTCACATGATAACAGTTTGTCTTAATATTTTTTGATTTTATGTTTTAGATTTTATAAAATTTGAGACACTGAGTTTTAAAATTCCTCCAGAAGAACAAGCAGGAAACATAGCAAATTATATTTTTTTCGAAAAGATTGATAAAGGACTTAGTGTTTAGATTTTAAAACAAGTGGCAAATACCAAAACTATGATATTGAGTTAAAAGCAAGTAATATGGAATAGAATATGGTATAGAATAGATATTTCAAAAACAAATAAAATTATTTATAAGAACTTATATGAACAAATAGAATATACAAATGTAAGAAATTATTATTTAATACATGAGGCAATCAAGCCACAATGAAGAGAATATATTAGATTCATCCCTCATACTGTATACTATAATACATTTTGGTCAATGTAAAATGATGAACATAAAAAGAAAGCTAGAAGAAAATAAGCATATTCTTTCCAATTAAAAAAGGAAGAAATAAAAGGAATCCAAGTTGGAAAAGAAGAAGCAAAATTGTCACTCTTTGCAGATGACATGATATTATACATAGAAAACCCTGAAGACTCTACCAGAAAACTGCTAGCTCTAATCGATGAATTTAGTAAAGTAGCAGGATACAAAATTAATGCACAGAAATCTCTTGCATTCCTATACACTAATAATGAAAAAGCAGAAAGAGAAATTAAGGAAACTCTCCCATTCACCATTGCAACAAAAAGAATAAAATACGTGGGAATAAACCTGCCTAGGAGGCAAAAGACCTGTATGCAGAAAACTATAAGACACTGATGAAAGAAATCAAAGACGACACAAACAGATGGAGGGACATACCATGTTCTTGGATTGGAAGAATCAACATTGTGAAAATGACTGTACTACCCAAAACAATTTACAGATTCAATGCAATCCCTAGCAAATTACCAAAGGCATTTTTCACGGAACTAGAACACGAAATCTTACGATTTGTATGGAAACGCAAAAGACCCCGAATAGCCAAAGCAATCTCGAGAAGGAAAGTTGGAGTTGGTGGAATTAGGCTTCCTGACTTCAAACTATACGACAAGGCCACAGTGATCAAGACAGTATGGTACTGGCACAAAAATAGAAAGGAAGATCAATAGAACAGAATAGAGAACCCAGAGGTAAGCCCAAGCACCTTATCTTTGACAAAGGAGGCAAGGATATACAATGGAAAAAAGACAGCCTCTTCAATAAGTGGTGCTGGGAAAATTGGACAGCAACATGTAAAGGAATGAAATTAGAACACTTCCTAACACCATACACAAAAATAAACTCCAAATGGATTAAAGGCCTAAATGGAAGGCCAGACACTATAAAACTCCTAGAGGAAAACATAAGCAGAACACTCTATGACATCCATCAAAGCAAGATTCTTTTTGACCCACCTCCTAGAATCATGGAAATAAAATCAAGAATAAACAAATGGGATCTCATGAAACTTAAAAGCTTTTGCACAGCGAAAGAAACCATAAACAAGACTAGAAGGCAACCCTCAGAATGGGAGAAAATACTTGCCAATGAAGCAACAGACAAAGGATTAATCTCCAAAATATACAAGCAGCTCATGCAGCTTAATACCAAAAAAGCAAATAACCCGATCCACAAATGGGCGGAAGACCTAAATAGACATTTCTCCAAAGAAGACATACAGATGGCCAACAAACACATGAAAAGATGCTCAACATCACTAATCATCAGAGAAATGCAAGTCAAAGCCACAATGAGGTATCACCTCACACCAATCAGAATGACCATCATCAAAAAATCTAGAAACAACAAATGTTGGAGAGGGTGTGGAGAAAAGGGAACTCTCCTGCACTGTTGGTGGGAATGTAAGTTGGTACAACCACTATGGAAAACAATTTGGAGGTTCCTTAAAAAACTAAAAATAGAACTGCCATATGATCGAGTAACCCCACTACTGGGCATATACCCAGAGAAAACTGTAATTCAAAAAGAAACATGTACCATAATGTTCATTGCAGCACTATTTACAATAGCCAGGACATGGAAGCAACCTAAATGCCCATCGACAAATGAATGGATAAAGAAGATGTAGCATATATATATATATATATATTGTGTATATATATATATACACAATGGAATATTACTCAGCTATAAAAAGGAATGAAGTGGAGCTATATGTAATGAGGTGGATAGACCTAGAGTCTGTCATACAGAGTGAAGTAAGCCAGAAAGAGAAAAACAAATATTGTATGCTAACTCATATATACAGAATCCAAAAAAAAAAAAAAAAAAAAAAGGTACTGATGAACCCAGTGATAGGGCAAGAATAAGGATGCAGATGCAGAGAATGGACTGGAGGATACAGGGTTGGGGGGGCGGGGGGCGAAGGGGAAGCTAGGATGAAGTGAGACAGTAGCACAGACATATATACACTATCAGCTGTAAAATAGATAGCTAGTGGGAAGTTGCTGTATAACAAAGGGAGATCAACTCGATGATGGGTGATGCCTTAAAGGGCCAGGACAGGGAGGGTGGGAGGGAGTCGCGGGAGGGAGGGGATATGGGGTTATGTGTATAAATACAGCTGATTGACTTTGGTGTACCTCAAAAGCTGGTACAAGAGCATAAAGCAATTATATTCCAATAAAGAACTGAAAACAAAACAAACAAAACAAAAAAATAAAAAATAAAAAAAAAATTGCTGATTCTATCTCCTTACTTATTTTAAGTCTATTCAGAGTTTCTATTTCTTTTTGTTGGTTTCAATATTTCATGTCCTTCTAGGAATTTGTTCATCTCCCTTCATCTTTGTGTTTATGTTTGTCTTGGACAGTAGAAAATGATAGGTCAAGGAAATACAGTGGTGTGTCTGGGCTTCAGGCTACTGTATGGGATTGTACAGGCTGTAGTCCATTGGAAACTGTTTCTCTGAGTTGGGTGGTTCACAGCCTACACTGCCAAATATGGTGTCTTAAACAGCAAGAGGGTTAAATGTGCCAGCTTTGGTGCCTCTGGGTTTGAATCCTGCCTCTACCACTTTTTAGAGGTGTGCCTTTGGGCAGATTACTTAATCTCCTTAAACTTCAGTTTCCTTCTGTATAAATAATGATAATAATAAGTAAAGTCACCTTCCTCAGGGATTTTTTTTTTTAAGATTAAATGACACAATACACCTAAAGTGCTTAAAATAGTGGCCGATTCAATAAATGTTACTTTTTGTTAGATAGCCTTATGGCCCACCTATAAGCTTCATGAGGTCAGAAATGGTCTCTGTTTTTAAAATTGCTAAACCTTTACTACCCAGCAAGATGCCTGCTACACAGTAGGAGCTCAGTATTGTTTGTGTAATGTTTTCATGTCAAAGGACTGGATGAGAGGGAAAAGAGCTTGTTGAGGTACTGATTATGGTACTGATTGATAGAAAATATCAACTGGAAGAGACTAGAGGCGTGCTAAAGCTATTGTAGCCTTTGTTGGGTTCAAGAGTCATAAATGGCTTGAACAAAGCCATGGAGTCTATATCTATGAAACTCACACAACATAAAGAAACTATGAGGGAGAACAAAATTTGGGTATGCTTATATTGTGTGTATACATTCCTATACTTGAGTCCTACAATCACAATTGTATAAGTAACAGGAAGCTGTAGATTAGCAGCAACATAAAAAAATTATTTGGGTTCTCGTCAAAAATAAACTTACTATGAGTAAACAGTTTAGAAGCAATAGAAATAAAAAGTTGTACTCTTTATGTGTGAAACAAGGGAGGGGACAGGTACACACAACAGAAATGTGTTGTAGCCTCACTCCTTTTTAACTTTTGAGGGGATAATTTGCTATCTCTTCTAATAAACTGGATGTAGATGAAAGGCAAAAATAAGAAAAAAAGGAAGAAACATTTTTGATTCCTAATATATAATTAGACATAGAGTATAAAAAAGCAAAAGGGCTTAAAAGATTTTATATGTATATATATATATATACACACACACACACACACACATATATACAATGGAATATTACTCAGCCATGAAAAGGAACGAAATTGACTTATTTACAGTGAGGTAGATGGACCTAGAGTCTGTTATACAGAGTGAAGTAAGTCAGAAAGAGAAAAACAAATACCATATGCTAACGCATAAATATGGAATCTAGAAATATGGTACTGATGAACCTAGCGATAGGGGAGGAATAAAGATGCAGACATAGAGAACGGACTTGAGGACACAGGGATGGAAGGGGAGGCTGGGACATAGAGAGAGAGTAGCATTGACATGTATACACCACCAAAAGTAAAACAGATAGCTAGTGGGAAGCTTCTGCACAGCACAGGGAGATCAGCTTGGTGCTTTGTGATGAACTAGAGGGGTGGGATGGGGAGGGTGAGAGGGAGGGGATATGGGGATATATGTATAAATATAGCTGATTCACTTTGTTGTACAAGAGAAACTAACACAATATTATAAAGCAATTATACTCCAATAAAGATGTATTAAAAATAAATTAAAAAAAGAAAAAATATGTAAGAAAATTATGTTACAAATGTTAAAGGAAAAACTTTACCATAGGAAATAGAGAATTGACCTAAGTATTCAAGATCAATATTCAGCTTTCATTCAAAATGAGGTCACAGGACATAAAAGGAGAGTTTATACACAAGGAAATGCAGACAATAAATCACCACGTGGAAAAATGTTCAGTCTCAATAGCAACTAAAGAAATGCAAACAAAAACAAAAGAACTTTGAAATATCATGGTACATCGATTAAAGGAAGCACAGGCATTGGCTGTTCAGAGAATGGGCTTCAGAGTTAGACAGATATAGACATGGATCCTGGTCTTGCCACTTTTTAGCTGTGTCTTTGATCAAGGGTCCTAAACACTCAACATCAGTTTTCCAATCAGTAACAGGAGGCTATTACATACTTACAAGAGTTACTGTGGGGACAAAATCATTAATGTCAATAAGCATCGAGTGCAGTATTTGGCACATCCTGAACGTTTCCATTAATAGTAACAGCAGTGATGGAATAGAGTAATGGTGGTATTGGTGGTAAAGGTGGTGGTAAAGGTGCTGATGGTGGTGTTGGAAGTGAAGATGATGGTGATGGTAGTGTTGCTGACAATCTTGGTGTTGGTGCCCTTGGTGAAAGTCATAGTTGGTAGGGCTGGTTTTGATGGTGGTGTTGATGATGGTGATGATAGCTGATCAAGGTGATGGTATTGGTGTTGGTGGTGATGGTGATGGTAGCAGTGGAAGATAAGGACTGGTAAGGTTAAGGGTGGTGGTGGTGGTAGCAGACCATGGTGATGGTGGTGGTGGTGGTGGTGGATTTGATGATGGTGATGGGAATGAATGATGATGGTGGTGGTGGTTTTGCTGATGAAGGTGGTTGTGATGATGATGACATTGGTGTCGTGGTGGTCATCGTGAAGGTGAAGGGGATGGTGGTGGTGGATGATGGTGTTGGTGGTGGTATTGATGGTGATGGTAGCTGATGAGAGCAATGGTTCTGTTTTTGCTTGTATTGGTGAAGGTCATTAGGATGGTAGTGGTCATGATGTTGGGGGCAGTGGTCATGATGGTGGTGTGGTCAAAAAACTGTTAAAATAACCACCATTGTCTGTGGATAAATCAGTAAAATGAAGTGTTAAAAATTCAATGCTATTGGCCTTGTAATTTATTTTGCAGTCTTTCTGGGAAGCAATCTAGCCATATATAGCAGAAGATATAATATATTGTACACTTTGACCCAAAAATTAAACTCTTGGTAATACACATCAGAAAAATATCTCCAAAAATTAAAAAATGATCTGGAAATGGTATAGCAGTGCTATTTATAACTGGGAACAATCCAAAGCCTCAATAACAGGAAAATGACTAAGGAAATCATGATACATCAAGATGATGGAATAATATCAAGCAACTATTTCAAGTGAAACACGAGGAAATATGCGTATAAAAAAAAAACAGCGTTAGACCAACACAAAACCATGTGTTCAGTCAGGATGCTTTTATGAAAGAACAGAAGAGTCTATAAATACATGTACATAGAGCTCAATAAAGGTCTAATATGAATTAAGTTTTTCCTTTTATAAATTCTTGCTCAATAGACTCAATTTATGAAAGCTCACAATTGAACTCAAGCTATACCTCACTCCAAATAACTGGTCCTTAATTGGCTGATTCTGGAGTGTATTTATCACCTGTCTTTTAGTCCCTGTGCCAACTCTCATTTAATCCTCACCATGGTTAGAAACAGCTTTCAAAACAGAACACTTTTTCTGTTTCCCCCCAAAAGAATGTAAGTTGGTACAGCCACTATGGAAAACAGTTTGGAGGTTCCTTAAAAAACTAAAAATAGAACTACCATATGATCCAGGAATCCCACTACTGGGCATATACCCAGAGAAAACCATAATCCAAAAAGAAACATGTACCATAATGTTTATTGCAGCACTATTTACAATAGCCAGGACATGGAAGCAACCTAAATGCCCATCGACAAATGAATGGTTAAAGAAGATGTGGCATATATATACAATGGAATATTACTCAGCTATAAAAAGGAATGAAAAGGAGCTATATGTAATGAGGTGGATAGACCCAGAGTCTGTCATACAGAGTGAAGTAAGCCAGAAAGAGAAAAACAAATATTGTATGCTAACTCATATATACGGAATCTAAAAAACAAACAAACAAAATGGTACTGATGAACCCAGTGATAGGGCAAGAATAAGGATGCAGATGCAGAGGATGGACTGGAGGACACAGGGTTGGGGGGCGGGGGGTGAAGGGGAAGCTAGGATGAAGTGAGACAGTAGCACAGACATATATACACTATCAGCTGTAAAATAGATAGCTAGTGGGAAGTTGCTGTATAACAAAGGGAGATCAACTCGATGATGGATGATGCCTTAGAGGGCCAGGATATGGGGATATGTGTATAAACACAGCTGATTGACTTTGGTGTACCTCAAAAGCTGGTACAAGAGTGTAAAGCAATTATATTCCAATAAAGAGCTTAAAAAATAATAATAAATAAATAAAATAGAAAAAAAAAACAACCCCAAAAGATAAAGTGAGAAAGTAGTATTGACATTTATACACTACCAAATGTAAAATAGATAGCTGGCGGGAAGCAACTGCATAGCACAGGGAGATCAACTCAATAACTGGAGATGACCTAGAGGGATGGGATAGGGAGGGTGGGAGGGAGGCTCAAGAGGGAGGGGATACGGGGATATACGTATAAATACAGCTGATTTGCTTTGTTGTACAGCAGAAATGGGCACAACAATGTAAAGCTATCATACTCCAATAAAGATCGAAAGAAAAAACAAAACAAAAAAGAGGTCATAAAAAACCTAGTGGTATGGATCTAAGGATGTGTCTATTAATCTGAATGTGAGTTAGCTTTGAGGTTGAATATAAAAGCCCACAGGTATTGCCAAGTTGTGGAGCTGGGGTTACTCACGTGACTTTTCTGTGCTTCCATTTTTCTAGTTGTGAGATGATAATGTCAATGGTAGCGAATTCACTGAGCTGCTGCAAGTGTTAAGTGAGGGGCCGCCTGTGAAACACGGCAGAGTGCCTGGCACCAAGGGGGTTAATGTTCACTGTTATTTGTATTGGATACAAGCATTGCTATCCCAATTGTATGTACTCTTCCAGAAAGTACCAGAGCTCTGGAAACAAAAGCACTGAGTTACCAACCCGTTTATACAATGGGAGGGGTAGTTCAGGTGATTTGTGACTTTCCATGACTCTGCTGTCTAGGAGAGCATAATGTTTGCTTTCTTTCTGCCTCATGTCGGGAAGAATAATCAACTCAAAAAATATAAACTAAAATGGACTTCCCCACAAACTCTTACTTTCAAAAGATTAAATATTGCATTAGTAAAATACTAAAGTTTACCTTGCTTGAATATTCTGCACATTACCTTGCTGAAAGTTTCTGAACATTTTCTTAGCTGTCTCAGTGGAAACACCACGAAGACTGTATTTCTTCATCAAATCTTTGAAATCTTATCTTTGAAAGAAATAATGGCTGCTTTCTCCAAGTTGGGCTTCATAATTTTTTTTTTCAGTATTTTCCTGCTTTACTTGAGTTTCTGTGCCTCCAGTTTTTCTCTAGGGCTTTTTGTTTTTGGGTGGGGTTTTTTAATTTTTCAAAACAAATTCGAGTTCAATTCCCATCAAGGTAGAAACAAGGAGGACGTGAGGACCACTTAAGCAGGCAGGTGATGTAGGCCTTAGGAAGTACAGCGCCCCCAGGTGTTCACCCACGCATTTTTCATACTCTTACGTCCTCTAATCAGACATGCCTCTGAAAACCCCTAGAGGGCGCTGTTTTCCCGCTTGTTATCACCTCTCCCTTGTTTTCTCAAATGTAAAATGAAAACAAGAAAAGAGTGACGTCATAAACACAGAGTCTGTCCACGCCCGAGGGAAACGAGTGTGTGGAGTCTAAGTTTCTATTTCCCGAGTGAGGATGCAGAAGTCCGGAGAAGTAAGGCGCTTGGCCAAGGTCATTCTGCTATTCATTAGAAGTAGTGACAAAGCTAGAATCCAGACCTCAGACCCAGACCTTCTCTGCTCTACAACCTGCTCATTTCAATGGGTAAAACACAATATCCATCAAGCGGGAACCCTGAGCACACACTTTGGGTGCACATTCTCCCTTGGTTTATAGTTTTTGTTTCTAAGGAGCACGGTCGATGATTGACAGGCAGAGGTGTATTTAAAAGTGTGTAATTCACAGGGATTCTCTACCTTGTGACTCCACCTAGCTCGCCCATAAACCACACCTAATGGTTTTGCCTCATTAGACCAACAGAGTTGGTTGCTGCTACTGGATGGGATGGTGATAGTGATGATGATGGCGGCTAACATTTATTGAGCACCTTCTGTATGCCAGGTACTGGGCTAGGTGCTCTAAATACATCTCTAGAAATGTACATAAATTTGGACATTTCATGCTGTGATTCTGAATCCTTTTGCTTTCATTATTGTTATGAACTTTTGGGGCACAGGTGAAATGTAAATGGAGGCTTGCTGCCCATCTGGAGAACAGACCTATTTGTCAGTGCCTGGAATCTAGATTCCTTCAGGTGACCTGAATATGGATGTTTTTGGGAACTGGATTCTCTCATTAAACACCTATTTCTCTCACAGGGTTTGTCTTTGGGGGACTATAGAGGTACCGAAGGTGTAAAAGTGCATCTCCAGCAACTCCAGGGTTACCACACAATGAATAGAAGCTACAATCTAACTTTTATGCTATTGAAGGCAAAGAAAGTGATTTGAATTCACTCTGTTTGAATTCAAAATGGCTCTGGAAAAATCATGGGACAGTGAAAATCAAATACAAAACTCTCTCCTAAATCATCAAGGCAGTGGGAAATTCATCTGCTGTGTTTGAGGACTTCATTCTTGGGCACTCAGCTTCCTCAGAACCCTGCTGGCACCTAGAACACTTTCCATAAATAAATAATTCTGAGTTTGCTGACCTAGAGCAGTGAGAAGGCAGCAACCCCCTCCCCCCACACGCTTTCCTCTGAGAGTCAAATACCCTCTTACATTTTTAATGTCACTCCCAAGACTCTGTGTCAAGTTTCCACAAAGTTTGCCAGAGTGATTAGCTTCCTCTTTTTAATAGGCAGTTCCCAGAGGTCATAAAATAAACAAATTTGATGACAATATTTTTTAATTAAAAAAAATCTTGATTCAATGTAGTCAATTTTACATTTCCAGAAAGATTGGCTTCTATAATTTCACCACATGGCCTGACACACTGAAATTTACTTTATTGAATAGAATAACTACGTTATTGTTATTTTTCTTGCTTCCTTCTCTTCCTTCTGCTCACAGATGTGGGAAGCATGCCTCACCCTAGACTGACTCAGAGCAAGCATGACCTCATAAACACTCACAAAGTCGGGGTCTCAGGGGGCCCATTCTCCACGACGCTGGGTATCAAGAAACCATTGGCCTTCTGGGCAAGAAGACAGCCTGCCTCTCAATTTTAGGATCTTACGTGTAAATTTACTTAATGCTGTTCGGTCCATGGTTCCTTGTATATCACACAAGATAACCCAAATCAAGAGCACTAAGCCAAATAAAATGGATTTCATTATTATTCAAATTCAAGGGAATTTTATTTTTTTAATATCTAATTTAAAAAAATTAGTAAGTAATTTACAAATTGTAAATAATCTAAAAATTATGGAGAGATATAAAGAAGAAAAAAGTGGCAAGCACATATAAGATGACTATGCAGGTATGACCCCTGTGAACATTCTCCTCCCTCTCTGGGTTCTGCACAAGATCTTTTATTTTTTTACATGTTGCAAAGTTGAAATCATACTGTAATACCAGTTGATATGTCTCGAGATCCCACTATCTTCCACATCTTCTTCTTTCCTATTAAATAGTATCCACAAAATTTCTACCACATCCTAGTCATTGGAAGCCCTGAATAATTGCGTGATGCATGTAAATATTTGGTATTATTACCTTTCAAATACAAATTTCACAATCACCTTAACTGTGTACAGACAGGTGTAGACACTTTGGGTAGATATGTGGGAGGAGGGGTGGAGGGATAAGGCGGAGAAGAGGATGCCAGAATTACCCCCTTAGTTTCCTGATTTATCTTCTCTACAAAGACTTTGAGTGAACATCAGTTTGCACTGAAGGTAAAGAAACAAAGTAGACTTGATTTCCAGAAAGTACTCTTGCCTCACTTCCTGATAAGAATATCAATTTCCTTAACTCTGACTTGTAATTTTGCCTGTTGGGACTTTGGTTCCCTCCACTGTGCAATGAAGATTATCTCCAAGGCTCCTTTCTCTTCTGACGGCCTCTGCTGCTATCTTGTCTGCCTCACTTAAAGACCTTCCAGTCAAAGTAAATTATCAGCAGGACAGGCTCATAAATTCTATCTCTGGAAATAAAAGAAATGTGAAGGATTAATACAGTGTCCCCAAAACAACCTGTGACACTTGCCTAACAGTGCCAAGAGACTGGAAGGTCAAAAGCCTCTTTACTGTCTGACCACCTGGGACTGACTACCTGGAATTAGACATTTTATATCAGCCTGTGTGATCACCAGAGACCCCATCGCTCACCTGAAAACTGTGTTTCTTACCTTCAGTTGGGTGTATTCCCCAGGCAAGGCCATTTGAAGCAGAATCCATTTAGAGTAGTTTTAATGTGCTTTTAATAACAGTGATTTTCTTAAATGAAAATGATAGTGAGATCTATCACACAGGAGGCGTTTATTCCTAACTGACAGCATGGATTCAAGCAGGGAGACACCGGTCCTTACCGCGTGCCTGGAGCAGGTGTGGAGTCCATGATGGCCCAGGCTTCGTGTATGTGATCGTTGAAAGATCAGGACAGAGACAAGCTGCATCTACATACTGGGTCGGTATAGGAAGATGCTTAGCTCCCTGTGACCTAACCCAAGCAGTCTTTATTGTGACACCAATACAACTCAAAATCCTGGACACCCTCTCCCCCACCCCCCTTGCACTGGTCTCTTCCAAGGCTCAGAAAGGACCTCCCATAGTGTTCACGTGATCATGTTGTTTAAAATTTGCACACATAAGATATTTGGGCTGCAATTGGGTGAGACTGGTGTCTTTCCATTACAGCTTCACCTCTGTGACATTTTCTCTCGTATTAGGTCCCCACTTCAGTATTTTGGGGACTTCATTAAGTGGAAAGTTAAATTGGGGATATATTTAGTTTAGGTTTAGTGGGAGATGTCTATGTGGTTCTAATCATTTCTGGTAATGTTATTGTTAGCTGTCCTCATGAAGGACTAGCTTCTAGTAATACGCTTGCCATTCAGTGTACTGACTTACCAAGGTCACGACCCAAGGTGCAAGGTCAGAGGTCATATTGCGATATAAATGTGTGCTAAGGCACCAGGCAACAGAGGTACGCGGGTGATAGAGGAGAATATGGTTTGAAATAGAGTCATTAGCTAGTCTCTGCTAAGTTCTCCCCGTTATCAGATGCCTAAAATTGCAAGCAGAGGACTTGGTTCTCTCCAGTGCCTGGTCAAACAGAAGTTCTCTCCTGTCAGGGACATACTCAATAATGCAGCATATACAATAATAAATTCAGTATAGATTTTTAAGGGGAAGTAACCAAAACAGATTTTATGTATTTGTAGCATGTAAACCTGTAGTAGTTCTAAAACTAGTTGCATCCTTGCATCCCAACCATGAATACTAAAAATCAAATACTTATCGATTGTTCTAGTGGAAGAATTAGATTATATTTCTTTCCTCCCATAAAAAAAAAAAGGATATTTACAAAGTCCTTGTCAAGTGAGGAAGCAGTCAAAGTGTATGCAGTCAAAAAAACGTAGGGAAAAAAGTCTTGTAGGTGTGTTAGGGACTTAATAAAACATTGCTACTTTTCTAAACTTTTTGGTATCTGTAGTATTTGACAGCTTCTTTTAAGTTTCTCATTTGTTTGATTTCTTTTCTCATTATAAATAAATATTCACTTCTGTGTCTAGTTTTATATTCGCAAATTTGGATCTGTTTGTTAAGGAGGCTCCCTGATCACACAAGCTTCAGGTCCCACGAATCCAGGTTCTGCCTTGTTCCTAACCTAACCCTTGGTGTGGCAATATTTTCAAGCTTGACCTCTTCTCCATCCTCCTAATTTCAAATGCTCTTTCTGCCTGCTCCCTGACCTCATGTCCAGCTTACATCTCTCTCCTCCCAGCCTTTTTGCCTCCTTATACCAAATCTCACTTTTACTGCCTGCATTGTGCCACCCGGCGGGCATCCCTGTCCCACAGTCATCCCCAGCTCTGTGGTTCCAGTCCAGCTCCTGGAACCCAGGCCCTGATCAGGGTCCTGGACTCCCTCCTTGCCTGGGAGAGGAGTTCAGGCTGGCAGAGACAATCTTTCAGGAGAGTTGAGCCAATGAGAAGTTGCCAGCTTGATCAGGGGACACTTGTCTCCAGCGAGAAGAAAGGGCAGAGAGCCTGAAACATTAGCTTGGTAGCTCATGCCACGGTAGCTTAGCCGTCAGAATTCATGGTCCAGATTATGACAACGGCAAGGAAAATGGACTCTTATTGCTTGGCAAATGATGGTAAAGGTCATACAAAATTTAATTTGAGGATTCAAATTTGAAAATTTAAAAACCAGAGTGGTCAGAGGCAAGGGAGGAAAACAAAGGAGGTGGTTGTTTAAAGGCATTTTCCTAAACTCCTCCTGTACGAGTAACCCCTGGAAGTCCTAGGGTAGGTGGATTTGATAAAGGCTAGAGGCTGATTACATTAATACTAGTTTGCTTTGCAAATGAAAGCTGAGAACAATGGCTTAGGGGCTGCTCCACGGGACAGTCTTTCAGGAGTCGCCCTAGACCATTTCATTCTCAATCATCTTTGCTATTCTCCACCCTTCCTGGGAAGACAGATGTTTTTCATCCTATAAATGATGATGTTTTTAACCTATGTCCAAACATAGCATCACCCAGGGAGTTGTGATCTTTGCTGGAAAGTGTGATAAAGAAACAAATGTTACAAGTGCTCAGAAGTATTCCTGTGGCAAAGTCCTGCCCATGCTTCTACAAGAACTTAATCTTCCCTCTCTCCCTCCCTCTCTCCTTCCCATCTGCCTTCTTTCCTCCCTCTCTTCCTCTCTTCTTTTTTCTAGCAGGGAAGTTGGATAATGTAGGAGAAATGAAAGTGCCCAGCTATTACATTGTTTTCAGAGAGAAGGCGTTTAAATGCACCCACATATCAAGTAGAACAACACATAGTTTAAAACAAGGGCTTTGGAAACCAACAGATCCAGATATGAGACCCAGTTTCAATAGAGCCTTCAGATCCAGGCAAGAGCTGGCTGTAGGAATAGGCAGAACTAGTTTCATCAAGTGACAAAACACTGAGTTGGCTAAATCATCTCCAATAGATTTCATGTAGACTAACTTTTCTTTTCTTTGTCACTAATTAGTTTTTGATGCGCTGTATAAATAGCTTCAGTGAGAAAGATTAAGATGCATTGATTCCACTATAGTTACTGTTTCCAAGATATTGGGAAATGCTGGGTTAAACAAGGTCCAAGTTTTCTTGACTGAGTTTTCTGCTCCTTTTATAGGCTAATGCACATGGTGGATTTGCAAGAGTAAGAAGTAGTAGGTCATGTTTCTCAAATGTTTTTTAGCCAAAGGATCCATTTTTGGGTGGAGTATGTCAAGGTTGTGTGTTCCATGGGATATACCTTCAGAAATAATCACCAGTCTTAGGAGATTGCGCTATGATTATTGCCCACACATATCCTCAACAGCAAACTCATTTTTGAGCCACATGGATGTCAGCAAGCTGTTTATTTAGTTGCCTTTAATCCATCTCTGTGTTTCTCTGGGTCCCTGTGGGTCCCTGTACCACACCCCTATGCAGAGCCACCAAAGCAAATCTGCTCAACTGTCCTTGCCTTGTGGGCAGAGTACTGCAGGGTGGTACACCCAGCCTTCACACTGTTGAATGTTCTGCTCTCATTCTGGTTCTTTGGTTAAATTGAATTCTCCAACATAAATTAAAAAGAAGAGTCTTTCTAAAAATATTTTTTAAGAAATGGAAACCAAGACAATATGCCATTTGTCCAAACACAGAATAAACTTGGCATCCTGAGATGTTCAACCACATCACTTCATCACGCCTTCTAACCGGAGAGAGTGCCCTCTAATTGCTGAGATTGAATCATCCCATTTTAGGGCAGAGTTACTAACTGATGCCAAACCAATTTGCCGCCCTGTTAACTTTAGAAATTAAAACACTAATAGATACATGGGCTTTCCAAACACAGGGATAGTATTTCAATACTAAATAAACGTTGTTGCCAGGGAAAGGGATGTTTTCTCTTCTGCTTCTTAGCCACAAAAGGAACATGGGCTGTGAGGCACTTTGCCTCAGGTGGAAACAAATGTATTTTAGGCAGAATGGACTCCACAGGCAGGTCCCCGCTTCTCTTGGAATTTTTTTAAGGTCAAGAAACTTCCCTTAACATTTACAACAGATTCTTCAACCTGCATCTGTACAGGTCTCAAACTATTCTAAAGATCAACAAAAAGGAGAAATAAGAAAAATAATAGCCTCCCCAAATCATATATATTATAATTGTATATTGTAATTATATTTAATTACATGAAATTAAGTGTATATATATTTATATATGTATGTGTGAATGTTTATAACATATAATCTCCTCATTAAGGACTCTTTGAGGTAAGGGGTAGAATTTCTGAAAATGGAAAATACCAACCACAAAAAAGTTTCTGTCTCCCTCAGCCATCAACAATGGCCCTTTCTCTGAACTCCCAGAACACGTAACGGAACAGCCCACCTCTGCTCTAGTGTTTGTTGTTACCGTCTCCTCTGAGCACTCGTGAGCTCCTTCAGGGTGGAAATCCTGCTCCCCATGGTGCGGCCCCAGCCCCTGGGGCATTGGCAAGCCTGTACCAGGGGCTGGGTAGATGTTTGTCAGGTTAAGTTATGTTGAACTTGGAGAACTGCTTGCTAGCACTTGCTGCCATTATTTCAGTATAATTGGAGGCAAATTCTATAACCTTTCCAGGTCACAGTGAAGAGGAAAATTAGAAACTTGCACTCAGCTAAAAATAACTCCATGCTTGTTCTGCTTTTATAAAATATGCTTGCTGCCTGGAGAAAAACAGAAAAACAGGATGACCTAGCAATCCAATGTAACCATAATATGTTTTGCTAAAAATGGAAGGTTCTGCAGCTGCTCTTGTAAGTTTCTGTTTGGAAACTTCTGTGCTCTGTAAACCAAGTCACCATCTACCCATGCTAACTGTAAACATGTGCACTGACCCCTATAAAAGTAAAGCTCACCCTGAGCTTGGGGCCCAGAACTTTGAGGCGTTAGCTCGTCTGGAGCTGCCAGCTTAATAAACCTGAATTCTCCAACCCTCCGAGTGTGGTGCTTGGTTTCTTGATGGACTGATTTTCTGCAAAAACAGTTTCTATGCATCTAAAACAAGCAAGGTGGATCAAATGACATCCATGATCTTCTCTAGATTTAAAGATCCCCGAGTCTATTCCTCTACCTCAAGGTCTTCACTAGCAAAGGGAGGATGAAGTCCTGACTTAGCTCTGGTACAGACATAGAAATGATTAGGGTTTCTCTTCTCCTTTCCTAAGTGCTTCTCCCTGTGACCCATGACTCTAGATGTAGGATGAGGAGGTCACCAGTCCTAGGATATGTTTAAAAAATGTTCAGATGTTTCTTTTCACATTCTAACTCCCATGACATGGTAATTGAATTTCACCACAATAACAATAATTCCTTGTATTAGTTTAGTGTTTTATATTTTATAAATACTGTCTCATATATTTTATCTTTTGATACTCACAACTGCCTCACAAAGTAGGAAGGGCAGATATTATTCCCAGATATGGAAATCAGGGCTCAGAGAAGTTAATTTGCCCAAAGGCACCCAGTAGTTATACTAGTCTAAATTCAGCCTGGGTGTTCTTTCCACTGTACTCAGTCTCTGAACTTAGGCATCATGGCCAGGAAGTAAATCTGTAACATGGGTGGGGAGAAGGTGGTACTTAGGACCCATCCCCTCAACCTCTTTTTGCACAAGCATTCAGCAAACATTGTTAATGCCTTGTGTATTTCAGTCCCAGGGCTAGTGTAATGCCAGTAAATTAATCCAGTATTTTCCAGAGTATATTTCATGAAGCAAGGTGAGATTTCCCTGAAACAAAGAAAATCTTACAGTCTAATAATTGGGAAATACTCCATCTGCATCCTATCTTAGAGCTTTGCAGTGCTTATTTGCAAACGAAAGGGCTGGGGAGTTCTGCAGTAAAGAGCCTTATTTAAACACTTGTAAATTCGATAGATCCAAAACTATATTTAGAACCCTTGTGCCTGAAATATTATTGCCAGGGTCCTGCCCTGACCCTCCTGAGTTCCTGCTGAAATAACAGTATAGACCTATGAAAAGGAATAATCTCACAAGAATAAAGGAAATGAGACAGGATCACCAACAGATAAGGGATTTAGACAAACTTCTGGAGGAGAGAAGGCAGCTTGGAGCACGTTGACTGATGACAGAGAACAGAGGAGACCGAGCCTGGGATAAATCCCAAGGGGGCTGCAGAGGAGGTGGGGGCCATCTTCTCTGCCAGGACCCCTGAGAAGCTGTGGGCTTGAATGTGGCCAAATCCACAGGGGATGGGAGGAGGGATGTGGTACTCAGGTGGAGTGATTCACTGAAAGTCTATCTTAGAACAGCTGTCCCAGGTGGAGGTGTTGTTTACCCCCAGGCTCAAAATGGAAGGTTCTCCTCCACAGGAAGCTATTTGAGGAGCTGGAGAAAGGTGCTTCCAGTGTGGGTGAGGCAGTGCCCCCAATCCTTCTCTTTTTTGGCATTTGGAGACCCACTTCCTTCCTGCTCACCCAGAAGTGGCCTCCTCTGTCTCTCTTCCCTTGTAGGGCAGCATGGGAAGCTTTGATAAAGGAACAAGTAGAGAATAAAACCAGAGTTATGAGGAATTAAGGATGTCACTATCAAAAATGAAAAAAGCAATAGAAGAGTTGGAAAACAAAGGAAATCTTTCAGATGCTGCCTGCCATATAAGTAAACAAAGGCCATTGCAGCCATCAAGCCATCAGCCACTGCAGCCCTGAGGAGACTCAGGATGGAGAAAAGCAGGATACTGGCCCTAGATAGTTAAGGAGTGATTTCAATGAGCCCAGACTCTTGCATTTTCCCATATAGAGAAAAGCGCTAAATTCATTAACTTGAGATGTCCAGGTTATTTTTTTTTAGATTAACAGTAATCTTTTGATGGTCTGACTACCTGGTTTTTGGTGCAAAAGCTCCTACATATCCTGGCTCTTCCCTTACCTCTTCAGAGCAGTCCCTCAGGATTATCTGAGAGGCTGTCTTCCGGGCTTAAGTCCTCAGAAAGTCTGTGGAATAGAACATAATTCTCAACTTTTAGGTTGTGCCTTTTTTTGCCCCAACAAAACATAGAAGGGAGAGAGACAGACAGATAACATGAGAGAAGTAACAAGAAGCAGAGGCCAAACCCAGAAGGAAGACACCCTACTAATACAGGTTACAGAAAAAAAGAGGGCAGGGCCACCCACGCCTGACACACCATATACTCAGCACAACTGTTCAAGAGCCAGACCCTAAATAGGCAAAGTCCCTGCCCGCGGAGCTGGTCAACCTTCTAGTAGGGCAGACCAACAATAACAAAGTGCAATGCCACGGGCATAAAGCAAACAGGGGATCAGGGAAGACAGCGGTAGAGCTCTGTGTGTATGGTGAGGAGGTGATATTTGAGCAGAGACACTAAATAAAGGAACTGAGCCTCATTCAATCAATATTTGCTGATTGAAGGAAAGAACGAAAGAATGTGGATGGAAGTTATACAGCGCTGAGGAAAGCAGACCTCACTGTTTTCGGGTATAACTGAGCAGTTCCACTAGATGATCCCTGAAGCCCGTCCATCATAATTAGAAAGCAGCCTTCAATCCCACCCAGAAAATCCACTCTAATTGTTGAGGCTGAGCATTAGTGACTTCAGGGAACATCCCGTCTGACGATGTGTTAGGAGACCTGAGCCAAAGCTTTATCATAGCCTGGGATGCTTCTCTCAGCAAATTACCTCCCCAGCAGTCCTGGGAGCTGTGGTTTTATACTGGGGCTATTTTTAGCTGTCCGAAGTGGCTGCTGGGACCTATTGCCTCAGGAGGGGCTGATGAGAACTTTACCCAGGGGAGAGGCATTGCATTCTGTAATCTTGGCCTGAAGAGCTCTCTAATGAGATTCAAGGATTTACAACCTCTGGGAACTGGGTGCCTCTTTCATGAAATGCAAGATCAGGTAGCTGTGCTGTGTACCCAGCAGTCAGCAAGAAACTGTCTAAAGTTATCATAGTCAATGGGGCAATATTTCCCATTCAAAATCTTTTGTTGAGATAAAAGGGACTGTTTTGCTTTGGGATTGATTGATGCTTGGAAATTCTTGGTTGGATGTAGGTCCAGGGAAGATGCCCCCCATATTGATTTTTCACAAGGGCACCCCAGGGTCTGTGCCCCAAACTGCATGTTCTTTCCTTACTAGTCAAACAAGGCAATGACTGGTGTTCAGGAAAGCAACTTTGAAAGTCTGGTTGGGAGACTCTGAGCTAGGCATTTAATCTGCCAGTGTTTCTTCCTCCTTCTCTACTCCAAGATAACAAGGGCAAGACTGGCTGTTAAACCCACAGCTGCCAAAATCATCTTGCCAAAGCAAAGTTCTGGTCTTGCAACTTCCTAGATAATCCCTGTTGCAGACAAAATACCCTTTAAAAGTCTTAGCTGTCATTCCAGGCCTTCTGTAATCCAGGACAACCCCGAAGCTTAATTTTGCTTCTCACATGCCTCCACCTTCAGGCCCTTTTATGCTCCAAACAAACTATATCATTGGATGTTTCCTATAAAGGTATTTTCCACCGCCATGCCTGTGATGGACTCAGTTTGTATCCTCTCCAAATTCGTATGTTGAAACCCCAAGTTCCAGTGTGGCTGTATTTAGAGTTGGGGTCTCTAAGGAAGTAGTTAAGGTTAAATGAGGTCATAAGGGTGGGTCCCTGATCTGATAGAAGTAGTGTCCTTATAAGGAGAGACACCAGAGAGCTTTCTCTCCTTCCTATGAGGACACAGTGAGAAGGCTGCTATTTGCAAACCAAGAAGAGGGTTATCGTCAGACCTACCAGGCCTGCACCTTCACCTTAGATTTCTAGCCTCCAGAACTGTGAGGACATAAGTGTCTGTTGTTAAGCCTCCTAGTTGGTGGTGTTTTGTTACACAGCCCAAGCTGACCGATATGATGTCCATGCACATGCAGTCCCTCTTCATAAGAGTGTCCCTTTCACTATTTCCATTGGACCAAATCCTTCAAAGAAATGCTTCCTTTTATGTGATGTTATTGCTGATCTTCTTAGCCAATAATAATGCCTTTCTCTTCTAAATTTCAAAAGAACATTGGCAGCACTTTTCTTTTGAAAAATTTCACTTTTTGACTTAGTTACTCAAAAAACATGAAATCTTTCCTACTGAACTGAAGATCCTTGAAGGCATGAACTATATCTTGTTTACCTTTGTGTTTCCTATAATAATCTAACAACATTTTTAATATATTAAAAATGATAGCTGTCCGTTACTGAATGCCTATTCTATACATGTGTAGAATACTTTCCCTGTCTAGTTGGAATCTGCACCATCACCTGACAAGGAAGATATTGTTATCATCATCTGTGAAACTTACTGTATAATTCTACTACATGAGGTATCTAACTCATACAGAGGGTTCAAAATTCATTAAAAACATCTCATAAATGCTATGATGAGGTCACAATAAGAAGTGAACAGGAGCCTGATTAGAAGGCAAGGCTTGAAAACTCTATTCTCCCCTCATCTCAAGCTGTAAAACCACTGAGACCTTGGGCAAACCAGTCACCTCATTGTCACATCCTGGTCAACATGCTCTTTGGCATGATTACAGGACACAGCTCAGCCATGTCTGGGAATGGGAACTCTTTTGGCCAATCATAATTCAGATTGAGTTCAATGGATTGTTTGTTTGTTTGTTTGTTTTGGCTGAAGGTGTTGTGTCCTGAAATTGTAAGGGCAGTTCAATGCTTTACAAGGTTCCACTGCATTTCCTAGAGTTATCTTTCCCTTAGGAGAAGCAAAGATATGATAGACTGGTCTCATTAACTCCATGATAGGAGCAACTGTGCCTGACTTGCATCTGACACTAAGCCAGGTACAGAGGGGACACCCATTAAATGTGTTGAATTGAATGGAATTGAATTATGTTACCCTATAGGAGCCAGGGGAAGTTAAGCATCACTAGCTCATTTTACAAAAAGAAGTCCATTTAATTCAGGCATCATGGATCAAGTAGGAGATGGCATGCACTATTCAAGATGCTGGCTGGGCATCCAGGGATGAAAAGGCTCAGTCTTTGCCCTCAAAGAGTTTGGAGTCTGGTAGGAAAGAACACTAATGCAGCAGAGTGGTCTTCCTAAGCCAAATAATCCCTCTTATATAATTTAGATATGGCCCTCTCAGAAGCATATTAAGACTCAGCTTCAAATTTGGTGATTAAGTCAATTCTACCCAGGGCTCCGATGACAAGTGTATTTTGATTAAAAACAAACAAACAAACTGAGATGGCCAGTAGGCACATGAAAAGATGCTCAACATTCCTAATTATTAGAGAAATGCAAATCAAAACTAAAATGAGGTACCACCTCACACCGGTCAGAAAGACCATTATTAAAAAGTCTAGAAATAACAAATGCTGGAGATGGTGTGGAGAAAAGGGAACCCTCCTACACTGCTGGTGGGAATATAAGTTGGTGCAGCCACTGTGGAAAACAGTATAGAGGTTCCTTAGAAAAACAGAATTACCACATGATCCAGCAATCCCATTCCTCAGCATATATCCATACAAAACTATAACTCAAAAAGATACACACACCCTTATGTCCATAGCAGCACTATTCACAATAACCAAGACATAGAAACAACTTAAATATCCATCGACAGATGAATGGATAAAGAAGATGTGGTACATATATACAATGGAATACTACTCAGCCATAAAAAAGAACGAAATAATGCCATTTGCAGCAACATGGATGAAACTAGAGATGATCATACTAAGCGAAATAAGTCAGAAAGACAAAGACAAATACCATATGATATCCCTTACATGTGGAATCAAAAATATGACACAAATGAACCTATCTATGAAACAGAACCAAAATCAGGGACATAGAGAACAGACTGGTGGTTGCCAAGAGGGAGGTTGGTGGGAGAAGGTAGGACTGGGAGTTTGGGATTAGCAGATGCAAACTGGTGTATATAGAATAGATAAACAACAAGGTCCTACTGTATAGCACAGGGAACTATATTCAATATTCTCTCATAAATCATAGTGGAAAAGAATATGGAAAAGAATGCATATGTAGGTATAACTGAGTCACTTTGCTATACAGCAGTAATTAATGCATTATAATTCAATTATACTTCAATAAAAAATAAATTTAAAAAAAAACTGAGGCCTTCATAAGGACCATTCTGTGGGTTGGTTTAACCTAAATAGGGTATATTTACTTATCGCAAAAATTAAATAACTAAGTCATGGAAACACCAAGTCAGTACAATTTATTGAGGCTGCTATTAAAAGAAGAGATCTTCAGTGTAAATATAGGTAAAAACAAATAAGCACTGAGAAAAAGAGATTGGAGTGGGAGGGGGCCATTAATAGTTACATGATGCTTATTTTGTACCTAAGACTTTTACAAATATGAGCTTATTTCATCTTCATAATAATCCAGTGAAAGGTTAAATAAATTGTCTAAGTCTACATAGCTAATAAGAGACAGGATCAGGATGTGAATCACACGGTCTAGCTCCCAGTTTTCTGCTAGAAGCCACTATGCTAAACTGCCTCCCAGTGACATAGGATTGAGAAGGATGATGTGATTGCTGAGGCCTGGCATCTTGTCCTTGGTCCTGTCTGCCATCCGTGTGCCTACATTTCCTTCGGAGTTTAAGGTCTGCCTCTTCCATGAAGCCCTCCATGATAAGTCCAGCCCTCTTCCATCTCTGAACGCCTTCAGTGCTTGTTTGATACCGTGCACCATGTATTCTGGCCACTGGTTCTCTCAACTCTCATATTAATTTCTAAATACTTCATAGTGGGTGTTAATCCTTCCTTCTAGCCAGCAGGTCAAAGCCTCACAGAAAAGGCCCCCATCTTAGACTGCTTTTCTACCTCTTACAGCATCTGCACAGTAAGTGCAGAGTGCAGGCTCCGTATGGACTCATCAGCCTGTTTATTGGAGATGGATTAAAGATGTACACAGGAAGGAACAGGCAAGTGACCTGAGCTCATTCTTGCAGCTATACAATGTTTATTATGGAACAAAAACTCACCACACTTACAAGAGAATTGCTCAACCTTCGCCCTCATGCTTTCTCAGTAAGCAGCCCCCTTCCCCCATTCCAGATAACCCTCCCTGCTTCAATGTGGCAAGTTGTTTTGACTGAGGAGAAGGACCTTGATCTCTGTATCTGGGTTCCAGGCTTAATACTATGTTTGGCCCAAGTGGCTGGTGGGGCAGTATCTTTAATACTCAGTTACTGCAGCTTTGATGGATAACTCTTGCCACAGAGAGACCCTCAGTGGGCTTGGACATGGCCAATGGATCTTGACAGATTTACTTTGATTCACAAGGGCTGGTTATGAGCTGTAGAGCTTTGCCTAAACAGTTGCCATTTTAAACCAATTGATTCATATGAACTTGTAGCACACAGATATTATCTATCGATGAGAATAATTTTCACTGGTGATTTCTTTATTTTGAGGACGTGACCACTCTTCTGTCTCACTAAACCCAATCACCTAACCTCTTATTTTTAGACAAGGGAATAAAGATCCAAGGAAGGGCCTGTGGCCACATAGCTGATTGGTCTTCATGCCACATCTGAACCTAGGTCACCCTACAGTAGCCCTGTCCTATAGAACACTCTTTGATACTAGAAATATTCTCTAGCTGTACTTTTCAATATAGTAGCTGGTGCCACATAGGGCTGTTGGGCACTTGAAATGTGGATAGCATGACTAAGAAAATGCATTTTTAAGATTTTTTTCACTTATTAATTTAAATTTATATAGCTACATGGGACTAATGGATAGTGTTTTGAATAGCACAGTCCTAGAAGAACAAAGCCAATTTAAAGAGGGTTGCTATTGTAAATATAAAAAGACAATCCACCGAATTCCTTCCTTTCTTGCCACTGTAGGAGAACAGGACAAAAATACTTCTGTAGGGGGAAAAGAACAAGCAGTTGTACTCCAAGTAACAAAAGGCCCTCATGTCAGTTATTCATTACCACCTTACGTATTTACCCGGCAACTGTTATCATTGAAACTTCAGAACGTTAGTGGTTACCTAAACAATGCATTCTCTTGTTTATTTCAGCTGTTGCCATGTTACTGTTGTACACCAAGTCTGGGCAATAATGAGAGGCTGGCACTTCTGCAAACCCACAGGCTCATGAAAGGATGCAGAAGGCTCTGCTTATAAAGCGTAAAAATGGGGCATGGCTTAAAGCCCAGGTTCCTAATCTTCGTCCTCACAAGATTACACAAAATACTTGGTTTCAGGGCTAAAATTCATTCTCCACTCTCGGGGAGAGTCATCTTATATTTTTAAGGGAGTGTCATTTGGGAGCAGAGCTGCCAGTCGGTATATTTTCCTATGTACACAATACAATTTATACACAAATCCACTCTGGACACTTTGGGTATTGGAAGGTAGCTTAAAAATAGGATTCCCTTTTGATGGTAGTGAAGACCTCTTTTCCTAGGGTCTTCCAAGGGAACTCATGGAATCATCAGAGGCTTGCATGGTAAGAGGTTAAAAGATGAGAAGATGGCATTGCATTTTGACTTATGTTGGTGAATGATTAGCTGGGACATTTGTTTTCCTGTCTCATCATTACTCAGAACTCGAGGTACAAAATAAAGACTTTGCAAATGACAACATAGTCTTAAAAGAAAATGGAAAGACAGAAGGTTAGCAAGCAGCCTTTGCCTGAAGGCCAACACACTTGCGATAGCTGACTCCCACAACAGCACTTTAATGTCATTATCATTAGACGTTAGTCTAGTTGAACTTCATAACTATATTGCAAACTCCAATTCAAACTTGACTTCAAGGGGACAATATGTGGAAAGAAAGGAGAAGCAACTCAAATGAATTAAGGATCTTAAAGTCAATTTTGACAACCTCTACTTCTGTCCAGGATGGATTAGAAGGAGCCAGATTTACACTTAACAACTAGAAGATTTCTTTAAACAATGAGTGAAGTAGACAAACTATATGAAGTGGTGGTTTTTAGACTTTGGAGACAGGTAACATAGAACCCAAATGGAGGCTGGTGGTCTCTGTGAGTTGAGGAGACAAAAGAGTTTGGTGTTTCAGAAGGTCAAGGCAGCTAGAATTCACAGATCTAAATACCAGAATGGATGGAGCTGAGGAAAGAGAGAGAGATTGTGATGGAGTTAGATATAGATAGATAGATAGATAAATAGATAGATAAATAGATAGATAGATAGATAGATAGATAGATAGATAGATAGATAGATGCAATCTATATCTGCACCCTATGGAAAATTAGCTCAAAATGGATCATAGAACTAACTATAAAACCTAAAGCTGAAAAACTTCTGGAAGAAAATATAGGAGAAAATCTTTGTGACCTTGCAAGCATTTCTTAGATAGAACACAAAAAGCACAAACCACAGAAGTAAAACAATTGATAAATGGACTTCATCAAAATCAAAACCTTCAGTCTTTAAAAGGCACTTATGAAAATGAGAAGGCATTGAATACCGACCACATTTCCCAGAGCTTTCCCTTCAAAAAAGAACTTAACTGCTTTTCACATAAATTCAGTTTAATTCAATCTGACAAATATGTATGACTATGGGCCAGTCTCCACACCAATGGAGGGAGCACAAACACAGGTGAGTAAGATGTGGCTAGAGAACACTTTCCCTGTGGGCCTTTCAGTCTAGTGAGGAATGGAGAGGAGAGACACCCCCTGACCCAGATGATTGCAATATTGGGTGACAAACACTCAGATGGAGGTAAGCACTGAAGGAATGTCACTCAGAACGACCTGAAGGTTCGGAGATGGCTTCCCAGGAAATATGAGTCCAGAAAGATGAGGAGGTAGTCAGACGACAGAGCGGGGAAGATGTTACAGGCAGGGGATCTGCATAGGCAAAGCCAGGTGAGGCAGAATAGCACCCGATTTGGGGAGCTCAGCATTCCTGGGGCATAATGAGTGAGCTGGATGTGGTGGGAGAGGGGGGACCAGAGAGGCTGTTAGGCTGTTAGGGGCAAGACACAAGGCCTTGCATGTGATGTGAAAGGGTGGACTTGATCGTGCTGGTGATGGTTAAGGCTTAAACCGGAGGCGTTAATTAGCTGATTTGCAATTTTTTCTAAAAGTTGGTCGTCACTCTATCAGGTGGGTGACGGCTACCTGAGGGGTCAGTTCATTTTGTCCAACATTTACAGAGCCCCCTGCAACAGATCCAGCACCCCACAGGACACTGCGTCAGGGAAATAAGCAAGAAGTCATCCATTCCGTCAAGGAGCTGACAGTCTGGTGAGTTACCCTTTAAAAAAGTGGGAGCCCAGAAAAAGGTCCATCATCCATGTCACTGTCCCCCTCCCCAAATATTCTGATTGGCAACCCCATCCCAGTCAGCTGACATTCTTTCTCCCAGTGTTGACACTACTCACCTTCTCCTGGTCACTATGTTTGATTTGGCTTTCATGCTATTGACAGAACAGTGTTGGTCAATTATATAAATGCAGAAACACAAAACTAGACCCAGGAACAAGGACATGTTGAATTAGCTATGGCAGTACTGTTTCTGTAGGCTGTTTTTTTGTTTTTGTTTTGTTTTATAAATTTATTTATTTATTTATTTATTGGCTATGTCGGGTCTTTGTTGCTGCACACAGGCTTTCCCTAATTGTGGCGAGCAGGGGCTACTCTTCGTTGTGGAGTACAGGCTCGAGGCACGCGGGCTTCAGTAGTTGTGGCTCACAGGCTCTAGTGTGTAGGCTCAGTAGTTGTAGAGCATGGGCTTAGTTGCTCCACGGCATGTGGGATCTTCCCGGCCCAGGGATCGAACCCGTGTCTTCTGCATTGGCAGGTGGGTTCTTAACCACTGCGTTACAGGCTGTTCTTCACACCGTTTAACACCAGCCACTGAGAGAATCCTCAAGTCCTTGGACTCAAACATCCCGTCTGAGCCCAGCAAACGAAATGAAACACTCAGTGGTTGGCTCCCTGCCCACCTTCAGGGTGATGCTAGGCACGTGCCAGGCAGTCTTGTGAAGGCCTCAGAACTAATGAGATGAGGGTGCAAGCAGTCCACTGAATTCTCATAGAACCCTTTGCATTGGGTGGGATATGGGGACCCCAGGAGTGGCTGTCCATGTCCGGAGGTGCCCATGCTTCAACCCAACTCATTCCTACCTTCAGGGGCTGTGGTGAGTTGAAGAGTCCTCCCTCTCCAAAACTACGTCCAAACAGACTTATAAATGTGACCTTATTTGGGAAAAGGGTCTTTGTAGAGTAATTAAATGAAGAATCTTGAGATAAGATTATGCTGGATTAGGATGGGCCCTAAATCCATTGACAAGTCTTTATAAGAGAAGAGAAAACAGACACAGAGACACAGGAGAGAAGGCCATGTGATAAAGGAAGCAGAGATGGGAGTGACACAGCCACCAGCCAAAGAATGCCAGGAGCCACGAGAAGCTGGAAAAGGCAGGAAGGATTCTCCCCTAGAGCTGTCAGAGGGAGTGTGACTCTGCCTACACCTTGACTTCAGACTTCTGGCCTCTAGAACTATGAGAGAATAAATTCTCTCTGCTTTAAGCCACCAAGTTTATGCTAGTTTGTTACAGCAGCTCTATGAAACTAACACAGGGGGCTTGGACCACCATTCTCCTTACAGCTGCAGGCTGCTGGGACAAGCCTTCCTCCTCCTCCATCGCCCTGAGGATCCCTAGGAGTAACTTATTCCCTCCCTCCTTTCTTAATTCAATCATCATTTAAGTAGCCATGGACTGGGTATATGAGAATGGATAAAAGGGTGGTCCTCCTTTTGAGAGAGAGAGAGAGACAGAATTATAACATTGTGTCTCTCCAACATCCTTATGTTGAATCCTAATCCCTAGTGTCTCAGAATGTGACTGTATTTGGAGATAGTGTCTTTAATGAGATAATTAAGTTAAAATGAGATCACTAGAGTGGGTCCCCAGTCCAATATGACTTGTGTCCTTTAAGAAGAGGAAATTAGGACACAGACACACACAGAGGAAGGACCACATGAAGAGACAAGAGGAAGACAGCACCTACAAACCAAGGAGAGAGGCCTCCGAAGAAACCAACTCTGCCACACCTTGATTCCAGCCTTCTGGCCTCCTGGAGTATTCTGGAGACGTCTAGCCTCCAGAATTACGCGAAAATAAATTTCTGTGTACTTTGTCCCCCTGTCTGTGGTACTTTGTTATGGCAGCCTTAGCAGACAGGTACATTTTTGAGGTAAGACCCAGCCCAGCCCTGTCTGGAGTGGCCAAGAAAAGCTTCTGGAAGAGGCAAAGTTCTCGGCTGGGTCTGAAAGGGCAGTAGGTTATTCCAGGAAGGGAGAGCACTGAAAGGGGACAGCTTGTGCAAAGGCCCAGAGTCATGGAACAGCATGAAGGGCGCAGGAAAATACAAGCCAACATTTTTCAAGGCAAAGAGTGAGTGGGAGTGATGAGGTCTTGGTTAAAAGCCTGGTGGGGCATGAAGAGCTTTTTGTAAATTCTCTCATGCTGGTCTTTTTGCTGGGGGCATTGGGGAGCCACTGCATAGCTAGAAACAGGGAATAGTGTGGTCAGATGCCATTCTGGTGACTAGGTGGGCCTTCTTAGGAGGAAGATGAGTCTCTAGAGTGGGTGACTCTAGAGTGATTCTAGATGAGTCACTCTAGAATTACCCGTTGAAAAACTGTGGTCAAGATGACTGTGGCCAGTGGCAGCCAAGACAGAGAGAAGAGAACACTTTAGGAGGTGAAATTCACCAGACTGTTGGGCAGTAAGGAGGCAGAAATCCAAGTTACTCAAAAGTTTTAGCTGGTACAATTGGTGACACTGCCCACCAAGGTGGTGGGATGAGGTGTGGATGAGTTGACATTAAGTTTTCAGTTCCTTTGGGAAAAAATGTCCAAAATTTCCCTTGGAAAACAGGGGGATTCTAATTTGGTGGTATTTGTGTCAGAATATCACATCACCTTCCTTTTCAGAGCTAATATAGTCCCCCTATCATGATTCGGGTGATGCGTCTTTATTACTCTTTGGTCAGTGTTCCTGTCCATGGTTTCTCAAGATGCTAAAAGGCTTCGAGCAAGCAGCTGACTCCACAGAAAGGACAGGAGTCAGTTGGACCGCTCAGAGTCATTCTCCCCCTCCCACACGGAGACATGAGGTGTGAGGACCCCAGTAGTGAAGCAGAATGCATTGCAAAGACAGACAACATTGAGGGTTCATGGACCCTCCTGAGAGCATCTTCCATAAAACATTTGTGTGGAGTTTTAGAATGTTCCTGAAACTCCTGCAGCACATTCACAAATATCCAGCACCCCAGGCTAGGAATGCCAATAGGAAGGAGAGTTCCCTGGAAGGTTGTGGTAGGTGGGTTCTGGTCAAAGCCCTGGCTTTGCTGCTAATTTGCCGTCAGGCTTGGGCAAGTTACTTGACTTCTCCGGTTTTCAATATTCTTGTCATAGCAATAGGACTCTGTTCCCTCTTTGACTGACTGCATTGATTCATAGAGTAAACTAGTTCACACGGGCACCTAGAAAATGATTTTGAATAAAATTGGGACTTGATTGTTCCCAGCCCCTAATTAAGAAGACATTATGACAAGAATAGAAATCTTTGTTCAAACCTGCCCCTTGTCCCATAATTATATGTTTCAAGGATTCCGTGAAAGGAGAGTTGGGCACGTGCAACAGGCTCAGACTTGCACTTTCTCACAGATGTTTCCAAGGACATATTTGATGTGTGCTTATTACTGACATTAGAGCAGGCTCTCCATAGGGGTTGTGGACAGGAAGCCCCTTACAGGGCTCCAGCTATTTCCAGGCATCTAACTGTAAAACTTTTGAGTAGTCCAGCCAGGCTAAGACAGACCTCACAAACACATTTTTTATTGGGAACTATACTAAAACAGCATCATCAGAACTTTGGGCTGAACCCACATTATCCCTCTCCCCCAACCAAATATAAAGTACCTAGATACCCATCTAGACAGTATATAAATCAGCATCACATTTGCTAGCTTCTTCCAAAAATTTATCTGTATGAAATCAAGGATCTAAATATTTGGACATATCCAGACTGCCAGTTGAATGAATAAATAACTAAAAAAGAAGATAGTCACTATATACAATGTATTTACATATAAATGTTTGAACTAATCTTAGTAACTAAACTTGGTAGATGTCTGTCTGGTCCTGTTCTACATGGTAGGTGGAAATGCTTTTTAATTTGCTTATCTGTTACCCTAAACCATTGGCTTCACTCATGATACTCTCCTCCAAAACATCCTGTTACTCCCTGTTGCCTTCAAGATAAAATCCAAGCTGCTTGGTTTGCCATGCAAGACTACACCGCATATTTTGTAATAACCCGTAAGGGAAAAGAATCTTAAAAAAATAGATACATACGTATGTATAACTGAATCACTTTGCTGTATACCTGAAAGTAACAAATCTATACTTCAATTAAAAAAACACAACAAAGATGGTAGGAGAATAAAAGATGTGATTCAAAAAATAAAAAGACTGTACACCTGGCTCTTCAACCTCAGCATCTGCTCTGCACCGATGTGGACCTTCCCTCCACTCCAGCCAAATAGATCTCTTCACAAATATGTGCATATTTGCTGTGCCTTTGCCTCTGCTAAGCCCACTGCCCTGGTACATGCTCACCTGAGTCACATCTCAACATGCAAATCCAGCTGCATGTCCCTCATTTCCTCAATGCAATTTCTTAGTTCCTCGACTGCAATAGTGAATTTTTGCTTGCCTCCAAGGCAAATGGACTCAGTGTGTTGCTTGTGAAAACTCCCAGGAAGGGCCTGGGAGGTGAGGGGACCTATTCTCATCTGATCTTGGCAGAGGAAAGAGTCTCAGACCCCAGGTGGTGGCAGAAAAGGAAGGAAAGCCTATGAGTCGATAAGATTGTAAAAACTGAATATTCCTCTCAATACAGAACTTAAACATTTACCCACAATATGTGTATATTTATTCATTTACAAATTATATTAATGTACTACTGCAAGAATACATTGTGCATGTGATGAAATATATAAAATAACATTTAAGAGGGCTAGGTTAAATTAAATAGAAATATTGCTTGACATATTTTATCCTAATTACAGTATTCTAACAGCCCATGGATTAGGTTGTATACTCTATTTCAGATAACATGACCCCTGCAACAGCATAAGGCTCCTACGCTACAGCAATAATAACCATTCCTACTAACATTTCTGTGGACACTTTCCATTATGTTGAAAAAAATTGATAGGAAGTTACTCCTTTAGAAAAGAATACTCCAGGCTATGAGTCTAAGAAACATTTATCAGGGCTTGTATGTTGCTTGACTCCAGAAGGACACCATTTACATTTTCTGTAAATGGTGCCCCCTAACTTTGCTCAGTGCACAGCCTGTGCAACGCTGCATGGTGACCCATGAGTGCCTAATGAGAGACAAACACTGAGGATGCTTTCCAAGGGGCAGGCTTCACGTGAGCTGAGGGTGGAAAGGCATGTTATTTCCTGCTGGCCCTCCCAACCACACCCAAATCTAGAGATCCTAATCACTATCCAGCAGTCTCCTCAAGTGGATAATAGATGGTGCCAGACATGCGACACTGATACACAGCTGGAGCCACATACCCTGATCAAAGACTATAAGCGCTGGAAGGAACTGCATTCAGAGATGAGGAAACTTGGGTCCAGGAATGTTTCATAGTGAATCACTGACAAAGTCGTATTAGAATTTCCTGACCAGTGCTCTTTCCACAATATTACACCGTCACGTTAAGATCAGGTAACAGAACATTTATAATGTCTACTAACTCTAAGACAAATTATTACTTTATGGACAGTTCATATTCATCACAATAAACAATAACAATTTAGGCTCCTAAATATTGAGCACTTACTATACATCAGATACTATACTAAGCAATTTACATGGATTCTCTTGTTCAATCTTCATAATTATCCTATGAGGAACATATCATTATGACATTCATTTTACCAATGAGAAAAGTGGTAAACAATCTAACAGAAATTAATTTGCTATGCCACGGTTCAAACCACGCAACCTGACTTCAAAACCTTCTCTGCAACATATGTATATATATATACTGCCTTCCACAATCAATGACGTCAATTACATGCAAGACAAATGGTATTCATTTATACCATTTTTCTTTGCAACTGTCATCATCAGAATACTTTTTTTCCTTTGCATTAAATACCAGAATTTTTTTTCTCTCTCTCTCCCTCTCCATCTCCCTCTGTTATCTCTCGTATCTCTGTTTTATCTCTATCTCCTTTCCTCCCTCAGTCTCTGTCCCCTGTCCTTCTCTTTCTTTCTCTTTCATACACACACACACACACACACACAATTAGAAAAATGCCTACAGGTCCTTCGATTTTAGCAGAAAGCAGCAAGACAATCCTTATAATCCTATCGGCAAATTCTGAACCAACAACTCCTCTTGGTTGCCTTACGACATGGATTGCAGCTCTCACTAGAGACCTTTCTTTCACTGGACCTCAGCCAATGACCAAGAAGCAATTATTTCTTTCCTCTTATTATTTTCAAGAATTGTGTTTCTCTGTCTTTACTATAGGACAGTTGCACTTGGGATGTGCTGCTTTCACCTCCTATATCCAGTAAGTGTGTTGTAAATGTTGAAAGGAAGGAAGGAAGGAAAAAAGGAAAAAAGGAAGGGAGGGAGGGAGGGACGAATATATGAATGACTGTATGAGCACATTTTCTGGATCGTGTGTTCCTGGAGAAGCAGGTCCACAGGTGAAATGGGAATAACATCGCCATTCACTCATTAGCTCTGGTCTAAACCCCAGGAGTCAACCCTGGCTCCTTCCTTTCCTTATACTGCACATCAGACCCACCAGCAAAACCCCTGGGCTCTCTCTTCCCCACAACCCCAGCCCTACTTGGCACCAGCTCCACTGTTGTCACCATCATCCAATCCACCATCCCTTGCCTAGTTTTTCAATTGCCTCCAACCTGCCCTCCCTGCCTCTACCCTTTCTCTGCTGTAGTCTATCATCAAAAAGGCAGCCAGAATGTTCCTTCCAGAACCCTCTGATGACTCCCCTTAGCGCTCAGAGTCAAAGTGAAAGTTCTCTCAAGGGCTCATCAGGCCTAGAGTGACCTGTGCCCACCTCCGCCTGTCTTATCTCCCTCGCTCACCCCGCCCCGGCCACGCGGCCTCCTCCCACCCCTACTCAGCATTACTCTTGCTCTCCGTCCCACCGTGGGAAGCTGAACAATGGCTCCCAAATAGGCACATGTTCTAATTCCCAGAAACTTTTGTAGCAAAAGGGACTTTGCAGAAGTGACTAAATTGAGGGTCTTAAAATGAGGTTATTCTGGATTATCCTGTGGGCCCAAACTAGTCACAAGTTTCCTAAAAGAGGGATGCAGAAGGAGTCATTGGAAGGCAAGGTGAAGCTGGGGGCTTCCCTGGTGGTCCAGTGGTTAAGACTCTGAGCTCCCACTGCAGGGGAAAAGGGTTCACTTCCTGGTTGAGGAACTAAGACCCTGCATGCCGCATGGTGGGGCCAAAAAAAAAAAAAATAGCATGGTGAAGCTGGAAGCTGGAGAGCAAGGGAGATGTGACATGGGCCATGAGCAAAGAATGAGGACCGCTTCTAGAAGAGGAGAGGATCAGATTCTTTCCTGGAGCCTCCAGAAGGAACACAGCCCTGCTGACTCCTTGTTTTAGCCCCACAAGACTCATTTCCGATTGATCGCTAGAACGTAGGAGAATAAATTTGTGTGGTTTGGAGCCACAATGTTTGTAGTAATTTGTTAGGACAGTAGTAGGAAATTAACACAGGCGTTATTTTGTTTTACGTTTCTTTATGGCACTATCACCACCGGGCTTATTTTATATTTACTTCTTTATTTGTCCATCTGTTGTCTCTCCCACTACAATGCAAAGTGCAGGGGAAACAGGCCTCTATTCTCTTCATTTTTGTACACCCAGAACCTGGCACAATAACTATCTGTTGAATGCATAAATCAATGACGTATTTTAATTAAGTAAGTAACTGGTCAACACCCTGAAATACTTGAGCCTCAATAAAATGTTGGTTGAACACACAGTTATTAACCTGTATGACACTTTTTCTGACTTTTCCAGACAGGTGGAAACATACACAAATGAGTACAGGTGGAGCTGCAGCCCATGTGGTCTACACCAAAACAGCCTAGGGGGAGAACCCCAGAACCCTAGCAACAAGCTCACTAGGAAGATGGTGATTCCTGTCCAATGGAGGTTCCAGCACCCCCTCCTCGCAGCTGGGAGGAGGAAGGAGCCTGAGCTGGTCACACTCACACAAGCCCAGCAGCCCTGTAGCACCTGTTTGCATGGTACGCATTGCATTCCCCTCCCCCCCCCCATTGAATAAAGGACTGCAGTGGGGATGGGGTGGGGGTTGAGAAGCCAGGATTATGACTCCCCTTCTTCTCACTGAGTGATGCTGAGTATCTCTAAAAAGGAGTTCACATGTAGGAGCTGAAGTTGATTGTACATTCTACGACCCCTTAGTTAAAATAATTATACTAAAAAGAATGTAAACATAAAGAGTTAATTAGATCCAATATTTGCTTTAGGGAACTACAGATCTTAAATAACTTAGGAACCACACATTACTATCAAGTAGTTTTTCCTGTTGCTGGTACCAGCTGGAGATGCCAACACTTGTATTTCCTCCTACTTCTGTTTGGTTCAACAGCAGTAGCAGGCTCATTTCTGATGAAATCAACGCTTTGCCAAACGTACAAATAATGGTTTGATGTGCCCGTAATGATGATGATGGCCGTGACAATGATGATTCATCTTGTCTGTTGCAGGAAGATGCATGGATGCCTCTATCTTAAGGAAAATATACCTAGTCCTCACTTTTAAAAAGGTGGGGTTTTTTTTTTTTTTTTTTTGAAAGTAACACCACGGTCACATGGATATAAAGGCTGAAAGGCTGCTTGAGTGCACCTGTTTGAAAGTCACCATCTCCACGGAGCCCTTCCTGATTCCTTCGTGGGCCCTTAGGCACTCCCAGAGTACCCACAGTGCTCCGCTCGCTCACTCCTCCATCTCACCAAAATTCACAACTTGCAAGTCTGCCTCCTGTACTACACTGTTATTTCTTGAGAGCAAGGGCTCTGTCTACACACCCTTCTTTCTCACAAATGCTCAACACAATCCCAGGCAAGGTTTGCCAGGTACCTAAGTATGAACCAAACACTCTGCTTGGTGTTTTTGAAAAGGACCTCGTGGTAGAATAAAGGAGACACGACTTACACACCAAACAGCTAGGGAAAAATACAAAGTAGAAAATTATTATGTATTAAATTAGAAAATAAAGTGCATTTTGTTAAAGGAGTTAATTGGAAACCAGAAAGGGGAGACATGAGTGTGAACTGGGGTTTTTATAGGTTCATAGAGTAATCACTTTTGTTAGCCAGAAGTGGCAGGATTTACGAATATGTTGTCTTCACATAAAAAATTGTGTAAATATGAATTGGAGTGGGAAATGTTGGGAAAAAATCATCTTGAGCCGTAAAGATAATTTGTTTAGTCCTGAAATGGTTTTTATGTTTTGATAGTATTTATAACCATAATCTTTATTAGAATATCAGTCTAATACAAAGATCACCAAAGTTCTGTTTCAATATCCTAAGGGTTAAACATTAACACTGACGCTGTGTCTTACTACTAGGGAAATCATTTTATCTTATCAGATATTTTAGTTATATTGGTGCCAAAAGGGCAAGCTTGGTGAAAGAGGTAACATTTACTGACCATATATATGAAGTACTAACTGTGACCTTAGAAATGTTAAGAAGGAAACGGTGGTGCCCCACTGCCGATTTGACTTTCACAAGCCTTAGTTTCGCTTTTCAAAATCATGTTGACAAAGGAAATTTAACCAGACAGGAAAATGCCCTTAACGTCTGTCACAAAGGAAAGGATTTGAGTAACAATTTCTATGCTCACTCGTAAGTGACCTCTTAAAAAATGCTTTGCCCATGGTATAGAGAAGTCACTTAGACACACTTTAAATGCACTTTCCAATTCTTGCAATTTTCAGCGCACCTGGGTGAACTGTGGAACGACTCATTCCATCAGCCCTAATCTTGAGTATTATTGAACCCCAAGGACCGTGACGCCATGCATCTTTCCCTGGGCACTCAGAGCAAAATGAAACACCAGTTACGCCACCTGCATGTGCAGGTGTGCCTGTCAGAGGCAGCCCTTACCTTTACATAGAGGTTAATCTCAGGGTTCGTGGAAGCTGATTCGTTTTCTTCCGAAACATCAGCAGCAGAATAGCTGGTAGGGGAGTCCTCGCTGGTGAAGGCTCTGCTGTGCTGGATGGAGAAGCTGGAAGGAGAGGGCAGGTCTGCCTCCATCTCGCTTCCATTCTCCTGGGGCTCCTCTGGGTCAGGCTCCTGGTCCTCAGTTGGTGAGAACAACTCTTCCACTGAGATGCTTGTGTCCTCCTGGGGCTCCCCTACTTGAGGATCCTGAGCCTCAGGATATACTTGATCAGGCAGGAGGTATTCTTCTGTTTCTGGCTGAAAAGAAGCTGAGGTGCTCTCCTGACACCGAACAGCATAAACACCTACCAAGTCATATTCGTTGGTTTCCAACTCAGTGCCATACAAACTGTCTTCTGCCTTCCAGTCTTCATGGACATCATCGTAAAGGGAACCTCCATTTTCTGCTGGTTGGCCTGAATCCTCATCTACCCTCTCTTTCTGGATTCTGTCATAGATGGTGCTGTAGGCTTCATCATCCATGTTTATTGATTTGGTAGGTCCTTTTGCAGGAGGACCTGAGTAGGTCTGAAATGAGGAAAGGGATAGAGGATGCTGCACCACCTTTCAGAAGAATCAACGGGCTTTCGAAACACAGCAACTAGCAACAGCTATCAATGACAGGTCTCTAACAATCATTTACCGGAGACTTTAATCGGCAAACCACAAGTCCACTGGACGTGAGATAAAGCTTACACGTTCAGTTAACTCCTTCACTCCTAAGGATATTTTCAAGCAGACTCTATGGTTTTCCTCATTGCCAGTAACTCCAAGATTTTTTGGATCAACTAGAGGTTGAATTGAATTATCTTCCCAGGATACATTGAAATTCTGAATATTTAGCCATTTGTCACTAAATGGGGCTCCCGCTTCCAACTGCCTCCAAATGTTGACAACATTCAAGAGGTCCCTGCAATTCAGTGGAGAACAATTCTTCACAATAGTAACTCGTCTATGAATAGCTGAATTCATCACACAAAACAATTGTTTGAGTATTGATACCCTGTGACAAATGTGCTACACATGCTCCAGTTAGGTAATGAATGCCATTTACGTTTCTTATCTAGAAACACCACTAGGTGATTAAATAACAGAAGGAAAAGAAGATAAATGCTCTGATCTATGGTCACATCAGTACAGATCACCTAAACCAAGGGAGTCAAAGATTTATGGCTTTGAGTTTTATTTTTTTTCTCTTCAACCTGTGTGATCATTACAGTCAACACATCTTCACAAAGACCCTCCTGTGTACAGGATACTGAGTTGAGCACTAAATGTTTTTTAGCAGATACATTCTCTGTCCTCAAAGGACTCCTAAAGCAAAGAACTGTATGCACAAGTTGTCTAGTTGATGTCATCTATAGGTGCCACGAATACACAGATGCTCTTTGTGTTTTAACCTGGTACTCTATCCTACTCATTCCTGCTTCCATTCACCCCACCACAAACATCATTCTCTTTGAAGTGACAGCGCAGATGGATTATAAAGGGACTTTAATGTCTAGAAATCTTGTGAAAATTGAGAAGCAACGCAACTCTGGTTTATAGGTTTCAAAGCATCTGATGAGCATCTTATTGACAAAACTTCATTGTACCCTTGCCTGCAATGTTGCATCCAGGAATCTTCTGGAACTAACTAGAGCAGTATTTCTAGAATTCTAGCATTCAGGATAGCTTAAAGAATAGATAAAGGGAAAGAGGCCAGAGACAGACTTTAAAGTCTATTGATGTGATCCCTTTATTTTATTGAAAAGTGAGGTCTGAGGGAGCGAAAAATGGTGGCGAAGTAGAAAGATGTGGAACGCATCCCTCTCCACAGATGATCAGGAATACACCAAAAGACGCAATAATTCCCACGGAGAACCAGCTGAACACCAGCAAACGACCTCGGACACCAGAGAGGACTGCAAAGATCCCGACATAACTGGGTAGGACAGAGGGGAAAAAAAAAAAAGAAGAAGAAAGAGGAGGAGAAGAAAGGAAAGGGACGGGTCCCACAGCCTAGGGTGTGGGACCCGAAACAGAGAGGAGATTGCCAAATTGGGGAAACGTCCCTTATCTGACGGGGAAACACCTTCTCCAACAGGGAATTTCCCTGGGTCAGAAGGGAGGCATTTAGGACTGTTCAAAGAGGGTGAAGCGGCTGAGCTGCGGCAGACGGAAAGAGTGAGAAACACATGGAGGGTCCGCACCACAGCTCAGCATGCCCTGACTGAGATGTCGATTCACAGCTGGACGGGGGTCTGGGAGCGGGAGCGTGGGAACTGGAGAACTGGTTTAGGGTGAGAAACATTGTTGGCAGTGGGGAGATGGACGGAGAGGACAGGAGGGAAGAAATCTGCAGCGGAGAGTGCCTACCGCAGAAAGCTGCGAGGCTATAGTGGCGACTGGATACTGCTGACTCACAAGCAGCGAGGAGGAGCTGCGGGTGTAGCCTCCCTCTCAGCACCTGCGACGGACAGAAGGACCCCTGTGGGCCTAGCTAACGCGCTCAGGGATAACAAAGGCCCCTGGGCGGGGCTGGCCTAGAGTGCCTGCAGCCGAGAGCCAAAAGCCCACAGAGTGGCCCAGCTCTGGAGACATTCTGTTTCCATCTGAGCCGCCAGCATCCCTCTGCAACAGGCACCACCACAGCCGACTGAACCACCGTGACCCAGGCAGGGCGCCACTGCTCACTCACTCCCAGGGGAAGGAGCCACTATTGTACCTCTCTCCCCACACACCAGCGCTTACAGATGAACGATAAAGGAAGCTCTGCTGGTCACAGAAAAATATAAAAAGCCCAAGGCGGGTAGAAGGACACTTACAGCGGAGACCCCAAGGAAACAGAAATATTAGTATTAATTCTATTGATTTGGTCCATTCTGGGGTCAGTTCTAGTTGTGTGTTTTTTTTTTAATTAATTATGATCTTAGTCCTAAGAGATCTACACGTTTTATAATATTTTTTATTTTTTATTCTATTTTTATTTTTAGCTATTTTTATATATTTCTATTCCTAGCTGTCTTTTGTAGTGCTGACTGTATCTCTCCTACCTTCTTTTCATCTCTATCTTTTTTTTTTTTTTTTTTTTGGCACACAGGCTTAGTTGCTCCGCGGCATGTGGGATCTTCCTGGAGCTGGGATCGAACCCGTGACCCCTGCATTGGCAGGCGGATTCTTAACCACTGCGCCACCTAGGAAGCCCTCATCTCTATCTTTTATACATTTCTATTTCTTTCTTTTTCTTTTCATATTTCCAGTCACACTATGCTCTTCTGTTGCCCTGTCTTCAATCCTTTTTTAGTTTATTATATCTTAATATACTTACAAGCAATATTATCTGTCTGCTCAGTTTCCTTGCTTTATTCTCCAGATGACATACTGCTTTGGTATTTATTATTAGGTTTTTGTCTTTATCTTAGTTCTAAGTATAATTGTCTGATTTCATTCTGAGAAGCTTCAGTCCATCTGGTGGTACTCTAGCTCTTTATTATATTTGATCCTAGCTTTCAATATCTCCCTGGACTTGTGTTTGTGTGTGTGCGTGTGGAGTTATTTGTTTGTTTTTGCTTTTGTTTCTGTTTTGTTCTGTTTTGGTTTTGAATTTCTGTTGGTTTTCTTTTTGAATGTCTGATAGCATACTGGGGTTCTTATGTCAGGTCTTTCTAGTGCCTTATCTTCTATTGGATTCAGTATTTGTGTGTCTTATACACGTATGTGCTTCCTTAACTTAGTATTTATTTGACTCAACACTCTGCCATTAGTCTGGGGCTTGGACAGTCTAGACAGTCTTCTTTAAACCCCTTTATTGCTGGGACAAGCAACTCCTGAAGTTTGGACTACCATGAGAAAACAAAGAAACACCATGCAGGAAAAGGAGGAGGAAAAAAACCCACAAGACCAAATAAATGAAGAGGAAATAGGAAAAATGCCTGAAAAAGAATTCAGAGTAATGATAATAAAAATGATACAAAATCTCAATAACAAAATACAGAAAATACAAGAAACAGTTAATAAGGACTCAGAAGAACTAAAGAACAAACAAACAGCAATGGACAACAAAATAACTGAAATTAAAAATACTCTAGATGGTATAAACAGCAGAATAACTGAGGCAGAAGAACGAATAAGTGAGTTGGAAGATAGAATGGGAGAAATAACTGCCACAGAGCAGGAAAAAAAAAAGAATAAAAAGAATGGAAGACAGTCTCAGAGACCTTGGGGACAACATTAAGCCCACCAACATTTGAATCATAGGCATTCCAGAAAAAGAAGAAAAAAAGAAAGGGTCTGAGAAAATATTTGAAGAAGTTATAGTGGAAAACTTCCCCAACATGGGAAAAAAAAAATTAACCAAGTCCAAGAAGTGCAGAGAGTCCCATATAGAATAAACCCAAGGAGAAATACAACAAGGCACATATTAATCAAACTAACAAAAACTAAACACAAAGAAAAAATATTAAAAGCAGCAAGAGAAAAGCAACAAATAACATATAAGGGAAAACCCATAAGGATAACAGTTGATCTTTCTGCAGAAACTCTGCAGGCCAGAAGTGAATGGCAGGATATACTGAAAGTCCTGAAAGAGAAAAACCTACAGCCAAGAATACTTTACCCAGTAAGTATCTCACTCAGATTTGACAGAGAAATCAAAAGCTTTACAGACAAGCCAAAGTTAAGAGAATACAGCACCACCAAACCAGCCTTACAACAAGTGCTAAAGGAACTTCTCTAAGTAGGAAACACAAGAAAAGGAAAACACCTACAAATACAAACCAAAAACAATTAAGAAAATGGTAATCAGAACACACATGTCAATAATCACCTTAAATGTAAATGGATTAAATGCTCCAACCAAAAGACACAGACTGGCTGAATGGATACAAAAACAAGACCCTTCTATATGCTGCCTACAAGAAACCCACTTCAGACCAAAGGATACACATAGACTGAAAGTAAAGGGATGGAAAAAGATATTCCATGCAAATGGAAGTCAAAAGAAAGCTGGAGTAGCAATACTCATATCAGACAAATTAGACTTGAAAGTAAAGACTATTACAAGAGACAAGGAAGGACACTACATAATGATCAAGGGATCCACCCAAGAAGAACATATAACAACTGTAAATATCTATGCCCCCAACATAGGAGCACCTCAATACATAAGGCAAATGCTAACAGCCATAAAAGGGGAAACCGACAGTAACACAATAATAGTAGGAGACTTGAACACACCACTTACATCAATGGACAGATCATTCAAACAGAAAATAAATAAAGACACACAAGCTTTAAATGACACATTAGACCATCTCGACTTAATTGATATTTATAGGACATTCTATCCAAAAACTACAGAATACACTTTCTTCTCCAGTACACATGGAACATTGTCCAGGATAGATCACATCTTGGGTCACAAATCAAGCCTTGGTAAATTCAAGAAAATTGAAAATCATATCAAGCATCTTCTCAGACCACAATGCCATGAGACTAGATATCAATTACAGGAAAAATCTGTAAAAAACACAAACACATGGAGGCTAAACAATTCACTCTTAAACAACCAAGAAATCATTAAAGAAATCAAAGAGGAAATCAAAAAATATCTAGAAATAAATGACAATGAAAACACAACAACCCAAAACCTATGGGAAGCAGCAAAAGCAGTTCTAAGAGGGAAGTTTACAGCAATACAGTCCTACCTTAAGAAACAAGAAAAATATCGAATAAACAACCTAACCTTACACCTAAAACAATTAGAGAAAGAAGAACAAAGAAACCCTAAGGTGAGCACAAGGAAAGAAATCATAAAGATCAGATCAGAAATAAATAAAAAAGAAAGGAAGGTAACAATAGCAAAGATTAATGAAACTAAAAGCTGGTTCTTTGAGAAGATAAACAAAATTGATAAACCATTAGCCAGACTCATCAGGAAAAATAGGGAGAAGATGCAAATCAACAGAATTAGAAATAAAAAAGAAGTAACAACGGACACCACAGAAATACTAAAGATCATGAGAGACTACTACAAGCAAGTATATGCCAATAAATTGGATAACCTATAAGAAAAGGATAAAGTCTTAGAAAAATACAATCTTCCAAGACGGAACCAGGAAGAAATAGAACATATGAACAGACCAATCACAAGTATGGAAATTGAGACTGTGATTAAAAATATCCCAACAAACAAAAGCCCAGGGCCAGATGCCTTCACAGACGAATTCTATCAAACATTTCGAGAAGAGCTAACACCTACCCTTCTCAAACTCTTCCAAAATATAGCAGAAGGAGGAACACTCCCAAACTTATTTTATGAGGCCACCATCACCCTGATATCAAAACCAGGCAAAGATGTCACAAAAAAAGAAAATTACAGGCCAATATCCCTGATGAATATAGATGCAAAAATCCTCAACAAAATACTAGCTAACAGAATCCAACAGCACATTAAAAACATCATACACCATGATCAAGTGGCGTTTATCTCTGGGTTGCAAGGATTCTTCAATATACGCAAATCAATCAACGTGATACATCATATCAACAACTTGAAGGATAAAAACCATATGATCCTCTCAACAGATGCAGAAAAAGCTTTTGACAAAATTCAACATCCATTTATAATCAAAACTCTCCAGAAAATGGGCATAGAAGGAAATCACCTCAATATAATAAAAGCCATATATGAGAAACCAAAAGACAGCATCATTCTAAATGGAGAAAAACTGAAAGAATTCCCTCTAAGAACAGGAATAAGACAAGGGTGTCCACTCTTACCATTATTATTCAACATAGTTTTGGAAGTTTTAGCCACAGCACTCAGAAAAGAAAATGAAATAAAAGGAATCCAAATTGGAAAAGAAGAAGCAAAATTGTCACTCTTTGCAGATGACATGATATTATACATAGAAAACCCAAGAGACTCTACCAGAAAACTGCTAGCACTAATCAATGAATTTAGTAAAGTAGCAGGATACAAAATTAATGCACAGAAATCTCTTGCATTCCTATACACCAACAACGAAAGAGCAGAAAGAGAAATTATGGAAACTCTTCCATTTACCATTGCAACAAAAAGAATAAAATACCTAGGAATAAACCTGCCTAAAGAGGCAAAAGACCTGTATGCAGAAAACTATAAGACACTGATGAAAGAAATCAAAGACGACACAAACAGATGGAAGGACATACCATGTTCCTGGATTGGAAGAATCAACATTGTGAAAATGACTGTACTACCCAAAACAATTTACAGATGCAACGGAATCCCTATCAAATTACCAAAGGCATTTTTCACAGAACTAGAACACGAAATCTTATGATTTGTATGGAAACGCAAAAGACCCTGAATAGCCAAAGCAATCTTGAGAAGGAAAGATGGAGTTGGTGGGATTAGGCTTCCTGACTTCAAACTATACAAGGCCACAGTGATCAAGACAGTATGGTACTGGCACAAAAATAGAAAGGAAGATCAATGGAACAGAATAGGGAACTCAGAGGTAAGCCCAAACACATATGGGCACCTTATCTTTGACAAAGGAGGCAAGATATACAATGGAATAAAGACAGCCTCTTCAATAAGTGGTGCTGGGAAAATTGGACAGCAACATGTCAAAGAATGAAATTAGAACACTTCCTAACACCATACACAAAAATAAACTCCAAATGGATTAAAGACCTACATGTAAGGCCAGACACTATAAAACTCCTAGAGGAAAACATAAGCAGAACACACTATGACATCCATCAAAGCAAGGTCCTTTTTGACCCACCTCCTAGAATCATGGAAATAAAATCAAGAATAAACAAATGGGACCTAATGAAACTTTAAAACAGCTTTTGCACAGTGAAAGAAACCATAAACAAGACAAGAAGGCAACCCTCAGAATGGGAGAAAATACTTGCCAACGAAGCAACGGACAAAGGATTAATCTCCAAAATATACAAGCAGCTCATGCAGCTGAATACCGAAAAAGGAAATAATCCAATCCACAAATGGGCAGAAGACCTAAATAGACATTTCTCCAAAGAAGACATATAGATGGCCAAGAAACACATGAAAAGATGCTCAATATCACTAATTATCAGAGAAATGCAAGTCAAAGCCACAATGAGGTATCACCTCACACCAGTCAGAATGGCCATCATCACAAAATCTAGAAACAATAAATGTTAGAGAGGGTGTGGAGAAAAGGGAACTCTCCTGCACTGTTGATGGGAATGTAAGCTGGTACAGTCACTATGGAAAACAGTTTGGAGGTTCCTTAAAAAACTAAAAATAGAACTGCCATATGATCGAGTAACCCCACTACTGGGCATATACCCAGAGAAAACCATAATCCAAAAAGAAACATGTACCATAATGTTTATTGCAGCACTATTTACAATAGCCAGGACATGGAAGCAACCTAAATGCCCATCAACAGATGAATGGATGAAGAAGATGTGGCATATATGTACAATGGAATATTACTCAGCTATAAAAAGGAATGAAATGGAGCTATATGTAATGAGGTGGATAGACCCTGAGTCTGTCATACAGAGTGAAGTAAGCCAGAAAGAGAAAAACAAATGTTGTATGCTAACTCATATATACAGAATCTAAAAAAAAAAAAAAAATGGTACTGATGAACCCAGTGACAAGACAAGAATAAGGATGCAGATGCAGAGAATGGACTGGAGGACACGGGGTTGGGGGGACAGGGGGGCGAAGGGGAAGCTGGGACGAAGTGAGAGAGTAGCATAGACATATATATACTACCAACTGTAAAATAGATAGCCAGTGGGAAGTTGCTGTATAACAAAGAGAGGTCAACTCGATGATGGGTGATGCCTTAGAGGGCCAGGACGGGGAGGGTGGGGGGTGAGTCGCGGGAGGGAGGGGATATGGGGATATGTGTATAAATACAGCTGATTGACTTTGGTGTACCTCATAAGCTGGTACAAGAGTGTAAAGCAATTATATTCCAATAAAGAGCTTAATAAATAAATAAACCTGATTCAAAAAATTAAAAAAAAAAAAAAAAGAAAGAGAAGTGAGGTTTGATGGGTCCAAATACCTCATAGGTTACCATAGTTCCCATAATCAGGTGTTTATAATTCAAAGGAACACCAGCTCAAATACTTCTCATAATTTTAGCACTGGAGAAAACCTAAAAGATCATTCAGTATAACTGATTTTACATTTGAAGGTAGCCTGGAACCTAGAAAGGGGAAGCAAGTGGTCCAAGTTCACACAGAGAGTTAATGATGGAGCTGATTCTAGCTGTAATTTCCTAACCTCCAGCTCAGTGATTTTCCTGCCACTCACTCCCTTCTTAAGGTGGTGTTTTCTAACTGTTTTTCATGATCATACAACTTCCCACGCCCACCCCATCCCTAAAGGATCCTTTTTAGATATTTTTTCCCATGAAATTAAAATACTGTTAATATACTACATATCTGTTTACATACTGGTATGTACATCTGTGCTTTATACATAAAAAAGAATAAGTTTTTGTCCCTTAAGAACCAATTTTCACCCCTTTGGGGTGATATTGCTCCTTTTGAGAATGTGTTTTAAATGCTCGAACACTTCTAAATTACGTGCCATTCTGCTTCATTTCCAAGGAACGATATTCTACAACGTGAGGTTATGTACACCGCATGCTACCAGGTCTGCACCAAGATGACCCAGTGGGTCTGAGGAGGCTGGTTAAGCTTAGGGCCCAAGATCACACAGGTATTTTATAAATTCGGTCCCCCCGTTATCCCATCTCAGGACATAACTATCATGATTTAGTTACAGGTTGTAACATGGAACCAGTCATTCCGTTAAAGCATAAATCAGATCATCTCTCTCTCTACTCAAATGCCTATAATGACTCCCCATTTCTCTTAGAAAGCCAAAGTCCTTACAGTGACCCACCAGGCCCTATAAAATCTACACCGGCTCTCCTACTCCTGCATTTCTCCACCTTGCTTACCCTGCTTCAGAAGATATGGCCTCTTTGCTGTGCCTCCGAAATGCTCCCATATTAGGATTTTTACACTGGCTGTTCTCTCTGCCCGAAATACATTTCCCTTGGATATCTGCACAGTCAACGCTCCAAATTCTTCTGATTTTTTGCTTATTCATCCCTTCTCAATGAGGCCACTCGAACTGTCCTGGGTAAAATGACAACCTATCCCAACTCCTATCTGTACCCCCTCCCAATTACTAAAAACCCTTAGCTGACTTTTTTTTTTTTTAATGTATTTATTTGTGTTGGGTCTTCATTGCTGTGCACGGGCTTTCTCTAGTTGTGGAGTGCGGGGGCTAATCTTTGTTGTGGTGCACGGGCTTCTCATTGCAGTGGCTCCTCTTGTTGTGGAGCACGGGCTTTAGGCGCTTGGGCTTCGTAGTTGTAGCATGCTTGCTCAGTAGTTGTGGCTTGTGGGCTCTACAGCAGAGGCTCAGTAGTTGTGGCGCATGTGGGATCTTCCGGGACCAGGGCTTGAATCTGTGTCTCCTGCATTGGCAGGCGGATTCTTAACCACTGCGCCACCAGGGAAGCCCCCCTTACCTGACTTTCTATTTCTTTTTCCATAATACGTATCACATTCTAATAAGATATATATATTACTTATTTACTGTACATCTAGAGTTTTTCTGTCTTCTCCCACTAGAGTGTAAATCCTATATGGGCACAGATCTGTGTCTGCTTTTTCATTATCATTTCAAGCACCTAGAACAGTGCCTATATTAGATTCTCAATACATTATTCATTGAATAAATTTTTGTGATTGTTTTATATCTTTATCCTCCAATAGACACACAAAGCCCATGACTATTTAGCTCACCAGTGCATACCTAAATTATAACAGATATCTGACACATAATAGGTGCTTATTAAATATTTGTTTTACAAACAACTAAAATGGAGGAGATGTATCTAGAATTCAAGTCCTTTTACTCCTGGTCCATTTTCTTCCTATGTTATGTGTATAAGTGTTATCTCATTACTATATCGTAAACTCCTGCATGAAGAAAACTAATACGTGGGTCTTCCATAGCACTTTGTATAAAACAAGTTGGCTTATTTACTTATAAAAGAAAGAGTCCATCAACCAATTAATCAATTGAAAGTATTTTGAGGGCTCCATATGGCTGTTACATATAACCTAGGAAAGGAAACAAGACATATATTCATTTGCTTGAGAAGTTCTAAGGTTGAACTTGTGTGCTGTCTGAAATACAAGTTTGCCTATATCACACCCATGTTTGGAAATCTTTGATGAAAGCATATACAGAAAGATGTCTATTCCAAGACCTTTCATAAATGGAACGAAGCTTATCTGTCTAGCCAGCCACTCCCTCAGTGCCCCTTCAAACGTCTTACTTTGCAGCAGAAACGTTGCTCTTCCCTGAAAACACTATGCCATTTCCTGCCCCTATGCTTTTGCACATATGTTGCCTCCACTGAGCAAAATGCTACTCATTCTATTAGATACAGGATATAAATATACATAAAACGTGATCTACATGCACATACAACTGAGGAAATTTACAAATTAGCTATTCCACAGAAAGGATCCAACTGGGACTACAGCAGCCCTGCCCGTTGTCTTGGATAACTGTGGAGCCAATGTCTAGCCTTCTGCTTTGCATGTACACAGACTCAATTTGGTCTATTTACACAGGGTTTTTCAAACACTGCAGGACTGAGTCATCTTAACTAAACTCAAAAAAACATCAGGTTAACAATATAAAGGCCGATTTATTAATTTACCCCCTAAAACATAACTGCCACATCGACTTGAATATTTGCTCGAGTTAAGCATAATCTCTTCACCATAGCAAAGTCTACATAGGGAATCAGTTAAGGTAACATTTTTTTAAGAGTTTTATTGAGATATAATTGACATACAATAAGCTGCACATATTTAAAGTGTACAATTTGATATTTTTTTCTTATTAGTCATCTCTTTTATACATATTAATATATATGGCACTCCCAATCTCCCAGTTCATCCCACCCCACCCCCCACTATCCCCCCTTCGTGTCCATGTATTTGTCTTCTACATCTGTGTCTCTATTTCTGCCTTGCAAACCAGTTGATCTGTACCATTTTTCTAGATTCCATGTATATGCGTTAATATATGATACTTGTTTCTGTCTTTCTGACTTACTTCACTCTGTATGACAGTCTCTAGGTCCATCCATGCTCTACAAATGACCCAATTTTGTTCCTTTACAGGCTGAGTAATATTCCTTTGTATATATGTACCACATCTTCTTTATTCATTCATCTGTCAATGAATATTTAGGTTGCTTCCATGACCTGGCTATTGTAAATAGTGCTGCAATGAACATTGGGGTGCATGTGTCTTTTTGAATTATGGTTTTCTCTGGGTATAGGCCCAGTGGTGGGATTTCTGGGTCATATGGTAATTCGATTTTTAGTTTTTTAAGGAACCTCCATACTGTTCTCCATAGTGGCTGTATTAATTTACATTCCCACCAACAGTGCAGAAGGGTTCCCTTTTCTCCACACCCTCTCCAACATTTATTGTTTGTAGATTTTCAGATGATGCCCATTCTAACTGGTGTGAGGTGATACCTCATTACAGTTTTGGTTTGCATTTCTCTAATGATTAGTGATGTTGAGCATCTTTTCATGTGTTTGTTGGCCATCTGTATGTCTTCTTTGGAGAAATGCCTATTAGGCCTTCTGCCCATTTTTTGATTGGGTTGTTTGTGTTTTTGATATTGAGCTGCATGAACTGTTAATATATTTGGAGATTAATACTTTGTTGATTCATTAGAAATATTTTGTCCCATTCTGAGGGTTGTCTTTTCGTCTTGTTTATAGTTTCCTTTGCTGTGTAAAAGCTTTTCAGTTTCATTAGGTGCCATTTGTTTATTTTTGATTTTATTTCCATTACTCTAGGAGGTGGGTCAAGAAAGATCTTGCTGTGATTTATGTCAAAGAGTGTTCTTCTTATGTTTTCCTCTAAGAGTTTTATAGTGTCTGGCCTTCCATGTAGGTCTTTAATCCATTTTGAGTTTATTTTTGTACATGGTGTTAGGGAGTGTTCTAATTTCATACTTTTACATGTAGCTGTCCAGATTTCCAAGCACCACTTATTGAAGAGACTGTCTTTTCTCCATTGTATATCCTTGCCTCCTTTGTCGTAGATTAGTGGACCATAGGTGCATGGGTTTATCTCTGGGCTGTTCCATTGATCTATTTTTCTGTTTTTGTGCCAGTACCATATTGTCTTGATTACTGTAGCTTTGTAGTATAGTCTGAAGTCAGGGAGTCTGATTCCTCAAACTCCATTTTTTTTCCCTCAAGATTGCTTTGGCTATTCAGGGTCTTTTGTGTCTCCATACAAATTTTAGGATTCTTTGTTCTAGTTGTGTAAAAAACACTACTGGTAATTTGATAGGGATTGCATTGAATATGTAGATTGCTTTGGGTATTATAGTCATTTTCACAATATTGATTCTTCCAATCCAAGAACATGGTATGTCCCTCCATCTGTTTGTGTCATCTTTGATTTCTTTCATCAGTGTCTTATAGTTTTCTGAGTACAGGTTTTTTACCTCCTTAGGTAGGTTTATTCCTAGGTATTTTTATTCTTTTTGTTGCCATGGTGAATGGGATTGTTTCCTTAATTTCTTTTTCTGATCTTTTGTTGTTATTGTACAGGAATGCAAGAGATTTCTCTGTGTTAATATTGTATCCTGCAACTTTACCAAATGCACTGATTAACTCTTGTAGTTTTCTGGTGGCATCTTTAGGATTTTCTATGTATAATAACATGTCATCTGCAAACAGTGACAGTTTTACTTCTTCTTTTCCAATTTGCATTCCTTTTATTTCTTTTTCTTCTCTGATTGCTGTGGCAATGACTTCCAAAACTATGTTGAATAGTAGTGGTGAGAGTGGACATCCTCATCTTGTTCCTGATCTTAGAGGGAATGCTTTCAGTTTTTCACACTGAGAATGATGTTTGCTGTGGGTTTGTTGTATATGGCCTTTATTATGCTGAGGTAGGTTCCCTCTATGCCCACCTTCTGGAGAGTTTTTATCATAAATGGGTGTTGAATTTTGTCAAAAGCTTTTTCTGCATCTATTGAGATGATCATACGGTTCTTACTTTTCAGTTTGTTAATATGGTGTATCACATTGATTGATTTGCATATATTGAAGAATCCTTGCTTTCCTGGGATAAATCCCACTTGATCATGGTGTATGATCCTTTTAATGTGTTGTTGGATTCTGTTAGCCAGTATTTTGTTGAGGATCTTTGCATCGATATTCATCAGTGATATTGGTCTGTAATTTTCTTTTTTTGTAGTATCTTTGTCTGGTTTTGGTATCAGAGTGATGGTGGCCTCATAAAATGAGTTTGGGAATGTTTCTTCCTCTGCAATTTTTTGGAAAAGTTTGAGAAGGATGGGTGTTAACTCTTCTCTAAATGTTTGATAGAATTCACTTGTGAAGCCATCTGTTCCTGGACTTTTGTTTGTTTGAAGATTTTCAATCACAGTTTCAATTTCATTACTTGTGTTTGGTCTGTTCATATTTTATATTTCTTCCTAATTCAGTCTTGGAAGGTTATACCTTTCTAAGAATGTATCCATTTCTTTCAGGTTGTCCATTTTATTGACTTGTAGTAGTCTCTTATGATGCTTTATATTTCTGCAGTGTCTATTGTAACTTCTCCTGTTTTGTTTCTCATTTTATTGATTTGAGTCCTCTCCCTCTTTTTCTTGATGAGTCTGGCTCAAGGTTTATCTTTTTTTTTCATCTTCTCAAAGAACCAGGTTTTAGTTTTATTGATCTTTGCTGTTGTTTTCTTTGTTTCTATTTCATTTATTTCTGCTCTGATCTTTATGATTTCTTTCCTTCTACTAATTTTGGGCTTTGTTTGTTCTTTCTCTGGTATCTTGAGGTGTAAGGTTAGATTGTTTATTTGGGATTTTTCTTATTTCTTGAGGTAGGATTGTATTGCTATAAACTTCCCTCTTAGAACTGCTTTTGCTGCATCCCACAGGTTTTGGATTGTTGTGTTTTCATTATCATTTGTCTCTAGGTATTTTTTAATTTTCTCTTTGATTTCTTCAGTGATCTCTTGGTTATTTAGTAGTGTATTGTTTAGCCTCCACGTATTTGTGTTTTTTACATTTTATTTCTAATCTCACAGCATTGTGGTTGGAAAAGATGCTTGATACAATTTCAATTTTCTTAAATTTACCAAGGCTTGATTTGTGACCCAAGATGTGATCTATCCTGGAGAATGTTCTGCGTGCACTTGAGAAGAAAGTGTAATCTGCTGTTTTCAGATGGAATGTCCAATAAACATCAATTAAATCTATCTGATCTATTGTGTCATTTAAAGCTTGTGTTTCCTTGTTAATTTTCTGTCTGGATGATCTGTCCATTGGTGTAAGTGGGGTGTTAAAGTCTCTCACTATTATCGTGTTAATGTCGATATCCTCTTTTATATTTGTCAGCATTTGCCTTATGTATTGAAGTGCTCCTATAGTGTGTGGATATATATTTATAATTGTTGTATCTTCTATTGATCTCTTGATCATTATGTAGTATCCTTCCTTGTCTCTTGAAACATTCTTTATTTTAAAGTCTATTTTATCTGATGTGACTATTGCTACTCCAGCTTTCTTTTGATTTTCATTTGCATGGAATATCTTTTTCCATCCCCTCACTTTCAGTCTGTATGTGTCTAGGTCTGAAGTGGGTCTCTTATAGACAGCACATGTATGGGTCTTGTTTTTGTATCCATTCAGCCAGTCTGTGTCTTTTGGTTGGAGCATTTAATCCATTTACATTCAAGGTAATTATCGATATGTATGTTCCTATTACTTTTTCTTCACTGTTTTGGGTTTGTTTTTGCAGGTCCTTTTCTTCTCTTGTGTTTCCCACTTAAAGAAGTTCCTTTAGCATTTGTTGTAGGGCTGGTTTGGTGGTGCTGAATTCTCTTAGCTGTTGCTTGTCTGTAAAGCTTTTGATTTCTCTGTCAAATCTGAATGAGATCCTTGCTGGGTAGAGTATTCTTGGTTGTAGGGTCTTCCCTTTCATCACTTTAAATATATCATGCCACTCCCTTTTGGCTTGCAGAGTTTCTGCTGAGAAATCAGCTGTTAACTTTATGGGAGTTCCCTTGTATGTTATTTGTCATTTTTCCCTTTTTGCTTTTAATAATTTTTCTTTGTCTTTCATTTTTGTCAATTTAATTACTAGGTATCTTGGCATGTTTCTCCTTGGGTTTATCCTGCCTGGGACACTCAGTGCTTCCCAGACTTGAGTGGCTATTTCCTTTCCCATATTAGGGAAATTTTCAACTATAATCTCTTCAAATATTTTCTTGGGTCCTTTTTCTCTCTCTTCTCCTTCTGGGGCCCCAAAATGTGAATGTTGGTGCATTTAATGTTGTCCCAGTGGTCTCTTAGGCTGTCTTCATTTCTTTCATTCTTTTTTCTTTATTCTGTCTGCAGCAGTGATTTCCACCATTCTGTCTTTCAGGTCACTTATCCGTTCTTCTGCCCCAGTTATTCTGCTAGCTATTCCTTCTAGTGTATTTTTCATTTCAGTTATTGTATTGTATTGTATTGTATCTCTGTTTGTTTGTTCTTTAATTCTTCTAGGTCTTTGTTAAAGTTTTCTTTCATCTTTTCGATCTTTGCATTCAGTCTTTTTCTGAGGTCCTGGATCATCTTCATTATCATTATTCTCAATTCTTTTTCTGGAAGGTTGCCTATCTCCACTTCATTTAGTTGTTGTTCTGGAGTTTTATCTTTTTCCTTCATCTGGTACAAAGTCTTCTGCATTTTCATTTTTGTCTATCTTCCTGTGATTGTGGTTTTTGTTCTTCAGGCTGCAGGATTATACTTCTTGCTACTGCTGTCTGCCCTCTGGTGGATGAGGCTACCTAAGAGACTTGTGCACCGCTTCCTGATGGGAGAGACTGGTGATGGATAGAGTTGGGTGTTGCTTTGGTGGGCAGAGCTCAGCAAAATTTTAAACTTTAATCCTCTTGTCTGCTAATGGGTGGGGGTGAGTTCCCTCCCTGTTGGTTGTTTGGCCTGAGGTGACCCAGCACTGGAGCTTACAGGCTCTTTGGTGGGGCTAAAGGTGACTCTGGAAGGGCTCATGCCAATGAGTACTTTCCAGGACTTCTACTGCCAGTGTCCTTGTCCCCGCAGTGAGCCACAGCCACCCCATTCCTCTGCAGGAGACCCTCCAACACTAGCAGGTAGGTCTGGTTCAGTCTCCTATGGGGTCATGCGCCTTTCCCCTTGGTCCTGGTGCACACAACTTTGTGTGTGCCTTGCAAGAGTGGAGTCTTTGTTTCCCCCAGTCCTGTGTAAGTCCTGCAATCAAATCCTGCTGGCCTTCAAAGTCTGATTCTCTGGGGATTCCTCCTCCTGTTGCCAGACCCCCAGGTTGGGAAGCCTGAAGTGGGGCCTGGAACCCTTACTCCAGTGGGTGGACTTCTGTAGTATAATTGTTCTCCAGTTAGTGAGTTGCCCACCAAGCAGTTATTGGATTTGATTTGATCATAATTGCGCCCCCTCCTACTGTCTCATTGTGGCTTCTCCTTTATCTTTGGATATGGGGTATCCTTTCTGGTGAGTTCCAGTGTCTTCCTGTTGATGACTGTTCAGCAGTTAGTTGTGATTCCATTGCTCTCACAAGAGGGAGTGAATGCATGTCCTTCTACTCCATCGTGTTGAACCAATCTCCAAGGTAACATCCTTATATTATGTTTATGTGATGTTCGTAGGCTCTGAGGTAATACCCCTATTTTTAAACCCCAGTATCAGTGATATGTGCCTTTTCTTATCTTGATCAGTCTTTTTAGATATTTTTCAATTTTATTTCTTTTTTTTGAGAATATTTGACTTTATGAATAGTCGCTATTATGCATTTCTTTGCAATTTCATTGATTTCTGCTCTTACCTTTATTATTTCCTTTCTTCTCCTCTTTTTGGTTTTACATTTTCGTTGCTATTTGCTTTTTATCCCAAGATAATTGTGATGGACATTTAAATCATTGGTGTTCAACTTTTCTTCTTTTCTAATATGCATTTATGACTACCAATTTTCCTTTAAGTACAGCTCTATTTGCATCCCACAAGTTTTTATATGATTTGCTTTCCTTATCATCAGTTCAAAATAATTCCCATTTCTGTTTAGATTTTTTCCTTTATCCATGAGTTATTTATAAATGTATTGACCAGTTTTAGAACGGTTGAAGATTTTCTAGTTATATTTTTTGTCATTGATTTTTAGCTTAATTTCACTGTGGTCAGACAATACAGTTGTTATGATTTTAATCTACTGAAATTTGTTTTGAGATTTGCTTTATAGTCCAGCATATGGCCAACTTTGGAAATATTTCATGTGCATTTGAAAATAACGTGTTCCTCCACTGTTAGGCATAATGTTCTATAGATGAAATCAGTTTGTTTATTTTTGTTACTCAATTATTTCATAGTCCTATTGATTTTCATCTGCTTGTTCTATTAGGTATTGAAAGAGGAAAGTTAAAATCTTCCCTATGATCATGGATTTGTCTAATTCTGATTTCAGTTATCTCACTTTTTGTTTTATATATTTTTGAGGCTAAGTTATTGGATGCACAAAGATTCAGAACTGTTATATAATCTTGTTAGATGGACTGTTTTTTCAGTAGAAAATGTCAGTCTATCTCTAGTAATATCATTTGCCTTTTACTGATATCAGCTTTCTTTTGGTTAGTTTTTTTGTATATATATTTTCCCAGGTTTTTACTTTCAATTTTTGTGTCTTCATATATAAACATTAGATAGTTATATTTCTATCTAGTCTAACAATCTTTGCCTTTGACTTTCATCAGTACTCACTTGAGTTTAATATCAGTTTATTCCAGCCAATCCAAAATTCATCAAATCATAGACTCCTAGGACAGGAAGAGATAGTGAAGCCAGACCATATAACAGGTCCTGGAATGAGTGACTGGAGCCTGATATATTTGGTAAATCTGTGACTTAAAACATGACCCTCTAGGGACTTCCCTGGCTATCCAGTGGTTGAAGACTTAGTGCTTCCACTGCAGGGGACACAGGTTTGATCCCCAGTCAGGGAACTAAGATCCTACATGCCACATGGCACTGCCAAAAACAAAAACAGAACAAACAAAAAACAAAACATGACCCTCTAGCCTGAGGTACAGAAGTTAGCCATACGAGCTTCAGGAAAATCAGCACAAATGGCTGGCCTCAGAAGAGCAAGAAAATAGAGAGGGAAAGACTGGTGAGTTATTTTTAAAAGGGCAAGTTTATCTCTAATGCCAGGACCTCAATTTGCTCATCTTACCTCTTCTCTCCACCTCACCCCTCCCCTCATCTCCACTTTTCCTCTCTCAGGAGCCACATACTGTCAACAAGCTAACAACTTACTCTCTCAGTTATATTTTCAGTGCAAAGTCTAACCCAAAAGAATGAATGGCTAGTGGTGAGAACTCATTTTCCACTCTTTAGAGAAGATTTATTTCTCACTTCCTGTCTTCTCTACTTATTCACAGTTGTCTCCTATGTAAAATGAGAATAAAGTATGTGTTATTGAAGGATTTACTTAAATAACATAGGTTAGAAGCTTATTGTAGTGCCTAGCTGGCTCTTAATTGGTACTATTAGTGGTACTATTCTAGGCTTTATTCCTTAGATAACAATATGAATTCTTCTGTTATCGTTTTGAGGCAAAAGCAAACATTCTGGTTCCATCTAAAGATATAAAATCTGACATTATAAAGGTTATGAAAGAGTTGTTAAGATACAGCCCATGAATTTAAGAGTTTAAAATCTGGCCGAGTGTAAGATATAATATTCCAGCAAGAACAGTTAATTAACAACATGAAGTATTATGTTCAGTGACAAAGAAGTGGGACTGATCTTAAGCGCTGTAGGATTTCAGAAGAGGGCCAGGTCACCTGGGTGAGGAACAGGGAAAGTGAGTATCTTAGGAGGTAGAAGAGACCCAGACAATAAAGTCGAGAAGGGGGATTAAGGTATGAAGTATGATGCAGAATCGTGAATTCACAACGATGGAGATAAACCCGACTGAATGAAGTATGTGGATTCTGGAAAAAATAGAGAAGAAGGCAATACCAGGCTAGACTGTGGATAGCCTTGAATGTCAAGATCAGAAATCTGAGTTCTATGCTCATAGAATGATATCGAGGATGGACAGACACATAATACAGAAAGTCGTTCCATTCCATATTCATTCACACTCCAGCTGGCTTCAAGACAGAGACAGGTGCTCAGAGAAAACCATTTCCAGTAGCTGGTGTTGCTTCTTGGAGCAGCTGTGCTACTGGCACATCACAATGTAACATCCACATTTCAACATAGGCCCAGGGAGGGGATTGTGTAGAAGGCACCTGAGAACTTCGGATGGTTCTGCTGGTTTACTTCAGTCACTGTGAATGTGCCCCACTCCTGTTTACCTCCTCTGGCACTGGCACTCTCTCCTCCTTGGCGCTCCCTCAAACACCATTCCCAGCCAGTCACTGCATGGGTTTATTTTCGTAACTTTCATCTGGTTGTTGCAACATTTTGAATTTCATTCCTCACAATTCTGACTCTGCCATTATACCCGCCATGGGTGTGTCTTAAAATTTTACTGCACTTTCTTATTTTTCAAATTGTGAACAGTCATCCATACCTTGACTCATCATTAGCTGGTCCACCTCAGTGCTGTCTGCTTTAGATTATACAATCTGAGAGAAGTCCTAAAGGTCCTAGAAGCCTGAGTGGAAGTCATTTGTGATGTTTTACTACCTGGAGGAAATGAATACAGAAAGTAAGAAAAGGGTAATATTAAATATTGGGAGGATGAGACAGATGGGATGCTCTTCACTCAAACAATTTAACATGAATGGAAGGGACAACAAAGTTACTTAAATAAATCTGATAAAGAAATTGAACATGAAAAAATAACATCATTTTAAAAATAGGATGAACTATATACCCTCAAGCCCTCAGGCAGGGCAACCCCTGCTCAATCCTCTACCTCCCCTTGGCACTGTTGACTTACCCAGGCTAGGACTACACACTCAACTCCACGACCCACCCTCAGGGACGTCTTCCAGCTGTCCCCTTGCCCTTCCTCTTTATTCAGACTGGGGCTAGTTTCTCCCTCTGCTGTCGCCAACATGACCAAAGTCTGACCCCTTAGTAGCTGTGTATCATTCCTCTAGAAACTTCAGTACAGGAAAAAAGCAACTTGAAGCAGATGAACTTGCAGATGTCCAAAGACCAAAGTGCCTAGATAGCCAGTTTTGAAGAGAGGAAAGGAGAGATGGGCATCCTCTTGGCTGGGCTTTTGCATACGAAGATAAAGGTGCACTGCACCAGTGTTGAAGGAACTTGAGGAAATACCAAGTTTACTTAGTAACTTAATGGAGTATTACTGGGCTATTTCTTTAATCTCCATCATTCTACCTAAAGGGAATGTGCCTTCTTTTCACCATTGACAACTGGACTCCACTGAGTTCTCTCACCCCACCTCCTTCCAGTACATTTCTCCATCTTTGGAGATTTTACTATATGGTTTGAAGGGTTTCAGGGTTTTACTGTTTGCAGATTTTTTTTTTCTCCAAAGACATCCGGGAAGTTTGGTTCTGTATCATAAAACCAAAAGCAACCTATCTCAGTAACGTTCTGAGTCAGCACTCTGTATATTGTGTACTTCTCTAGCTAGTCATCCCTCGGTATCCGAGGGAATGAGGGGATTGGGTCCAGGACCCCCTGGGGATACCATAATCTACGGATGCTCAAGTCCCTGTTGTAAAATGGAGCTTAGTTACCCTCTGTATCCTTGGGTGCTGCATCTCTATAACAAATACAGAGCAGATTGTATAACTAATATAATGTAAATTTGTTACTCTGAACCATTCTGAAAAGATGGAGAAAGGGCTATGGGCTTTGAAACTGAAACTTGAGCAGTAATTCCACTGAGCTGGGGACGAATGCCCGAGTAAGCTGTCCTTTCATACTTTGGTTTTACATTTTCTCAACAATATTGCCCAAGGCCACTGACCTTAAATTACTCCACAAGAAGAACACTTACCTGGAAGTAAGTACACAGTTGTCATTTTGAGCTTCTTAGGTTCCTGCTATGGCATCAAAGATGTCTGTGTTTTTTTATATTAAGGAGATTTCTTTCCATTATGAATGCAATTCATGCTTATTATAAAAAAGATAATAAGAATCATCTGTAATTCCACTACCCAAAGGTGATTATGTTAATTTTCTCTTACTCCTTTTCTACCTGTATGTTTATATTCTTAATTGGAATTCTGGTTATCTTTATATTGTGCTTTTAAAAAACTTGACATTATATGGTATATATTCACAGAATTTAAGCATATTTCTATAAGACCAGTAAAGTATTTTTCAGACGGTCCATTCAAATATTAGCTGATATAATTTGTCAATGTAGACGATTCAAAGATATTTTTCTTTATTGCTGGGCCAAATGACTTTTTAAAAGGCAAGGGATTTTGTTTAAATAAGTGATTGGCCCAACTAATGGGACAATAAAATGGGTAACTCTTTCATTGTTCTTGCCTCTGGGCACTTCCCAGGTTGTGACATGGTGACTCTGCCCAATGTGAGTAACATTGGGTGATACTCACAGCAGGGCAGGGCTCACTGAATGCTTTGCAAGGGATCTCAAGACTGCCTATGATTTTCCTTTAAATATCCCTATCTGTAGATAATACAGGTAATTTGTCTATACATATTTAAATTCCCTTTTGATTTTAGCTTACATTTGGGTACAGAGTGGGCAGACCTGGGGAGCAGAGAAGGAAAATTATGGAATTGTGAGGTGAAAAAAAAAAAACAACTTGAGGTTTATGGAAGTGTGTCTTATTTACAGAAATTGTGAAGATGAAGGGGAAATGTTTTAGCAACACGCAACAGGGGGTAAGGGACACTTTGGTGCAAACAGACCTGGGTGCAAATGCTGACTCTGCCACTTACGTTTTCTGAGGCTTGGTTTCCTTATTTGTAAAAATGGAAATAACACCTACCTCAAAGTGTTGGTGGAAAGTCTAAATGAAAAAGATATGTGTGAAGCCTCAGAGCCTGGCACATTAGACAGGCATGTTCAGTGTTAGTTTCCAATCTTTCTCCCACAACTAAGCTGCAATGGTTGAGAGCTCAGAATGAAGAGATTCTGGAGGGACAAAATATGTATAAGTAACATCATGACATGTTAGTATGTTAACAGAACTTAGTTGCACTCGGAATTGCATTTATTACTATGCATTTTTGGAGTTTCTTTCCATAACCCTGATACTTCCTCTAAATCATGATTATATTTTGCATTTTGTAGTAACTGCAACCTTAAAAGTCATTTACAGACAGTATTTTGCATGACTGGCCAACAACACAGTAAGGCAAGTATTACAAAATCCGTTTTACAGATATGAAAGCCATGGCGCAGGCTGCTTTTCTAGTGAGTGTTTATAACACTAAGGTTAGGGCCCAGGTCTCCTAACAGCTGACACTGAACTTCTTCCACAGCTCAAGGTTGCTGTGATCATTCAAAGAGAAAGTTTAAAATGTATGCTCTGTAAAGCATCTCTGTAGAGTCAGTGAAAATACCAAATGTCTATAACTGAACCAGAATGACAGATCATTCAATAAAAATGAACACGTTTTTACCAAAGGCAATCAAAGGCAATATGCAAGAAGGATCAAGTTCAGAAACACCCATTTGGAAACTCTGTTTTCTTTCATTCATAATCCACCAGGGGGCACTGTGACCCGCTCCCAGCGCCATCCTGGCGCTGCCTCATGAGCTGTTTCCTTCCTCAAGTCTAAAAAGCTAGGGGACTGTTGCAAGCTTACAGATTCCCAGGTCTGATCGCTTTTTCCCATTTCCCAATTATTTTGCGTTGAGAAAAGGTGCCTCAAATTCAAAATATATATTTAAAATATTTAATCTATGTATGTCCTATTAGAGCTCAATTCCCTCCCTTTTAAAAATTCTTTACCGTTCACTTAACAAGTATTAAATTTTAAAATAAAGGAGAAAGGAGTTCATGAGGACCATTTGATCTTCACAGCAACCCTATCGGGCAATTCGTTTTTTCTATTTTACACCCGAGGAAACAATTTCAGAGACATTTTCCTAGAGTCAATCTACACACTCACTTTGAATGTGTTTTACTCCTGCCCTGGTTCATTTTATTATCTCAGTAACTAAGTACTCATAACACTTTACCCCAAGTCTTAGCTCCTAACACTGAAAATGTTCAAATCGAATAGAAAAAGAGGAGTGATAGTTATCTAAATTCTGGATTGTCCACACCAAAATCCGAATGGTTTCACTTTGTGTATGTGTATACACATTTGTCTACATACATATAAAATTACATTTGTACCCAATTTCCAGACCAATGTTTTGTGGCACTTTTGGTGTCCTGGGTCTTGATGTTTGCAGTTTCTTTACTGTCACTGAAGAAAATCCACTGTCACTGCTAACAATCATGGCACATAGCATCTGTCCTATTAGTTCTACATCCTGAGGTCTCAAGCTAAAAGCAAAGGAGTGTCCTTGAAATGAATGAGCATTATCTATCTATCTATCTATCTATCTATCTATCTATCTATCTATCTACCTATCTATCTATCTATCTATCCATCAACTACACACTCCTTTATGTGTCCAGCGTACAGGATTGGGAATCATGAAGTCACTGTAGTTTCCATCTTTCTCTCTTATTTGGACTGTCACTCTAGTCCAAAGGTTGCTTTCTCTCTCTCCTACCACCACCTCTTGGTCTAACTCCTGCTTTTTTTACCAGGGTAAGTAACCTACAGTGCAGCTAAGGATGTATACCTTCCTCCCCGTTTCGTCATGACCCAGGTAGGCGATGCCTTTCCCATGAAGCCCTCGCCCATCTCTCCAGACTTCGTTTTCATGTCTGTTGGTGCAGGTATCATATTCTACATATTATAATAGCCTCGCCTCACTTCCCTCCCCAATACCTTTCTTATCCTGCCCCATTTCTTGAGGATAATAACCGTATCTTATTTATCTTTATGTCCCTAATGCCATACTTCCTAAGTTTGGGCATAAGATCTCCATGGGGATCGTGTTGAAATACTGATTCTAATTCAATAGGTCTGGGGTGGGGGGCCTGAGACCCTGTATTTCCCAGAGAATACTAATACCACAGGTTCATGGACCACACTTGGAGCAGCAAGACCCTTGCACATTTTGCATAATTTCTGCACACGGCAGGTGTTAACTCACATGTACTAGAAAATTAAAAGTTAGAAAGCAAATGCAAAGACAATGAGATAGCACTACACGACCACCACTATGGCAAAACCAATTGTTGGTACAATTTGAGTGCCTGGATTCTCACAAAATGTTGGTGGGGATGTAAAATAGTACACCTACTTTAAGAAAAGATCTGGCTGTCTTTTTTTTTTTTTTTTTTTTTTTTTACAAAATTAACATATACTTACCCTATACCTAGCAGTTCCTCTCCTAGATATTTACCAAAGAGAAATGAAAACACACGTCCACAAAGAGACTTTCACAAGAATGTTCAAGACAGCTTTATTCACAACAGCCAAAAACTGAAAATACCCCTAGTGTCCATTAACTGGTAAATGGATAAGCAAATTTTGGTACATCTGTACTGTGCAATGCTGGCTACTACTTCAATGCCATGAGGTTGCAGTTATGTGAGGCAGAGCTGCAGTCATCAGAAGACTTGCCTGGGGCTGCAGAACCTGCTTCCAAGATGACTCAAGTACCTGGCTGTTGACAGGAAGCCTCGGTTCCTTCCCACATGGTGCTCTCCATGGAGCGACGTGAGTGTCCGAATGACATGGCCACTGACTCCTGTCACTGAGTGATCCATGAGAGAGGCCGGCTGTGGCCTCGCCTGTCTCCAAGCTGCTGCCAGGCCTGTCTTGAGGCTTTCTTGGTCAATGTAGCAGCAAAAGGTATGAAGTATTGATACACACAACAACATGGGTAAATCTCAAATGTGTCACGTTAATGAAACAATCAGACACAAAAGATTACTTACTAATGATTTTATTCCTTTTATATGATGTTACAGAGAGCAAAACAACTTTTTAAAAAGTCGAACAGTGGTTGCCTGGGGACAGGGGTAGGCAGGAAGGGTTATAAGGGAACATTCCTAGGGGGAATGAAATGTGTATTTCGACAGGACTTTGAATTACACAGGTGTATGTATTTGTCACAACTCAGGACAGTATGCTTAAGATCTGTACAGTTTAGTATTTGTAAATTTTATTTAAAAAGAAAAATATCTAAATAAATTCTGCACTGCCATTATTTATATGCTGCTGCTGAAATGTTTCTAAGTGAAGTGTACTGATGACAATGGCAATTGACATTGAAATGCATCAAACAGTAAGATGAATGGATGGATGAACAGATGGCTAGAGTCATGGGTAAAGCAAGCACAGAAAGTGTTTACAGCTGACTCTTGAACAATGCCTGGGTTAGGGGCGCCAACCTTCCATGCCGTCAAACATCCGATCATAACTTTCTTTATAACTGTATCCATGGTTCCACATCCACGGACTCCATCAACTGCAGGTTGTGTAGTACTGTGGCACCATTTCTTGAAAAAAAGTCTGTGTATAAGTGGACCCACGTAGTTCGAAGCCACACTGTTCAAGGGACAACTATACTGTAGAATTTAGATGGTGGACATCTAGGTGTTTTTGAAGTGTTCTGAATGCTTGGAAATTCTTATAATAAAATGTTTGAAAGAAAACAACCTACAACAGTGAGGAGACACTTCTGCCTCTATCTGTACCCCTGACCCCAGCTCAGGGCTGATGCCTCTGACATCCATTTGGAGAGGCCTTGACAGCACTGTGCAGCTCACCACCTGTGCAGAGAAAAGAATCAGGCGTGCACTCAGACAGATGGAGGGCAACGTGGCAAAGGCCTGGAAATACTGGTCTACGTGGGATCTTCAGTTACTTACAGAGGCTCTAAGCCTCCTGAAGAACACAGACCAACATAGACTGAAGCTGCCAGTGGCGACCAGAGTGGCTGGGAGAACAGGAGAGAGGAAATCTGAGACTTGAATTTCCTCATTCCGGGCTATACTTGATTTACAAGTATCGTAATGAAATGTCTTGGTGGTTAAAATTTAACGAATGTTGAGACAGTTAACTTAGAAATGTCTGCAATTCTACGTATACCCCTAACTCTTTAGTACTTTTTGTTCATTTAATCCATAGTCTTTCTGCTGAGTTAATTTGAAATGGTAACCTTCTTTGTTAATTGATTTCAGGTGGATATCAGCGATGTCATTCATAGCTGGACCCCCCAGCGGGGTGTAGGCGCCTCTTCTTATTGCGGGAAACACTGGTCCCCAGGGCTGGCTTCCTCCTAGAATCACCTGGGGAATTTTAAAGCCATGGTGATGCCAGCCCCCCAGGACAGCTGAATCCACATGGGAGGGTGGGTAGGAGAGAGGCCTGGGCATGTGTATGCACGTGTGTGTGTGTGTGTGTGTGTGTGTGTGTGTGTGTGTGTGTGTATAGATTGACTGATGAGCTATGCCATGTGGCTTGCAGAATCTTAGTTCCCTGAACAGGGATCAAACCTGCACCACCTGTAGTGGAAGCTTGGCGTCTTAACCACTGGACTGCCAGGGAATTCCCTCACCTGTAGTTTTTAAACACTCTCCTGGTGAGTTTAATATGCGTCACATAACTAGATAGATTTTCAAAGTTAAAAAGTTTTCAAAGGGACTGCAAAGAAAATAAAATTTTACTTAAAAAATGCTGTTTTGGGGCTTCCCTGGTGGTGCAGTGATTAAGAATCCACCTGCCAATCTAGGGGACGGGGTTCAATCCCTGGGCTGGGAAGATCCCACAAGCCACGGAGCAACTAAGCCCATGCACCACAACTACTGAGCCTGCGTGTTGCAACTACTGAAGCCTGAGCACCTAGAGCCTGTGAGCCACAACAAGAGAAGCCACCACAGTGAGAAGCCCACTCCCGGCAACAAAGCGTAGCCCGCTCGCCACAACTAGAGAAAGCCCACGCACAGCAATGAAGACCCAATGCAGCCATAAATAAAAAAATTAATATAATATAATATAATATAATAAATCTTTTTAAAAAAATGCTGTTTTGGGTAAAGGTGTTTAAGGTTTACAGGCATCTTTTTCTTCCAGCTCTTACAGATATGTATCAAAGTGTTCTAGGGCAATGAGTTCACATTAAAACAGAACAAACTTCAGCTTTAGATTCCTAGAATTATTAAGATCTCATTGGCAGAAATTATTTTAATCCTATGGAAATTGACATCTAGGAGAATGCTACTAGTGTCCCAAATTCTGATGTGTGTGTATCTGACCGGCACTGCTGGATTACCTTAAAGGTGGGCTAAGTATGTGTTTAGGGCAGACACCAACATATGTTTGGAAAATAATTTATATTTGCTATTTCAAAAGTTGTGTGGGAGGAGTCATGATGGTAAAAAAGAAAAAAATTATAATTATATTAGCATTCATTACAGCTATTCTGTCTACGGGAGGCTGGGAGGAACTGTGGCCTGCGCCAGGGGTATGAATGTGAAAGCTCCCAGCCTGGCTGAGGGAGTGGAAGGGGCTTCTGCACGGAGGGAGGGATCACCTTGCTTCTGGCCCCCTGTCCCCACCCAGGAGTCAGCACCAGTCAATTAGAAAGTCAAAGTACCCGAGGAAAGGAGGGCAAGGAGAGGAGGGCAGAGGGAGCTTGTGCCTGGCCCAGAAGGTTTTACACTGTGAACTCGATTGAGAACAATGTGCTAATTGTTCCTTGTTTGCTGAGCAGGGCCTGGTGCCAGCACAGAGCTGGCCCTGAGAAGCTTCCAGAGCCAGGTGTGGGGAACTAGCACTGGCTGCCAGCAGGGGTGGGTGGAGGGATGGGGGGGGGGGGGGGGGGCAGGGTAGGGGGGGAAGGGCGCACAGCAGGTGCTCCATAGACAGAGACTTGACGGAATTTACAGGTTTCAGAGTTTCTCTTATTAGAGAAAGGCACAGAAAATGGTTAAAAAGTCAGGTCAGTAACAATCAAATCAGAATACTAAACTCCAGGAAGAAGGCAGAGGTTTATCCCACTGGACTAAATGTGCAGACACTCTCCCAGAGTTGGGGTCCTGTCCAAATGTCAAAACTCTTCTTGGCCTTCAGGATGTCTGACATGCAGTAAGTAGGAGAGGCAGAAAAATGACCAGGCCCAGTTCTCCGAGGTCTCCCTCCAGGACACTACGGAATAATCCCTTCAACTGCAGGGCAGCCCCCACCTGTGAATAAAAGAGTGAAGAGGACTTCCCTGGTGGTCCAGTGATTAAGACTTCACGCTTCCAATGCAGGGGGTGTGGGTTCGATCCCTGGTCAGGGAACTAAGATCTCACACCACATGCTGCGTGGCCAAAAAAAATTAGTTTTTAAATTAAAAAAAAAAAGAGAGAGTGAATAAGGCAACTTCCCTCAGAAGTAGGACTTTCTGGAAAGCAGAACAGAGGCTTTTGCTCCATTATCACTATGCCTTGAAAGGGTGAACACCATACAGCTACCATCTTTCTGATGTATAGACACGGGAAAAAAATTTAAATATCTGCAAAAGAAACATACTTTTCAAAAACACACACACACAAAACTGTCATGAGGAGTTATCTTTGGGCAGTGGGACTGTGGAAGAATTGTACTCTTTTTTTTCTACATTTCTAGAACACCTTACTTCCTTTACATGTGTACATATGTGTGTGTGTATTTATTTATTTTATACAAAGACCATGCACATCTAAAACTCAGGAAAACTATGAAGTTAGTTCTATAGTAAAATCAGTTTAAAAACTACAGCTACATTTACAACCGCCAAGACACGGAAGCAACCTTAATGTCTATTAACAGATGAATGGATAAAAAAAGATGTGGTATATATATATATACAATGGAATCTTAGCCATAAAAATGAAAATGAAATAATGCCATTTGCAGCAACATGGATGGACCTAGAGATTATCATACTAAGTGTAGTAAGTCAGACAAAGACAAATATCATAGGATATCACTTATATGTGCAATCTAAAAAATTGATACAAATGAACTTATTTAAGAAAGGGAAAGAGACTCACAGACATAGAAAACAAATTTATGGTTACCAAAGGGGAAAGGGGAGGGGAGGGACAAATTAGGGGATTAACAGAAACACACTATTATAAATAAAAGTTAAATAACAAGGACCTATTGTATAGCACGGGTAACTATATTCAATATCTTGTAATAACCTATAAGGGAAAAGAATCTGAAAAACATATATATATAAACCACATGCTGTATACCTGGAACTAACAAAACGCGGTAAATCAACTATACTTCAATAAAAAACAGCAGGTGTTTGCTCTTGCCCATGCATTTAATTACGGGAGCATGTAGGGATAATCTGGCCTCTGAGCTGGCACTCTCTGGGCTTATCTCTATGAGAACAGGGAAGGGAACATTTTTCAAATGCACATTTCCTCATTAACAAGACTGGCAGAATAGTGATCATTTTGATAGTATTTTGTTTATGGAGCTTTCTGAAAGGATATATAGGGAGATGTATATCTCAAGAAAAGTCTCTACTGCTTTTCTGTGGTCACTTCAAGTTCATAAGACCATCAAAAACAGGGCTGAGCCCTCTCTTCTGCCACTCTGACAAAATGCCACTAGTTTTGCTTTCTTGGAAACGACACGTTTCGGTCCCGTTCTAGCTCTCCAGAGATGCCAGGCGGAAGCAGGTCATTACGACACGTATCAGGTCCTAAACTCGACCCAGCTTGGCTCCGGTCACCTTGTCTGCCTTTGACCCTTCACCTTGTTTCAATATCCAATCACTATGTCACACCTACAATGCATGGAAAGATCAAGTTGCCAGGAAAGAGCAAAACCAAAGAAAAAAACAAAACCCAAATCCTGTGAGTTGGCTGGGACTAATGCCATCGCCCCTACTTCCATTTTAGAGATGAGGAAACTGAGGCGTGGAAAGGTTCTGGGGTTTGCCCTGAGTTAAGAGCTCCCTGACTCTGCTCTTGTGCTGCCTGCCCCATGGTGCTGCCAGAGGCTGGCCCGTGGTGACATCTGCCTTGGCACAGGCTGCAGATCTGTGCCCACCCTCTCCCCCGCCCTGCCCCTCCTTGTGTGCCAGTTCCACGTGCTAAGATCACAGTGGCAGTGATTTATTGGGGCCCAAGCAGATGGGTGCCGGTCATGAGCTTCATCTTATTCTACTTCTTACAAGTCATTTTATATACTTTTACTTTTAAATTATATAAGAAACACACAAAAGCAGGCACGATGTAAGAAATTCAAGGGCTGTCAAAGAACATAAAATAAAGAGTGAAAATTCTTCTTAACCATCTCCCTGTGCTCACCCACCTCCTGCCTCAAGAGACAACTCGAAGCCTCACTCCCTCCCCAGGCGCGGCCACAAGGTCACTGGTGCACATCGTCCGGCAAAACTACTGTCAAAACGCTCGCTATGGTGATCGCCATATGGCTCCCGTTCTGGTTCTTTCTGGTTTCATGTTCCTTAAGCAGGAGGCTTGGGCGGGAAGAGCTCATAAGGAGGACAAGTCAAGCTAGGAATGTAGCAATGCATGTCTGACCAAGAGCAGCGGCCGTGAGAGCAGCGCAGAGGGCACAGGTGTGAAGAGAGTTTATCCAGGCGCGGTATGTCTGGGGTCACGTCGCAGCCGGCCTCATCTCCCTCCTCTCATCTCTTCTTTTATCACAGACCGGCCCTGGAACACCTCCTTCCTCATTCTCCAGAACCAAAGTTCATTTAAGAAAGAGGGTTTTAATGAGCTCTCGCCCAGCCCTCTCGCCCAGCCCCTCAGCGTCAACTTTGCTTTTGGTCTGGTCTAACCAGGACCCAATCCTGATGGTACCCTAGACCTGATCAGTGGGTCCATGATACATCACTGTGTTGGTAACACGCTCAGCATATCAGATCCTCTTAATGTGGTGGCCTGTCCTTGCCCTCACATGTCCGCCACCCTTGAATCCCAGCCCAAGAACAGAGCCTGAGCGCCTGCAGTGGCCCTGACACAGGGCTCTGTGTGGGGCAGAATGTGTTAGAATGAACTTCCTCCTGGCATCCGCAACCTGACTCATCTCTTTAGCACACTCCATCCCCCCCATCATGAAAGGGTCCACTTAACGAGTTATGTCCTCAGATATGGCAGATCACAAGAGCAGAAAAGAGATGGGTGGCAAAGATATATGCTTCCAGGTACATTGCCACATCAATTGACATCACAGGCAGGGGTGCCAGGGAAGAACTGTCCGGAGCACTTGTTTGAAAGCTGGAAATGGAGCTTAGGTCACTGGCCACTCTCAGCTACTTCTGTGCACACACGCTGCAGCTGTCAGCGCCAGCACAGAGGTAGGGCCAGCAGACCACCTGAATCCTGTGGTCCGTGCACAGCACTGTGGGACAAGCAGGGTTTGGTGTGCTTGGGGGCAACCTCAGAGTGCTTCCATACCAAACTCTGCCTTAAGGTGAAGAATGCAACCCAGGTCGTGAATCAAACAAGGAGACCTGCCTTACACTCTCCCAGGAGCCTGAACGTTGGTAGAATCCCCCACATGCCTCCCCGCTCTGGACCTCAACATCAGCTGCACCAGCATGACTGCCCCAGGGCACTGCGCTATTGCCGAAAGACAGAGTCAGTCCTGAGGACGTGGAGAGAGGAGAAGAGGGCTCAGGACTTGCAGTGGGGATCCAGGTGGAGCTTCCAGGTCTGACAGTAATGGGCTGTGATCTCAAACGTGGCCCCCCTCCAAGCCGGGGCCGCAGCCTCCCCACCTGGACAGCAGGTAGGATGGACTCACATTTCTAAGGTCCTTTCCAATGTTCACATCTGATGAGTCTATGTTTGCCTCCATTACTGAAAAGGGAGAAGCCACTTCGTCTCCTTCACACCCAAGCCACTGCGCCACGTGATTAAGACCAGGAAATGGCCTATAAACGTGTTTAACCAAGACAGTGCATGCAACCACCATCCAGGCATTTGCTTGGTGGCAGTCTCCTAACTGGACTGATGGGTAACTAGACTACAAGGTCCTGGAAGAAGCAAACGCTTGACCATGCTTACCTGGCTTAGCACAGAGCTATACACCCACTAGGCCCTCAATAATGCACTGAATGAAAAGAGCTGGATTGAGACATCCTACCTTTCCCACCTAATCCACCATAAAACAAAGAATGCCCCATGGAGGCCTTAGGGGCTTGAAATGTATCTTGTAAAGGAGAAAATTTTCTGTGCTCAAATAACTGACCCAGGGTCGACGTACATCCCGTGCCAGTCTGCTCAGTACACAGATCCTGACACACGAATCTGCCCAGATGGAAGACTGAAAGATTGAGGGTTACAAAACTGCTCCACTGCTTAGGAAGTTTCTCAAGTACCCAAGAAGCAGGTACTAACATGAAGGCTGTTCAAAGGAGTACGATATAATCTGACAGTTTTATCGTGGCCTCAGGGGAGACATGGGTGTTTCCAATTTGCTATTCAGAACTAAGTAGGTAATTAAAACTTCTTACATGTAAAACACAGGTTGATTTCAATAATCTCTGAGGTTCTTTTTGGCTTTAACTTTCTGTAATCATTCACAAACTTAAACACCCTGGAAATAATCATTTCATACATTACATACCATGCTCAGGGAAGAAATATTTTTAGGTTCATTCCAGGTGCACTGAGAAATCAAAAAGAAAAAAAAAATGTGTGTGGAGTAGGGGTGAAGAATGAGGTAACAGAAGGATAAACTCACATCCTAGGTTATTTTAATGTTTTCTGCTCCCTGATTTGCAGAATGACTCCAGCCATCTTCAAATTACAGGTTGAAAGAAAGGGCTGATACATCACAGAGATCAGAGTGTAGCTGAATTTTTAAATTAATTTTTTAAGAGCATGATTCCAGTATACAAAGGATGAGTGCTATTTTACAGTGTATTTATATGTAACTTCACCTTATTCCAGAAAGAACTTAAGCTGGCATCATATAAACTAAAAGTAAAAATCTGAGAAAAGAAAAACAAGGTTGGGACAAATTCCAACAGAGAATGCCATACAAAGGGCCAGGGGTAACAGTCTCCATCTCAGTTTAAAATGTTACCTCTTCTGTAACTTGCTCAATACCCACTCAAAGTATTCTCTCATTTGAGCTTGCACCATGTGTGTATCACACAGCTTCCTGAGGATGGCAAACAGAAATTCCCATTTACAGAGGGCTTAGAGAGATTAACTAATTTGCCTGTAGTCACATAACTCGTTTTGGTGGAACACATAATTAGGATTGTTAAAGAAAAGAATGGGCTTCTGAAAAATTGTATAGCATCTCCCTTTGTGTAGGAATTTGAGAAAGGAGAAAAATAACCATCTACCTAGGGCGCCTTAAACGTCGTTCTTTTGAGAAGACCATTAATTAGTGTAACATTTATCCCTATGATTTTAAGTTTTTACAAGATTGCAGTTTTCAAAACATTTGAAATTACGAACAATTGTATAAGCTCTATTAACCAAGTGAGTTTCTATGTAAGCAGAGATTTAATGGGCATGGGGAGAGAGGCATGCGAAGCACGTGTGGAGGGGGATTTGGGCAGTGGGAATGGGGCAAAAATTTCAGGGTGGGAATGAGATTTGTGTCTTTGAGAAGAGGAGAGGCCAGTGTGTCAGGAATGATGTGTGTGAGGCAGTGGGTTCGAGGGAACTGAGGTCCAGTACTCAGGGGTCAGGGGATACAGGACATCAGCAGCAGCTGTAGGAGCCTGGATTAGTGCTGGAAGTGATGAGAGCCCACTGGTGGGTTCTGAGCCACAGGAAGTGATTCTCTAACTAAAGCTTCAGCTGGCTGCTGAGTGAGGACCTAACAGCAAGGGGCAGGAAGGGAAGAAAGCATCCCAGGAGGGGGCGTAGCAGAGTCCAGGGAAGAAGAGGAGGAGGCTGAGGTCCTGCTGGAGGAGGGAAGAAGCAAATTGTGGGGGACCCTTGCAAGTAGCTGAGGTCAGGGGTCGGGCTGTGGTGTTAGGAAGCCAAGGGTTTCTTTAGGGCAAAGGTTGGTCACCCAGGCACAGGGGTGGGTTCTGTCACAGGCAGGTGGGTGACCCTGGCCGGCACGTGTGGGATGCTGACCAGCACGTAGGACAACACCTGCAACCAGGTAAATCACACTGGCGGTGGACCAGCCATCTCTGAGTAGGTTGTGGATTGTGTTCCTTGCAATCTTGGAGGTTGAAGTCCTAACCCCCAGTACTTCACAATGTGACTGTATATGGAGACAGGGCCTTTAAAGAGGTAATTAAGGTCAAATGAGGTCCTAAGGGTGGGCCCAAATGAAATATGACTGGTGTCCTTACACAAAGAGATTAGGACACAGACATGCACAGAGGAAGACCACGTGAAGACACAGAAAGAAGATGGCCATCAAAGACAGAGGCCCTCAGAAGAAACCAACTCTGTTGATACCTCCTGAAGACTAGAAATCCTCCAAGTTTCTTGGACTTCTAGCCTTCAGAATCATGAGAAAATAAATTTCTGTTGTTTAAGCCACCCAGACTGTGGTACCTTGTAATGGCAGCCTCAGTAAACTAATACAGGTGGGTAACTTCCCTGAATCTGGGAGGTCCTGCATGGTCTGAGCCCCATATCTAAGTAGCTGAGTACACAGAAGACATGGAGGAGTCACCTGAAGTTCATGAGCTACTGGGGGGATTTGGCAAATCATCGCGTGACCCTGGAAAACATCCAAGATGATAGCAAAACAGCTCACTGGCACCAAGAATATCTGAGTGTTGCAGATGAGTTACATGGAGAGGAAAATGAGAAGATATGGGATTTTGATGAGCAGCTTGGTGACTCCACTGAATTCCTAGAGGCTGGACCATAGCAGGGGGTCCTTGAGGACATCCGCGCCTGTGGTTGAGAAGCTTGTGTGGGTGCCTGGAAACGATGATGCTGGGTGTCCTGGGCGAGTTGGACCTGGGTGTCCTGGGCGGGGTCAGTAACAATACCACTAGCACCTAAAGCAGCAGCAGTGAGGAGTCAGGACTCTACCGGTTTCTGGAAAAGGGGCCAGAAATCCACCTACTTCTTCTCTGAGGTGGTACGTTGTAGCTGAGTACAGAATCTGACTTACTCTTCTTACCAGCTGTTTAGCTTTACCACATTTCTTGCTCCCTCACTGCTTCTGTGTCTGCAGAATCTGCTCGGGCCCAGCCTAGGCCAGGGCAAGCAGCCTAGATGAGCTGCTCTGTGCACTCATCCAGCCCTATGATTCTGTGAAGGTCTTTTTTTTTTCTTTTCTTTTTAAAGTTTCAAGTTTTAGTATAAAGAGTGACATTTCTTAAAAGATTCCATTTTGTTTGCTGGTATGATTTGATCTTCAGGAAGCAATAACACAATTAACTTTTGCTAACCAACTTTGTACTCCTTCTAGAAAAGTGACTTCTAGGGAACAGAAGCAAGCAGTCTTCTGTTTATTTCTGACAAATTGTGCCAATGGAACAAGTACATCTCTTATTTTAAGGGGTGTCAGAAAGCATCACAATACCCATAGCTCCTGTACCTGGAGCATAGATATTCACCTGACAAAACCAATTACATAACAGATCCAGATGGCTTAGGTTAAATAAGGCAGATTACATTCATGACTGGTCAGAAATAGGAAAGGGCCCAGCCAGTTCTGCTCATGGCAAAGAAGAAGGGATAGGCATCTTCAGGAATGAAAATTAGCCTGAAACAATCCAAAGCAGTTCAAAGCAAATATAAAATTATCTGGAAATCTTGGGTATAATTATAAAGAGTCTTGCAATTTGTTCCATCCTCCTCTGTAATACACCAAAATTATTTTTGTTAGAGTGTGTGCCTTAGCATTTAAGAGAGCTAGGCCCTGACCCCAGTGGTCTGAGCTTTACTGTATAGCCATTACCAAGACCCAGAGTCCGGAGCAGATGCAGAGACAATTTGGGGCTGGGTATATTCTGCTGATTATTACTTTGTACCTTCAGAAGTGAATTCCAGTTTCAAACCTCATGGCTGGCCTGAGCACTGGTGAATTGGAGCATCTTAGACCTGTGGGCTGTCAGAGCTGGAAGGAGTGGCAGAGGCCATGTTGTCCCGTCCCTACAAACTGCCAGACCTGAGTCTGAATCCTCACTCAGTAGCTGAGCAATCTTGGGCCAGTGTCTCAACCTTTTAGAGCCTCCATGTCCTCATGTGCAAAGCGGGCCCTCTTACAGTACCAGCCTCTCAGGATTATTGTCAAATAAAGGCGATAAAACAAGTAAAGCACTCAGCACACGTGGTAAGTGTTAGTGATGTTATTGCTATGACCAGAAAAATGTTCCTCTACTTAAACAATGGTCAGGGGAAGGCTGAGCTCTGGGGAAATTACATGACGTCCAACTGAGTTGAATTCAACTGTTCTGGCGTTTGGGGCATAAGATTATGCATGTCCTGTTTGTTCATTCACTGGGTGCACGCCTGCTTAAAGAGTAGACAGAACTGGCTGTCGTATCAGTCGTGATGGAGACAGCAGCTGGATGGGCGTTAGGAGAGAAGGGCTCCCTTCATTCACTGCACTGTCAATGAGTAGGAATGTTTTGAAAGAAATCTTTTTTCCTGAGCAGTTGGTTTCAACAGTAGGCTTAAGATATTCGGTAAACCATATTTTAAGCAGATGTGCTGTCATCCAGGTTTGGCTGTTCCATTTATAGAGCACAGGCAGAGTAGATTTTGCATAATTCTGAAGGATTCTAGGGTTTTGGGAATGGTAAATGAGCACTGGCTTCAACTTAAAGTCACCAGTGGCATTAGCCCTTAGCAAGAAAGTCAGCCTGTCCTTTGAAGTTTTGAAATCAGACATTGACTTCTCCCCTCTAGCTATGAAAGTCCTAGACGGCATCTTCTTCCAATAGAAGGCTGTTTCATTTACACTGAAAATCTGCTGTTTAGTGTATCCACCTTCGTGAATGATCTTAGCCAGGACTCCTGGATAACTTGCTGCAGCTTATGCATCACTACCTGCTGCTTCACCTTGCACTTTTATGTTATGGAAAAAGCTTCTTTCCTTAAACCTCAGGAACCAGCCCTGCTAGCTTCAGACATTTCTTCTGCAGCTTCCTCACCTCTCTTAGCTTTCACAGAATTGAACAGAGTTAGGGCTGTGCTCTGGATCAGGCTCTGGTTTAAGGGAATGCTGTGGTTGGTTTAATCTTCTATCCAGACCATTAAAACTGTCTCCATATCAGCATTAAGACTGTTTCACTTTCTTATCATTCATGTGTTCACTGGAGCAGCACTTTTAACTGTCTTTAAGAACTTTTCCTTTGCTTTCACAACTTGGCTGTTTGGCACAAGAGGCCTTGCTTTCAGCCTGCCTTGGTTTTCAATGTGCCTTCCTCAATGAGCTTAATCGCTTCTAGCTTCTGATTTAAAGTGAGAGACATGGGAATCTTCCTTCATTTGAACACTTAGAGGCCATTGCAGGGTTATTAATTAGCCTAATTTCAATATTGCTGTGCCTCAGGGAACAGGGAGGCCCGAAGAGAGGAAGAGAGATGGGGGAACAGCTGGACGGTGGAGCAGTCAGAACACACACAACTTTCATTGATTGAATGTGCTGTCGTACACGGGAGCCGTCTGTGGTGCCCCCCAAACAATTACAATAGTAACATCAAAGGCCACTGATCACAGATCACTGTAACAAGTATAATCATGATTTAAAAGTCTGAAATACTGTAAGAATTACCAAAATGTGCCACAGAGACACGAAGTGAGCAGATGCTGTTGGAAAAATGGTGCTGATTGAGCTGCTCAATGCGGGGTTGCCACAAACCTTTAATTTATTAAAAAAAAAAAAAGCACTATCTGTGAAGGGCAATAAAACGAGGGATACCTGTGTTCTACTTATTTAACGGCTCCTGATGAAAGACTGACTCTTTCTCAGTTGTTTCAGCAAATGTTTCAGAATTGAATCTTTTCAGTCTGGCATACGGCATGTCCCCACCACCCGTCACCGAACTAACTCCTGTGGTCAAGGGAGCAGAATTGGCTCTAACAAGCCAGGCTTGAGTCTGAGTAAATGTGACCAGCTCATCCCAATTTGCCTGGGACTTTTCCGGTTTCAGCACTAGAAATCCCATGCCGCCAGGAAACCCCTCAATGTAGGTCAAAATTTGCCCTAAAGGCGTCCATGCTGGAGAAGAGGGGAGTGTTGTCAGCCCCCTAAGACTCCCACAACTAAGAGTGAAGGTGGGATGGTTTCCTGGAGGAACCGCCAGAAAAAGCGGAAATGAATTCTGGAAAGGCCAAAGTAACAAAGCAATATCTTCTCCATGTGCCTTTCTAGATTAGAGGTACCTTGAGGACAGGGACTGAATCTTACTTATTTTTGCATCTTTCCTAAAATTTAGCACACTGCCTTCCACATAGCAAGGCCTCAAAAGAATTTATACTATTTCTTGCACAACTTTATTAAATACTTTAAAAAATTCCTGTAGAGTGAAGAATGTCTACCACTAAGTAGTTCATGATGGATAATACAGAATCACTTTTAACAGGAGCATTTAAAATAGTTTACAGTCTTATTTGACTGAGATTATTCAAATGCAATCTTGCTGAAAATGGAGTGGGTGCAGAGTTTCTGTTAAGCAAACTTTCACATTTACTAAAGTACTACAATTCCTAAGGTCCTTTCCCCACCATATTTAAGAGAAAACCTGTATTATGTTTTCTTTACATTTATACCTAATACATATTAAAAAGTGAAGCTTAAAATACATTCCTAGTGGACAGGAATTGTTTTTCTTGGGGCAGGGTGTGACTTTTCTTGTGAAACTTTTCTCCTGTAATTTCTGACTTCTGACCCATTCCTGCCAGCAATGAGTGATGCATCACAATTAGGAGTTTAAAAGAAAAATAACTGCATGAAGAGCTATGTCGTTGATTTTGAAAACAGGATAAAACATTTTAAATATTTTACACTAACGAATAAATGCTAAATCTTGAGTCTACTTAATGGGGGGAAAAGGATACTCCCTCTAACATGCTGCTTCCAAACCCAACATTGGCAGTGGAGGCAAAGACTCTAGTTATAATTAGTTTGCGTGAATTCAGCCAAGTCAGTTCTCTCTGGGACACCACATTCGTTTGTACATGATGGGTTTATTTATTTATTTCTATAGTATTTAATCCATTTCTAACAGAATATTAATCAAATTTATTATAATAATGAAGTTACACCCATCATTCAAAGAGTCTTTTAACATCAAATTTGTGACTTTCTTTTTATGCCCTGACTTTGGGCTCATGGGTTAGAGTTGGCGTATGGGATCCCTTAGACTTCTCTACAGTGCATGATGGATTTAGACTGTACCTTCTAGTTCATTTCAATCTCCAACACACAAGAAAAGGGGTTAAACTTCATCCCTTTTTTGGGGGCTTCCCTGGTGGCACAGTGGTTAAGAATCCGCCTGCCAATGCAGGGGACAAGGGTTCGAGCCCTGGTCCGGGAAGATCCCACATGCCGCAGAGCAGCTAAGCCCATGTGCCACAACTACTGAGCCTGTGCGCTCTAGAGCCCGTGAGCCACAACTACTGAAGCCCGCATGCCTAGAGCCTGTGCTCCACAAGAGAAGCCACCGCGATGACAAGCCCACGCACTGCAACGAAGAGTAGCCCCCACTCGCCACAGCTAGAGAAAGCCCGCATGCAGCAACGAAGACCCAACACAGCCAAAAATAAAAAAAAAACTTCATCCCTTTTTCTAAGATTTATATAAATATATAGAATTCCTTTTTCAAAAGCTGAGCTGAAAGACTACTATAAATGAATGTTATTATTTTGTCTACCTATATAAAGCTATATGTCAAAAAATCACATTGGAAATGGAGACTTTGTTACTGTTGTATTTTCTTTTATTATCATTAAATGTCTCCAATGACACTATAGTGGACTCTCTGGTGGCCTTCCCAGCACCCACTCCACCTCACTCCCATTAACAGAAGAAGTGCAGTTTGGGAAAGAGAACTCAGCTCAAAGTGCAGACTGAATTGGTCTGCTGGTAATTCCATATTCCTTGCTGGCTTAGGTTTGGGTATATGACACAATTCTACAGTGACTGGAGCCAAAAACAAAAAACAAAAAAACCTAGAAGTCACTTCCATTGCCCAGGGGAAGTAAAACATGAATCATATGATCCCTGCTGCTACTGTTATCTTTACCACTAGAGGAACCAGAAACCAATTCTGTTAACAGAAGTTAGAAAGAACTCAGGTCATGGTGACATTGTTGAGCTGCTAATTCAACCAGTTTTGAAGGCTGCCCTACCTTTGGACTTCCTGTTTTGTGAGATTAGAAATACCCTTATTATTTAGGCATCTGAAACAGGTTTTCATTTGTGCTCAAAACAATAAATATTTGTAGGATAACATAGGCTTGGGACCAAAAGATCCTTATGAATCATTCCGTCCCTTTGCACTTGACCACATTATCTTACAGAGGAGATTAGGCTGCATAGGACTCCCTGATCTGACCCAGTTACATGGGCAGAGGCAGTGGCAGTGAATGAAGGGAGCCCTTCTCTCCTAACGCCCATCCAGCTGCTGTCTCCATCACGACTGATACGACAGCCAGTTCTGTCTACTCTTTAAGCAGGCGTGCACCCAGTGAATGAACAAACAGGACATGCATAATCTTATGCCCCAAATGCCAGAACAGTTGAATTCAACTCAGTTGGACGTCATGTAATTTCCCCCAGAGCTCAGCCTTCCCCTGACCATTGTTTAAGCAGAGGAACATTTTTCTGGTCATAGCAATAACATCACTAACACTTACCACGTGTGCTGAGTGCTTTACTTGTTTTATCGCCTTTATTTGACAATAATCCTGAGAGGCTGGTACTGTAAGAGGGCCCGCTTTGCACATGAGGACATGGAGGCTCTAAAAGGTTGAGACACTGGCCCAAGATTGCTCAGCTACTGAGTGAGGATTCAGACTCAGGTCTGGCAGGTTGTAGGGACGGGACAACATGGCCTCTGCCACTCCTTCCAGCTCTGACAGCCCACAGGTCTAAGATGCTCCAATTCACTAGTGCTCAGGCCAGCCTTGAGGTTTGAAACTGGAATTCACTTCTGAAGGTACAAAGTAATAATCAGCAGAATATACCCAGCCCAAATTGTCTCTGCATCTGCTCCGGACTCTGGGTCTTGGTAATGGCTATACACTAAAGCTCAGACCCACATGCATCTGTCATAAAGAAATGCCCATTTCTCAGCCGGTAGCCATTCCTAGTTTCCTTCTGCAAGAACCCTGTTTCTGTGATTCTCACAATCTTACCCAGAAACTGTCTCCTACGCAATTCGCGTGTAAAGGTCCTCACTTCTCCAATAACACAGAAACATCCTGCTTTGGTAGCACCACACTATTTACCCCAACTCAGTGGAACTGGCTAAAACTGCTCTAGCCTAGTGCTGGGCCTTGGGGCTGCCAAAGTTGTTTTTGCTGCAGGCCATGAGGGGCGAACTGGGAGTGGCCCTAAGCCTAAGGCTGGCAATAACCAGGTGCCCTTTCCAGGACTCGCTGTGTTTCAGGTCCCCTGAAGGGCACCCGGCCCTGGGACGCTGGAAAAGGGGTGTGGCAGGAGAGGGGAACTAACCTCTCCTATTAGATCCAATTTGACCCCCGCCAAGGCCTCTGTCCCCAGGTGGTACCTGAATCCAACCAATCGGAAAGGGAGTTACATCGACCGCGGCTGAGGCGTCCAATCCGAGGACACCTCTCACACTCCATCACCCGCTGGGTCCCCGCGGGCTAGAAAGCTGTTCCGCAGTCGCGCGCCGGGCAGCCGCGCACCCTCGGAGCGCGCGGGTAGCGCGGCTCTCGGGGAGGAAGGGACTGTTAACTGCGGGGGGCGCCCGCTAGTGCGCAGGCGCCTCAGGAAGAGCCCGGTCTGGCTCCTGCGCGTTCAGGTCTGGCTCCTGTCGCTCCCCGCACCCACGAGCGCCGGGTTCCGCTCGCGCCGGGTTCCGCGTGCTGCAGAGAAGCGGCGGCAGCGGGTGAGTGTGAGCCTCGCGCGCCCGGCGTTCCGGAGGGAAATGCCACCCCCTCCCCTGTCCACCAAGGGCTTTGAAAATAGAGGTGGTGAGATCCCCTACCCACGGTACACACACACACACACACACACACACACACACACACACACATCCTCCGGGGGGACACCCGCGCGGGACCCTGGGGCGGCCGGGAGGTACCTGGCTGGGGGCGGCGGAGGGCGGGGTGGGAAGAGGCAAGGAAGCTGAGCAGGTAGGCGCGGCCTGGGCGGGCGGTGGGGAGGGGTGGGGGTGGGGTGGGGGGTGCGGTAGCGGGTGGGGTGAGGGTGGGGAGGGGGTGGGAGGCGGCGGCGGGACAGCGGCGGAGGCCGAGGGGGCGGGCGGGGCGGGCGTTTGCTTTCACAGGAACACGGTCCAAAGCATCCATCGACCTGCATCTGCCTGAGTATTCGATTAGGGTTGATGGTAGCGACAGGGCCAAATTTAAAACCGGATTTCCTAGAAAATCTCACAAGAAAGATGACATCCAAGTGCTTTGTATTGGTCGACACCGTGTTAAGCATTTTACAAACAACGCTTCCTTCTCCGGGCCCGGCAACCCTGTGAGGTCACAGCGTCCCATTATACAGATGGGGAAAGTCCTGCTCAGAGGCCGGAAGCACAGCTAGTGACCACAAGCAGATTCAGGTTTATACCAGCCCTGACTCCACCAGAGATTTTTGTTTAATCACCAGGACATTGAGTGGACCCAAGCCGGAAACCTTGCCAGTACTGTAGGAAGTCAACTGCTCCTTTTAATAATACTCCGGTTTTCTTTTCTTTCTTCGTTTTTTTCAGGGGATGTTCCAAGCTATTTTAAGGAAATAAAACGAATTTAAAAGCAGGGAGGAGATATTTTATAACTAAAATATATATATAAAATATAAATATCTCCTCTCTGCTTTTAAATTAGCTACAAAATATAATTTGGGAGAAATTTGATGAACACAAGAAGTACACATGGAGTTATTTTGTAGAAGGAAATAACGTGTAGAAAGGAAGATAAAGTGTAGCTGTTTTGAAGATGCCAGGAAAATGTGTGTGCTGGAAAATTGAAGAATACTTCAGTATCCTAGAGTTCTTATGAAAGAGAAAGTCTCCTAGAGAGTAGTTTTAGCTTTTGTTTAGAATATCAAGAAAATAATAATCTAAAGAAAACCACCTATGTTATCTTTCTTTGTGCATAGACAATGCTATTTTATTTTTATTTTATTTTAAAGCTGTATAAGAGTTTCATGATAAGTTGTATTTGTGAAATGTTTTGAATAAGGCTTTTGTATTACAGAGCAGATGGCATGCTAATGGTGGCAAATAGCTTTCACCATATCCTTTAATTGTCACACCTCCCCCAACTTCAGGCAGCTAAGAATGCCAGTGAGAATTGCTGGAGATACATTTCATCCAAGTAAGAGAGTCATCCCAGATGAGGTAGACTGTGTTTTGGCCCCTGAATTGAAGAAAACCATACAATCTCCACTGCCATTGGGATTATCTGGATGTAGTTCTGATGACTCTGCCTTTTTTTTCCTTCCCTTTGATATCTTTTGGCTTGAAAAATCACAAAATTTCTCCCAATGCTTTCTAATATAGCAATTAGTGATTTTTTTTTTTTATTCCTTGAAAATGCTTGAGAACTTCTCACTGGTGTTTTGTTTATAGCTTAACACTCCCTGTTGGAATGAAATAGAATGCAGTAGGCATAGATACAGACACCACTAATGAAGGCAGGAAGAGTTCTGTTCATAGTTTGGAGATTAAAACTAGACTTGTAAACTCGCTGTCCCTAGACTTGTAAACTTGTTAAGGACCTGAAATTAGTAACAGCGCAGACAGTAAGGCTACGAATTGCTTCCTGAGTTCGGCCAATCCAGCAACTTCATCTTCATCCTGTGTAAAAAGAAGAGGTTAGGTCAAGTTTTTTTCTAATTAGTTTATAGTTTCACAATAACATCATTCCGCCTGTCACAGTACAAACTTTTTTTCCTAACATGATAGCTTTGTAACTGTGGATAAAAAGAAACTAAATTTGAGGGCCTATTGTTTAACACTTTATGCACCCACATTTTACAAACACAGAATTTGAAGCTGGGAGAAGTTAGATCTGCCCTCTGTCACCCGTCTTCTAAATGTGAGCTCAGGTTCTGGGATCCTTCTGATTTCAGAGCCTGTAATCTTTCCACTTTGTCTGTGCTTCAAAGCCTGGGGACAAGGATCCAGCAGTGTGCTAAGGGGTTAGTGAACCCCAGGATAAACAGCACATGTGCCTTGACCTTCCTATTCACTTACAATTTGGGGAAGAAAGATTTTGATTTGTATGTATTTTTGTGAGAGAGAGGGGCAGACACAGGTTTTTGCTTTATTGTTTCGCACGTGGGAAATGGAGTAAAACATCTTCACATTAAAAAAACCCAGGTCTGTATTATAGAATACACATTTGCTATAATTTTTGAGGTAAGATGAGACATTAGAGATGTTCCCTGTTTTGTGGCAGGACATTCCAGACGCTTTTAAGATGATAATTTCATTTCTCTGTACTTTTTTTTTCAGTATAATGGTTTTGTTGAGATAAAATTCACATACTGTCTAGTGTACTCATTTAAAGTGTACAGTTTTACAAGTTGTGCAACCGTCACCATAATCAATTTGAGAACACTTCATCACCCCAAAAAGAAACGTCGTACCCATTAGCATTTACTCTTCGTTTCTCCTCAGCCCCTTGCTCCAGGCAAATCTAATATACTTTCTGTCTCTATAGATTTGCCTATCTAGGCATTTCACCTAAATAGAATCATACAATAAGGGATCTTTTGTGACTGCCTTTTTGCACTTAGCACAATGTTTCAAAGTTTTATCCAAGTTATAGCATCTATTAGCACTTCATTCCTTTTTATTGCCAAATAGTATTCTATTGTGTGGATATACCACATTTTATCCATTTATAACTTAGGGACATTTGAGATGTTTCCACTTCATGGCTCTTACAAATAATGCTGCTGTGACCATTTGTGTACACATTTTATTGATGAGGTGTTTTAATTTCTCTGAGGCATATGCCTACTAGTAGATTTTCTGGGTCGTATGGTAACTGTTTAAACTTTTGAAGAACTACCAGAATGTTTCCCAAGTGCCTGTACCATTTTCATTCCACCAGCAGTGTGTAAAAGTTCTAGTATCTCTATATCCTTGCCAACACTTTTTTTTTTAATTAATTAATTTTATTGGCTGTGTTGGGTCTTTTTTGCTGTGTGCTTTCTTTTCGTTGCGGTGAGTGGGGGCTACTCTTTGCTGTGGTGCACGGGCTCCTCATTGCCGTGGCTTCTCTTGTTGTGGAGCACGGGCTGTAGGCGCGTGGGCTTCAGTAGTTGCAGCACATGGGCTCAATAGTTGTGGCTCACGGGCTTTAAAGCTCAGGCTCAATAATTGTGGCGCACGGGCTTGGTTGCTCCGTGGCATGTGGGATCTTCCTGGGGCAGGGATCGAACCCGTGACCCCTGCATTGGCAGGCAGATTCTTAACCACTGCGCCACCTAGGAAGCCCCCCAACACTTGTTATTATCTTTTTTGTTATAGTTGTCCTAGTGTGTGTGAAGGGGTATCTCATTATGGTTTTGATTTGCACTTCCCTGATGACTAATGATGTTGAACGTATTTTCATGTTTCTTTGCCGTGTCTATATCTTTGAAGAAATGTCTTTTCAGATCCTTTGCTCATTTTTTAATTGGATTATTTGACTTTTGTTATTGAGTTGTTACAGTTCTTTATATATTCTGACAAATACTTTATCAGATATACGATTTGCAAATATTGCCTCCCGTTCTGTGGGTTGCCTTTTCTCTCTCTTCATGATATCCTTTGAAACATAAAAGTTTTTAACTTTGGTGAAGTCCAGTTTATTTTTTATTTTTATCACGTGCTTTTGGTGCTGTTTCTAAGAAGGCTTTGCCTAACTCAAGGTCATGAAAATTTATGCCTGTATTTTCTTCTAAGAGTTTTATAGTTTTAGTTCTTAATCTTGGTTTGTGATCCATTTTGAGTTTATTTTTGTGCATAGTATGAGCTGAGGGGTCCAAATTCATCCTTTTGCATGTAGATATACAGTTGTCTTAGCACCATTTGTTGAATTGTCTTGGCACCCCGCTGCTCCTATAGGAACTCCGTTGGAAAAGCTTTAGACATACTATGATATTCTATTTGTAGTGATTCCTCAAAGAGCTTAGTTTTGAAAACAGTACTTTCTGATGTATGGGTCTCAAGCATAGCATTACAAGAAGTTGTGGTGTTGTAGAACAGAGTTCGTTCAAGTTCATCTTTGTCCTTCCAAGATGATAGGCAGATTCATTATTTTGATTATTTATGCCCCTATTTTGAGTATTTTATCTTTGAAAAGTATAAAGCCCTTGTCCTCTGGTAAATGGGACATACATAAATTTTGATATTATAGACTTTAGTTATAGTAGGTATTTATTGAATGATTTTTTTAATGACTTAAAAGAGTATTTGGGCAAGACTTCATGTCTAGAAAGTAACTTTAAGAGGTTTAGAAACATAAATTATTGTTATAATTGTTATAGGTCACCTAGATAAATGACTGTTGTCTCTGTAATATACCTCAGACATTGTGACAGCGATGTGTGGTAAAAGGAAATTAAGGTTGGCAATGATTTCTGTAACTATTTCATAGTAATTTGTGCATGGGCTGGGCCTGGATACTGGAGGGACTCGAATGCCAGGCAGAGGTGTTTGGACGTTCTGTATAGGCAGGGGGACTTTGAATATTGATCTTATTAGGGAAGCGTCATGGACAGAGCTACTCTGGGACGATTAAGTTGGAGGTGGACGTTGGGTGAGTAAGGGGAAGGTGATGGAGGTAGGAAGGTCAGCTAAGAGACAGAAGGGCTCCGAACAGGAGGCATTGAGGACTTTAAGAAGTACAGCAAGGGACTTCCTTGGTGGTCCAGTGGTCAAGACTTCGCACTTCCAATGCAGGGGGCGTGGGTTCGATCCCTGGTCGGGGAACTAAGACCCTGCATGCCGAGTGGCATGGCCAAAAAATAAAAAAAATAAAAATAAAAGGAGCATGGCAGCAATGGAGAATCACTCTACCTGAATCACATGCAGTAAGTCCCCTACACACGAACCTTCAGGTTTTGAACTTTGAAAGATGCGAGCGTGCTTTCACATGTCCAGTCATGTAAGTTAGTTCACATGTCTGGCAAACATTGTCACATACGTACATCTTCTGCAAGTGGTTGTGCTTTTATGTACTTTACTGTACAGTGCTGTATAGAGTACAGTAGTACCGTATCTTTATTTTAAGCCCAGGATGTCTGGAAACAAGGGTAAAAGCAGTGGTGAGGTAGCTGGTACTGTACTGTACTTTTCAAGGTAGTGTACTATAAGATTAAAAATGTTTTCTTTATTTTTTTGTGTTTGTTTGTTTTGTATTGTTTGTGTGAAAAGTATTATAAACCTATCACAGTACAATACGACATAGCCGGTTGTGTTAGTTGGGTACCTAGGCTAATTTTGTTGGACTTATGAACAGATTGGACTTACGAATGTGCTCTCAGAACGAAACTCATTCATATGTAGGCAACTTGCTGTATCCTATTTTCTTGGGGACCAAAGAAGATACAGACTGAAGGCAGGGAGATTTGTTTGAGGAAAGCCATTTTTGTAATCATTAGATTGTTAAAAAAGAACTGAAAAAATCAGGGAGCACTCTGAGCCTGGAATGTTAGATAGGATAGTTACAGTGGTCCCTCAGTATCTGCAGAGGATTGGTTCCAAGAGCCCTAGCAGATACCAAAATCCGCAGATGCTCAAGTTTCTTATATAAAATGGCACAGTACCGTGAATACAGTTGGCGCTCTGGATTTTCCATCCATGGTTGGTTGAATCTATGGATGCAAAACCTGTGGATACAGAGTGCCAACTGTATGTCTTTGACAGTAAAGAGGAAGTTTAAAAGGGATGTGGTGACGAAATGCATTTCAACAGCTGTTGCATTTCTTCAAAAGTTACTGTGGTATCCAGGTCCCTGCAGACTTTGCCTGTCAGCCTCCTTTGAATATTGGGCAGGTTCAGATTGAGGTGGGACGTTTTTCTCATATAATATTTATTTCTTACTCTTCTTTTTCATGCCAGTATTTTTCAACAGGAACTGATGATAAGCCAGTATGGTAGAGTTTCCATCCCCTATTTCTGTGGAATAAAAGGAACTATAGGGTACCAGTCATTAAACTAGAAAAATAACCTCCCTCTCTGGAGCCTCTGAAAGCTTGGCATTATTTCTGTTTTGTGCAAAAGGATTGTTTTTGTTTCTTCGCTTGTTCTTATTAAGCCTTTAGAATAACTTTTGCTGCTGCAGACAAGCAAAGCAGCCAATTTGTGTGGAATATAAGAATGGCCCGTATCCACTTCAGGGCATGAAAAATGAGGCAGGACATATAATTGGACAAGTAAAAGCAATTTTTATTTTTTCCCATTTATCTTTATTCAGTTATCTTTCAGTAAGTGACATTTAATTTTCCAGTTGACGTAGGTAAAGCTGGTATAGAGTTTATAAATGTTGTTTTCTCCTGATGGCTAAACTTTTGAAACCTAATCCAACTCAAATAGCATTACTGCTTATGAATTGTGTTTTTATATTTTAGGAACCCTGACTGCCCTCCTTCACCACATCCACTATGAAGTTATTGCTGGTATTTTTGTTTTCTGGGTTTATAACTGGTTGTAGAGGGAGCTCTTCCTATACTTTGCCACCCAAGTTACTACTGGTGTCCTTTGATGGCTTCAGAGCTGACTATCTGCAGAACTATGAATTTCCTCATCTCCAGAATTTTATCAAAGAAGGTGTCTTGGTAGAGCAGGTTAAAAATGTCTTTATCACAAAAACATTTCCAAACCACTACAGCATCGTGACAGGCCTGTATGAAGAAAGCCATGGCATTGTGGCTAATTCCATGTATGATGTCATCACAAAGAAACATTTCTCTGACAATAACGATAAGGATCCTTTTTGGTGGAATGAAGCAGTTCCTATTTGGGTGACCAATCAGCTTCAGGAAAACAGATCGAGTGCTGCTGCTATGTGGCCTGGTACCGACGTGCCCATTCAAAATACCACGCCTTCCTATTTCATGAATTACAGCCCCTCAGTGTCGTTTGGGGAGAGGCTCAGTAACATCACCGCATGGCTGAGCAGTTCGAACCCACCGGTCACCTTTGCAACACTCTATTGGGAAGAACCAGACGCAAGTGGCCACAAATATGGCCCTGAAGACGAAGAAAACATGCGCCAAGTGTTGAAAGAAGTAGATGACCATATTGGTGAGCTAGTTCACAAACTCAAGGTGTTAGGACTGTGGCAAAATCTTAATGTGATCATTACAAGTGATCACGGGATGACCCAGTGTTCTAAGAACAGGCTGATAAACTTGCATCAGTGCATGGACCCCTCAAACTACGCTGTTATAGACTTGACCCCAGTTGCTGCAATACTTCCCAAAATAAGTAAGTAAACTTTTAGCCAAGGAATATTTGAGTGGGGCAGTTGATTGAGGAGGGAGGATTTTGTAAAAGAATGAAGCTCAGGCTTTTTGTAGTTCACAATCATACACTCTCACACTCATTCAGACTGGGACATGTTTTTCCCCTGATGTGTAAGTTTTTAGGCAATTAGCTTAAGGTTTAGGTTCAAAGGGATTATTTCTTTGCTTTTTGATATATTTATTTATTTTTCATTGACGTACAGGTGTACAGCAAAGTGATTCAGATATATATATACACATATTTATTCTTTTTCAGATTCTTTTCCATTATAGGTTATTACAAGATATTAAATATAGTTCCACATGCTATACAGTAGGTCCTTGTTGATATATTTCTTAGTTTTTCATACTAATGGAAAAAGGAAATTTGTAGCCTTAAAAAACCTCTTGGACTTTTATGTGAGATATACCTTTTGTCTACTGATCTTAGAATTAGTAATTAGCAGTAATATGTCATTAGTTTTTATTTACTTTGGAAGCTAGATGTGAAATTTGTCTCCTTGGTGTAAAAGTCCACCAGGGATAATCAAAATAAAAAGAGATGTGCAAATGCTTGAAAAGAGTGTGTGTGTGTGGGTGTCCCTAATACTGTTACATCATTATTATTGCTCTGTTTTTTTTTAAGAGTAAAGGAATTTAATAGATAACATTGTTCCGGACTTATTTCCAGTTATTCTAGTTAGAAATATTTTTTCCTTATCATTCAACATGACTTTTTTCCTTTGCTATTTCCTTTTCTTCCAGATAGAACAAAGGTTTATAACGAACTGAAAGTCTGTCACCCTCACATGACTGTTTATCTCAAAGAAGACATTCCTGCCAGGTTTCATTACCAACATAATGATCGAATTCAGCCTATTATTTTGGTTGCTGATGAAGGCTGGACAATTGTGCTAAATAATTCATCATCAAAATGTAAGTATTTATTTGGAATTTTTCTTTTGTATCCTAGGGATAAGTCACATGGTGGCATTGTTCCATTAACAGGAGACTTAGATTTAGAGATGTTGACACAGTATAATTAGTTTGATGTTCCAGTAGATGATTCTCAGGTTTTCATTTGAGAGCAGTTTTTAGAAACTACAGTTTCATCCTTAGAATAGAAAGTTGGGTGATCTAAGGGTGAAGGAGTAGTTTTACTTTTTAACCAAAACTGCAGTTACTATCAGTAACTTTCAAGGGTGGTTCTCTTGATTTGTAAAAAGAGAGTAGTAAAGAAACGAAGGAACTAAAAGAGAGAGAAGTCAAGAAACAAAGTAAAGGGGGAGAGATTAGCTAGTTCAAATTCCTTTTTCTTTTTTTTCGTTTTTAAAAAAAAATTTGTCCAAGTAACCTAAGTGTTTCCCCAACATGAAATCATTTACCTGAATGCTACAGCTATTTAGAACACTGGGCAAGAACCAGAAAGTATGCAAACAAAAGTCTACCAAGTAAACAAAACAGGTGGATCAAAATCTCTCCTCAAACTGAGGAAATGTATAGGGGAGAATTACAGGTCTTCCCTGAAGTGAAGCTTATTTACCCATATGTTAAATTCAGTTTGAATACATTTTTTTAAAAATCTGATTTTGTAAACCATAGCAGGGGTCAGGAAATTTTTATAAGACCAGATAGTAAATATTTTAGGCTTTGTGAGCCCGCTGGTCTCTGTCTCAACTACGCAATCCTGCCTTTATAGTGGGAAAGCGGCTGCAGACAGTACGTGAACAAACTGACATGGGATGTTCCAATGAAACTTCCTTTACAGAAACAGGCAGAGGGCTGAATGTGGCCAGGCGCTGTAGTCTACAGATCCCTGATCTAGAGCAGTTCAGACACATCAGGCAAGGAGAAGACTGAGGGCCATTAGAATTTATATGTTATTGATGCTTATGTTATATACTCATTGAAAACTTGGAAAATACAGAAAAGTTCAGAAAAGAGAACATAACTGTCCACAGTCCCTCCATACAGAAGTATAGACAAATGTTGATTGTGGGAGTGTTCCCCCTTCTAATTTTTTTCTCTGTTACTTACACATGCATATTTTTATTATTAAATCACATCATTTATGTTATTCTTGTTTTCATCATACTCATGTTATTGAAATCATAATATTTATATATAGTTCTATTTTCTGCTTTTTATGATATTGGTCACATGCATTATTTTTATTATGAAATATTTCAGACGTACATACAGTTAAAGAATGATGTAACAGGGAATTCCCTGGCGGTCCAGCGGTTAGGACTCTGTGCTTCCACTGCTGGGGATATGGGTTCGATCCCTGTTCAGGGAACTAAGATTCCACATGCCACACAGCACAGCCAAAAAAGAAAAAAAAAAAGAATGATGTAACAAACACTGATAGACTCATCACTCAGTCACCTGCCCTTCATACGGAAGTGGGAGCTTATTAAATGTAACTGGTGTACATTAAAAGGCAGTATTTTTAAAAATAAAGCTAAAAGTTGAGAATCTGGTATTGGAGCGTTACAAGGGACCATCAGGTTTTTCTTCGAGTTGGACGTTTACTGGAGTTACAGGTTAGAGTCATCTGGTCAGAATTCACATTCAGGGCACGAATCCCTTCTGTAGCGTGCTCAGTCCCCTGACCCTCCAGATGCTGAGGTGTCCATTAGCTGTCGGTAGACCAGTGGTGTATTCTGCATCCTATGTCTTGTTCAGGAGCAGCTGACATAGGTCAGGCTGCAGGTTCACTTCCTCCCTACTCACCGGTTTTCCTCATGTCTGCTCTCCCCAGTTACTCAGCACCCTCAGCCCAACCACTCTTTTTATCACGGGTGCTATTTGCAGTGGGCTTTTGCAAACAGCACTGGACACTGACAGGTGAAATACGTGGGGCTGGGACTGAGAGAAGCACATTAGGCTGGGAGAGAGTTTTAAAGCCTGAGGTCACAACCTATGGGGAAAAGGTGGGGGGGGGGGTGTGTGTGTGTGAAATAGGGGACATGGCTGACTTGAAGAAAATAGAAAATTTTACTTCTGCCACCTGTTTGGCCCAACTAATCAGAATTTTCATGGATGGAAATGACACTGGCGAGAATCCAGTGTATTTACTAGAAGCAAGTGCTTTTGTAATGGAAAGGCTGATCTTCTGTACTGACATCGTCTCGTTCTTTTCCAGTAGGTGACCATGGTTATGATAACGCTTTGCCTAGTATGAATCCGTTCCTCGCTGCCCACGGTCCTGCGTTTCACAAAGGCTACAAATACAGCACCATTAACATTGTGGATATTTATCCAATGATGTGTCACATCCTGGGATTAAAGCCACATCCCAATAATGGAACCTTTGGCCACACTAAGTGTTTGTTAGTGGACCAGTGGTGCATTAACCTCCCAGAAGCCATCGGAATTGTTATCGGCGCGCTCTTGGTCTTAACCACCCTGACCTGCCTTATCATAATGATGCAGAAAAGACTCTCTGGGCCCCGGCCATTTTCCCGACTTCAGCTGCAAGATGATGACGATGACCCTTTAATTGGGTGACACGGGCTGGGGTTTATACAGAGTGGCTCCAATCAGGACACACCCAAAGAATGGTGTTAGGGCTGCAGAGAAGTATACTTTGAAAGACAAAGAACTTAGACCAAGCATGCTCCAGTTGTTTTGTCTTTCCTTGTGTTTTGTTTTGCCACATTAGCTGATATAAAAAACTCTGACCAGAGTAAAAATTGCTAGTAAGTCATTAGTTAACACCAACTGTTTCTCTAACTAGAAACTTTTTTTAAGAAAAATACTGCCTTTGCCTTTTTTTCTTTCTTGCAATGAAGATTAGACACATCTTTAGATGAAAATATACCAAAATTTAGTGGGTATGCTTTTCAAATACATTTTTATATTTGTAAATTATACAATAGAAATCTTTATAAAATGTGTGGGTTTTGTGTATCAGGTAGGAAAAGTTTCCTCTATTTTTATATGTACCTTTAATAGAGTTTGTATCCCAAGTAAATCCTTGAGGTGGGAAATTCTCTGTGATCGTTAAAAAAATGCATCAAGCAGGCAGAAAAGATCCAGCATATGAAGAAATTATTTTAAGCAAAGTTTTTAGAAAAAGCGAGCAAAGACCCAGTGTGTCTTTGTTAAGACCCTTAAGCTCTTGCAGCCTCAAAAGTTATATCTTTTGAAGAGTATTGCTAAGAAGAAATTAAAATAGGGAAAAGTGCTTTTCTCCCTTTGGGCTCAATGCCTTTGTGTAAGTTATTTAGTTGTGTGTGCGTACGTGCCAGTGTGTTGCATGCCTCTGTGGGTACAGACTCTGTGTGACTTACAGGAGGTGGGGAGAGGTGAGTGGCCTGGAGGCAGTCTCCCCCGTCCCCCTAGAACATAGCTCTCAGGAAAGGTTATGATTGCACTTCCTAGTCATGTACTTTCTTCTAACTCACCAGTTCAAATCATAACTTTTAAAAGTTCATTAATTTTTGTTACCATTCTTCACTTTCTCATGCTGTTTTTTGCAACCAGAGATCTCTAGCGCTGCAGAGAAACGTATGACCTGGCTACAAATTTGGTTTTGATTGGATCAGAATGAGGAAAAGAGATTTTTCTATTTACCTTTTGGAATGTTATGCCTTTTTAGGCAATAGAGTAGCTAAATTTAAAATGAATTTAGTATCTTTTGATCTTTTGCATTAATCAGATGTTAAGTGGCTGAATAAATTCCCAGGACTCTGTTACCCTTCAGTAGCCTGAAGGCCGCCTCTGCTTTTTTCTCCCATATTTAGTTCGTAGAAATAACCACTCTGCTCATTTGTTTTTTTAACATACTTGTTCAGAGCCAGGGATTTCTTGTGAAAAACTGTCATCCTAACTTTGCTAAGTGGTACCTTCTAATAATCAAAATTAATAGGAAGACACTGAATTGTGGCAGACAAGAGTCTATCTATTAGAGGGAAAACTGGGTTCAAGAACCATTCATCATTAGGAGCTGAGGCAGGCAGTTAATGTTACCAATGTGATCTTTAAAGTGTTGACGATATAAAATAAACCAGGTAACTGTTTTACAGATACAAAAATAATCTTTAGTCAAGATGCAGCCCAGTTAGATGTTGACTATCTGTGGTGGTCGAGAACAGTGATGCCAGTCATCCAACACGTAATTCCTCCTGTGGTCGCTGTGATCTCTAAATCCTGGTATGTGGTGCCTATTGTACTTGGGGTTCTTGAGAAGCATTTCCACACCCTGCGTGAATAGTCCGTGCATGCAGTCATAAGGGGACTGTATTAAAAACAGCATAATAAATAAAACCACCAGGACTCATTTTGCTTTTTGACAGATTTTATTTCTGATGTTTTTGCCTCACGTAAAAGTTATCCTAAAGGTTAATAGTTGATCTGAACAAAATAATAGAAAAATTTCTACTTCAATTTCTATTAAAAAAAAAAACAAAAACAGAACAGTTGCATTTAAAGCAGTGAGCATTTTTTGAAATGTCTAAAATACTAATTGAGTAGAGCCTGGTCCTTGCAGTGGTGTGAACTTTAGTGGTTGTATTGGCTTGATTGGAGTTTCAGAAATCGGTCCATAGTATCTAACCTGTGAGTGGATTTTGCAGAGGATGGAATAGGAAGGGATGCCCCATCAGTGTTTCAGCCCTTTGAACAAAAGACCGATTTGTCTTGTTCTTCATTCCACTCTCAAAATAATAACTTGAATTAAAATTGTAAATGTTTTATGTATATGTTGATGGGACAAGAAGAGTATTTATTTAATCAGAGACGTTTTTATATTATTATATTGAACTTTATGTTAATTCATTTGTATCTTTAAAAAATGATCACTTAAAAAGCCAATAACTCCTCTAGTACACTGAGAAGATATTTCAGTAAAGCCAGCCTTTTTCACTTGGTGTGTATTTTGTTAAATAATTGACTAATATGCTTCTGTGTTTTCTGGGTGGTAGAAAGTATTTGGCTCCAGGAAAGATTTAACTGTTTATGACAATACTCAAAAGTAACAGGAAAACTTTTTAGTAAGTTTTTTGTTAATTCAGTGAGTAAATTCAGAATAAGTACATTTACTTATGTAAATGTAGAGACAGTTCTGCTGCTATTATTATTGTACAAGTTCTTCTGGTAAACAGCAATAGAATAAAAATTATTTCAGTGCTCTCTGCCATTGATTTTGTGTTACTGTTCCGTTAAGCTTGGTCTAAGAATTGAAAGATAAATGTTTGGAACATTAAAGGATAAAAAAGCCTTTGCCTTGTTCTTGGGTGTTTCCTTCTCTTGCCCATATCTGGTAAGCTTTAAGGATAGTTACATTTAATTCCTTTTATTTGGAGGGTTTTACTTCATTGTGAATATATAAAGCTACAAGTGAAGGACAAAGATGAGATGGGAAGTGTGTATTTATTGTAAATTCCTAAAATACTATGTAAATAAAATGACATGAGCGTGCTTTAAAGAAATTTGTATGTAGTGCCTTAAGTTAAAGTAAAATATATTTTGATTATATTGTTTGAATTCATAGTTACGACTTTACTTATGATTTTAAAAATTTTATGTGAATAAAATCTACCAAAACATTTAAACCATAAATATTAAATATACAGTGTGATGTCATTGATGATTTTTTAATTTGTTATCTTCTTACAAAATATACATACTGTGATAGATGTTGACATGACTAGTAATACTGCAAAAATCCACCTAGGCACTCGTTACAACTTTTTTAAAACCAGGATTAAGCGTGTAACATTTAACCAGATATTTAAAGCAGTATAAATATGCAATGCAACACAAGGATATCATTGGAAAGAAAGCCGAGATAAATTTTGCAGAGTTTCTAGAACTATAATTTATTGGCTTACAGTAGAAAGGAAGAAGTTTGAAAACGCTGATTACAAAACACTAGGGGTGAGGGTGGGATTACAGTATTTAAACTTAGTTTTGAACATAGCTAGAGTATTTAATGACTTTTCTAATATAGATTCAACAAAGTTTCCTCTAATAGAGCAGTGATTAATTTCCTATTTTGACATTCATTGAATACTGCTAGGAATTGTGGGAAAACAAAACAAAACAAAAGGCACTTTACTTTGTAAGAGAGTTCTGTAGCATTTCAAAAGTGGTAAAACTTTATACCAACAAATTACTTTTGCCTACTCATGGTTTAACTTGGACTGCGATCCTTGGATCCAGAACCATTTCCCAGGTCCTGTGCTTCCTGAAGTGTGGATGCCAGATTTATTGAATAAAATTGATACCAATAGAGAAAACTGAAACCAATCTCTTTATTAAAGATTGGGAAAGTTACAAACTATTCTACAAAAAAGATAATAATCTTTTTTTCCCCAAAATAATAATCTCTTTCAGTGCCTCTTTGTTGGGTTTGATTATCCATGTTATATTTGCTTTGTAAAACTAGTGCTGTAAAAAAAAAATGCATGAGTTTTTGAGGTGACTATAACATTGATATCAAACCTGATAAAAACAGCATAAAAAAAACCCTACAGATGTTCAAGAAACAGGTTCTTGTAAGAAACTGAAACTAATAATGGAATCGATCCTAATTTAAGAGGACAGAAAGCATTTTGAAAAGCAATTTTCAGTTTAAATGGCAGGTGGCAAAAGGAGAAGAAATTGCAAAATATACACTGAAGAAGAAAAATCCTATCAATAAACTTCAAAATAGCTGATAGATGATGTAGAGCAAATATGTCAGGGTTGTGAGGGGGGAAGTCCATCCCTCTGACCTTTTTTAAAGTTCTTACTTAGAGCTAGGAAGACTAGCTGGTCTACATTTTATTTCTACGTGCTAATTTGTGTTGACTGCGTGCAAAGTTTGACCACAGAGACATGCAGGTAAAACCAAAACAACAAAACTATCAAAAAATGATGAGTGGCTAGATTTTCCCAGCAAAGTTTAAAATTTTATTTTCCTTCAGGTATACTCTCCTGCTGATATTTTACAGGAAAATAAGTATCTGTAAATAAAAGAAACCATTCAATAATCAAATCTCCATGTCAGGATTTTAATGATTTCATCAGTGTTACAGAATTTACTCTCACTACTAAGGTAATAGCACCCTCTTAAATGAATTTAATGCAACAATTAGTTTAAATACACAGATAGCACTTGAGTAGTAATGCTTTTAAATAGACCAATTTCATCTTTTAGTCATTAGATTGGCATCTCCATAACGCAGATAAATTCTTCACTACAAAGCAAGCCAGCATGAGTGGTACCATATTCTAAAGTGCCTAATCCAGAGTTCAGACCTCTTGAGGAGTCTGCTGTCTACCATCTCACTTCTCAGCTTTTCAATCTGTAGTACATTTCCAATGATTCCATTCTATCCCATTGAGAGCTTGTATAATGACATGAAAATCAGGTGCTAACATTCTTCATCGGTATCATCATTTAAAAATAATTCATTCACCTGATTTTAGGAAGCACTTCAACTATATTTTTCACTATGCCACTTTTGTTCTTTACGTCTAGTTTATCCTTTCTTTCTGGAATACATTTACCATTTTACCTACTTAGCCAGTTGGTGCATAAATATACACAGAATCACATTTTAATTAATTAATTAATTTTATTGGCTGTGTTGGGTCTTTTTTTTTGCTGTGCGTAGGCTTTCTTTAGTTTTGGTGAGCAGGGGCTACTCTTCATTGTGGTGCGTGGGCTCCTCATTGCCATGGCTTCTCTTGTTGCAGAGCATGGGCTCTAGGCACGTGGGCTTCAGTAGTTATGGCACATGGGCTCAACAGTTGTGGCACACGGGCTTAGTTGCTCCACAGCATGTGGGATCTTCCTGGGGCAGGGATCGAACCCATGTCCCCTGCATTGGCAGGCCACTGCGCCACCTAGGAAGCCCCCAGAATCACATTTATTATCTACAGGCCACGTGTCTATAAATTGGTTTCTGTTTTCTTCAAGGAAAGCTATTCTTTTTGGGGGCTTTCTCTTTCCCCTAAGAAACCATAGGTAATACTACCCTCTCCCTAACCAGACTACTTAAGAGACCTAAAGCACAGCTTTCCATGGTGGGAATGAAGAGCTGAGATGACCAGGCAAGTGAAAAAACTACCCAGGAAGTAAAGTCTGTTTGTGAATGAAAAACCCTACCCAGCAGGTGAAGTCTCTTTATGAACCTGGATTCACCTTTGATTCTGCTGAGCATTGGCTGAATTTGGTGAATGGAATACTCAAATATTTCAGGAAACAAGGCTATAATCGCAGTTCCTCTTGTTTCAAAACCTGTTACCTCTAGGAGTCATTTCACTATTTTTTGCCACCAGGCGCCTTTTAGCATTGTCCTGGGTACAATGTGAACCACAACGGTTCTGCATAATTTCTTTCCCCCCAAGTTGCCGTCTGATTTTTTTTCCCCCAAGCTCCACAGTTCTTTTCAAGGATTGCATGGTCTACATTTTCCCTTATGTAGTTTGTGCTCTCTTCCAATTCTGGACCTTCAAATGCTGAAATCTAAAAGACATTTGTGCTCTGTCACTACAGGTTACCAGAAAGAAAACACTGCTTTATCTAATCTGATTTGCAAAGCAATTAATAGTGATTTAATTTTCAAGGAAGCAAGTAATTACAGAGCAAGAGAAAAACATTGCTGAGATGGTGCCTGATCCCTTCTGCTCAGGCCAGTGCTAGACTCAAGAGGAAAGAAATGTAGAAATGTATATTCATGGTATCTTCTTATCAAAATCAGAGTAAAACGACTAATCAGGAAATGCAGTAATGAATTTCACGATGGAAAAAAACATGCCTGGAATGAATCCGTCAGTATTTGGATCTCTTTTTGGGGGGGAAATAAAATGAAAACCCATGTCCGTTGGAAAGAATGACAAGGAGTGCCCACAGATGCACCCTGCTGTTGGGAATGCATCTCTCCAAAATTCAGTGTTCAAAGGTCGTCACATTTCATTTTCAACAGTTTTCAGTTTCTTCATGCTCTCCCACTTTAAGGAGATAGATTTCTACTTTATTCAGGAATTATTAGAAATTTCATTCCATTTGAATAAGGAGTAACAGGTATTCTGGGACATGGGTACAAAAGTGGTCTTTTTCAACTGAGTTATAAGACATAATTGTCAATAAAGTGCATCTCACATAAGAGTACCCATTAGGAAAGTGCAATATGTAAGGTACTTCAAATAGTGCAAAGTTGCTAACTATATACACTGTATGTGCCAAGTCCAAATAAAGCAGGATCTTATTTACCAGAAGCCAGAGAGAACAATGCAAACATACTTCCCCATCTGTCATCCTTTGCAGGCATGTGTATTTTGTTCCATGTGCATTTGGGCATGAGTGTGCGTGTGTGTGTGTGGCTGCCCCTGCATGTGTATTTACATAACTGCTTAATGGTCTGTGCAGATGTCTGAAGCTGGTTTCCTAGAATTTGAAACCTTTAAACACTGATATAACTATGCAATCTCCACATCAAAGGAGCATTAGGCTTGTAATAATGGTTGAGATATTTCAGCCTGAAAATCTGGTAAGGCAGGTATTTGACTGCGAATTAAATGTTTCATGAAAATTACTAAAAACACAATGACTATAATGCTACCGAGAGAGACCCCTAGGAAAGAAGCATATGACTCCTCTTGTTCATTTTCTCTTGGTTTGACACTACCCTGGAGGAGAGGAGGGCTCTGTGTATAAGAACTTGCTCCTGGAACTGGTGAACTGAGCAGATCCTGGACGTTCCTGAGTGATCCGTTGTGTGGCATGGCCGTGATATTGAGCAGGTGGCAGAGCAGGGGGTACAGATCGGTAGAGTTCATGGCTGCTTTTGTGAAATTCTTTTGGAAGGCAGGACCGTGGGCTAAAAATATGGGATGCATTCCAGCTAATGCATTATCATAACCGTGGTTGCCTACTGTGAAGATAAAATGCACGAACAAGTTAGCCACCCAGATGGTATTAAAATGGAAATAACTGTATCATTGAATTCTGAACTTAAATGCAAATTTTATCTAATTTGATTTTTAAATAAAAGAATCTTTTACAAATAATCTCGGCCGTTGTCAACATCACAGTTCACTTCAGGAAATGAAAAGTCAAATGATCACAAGTCTTTCTCTCCAGCCAACATGACCTTCAGTAGCACAGGAAGAAGTGTAAAGAGCAAAGCTGAGCCAAGTCAGGGCAACATGAAAGTGATATTTTTTATCATGGCAGGTAAACTAATATTCAACAAATACTTGTTAGGTACCTACTACGTTCAAGTTAATAGTTCTAAAGATAAAGGGATGTAGAATTCCTGGGTGGTGCAGTGGTTAAGAATCCGCCTGCCAATGCAGAGGACACGGGTTCGGTCCCTGGTCCGGGAAGATCCCACGTGCTGCGGAGCAACCAAGTCCGTGTACCACAACTACTGAGCCCAAATGCTGCAACTACTGAAGCCCATGCACCTAGAACCCGTGCTCCACAACAAGAGAAGCCCCCGCTCGCCACAACTAGAGAAAGCCAGTGTTGCAGCAATGAAGACCCAATGCAGCCAAAAATTAAAAAAATAAAATTAAAAAAAGGGATAAAGGTGCTCTTAGTCATGAAGCCAATAAATTCATAATTACCAATAAAAGGGGGAAATAATAAAGGAAAACAAAAGACACCACAAAAATCTAATTTCTAGTTACAGTTACAATCCGCTATCAAAAAATAAAGATCAGGACTTGCGGCTAAAATCTTGACTTTGGTGGTTCAGATCAGGATCAATTTAGCATTGTGTGCTTTAGTGTGGCTACAAAAAAGTAGAAACTTTAGGAGTCTTCTGACTTATCAAGTCAGAACACAATACAAACTAGAAGGATGAAAACTGTATAATAAAAATTGCCTTTTAAAGTCATGTGTATCTAGCATAATATCAGAGTGCTACTGCTGATGAGATGGCCACCAAAGAAAACTAAAAGGCTTTATTTTAAAGGTGGTGAGAATGACTAGCAAATTAGCCTCTACTGCTTGTGATTGCTACTGGGAAATATGCAATGCGAAGACAGCATTGCAAAAAAGAAAATCCTAAATTAATTCCTCTGAGAGTCATCTCCTCAAAGTAATTCCAAATCTGGCTGGCAAAATCAGATGGAAAGAAGTCATTCCTAGTGCCATAATTTTTTAAATTAATTAATTTATTTATTGGCTGCGTTGGGTCTTTGTTGCTGGGTGTGGGGTTTCCCAAGTTGCGGCAAGCGGGTGCTACTCTTCGTTGGGGAGCACGGGCTCTAGGAGTGTGGGCTTCAGTAGTTGTGGCATGTGGGCTCAGTAGCTGTGGCTCACGGGCTCTAGAGCCCAGGCTCAGTAGTTGTGGTGCACGGGCTTAGTTGCTCCGTGGCACATGGGATCTTCCTGGACCAGGGATCGAACCTATGTCTCCTGCATTGGCAACCAGATTCTTAACCACTGCTCCACCAAGGAAGTCCCAGTGCCGTGATTCTTTTGAGTTTATTCTTCAAGTGAAAATAACGCTGGATTTATGAATCACTAAGAATCATCTAAGAGGGGACTGTGCTATTGTAGTAAATTAATTGATGGTAACTTTGGGAAATGTGCCATTATATAATTTGTAATTGATTGGATGACTGCTGTGCCCATGTCTATGAAAAGTTGGATCTAGACTCTAATCATGAAGGCAAAGATAAATCATATCACACTTCCTACTAGAAAATCAGATTTGAAGTGAACTCATTATGACTTACAAAACCTTTCCCATGAAGAGGGACTTTGTTTCATAATGGTAGCCCCTACCATAAATGCTTGATCCAGTAGACAGTATTTAATAATGGATGCCTAAGGGCAGAGGTTCTTGAGACCCCGGGGGTAGGCGGGCAGGGTGACTGAAGGTAAAAACACACCACTGGGCACTACCCTCGCAGTTTCAAGTTCAGTAGATCGGAGTTGGGCCCAAGAATCTGCATTTCTAAGTTCCCAGGTGATTTGGATGCTGCTGGTCCAGGGAACACACTTTGAGAACCAGTGCTTTTGGACATTAGAGCTGAATTCTCCTATAGAACTCAGGCTGAGAAGGACTGTAGTAGCCAGGACTTAATTATTTGCCGAATTAATAATTATGTGGAACACCATGTCACAGAAATAGGAGCACTATTAAGGTTTTCTACTCAAAATGAGTGTAACTCATCTAGTATGTAATTGTAGTTCACCAAACCAAAATTTCAAGACAGCCAGTTACGTTCATGTTAATTGTAAGTTGTAATTCAGTGTCCTCAGAGACAGCAGTTCTTTTCTGAGCAATCCCTCTAACATGAGAGCTACCTGCACGATACATGAAAACCTGAACACATAAACGCAGCAACAATTCTCATGGCCAAAGAAATGATTTTTAAAGGCCTTCTTAAAACAGCTCTCCTGGCCTGATTAAATATTAAATATTGGTTTATAGATTATTATTTGTATGTAAAACCTGTTTTAAGGACCAGAACCCGTGTACCTGTATGCATCCGCCAGTATGACTCACACATGCTTTACAAATGCCATAGCCAGGCAGCTGCTTTTCTCTTCACCAATCAACGTGATGGGAATCCAATTCTAGCTAAAGGGACATTTTCATCTCTTATATGTATCAAGGACCAGTGCCTAACAGAGTATTTCTAGATAGTGTTGACACCATGTGCTCCCTTCAACATTCAATTAACAGAATGGAAACAACTCCCAGTGAATTGATTGGTAGTCTGTGTTAATATCTCTATCAGCCAGGAAAGTGGAACCCAAGCTAGGCAGTCCCAGAGAGGGAATTTCCAATGGAGGCTAGTTACTGAAGTGCTCAAGCTCAGAAGCAAACATGGGATGATGAGGTTACCCAGTAAGTAGAACAGTGGGAACCTCCCATGGTCCCCAGTGCTGGAGGGACAGATGGAAGAGGTGGTGTCCCCAGAGCCCCAATGCCAGGACTACTCAGTAGGAGCTGACGACACTGAGTGGGAAGTCGTCCAGAGCTGGGATAAGTTATTGTTAGAGATCCAGCCAGGTGCAGAGAGAGTGGGAGAAAAATACCCTGACTTTCTCCCAGACTCCTGCCTTCCGCTCTCCTGCCAAGGTCCTTTATTGGCCGAACTGAACCAGAAACTAGTCTGCAAAGGAGCCTGGGAAAGTTAGTCTGTAGGGATCAGCACTGCTGATGCAAAGCAGAGCAGGGTAAGGGCGGGGAGTTTGAGAGCAAATATGCAAATGATGGGCACAACAGAGATGAGTGAAATCCTGCAGATGACTTTTCTATTTGACTAACTTGTTAAAAGCTACACGAGAAGGGAAAACTACATGTTAAGGATGGCAAGGGGGGCTCCCTGGCGGTCCAGTGTTTAAGACTCCGGGCTTCCGATGCAGGGGGTACGGGTTTGATCCCTGGTCAGGGAGCTAAGATCCTACAAGCTGCCTGGCGTGGCCAAAAATAAATAAATTAATTAATTAAAAAAAGAAAAAAAAAGGATGGCAGGAATCTCTTTATTTTGCATGCTTTAACTTTAAATGGAATTTCCATTATATCCTAAATTTATTCAATGGAAATATCTCCAAAATTATACCACTAGGTATTCATTAGGAAAATATATCTTGATATATTTTTATCTATGCCAATATGCACTTCTTTTTAGAAATGTTTCCAAGGTGTAAAGCAAAGCTGGCCTGTATTTGGTAAAGCCAGAAGGGCAAAAGAAACTAGAGTGGTAACAACTGCAAAGAAAAATAGAGATGAAACTCTTATGAAATCAGAGTATAAAACAGATGCAGAGAATGTTTCAATTTATAAAATTCAGTTAGGTTTTTCTCAGGAACTTGATGGTTACAATTAGCAGTATAGGGCCCTGTGCTTATCTCTGGTCTGATGGCTTCAAGAGAAGTACATGTTTTACTTTTAGGAGGTTACCTCATTTTAAAGCCCTGGTAAATCTTTATTGGGATGTTTATTGGGTCTCTTTTTAGCTATTAATGTATGACACTAGCTAGTTATTCTGTCGGTAAACAAACTGCTGAATACAGCAGAAACAACTCCCACTTAGCCTCCACGTTAGCAGACAACCATGCAGAATGGGGAGAAATACTATAACATACTCACACAGGAAGTCATCTGACTTATTCCGTAAAATATTCCACCCTTCATCAGCCACGGCGAGAATCGGCTGAATTCGATTGTTGTGTTTGTAGTGCCATCTTTCTGGAATCTCTTCTTTTTTGTAAACAGTCAGATTAGGATGAGCATGAGCCAGTGCTTCATAGACTTCAGCAAATTTGCCTAAAAGGGAAGGATGAGGAGAGGCAGTCAGAACAAGACACTCACTGCTACAGCCAAAGAAACCACCAGGGCACCAGAAGTCAATCCACGCAGACATCCTACGGCCATAGCCAGCAAGCTCAAGGCAATGCAGCCTCACCAGACACTTTCGAACTCCCACCCCTCTGGAGAAAATACTCTTGTGGGGGAAAGTGAGAAATAATGTTCTCTTAAAGTAAATTCACCTTAAGAGAAAACATTTTATAGAACCAGAAATCTCTAATTTCTAAAGATTTAAATACACACACACAGGTACTAATTGGTGGCGCCAAGTAAAATGTCAAGGGCACTGAAAGACCAAACAAAACCAAAGAGCTAAGTTCTGGTAGTTCTGAGTACTGTACACAGAGACTCTCAAGACAAGAAAATATGGTACGTGGAGGGTGAGGGTGGGTCAAACGTTCTTTGAAACCCTGGAGGAACTGCAGACGTACTCCCTGTAACTTCAAGAGCAGTAAACCTGGGCACTATCTCTAACCCTTTGTTTTTCAGATCCACTTTTTGGGGCTTCCTCCCTGCTGACGGGAACACCATACCACCTTGATTGGGGGAATTGAAGGGTTAATGTCATGTTCTTAAACAACCACCAAAAGATTGCTACTTTATATTGAATTGGGTGAAAGGTTTGTGTGTAGCTGTGTGTGCCTATTTTAACATTCACCTTTTCCTATGATCCTCTTAATTCCCCTGTGTGGTACCTAACTCTCATTTGTGAGCTCTTCAGCTTTTCAAAATCTGTTTTCTTAGTTGATACATAGACTAACCCTAGGGAGTGATAAAACAAAAGTAAGGAGAGCAAGTCTGAGTCTTGCTCTGCACTTTCTTTTTGACCTGGGGATGTTAAGGCTTTTGACCATGTTCACCTATCTTTAAAACACAAATAATGAGTGACAGGGTTTATATGAGGCTTCAAGGAGAGGTTTTGTAAAAAGTTCGAGGTACTGTTACTTCCCCTGCTTATAGATATGAAAAGTAAATCTCAGGACGACCAAAACTCTCTCCTTCCTATACCCCACTGCTTCCCTATTAAGCAGGTCCTAACTAAGGACCTTCTGAAGGCTTGAGGGCTTCCATAAAATCACTGTAACTGCAGGCATATTTTGTACATATCTTCCCATCTTGATTTCTCTGATTATGGAGGCTGCAGCTTTCATCATATCCAATGACTCCAAAATGGTTAAATGCCACTACCATAAATATATAGAGAGAACATCAGTTTCAATATTCTAGGAAAAACTTAAAAATCAGACTCTGAGAAAAGACACTTTGTCTTTTCAGAGCCTAAGGATTAAATCCCAGAATATTACCATGATGAAGGCAAACACACTTGAAAGACACAAAAACAAAAATCCCCCACTTGACTGCACTGGGCACATGCAGAGCTGGCCCCAGACCACCACTCAGTTCAGACTTACCTTCTTTGGGCAAGATGGCTGCCACTGGCGATTGGTCAATCAGGGTATAGTGGTCTTTATCCAGATACTGGTCAAGCTCTATGATCCTTTCCTCAGAACACTGCATCATTCCATGATCACTTGTGATGACTAGGTTCAGAATGTTCCATAACTTTGCCTTTTTCAGCATTTGTATGAGATACCCTAACTTGTGATCAATATCCGAAATGACCGGCCCCATGAGCGGGCTCTCTGGTCCCAAATGATGGCCCATGTCGTCAGGTTCTTCCCAATAGAGAAGACCAAGATTGATGGGCTCTTTCGATGTAAACCACTCAATAATTTTGGCAACTCTCTCTTCAAATGAAACGGACTCATTGTAAGGCATGTAGTGAGTAGGAAAGCTTTTGTGTATTTTGACATCTGTTCCGGGCCACATGGCTGCACCACTTGTATGTCCTGCCCTCTGATTGGTGATCCATATTGGAGTTGCTTCTTCCCAAAACTCAGAATCATAAACATTCATGTTATCCAGGGAGAAAGATTTGTTCAGAATAGGATCGAACATGTCATTTGCCACAATACCATGATTCTCGGCAAAGAGGCCAGTTACCAAAGTATAATGGTTAGGGTAGGTCTTTGTAATAAAAATATTAGTAACTTGCTTCACACGGACACCGTGTTTCATAACGTAATGAAAATGGGGTGTTGGAACTCTATATAAGTAATCCCAACGGAATCCATCAAATGAAACTAATAGAACCTTTGGCTGGTCTGGTTGGAGAGAAAATGTAATTGAAAGCATTAATGCAGCGAGTATGAAGGACACCCAGAGAAGTTTCGAAGTCATTTTCAAAGTACTTGATCGGTTCAGTGTAAGATAATCTGTATAAGAAACATACAGAAGTTAATGGTAATAATTTTGTTCTGTCTACTTTACCCAAAATGGAGAGTGATGGTGCTTAGTAACCCCAGTTATATCATAAATCACAGCCTGGAAGGATTATGTTGCAGAACTTCATCTTAAACAAGACACCTGGGACTCCCCTGGTGGCGCAGTGGTTAAGAATCCACCTGCCAATGCAGGGGACACGAGTTCGATCCCTGGTACGGGAAGATTCCACATGCAACTAACCCCATGCTTCACAACTATTGAGCCTGCACTCTAGAGCCCAAGAACCACAACTATTGAAGCCTGAGCACCTAGAGCTGGTGCTCTGCAACAAGAGAAGCCACAGCAATGAGAAGCCTGCGCACCACAAGGAAGAGTAGCCCCCACTCACCACAACTAGAGAAAGCCTGTGCACAGCAATGATGACCCAACACAACCAAAAGATATAAATAAATAAATAAGTAAATTTATTAAAAAAAAAAATCAAGAGAACTGCGGCTCCCTGTATAATAAAGCTAAAAATTATATTTGCATTTTAGAAACGGTTAGTTTCCAAGAGTTTATCAAAACATTCCTTAAAGAAACTATTTAAATCGGCTCTTTGAATATCATTTTATTTTTATTTTTAAAAAATTTTTTAATTGTATTTATTTTTTTATTGGCTGCGTTGGGTCTTCGTTACTGCGTGCGGGCTTTTTCTAGCTGTGGTGAGTGGGGGCTAATCTTTATTGCGGTGCATGGGCTTCTCATTGCAGCGGCTTCTCTTGTTGTGAAGCACAGGCTCTAGGTGGGCGGGCTTCAGTAGTTGTGGCACGTGGGCTCAATAGTTGTGGCTCACAGGGTCTAGAGCACAGGCTCAGCAGTTGTGGTGCACGGGCCCAGTTGCTCTATCGCACGTGCAATCCTCCCGAACCAGGGATTGTACCCGTGTCCCCTGCATTGGCAGGTGGATTCTCAACCACTGCACCACCAGGAAAGTCACTGAATATCATTTTAAAAGATGACATAGTTTACATACAATTTTTCAGAAACATTTTCAGGTTGACTCAGACTTCTGACTCCTGGTTAGAAATATTTATATAGTCAAATACCTGTGGACATGTTTATCATCATGGTCAGACGGGCTATAGGAACCTGGCAACAAGGAATTAGCAGCAGCAAATTCAAAAATAATGCTTTTTAAAAGTACATGTGTACGCCTCCATTTTTCAAAGGCAAGGCCTTTTGTCTGGTCCATCATGGTAAGAGATGCAAGAGATGTCATAAGAGAGAGGAGAAAATAGATTAACTTGGTATCTTGAAGTGACATAAAATTTGTGACATTCAAATATATTTGTGAAATGTAATTGGCATTCATGTGTTAATAATCAAAGCATAGCCTTTAAATGAAACAACAACATTGTGAACTAAGTATAAACAGAAACATAATTCTAAAACTTGATGTTGACCTTCCTAATGTTAAGATTTATCAGCTTTGAATCTTATCAGTGATGTGTGTGGAAAAAGCACTTCCCAAGATTAAATAATCCCTTGGGATCAAGGTTGCTGTTATTGTTGTTGTCAATCTGCCTATATTTCTAAAAAGCTTTTATTCTATTCAAGAAAGCTAATAAGATACAACATGAAAAAACAATACACATGTAAGTGTGGTCAGTTCCCATTGGGTTTGTAAATACAGTAAGGATCTTTTGTTCTCTCTACTGTCCATTCTTGCATGAAGTTATTTATAAGCCCACCGAAACCTGGATCTAACTGTATTCTGTGCCAAGAAATCTCTTGAATTCAGCTTTTGACATCTTCCTAATTTGAATATGCTGAAGACATTTTTAAACCTCAAAAATAGACCCTGTCTTGCCTTGCTATATTATAAGTGCATGGTAAATAAAAACTGCTTGGCATGCTCGTTTTGCTACCAGGGGCAACAATTCTGTTTTGTTTTTTTAACCATGATTTCTGCAAACCTAGAACATAACTTGAAACTGAAATTGTTTTAGGTATTGGTCTCCAGACAATGGTTCAAAAACTAAATTTAGAAACTATTTCCTCAAATGGCAATAAACTTTCCAATTCTGAAGGAGCATGAATAATCAGTTCCAATAAGGAACTGCAAATACATTTACTAACATTTCTGGCTAAGAATAGCGATTCCTTCCTCTTTCTCTCTTCTCTCCCCCTTCCTAACACAAGAAGGGATACTATGAACCAAATATAATTGAAAGCTAAAAAGAACCAACTACATGAAACACCTAATTTTCCTCTATTTTAATAAATTAATTCGGCAACTGTGGTAAGCAGGAAAGAACTGCTTTCCTGGGACAAACGAAAATAAACAAAGGCTAAGTGTTGCCTCAAGCTTAGGAATGTTTGGTAAGATGAACCAGCGTTATCACATCGATGACATAAAGCAACAAACAGGCAAGTGGGGCGGGGATGGAAGAATTCTGATTTCTTTCTTTTCCGTGCACAAAATGCTGCACGGCGCAGTGGAATCCCTAGTTCTGGGTCCAGATTTCACTGGGCTGCTTTCCAGTTCGTCCTTTCCTCCAACCCTTCCCCCACAGACAGCCTTGGAAATCTGAAGGGAAGGGGCGCCAAGAAAGGAGAGGAGGGAAACTGAAGGAGAGGAGTATGTGTGTGGAGAGAGAATAGACGTCAAGAGGAGGGCGATGCATGGCCCCATCTTCTTCGCGGGGATTCCATCCCAGCTCTCGCAAGGATCTCAGCGTAGGAGACGTTCCCAATTCTCAGCCCTCCCGCCCACCGAGGCCGGCAGATGCCCTAAAGTGGGCTCTGTGTATGTGTGCAGTGGAAACGCGAGGGAGAGTAGTTTCGGGGGCCCCCACGAGGCGGGTGGGTCCCCGGGAGGCCAGCTTCCCACTCCCCCGGACTCTTACCCTCCAGGCGATCCGCTCAGTCCGCATCGGCTTGGGGCAATGGGAGGGAGGGCCTGGAGGAGGCTCCCTCCCGCAAACCCGGGGCAACAGCCGGGAGGCGGCGGGAACTAGGGGCGCCCCCGAACCCTCAGCCGCTCACCTGCACGCCACCTCGGCGCAGAGCACCTGATCAACACCGCCTCCCCTTCGCAGGCCCCGCCTCTTGGCTCCCATTGGCTAAGGTGGGATTGTTCCTGCCTGGGTTGCTGAGCGGAAGCCCGGCTCTTGCGAGTCGCGGACACGCCTGTCAATCAGCTGCAGCTAGGCTGGCGCTGCGGGGTTCCGAGGATGGACGGGGCCGGAGCTGGGGGAGCGAGGAGTGGTGTGGACCCGGCCCGGAGGCCCGATGGGTGGGGAGGCGAAGGCACCCGGAGCTCGCTGAGGTCCTCTCTGTCAGGTCACAAAACCTTTCTGCACTGTGCCTTTTCTGGACGGGCAGTTGTGCTGTAGTCAGTGATGCAGAGAGATCATAGTGCGCTACCGCAGGGGTTAGTGTGCTCCAACACAGTTTTTGCTAAAAGCTACTTTTAGTCTCTTGTCAGATCTCTCAAGGGTTTTTTTGTTTGTTTTCTTATCACAAATGGGTGGCATCATACCCTGGACTTTGCTCCGAGGAACACCTGGGCACCCCAGGAGGTCGATGGGATGATGCAAAATCTAATTTAAAAGGATTTAATTTAGTCGGCTCTGCAGCCCCAATGATCTTTTTTTTTTTTTTTTTTTTTTGGATTATAATTGCTTTTACACTGTAGGGTCAGTTTCTGTTGTACAACAAAGTGAATCAGCTGTATTTATACGTATGTCCCCATATCCCCTCCTTCTTGAGTCTCCCTCCCATCCTCCCTATCCCACCCCTCTAGGTCATCACAAATCATGGAGTTGATCTCCCTGTGCTATGCAGCAGCTGCCCACTAGCTACCTATTTTTCATTTCGTAGGTAGTGTATATATGTCAATGCTACTCTCTGACCTGTCCCAGCTTCCCGTCCCCCCGCCACACGTCAAGTCCGTTCTCTATATCTGCGTGTTTATTCTTGCCCTGCCATTGAGCTCCAATGTATATTGTCCCGGTTTTGGCAATGTCAGGTCTCTGAGGGATCTGCAATAGTGTGGCACCTGAAAATCACGTATACACGAAGCCAGGTTCAGAATCGGGTTAATTCGCACAGGCTGAGAGGCTGAACAGCTATTCTTTTTTTTTTTTTTTTTTTGGACATACAATAAACGGCATATATTTAAAGCATACAATTGAACAGCTATTCTGATATTTTGCATCCAGGGACCAGACTCTGCTCCTAGCTTTGTTTCTAAATACTCAGTAATGAACTTCAGGCCTGATTCTTCTTTCACCAGGTCTTCTTTGGCCCTGTTTCTTCTGTTCCCCGACTGCAGTGGATTAATTTTTCAGTTCTATTTTTGTGTGTTTGTTTGTTTTGTAATTGATGGTATTTTTAGGTCAGAGGGAGTGCAGACATATGCACAGTTTGCCAAGTTGATCGCAACTATATTTATCATAAATTGTGGCAGTGACTTTGAGCTCCTCTGAATTTGTCCATCTATATATTTCCCAAGCCTAATTCTGACCACCCTGCAATGGGCAATAATATCTACTTGGCTGTCACAGCTTACGCTTCAACATCTAATTCGCCATTGAAATAGAGAGCAAATCCAGTAGCTCTGGGTCCCATCAAGCTCATGTTCCCTGTCTGGTATAGGGAACTGTAGAATGAACAGACTGTCCTGCTGGTATTTAATTAAACAAGACAAACATTCTGATCGTTGTTTTTTCTCTTTCTCTCATCTTCCCGTAGAGGGACAGTCCCTACCCCAATGGCTCCCTTCTAATTGCATCATACCATCCCCAGGGCATCTGGGCACCCTTCCATGGCCTTTTATTTGTAGTGACTTGAGTTTATGACTTTCCACACGTGGGATGGGGATTAAGAGGTCTGTGTTTACCCAGACCCAGTGACAGTGAAGTTGTACAGGTTGTTCCAAGTCCCCAAAGCCCTGTCCTTTGAAACTGCCCCAACTTGGAACAGGGTGGCCCAGCATTATAAGTCTTTGTCCCCCCAGAATAGGCCAACCCTATGTTCTCCCAAAACATTCAGAGAACAGCATATGCTGATTAGAGAGCAGAGGAGTGAAAACAGGCCTGTCTATTACACGGATCACTGAAAGCTGTTGGACTCTGTTCAGATGACACTGCCCAGCTCTGCAAACTTTTATGGAAGACATGATTGTATTCACCAGCCACCCCTGTGCAACAGGCATGGTGCAGCTGTTAACCACAGTGCACAGCATGGAAAACAACTCACGAGGGACCCAGCGAGTGCCGGAGACACTGCCCAGATCTCCATGTAATGACATCTAGTGTCAACTGGCAGGCTTGTTATATAACTCATGTCGCTAATGGGAAAAACAATCTGGCTTACATAGTACAGATAGAGGAATGACTGTGAAAACATGGAATTCCTGCTTCCACATCTGTACCAGCCGTTCTGCCGTTCCTGTTGTCTTGATTTCTGTCCAATTGCAATCATCACTCAGCCAGTTATGGTCGCTTAAGCCACAACCTGTTGCCTGTAGCTATTCCTTTGTTTTATATTATTGAATTAATTTGTGCAGTCATCATTGAGCTAGCAATATTTTTCTGAATAATGGTGTAATAGAAGAATCAGCTTCTTTCATGCGTTTTGGGGTAGAGATGGGGGTCCCTCTGCCTATCTAAGGACGTCCAACAGGGGTTTGAGAGCTGAATTATTTTCTTCCTCAGGTGCTAGAAGAGGTTGGTGCTAAAACTGAAATAGGATTTTTTTTTAATGAAATAGCCAAGACTGGCTCTGCCACAGAAGTTTTGTTTTCAAAACTAGTCTATACCCTGTGGTAGGAGAAATCGGCAAATTATTTTACAATTTTAAAAATCTTTAAGGCTGTAATATGTTCCACCACCACAAAAAAAATAAAGTCTCTCTCTTAATCCTTTATAGAACGTTCTGCAAAATATGGGTCTCACATATTGAATAGCTATAGATTAAGAACCATCAGGATTCTGGTTCTGAACTGACCTTAATTCTTTTTATTTTTTATTTTTTTGATTGACATATAGTTGATTTACAATGTTTCAGGTGTACAGCAAAGAGATTCAGTCATATACATACATATATACCCATATATATTCAGTCATGTGTATATATATTCGTTTTCAAATTCTTTTCCATTATAGGTTATTACAAGATATTGAATGTAGTTACCTGTACTATACAGTAGGACCTTATTGTTTTTCTGTTTTACATGTAATAATGGATATGTTAGTCCCAAATTCCTAATTTATCCCTCCTGACCCCTCAGGACTGAACTTAATTCTTGATAAATAGTAGGTCTTCACTAATATGGACTCATTAGCAGAAGTTCAACCCTATGAGTAAAAAGTTAAATGATAGGTTATTCAGAGATTTAGTCCAAGTATTTTTATGCCTATTAGTAATTTAGGCTGCTAATGATATATTTGTACTAATTAGAACTATATTTTCACATGAACGATTAGCACATTTTATCCTCAGAAAGCTTTATGGAAGTTAAATATAACCTTGTAAACTTTGCATTACTGGATTTTGCAAATTATATTCATAGTGTGTTATTTTCCTGGGGCTACTGAAACAAAGCACCACAAACTGGGCGGCTTAGGTCAACACAGCTTTGGAAGCTTGAAGTCTGAAATCAAGATGTCAGCAGGGCCACCCTCCCTCCAGAGGCTCTAAAGAAGAATCCTACCTTGTCTCTTCCAGCTTCTGGTGGTTCTGGCCTTCCTGGCCTGGTGCAGCTCCGATCACTGCCCCCATCCTCACATGGTGTTCTCCTCTGTATGTCTCCTTGTCTTCACATGGCCTTGTTGTAAGGATACCAGCCATTGGAATAAGGCCCTCTCTAATCCAGTAAGACCTCATCTAAATTTAACTAGTTACAGCTGCAGAGATGCTGTTTCCAAATAAGGTCATATTCTGAGGTTCCAGGTGAATGTGAATGTGGAGGGTTGAACACTATTCAACCCAGTATATGTAGGTACCAGAGTGTTTAATTTCATGGCTCATCCTAGATCCAAAGTCCACGAATTATGATTAAAATGGCTCAAATCAAGGAAGCTGGCAACACCTATTGCTGAGGAGGATGCAGAGCAACTGTGACTATGATACATTGCTGGTGGGAACGGTACAGCCATCTTGGAAAAATTTCTTGTAAAGTTCAATGTACCCTTACATAACCCAAGAATCCCATGCCTAGGTATTTACCCAAGAGAAATGAAGATATCTACTCGAAAAGTTATAAGCAAATTTTAATAGTTTTATTCATCCTTCAAAGCTAGAAACAACCCAAATATCCCTCAACAGTGCACAGATACACAAATTCTGGTCTATTCACAAATGGAAGACTATTCAGCAATAAGAAGGAATGAAGTCCTGATACATGCGGCAGCCTGGATGAGTCTCAAAGGCATTTTGCTAAATGAAAGGAGCCGGATACACATGGCTATGTTCTGTATGGTTCCAGTTATATAGCATCCTAGAAAAGGCAAAACAATAGGGACAGAAATCAGATTGCTGATTTCCAAGGGCTGGACGTGAAGGGAGGGGATCAGCTCCAAAGGGGCACAATGTAATTTTGTGATGTGCAGGAATTTTGATTGTGATGGTGGTTACGTGACTGCCTAAATTTGTCAAAATCGAGAGAACTAAATACCTTAAAATATTGAATTTTACCCTGTGTAAATTATACCTTAATAAACAGCAGCAACAAAAAATAAACCTGGGACTTCCTAGGTGGCGCAGTGTTAAGAATCCGCCTGCCAATGCAGGGGACACAGGTTCAAGCCCTGCTCTTGGAAAATTCCACACGCCACGGAGCAACTAAGCCCATGTGCCACAACTATTGAGCCCATGTGCCACAACTATTGAGCCCGTGTGCCACAACTATTGAAGCCCACGTGCCTAGAGCCCGTGCACCATAACAAGAGAAACCACTACAACGAGGAGCCTGCACACCACAATGAAGAGTAGCCCCCGCTCGCAGCAACTAGAGAAAGCCCGTGTGCAGCAATGAAGACCCAGCGCAGCCAATAAATAAACAAAATGAATAAATAAATAAGTAAATTTACAAAAAATACAAAAAATAAAAAAAAATAAACCTGGCTTTGTGATCTTCCTCCCAGGGTTCATGAATTAGGCCTAGTGGAGATTGACTTTTAGTGGTCAAGTTTCTGCGAGTAGCAGTGAACCGATCAGCTCAGTCTGCAACATATAAGAATTTGAACTTGCAAGTCTAGGGACTCCTTGGGGCCCCTGCTCTGCTGGTTTTCATGTTCTTTCACTTTATGAAGCGAAGTCTGGAAACCATACAGCAAAGAAACAATTATTTTCTAGGCTAGAACTAAATGTCATTCGTTGAAAAACAAAATTGGTTTAGGATGTGCTAATAGAGGCAGGAGGAACAGTGGTCTTTTGGTATCTGGTTCAAGGTCTATTTTGAAAGAAGAAGGTCTCAGAAGAAGCCAAATATAAAACTGCATGCGTATTTGTGGTGTACTGGGTGAAAACACATAGTCGAAACCACATTCTCAGCTCTTCATGGAGAATACATCCCTCAGAAGCTTCAAAGCAGTACTTAGTTTAACTTCACCATTTATTTGGAAAAGCATTGGCTTATCGTGAGTATTGTAATTATGCAAATTTACTCGAAGTGTGGGAGGACCTAAACATATTGTCCTCCTTCCAGACCAAAAAGACATATTTACCTCTCTAGGTATTTATATTTAAAATGTACATGTAAACATCCTTTGCAACTATTATGTAGTTTGTGCCCTGGGTGCTTGGGTCAGTGTTATAGTTTATGAATAGACAAAGCAGGTAGCAATTGCTTTAATGGCTTCACGCTTTCTTGGTATAGAAGAGTGGAGAAAACCATGGGAGGCTTCTCCCTGCCCCATTCCTCAATGGCTACAATTCTATAATTGGAAAGGCTTTTCTCTCAGGAGTGATGCCAGGTCCGCCTCTGTTAGCCGCTGGCTTACACACATGTGGGACTAAGTCTGATTCACTCAGAGGAGCATAGTTTGTTGGGGAGAAAGACCCTTAGAGGAATGGGTCAGTAGGATGGGCATTTTCTTTCGAAGGGCTAGTAAATAGACTGGTCACCCTTGTGTGCATGGATTAAAATTAGTATCTTTTACTCCTGTTAATTTGTCTTGTGTCGATTTTATTATTAGTCCAGCCGCACAACTCAAGAGGCGTAGAGGGGAAAGTCTCCCCTCCCCCACAGCACCATGCCTTTTGTGTGCCCTTCTCTCTCTCTCACGTGACTCTCCTGTGATGCTCTTTATGCTGCCCTGTACTCTGTGAAGAACAATTTTGCCAGCTCTCACGATTAAGGGCATCTCATGACATTTAATTTCCTCTGTGGGATCTTCGCATCATCGGGTAGAACAGCCAGTGATGTGTTTTGCATCCCATAGCTGGCCAGAGAAAATCCCTGTTTTTTTTCATAAGTGATATCGGATGAACAATCTGGCCTTCTAGATCATGGCTGCGTGACTATATTGGGAGCGCTGTTTATACTCAGATCATGAATTATCTTCCTCAATATAAAAATGGGCAGAAAAAATAAGCAGGACCAGCTTTACATCCGGAGTCTCACATCTTCTATTCATCTGTTTGTAATTTAACGGAGGAATTTGAGGGGCTGTACGTTAGGCTCACTATCTGATGTTCATGGCATCAGAGTTAGAAAGGGAAGAGATCCGCCCCCGGAGGAAGATGGGAATGAAGTCAGGAGATAAATAATGCTCACACACAGAAAAGGTTGAATTAGCCAGAGCAGTCACTGGCTCAGTAAAGTATAGGAAACCCCATGGAGGTCATCTGGCAGGAGTGAGTAAAGAGACTGGCAAAGATGACTGTGGGTATTTGAATTGAACTTGACATGGGGAAAGCGGACTGCTACTATATCTTCCTACTGTATCTTGGACAGCTTGTGAGCATGTGTGATCTAAAACAAAGTACAACTCCAGCATAAACTCACCAAGGGGCCCTGGAGAATCCCTCAAATCAACCTCGATGTGCTCCACTGACTGCTTTCCGTCTGCATTCCTCCACACTGATAGTATTTTAGGACGTGGAAACATAATTTGCTGTGGGATTTGATAAAATTCCACTGGAGAAAACTACTCACTGAGTTAGTCATGATGGCAAGTTGGTATCAAACACTTCTTTAAGTCATTTCCTTCTATTAATTTCTTTAGTTCTCACAATGCCCCAGTGAGGTGGGTACTATTATTATTCCTCATTTTATATATGAGGAAACTGGCCCAGAGAGATTAAACAATTTACCTAGTTCACACAGCTAGGTGTTGTCAGAGCTGAGATTTGACTCTAAGAAGTTTGACTCTAAAGTATACACTCCTAATTCTATACAGTCTCCAATATATCCTAGGATCTTAATAGCACAAATGTAATTTATTTTTTGCACAAAGATAATTTGCAAAGTAGTTCACTGGCTTGCCTTTTTAAGCCACTACTTTGGCATTTCCTTTAAGTCTATTTATATATAGTTAATTTTTTTTCTTTCTTTCTTTCTTGACATGATCGGTTCTCAACTTAGCAATACCATAAGGATGAATGTAGGAATCTCATGGTCCCACTGGTACATATTTAACTTGGATTTATCACTGATGGCAAAAGATTAAATAATCCCAAAGAGAAAGATACATTTTCCGTTGTCAAGCCATGCAATCCAGTAAAAGGAAAATTAAGAAAAAAATAACCCGAACCCCTCTGTAACATTTCCCCCCATTCTTGGGCAAGCATGGTGCTTCCAATAAGTAATAATATTCACAGTTATAGGTGAAATAGCCAAGGTGAGAGATCTAGTCTGGACATTTCTCTGTCTACTCTTTGCCCGGCTACCTCCTCCAAATTTTTAAAGACCAAACTCATGAGTACCTTCCTCCAAGACACCCCCTCTTCCACAGCCCTGCCTGGTTGTGTGCCTCCACATACCCCAGAGGGCCCTGAATTCCTCAGCTATTGTACTTGCAATCGTTGGTTAATGTGTCAGGTGGCTGAGATAGGGCCTCAAAACTTGTGTGTGCCTGATCACTGCTCAGTGAAAGTTTACTGAATGAATGGATGGGTGAATGAGTGAATGAGGAGGAGAGGAGCGTTGAGAGATCCAGAGGTAAGTTTGGGTTCTAAACTTTGATGTCTTTTGAGAACAAGGATTATGCTTCGTCCACAGCACCAGGGCTGACATATCAGTCTTGTTCAATGTTCTAAATTCATTGTCCTTTAATATTAGAGGATGAAACTGTTCATCAGGTTAAACAAGACGTATAAGAATGGTTTGCCACTTCTAACCGCCATGTATTCAAAGCAGCTTTTCTATCAACTCATTTTATTTTTAGTGGAAATATCTGGAGTGTTTTTTATCATGTGAGATTGGCATGTTTAATAGAATGAATAGAGCAAACAACAACTTATGTTTGTATCATAATGCATAGCCCAGCTAATCCTGTGTCGGGTCCATGTGGGGAACTAGTGAGAGAGGAGATTAGAAAGACAATTGTGAAAAGCCCTAAAGCTAGCCAGGCTAAATAGTTTGCACTTTGTCCTGTAGGCAAAGGGAAACCATAGGAGACTTAAGTTATGAAATAACAAAGATGCCTATGTACTATAAGAGCAATTTTTACAAGGAAGCTTAAATGAGTCTATGATTTGTTTGAAATATATCTTTAAGTCCCTGGACTTGAGGCCTTTATTGGTAATCACAGTTTAGTTTACCCCAAGTAGTATCTCAGTGCCTGGAATGTGGTAGAAACTCAATAAATATGAATGCGTGAATGACATCAGAAAATTAGTCACCACAAAAAAATAAATCCAGGGAATAATGTTACAAGTGTTTTTTAGACCAAAAAGATAGACCAAATAGAAAACATAAGCTCAGGCGAACAATCTGAAGATGACTAGATTAGTGACCTATCAGGCCAGGAGGGAAAGGACACAATGGAGCAGGGGTCAGCAAACATTTCCTGTAAAAAGCCAAAGAGCAAATAATAAAGCTTTGCAGGCCATGTAATATGTCTGCTGCATTTTTTCTCTGTTTGGGTTTTTTTGGTGGTTTTTTTGTTTTGTATTTTTGCAATTATTTCAAAATGTAAAACTATTCTAAGACTGTATAAAAACAGGCCGAGTGCTGGATCTGATTGTGACCTCTGTTCTAGAGATTTGGCCCAAAATTATTCCTGATCTCCCTTTTTTAAAACATAATTATCGGACTTCCCTGGTGGCGCAGTGGTTAAGAATCTGCCTACCAATGCAGGAGACATGGGTTCGAGCCCTGGTCTGGGAAGATCCCACATGCCTCGGAGCAACTAAGCCTGAGCGCCACAACTACTGAGCCTGTGTGCCGCAACTACTGAAGCCCACACACCTAGAGCTCCACAACAAGAGAAGCCACCACAATGAGAAGCCCGTGCACCACAAGGAAGAGTAGCCCCTGCTTGCCACAACTAGAGAAAGCCCATATGTGCAGCAAAGAACACCCAACACAGCCAATAAATTAATTACTTAATTTATTTAAAAAACATAATTATCCACATTCTTTTATTTTAATGGGTCACAGTAAATTCAAATTTTGATATTAACCATTTAACTTTACTGAAACCCAACACTAGTAACCTTATGAAAACCCAATAATCTTGGGGACAGAATCTCAAATAGGAAATAAGGAAGCAAGAGAAATGTAAGTCTTTTTAAGATCTTTGTAAAGAAGGGGGAGAAGAAGACAAGAGAAGGCAGGAAAAAGAAAAAGCAGCAGCAGAAACAAAAAACAAATGAAGCCAGGACAACTTACTAAGGGCTCCTGAGTATTTGTAAAAGAAAACAAGGAGTTTTTCTCTCAGGTTGAATTTTGACCTGGAAATATATATTCTTGTTCTTCTGATCCTGCCAGAACAGTCCCATTTTTAGAATCATGGAATATATTTGCACAGGAAGCTGTTTTATGATGAGACATTTTAAACCCTATTTTGTAAAATTGAAGGTGAATCATAAAAGTCTATAAATCTGCCTCAATAACCAGTTCCAATTCCACAACTTATTTCGTAAGAATAGTAGATAGAAAAAGCAATCTAGTTTCCTGTCAGAGCCTTTTTATAAGGAAGTGAGTTCACTGATGTCAACTTTTTGGAAGATGCTATAGGTGAGAGAGCAAGTATTGTTTTTTAAGAAATTTTATTGAGATATAATTGACATACAATAAAGTGCATATATTTAAAGTGTACAGTTTGATTTTTTTCTTATTAGTAATGTATATATGGCAACCCCAATCTCCCAATTCATCCCTCCCCCCCCCGCCCCCCGCTTTCCCCCTTTGATGTCCATATAGAGAGCAAATAGTTTTGCTAATGACTTTGATGGCCCTTCTTGGATTGGCTGTTTAAGGAAAGTAAACAAGCAACTTGATGTGCTGTATCTCAAATGTATTGTGGATCTGGTCCCTTCCCCTCATCCTATTTTGAGTACCCTAAATACGATTTCTGGATTTGGTTGACCTTTCAGGTGGTGTTGATGCTTTGAAAAGTGTTTCTCTGGTCTAAGGACTGAAACAAACAAGAAACGATACAGTGAAATGAATGATCCAGAAGGAGGCTGAAAACCATCTTTGAGGAAGAGGGGTGAGAGTGCCCCTGAGTGGATTCGAGTTTCATGGCCCCCACTGGATTGTTACCTAGGTTTAGAAAGTTTTTAGAGGAGTCAGATGAAATTTCTGAAAGTATACAGCCTGAAAGACAGGCTTTGATCATCACAAGGAGTGTGGAAAGAAAAAGTGGAGGAGAAATATTCAGAGAAAAAAAAAAAGAATCACCGTGTTTCGAACATGCTCCACTCTGAACTCACTTGCCATAGATGCTAGTGATTCTAATCCTTTCCTTTTATGCATAGCTCACATGCAGGCGTTTGTATAAATACACCATTGCTCTGTTAAGGGAGACATCATAAAGAAATCCAAGAATCTGACTGCTCAGTTACTCTTCAACTATCCAAGCACAGACTATTTAGTCTGAAATGCCCTTGCACAGCAAGAAGCTACAAAGCCTTATCACAATGGTTCTTAAGAAAAATAGATGGCCAACAAACACATGAAAAGATGCTCAACATCACTCATCATCAGAGAAATGCAAGTCAAAGCCACAATGAGGTATCACCTCACACCAATCAGAATGGCCATCATCACAAATTCTGGAAACAACAAATGTTGGAGAGGGTGTGGAGAAAAGGGAACTCTCCTGCACTGTTGGTGGGAATGTAAGTTGGTACAGCTACTATGGAAAACAATTTGGAGGTTCCTTAAAAAACTACAAATAGATCTACCATATGATCCAGTAATCCCACTCCTGGGCATATACCCAAAGAAAACCATAATCCCAAAAGAAACTTGTACCATAATGTTTATTGCAGCACTCTTTACAATAGCCAGGACATGGAAGCAACCTAAATGCCCATCAACAAATGAATGGATACAGAAGATGTGGCATATATATACAATGGAATATTACTCAGCTATAAAAAGGGATGAGATGGAGCTATATGTAGTGAGGTGGATAGAACTACAATCTGTCATACAGAGTGAAGTAAGTCAGAAAGAGAAAGACAAATATTGTATGCTAACTCACATATACGGAATCTAAAAATGGTACTGATGAACTCAGTGACAAGAACAAGGATGCAGATACAGAGAATGGACTGGAGAACTCGAGGTATGGGAGGGGGCGGGGGGTGAAGGGGAAACTGAGAAGAAGCGAGAGAGTAGCACAGACATGTATATACTACCAACTGTAAAAGAGTCAGTGGGAAGTTGTTGTATAACAAAGGGAGTCCAACTCGAGGATGGAAGATGCCTTAGAGGACTGGGGCAGGGAGGGTGGGGGGGACTCGAGGGGGGGGCGTCAAGGAAGGGAGGGAATACAGGGATATGTGTATAAAAACAGTTGATTGAACCTGGTGTACCCCCAAAAAAATAAAAAAATAAAATAAAATAAAATAAAATAAAAATAGCAGAGGATCGTTTTGGAGGTGTTGGGGATAAAAGTCTTGAACAGCAAGGAAAAATGGAAAATAAACATAAAATAATAAAAGCAGCAGTTGCAGAAGAGATGCTAGTAATGGTCCTCCCTAGCTCTGCCTCCTTCCTGCCCCATCTGCCGTTTCCCCAGCAGCATCCCAGGATGCTCCACATTTTTACGTTGCACATCTTAATATGTCTTTTAAATCATGCTGGACCAGCAGAGCCAAGTAAACCAGGCTGAGACTTGGCTAAAGATGTAGAGGTCGAAGGAGAGAATCATGAGGACTCTGTGGAACTGAGGGTGACCTTTCTAGAAGCTATATAAGGCATAGAAAGAGGTCATAACTGCTGATTTGGGGAAAATATCCTTTAGGATTTGGACGTTGGAATTTATGTAAGTATAAATGTAGTACTTATTGTGTTCCAGATTTTTATCAATAACTCAATAAGTTTTCTCAATTTCCCAATTTAAAATGAGTTAAGTGAAGCACGGAAAGGTTCAGTAACTTGCCCAAAGTCATACAGCTGGTAAGTGACAGAGCCAGAATTTAAACTGTCAGGTCCCACCTGGAACCTCAGAGTTGGGATAAGGACTATTTTAAGCCGAAGATGTTTGAAATTGAACAGATGCAGAAAGAAGTCTTCTCAGAGCTTCCCTTATCTGACAAACAGCAGAGACTTCTGAGAAATGAGGGCTGCAGTAATTCCCTCTAAGGGGAAATTTCTACTGCCGAAAGTAAACCTACTATAGATCCCTCTTTGGGGGAGATTCGTGGTCCTGAAGAAGACAGAAAGACCACTCATATCCGTGCAGACAAACATTATCACAAACTTTATCTCCTATTTTTCTAAAGTCCCATTTGTCTTCCTAAAGATAGCTATTTGTTCTTCCCCTGGAAGCCTTTCTCCCCCTGCCTTTCCTCTGCTAAGTTAGATGTACCTATAAGCCTTTAGCTGTAACCATTTAACGCTGCAACTACTTCTTTTCTAGACCCCTCTGTGCAATATGAATCCCCCTTTTCCTCCTGTTGATCTGTCTTTTGTCAGCTTAATTGGCAGCCTCCAGTTATTAAACCTAAGAGAGAACAGGAACAAGACTTCCCGCCCCAACAAAACCCAGGCATTTGGCTACAGAATCCACACTCTAAACCAGGGTTTCTCAGTCTCAGCACAACTGACATTTGGACTAGACAGGTCTTTGCTGGGGGCCTTCCTGTGCATTGTAGGGTGTTAGCAGTGTCTCTGGCCTCCGCCCACTAGAGGCATGTAGCATTCACCGCCTCTCCCCTCCCTGCCCCAGGCGTGACAACCAAAGATGTCTCTGGACATTGCTAAACGCCCCCCCTCCCACCCCGTTTGAGAAGCTCTGTTCATTACGCTGCCTCTCCTTGCTCTGGGGTCCCATTTTCTGAGAAGCCTTTTCTTTTCTTTTCTCTCTTTTTTTTCCTTTTCTTTTCTTTTTCTCTTTTCTTTTGCTGGCCACTCTGTGCAGCTTGCAGGATCTCCATTCCCTGATAAACCCGACCAGGGATTGACCCCAGGCCACAACAGTGAAAGCCCGGAATCCTAACCACTAGACCATCAGGGGACTGGGAAGTCTTTCCTGATTCTCCTCTGTCGAGGCTGAGATATATATATATATATATTTTTTAATACATTTATTTATTTATTTATTGGCTGCATTGGGTCTTCGTTGCTGCACGCAGGCTTTCTCTAGTTGTGGCGAGTGGGGGCTACTCTTTGTTGCGGTGCACAGGCTTCTCATTGCAGTGGCTTCTCTTGTTTCAGAGCACAGGCTCTAGGTCCGCGGGCTTCAGTAGTTGTGGCTCACGAGCTTAGTTGCTCCACAGCATGTGGGATCTTCCCGGACCAGAGACTGAACCCGTGTCCCCTGCATTGGCAGGCGGATTCTTAACCCCTGTGCCACCAGGGAAGTCCCGAGGCTGATATTTATTGAGATATTACTATGTGCTAGGTGATGCCTAGCTTTTTACATGTACTTGCTTGTTGCATCCTCACAAGGAAACTGTGTGGTAGGTCTCATTGTTACTTGCATCTATAAACAAGAAAATGAACTCAGCCCAGGTGAGAACCTGCCCAAAGTCACAGCCAGGAGCCCTGAAACTGGAATCCACCCAGGGTCTGTCGCTTTCCAGCGTGTGTGCTCTGAACCACCCACTGTCTTCTATTGTCGGGCCCTGTTTATAGCTTGCCCTCCTCCACTTGTCTGATTCTTTGAGAGCAGAGACCAGTGTGTCCCCAACACCCACCCACCACACAGCACTCAGATCAGTGTTTCTTAAGTGAGTAATAAAGAAACAGCAGATTACAATCTTCCCAGCTCCAAAGGGGGAGACTGTGTAAACCCCACACGTTTCCCACACAAGAGAGGCTGCCATGCCAGCAGCATGAAATAGAGTATCCAGTCCAGGATCCACTGCACTCCTCAGAGTCCTCTACATAAGGAAAACTTCAGAAATAGGACGGGATGTATGTCTGAATGTTTCTCTGCTTTAAGGCATCTCTTTAAAATTAATTCAGGTGACCTGAGAGAGAGGACCCAAACAGACAGTACATTCTTTCTCAAAAGAAAAAAAAACATTACAGGCTTTTAGAATTAAATCACTTCATCCCCAGCATGACTTCATTCCAAATAAAGTTTTACAGGTAAATGTGGTTTAATAAAATGCAAGGAGGAGTTAATATCATTTCCCCTCTCCCGGAAGTGAAACATTTTCTCGCACATCAGCATCTCAGCCTCTCAGCCCTGGAAGGGATGCTGAGATGGCAACTAGGACTTGAAAGCAAGCCTGTCACACGCTTGACCTCATCACTCTTCTCCAAGGCTCTACCTGCTCCTTCAGCCCCTGACAAGCCCAAGGAAAGAACATTAACCTTGGTGTTATATCTGACTTGAGTCTCGGTTCTGCCACTTACCAGATGAGAAACATTAAGTAAATCTCCGCTTCTCTGGTTGGTTTCTTTATCTGTACGATGGGAGAGGTTCCATGATCTTTTTCTCCTAGTGCTGTCATAAGATTAAGTCATAAAGGAACCTATTATGTTTTCAAAAATCATTTCCCTGCTTCAGCAGAGTTTCACCCCGTTGGGGTTCTTGAAGTGGCTACTGAGTAGTGTTTTTCAGGCAGCTATCTGAGGGCCTTTGTGAGGTTCTGTGTCCCTTGTCGGGCCGTTCTATCTTGCTGTTCACTCCCCCTGCCACACGCTATCAGCGCTGCTGGGGAAGGCACAGAACTCTTGGGGGCATTAATCGAAGGAAAGTCACACTGTGTTCTCTCCTGTCCGCAGCACTCAGCAGTCCCCAAGCTAAGGGAAATGTGGTTGGTGGCCTTGAGCAAATAAAAGAACCAACATTGAATTGTGTGAGGAAGGGTCAGTGGGGAAGCAGGAAGGGATGGGGAAGCAGGGAGGGGTGGGGAAGCAGGGAGGGGCCCGCAGCACTTGCTCCTGAACCAACTGTGTGCGCATGTGCCTTGAGGGTCGATGGTGGTGGTGGTGGTGGGTTTGTTTGTTTGTTTGTTTGTTTGTTTTAGCACGTGATGTCCGGGTAACTTCATCATTAACTTGATTCCAGAGCTAAATTCTCTTGCTTGGGCAAAGTCGTTTTTGCTGCTGTACATAGGAACATTTCTCTTTTCTGCCCCTACTTTATGGTTTACATTCAGCGCAGACTAAGAATCTATTTGATTTTTTTTAAAATGAGCTTCTACAACCTCTGTGAATCTCTGACTCTAAATGTGACGTTCTGTTTGAATGGGAGAAGTTAGAGCAGGTTAGGAAATGGGCCAGTGGGGTCTTTGTTTCTGAAGAGATGGGAAAAGAGCTTTGTATACAGCTGGACTTATGAAAAACTTCCTGATTTTACGTATATTGCTGTTTTTCTCAATGGAAGTTAAAGAACATATTTACAATATTGCTCCTTTCTCATGGTTAGGACTTTTAGAATCATGGAAAAACTTTCTATGTTGTGGTTTTATGTTATGGAGGAAGGTAAAGATAAAAGGTGCTTGCATTCAAACACAGGCATATCTCAGGCAAAGTCTGTCACAGAGTATCTTGCCAGGCCTTGGAATGGAGTCCCTTCTCCCTAAGTAAAGACTCTTTCAATGCATAAAAAAGATGCGGTACGTATGTACAATGAAATATTATTCGGCCATTAAAAAAATAAAATAATGCCATTTGCAGCAACCTAGATGGACCTAGAGATTATCATACTAAGTAAAGCAAGTCAGACAAAGACAAACGTGGTATCATTTATATGGGGATTCTAAAAAAATGCTACAAATGAACTTGTTTACAAAACAGAAATAGACCCACAGACATAGAAAGCAAACTGATGGTTACCAAAGCGGAATGAGGGGGGGAGGGATATATTAGGAGTTTGAGATTAACAGGTACACAATACTCTATATTAAATAAATAACAAAGGTCTACTGTATAGCACATGGAACTATCACTATCTTATAATAACCTATAAGGCAAACGAATCTGAAAAATAATAATACATATATGTGTGTATATGTTATATATATTAATATGTATGTATATGTTATTTTTTTTTCAGTTATATAACTGGATAACTTTGCTGTACACCAGAAACTAACACAACATTGTAAGTCAACTATACTTCAATTTTTAAAAAAGGGGGAAAAAAGACTCTTTCTTCCCGGTAGAACATTCACTGTTATTGTCCTCAACTGGGAATCCAGAGAACCTTTTCTCCTCCAGTTACCAGGAGCTTTGGGACACATTTTCTTTTTATTTGTACACCCTGGATTTTAGAATCACCATCCATGGGAGAAAGGAACATTGTGGAAAAGGAACACTGTGGGGGAACATTGTGGAAAATTGTCACAAGGATTAAGTGGCTGAGTCAGGGAGAGGTTTACTGGCTCTTGTTCCTCCCAACCCTATCTGGGAGTTTGCAGCCCCAAATGAAGTCTAGCAATGAACCTGGGTTTGTTACTGCTTTTCATTCTGTGGATTGTGACTCATTAGGGAGCCCTGAAATCAATTCAGCCCAACTCACTTTGGCCTCATGAATCTCCTGGACGGAGATTGTGGAGGTAAAGCTGAGGTTCCTATTTCCTCGTGCAGACTAATGTAATGCTGGCTGCCGTTACATTAGGTGCCCAATTTCTATAGTTATATCTCTGAGAGTGTTTCCCAATCTGGAGTTTGTGCTCTGTTGTTTGTCAAAATCATTTAGGGGTTGGCAACTACATTTTAAAAATAATGAAGGGCCTATGAAACAACGGACAAAGGATTAACCTCCAAAATATACAAGCAGCTCATGCAGCTTAATACCAAAATATCAAATAACCCAATCCACAAATGGGCAGAAGACCTAAATAGACATTTCTCCAAAGAAGACATACAGATGGCCAACAAACACATGAAAAGATGCTCAACATCACTCATCATCAGAGAAATGCAAGTCAAAGCCACAATGAGGTATCACCTCACACCAATCAGAATGGCCATCATCACAAAATCTGGAAACAACAAATGTTGGAGAGGGTGTGGAGAAAAGGGAACTCTCCTGCACTGTTGGTGGGACTGTAAGTTGGTACAGCCACTATGGAAAACAATTTGGAGGTTCCTTAAAAGACTAAAAATAGAACTACCATATGATCCAGTAATCCCACTCCTGGGCATATACCCAAAGAAAACCATAATCCCAAAAGAAACTTGTATTGCAGCACTATTTACAATAGCCAGGACATGGAAGCAACCTAAATGCCCATCAACAAATGAATAGATACAGAAGATGTGGCATATATACACAATGGAATATTACTCAGCTATAAAAAGGGATGAGATGGAGCTATATGTAATGAGGTGGATAGAACTACAATCTGTCATACAGAGTGAAGTAAGTCAGAAAGAGAAGGACAAATATTGTATGCTAACTCACATTTACGGAATCTAAAAATGGTACTGATGAACTCAGTGACAAGAACAAGGACGCAGATACAGAGAATGGACTGGAGAACTCAAGGTATGGGAGGGGGTGGGGGGTGAAGGGGAAACTGAGATGAAGCGAGAGAGTAGCACAGACATATATATACTACCAACTGTAAAATAGTCAGTGGGAAGTTGTTGTATAACAAAGGGAGTCCAACGCGAGGATGGAAGATGCCTTAGAGGACTGGGGCGGGAAGGGTGGGGGGGACTCGAGGTGGGGGGAGTCAAGGAAGGGAGGGAATACGGGGATATGTGTATAAAAACAGATGATTGAACTTGGTGTACCCCCCCAAAAAAATAATAAATAAAAAAAATTTTAAAAAAAGATAAATAAATAAATAAAAAATAATAATGAAGGGGACTTCCCTGGTGATCCAGTGGTTAAAACTCTGCACTCCCATTGCAGGGGTCATGGGTGTGATCCCTGGTCCAAGAACTAAGATCCTGCATCATGCTGCATGGCCAAAAAAAAAAAAAAAAATCCTAAGAATACAGTGAATTGAAATAGATATATCAGAGTGCACTACATGTAACAATTTATGAAAACTTTGCATCAGTGTATACACACACACACACACACACACACATTTGTGTAGTGAGACTCAACATAAAAAGTATTTTCAAGTGTGGGTCCCAATGTAAACAGATTTTAAAAATCAAGTGGAACAGGGCAGGAAATGTAATAGCTGTCATTACAAGGCCAGCAACCCTCTACGCAACGGGGCTCCCCAAGCCCAGTCTCAAACATAGTCTTCTCTTTCATAGGCTGGGGGTGGGTGATAGGGTGCAGGTTACAAGCCTGGTTTTGCTATTTTGCAACTAATAAATAATGTGCCTAGTACCTTGCTTTACAATGTAGGGCTGCTACATTCTCACAGTTATTCTCAGAGTTGGGGCTTTAGATGCATTTGGGGAGACAAATAGAAAATAAGCACTATGCCAGGCACCAGGAGTATCAAATAAACAAGGCTCCCCATTCTCTAGCTTCCCAATAACTGCTTTCTGCAGAGTGGGAACGGGAACCCCGAGAGTGGCCTCCGGGAAGCTGAAAGGGAAAACGTCATGTTAGAGCAGCCGTTCATAAACCCTCACCTACAATTGTCCTCCGTGTGGTCCAGAACAGAATTTGGAACCTAATCTTATTTAAGGAAACAAATTTAACTTACCAACTGGTAGAAGTTTGCCATCAACTCCCCAAAAGAACACTGGAAAAATCTACTGATCAAGCAAAGCCACATTTATTGGACCCAGTGCGGTGAAAGGGAACTCCACTTTGACAGTGTCTTATCATGTCCCAGAGGGGAGGCCCCAGATATTATTTGTAGGATTTTGTTGCTGGTGGGGGGGTGGGGGTCAAGGGGTTTAAGGCAGGTCTTTCAAGGTCTTTCACTGGCTGTGAACTGGGCAAAGTTTATGGCATCATGTATTTGGGGTTGGTAGGCAACACACGTGTCTTCCAGTGAATCTAGAAAGTGAACTGCTGTGTAGTCAGTGAGGGGGTTGCCCAGGTGGGCCCTCTATTGTCTCTATAGGGGAACTGCTTCTCCATTTTAGCAAATGTGTTTGGACAAATGCATTTGCAGGAATTTCCTTACACAGTCAAATTATTATTAGTTAAGAGTCTCATTTTTCTGGGCAAGAATTTTCTGGAATAAATAGTTAAGTCATGTTGACTCATGAACGAAAGGGTTTACTTATCTTGGTTATTGAGAAGCTGAAATAGGATTTCTAGATAAAACATTTATGGATTTTTTTTCATCTTTATTGGAGTATAATTGGTTTACAATGTTGTGTTAGTTTCTGCTCTACAGCAAAGTAAATCAGCTGTATCCCCATATCCCCTCCCTTATGAGCCTCTCTCCCACCATTCCCATCCCACCCCTCTAGGTCAACATGACCTCCCTGTGCTATGCAACAGCTTCCCACTAGCCCCCTATTTTGCATTTGGAAGTGTATATATATCAATGCTACTCTCTCACGTTGTCCCACTTCCCCTCCCTGCCCACCCTCCCCCCCCACCACGTGTCCTCAAGTCTGTTCTCTACGTCTGCGTATCTATTCCTGCCCTTCCACCAGGTACTAATTTATGGATTTTTAAGAGTTAATTTCCCTCCTGTCTAGTGTTTGGGGAAAGAATTAAAGTCAATGATATACTATCAGATACCACTAGTATGTTTAAAAACCAGGTGGGGGAACATGTGAAAGGAAAAAAAAGCTTGGAATTGGGATTAGGTTGTTGAATTTTCTTGGAATTTGTAAGTTTTGAAAATTTCCGAGGGAGAATAAAGAAAGTGAACACAGAGGCAGAAATTGGAGTGATGTGGCCACAAACCAAGGGATGCTGAAGGAGGCAAGAAACAGATGCTCCCCTAGCAACTCTGGAGGGAGGTAGCTGTGCCAACACCTTGCTTTTGCCCCAGTGATGTGATTTTGAACTCCTGTCCCCCATAGCTACAAGAGAATAAATTCCCCTTGTTTTAAGCCCCCCAAGTTTGTGGTCACTTGTTATCACAGCTGTTGGAAACTAATACAGGGAATGAAAGGGGGCATTTCTTCTTTCACAGGGAGAAGAAACCTTTCTCTGAAAACCCACCGTACACTTCCCCCAGGTCCTGTGAAATAAATTCCAGCTTCAAGGGAAAGAAGCATCTGGCATTTTTCACCTTTATAATCATCTGCCAGCGAGGAAAAACTGCTGTGTAACAGTTTGGGGTAGAGCAAACAACAGCACCTGCTGCATGACACAGTGACCACATCATAGACAGCAGGCGGGGGATGGAATGGTGCTGGCCAAATCCCAGAGGCCAGCATTGGCACCTGAATTCAAGAGTTGACTGCACCCTTCAAGTGAACGGGTTCACCAGCATCAGGGTATTGCTGTCTTTCTTACCAAGGAGTCAATGGATCCCCACGTTCTTCCTTGGCAGTGTCTGGCCACTTTTCCCAGGGTGAGTTCTTACCCAGCCATGGCTCAGCTGACCTTCGCAAATTGCTCCCAGCCAGGGAAATCCTTCTCGAGGTAGCTGAGTTTCCTTAGCAACACTCAGCCACAGCATTCCGTGTTCTGACTGTTGGCTCTATCTTCCTGGAGGCTGTCCACAAGCAACGGATGTGTGCTCTTAGCTTTCTATACCTCTGGATGGCTTCCCTGCGATTCCGGATTTCTAATTCACACACAGGAGTCATCTACGTGTCCTTCCTGGTGGCTCTTCACCAACTGGCTTTTCATTGAGGTGGGGAGGAATCTTTCTTCTTGCATTCAGGGTTAGTGTTTGTGTGACTCTTTGCTTCCCCTTCATACTAGCTGAGCTGGCTGAAGACTTGAAGGTCTTGGAATAGCTCGGTATCTCCTTCAAAGACAGGGAGAAGCCCTTGCCAGGAGACTTCTATACTTAGGGCATTCACTGGATTTAAACACCCTTCAAAATCTGACTAGTAGCTCCACCCCCAAGTACATGTATTTTCTTTTTGCTTCATTAATTTTAAAAATGTGGCAGGTTTGGGGTTTGGCTCACAGAGCGTTATAAAACACAGAGTCCTGTCACCTGGAAAATGCCTTTTTTGATACTCTCAAATAGGACTAAATGTAAAAGCAACCCACACAGAGACCACCAGGTAATGTAATGGCTCTTTGCCCAAAAAACTTTGGGAGGCAAATGCTTCTGCTGACCCACAACTCGGGACTAGCGGGGTTTTGAATCTATTACTTGTGGGATTGTAACTCTCCTACTGGGTTGTTAATCTGATGGTTTATTAAAGCTCTGCTGACTTGTTCATTCAATGGGCTTCTCCAGCACAGCCAAGGTTCTTCAGAGAGTAAGTGCCGTGGGACTCCAGGCTCTTAATGGAAACTGACAGTATATCACAGGGGATGGAGACCTTGAAGGCTTCAAACAGAAGATGGATGAGATTCTTTCAGAAGCCCATTTCAAGACGAGTTCAGGAGCTCCATGTTTGAGTTAACTGGTTAGGTCTTTGCTGTGCAGGAAATCATTTATCATTTTGGCTCCATTTACTCACCTTGCTACCAGAATTCCATAGCAGCGGCCCCAGGCTGTTAAAATCCTTCATCACACTGGGAGACACGGAAAGGACTGGAAGGAGTTGCCAAGAAAAATAGTTTGTGGAGACCAAGCGTCCCTGAGAGGGTGACTGAGGTGGACAAACAGTTCAAGAAGCAGAAACAACCCAACAAGACAGATGGGATGGGCCCCAGGTGGGCCTGCTCCAGGGCCTAAATGCGATTTCGGAGCCACTGTCTTCTTTAAGGATTTTCCCTTTTCTTCCATCCCCCGCAGCCTCTCGTGAACCTACATAAGCATGCTTTTCATTTGTCAGAATCATGCCCCCATTCTGCTTAGAACCATCCTTTTCAGCCTTTCTATCCTCTATGTAGAAATGTCCATATCGTGTCATTAGTCTGTTTAGACTCAATTCTTTCAATCCGGTAGATGAAGTTGGGCCACACACGGCTAGCGAGAGCCATCATGTTCTAGCGTGATGCTCTCTGATAAAATATAGTAAGAACCACGTGTAAAATTTTAAAATGTCTAGTGATCATATTAAAATAAATGAAAAGAAAGAGGTTAAATTACTTTTAGGATAGATTTTCTTTTATTCCAATGTATGCAAAATACTCTCATTTCAACATATGGCACTGGCCCCATTTCAAGTGCTCTGTAGTCACGGGTAGTGAGTGGACATTGAAGCTCTAGAGTCAGTCTCTTGGCTGTATTATCTGTACTTTGGGAAATCTCATGAGAGCACATTCAGCCAGGTCTCGGCATTTCTAGGCAGGAGTGTAGACCAAATATTTTGTATCACGTAAGTCCTTCCTGGACTCTTAACTTACTCTGCATATTGCCCATCTGCTGTCTACATATATGTCTCTTATGATCCTAAGATACCACTCCTGGGAATTCTTAGGAAGAGACAGAATGAGGGGAAAAGTCTCATAATAAATTTACTCCTGTAGGCAAAGTCTAAAGTCAATACTGCAAAAGCTCTGGAAATTCAAGGCTGATATTACACACAGTTGTATCAATATACTTATCTCCTTTTCTGTTTGATGTCTTTTTCAGAGGCTGTGCCATTTTTCTGCTCCCACCTTCTTTTTTTTTCCTCTACTGCTTCTTTGACATTATATTAGAGCCTTGAATGTATGGAGCTCTTTTCAATGTCAGGAATACAATTTTTAAGCTGATGTACTAAATTAATAATAAGAAAAAATGGAACATATTATAAAGTCCACACGATTTTCCTGCATTTAAGCCATCTATAAGAAGTTACTCTATGTGGAAAAAGCCAGAATTTCAAATCGCAGATTATATAGAAGTTGTGACCTTGGCCAACATTTCTGTCCTAAAATTTCAGATATTTCAGTTCCAGGCTATTGAAACAAGGTATCTGTTAGGCATGCCTTCAACTGCAAATAACAGAATACACAGAGAGATTTCTTTCTCTTAGATGACAAGACGCCTGAAGGTAGCTGGCTGCTGGCATTGGTTCTGCTATCTTACAGTGTCATCAGGAATACAAACTCTTTCCACGCTACCATCCTTAGTGTATTGGAATTCAACCACACGTTTGCTACCTCATGGATGCAAGTGGCAGACACTGAATCCATATTCAAGGAAGGAAGAGGTTCTTATCAAAAGACTCGAAGCTTTCTAAGAACTATGTCCCCTGGGCATCCCCAGCTACAAGAGAGGTTGGCAAAATGCGTGTTTACCTTTTTAGCCTCTAAAGTGGGAGAAAGAAGAGACTGTTGAGTTAGGAACAGACAACGGCAACCACCTTGTGGTCCTGTGATAGCTGGTATGGTAGCTAATGTATGGAGGGCTCCCAAGATGTAAAATAGTAACCTAAGCATTTTTCAGATATCATTTAATATGATCCTCACAGCAACTCTTTGACATATGTCTCCCCATATTATCCCATTTTTTAGTAAAGAGAACTAGATCGTAGGGAAGTAAATTAATTTACCCAAATCACATGGGAATTTTGTTGTTGCCCTACCTTCATCATCTCCAAATAACTACCCCTATGGCACGTAGGTTCCCTTCTATATAACTTACCATGATTATTGAAATACTTATTAATATTTTATTCCGTGAAGGCAAAGGAAGATAAGGGAAAGAATCACTTCTTAGAGACTAAGAGGGGTCACTTCTTAATTTCTGGCTTGAGAACTCGGGATGGGGTGGTCCATTTCCTGAGACAGGAAGAGTGACGTTTGGCAGACATTATGTAAGTTCCATCTTGGATGCATTTAATAGGTGGTACCTGTCAACCATGCAAGAGCCTAAGCGTAACAGGTGTCAGGAATGTGGAGAAATTTCATAGTTAGAATTGACATGACTTCTAAAACGTTGATAACAATCAAATCAGTATCACCCTTCTAGATGTCCTTTTCTTGAGAAACAAGAAAGTAAGTAGTTCTTCCAGGGATGCAGAAGAAACGTAGAGATGACTGTTGGCTCAGAGTGGCTCCTTTTCTGCTCACCAGGTAGGTAGCGTCTAAGGTAGGTAGCTTCTGAGACAGCCCCTGCTCATCCCCACCTCCTCGTAGTCACATCCTCTTGGAATCACCCCACACCCTGCTTAAGCAGTCTGGACCTGGTGACTTGCTCCTGATCAATAGGACGATGGAAAAGATGATGGGATGTCATTCCAATGATCCGGTTACTAGAGATTGTCACCGCCATCATGTGAGCAGACTCTATTTGCCCACGCGGCTTTCATGGTTGGCTGAGTAAATGGACATGTTGGAGAGGCCCATGTGGCAAGGAACTGAGGGTGACCTCTGGTTAACATCCAGCAGGGCAAGGAGGCCCTCCTCAGTCCAGCAGCCCTTAAGGAAGAGCATTCTGACAATAACCCGAGTGAGCTTGAATGTGGATGCTTCCCTGGTCAAGCTTTCAGATGAGACAACCTGATGCAGCCGTGTGAGAGGCTGTGAAGTAGCTAAGCTGGATTCCCGACCCACAGAAATGAAGATAATACGTATGAGTCGCTTAAAGCACTGACTTTGTGGTGAATTATTAAATGGCAAGAGATGACAAATACAGACACCCCAAGGTTAGCTGCGAGAGCAGGGACCAGGCCCGTGTAGCAGTTGGCTGGGATATATGCTTACCTAATTCCAAGACCCAAGAGAGGGCAGACTGTCTCAGTGATTCAGAAAGACTGCAGAGAGATTGCTCATATATGGAAATAAATTACCCAGGTGTCCAATTAAAACCAGAACTGGGAATCAAAGCATTTGGTTCACCGGAGACATGAGAAAACCCAGCTATATTTAGGCCAGGCTCTGAGCAGCAGCAGCTGGTGTCTGAACTAGGCTGAGACTTGCCATGGGAGGAGGCTTGGAGTGTCAGGAGGCAGATAAACGTTGAACATAACCATGCAGCGAAAGGCTGTAGACGGGGCTGAGAAAGCCAGGTAATTGTCGAGTCTCAAGGGAAGTAGATTTTCCTTTACTGCAGTGGTCCCCAACCTTTTTGGCACCAGGACCGGTTTTGTGGAAGACAATTTTTCCATGGGGGTGGGGCGGGGAGGGAGGATGGTTCAGGTGGTAATGTGAGCGGCGCAGAGTGATGGGGGAGTGAAGGTTGGGGACCCCTGCTTTACTAGAATCACTGAAAAATAGGAGTGATCTTAACCCGTTAGATAAATAACAATTGAACTGATGATCAAAATCCCTCAATAGTCCTATCCTGGGAGCAATTTTCTTTCTTTCCTTTCTCTTCTCCTGTATCTCATAGTAACCACTGATGTTCTGTGTATTAGTCAGCCCAAGCTACCATAATGAAGTTCCACAGGCTGGGTGGCTTAAACAACAGAAATTTATTTTGTCATACTTATGGAGGCTGGAAGTCTAAGGTCAAGGTGCCAGCAGGGCTCCAGTCTGGTAGGGGCTCTCCTCCTGGCTTATAAACGGCCACCTTCTTGCTGTGTCCTCACATGGCCTTTCCTCTGTGTGGGGAGAGACAGAGATCTCCGGTGTGTCTTCCTCTTCTTGTAAGGACACTAGTGCTAGCAGATTAGGGCCCCGTTCTCCTGACCTTATTGAATATTAATTATCTCTGTAAAGTCCCTATTGCCAAATATAATCACATTGGCTGTTAGGGCTTCGACATACGGGGGAAGCAACTCAGTCCAGAACACTTTCCAACCACTAAACACCTACAAAAATAAGCTCAGTTAGGGCAGGAACTTGGATTGTCTTTTTCATCAAGATGTCTCATTTTTCCAAGGCCTATCACAGTGCCTGGAACATAGTAGGTCCTCAATAATGTTTGTTGCGTACAAGAATGATGGCCTCTTTTTTTTCCCATCTGATTAAGATTGCCGTCGAGGAGTCTGTGAGACTAGGTCAAATAGCCAGCCAAATAGCCACCTTTTTCATGAAAGGTGGACAGTTTTCATGTTGTCTTGTATAAAGTCCTTTTCAGTTTTATTGTATGATTTGTGTATATCATTGGGATTCCAAAGCATCTGATTTATTCACCCATTTCGTTCATCTAAGATTTTATTGAGCACCTAATAGATGCTCAGCATGGGATCAGGTGCTGTGGGTCAAGCTAAGACGGATAAGGCACCTTCCTCGCTCTCAAAAGCTTTGCCACGTGCTTCCTGAGGGATGTGGTAGAGCTCAGGGAGCAGTTATGTAACCACACAACAGTAATATACACAAAAGAACCACTGAAAGAGCCCACTTCTCTTCCCTGAGGATTAGGAAGAGAATCCAGCCCTAACTAAAACAGAAAGGATACCTGCTAGGTAAAAGGTAGAGCTTTCCGGATGGCAGGACTGCTCAAAAATTGATAGAAGTAGCTCAGGTAAGCTTCAGAAGCACTTTAAAATTTATGAGCATAAAACTCCACCTGAGAGAATATGAAATGAGCCTTTGTGATTGTCTTTCTCCTTCCGCCACGCTCCCCTACACAAATAGGAGCAGGCTCCAGTGTTGAGCTTCAAAGGTGCAGGAAGGGGAGAGAGGAGGATGAGGAAGGGAGGGAAGGACCCGGGCGCATGGCAGGCACCCTGGCTCCATTGGCAGGCAAGGGGTGGACGGGTCCCCATGCTTTTAGGATCCCCCGACTGATCTTCCCAGACTGTGCCAACATCTATAAGGAAATTCTTCAAGTATTTGCTACCGTCCTGGGAATTGCAGGCAGCCACGGGACCCAGAGTTGTCCCCAGTGGTATTTAAGCTGAAAAGGACAAGCACCACGAGGTGGCATCAAGTTACAGGCAGATCTGCTGAGCCTGAAGCTGGACAGCGGCTTGGGCTTGCCCAGTCACTCCTTAATCCCCAAATAACTCGACCCACATCTTACACCTTTGCGTGTTTGGATCCCAGTTATTTTGTTATGATTTTCCCCAGGATTTATGACTTGGTTAGCTCCCTGCGGGGCCCTGCGTAGATCAGCTGCTGAACCCATCTTGCTCACATTTCTTTCTACTCAGAGATCTAGAATCCAGGGACCTGTGGCACTTCCACTGTTCAAGTTCAGAAGTGGAATGACAAGAGACCAAAGATCAGAACTTCACTACCTGAGCACATCACTCCTGGAGAGGTCTGCCTACCCTCTGGGCCCAGAAACAACATGAGATACAAACTGAGACTGTGCACTTGGCAGGAAACCACTGAGCTGGTGATAGACCCAGAATGGGGCTGAGCAAGTCCTAAGACGGGAAGATAGTAACGTGGACGTATCATGCCTCCTTGGAGAGTTTCACATCTATTTGGTATAAGGCATTTCACCCGTGGCATCACTAGTGTCCCGTGGGCACTAAATGAGGGAAAGTCATATAGCAAGTGTGCCAGCTTTTGTCAACCCCCAGGTCCAACGGTGACGTAGGGGATTAGCTTTACCTGCCGCCACTGTGCTATCGCTGCTACCACTGCCCCCACAGGGGTGGGGTGCAGTGTCCGGTAGGTTCTGGGTGCAGACTGCCGGAGCTCGACGCTCAGCACCTTGGGCTATTTATTTAACTTTTGTTCACGTAGGCCTCTTCTCTAGCGAGATGGAACTAGGAAGCCTTGGGCATCAAGGGTACAGGTACCACTGGGGTGGGTGGTGGTGGGCGTGAGCCTCTGCACGAAGGCAGCTTGCAGACGGAATGGCTGCCTTCTGGGTCGGCTCCTAGAATCCTGGCCGCCAGACTTCAACCCTCCAGGCAGGAGGGCGGATGGCTTTTCCTTGTGAATTTTAGTTACTGCATTAATATATAGGTTCATTAATTGTAACAAATGCATGTTCACTACTGTAAGCGATTTGTGGTAGGGGAAGCTGGGAACAGCGTTTATAGAAGCTCTCTGTACTCATTTCACAACTTTCCTGTAAATCTAAAACTGTTCTTAAAAAATAAAGTCTAATAGGAAAAATGGCTATTAAGTGTTGCATTGAACTCCATAATTGTGTAATTAAATTATTCCTAAACTCCAAAGAATGGGGGAGTATATACACATATAGACACTACTATATTTAAAACAGATAACCAACAAGGAACTACCTAAATGGGAAAAGAATTTGAAAATGAATGGATACATGTATATGTATAACTGAATCACTTTGCTGTGCACCTGAAACTAACACAACATTGTAAACCAACTATAGTCCCATATAAAATAAAAATTAAAAATAAAAGTACTATTGTCTATAAAAAGGGGGGGTGGATACAGAGAGTTTGAAGTCCTACAATAAAACTGACATCCAGATTAAGATATGGTGAAGTTCATAGTTAATGTGCTCCACTTATAACCACACAAGCAATCCAATCACATGTTCATTGTCTCACCCAAAATATGAGCAAGGCACCAAGGATCACAAGGCCTTGGAGAGAAACTCTTAACACAGAGTTTCTCAACCTCAGCACTCTTGATATTTGGGACCAGGTAATTCTTTCTTGTAGGGGCTCACTGTGCATTGTAAGGTCCTCAGCAGCATCCCTGGTCTCTACCTATCAGATGCTAGTAGCACAAGTTCCCTGTCGTGACAACAAAAGTGTCCCCTGGGGGCAAAATCTTTCCCTATAGAGAACTTCTGCTCAAGTATGAGAGAGAGAGAGAAAGAGAGGGAGAGAGAGGAAGAGAGAGAGGAAGAGGGAGAGAGCGAGAGAAAATTATCAAAAATATAAACAGGAAACAAGGAAATAGGAAGAAAAGAGAATGTGCAGGAAATAGTAAAAATAAGCAAAAAAAATACCTCCAGAGTTATGAGAAGATATTGCACTCATTAAACAGGAACAGGAGGCAATAAGAAAAAACAATTCCAGGAATGAAAAATAAATCGAATACATGTCAACAGAAAGAAAAAATTAAATAGAAGGGTTAAAGAGAAAGTAGAAGAAATTTTCTGGAAAATAGAATAAAAAAAGGCAAAGAGACAGAAAATTGTAGAGAAAAAAGAAAAAAATTAGAGGATAATTTCCGATGATTTAAGATCCATTTAGTGGCTCTTCCAAAAGAAACAGCATAAAAGATACAGAGGAGGGATGTTTCAAGTAATTAGGTCAAGAAAAATGTCCATAATTGAAGACTATGAGTTTCTAGATTGAAAGGACCCATGAGGAATCCGGTACCTGAATTTTCTGAACAGTTGGGACAAAGCAGTCCTAAAAGCATCCAGGGAGGAAATACAGCTTACAAAAAAGAATCAGAAATTAGAATGACATGGGGCTTCTAGAGGCTAGAAAAGCAATGGAGTGATGCCTTCACAATTGAGAAGAAATTCCAACAAACCAAACTATCTTCAAGTGGGAAGGTGTAATAATGCAGTTTTCAGACCTGCGAGGTCTTGTACAATGTATCTTTCATGCTTCCTTTGTCAGGGAAGCTACTGGAAAATATCCTGTGTCAAAACTAGACACCTTTCTCCTCAAGCGTGTGTTCACTGGAAGTCAAGCGTGGTTTTGAGGCTCTGATGGACCCACCAGGAAGTTCTTTCACTTGGTCAGGAAACAAGTCTTGGGGACTTGGCGTGCGGCTGGTGGTGGGGAGGGGCTCTGCTGGCCCCAGCTGTTCCCAATGCCCTCCTTCCTCTCCCTGCCCTCTCCTCTCTGTATTTGCTGGCTTTGAACTCTGGATTCTCTTAGTTTCAACTGGAAAGAATGGCTCTCACATCCACAGCCACCTTCACCTGTACAGGTGTTCTATTGTGACTTCATCAGGTCTGGTTTCTCTGTGGGTCTGCTTTCTGCATTCCACAAGTAACTCATTTTCTGGACAACTGATGATACCCTTTATTGGGTTTCAGAGCTATTATGTATATTTTCTTTTGATAACTTTTGCTGTAATTTCCAAGCGATTTCAGGGGGTCAATTGGACAGTAAACATACGTGTGCCATTCACCATTTCAAACAAAAAGACTCATAAGTATAAGATTTTGTCCCTCCCCCCACATTGACATATTGAGTTTCTGCTCAACTAAGGCCCTCAGATGTTTATTATATTTCCCTTCTTAAAGCTGATTTTTTTCTCCCTATACTTGTGTATTCTTTTACTCAGTTAAATACAGGGCTTTACATTTATAGCTATTACATTTTCTTTGGTATTTAGCTGGTCACTCAGTTGAAAGTGAAGAAATCTCACTTATACTGGATTAAGTAAAAGGGAAGTTGTATCTGAAAAGTGTAGAGAATTTTAGTGTCAGGTATGGTTTGATCCAGCTGCTCAAATTAAAATCTCTTCTCAATTCCTCCCCCCCTTTTCTTACAGTCTTTTGGCTCTCCTTTCCTCTGGATTGCCTTCATTCTCAGGGAAGCACTATCCATGTGGTAGCTCTTGGCCCTTCGGTTTACGTTGTCCGATTTAGTAACCTAAGTAGAATAACATTCATCTTTCCATTAGTACCAGCAAAAATCCTGGTATTGGTTCTGATTCATCTAGCTTGGATCATGTGACCATTCCAGAACCATTCATTATGGCTGGGGTATTGGCCAGACCTGGGAATGTACTGAAACCCGGTGCTATATGATGTCAACTGATCGCCAAGACTTAGAGTAGGAGGGGGTGTGGCTTCCCACAGAAAGTTCAGATGCCACCAACCAGAGGAGGGAATGGCTTCAAAACCAACCCAAGTAGTAAAGACACAAAGTGGGTGCAAATGGTACATCAGGCATAATACCTGTTAACACTTTACATAAACACAGCCTTACTCCCAACTTACAGATAAGGAAGCTGAAGTCCAAAAAGTTCAAATAACTTTCCAGGCTCTTATATCATAGTTTGATAAAGCCAGATTTAAGGCCTATATAAAAATATAGATAAAGGAGATTTGTCCGAAAGAGGGTAGGGGTTCAGGCTGATCTTGAAAAGAAAGCTTGGCCTTCCTAGCATGGGAGAAATTAGGATGGGAGAGGGTTTGTTTTGCCCAGAAATAGAAATGCTTTACCCAAAAGCAAAGGAGATTATTCATCACCTAGAAAGTTCAGCATCAAGTTCTAACTTTGGAAAACTTCCAGCATCTATGCTCTCTCATATACTGGCAGTGTACATGACGTTGTTGTTGGCTCTGAGAGGTAAACTTGCCCTCTAGGCCAGGTGAGCTGGGGGTGGCCAGATCCTGTGCTTGAACCAGTAAAATTGTATGTTGAAGCCAAGACACTCTTTTAACTTATAAACAGTTGTAAAATTCACATTTATTTGTGTGCTACCCTCATTTGAAGGTTCTCCTCCTCAGTGTGGTAAAGCTAATGCAAGATTTAGTTAATCCTAAAAATATGGACCACGAGTCTGCTAAGTTATGGCAAGAAGTCATCGAAATGGGGTGAAGTGTATTTAAATACGATCCATTTTTTGAAAATAAAGGGAAGCATTGGTTACTATTTGTAGCTCATCATCTGCCCTCTGCTGCAGGCCTTCTGAACCTTCTGGAAGTGGGCTTCTGCTGCCACCACCCAAAGGACAGTCATCAAGGGTTCAAACAGGTTCTGGGTTTTGGAAGCACTAGTTTCCCTGTGTTGGAAGAGGTCATGGAGAGGGCGTGACCGGGACCCAGGCAATCGGAGGCTCCTCACCCCTCCCCGTCCTTGGATGCAATGCACGTTCTGCCCAGCTTTCCCACAGTGGCAGCTGTTTTCGAGGATGCAGCCTTGAGAGAGCAAAGTGTTGAGACCCTCTGGACTGAAACACGACTGAACCCAGCAAAGGCCTCTGCATAGAATTCTATGATTCTGGCGGGTGGGTGTGGAGATCAAATCATCTTCAGCTGCCCCAGAACTAGCCTCCTACCTCAGTTCTCTGGCTTCTTAAACCTGCCACCTGCCACTCTGGAGGCTCTGCTGCTTTCCTCCGTCTCTTCTTGCCCTCTGTGTACAGGGACCAATTTCAGATTTCATCCCAGGAACGGGCAGGTTGCAAACCAACACCCAACAACCAGGCTTGTCTGTGTAGGAACAGTGTCCTAATACGGTTTTCCACATTCCGAGCATGGTATCTGAGGATAAGGATGAAGGCAATGGTTTTCTTGGTGGTTCGCTTCTCCCCCAGGTGGAGAGGACCTTCTTTGTGCACGTAGCCCAGTGTACACTGGCAGGAGTGCTGGGCATAGCTGTTTCTTAGAACTCTGCTGTGTTCCTGGGGTGAGTGCCTTTCTGGAAATCACACTGTAGCTCATTCAGAGGCACTTTTCCTGGAGATGGTGGGAAAGGCCACGGGCAGAGCTTGATCTGGGCCTGGAACGTGGCAGCCAGAGCTGGGATTTCAGTCAAAACGGCAAGGGCAACAGAACGGAAAGGATGACCTGTGGGTGGGCACAGAGAGGGCACTTGGTCTAACTGATCATTTCCGGGCGAAGGGAAATTACGTCCTGTGAGCACGGTCTTTGATGGGCATTATATACCTAGAGGCAGTTATAAGTTTCTGCTCTACAGTTACAGCTCTGCTAGGGCTATGATTTGGCCCTTGACCTTGAGTGCTTTTCGCACTGTAAACCTCCCAGGACTCCTGAGCCTGAGGATCTTATGGAAAGGCAGATCTGACTCCGTCGTGGAGGGGAGGGGCTGAGACTCTGCATCTCTGCCCAGCTCCTGGGGGGATGTCGGTGCTGATGCTGACATGGGCAGCGCGGAACGCCTCTGCGCACGCAGGGCGGAGCTTTTCTGGGCGTTGGTCGCCTCACGTGTAAAATGGGGACATCGGCACCTTCCTCTTAGGACGGTTGAGAGAGTTCAATAAAAATGTAAAGAACATAGCGGACGAGCTGCCACAGGGTGAGTGCTCAAAAAAGGCACCTGTTATTTGTGAGAATCGAGAGAAACAGAAGCACCGCCATGAAGATGAGATGAGAGTACGAATGCCCATCACGTGCTCCCCGTGGGGCCTGATGCATAAAAAGCTCTGGCTGTGGGTGTCCTGTGTGCCCAGCTCTCCAGTTACTTTCTCCTTGAGTCCCTCCTAACTCTAGGAAATGGGTACGAACATCCCACCCTCTTGGCAGATGTGCAAACCAGGACAGGTTAAGAAACTCCGAGAAGAGCACACGTTTGCGAAGCAGCAGAGGGAGATGGGCAGAGGGGTGTTTAAACCTGGGTCACTTGGGCACCAAAATTTGTGGATTCAGTCACCAATAGTAATTGCTACCATTGTTAGTATTATCATATTAAGTCCTCATGACAAAGGTGGGTTTTTATACCCATTTTACAGGAGAGAAAACTGAGTTTCAATGACTCGAGTAACTTGTCTAAAGTCATATACACAATCTCTATCCCTTTCTCAAATACAAGGGTGGCACACAGGCCAAAATTTGGGTGGGTCCTCCCCTCCTTGCCACAGGCCCCTTTATCATAAGGGGACCCTGACAACAGTTGAGCAGATATTCACTGTCCTTTTCTCGCCACAGGGTGATTGGGAGAAGCTCTTCTTTCTCCGCCATGGGACTTTGTGCTGAGTTTCCGGCACATCTACTCCCCCAATCCTGAAGTTAGCCACACAACACAAAGAAGGTATGGAATAGAGCTTTGCTGAACTGCTTTTAGAGAAGCTACTAACCCCTGATATAACTGATCCACACTAGGAATGCAAAGGTGGTGGAATGGATGGAGAAGTGTTGCACAGTTCCCAGAGCTCCAAGTGATGGAGAGCAGGTGGTCCAGGATGCGTGAGGTTAGTTTCTCTGGGACACAGACGCAGAGGGAGATGTGTATATAGGAAGTTTATGGGAGAGTCTTCAGGGTCCACAGTTGTGGAGGAGTCAAGGCAGTACGTTTAGGCGGAGAAAAGAGTTGAACCGAGATGCAGAGACCCCAGTCGACCCCACAGGTAGCTCTGGAGCTGGGGTGGCCCTTCAGAATAGCAGGATGGGGCTTTCCCTCCCCCACGTGACTAGTCACTGCACGCAGGCTGTCCCTGGGGTCCGGTTTGACCTTAGGTTGGAGGTGGGGTCTCTCCAGCTGAGCATAGGGCCTGGCCACTCAGTGGAGGGCCACCAACACCCCAGCATCTGGGGGCGTGGGTGCCTCCGCCCAGAATGGGGTTGGGGCCTGGGAGTCATACCCCAGCCCCTACTGCAGCACACGAATGGGCTATCGGGGGCTGAGCTTGGCCGCATTAGAGAAACAGCTATACATCTTGCTTTAAGAATAAAATGACCATGGTGTATGATCTTTTTAATATGCTGTTGGATTCTGTTTGCTAATATTTTGTTGAGGATTTTTGCAGTGAAGGGGAAGCTGGGACGAAGTGAGAGAGTCGCATTGACATGTATACACTGCTAAATGTAAAATAGCTAGTGGGAAGTTGCTGCATAACACAGGGAGATCAACTCGATGATGGGTGATGACTTAGAGGGCTGGGATAGGGAGGGCGGGAGGGAGTTGCGGGAGGGTGGGGGTATGGGGATATATGTATAAATACAGCTCGTCCACTTTGGTGTACCTCAAAATCTGGCACAACAGTGTAAAGCAGTTATATTCCAATAAAGAGCTTAAAATCAATCAATAAATAAAATGACCCTAGAGGCAAATCCAAAGTCTGTTTGGGGAACAAGAATTTCACTCATGATTACAACTAGTCAAAGATGCCCCACAATCCTGCCCAGCCCTCAAAGTTTTCAAACTCAATTATTGGGTGAGAATGGAAAATAATGCAAAAACGCCAAAGAGGGAAACTTTTCTGGGCAAAGTATTTTAATCATTTCAGCCTGTTCTGGGTTTCTTTCTTTCAATTAATTAATTGGCTGTGTTGGGTCTTTGTTGCTGCATGTGGGCTTTCTCTAGTTGGGGCGAGTGGGGGTTACTCTTTGCTGCGGTTTTGAGCTTTTCATTGCGGTGGCTTCTCTTGTTGCAGAGCACGGGCTCTAGGTACACAGGCTTCAGTAGCTGCGGCACATGGGCTCAGTAGTTGTGGTGCACGGGCTTAGTTGCTCCGAGGCATGTGGGATCTTCCCGGACCAAGGCTTGAACCCGTGACCCCTGCATTGGCAGGAGGATTCTTAACCACTGCACCGCCAGGGAAGTCCCTATTCTGGGTTTCTTATTCCTAACTTAAACCAAATGCACTTGGGTACATGCGTGCACACACGTGCACACACACACACACACACAATTAACCTTGGGTATGGGATTCCTTTTAGAGACATAAAAAGCTCCTGAGTCAACTCCAATAACACTTCCCCAGACTCTTTGAAAGGAGCAGATGAGTGAGTCTGATGGAAAACTTTTTGCTTGAAATTTTCCCTTTCTCAGATTGCAGATTTAAGGGGAGAGCCTGCCAAGTGTTCAGTGATGCTCTGCATGGTGGCGTCTGGCAGGGACATTCTGTACCAGCAGCTAAATGAAGGCTTCCCTGCATTACTGATTTACCATTCTTCTTCACCTGCTCTGTTCCCCCTTTCCTGCACCAAGGCCATCTCAGCGACTTGGGAACAGATAAGAACAAAAACTTTTCTAGAATCATGAAAAGCCAGTGCATATTGATATGGGTGCTGAGAATTGGGTAGATAAGACTGCAGTGATGAACACAGCTATTCAAAGCTATCTTTTTCAAGGATAAAATGAGCAGGAGAGCATCAGGCCCCTCACACTGGGGTATCTGGACATTTAGGGCTGTGGCTTTGTGTTAGGAGGCATCTATTAGAGCAGGATCTGTCAGGAGGTGACGTGGGTCACACATTTCCTCTTCCGAAAACCCTTATCATTGTGCTTAAAAGGAATTCCAAGCCCCCTAGGTTGGCTTCCCAAGCTCTACAGAACCCAAGCCCTGCCCCCTTTCCCAACCTCATCTGGGAGCACTCCACACATCCTCTGCGCCTCTGCCTCTGCTGTACGGATGACATTCTGGAGATTCCTGCAACATGAGGAGGCATCTCCACTTCTGGGGCCTTCCCCCTCTCCCCCTCCCCCGCCACTCCCCCTCCCCCTCCCCCGGCACTCCCCCCCCACCCCGCCCCCCAACCCCGCTGCCTGGAACACTCTTCCTGCACCTCGACTGAAGGCTAGTTTCTTCTTCTGTTCATTGTCAATGTCTCCTATTCAGAGAGGCCTTCCCTGACCACACCCTCTGTTTTATTCTGTGTCCTCATGTAACTGAGCAGGACCTTCTAGGGCCTTCCTGGAACAGGCCTTCCCCCATATCCTCTGCTTTAGCTCCTCTCCGAAGTACTTAGATAACAGTATCAGATGCACACATCAGGAGTTGTTTTACAGATGTGAAAACTCCCCACTGAATGGAAGATGTTAACTCCTTAACCACCATGAGCACACAACCCCCCGGCCTCCCGGAGCCTAAGGACTGATAACAGTAACCCTTGTGACACCGCCCTGTTCCCTCACCGTTAGCCAATCAGAGACTTGCGCATGAGCTGATCACATACTCTGCGACTTCCCTCCCTCACCTGGCTTTTAAAAATGTTTTGCTGAAAACCTTCAGGGACCTCAGGATGTTTTAGGGCATGAGCCACCCGTCTGGCTCCACCGTAAAAATCTTTCTCTGCTCCAAACCCCGATGTTTTGGTTTGTTCAGCCTCACTGTGCGCCCCGCCGTGCACATGAACTTGCACGAACACTCATACTGTGTTCTTGCTTTTCCTCACTGTGCCCACCTGCCAGAATTTCTAATTATTTCTTTATTTATTGTCTCTTTCCCACACTACACTCTACTCCCTGAAACAGCAGGGACAATATCCACCTTGTCCATCACTGGAACCCCCGGGGTCAGGCACACAGGAGGTCCTCGGTACACATCTGTCACCTGAATGAACAGTGTGTCACCCAGGGCTTAAGTCCTATGCTTTCTATTTTATAAATACTGATTTATAGATTGTAAAGGAAGGCTTTGTGTATATGGAAATATCTCACAGACGTAAGATGGATGAGATGTGTTTTGAGGGTGAGGACATTCCAAACCCTTTTTACAATGAATGGTTCCTTCTTCCTGTTTTCACAGTGGTTTTGTTTCAGCTGAGGTGTAATTTACATATACATTGCATGCATTTTAAGTGAATTTTGCATATGCACCCATGCACAGAGGTCTAGATGGAGATGCAGAGAGATGTAGAATGTTTATAGGCCCCCAGAAGTTTCCTGTGTGCCCCCTCTCAGTCAATATCCTCCAAAAGGCAGGCACTATTGTAATTTCTATCCACATAGGTCAGTTCCGTTGTCATAAATGGAGTCGTACAGCATGGGTTCTTTCATGTCAGTCTGGTTTTGTTTTGTTTTTCTTTTTTGGCTCGAAACTATGATTTTGAGACCCAACCATGTTGTAATATGTCTCTGTAATTTGTGGGGTTTTTTTAATCACTTTGTAATATACCACAGTTTATTTATCCACTCAACAGGTGAAGGACATTTAGGTTGTATCCAGTTAGTGGCTACTGTAAGCAATGTTGCTGAGGACATTCTTCTACACGTCCCTTGGTGGATGTGGGAACTCAGAGCTGCTGGGTGTCTGTCCTGGGGTGGAATCCCTCCCAGATCAGTCTATGTTTATCCTTGGTGGATATTACCAAACAGTATTCCAACATGGTGGTACCAGTTTATACTCTGCCTTGATAGATATCATTAACACTTTGTATTTCCCCACAGTTAATTTTGGCTATTAGGGTAGGTATATAGTGTAACTCTTTGAGGCTTCAATTTGCCTTTCTTTGCTGAGAATTGATGTTGAACACATTTTAACATTTATGTGCTGTAGGGGTATTTCAGGTGCATAAGTGTGAATTGCCTGTATATTTGAAGTACCTGTTTAAGTATTTTGACCATTCTTACCAAATGAATTGTCTGTCTTTTTCTTATTGATTTGCAGAAGTTCTTTTTACATTTTGGATGTGAGTTATTTAACAGTTATTTGTAATTAAGGTATTTATCTTCTCCCACTCTGAGGCTTTCCTTTTCACACTCCTAATGGTGTAAGTTGATGAACAGATGCTCCGAATTTTAATGGAGAGTGTACCCATCTCTTATTTTATGATAGTGCTTTTTGTGTTCCATATGGTAAATTTTTGCCTACTTCAGGTCTATTACAGCGTTTTAAACTAAAGAACAGCGTGGGGGTTATGTTAAAAGTGTCCGTGTACACTTGAAATGGCTTTTAGGACCAAGCTGGCTGAAGTGTGACGATAAACAGGGAGCTCTCCCAGACCCCTTACCAGAGCCCAACCCACCCTTCCAAGCCTTGCTTGAATTCCTTTTCTTCTTGAGATGCAGCCAACCAGCGCCCCCCACCCCGCTCCCTGGCTTCCCCACGCGAATGCTCCTTTCAGGAAGACCTCAGATGAGTTCATTTCTTCTCTTGGTAACGTCTTAGAAAGACTCTAGGCTGACTCACCGTCTTCCACAATCACCACTCAGAAATATCCAATGCAGGCAGAAAACACAGAAATTACACTACGTGGACAGAATCATTCACCAGGTATATTTGAAATCTAAGCTCTTTGAGCTATACACGTGCACAAATGATTCAGTTAGTGGCAATCTTCCCCTCCCCCTCCATATTTAAACTTTTCAAACTTAAAAAATAGTGCTGAAGAGGTTTGCATCCTGTGGGTCACGGCAATGCTGAGGCAATTCTGACTTTCACGGTGCTCGGAGGGGCCGCCGAAACCTTTCAAGGAGTCCCCCCTGTTTCTTCCCCCTCTCCTGGGATACGTTCCTCTCCCCACCTCCCCAAACCCATCTTCACGAGAGAACTATCTGATCTGAGAGAGATTAACAATGACACTTTGCAATAAATGTCACCAAGACTAACCTACTTGCGAGTACACGCCACTGGGTTTTTATTTTTTGATGACACGCAATGGTCATTTCAGCTTTTACTAAATTTGGTTGGAAATGTCTGATGGATCTGTTTCAAAACGTTGAGAAGTCGTTTCCCAATCGTTTCTCTCATCCAGGTGTCTCTAGAACCTGCCTTCTGAAAAGTCTGACGCTTGAGAATAGAGGCAGCACAAAATAGCTGTAGTTCTCAGCTTCTTCCACTAGAGGGTAGCATTCTCCACTAGAAAGTCTCATCTTTTCATTTGTCCATGAAAAACCAAAAACCGCCACAGCAAAGGAAAGTCAAAGCATTTGCTTATTATGTACTCCTCAGATTTTATTTTTCAAAGGAGCCTTCGTTTTTCTTATGGAAACTCAGGATTTTACAAGCAACGCTGTCCTCAGTTTCACCTGTACTGTGTCCAGTACTATATTGCTATATTCACAGTAAAACGGACTTTTATTTCTGAGTAGTCAGTCTAGTGTTTTAAGTTTCTGATGAAACTCACATACACCTTAGTCAAAAACCACAACAATCCTTCCATCAGGTGGCTGTGTTATTGTTCTTGTGTGTGTTTCTGAGGCTTGGGTAATGAAAGTATTTCCCCACTCCGTCGTAATTGGCATTTGCATCTAAAGTAATGCATGAATGTACAGGAGTAGATGAGGCCTGGCACACAGAGCAGAAGGTAATGGTTCTATAGGTGTATCTTCTGTAATGCACTTTGGGTTAGAGAAATAGAAAAATCACACGTAACAAAAACAAGTACGTTTTTGAGCAATACGGGCATTGCATGAGCAGGACTGGCCTACGTTTCTCTGTCTTTCCCTTTGAATACGCTCTGTGGCTGCTACACTGACCTAGCTGCATTCTGACTGTCTGCAGCCGACACTTGCTTCTTCGCTTTATTTAAAAACCACTGGTCTTGCTAGCAAAGATGTTGGCTAATCCTTTATATATTGGCTTGAGAAGTTTTGTGCCCTTTCAAAACTCAGCATCATCCGCAATAGAGTGTAATAGTATCAGATTACCTGTATTAATATATATGAATGCATTCATAAGCAATGCACATATGTTTCCAAGCAGCTAATGGCTGAACAATCACTAAATAAAAAACATCCAGATTTTTAAAAGCACAGCTGAAACATTTGTACAAATATACAAAGAGAAAAAAACAATCGTTCAGACACCATGAAACTTTTGTAATAAATAGATTTGTCTGAAATCGGTCTCTAGCATCCTGGACGAGCCTCTCCAATGAGGCTGGGAAAGTTCTACAATGAGATCGTGTTCAGTATCTATGGGGGGTTATCTTTGGGGCCAAGCTCAGTTTTTCCTCCGGGAATATTCACAGAGCTATGAAGTCGTTGACTCAAAAGAGTGACTAACACCCGGACTTGTTAAGCTGGAGGATGCTGATAGCTTTGCTAATCTAGATAGGACATGACTGGATGCTACAATCTGTGACTGATAGTATATCCTCAAATCATGAAAATAAATGCTGGTGATCATGCATGTCCTGGGAATGTCGGGATGCAGAGGACTGAGGAGACCAGAGCGGGATATCTCATGCAGTCGAAATCAAGTTTACTTATGGTCCTACTTAAGTGGCCAGGAAAAAACAATGCACACACATCAGGACTGGGACTGGAACGGCTCACAAACAACACAGGTGCTATTTGTCACTGATATCTCCGGCTTGGATCAACATGAGAGCATGAAGGTTTAGGCTGTGCTGATCATTTAATAAGAAAATACTACTTTTTTCCCCTAGAACCTTCTAAATAATGGATTATATGTGATGGGTATGATATGATCAGGAAGCATATCACCTTTTCCTAGCCCTTTTGTCCGAGAGGCTTAATTACAAGGAAGGAATCTCAAACAACCAAACACCCAGGGATTTAAAGGCAATTATTTTTTTTTTTGACAAACAAACAACAGGGGGGAAAAAAGCACGATAAAGAGGAGACGGATGTTCTCTCCAAGATGGAGCAGAGAGCTCAGTTGGACACGGAGGGCGGCGGGCCGGGACGTCGCGTCTGGATGATTTTGGGCTTTGGGGATGTCTTTGGATCCTCTTCTTCCTCTATGTCACTGTCACACACATGCACAACGACACTTGGGGTGGACTCAGTCCCTGCGTGGAGCTCATACTTCTCTCCTGAAAAGCAAGAGAAATGGGGATAAGAAAGCAGGAGGGATTTCTAAACAAATGACTTGGTGAAGTTTGTTTAGGAAGTAAGTGGGCATTTTACAGGGTCTCAGGAGATGCTGGGTCTTCTTCAGGGATGGTGTTGGAAAGTGGAATGAGATTGATCCATCTTTGCACCCTCAGCTCTATCTCCTGTCACCTGTACATCCCTGAACAGGCCCCTGCACCTCTCTTAGCCTCAGCATCCTCAGCAGTAAACTTCAAAAATGGTAACGACTACAGTTCAAAAGATTGGGGTGATGACTCAATGGGCCTGGCAGTAAGTTACCAGTTTCTCTTCTATTTCCCAGCGTTTGCTGCTAATGGCTGAGTAAACTTGAGCCTCACTCCTTCATCTTTTGGAGAAGGTTCTCTACATTCTTCTCCAGCTGTACATTTCTTATGGCAAGAGCTGCCCCAGGATGGAATAAGGTAGGATCACCACTTGTCTGGGATTTGCAGTGGTTACTAGGTAATGGAGTTAGATGACGGCCAAGGTCTCTCCAGTTCCAAGAGTCTATCAGTCTATTCTTGACTGGCTCCTCTTGTAGTCAATTCTCTATTAGCCAGCTGGCTTCCTGTCTGTCTCTGTTTCACTTCAGGAGGTATCTACTGAGCATCTCCTGTGGTCTGGCCATTACTAGTCATAAAGGATTCAAGGCACAGTCAAAGTATTTTGTGTCTTTCACAAGAGTGCTGCCCAGTGATGCCACATGGAAATGGAAAGTATCACAAAATACTATGGTAAGCACTGGGGTGGCAATATATGTCAAGGATGATGGTACCAAATTGTAAGGAGCAACTCTGAAAGGCTTCCCAGTGGAGGTGACAGCTGACCTGGGTCTAAAAGACAAGTAGAAGGCGTCCAGGAGGTGGGCAGGTGTGAGGGGCATTCTCAATTTGCATGCTAGTAACTTTTCAGCTTAACTGATGACACACTTACCTTAATCTTCTTCTGACAGCCTCTCCTTCCTTTCCCATCCTTCATGAATGAGAAGCAATGTCTAAAAGCAATGTCTCCCAGACACCCTCCTGGTCAGTGGCTCTCCAGGTGTCACTCGATCAAGTCCCTATTTCTTAGACTAGGACAAAAGACTGCACAATCTCTCACCAATTGTGACGGCCACATTTTTATTCCCACCAAACCAGCTACTTTCATAGTCTCACCTAGTTCTTGAAGTCCTGCCCTCCCTCCAGGGTCAAAGCCAGACCCCACTCAGTCCAGGCATCTTGCCCGTCATCCTCAATCTGCAGTGGACAGTGCCCTTCTGGATGGCCAGGGCCAGGACTGTCAGTGCCAGAGCTGGAGTATTTACGTGCTCCAGTGTGTACCCTGGTAAGCGTCAATGGTGAAAACAGCAAATGCTTGCAAGGCACAGTTTTAAATTTTGTGCTGACATTAGGGGCTGAGAAGCACTGATAATGCAATAAGCATCACATCTCTTCCAAGTGATGCTGGGAAGGATGTGAGTATTCAGTCAGCTGTTGCTATGGGGTGAACTGTGTCCCCCGCGCCCCCACCAAAGATGGTGAAGTCCTAACCCCCAGTACCTGTGACCGTGACCTTATTTGGAAATAGGGTCTTTGAAGATGCCTAAGTTAAAATGAGGCCATTAGGGTGGGCCCTATTTCCAAATGACTGGTTTCCTTATAAAAAGGGGAAATTAGGACGTAGGCACTCATCCAGGGAGAACTCCATGTGAAGACTGGACTTATGTTGCCACAATCCAAGAAGCTACCAGAAGCTACAAGAGAAGCCTGGACCAGATCCTCCCCCAGCACCTTCAGAGGGAGCATGGTCCTGTCGACACCTTGATCTTGGACTTCTGATCTCTAGAACGTGAAGCAATACGTTGCTGTTGTGTAAGCTGCAGTTCGTGGTCCTCTGTTACGGCAGCCCTAGCAAATGCATACAGCCACATCTTGCTAAGAGAGTTCTCTCTCTGTTAAGAGTCAGGGGAGTCTTTGTTGGAAACCCCTGTGCCTTCCCTCCCCACCCCCACCCCCCTGCCACACACACACACTGACATCCTGGATGAGGGCACCAGATATTTTGCAAAAATGGAACATTACACCTCCAGCACTTCCCTGGATCTTGGCAGCAGCAAAGAGGGCGAGAACTAGCCAGAGCCACAGAAATACGGCCATGAAGACTCTGTAACTTAAAGTCGAGACTGGGTGATACTGTCGGTAGAGAGAGTTGTGTCAATAAGGCTGACACCTCTGATACAATGAGCTGACAAGGGCCAGTGTGGATTCAGGAGAGGAGAGTGACAAAAACAGGGGACATGGAGCAGAATCCAGAAGGAGATACTTGTCTGAGTCACTCATGCTAGGCTTTTCTTCCCGGCTGGCGAGCAGCGATGGATAGTCTGCCGGAAACTAACTTCCCTGTAATCAACATGGAACTTATTATCCTACACGCCCTTGTAGTTGTGCTCTGTACATCGGTGCTACTCACAGCTCATTTAATCGTGTTTGTTCCATTCTCCTTAAAGCAGTTTGTCCTTTTTATCAAAATCCCAAGGGAGAGGAACCACCGCAGATGTTGCTAAGGAGAAGAAGCTGTGTGCAGCTGGCTTCACCTGAGAGTTCCGTGAGAGGCCCTGGGCGACAGGTGGGCAGACCTGGGTGGTGGCTTCTTTGAGCAGCAGTTCTCAAACACCTGACAGGTTACCGAGGGGGCTTGTCGGAAAGAGTGTTTACCAGTATGAGGATGCAACGCTGCAACTTCAGATGTAGTGGCATCTACTTTGGTACCCAGAACCCCGAGGTGCTTCTCCGTGTTTCAGTGTCTGGGTGGACACTGTTACATGGTTTGGTGTGACAGTCAGGGGGCAGCGGTCCTGTGAGTGTCCAAATAACAAATAATATATGCTGATGTGCAAATAACGTGCCCCCCCCTTTCCTCTGGTCTGCATCATCATTTTTCGCTGGAAAATGATAACGGTGTGGGGAGAGGGTATCAGAGGGAGGGATGCTGAAGATGCATAAGAGAGAAGAAGCAAGCATCCTGGATCACCTCTGCAGCCCCGCCCAGCTGCCAGTGCTCATTCATCTTTGGCCTTGTCATCTTTGTTTCTGGGGGAACAGAAATCCCGTGGACAGTGATGGAGTTCACCATACCCAGTGTTTCTAAAATTTCCTCTTTCCTCCCGGAACGCTTTGCAAGTCTGAATGAGAGACATCTTCAGACAAGAGATAGAGAAAGAAATAATTTCTGAGTAATCAGATGAGGTGGTTCTTACTTTTCTGCACAGGATTTCTTTGACGTTCTCACATTAGGAGAAGTGCCTTTTGCAGAGACACTAGTGGCCGCCGTGGTCCCCTCCGTTGCCCTGGTGGGTGTGATGCAGGAAGGAGGCGAGCGGCAGCCTCTCATCCTCGGGTGGGGGTGGGGGATGACAGAAAAAAAGCTGCCATGGCAGATGGAGACCATGGGACCTGGGGATGAGGTGGTGACAGCAGGGAGCCCAGCCAGGGGACTGACCAGACAATGCCCTTTCCTCTTCTGTTGGAAAGAAACTAGCTTTTAAAAAAGAAATAGTAGTAAAATATGCATAATGAAGCTAGCCTTTTGATGAAACCCTTTCTTTGCCCTGCCTTGGATAAATAACATTCTCTTAAAGACACTTCTAGTTGCAATGTATTTATCCATTCAAAAGGAGACATTTCCTCTTGGATTAGGTGTGCTGGGGGCACACTTGGGATGGGGGCTCAGGCACAGGGGGCCACCCTGTGCAGGGTGACTTTCACATCTAGTTAAGAAAGTCAGACTACTTGGTAGTAGAGCTATTTTATTGCTGTGACCCCATTAATGCTGACATGTCACTGTTCTATTTTTGGAAACTTTCTTACTATCAAAATCCGGCAGTCCAACAGCTGCTGAGAGCCCACAGAATCAAAAGACACAGCTTTGGTCTTGCTGGATTGAATTTTTCTGTTTTTGGCCTTGCTTTCCCTTTGGGCTTCAGCTGATTCCTCTACCGTGAAGGCTGACGTCAGTGCTGTCACCCTGCCTGGGGACCCATTGGGCTCAGGAGGCGGAAAGGAGCCCGTGGGATGGCTGAGCTGACCAGCATGTCTTTTCTTTTCTTTTTAATTAATTAATTAACTTATTAATTTATTGGCTGCATTGGGTCTTTGTTGCTGCGCACAGGTTTTCTCTAGTTGTGGTGAGTGGGGGCTACTCTTCGTTGCGGTGCGCGGGCTTCTCACTGCGGTGGCTTCTCTTGCTGTGGAGCACGGGCTCTAGGCATGCAGGCTCAGTAGTTGCGGTGCATGGGCTTAGTTGCTCTGCGGCATGTGGGATCTTCCCGGACCAGGGATTAAACCCGTGTCCTCTGCACTGGCAGGTGGATTCTTAACCACTGCGCCACCAGGGAAGCTCCCCCCTCCCCCTGACCCCCATCCTGTCTTTTCAAGGACTAGCTGAGGCTCGCCCTTCCCACTCTGAACTGCTCTAGTCTGCATTCAAGCTCTCCTTTGCTCATGGTCAGAAAAGAGGCCAGGACCAGAAGCCCTCAGAAAAGGCACTAATCAGGGTTTTCCATCCCGCCAGGGAAAAATTTTCCAGCCAAGCAAATGCAAAGTCCTCTGGCACGTGGTCACACGTTAAATTCTCATCCAGGCCTTTGGAACTGTCAGGGGCTCTGGCACTGCTCAAAACAGTTGTGTGTAAGTGTTAGCTTTTCCACTAAGCTGAAAACTATCGAAGGGCAGGTATCTGTCCTATTTTCTGTGAGTTCTCAGTGCCAGGACACAGGAGGTGTCACAGATACTTGCCATCTGCCCGAAACACACAAGAGCAGCCATTTACTGAGCACGTAGTAAATGCCAGACATAGCTCTAAGTACTTCACAAAAATTGGGTATTTAATTATGACATCAGCTCTGTGAGTTTCATAATGTCTCGATGATACAGGAGGACACTGAGGTCACACAGGTAGTGAATGGTGGAGCTGGGATTTAAAGTCAGGGCTGCCTGACTCCAAAGAACGTGCTCATAATCCCCCTGCAGCCCTGTCTCTCACGATGCCACTGTTCTCAGATTCTATAAGAGACTCTACTGAAAGGGAGCCTAGTTTTCACTTTTAATATCCTTTCATGTCAACTCATGCTTTTAGTGAATATTCTGTAGCTCAGGTTGTTCTGGCCTATTGCTAGTTATTCTAGGTAAGATCTCCTTGACAATGAATCGTTTTAGAAGACAACGCTTAATAAATTATAAAAAATAAAAGGACTATAATTATAGACTGAGTTAATTTGCATCTCTTACGGGAACTTTGGGCTCTGGAAAAAGACCCTCTACGTTTCTTTCTTGCTTTACTTTTGCTACCTCTCATATTAAAGGTGAATGCTCAACAGGAAAGTTACATGTTATAGTGGATTGACTGTGCTTTGCAAAGATGGTCATAATATTTCCTGCCTGACATTACTCTTCTAGAACTTAGCCACTCCTCCACTGAGGACTGCTCCCACTTTGTTCCCTCCCCTAAAATCTGGGCGGGATCTTATGATGTCTTGACGAATGCAGTATGGCAGAAGCAACCAGTGTGACTTCGGAGTTAGGTCACAAAAATGCCACGCACTTCCACCTGGCTCTGCTAGGATGCTCAAGCTTGGAACCCCACCTCCATGTTATAAGGAAGCCCACGCAGCTCACAAAGAAGCTCCCATGGAGAGAAACCACAGCCTATCTGAGCTCCCAGCCAACAGCCACAGCAACGTGCCAGCCAAGCGAGTGAACCATCTTCAAAACTGATTCATCCGGCCCCAGCTGAGTGGCCCCAGCAAGGCTGCCCGAAGCCAAGATGAGTGGTCCCCCTGAGCCCTGCTCCAATAGCAAATTAATGAGCTATTAGTGAATGAATGAGCAAAATAAATGACTGCTGTTGTTTCAAGCCCTACATTTTGGGATAGTTTGCTATTAGCAATTGATAAGAGGGCACAGGTCAGGTAAGTTCTTTGTTCCAAAGCAAGCTAATTTACCCCGCTACAAGTGAGCTGAAATAAATTGCCTTTGTGTTTCTCTTTGTTTCCCTGCTCACGACCTGTGTTAGAGTGGATACTTCACCAGTTGCAGTGATTTCTTCCTAGGGGAGGGAGTTCCATTAGCCCATCACTGGGACCCCTCTCTCTGGCCCCTCTCTTCCTCTTCTTCAGTGGAAGAGGAGCGACATCCAATGGGTACATTTGGGGAAAGGAAATGGCGATGTCAGCTCACCCTGTGCCACCTTTCTCCTGATGCATCCCCTCCTGCAAAGGGCGTGTGCTCTGCTGTGCTCTCGGCCACGTGCTAAGCCCAGCAGAAAAGACTCTGCACTGTGGGGCAGTCTGACTGTTTCGATCTCTAGGACAGGGTGGGTAAAACTGCAGGGCTCTGGTATTCACTGTTAGGAAGCCCTGGCTGTCACTCAACTCGGCCATCTTCTTAGTTTTAATCAGAAATAAAGCTGGCATTATTAATCTCATCTACCTTCTATCTTATCTAACATTCACCGAGTTCTGAACCAAGCAGGGAGAAAGCAGGTGTTGCTTATTAATCTAAACTGAATTTTAAGAATGGATGAAGACTTTCAAGGCAAGTATCCAAGAGCATCTCTAACTGGACCCCTCAATGCAGAGCCATGCTGCGTTGTGTGCTGAGTGCTACACTTCAGCTTGGATTAAGAGTCCTTTATATTTGATTAAGAAGAAAACTGAAAATTCCAGTAGTAAAATCATTTCAGGCTTGGTCATGTTGAAAAGACACTGCAAACCCCCACCCCCAATATTTTTTTATTGTAAATGTGAGGTTTTTTTCTAAGAGGAAGTAGGGTGCATTGGTCCTGATCTATGGAATAAGTAAAATGGAATTTCCACGTGGGTTATTTTTATTGAACATGCTGTCGGTTCGGAGATTGAACAGAGAGATTGAGGGAAGGGTTCAGAATGATTTGAAATGTGTCTGAAAGGGTTCACATTTGGATTGCCTTTTTCTTTTCCAAGTGTTAGGGTTAGGACTTGACAGCGTTTGAATTACCCTGAATTATCACGCCCTGGTTAACTGTGGAGACAGAGGTGCCTGGACCTGGTCCAGCTCTCAGACAGGGGAGAGATGGGGAGCCAGGAAGGGGTGAGGGGTGACTTGTACCCACTTCCCTCCATCCCAGGCACTGGCTGGTATTTGAGCTTACTGATTTTTAACCCTCTCTCAATCCTGGCAGGGCAGATGCTGGTTTGGTTTGGGGCCCAAAGGTTTCTCAGCAGAAGGACAGAGTTATAGTGAAAAACATCTGAAAGAGTCCCAAAGCTGTACCCCTCCCCCACCCAGATATGTTATTTCACAGTATTTTTAAGTTATTTACTGGCAATCTTGTCTTCCCTTATTTTTCCAAAGGGAAGGAAAGGGAGTGTGTGTTTGTGTCTGGGAATGGGGGCAGGTGACACGTCTCTGTACTGTCCCCCCCCCACCCCTTGCCCCTCTTGTTTCTGCTCCCACACTGGTACCTGACACCTTACGAGGCACTCCTGGCCTCTGTGTCTCTGATGACTCTTTGCCACGTTTGAGAATCACCTGATAAATACTGCCATAGTGTAATTAGTGTGCTTCTCAATCAAAGGTGCGACACTCCCAATGGTGTCTGGAAATGTGATGGGATTTGGGTTTTTTTTTTTTTTTTGGTTGTCATAGGAACTGCGTAGGGTGTGGATACTGGCATTTAGTAGGTGAGGCCCAAAGATGCTAAATGTACTGCAATGTGTAGGATTGTCAGTTCCAAAATATCACATTGAGAAACACTGAGCTAAGAGCTTAGCATAGGCACTTATATTTCCGTAGGAGACTGAGATACGGTTTGAGAATCAAGTGACAATAAGTAGGTAACACACACTAAGCATTTACTATGTCCAGGGCTGGACATACAGATGCACATGGATTGTCTCACTTGATGTTTGCAGCAGTCTGATTTTACTGTTGAGGAAGCTGAGGCACAGAGAGGCTAAGAAAGTTGCTCAAAGTCACACAGCTAATAAAAGGTGGAGGCTGGATTCAAACTCACATCCTCAGTTTTAACCATCCTCCTAAAGCAAGAGAAATACCTCTCTTTGTGTTGGAGCTTGCTTGACAGCCACAAAATAAAAGAGGAGATGACCCAAGGCAGAGGGTCTTATTGAAACTTTTAAAATCACAGCTATGGGAGCTGCCTGGTGGTCTAGTGGTGAGGATTCAGTGCGTTCACTGCCGTGGCCTGGGTTCCATCCCTTGGTCAGGGCACTGACATCCCCCAGCCACATGGTGTGGCCAAATAAGTGAATAAAATCACAGCTATTTGGTAGCCATCTATTCACAGGATCAGTCTGAGGGTGGAGGAAGAACTGATTTTCTAAGTAGAAGTGGAAAGAGGGATTTAGGATTTAAAAAAAAAAATACAGGGAGGAAGAAATATTCCAGGGAGGGAAGTCCTTTGCAAATTTTTTCTCTCTGATTCCTTAGTGATTCCATGAGCTCACGTTTAATTTTGGGGGACCTCGGAGAAAAATGCTGTAGGTAGACTCAAGGGCAGGATGAATCACTGAAGAGCAACTCTATCTCTTTCCTTTGTGCAGTAGCTGCTTCTATCAAAAAATGCCCTCTAAGCCTGGGTGGCAGAGGGTATAAAGCAAAGCATAGACCAACCCAAATATTCCCCTGGCAGCTTTGAGAATAAGTCCACGTAAATAACAATCACCACCTCAAAGGACACGCACCTTGTTCTCACTGCCTGGTAGACTCTGTTCCAAGTGTTGTACATACCTTAATTCATGTACTGGCAGAGGGAACAGGAAATCTCCCTGAGCACACCCTGCTAAGCAATGCTACTCAGAGAAGAATGATCCACCATGGATTTCATAATTCCTACGTGCCAGGCACTGGGCTAAGTGCTTTATATATATTACTTATTCCATCTTCATGATGTGCTTGCCAGTTGTCAAATAATCACCATTTTTAAAAAGAGAGATGCAGGGGGGAAGTGAATGGCTCCAGGTCAGTACAAACAAGTGGTGGAGATGGGACTCCAGTAGAGGTCCACTGAGTGCCAAAGCACGACCGCTGTATTGCCTGTGATGCTCAGGAATGAGGTTGGGAAGGCACAGAAGAGACATCAGGGCTACACATGGACCTCCCTGCCTCAGTAGGTCTGGGATATGTGCCTGCTAGGAAAAGATGACTAATGTGAGTGATCGTGGGTCTTCTTCCGCACCCACACCCATCCTCAGTCCTGACCCTTGTCAAAGTAGGAAAACAGAAGTGGTCTTTGGTAAGATGGAGGAGGGGTCGAGGGAGGGATAGGAGAGGGAGAGGGACATGGTGGCGGGGGGGGGGGGGAGGGAGAATACTTCCATAGTTTTGTTCTAAGAGGTGCTCTGTTTCAATAAAAGAAAGTTTGCCTCACACGTGTCAGAATGGCTATCATCGAAAAGTCTTAAAAATAACAAATGTTGGTGAGGATGTGGAGAAAAGGGAATGTAAGTTGGTGCAGTCACTATGGAAAACAGTATGGAGTTTCCTCGAAAAACTAAAAATAGAACCACCATATGATGCACCAATTCCACTGCTGGGTATTTACCTGGAAAAATGAAAACACTAATTCGAAAAGATACACACACTCTAATGTTCATAGCAGTATTATTTATATTAGCCAAGATATGGAAGCAACCCATGTGCCCAACAACAGATGAATGGATAAAGAAGATGTGGTGTATATATATATATACACATACACAATGGAGTATTACTCAGCCATGAAAAAGAATGATTCTGCCATTTGCAGCAATGTGGATGGACCTAAGGAATACTATGCTTAATGAAATAAGTCAGAGAAAGACAAATACTATATGATATCACTTATATGTGGAATCTAAAAGATAAAACAAAAGAATATATATAGCAAGACAGAAACCAACTTGCAGATACAGAGAACAAACTAGAGGTTACCAGTGGGGAGAGGGAAGGAAGGAGGGCAAGATAGGGGTAGAGGAGTAAGAGATACAAACTACCATGTATAAAATATATACGTAACAAGGATATGTTGAAGAGCACAGGGAATTATAGCCATTGTTTTGTAATAACTTTTAATGGAGTATAATCTATAAAAACATTGAATCACTATGCTGTACTCCTGAAACTAATATAATATTGTAAATAAACTATCCCTCAATTAAAAAAAAATAGTTTGCTTATCTTCTGAAGGTTTCCCTCTAAGACTGGATTAGGGGACCATTTATCTTCATTCTCTCCTGAGTCTTTTGGGACCTGAAGGGACTTCCTCGGGACAACGGACTGAGGCTCTGAATTAGTGGCTGAGACAAAGGAGTGGAAACCTGGGCAGAGATAAAGGACCAAGGGAACCAGAGAGGGAGAAGGTGGGAAGATAAAGAGAAACCAGGGAGACAGGGGGTCCGGAGCCTGTGAGGTTGGGCTTGGGCTTTGGGGATGAGAGGAAAATGCAGACGTGAGGAAGGGAAGAGCACGTGGATTGGCCATAGAATCAGGAGGTTCTCCAATCTGGGAATGAGCACCCTGTTCTTCCTTTTCCAAAATTAGCGACCTGGCTATGGGAATACCTATGCGGATGCGCACGGCGCGCCTGCGCACACACGCCCACGTTTTGGTCCCATGTCTTTTCTGTTTTTCTACAACGTGCATCTTTTACATGTGAAATAAGAAAAGGAAATATTTCATATTGCTGCTCAATAGTGATTGAGGGCAACTGTGGAAAATTTGCTAAGAAGAAAAGCCCCCTTAACCTTTGTTCCCCCAAGGAAAATTCTTTGAAAGGAAGCGGAAAATAAGGAGAGCATATCCCGTGCTCACAAATCTGCGTTCCTTCCCGGGGCGGGGAGGTGACATGCAGAGACTGTGCTAAATAGAACCCTGGGACTGGCTGTTTTATTTGCTTTTCCTGTCTGTGATCAGAATAGAGCAATTGTCGAACAAGAACTGGGGCTTAAGCTATAGCCATCATACTACAGGGACCCCAAATATAGATGTTCATCTATAGTTTGAAAATGGAATTTTCTTTACCTTGGAATCAATGAGCCTGGAATAGAAAATGTTTCTTCCTTATAAGTGACACGGATTAATGAAATCTATTTTCCGTTCAGGGAGAAACAATGTATACGGAGCAGCAAACCAGCAAAATTGCTTTACTATAGCATGTTTTGATGGAGAAGAATTTGGAAAAAAATCTAAATATAGCAGATGTAAGCAACTTGAAACTCGAGCACCATTTTAAGCCCTCCTCTGCAGTTAACTAAAATTGATCTCTCTAGCAAGAGCTAAAAATAGCAGGAGCTAAAAAGGGACCAGACAATGACTTTCCATATCTCTCCCTGCAGGCATTTCCAGTGACAATGAACTTGACCTTCCAGAGCCATCCTAGAGAGCAGAATAGGCTGGCATTTCACATTCCACCTCTGACTGACCAGTCATCTAATGTCACGGACATCTCTATTTTGCCATTTTGCTGATGAGTACAGATAAGCAGTTTTGCTGGACTGGGTTTTGTGTTTCCTATTTTATTTTACATCCAAAAAGAACGTAGCACTATACTCTTTCTGGAGTCAGGAACAACAGGCATTATAAAATAAACAAAAGAAAATGTCCAATTCATTCTCCACCAGGAAAGCTCATCTTATTTTGTCTAGGGCATTGTTAAATGAGAGGTGTCTGTAAATTCACCAGGGGAATTAACATAAATGTAGAAAGCTGCTTTTTTTTTTTTAAATTGAAGTATGGTTGATTTACAATGTTGTGTTAGTTTCTGGCATATAGCAAAGTGATTCATATATGTATATACATATATGATTCATACACACATATATAATCTTTTTCAGCTTCTTTTCCATTATAGGTTATTACAAGATATTGAATATAGTTTGCTGTGTATAAGTAGGTCCTTGTTGTTTACCTATTTTATATATAGTAGTGTGTATCTGTTAATCCCCAGCTCCTAATTTATCCCTCCCCCCCACCTTTCCCCTTTGCTAGCCATAAGTTTGTTTTCTATGTCTGTGAGACTGTTTCTCTTTTGTAAATAAGTTCATTTGTATCATTTTTTTAGATTCCACAGATAAGTGACATCATATGATATTTGTCTTTCTCTGTCTGACTTACACTTAGTATGATAATCTCTAGGTCCATCCATGTTGCTGCAAATGGCATTATTTCATTCTTTTTTATGGTTGAGTAATATTCCATTGTATATCTATACCACATCTTCTTTATCCATTCATCTGTTGATGGACACAGGTTGCTTCCATGTCCTGGCTGTTGTAAATAGTGCTGCTATGAATACTGGAGGTGTACGTATCTTTTCAAATTAGTTTTTGTCTTTTCCAGGTATATGCCCAGGAGTGGGATTGCTGGATTCTAGGTAACTCTATTTTTAGTTTTTTAAGGAACTTCCATACTGTTCTCCATAGTAGCTGCACCAATTTACATTCCTACCAACAGTGTAGGAGGGTTCCCTTTTCTCCACACCCTCTCCAGCGTTTATTATTTGTAGACTTTCTGATGATGGCCATTCTGACTGGTGTAAGGTGATACCTCACTGTAGTTTTGATTTGCTTAGAAAGCTCCTGTTTTATACAGACCTGTCCTTTAAAAAGAGCAGAGGATGGTGAATTCTGATCCATATGTCCTGCCTGACATTAAAGAAAAGCATCAAACTTGCCTGAAAGAGCCGATGCTGTGGATATGTTTTAGGAGGCGCCAATAAACAGAGAAATGAAATTTGGAGGAACAAATGTCTAAGTTCTTTTGTATTTTTAAAATGTCCTTTTGCCACAATCTGGAATTTCTTCTGGAGAAATTAATTTTACTCTTCAAGAGATCTCCCTGGTATGTGAAACTTTGCACTTCTCAAGGCAAGGGTGTGGGCTCCAGGAATCCTTTCTGTTTCTCGACAGGGGCAGAGGGGCATATTTTGACTTACCAGTTCTGTAGCCTTGGGAAAACTACTTAACCACTCTGTGCCTCACATTCCAGCTGTATAAATGAGGAGGATAGCAACACCTTCTCATAGAGTCGCTGTGAGCATCAAATGAGATAATCTATATAGGAAGATGTTTAGAACAATACCTGACACAGTAAGCCCCATGTGTACGTATTAACCATTGTTTTTATTTACATTTTCCCCTAATTTACCTATTTTACTTACTTTCTGGATGAAAAACAGAACATATGGTCATGGACACAGTGGATTAAAATGTTTGAAATTGTGCCTCTCATATTTTCTGCACTATGAACTTGTTCTCACTATAATAAACCAAATGGAAAGATGCTTCTCCAGTGTTACATGGCTCTGGTCTCATGTTGTAACATCCCATTAAGGATTTCAAAGGATCTCAAAGAAAACCCACAGACTGGAGTCTGATCATGGCCCCTTTGTGACTGTACTGTTCCCTCCATGCTTGTTTCAAGAGCCTCTTAAGAAGTTCTGGGGAGCACGAGTTGCCCCTCTCTGGAAGAGGGTCACTAGTGCTCCTTTCTTAAAGAATGAAGTGCTGTTTTGCCCCTTCCTGTCTGAGCTGAGGCCTGTGTCATCATCTCCCATCTATCCTCCATGAAAGGGTCTAAATAACGTACATCACCGCCTTCCATGGGCAGTGAGATCTGGCAAAGCTCCCACAAGCCAACTGGTTTGCTGAAGTGATCCCGGGCCTGAGGACCATCTCATCCCATATCCCTGCTCCGAGATGCTCTTTCGTTAGAGTTACTCTTCTTCAGCATCCTTAGATTTCTGCATCCCTTCTCAGTCACTCCCCCCGACCAATTTAGCACCATTAGTCACTCCTCTGAAGGAAGCAAAACGCCATTGCTTTGATCATTTGAGTTGCATTTCTCTGCTCTCATTCTGATTTATTTTTCTACCCCTGGAACTGAGGTAGTCATCCTTAACATGGAATGACTTATAATTTGTTACTGAAATGATTCTGCCTAGGGATTAAAAATGAATTTTACTAAATCAATTTGTTTTCAAATGGAAATGATAGAAATCCTCTTGGTAGAGAAAACATTAATTTAGTGCTACCTGACTCAGTCTGGCTAAAGCCATCAAACAGCAACAATTTGCCAATGAAGAAATTATCTCTAGGGGGTCTGATCTATTCACACATTCATTCATTCAATACTTATTGAGCATCTACTATGTGCAAACTGCTATCAGACCCTGGGAATACCAAAGTGATTAAAATATGCATCCTCCCCTCAAAAAGCAGGGGAGACAGAAAGATGAACAGTAGAAAATTACCACAAAGGAAAGTGAGCATTTGTGGAAAGCACCAGGAGGAGACTGAAGGAGTAATTCCTTGCCTGGGCACCTGGTTGGGGAGGGGGCAGAGGTGTGGGTGAGGGGATGCAGGCTGTGGCCCTGCTCTCTCATCGGTGCAGCTGAAACAGCACCCAGAGGCCCAGGCCTCTACTAGAACCTCTGTATATTTTGAACTCAGTTGTTGGATATACGTCTTTCATCTGTGTGGGGCATAGAAGGTTCAAGGACACGGGAAAAGGACACGTGGATAACTAAATAAAGAGAAACAGCCTCAAACTTCTGGCAAGGAATGGAGAGAAAGATAAAGAGAAGACACCCAAACTGCAGCTGCTCTATGGTGCACTGATAGCAGTCATCTGTAAAGAACAGGAGACCCTCCATATTTGCTCTTGCACACACAGTGCACAGATCTTCATTTGCACACTTATGAGACCCTGGGTTAGACTTTCTGGAAGTTATGATGCCGTCAGAGACAATTGTCAGTGCGGGATTGGGATAAATGTTCTGCTCGTGTCAGAGCAGAGTCAGCCTAAAGTCCACCCAGACAGCCAGGATCCTTAACAGAGGCCACTGGATCTGGTCAAGCAGTGGTCAGAAGAGTCAGGCTTGACATTTGTCTCTGCCCCCAACCAGCTGTGTCACTTGGGCAAGTGTGTTCACCTCTCCACAGCTCAGTGATCTGATCTGTAAAATGGGGATATTACCTCTGTGTTGACTGTACAGCAGGGCACTTCAAAACTGGTAGATTTATTTGGTAAGGGAAGGTGAGGCTCATAGGTTAGCTGCACAATTAAGGCAAAAGGCATGAATTTTTAACACTGTCGATAAATTATTCACAACTCTAAAAAGAACCCCCTTTCTTCTGCCTCCTTAAGACTATTTCCTTCCTACTTCCTCACTCCTCTGTACCAGGCTCTGTGAGTTCCCCTTCTGAGACCTGGTTCCCACTGCTTCCACCACCTCTCCCTCTGTCCATCCCAGGTCACACTGGTTCCTGGCGGCGCACCCCCAGACCTGGGACTCGGCCCCATGAGCCAGTGATGGTGTCTGAGACTTGCCCTTATCTTGCCTTTGCATCAAGCTTTGAGAACATTAACTATAAATGAATTTTCTTTCTGGCTTTGGATAAAAAAATGATTTGAATTTACTGGATTACAGTGAGTGGGCCAGAGGCCAGCTGGGATCTGAAAGTCTGATTTAGCCTGGACCTCCTTTATAAAGAGTGAAGCAGAAGGAGTACTGCCTCAGAGGCCCTGGTCCTGTCACTGGCAGGTCACTCCCGTCCCCTTCTTGGGGCCCTCGGTTTCCCCTCCCATAAAATGCAAGTTGGCCAGAGACTCCTAGGCCCTCTAGCCGGGACTTTAGTGATTCTATGTAGAGCTCTGTTTGCTGACATTCAAAACAGCTGTACAAGGTGTTCAACTGTGTTCTTGTTAATATCTTGCTGATATCTGCTTGGGCGTCAAAACAGCAGCCCCAAGGATGGCAGCTTTCATTGGAAGTGTCCTGAGTTATGGGGTGAAATGGGTCACAGGCTTGACTTGAGCAGACCTGACTTACTTTATACACATACCAGACATATGGGAGTGCATATGCTTAGGAATCCTGTCTGTGGACTAGACTTTCCAGGAAATCACATTCCATAAACATCTCTCTTATTGTTATATTGCTTCTGTCATCAGCCCACCTTAGGAGTTAGAAACCTACTGCTTCCCAGGAGTTGAAACCAATGGCTATTTTAAAGGCTCTGAGGAGCTGAGTGACTGGACAGTGATTACGAAGAAACCCCCAAAGACCCTGCCGCCCTTGAAAGTGCTGACATCTAACTTGAAGGCTACACATGGGGCAGCCAGTAATTCTCTTGCGCAGAGTAATTATTAATCGAATCAGCCTCATCCCAATCTGAAGACCCAGTAGGATGATCAGCTTTTCCCGAATTGCCTGGGAATTTCTTGGTTTTAGCATCACAAGTTCCCAGGAAGCCCCAAGTCTAGGTGAACCAGGAGAGCAGGTCACCCTCATACCCAGGATTCTTAAATTTCAGTGCAAGAATCAACACGTGTGCTTATTGAAACTGCAGATTTCTGGGGCGGGAGATTCTGACACCAAATGTTTTTCTGACCACACGAAGAAATACTGATAAGAGCTTATTATAAATTTATCAGCTCTAGCATTTGGCTACCAGTGGTTCTTGAACTCATCTGCACATCAAAATCACCTGGGGAGATTTTTAAAAACACTAATGCCTAATTTGACCCAAATCAATTAAAGTAGAATTTCTCGGGGTGTGATCAGCCCCCTCGCACACGGGGAGAACCACCAGTAGAGAGAGCAGACACAATGACCATTATTTACCTTTGGATCTTTGGTGCCTAAAACCTCAGCTGCCACCTGGTTTTGGCCCACTCACTTTCCACCACTTCCCCTCCTGCTATAATACAGGAAAACTACTTTGGAGTTCCAGGTGGCACCATCTGCTGAAATTGAGGACAGTATCACTTCTAGGTATAAAACACAAGCTTTTGGATAAGTGCGTAGGAGATATGTACCAGAATGTTAATTGCAGCTTTGATCGTAATAGCAAGAAGCTGGAAACCATCTAAATGTCCATCAACAAGAGAGTGGATGAATACAGAGTGGTGGTGGACTCGCCCAGTGAAAATGAGAGCATCCAAGCTACAGGTACCAACACTGGGACAAAATAACCATAGACTTTTCTAAAGTTAGAGGCTACTATAACTGGCTTCTTGGGGACTTAGAGGCTTCACTTTGGCAGGTAGATTGGCTTGTAGCAGAGGATTCCTGGGCACACCCATGGTAGTAATAAAACAAGGTTGCACAGCATAGAAGCCTCGTGTCAGCTGGTAGAGCTCATTTTGCCTGCTTTGCAAACTTAAAATATCTGTATTGCATCCAGAAGTTGCATGGACTGACATTTTCGTGCCAATTCCCGAACTGCTTTTGAACAGGTACAAAGTCTGACACTGCATTTTCATTTATCAACCCTCTGGCTGTCCAGATACAGCAATCAATCTATTTGAAATGCAGATGTTACCGCGAAACCCAGGATTTCAAGATCGTTCATCTTGTTTGGCTTTTCTAAGTTGCTGACAAATGTTTATTTTCAAGAAGGGCCACAGAGCTTACCTGGTCCTAGTTTGGCCACGGCATAGAGGAGGTCGTAGTTAAGGACTGGCGTGGCATCGCTGATGGGCTGCCAGCCGACGGGAGGAGAGGCAGGGGGTGAGATGAGAAACTGTTTGGCGGGCTGTGGTGGAGCCAAATGCAGTTTGTCTCCGTCTGTCTCTGGAGTCTGAACCTTTCAAACACAGTAGAAATGAAGACACATTATTCATTCTGGCCTCGGATGTGCCATGTTTTTCCACTAAGATGCAGAGCCTGGCTTTTAGCCTGTGACAAATGAACCAATGAGCCAGGCTATAATAATAGTGACTGCTGACCACACACCACATGCTCAGTTATCTTATTTGATCCTCAGATAAGTGGATCTCAACCTTCAGCCGCATAAGAATGACCTGGGAAGCTTACTGAGACAGACTGCTGAGCCCCACTCCTGGAGTTTCAATGCTGCTGGTCCCCAGACCCTTCCTTTCCTTCCCTTCTTTTTCTCTTCTCCCTGTGCCTCCCCTTCCCCTCCCCTCCACTACCCCTTCCCTCCTCTTCCTTCCTCCCTCCCTTCCTTCCTTCCTTCCCCCTTCCTTCCTCCCTCCCTCCCTCCCTCCCTCCCTTCCTTCCTTCCTTCCTTCCTTCCTTCCCTCCTTCCCTCCCTCCCTTCTTCCCTTCCTATCTTTGTATCTCCCTCCTCTCTCTTTCTCTTTTAACTGAGGTGATATTCATATAACATGAAATTAAACCATTTTAAACTGAACAATTTCAGTGGCATTTAGTACAAGCCTAATGTTGTGCAATCACCACTTCTATTGAGATTCAAAGTGTTTTTTTCACCCCAAAGGAAACCCTGTACCCATTAAACAGTTACTGCCATTTTTGCCTTCGGTCAAACCATGGCAATCAACAATCTGCTTTCTGTTTTTATGGATTTACCTATCCTGGACATTTCTTATGATGGACTTATAGAATATGTGATATTTTGCATCTAGCTTCTTTCACTTAGCATAATGTTTTCAAGATTCATCCATGATGCATCATATATTAGTACTTCATTCCTTTTTATGGTTGGATAAGATTCTACTGAATGGAGAGACTACAATTTGTATATCTGTTCACCCATTTGTGGTCAACTGGGTTGTTTCTACCTTTTGGCTCTTGTGAGTAGTGCCAGTCTGAGCATATGTTTTCATGTATTTGCTTGAGACCAGTTTTCAGCTATTTTAGATATATTCCCAGGAGCGGAATTGCTAGGTCAGATAGTAACTTTATGTTTTACATTTTAAAGAAGGAAGTAGGGTTTTGTTTCGTTTTTTAATTTTTAATTTTTTAAGAACTTTTCTTGAGATATAATTGACATACAATAAACTGCACATATTTAAAGTGCACAATTTGATATTTGTTTTCTTATTGGTAATGTATATATGGCAATCCCAATCTCCCAGTTCATCCCACCCCAATCCCCCACCACCACTTTCCCCCTCTAGAACCAAGTTGGGTTTTAATAGATGAGAAAACTGAGGTTTCTGCAAGTCACACAAGTTATTAGCAGTGTGGGATTTGAACATGACTTTATTTTATTTTATCGTGGTAAGAACATTTAACGCGAGTTGTATCCTCTTAACAACTTTTTTTAAGTGTGTGACACATTATTACTGACTACAGGTAAAATGTTGTACAGCAGATCCCTATTCATCTTGCTTGACTGAAACTTTATGAATGTTGCTTAGTAACTCCTTCTTATTCTTCCTCCCCCACCAGTCCCTAGTAACCACCATTCCACTCTTTGAGTCTATGCACTTGACTATATTAGATATCTCATATAAGTTGAATTATGCAGTATTTGTCCTTCTGGCACCAGTTTCTTTCACTTGGCATAACGTCCTCAAGGTTCACCTGTTTTGTCCCATACTGTAGAATGTTCATACTACCTAAAGTGATCTATAGATACAAGGCAATCCCTATCAAGATCCTAATGGCATTTTTATACAGAAATAGAAAAAAAAATTCTAAAACTCATATGAAACCACAAAAGACCACAAACAGCCAAAGCAATCTTGAGAAAGAGGAACATCACACTTGAATTTCAAAATATATTGCAAAGCTACAGAATCAAAAAGGTATGGTACTGGCATCAAGACAGACATATAGACCAATGCAAGAGAAAAGAAATAAAGCCATGCATATAGGGTCAACTAATCTTCAACAAGGATACTAAGTTTACATAATGGGGAAAGGATAGTCTCTTCAACAAATGCTGTTGGGAAAACTGGATCCCCATATGCAGAAGAATGGAACTAGACCCTTATCTTACACCACACAAAAATCAACTCAAAATGGATTAAAGACTTAACCATAAGACCCAAAACTGTAAAACTCCTAAAAGAAAATATAAAGGAAAACTTTCATGACAGTGGTCTTGGCAACAACTTCATAGATATGACACCAAAGGCATAGGCAACAAAGACAAAAATAAACAAGTGTGATTACATCAATCTAAAATGCTTCTGGCACTTCCCTGGTGGCACAGTATTTAAGAATCCTCCTGCCAGGACATGGAAGCAACCTAAATGTCCATCAACAGATGAATGGATAAAGAAGATGTGGTACATATATACAATGGAATACTACTCAGCTGTAAAAAAAAGAGTGAAATTGGGACATTTGTAGAGTCATAGATGGACCTAGAGACTATCATACAGAGTGAAGTGAATCAGAAAGAGAAAAACAAATATCGTATATTAACACATATATGTGGAATATAGAAAAATGGTACAAATCAACCAGTTTGCAAGGCAGAAATAGAGACCCAGATGTAGAGAACAAACATATGGACACCAAGTGGGGAAAGCAGGGGTGTTGGGGTGGGATGAATTGGAGATTGGGATTGCAATACATACATTACTAATAAGAAAAAAAAATCCAATTGTACGCTTTAAATACATGCAGTTTATTGTATGTCAATTGTATCTCAATAAAAGTGCTTAAACAAACAAACAAAAAGAATCTGCCTGCCAATGCAGGGGGCATGGGTTCGATCCCTGGTCTAGGAAGATCCCGCATGCCTTGGAGCAGCTAAGCCCGTGTCCCACAACTACTGAGCCTGCGCTCTAGAGCCTGTGGGCCACAACTATTGAGCCCACATGCCACAACTACTGAAGCCCAAGTGCCTAGGGCCCATGCTCTGCAAGAAGAGAAGCCACTGCAATGAGAAGCCTGTGCACTGCAATGAAGAGTAGTCCTAACTAAAGAAAGCCTGCGTGCAGCAACAAAGATGCAACACAGCCAATAAATAAATAAATATACAAATAAATAAATAAAATAAAATTGCTTTAAAAAATAAAATACTTCTGTACAGCAAAGGAAATAACCAACAGAGTGAAAAGGCAACTAGGGAATGGGAGAAAATATTTGCAAAATATATATCTGATAAGGGGTTAATCTCCAAGATATATAAGGAATTCCTATAACTCAAGAGTGAAACAACAACAACAACAACCACCAACCCTAATAACCTGATTAAGAAGTGGGCTAAGGTCTTGAATAGACATGTCTAGAAAGAAGACATACAAATGGCCAACAGGTAAAGGAAAAAATGATCAACATCACTAATCATCGGGGAACTGCAAATCAAAACCACAATGAGATATCACCTCACACCTGTCAGAATGGCTATGATCAAAAAAACCAAAAGACAACAAGTGTTGGTGTGGATGTGGAGAAAGTGGAACCCTTGCACACCATTGGTAGGAATGCAAATCAAGCAGCAGCAATATGGGGGTTTCTCAAAAAATTAAAATAGAACGACCATATGATCTAGCAATTCTACTCCTGGGTATTTATCCAAAAGAATTGAAATCAGGATGCTGAACAAATATCAGCACTCCTATATTCATTGTAGCGCTATTTGAAATTGTCAAGAAGTGGAAACAACCTAAATGTTCATGGACAGATGAATGGATAAAGAAAATATGATATATACATACAATCAAATACTATTCAGCCTTAAAAAGAAGCAAAGTCTATGTTCATTTCATTGTGTCATCCTGCAGAGTCCAAAGGTGGAAATGATCCTTACAGACGACTAAGAGATGGATTGAGGTATCTAATAATGAAGTGAAGACACTAATGAAACATTATGGACATTGATTTTCTCCTTCTGTGGACCTCATAAACATTGCCAAGAATTACCTTTTTATAATAGCCAGAATTTGTCTTTGGATAAAACAAAACACAAAATTGATTTCCATATGTTTGTAACTTTTTCTCATGGATGTGAATCACTGGAAAGTTTTACAGTCCATTAAAATTGCCATATAATTTAAGTTTTAATTATAACCCTGGTGGTAAGTTGTGATCAGAGCATTCTTATTACAAGTGCTAGCTGGCATTTATTGTGCATTTACCAAATGCTAAGCACTTTAACACTCAATAATTCATTTAATCCTCTTAATGACAGTGTAGGGAGTATGTCATCATCCCCATTTTACAGATGGGGAAACTGAGGCCCAGTGAGGTCATGTAACCTGCTTAGATTAGAACCAAGACTGTCAGCCCTCAGAACCTGCTTTCTAAACCACTATGCTGTCCCTGCCTGGGAATCATGATATACGTTTATTTCTCAGTGAACTAATTATAGACTACACACCAATCTGAAAGTAGAAAGGGCTCCATTTACGTTTTGAAAAGGTAAAAAGAAATAATGCAGGGTAAAAGGATTAACTTTGTAAAGAACGATCTTACCTGTGCAAAGTAGAGTTTTAATTTTTTCCCTCTGAACTGGGTTTCATGAAGCTCTATCCTGGCTCGAGCTGCAGATTTGGGATTGCTGAAGTTTATTCGGACACGTCTGAAACTCTTAAATAGCTGGAACGTCACACAGTCATCATAAGTCCGGAACAGACCTTCAAATTTTTCCTGATTAAAAAAAAATACAGAGGAAAATCCATTGGTCATATATCTTGTACGATGCCAGGTCTGACAAAAACAAATAACTAAGTAAATAAATAGGCTCTTCCTAACATAAAATTAAAACAGAACACTGTAATGTATTTTTTTTTTCACCTGTTGATCTGTTACCAGGTGTTAAACGTGCCTGTGGATTCTGTCAAAGGACTCATAACCTGTGCCCAGGGATTGGTAGGGGGGGACCAGTGAATGGGGTTTGAAATGCATGAAAAACCTGACAAGTATGCCAAGGGTAGAGTGTTTCAACATATATGTGTTTGTGTCTGGGAGAGGGAACATAATGGTCATAAGATTCTCAAAGGAGTCTATAATCTCCAAAATAGTAAATCTACTGAGTAAAGCATATGGTGGACATTGCTGATGATTACCAAGCTTGGGGACACTGTTCTTGCCTACATATATGGGAGCCCACATGACCCAAACCCTTCTAGTCAGGCAGTGCTATGTGATTAGTTCTGGTCAATGAAATGGATACAGAAAGCAGACAAAAAGCCCTCGAGAAAATTTTCAGTATCTTTCCCTGAAGATGCCATGTGCTCCAGATGGTAGCATAGTCAGAAGTAGGATTATCTGCAGCCTGGGCCCCTGAGTGGCTCTGTGGAGCAGAAATATCTTTTTCCCGACTCCCACCCCGTCTTATAGCCGAATTTGCCTTGGCAAAGGAAAAGAACTCTATTGCATTCAACCACTGAGCTTTGTGGATTATTTTATGTCTGCAGCACAACCAAGCCTATCACAATACAAAGCAATAATTTAAAAATTTTGATTCGATACAGATTTCAATTCGGCTGACCAAATATCTATTCAATGCTCACTGTGTACAAAGGATGGTCTTTAGGTGTTAGGAGGATACAGAGATGAGGGTCATATTGTTTTGAATCTCAATGATCTAACAATCTAAGGTGAGAGGCAGACACAGACACAAGAGAACACCTGCAAGAATGGGGAAAGACATAAAAGGAAAACTAGAGAATTAAAACAACCTCACATATATATTAAATACCACATATCTAGTTCCTCTTAGCTTAAATAAAAGATCCTATTATGAGTAACAAAACCAGTGCATGTCAAGTTACTCTGTGTTTTTAATGGAGAAATTGCCACTAAGGAAATAACTTCTATTAAAAGAAAATGCTGATTCTTTTACTTCTACAGTAAAAGGTATTTTGTCATAAGAGTAAGTGCAAGTGGGAATGAAGATGCATGAAAGATTAATACTGCAAGATTCACTGCATTTGGATTTATATGGGACCTAAGGGATCATTAACTTAGCCTTTCCCGCTTCCCCTCCATCATTTTACAAATCAGTGCCCTGAGGTCTGAAGAGACAAGGACCCATGGTCACATGGGCTGTTGTTGGCAGAGCCAGGACCAGAATACAGAGATGCTTTCAATTACATCAATAATTACCCTGCTAGATTGAGAGGAATAGATCATTGCATTAATAAGAGCAAGAGATGGAGAGCAATAAGCTGCCCCAAGGCTCCTGTGTGACCACATCTAAGAGAATCAACAAGGAGATGTCGGGTTAGAGAACCACTGCCCTCCCAGGCTGCATGGGAAGAGGAACTCAGGTGTCCGGCAGGGTCTTCCTATCTCAGTTTTTGACTAATGTGTGCACACACACTTGCTCTCCCTCTTTTTTCCATATGTATGTATGTATGTATTCTTTTCTTTTTTTATACATATAAGAATGTTTATTGAAACATTGGTGGCTGTGGCAATTTTTTTTTAAAGAATTTGAATGTCATGAATAGGGAAACTTTTTTTTTCTTTATGTATTTTTTTCACATTTTTTTAATTGAGTGAAAGATTATTTACCTTCTATGGTGCTTTACAATTTTCAAAAGTTTCACCCACACGATTTCATATTGCCCCATAATAACCCTTTCAAAACAGTTTTTTTTTTTCAGTTTCATGATATTTGTGGAGAAATATGAGGGGTTCTTTCTTCCCTTTTCAAGCTCTGTTCTTACTCCTCTTTCCCTATTACGAACAAAACAGGAATCTTTCCTTTTTTGTTCCTTGAGTAGTTTTTATTCTCAACTCTCAACCTTTGGGATCAGCCGACTCCCAGGCCTAGGGCTTCAGCCACCGGTCCCCAGTCCTTAGAAGCCACCAGGGGCTTTCTAGGGAATTCCTTCCCAACACTACTGTGTTTTCCTGAACAAGAATCTTGGTGAATACAATGCTTCCTGGTTCCTCAGGACAGGAATGTGGTTTGATTAATTTGAGAATTTTCAGAAATGGGAGGAAGTAGGAAATTAAAAGCTCTTATGTCTATGTAGAATATCATATCTTTCAAGACAAAATCCGTGGGTTTCCTTGTGGCTCTATGTTTTTCCATTTCCAGTGTGGGAGTTTCCTTCCCATCCCCTCCCCATGACCTCAGTGTAGGCATTAAGACCAGCCTTGGAAGGGGAGGTGTTCTGTTCCTTGGAGTCTAATTCCTTGAATTTTTTTTTAATTAGAGTATTGTTGGTTTACAATGTGTTAGTTTCTGCTGTACAATGAAGTGAATCAGCTATATGTATACATATATCCCCTTCCTCTTGGACCTCCCACCCCACCCATCTAAGTCATCACAGAGCACTGAGCTGAGCTTCCTGTGCTTTATAGCAGGTTCCCACTAGCTAGCTATTTTACGCATGGTAGTGTATATACGTCAGTCCTAATCTCCCAATTCATCCCACCCTTCCCTCCCCGCTCCACGTCCATTCTCTATGTCTGTGTCTCTATTCCTGCCCTGCAAATAGGTTCATCTGTAACATTTTTCTAGATTCCATATATATGCATTAATATATGATATTTGTTTTTCTCTTTCTGGATTATTTCACTCTGTATGACTGACTCTAGGTCCATCCACGTCTCTACAAAGGACCCAATTTCATTCCTTTTAATGGCTGAGTAATGTTCTATTGTATATATGTACCACATCTTCTTTATCCATTCATGTCATTGGACATTTAGGTTTCCATGTCCTGACTATTGTAAATTGTGCTGCATTGAACACTGGAGTACATGTATACTTCCCAATTATGGTTTTCTCAGGGTATATGCCCAATAGCTTTTTCTTTTATGTCTTCTTTATGCTTCACATCTCAGCTGTTTGGCCTCAAGAGCCTGTATTAGTAGAAAGGAATCCAGGAGGCCAGGCTTTCGGCTCAGGGCAGGGGTGACATGAATGTCAGATGTCAGTGATGACTGCAGTTGTTTTCTCCACTACTGTACTCCTCAAAAGAGGGCTCCAAAAAAAAAAAAAAAAAAAAAAAAAGAGGGCTCCAGGCAGTTACAAGCACCAAGCTGGAGATGGCCAGTGACAGAAGCCTCTTTGATATCCCTTGTTTTGGATTTAGACCAAAAGAAAAAGAGGTCTTTCACCAGAACTGGGATGCAGCCCAGGGCTCAGAGACCAGGGTTTTCACTGGCCCATCTGGGACCCATCTCTATAATGATAATAAAAATAAACAACTAATTTTTACTTGGCTTGTCCTCTCTGCACAGGTCTTTTGAGAACTTGTAGGGGCGGGGGTGACAGCTGGCCAAGCATTGGGAATTTGCTGGCTATCTCTATTTTTTTTCCATTAGCGACATGACAAACATTTCATTTGCTGAGGCAGCGGGATACCAGAGCAAACTGGTGAGAGGCAGCTCCAGCACAGTGAACGTGCCAGGTGTACTCTTAGGCAAAGCAGTGACTTGATCAGAGCCAGCCCCAGGGGTCCTCCCTGCCTTTACAGCAAATCTTCTATGGTTTTGATCCCCAGGTTCCCACCAGGCACATGGTAATATTTTCCTGACCTTTGGCTGCCAGTTTTCTCCAGCCTGGTACCCCACAAACCCAACTAGTTAATTTCTCAATAGTCAATCTCTTTTTAGCTACTGGTTTGAATAAAGCTGTACAGCAGAGATCTCAAACTCTGGTCTCTGGACCTTGCTACACACAAAAATGATGGAGGATCCTAAAGAACTTTTTTAAAAATTTATTTTATTGAAATATGCTTGATTTACAATATTGTGTTAATTTCTTCTGTACAGCAAACTGATTCAGTTATAAATATACATACGTTCTTTTTCATATTCTTCTCCATTATGGTTTATTACAGGATACTGAATATAGTTCCTTGTACTATACAGTAGGACCTTGTTGTTTATCCATTCTATAGGTATTAGTTTGCGTCTGCTAACCCCAACCTCCCACTCCATCCCACTCCCACCCACCCTCCCCCTTGGTAACCACAAATCTGTGAGTCTGTTTCTGTTTTGGAGATAAGTTCACTTGTGTTATATTTTTGATTCCACATATAAGTGATATCATATGATGTTTGTCTTTCTCTGCCTGACTTATTTCACTTAGTATGATCATTTCTAGGGCCATCCTAAAGAATTTTGTTAATGTGGATTTTATCTATTTATATTTATTCTACTAGAAATTAAAACTGAGAAATTGAAAAATATTTATTTATAAGTTCATCTCCAAGTAACAATCATAAACCCTGTATGTCAAAATTATCTTTTTATGAAAAATAATTGTTTTCCCCAACAAGAAAACATTTAGTGAGAAGACTGGCATGATTTTACAATTTTGCACATCTTTCATTTTTGACTTCATAGAGGAGACCTAGAATCTCATACCTGCTTCTGTTACCTGATGCTGCTTTGCCTGAAGGGTCTTAAGAGAAGCTGGCCTCATCCAAATATGTGATTGGAAAAGGGAGGAGTAGTTTAATAGCCTTTCAAAAATTGTGAATATTCTTCCTTGATACTTCATCAAAACTCAAACAAGTGGCAGTTTCTTAAAGTCTACTGCAATTTTGAATCTAAAGCCATAATCAAGTAACATTTTTATTTGATTATATTAAAGTCCATTTATCTATTTTGCACCTTTAGTGGATTTTTTGCTCATGCAGGATTCTATCATAGTGTACAGCAGTCATCTGGAGAATATTGGTTCCTTCAGTTATGCAGCATTTCCAAATGTTGACACAATTCATTATACAATTATCAAAAAAAATCACATTCAATAATATTTCCACCTATCTTATCAAAAAGTCTTTCGATACTGGAAAGCTGTCAGATCCCTGTTGGTGGGTACAAGTTTTCCAAAATTCTAATTTTTGCTCGACAGTATGTTCATTACCATTGGCAACAGACACTGATGGTTATTTTCCTTCAAGTAATGCACTCATTCATTTTTGATAAAGTGTCTGCCTAATATCTACATCTGCATAACTATGGTTTGTCTGTTAGTTGTTCTTTCTGTGTTCCAGGAGAAAAATAAGTATCTAGTGCAGCTTAGAACATCTTAGAACATTTTCTCAAGTCACATGTTGTATCTTGGTATGCCACAGTATTGCTTTCTGTGTACTTCCCATTTCATTATTGAGATTATTAAAAAGGCATTGCTCAAGAATAAAGAGTCAATAAAATGAATTACTTTTATTGCTTCATCAAGGACATTCTGAGTTAAACTGGTATTTTGCTTTATTACACTCTTTTTCCTTTTTTATTTCTTTTAACTGTCAGTGTATGGCTGTGAAGAAAACAAAAATACAAATACTCGTAGGACAGTTTGGTGTCACTGCATTGATTCATACCAAAGTACCAGCAGTTTTAACCACTCTTGCTTTCGCACCATGGGTGTAAATGTCAACACAGTTGAAAAAGCAAATAATGTCTTGGTATTATTATGGAAATAGTTTTGACCTCGCGGGAGATGGTCTTGGGAACTCCCCAGAGTCTGTAGACCACCCTTTGAGAACTGCATGATAGGATCTCAGAAAAAGTAAGGATTTAGTTGGCATGGGGTGAAGACAAGGGGTCTAGGGAGAATCTTAAGAGTGCAACATGATGGAGGTCAAAGAATGGTCTGCCTCCACTTGAGTGATGCCCAGGGGATAAGTGTTGTCACGAGTAATCTAGGATTTGTTATGGGGAGGATGTGGAGGAATTATTTTAGAACACAAATTGTACTCGCAGAAAAATTAACAAGGGGCTCTAGAGAAGAAAGTGAGAGAGGCTAGGACAGGGGTTAGTAGGAGAAGAAAGACCAGAGCTGAAGAGTGGGTCTGGATGAAGACATGAACACAGGGGAGGATGCTGGGTCAATGGAGGGTATCCTGAGAAACTGTCACCCTTAGCAGGGTAGACAAGATAACCAGGGTAGACAAGATAAACAGCAAGAGATAACAAGAGCGTGCAGGTCTGGGGTGCTTGAGGTCCAAACAGTAATCTGATATTTTTACCCTCATCAACTTTTATCAGCTTTATCCTTCATATAGCAAGAACTACAAGGTACATATAAAGACATTCCAGGTAGTATGCCTGAAAATTGTGAAAGTGGCTGCTTACCAGAGAATGTAGATCCAGCCCTAACTCAGGCCATATTTGAAATCAAATAATCCTATGGTTTCAAATATGAACACTTTGGGATTTTAAATTTTTTACCTTTACATATATTTGCTTTCCTTGAGTATTCTGGACAGTGTGGAGGCAGGTATAGGTGAATTGCTACCAATGGAAGCATTTATTGCTTTCCCTGGAGAAGTTCACTGCAATTTTCCTTGAACTTTCTTACTTCATCTCTGTTATAATTATTCCTTTATTTATTTTTTGTGTCCCACATTAAAAAAAGGCTTATAAAGACATACAGAACAAAATAAACTAAAATGAAAGTTGGGTAGAGAAAAAGAGGAACACAAGAGTAGAAAGATAAATTGAAGCCAAGAAGGAGGACTCTTCAGAAAAGGTGAAAAGCTTCTCATAGAGTCTTGACCGTTTGCCATGGGTGGGAAAACATTTTGCCTCTAATTTTTCTCAAAGCCTACATGATACGGTAATCGTCATCAGTTATGCAATTCTCAGGGCCAAGAGGATAAAGATGAGCCTGGCCTTAAAACCAGGCAGACGGATCTGTCCAGGGTCCTCATAGAGAAGCTCCAGTGATGTAGAGAATGCTGTCCTTAGAGGTTACAGAACACAGACCAAGTAGCAGGTGATTTATTATAGTTTCCAATCAAAATGAAAGCAATGATAATTTTTTAAGTCAATAGCCTTTAACAGCATCCTCAGGACTTAGGAAGTACTCAATGGATTCTACCTGATTGGTGATACAAAACCCTAAGGTATTTTATAGACTATTAGAATGTTGAAATATTACCTTCAGTTTAATTCTAAACCAGACAGGCTGTGGATAAACAATATCGTCTAATATATTATCTCATTAAATCCTCACTAAGGCCCTTTGAGGGAGAGTTGGAATTACCAGTATCCTTGAGTAACACATGAAAGCCAAAGAAGTAAATGACCTCTGCAAAGTCACCCGACTAACTAGTTAGCCAAACCAGAACTAGTAAGCTCAAGTTGTTTATACTACAAATATATCATGGATGATATGCTAACAAGTGAAAAGTCTGAAAAACCAAAATGAGAAAACCAGTTTTCCTTGTCCATCCAGAAGAACAGTCCTGTCCTTGAAAACGTGGCTGCCAGAGAAATCTAATGGTACACTTACTGTGTTCCAAACGATGCTTTAGGCCTTTATATATTTTTTCAATTTTCTCACTTACGATCCCTTTGGGTATAAATTATCTTAATAAGAAATTCAGCTTCCCTCAAAATCACAAGGCTCTCATCTGTCAGATAATACCTCCCAGAAACTGCCAAAGGATGAAACAATTCATTTAGGTTTATCACCTCTCACTGGATACTCCAGGTGAACCCTGTTCAAATCCCATGTTTAAGGATCATATTGGATTTTATAGGCGGCTCAGGAGGGCCTCCTGTCAAAAGGACTGTTATTGTAAACCTTCCATAATGCAGACTCCTTACGTGAGAGGCATAACCAGGCCTGTGTGTAGGGATTTTTTTCATTTGGTTTTTAACCTGTCAGGATTTCTTAAGCCGGGCAGACGTATGTTAAATCATGCTTTGTTCCCGTTTGTGGTCCTGATACTACCTAAATAAAAGAATCATTGTGAAAGGAGACTCTCAACCCTGCCTTGCTGATAAAAGAAGTGGACAGACCTCATGTCACATAACGGCTCAAAAAAAGATAATTCAATGGTAAAGGCACAAAAGCCTTTATCCCTTTTCAGTGGAGTCCTTGTGAGAGACGAAGATCCAGACTCCAAAAGGATCTGCTTCTTCCTAAAGCCTCATGCATTCATCACATGCCTCTCTCGGCAGAATGCTTTCTGTGGTCTGGGTGTGGTTCTGTTCTTTCATTCCCAGTGGAGATCCTAAAGTTCACGGAGGCTGGATAACCTTGCCATGCGAGCGTCCGTTTTTACTTTTCTTTAGTTAAGAAAGTCTCTGTGTCCCTGCTTCTACTTTGCTGCCATCCGTGCATCTAGACTTGGGAAAACAGAACTCCCCAAAGAAAACCATAATCCCAAAAGAAACATGTACCATCATGTTTATTGCAGCACTATTTACAATAGCCAGGACATGGAAGCAACCAAAATGCCCATCAACAAATGAATGGATAAAGAAGATGTGGCATATATATACAATGGAATATTACTCAGCTATAAAAAGGGATGAGATGGAGCTATATGTAATGAGGTGGATAGAACTACAATCTGTCATACAGAGCGAAGTAAGTCAAAAAGAGAAGGACAAATATTGTATGCTAACTCACATATACGGAATCTAAAAATGGTACTGATGAACTCAGTGACAAGAACAAGGACGCAGATACAGAGAATGGACTGGAGAACTCGAGGTATGGGAGGGGGCGGGGGGTGAAGGGGAAACTGAGACGAAGCGAGAGAGTAGCACAGACATATATATACTACCAACTGTAAAATAGTCAGTGGGAAGTTGTTGTATAACAAAGGGAGTCCAACTCGAGGATGGAAGATGCCTTAGAGGACTGGGGCGGGGAGGGTGGGGGGGACTCGAGGTGGGGGGGAGTCAAGGAAGGGAGGGAATACGGGGATATGTGTATAAAAACAGATGATTGAACCTGGTGTACCCCCCCCAAAAAAAATAATAAAAAAACACAGAACTCCCCAAACTCCTCCAAAACTAAGAAGCTGTACAAGGGCTAGAAACTGGAATGACCTTGAAATAGGGGTGAATCTAAGTATTATGGAGCCTGAAGCCTTTTCAACTAGGGAAGCCCTCTCGAAGCAAAATAATACAAAATTAGGCACGAACTTGGAATTTGTTTTAGAATGAGAACAACAACAACAAAATTCGTGAGGAATAACTTCTGCAAAATTTACAAACTATATATGACCACAGGAACATGTGGCAGGGCCCCACCAGGGCCTTGGTAGAGACCGATGCAAGTGAGGGGCCCTTAAGCTGCAACTTCACTCCCTTCCCAGGAAGTAAGACCGAGAGAATGACAAGTCACCTGGGCCATCACCAAGTAGTCAGGAGTCCTGGTTTTCAGAACAGCTAAAATACAACGCTTATGTAACTCTCAGCTGATGACGTTCATTTTCCTAAATGTCTGAATCACCAGGATGAAGCCAAGAAACTGGAATCTGCAAAGTTTCAGTCCGTGTCTCATATTATAGATGACTGAGTCCCCACCTCACTTGAACCCACTTGGTAAATACCCAAGATGGAGGCCTGAGAAGGAGGAACAAGGAAGGGGGTTGCTTGGACCCTGTCCTGCAGCTGCTCAATAAGGGGTGGTAAGTGCCAGATGGAGGACCAAGAGGGGAGCCTACAGGTGGCACAGTCTGCATGCCTAGGACCCTTGCACAGCAACTGCCCACACTTTGGGTGAGTGAGACCCTCCCAGCACCTGAATGCAGGGCTTGTTCTGGTGGGTCTCACTGCCCCTACCAGTGAGACCAAGGGGCTGTGGAGCCTGCCTGTGCCAAGCAAGATACCCTTTGTGGATGCCCACATGCTTCCTTCCTGCCCCAGGATGCTTGTAAGCTCCCCAAGGGGTCTCTGAATACCTAAGGAGTAGCGGGGAGGAGCACCCTCACCTGTGCTGGGGATGGGAAGGGGTTAGGCCAGACAACCCAGACCTCTGAGAGAGTGGTTATGAGCACAGATGTCTGTCACATGCCATAACGTTGGACATCTCTGCATGGTTATAAATACAAAGGAAGCATCCGACAGGCCTTTCATAGCTGCTACATTTCAGTTTACAGTATCAATGAACCTGCCTTGGTTCAGGACCTTTGCTGAGAGTCAGTGACTGCCACATTCTTCTCTGGGCCAGCAACTCCTCTGATCGTTAATCTGCAAGAACACCTGTGGCTATCCTCAGCCCTGAGTAGACACAGACTCTAACTGCGCGTGCATCACTGATGAATTGCACGGCCCCCTTTACAGCTTACCCAATCATGTGAGGGGACACGAATGGCATTCTAAATTCATTTAAAAATTGATTATCAATTAGAGATTGATAAAGAGAGGCAATATAAAAAGCCATGTTACTAGCACAGACTCTAGACCCACACTGCCTAGTTCAAAACCTGGACCCAGCATTTGTGCAACCTTAAGCAGTTTATTTACCCAGCACCTCAGTTTTCTTATCTGCAAAATGGGATAGTAACAGAATCTACCTCACAGGGCTGCTCTGAGCATTAAGTGAATTAATATAATTAAGTTAGCAAGCACGATAAGTTTACTCAAGCTGTTATTATTATGATTCCCACATCTGAAGATAATGTTTTGTTTATATGTCTATATTTAGCCCACTGGCTCTAGCTGTACAAGTCTCCCTATACCTAAATCCGAGTATACAAATATATCTACGCTCACATCTCTCTATGCTTATATCTGTACGTGTACCTGTATCTAATCCTTAAAAGATTAAGAGCAATTACAGGAAAGCCCAGAGTGACAGCTCATATAGAATTAAGTCTAATTATACTAACGTGATTTTACTGATGCTATTATCTACTTAAAATGTAAAGCCCCAATTAACCATCAAGATTTCTTTCTTGGCTGCTAAGCTTTAAAAGTTTCCTTTAAAAAAACCAGCATGGCAAATTAAATAATTCTAAGGAGGAAATCAACTGGGTAATTGCCTTCAATCTTTCCCTTTGGAAATCCTGCACCATCAGCAGGGGCTGAGGCTCAGAGAGACAGTGAGTAAACTGCAAAGACACCAGCCACTACTGGAAATATCTGAAGCTCAGATGAATAGGAGATTCATTAAGCCCGTCCCACCTGTCTCCTTTCACCTGTCCAAACGCACCTCAACTATCTTTCAGATAAACCCATCTCCAGAACTCTAGTCCCCTTGTTCAACTGTTGCCTGGACATTTCTTTTGGGATGTTCTATAGGTGCCTTAAACTTCATGGCTCTAAAGCCACAATCTCTGCAGGGAGACCTCTAAGTCTGCTTCTCCTCTCTCTCAACAAATGGACCCCATCAACTCAGTTGCTCAAGCTAGGAAGCTGGATGTCATCCTGGTCTTTTCCCTCTCTCATCCCACATCACAGCAGTCAGCCTGTGTTCACGCAAACTTCCAGCATCTGCTCTTCATCCTCACCAGCTCCTTGGTTTGCCACAGCATTGTGGTGGCTGCCCTAGGTCCCCCTGGCTTCAGTCTGGCCACCCTCGAATCAACCTTGAAAGTGTACTGCAAGACAGGTCGTTCTAAAGGAGAAAATTCGGATGATATAGCTCTTCCATAAAAATTGGTGGCTTCACATATCTTCTAAGAACATGGCGTGGCTTAGCATGAAAGACCCTTTATACAACGGCCATCATTCACCTGCAAATCTCACATTCTACCCTTTGCCTCATCTGTCCTCTATACTCCAGCCAGATTTCCACTTATAGGTTCCCAAAGGCAGGCTATTCTGTATACCCAAGCCGTCTCTCACCTGCTCTCTCTTCTGCCTGTGACACCCTTTTCCTTCAGATAACTTCTTTTTCTCCCCTTTATTATTTTTCCAGTTTTATAGAGACATAATTGACATATTGCACATGTTCAAGGTATACAACATAGTGATTTGATAAACACATATTGGAAATGATGGTTTAGTTACCATCCATCACCTCACATAGTTACATATTTTTTTCTTCTTGTGATGAGAACTTTTAAGATCTACTCTCTTAGCTACTTTCAAATACACAATACAGTGTTGGTGCCTACAGTTATCACGCTATATGTTCCATCCCCATCCGATGACTTCTAACTGTCTCTCAAATCCCAGCTTGGGTCTCGTCTGAGAAATCCTTCCTGAATCCTACTGAGGTTTTACACAGCCTTCCATGGTGCTCCCATAACACAGTTATATAGTTAGGGAGGGTAACTGCTCCCTCGTGAACTAGACTACAAGAACTTCAAGGGCAAGAACAGTTCATGTTTTTGTCCTGTGTCCTTTGCTCACGGATTCATTATTGAGTGCCAACTGTATACCACGCAGATGGCTGCACTATGGGATGGGCTCACTTGGTAATGAAACAAAGCAACATGGATAGTATCATCCTCCCCTCCTCCCCCTGCTACCTTTTGGTGAATTTTTTTCTTCTCGTCAAAGCTACTTTCAACAAAACCAACAGATGTGTACCGAACCCATGGATTAAGATCCTCCACATTATGAAGTAATAGGAAAGCCCAAATCAAATTCTACACATTTCTTTCTTGACATCTTCCTTGACCCCTTCCCCTGACATACTCTTCTTCCCTCTAGGTTTAATCTCCGCTTTCTTTGCTTATTTAAAACACTATGAATCTCTTTTCAGAATAATGGATCATCAAAGAGTGTGTTCACAGAGAAGAGGAAGTGGTCAAGAAAGACTTCAGGGAGGAAATGGTAAATGAAAGATGGCTAGAATTTTGATGGGTGGAAATGAAGTGGGGGGACACTTTAGAAGAAGCTTTTAGTTCCAGGCAAGAGTGGCATTATCAAAGGATTTATGTATTCCTATTGATCTGATGCCACTTCTAAGCAAAGGGATTTGGGGGGACTGAGGAAGAAGAGGACAAACATGATGGTCCTAAGCCAGTTATATGGGCGTGGCCTTGCTGTACATTCACAACTGTTATTAACTACTTGTGGAAAACATAAAACAAATGAGCTTTGAGATTTTATGATTTTAAGAGTCAGCTCTTACATGCTTCTTATGATATTTATTTTCCTAGCAATCTGCTCCAATGAATACATTTCGTTTGAATTTTAAACTACAGGTCATGGGCCTTCTGAGCCAGACAGGACAAACTGCTCACCAACTCTGACACCAGTTTAGGAAATGATCTCACTCTCAGGAACACCACAGAGTGTTGTAGTTGAAAGAGGGAAGAAACGTGCTTCTAGAAACAAGCAGTGCTCTCTCTTCTCCAGATTGAAAGGAAGCCCCTGTTTTAATATTGGGTTGTCAATAATTGATGAGGACATTTTTAGTATGTTAATGTTAAATGAAAGGGCTAAATCCCAACTATGTTCCATATCACATCCTTCTGAAGATGGGCAATTTCAAATTACATCCATTCATTTGCCATTTGGCATGCGATCAAAGCAAGTTTTTCAAAGGCAGCGTGGTATCTTTAACTAATTTTCCCCCTGAAATTGAGATGGCATTTGCATTCTTTTGAGATGCAGATATAAGCAACTTTTCATGACCCGATCTTTAAATCTAAAAAGAAAACACACAGTTTGTTATGCTCCTAATAGTCTTCCTCTCTCTTCCTTTTCCTCCCCTCAATCACACCTTCTCTATCTTATTTAGGTTCTGTTCTCTCCACTCCTTAGATAAAGACATAAGAAGAACACATGTTATAATAAAAACCTTATATAAAATGAAATCTCTCATGTTTAAATTCCATGAGATTTCAAACTAAAATGATTGTTTCAACCCATCACAAATTCAGGACACAAGACACCTAAAAGAAAGCCTTTCGGAATTGAAACGCGGCAGTCAACACTGCAGCTAACACTGAGCTTAGTTTTGGATAGCAGTTTTGCACAGTGGCTAAAGCTTCCCTTGGACATTGATGAGACAGCACAGATAAGTACTGCAAGTATGGCTAAGGATGGGTAAGGTTTGAATGCTTTTGATGTGCCAAGCCCTCCCTAAGCCCCTTCCATATGATAACACATTTCAATCTCACAATAAACTTATGAGACAGATGAAGAAATGGGCTGAAAAGGATTCAACCACTTGTCTAATGTGGCCAGCCAGTCAGTGACAGGATGCAGATTTCATCCTTGTACCTGGAGCCACAGTCTTAACCTCCAGGCTGCCCCACCTACAACAGACAGAAGCTGGGTTGCTACGGCTTCATCCCTTTCTTGCATCTCACCCAAGGAGATGGATCCATCTTTTGTCTTTAGTCAGTTTTGCTCCTTGTATCTCAGAGGCCAGCAGCAGTATGAAGAATTCCTGTGTAATCCTAGGAAAAATGGTTGGAACCTGAGAAGAAGCTTCACCCTTCAAAAGGATGGGCACTTCACATGGGCAGTTCAGACTAGAAGCGTCTGTAAATTGTATCATGGTGATGAAGGATGAAACTGCCATGTCTCTTCCACAACAGACACATTTGTGTACGTGTGCTACATACAGAAGTTCAGAATTGCTAAACATAAGCCTGATTTAGGGCCAAAGCTGTTCTCAGTCAAGAAGGATGAGTTGACTGAGAATGCCCTTCTCTCTATGTGGTAGAAAGTTTGGGGAGAAATAGGCAAGTTGGATGAAGCCAGTAACGTGGCATCATTGTCCACTATAATTAGGATCGCTATACAATGTGTTGTTGAAGCCAGGACACTTTGAAGGGGGGAGTGCTACAGGTTATGCTATGACCTGAGGACTGTCCTGGGCACCCTGGATATTTGGTCACCAACTGGCTGGTCTCCTGAATCCCTGACTCCAAAAGTGTGGTCCTCAGCCCACTAGAAGGACATGACAGTCCTCTGACGGACGGATCCTGTCCAAGCGTGTAAGCCTTTTCTGCAGTTTTTAGCAATAAATCACGCATATTCCACAGTCTTTCTTTTCACTATAGGCTACTTATCTGTAATCTAGGAGAGAGTTCCAGAATAAATTTTTAAGGGTTACTCATCCATAGATGAGTTTGTAAAAGGATTCTAGTTAATACAGTCAGCCCTCAGTAGGCACGCTTCTGCATGTATGGATTCAACCAACTACAGATCAGAAATAATCATTAAAAAAAAAAAACACACATTCCAGAAAGTTCCCCAAAGCAAAACTTGAATTTGCTGTGCTCCGGCAACTATTTATATAACATTTACACTATATTTACAACTAGTTACATAGCATTTACATTGTATTAGGTATCATAAGTAATCCAGAGATGATTTAAAGTATGCAGGGAGATGTGTATAGGTTATATGCAAACACTGTGCATTTTACACAAGGGACTTGAGCATCCATGGAATTTGATATTCATGGGGGTCACGGAACCAAATCCCCGTGGATACTGAGAGATGACTGTATTTAGCCAAAAACCTGGTTGCTGCACAGCTCTTAATACTACTGCACATGAGCACAAGAAGAGTGGGTGTTCTCATACCTCCTGGCGATAATAATAATTGCTATCACTTAGCAGGACTTTTTAAGTGCGGACACTATTGTAAGTGCTGTATGTCATTCTGATAGTCTAACCCGTGGACCACAGACCAGCAGCAGCAGCAGCCTTGGGGGCTTATCATCAAGTGAGCGTGATCTCGGGCCCTAAGCCCATAGACCTACTGATTCATAATCTGCATTACAACCAGATCCCCAGATGATCGGTATCCCTTTTAAGTTTGATAAGTACCAGATTAGAAGACATGGGTTGGACCATTGGAGACTTAAAAGCTTCCTGACTTAGTGCGTAACCTGATGTACGTAATTGCGCTACTGGGAATTACCAGCACCATCCTTGGGTTTTAGGGGTTTTCAATTCTTTGCATTAATTAATACATTTATAGAATTATACTTAGCAGTTACTCCTGTTCATGGCTTTGTTCTTATAATCACTGTGTGGCTTTTACGTTGGTTATCATCTTGTTCTTTGTTTCCACTGGGTTCTCTTCTCACTACAAAGAGGAGACCCATCAGGTAGATGGGGTCTTGTGTAGGAGGGTCCCGTGAACAAGAGAATTACAGCATTTAGAATCAAGAATCTCCTCTGATACATTTCGACCTTGTGGACGATGCCGGCTTTGAATAACCCAGAAATATTCAGAGGTGTAATGTTGGAAATGGGATATTCCCTAGGAAAAACAGGTCTGCAATGATAATTATTCTTTAGAAAGCCTCAAATATAAATTTCATCCCAATTTTCCATTTCAGAAAACCAAGGCCAAAAGAAGTTAAAGTGATTTGTTAACGGTTATGAGCATGTGATGGGAGTAAGAGGCCTCTAGTTCACATCTGTTTGCCAAGTTCTATCTCTGAACCGTGTTGCAACTGGAAAGGATTACTGTTACTCTCTTCAGAAAATACCACAGTCATGGTAGACCAGTTGGAAAAAGATACACAACTGTAAGGGACAAAACGACTCCATCCATCAAAGGTAGTCACTGCTAACTTTTTATTACATGAAAGCACTACATTTATCCATTTTACTTAAATTTATCAGAATAAAAGATTTAAAGAGAACTTAAAAATGGCTGACGTTCAGAAAAAGGTTTTTTCCAAAATAAGAAATATTAGTCTCCTAAAAGATTCTTTTAAAGTTTTAAATAAAAAGTCCTAAGAAAAGTAAGTTTATGTTTCCAGGTATAAAATCTAAGTCATCTGTCTTATGAAAATCAGAAGATAATGCTGATATCTAAATAAAAGTTTTAAACCTCTATTATTTAATATAAAAAAGAGCCCAGGCCTACTTAAGGAAAAGACAATAATAGAAAAAGGCAAATTTGTAAAATATCACCAAAAGTAACAAAAGCAAGCCTTGGTAGGGAAAAATATAGCAGCATAGGGAAGAAATAGCAACCAGTATGTACAATAAGCATATAATAAATTGACTAGAACTATTCATGACAGTCTTAATTCCCTTACTGTTCAATTTCTTGACCGGTGGGGGTTTGGATTTGTTGTTCTCAAATGCACTATTTCTTTCACTTCATCAGTGGCAGATGTTTGCTTGTTTCATTACAGAATCATCTCTGTCTCATTATTTTCCTTCCTAGAATTTCTAAATGCCTTTCTATTTGTATTGAAGAGAAGAGACATAAGCCTTTATTTCATTAGTAACACCACAACATTATACTTCCAGGTTCCTAATTATGTAATTTTGTGTTATTGTATAAAATGTCTTCTTGAAGTCATTCATCACAGAACCCTCTGAATTGCTCAACCACTTTCAACCGATTAAATTTTAGGCCTGCGGTATACAACGGTCATAACAGAATTTCTTTTCACTTCCGTCTCGGGCTATTCTACTGTGTATGTCTCCCTCTTTCGTGGAGTACTTGTTCTCTGTTACTTAGGAAAGCATCTTTGAGTAGACCTCCTTGCCCCACAAAGATGGTAGGAGGTAAACATTCTGAGTCACCGCATTGTCAAATATGTGTGTATTTTGCCAACATAGGCTGATAGTCCCAAAAAAGGCTTCAAGAGATTCCATGGCAGCAATGGGGGAAAGGTGGCCCTTCAGAGGTGTCCCCAACTCAGGACCTTGCGTCTCTCGGAGCAGTCATTGGATGAGAGCCATCCCTAGCGAAGGTGCCTGGCCTTGGCGAGGGGACCCTCATTCTCCTTGGCTGCAGGCTATTCTCACAGGAGGACTCAGCTGAGCTTCTTCAGCTGCCGTGACTCCAGCGACTGGGAAGCATGTCTCAGGCATCCTGGGTGGACCCAGAGGACTCTGAGAGCTCCTGGGTGGGATGTCTTAACCGGCTTTAGGACACAGAAGCTGGGAGGAGTCAGGTGAGTGCAGGCCCCCAGGACAAACCATTGGGGTGACCTCACTCAAGGTCCCTCAGGCTCAGCTCTGCTTTTCCTGCAGCCCCAACGACCCTCAAGAAGCCACATAAAGCTGATTCTACACTTTACTGAATGATTACTTTCTCCCAGGTTTCACCTGGGAGCAAATGCTGAGGCTGAGAGTACAGTGAGGGGCCCCCATCCCAAGCCAGGTAGCTGCCCTCTGGAGACTGCACTGCTCCACCTGGTCAGCCAGTACGATGCTCAGAGAGCTGGGCGCTCCCTGGGGGTCCAAAAGCACCACAGCCAACACTGCATCTGCCTTCCCTGCCCATGGGATGCCATCTGCCTGCTGCCTTCTGGAAGGATTTCTGATCTGCTCCTGACACGTTCTGCTATTTCCAGTGCCACGGACTGCTGCTCCTCATTATATTTCGTTCCTGCCATTTCAGAGACATTTTGGCAGACAGAGGAGTTAAACACTTTCTCAGTCTGCTATTTTGAGCCAAAAGTGCACCAGGGACTTCTTGTTGAGATTATATTAGGTTGAAGCACGTGGAATTGCATTTTGTCAAGGTTAAAACCCATCAAATATTGGTGCTTTCTTGTGGTTCAATCCGATGGTCTACGAGACATTGGGTAAACCAGATAAACCAAGGGACACCTCCCCCGCTGTCTTTAAAGAAATAACATGAATCATCAACTTTTAAAATAAAATTTTATTTATTTATTCATTTATTTATTTATTTACAATTATTGCCTGCGTTCTGCTGCATATGGGCTTTCTGTAGTTGTGGAGAGCAGGGGCTACTCTTTGTTGTGAAGCATGGACTCTAGACACGCAGGCTTCAGTAGTTGTGGCACATGGGTTCAGTAGTTGTGGCTCTCGGGCTCTAGAGTGCAGGCTCAGTAGTTGTGGCCCACGGGCTTAGTTGCCCCACGGCAAGTGGGATCTTCCTAGACCAGGGCTCGAACCTGTGTCCCCTGCATTGGCAGATGGATTTTTTTTTCTTAAATATAAATTTATTTATTTATTGGCTGCATTGGGTCCTCATTGCTGCTCTGGGGCTTTCTCTAGTGTGGCGAGCAGGGGCTACTCTGTGTTGTGGTGCACAAGCTTCTCATTGCCATGACTTCTCATTGCAGAGCACGGGCTTTAGGCACAGGGCTTCAGTAGTTGAAGCACACAGGCTCAACAGTGGTGGCACATGGGCTTAGCTGCTCCGAGGCAAGTGGGATCTTCCTGGACCAGGGCTCGAACCTGTGTCCCCTGCATTGGCAGGTGGAGTCTTAACCACTGTGCCACTAGGGAAGGCCATCAACTTTCAAAAAAAGTATCTTTTTGTTGTATTCATTCATTTTTTAATTCTAAGGCATTTATAATGTAGTTCCAATGCAATGTCAAATGCTGTGCTGGATATTTTCTCCTTGGTCATTTAATTCTACAACTCTGCTGGAATGAAGGTGTTTTCTGACTGGTTAATGGGGGTAAGGTTGGTGTCCACGGAGAGTATCTTAGCACAGGGCATGGACTGACTCAGTGCCCAGCGGCTCTGGGCACATCCTGGGGGAAATGGCTGATGTGAGCGTGGGGTCCAAGGGAGAGCCGCAGAAAACTGGGAAAGCTGTCTCATTGTGCTCCCAGGTGTGTGGTGGTACCTGACTACAGTGAGCAAACGGGCCTTATTCTCTCCTGTCCCCTGAGGAGCCACGGCACACCAGTGAGTGTAGCGTGTGTCCTGTCCATGAAAAAAAAAAAAAAACCAAAACCCTCTTACTTTCAACAATGGTGCTGCCAAGAGCAGAATTCCAGCCCCCGCTGCCTTTTCCACCCTTCCCTTTGCTTGAGGTGAGACTCACAAGAACGGGTCCCATGGACAATTGAGTCTTGGATACATGGGAGGAGGAGGAGGAAGTAAGAAGAAAGTAAGTATTCTCACAGTGGGAAGCACAAGGGTCCAGAGTCTTGAATTTGAAGGAATGTGGCCATATTTTGTGCCAAGTGGGTGAGTCCAAATGCATTGATTACACCCCCTCCCTATCAAGAAGGAACGTGTGCCCAGAAAATACAAGATGGAGGTAAGGTCGGCAGGGCAGGTTTTAGCAGGGTTTACAAGGGTGCTTTGGAGGAGAGGGACGCTGACTCTGAGGGCTAGGAGGATGCTGGCCGGGACTTGGCGGAAGGGCAGTGGGCCTCACCATGATCTGGAGGATTCCCTCTGCTCTGGGCACCAAGCGATCCTTGGGTTACCCATTCCCATTGAGGAATTCCCCCAGGCTCTCCAAGGGTGGGCTCTGGATTCAGACTGAGCTTCGTCTCACCCGTGATGTGTTTCTGATCAGCTGTGTGTGGCTCCCTTCTCTGGTGGCTCCCGTGATCCTCACATCCTGGGGTTCATGCCCTGTGTGGTCTGCTCCGCTGAGTCCGGGCTGGATGCGGGCCTCTGCTTCAGGAATAGAAATGGCAAAAGTGATGGGACATCACTTCTGCGATTACTTCACCAAAAGCTGTGCCTTCCATTGTATTCTGTCTCTCTCTGGCTCTTCTCACTGGCTTGCTCTGATGAAGCAAGCTGCTGTGTTGGGAGCTGCTCTCTGGGGAGCCCCACGTGGCAAGATGAGGGTGCCCTCCAGACTCCAGAGAGGACTGAGGCTCTCAGTCCAGCAGCCTGTGAGGAACAGGATCTGGGCAACAACTACTAAGTGGGCTTAGAAGAGCTTCCTTCCCCGGTCAAAGCTTCAGAGGAGACTGTAGCCCCAGACAACACTGTGACTGCAGGGCTGAGAGTCCCTGAGCTGGAGGACTCAGCTAAGCCTCGCCTGGATTCCTGACTCTTACACACGATGAGATAAGTTTTGGAATAACTCACTACTATGTTTGTCAGGATTCTTCAGAGAAATAGGACCAACAGGATGTGTGTGTATGTGCATATACGTATGTACGCATAGATTTTATACGGCAACGGATGTAAATGGGTGTGGGAAGACATTCGGGAACCTTTTTGATGTGGGCCAAGCGATGGGATTCTTGAGCAGTGGAGGAGCTGAGGGTGCGGGGCGTGGAGAATAATATCACCCTGTTTGGTCCTGAGGGATGGCTGGTTAGCCAAAGACGGGTAAGATTCCTCAGAGGAGGAACAACCTAAGACAGGCACAGCCGCAGAGGGGCCAACAGGGGTGGTGCATAGAACCCTCCTTATATCACCGTGTTTGGCCCTGGAGGATGACTGGTTAGCCAGAGACGGGTAAGATTCCTCAAGGGAGGAACAACCTAAGACAGGCACAGTCGCAGAGGGGCCAACACGGGTGGGGCACAGACCCCTAATATCTGAGAGAGGTCTCCTGCCCCCAGGGCTGTTTTGCTCTCCACCCCCAGCTCAAATCCACACCTGCTCAACTCGGACCCAGGAAATAAACAAAGATAATTGCCTCAATCATGTGAGGCCTTTGACTGTTTATGAATGTAACCTGAGAATGTTAGCCCACGAACTCAATAAAAGCAGCCTGGGATGAATCAGTGGGGCTCTTGATCCGAGAGGTCTTGAGCCCCCCGGTCCCACTTTTCTCTTCAGTCTATGTCTGTGTCTTCTTCAAGCTTGCGGCACCCGTCACTCACCTCGAGTCGCCGAGCTGGTCTCGGCAAATGGGATCATAACTATCTCATAAACATGAAGGTGTTTTCTCCTTATATAGTGCAGAGATGGTATTACCACTGAATGGCTGGGTCTGTCAAGGCCATGAGCATTGGCGCTACATGGTACTGTGGCTGCTGTGCTAATCATGATTACCTCCTCTTTAGAGAGCAGAAAGAAAGTGGCAAAAGGAAAAAATCATGAGCTGTGTGTTTCCTTTGTGACCAAGCCTAACCACTGCTTTTGGTTCTTTGGGCAGAGTTGGCCTGTCGTCAGCTCCGGAGGCACAAAATGATGACAAAGCTGGTGACGAGAGTTTGGGCTGAATGGGACACAGTGCGGAGGCTTCCTGTGCATCCTGCAGCAAGCAATACGTGGGCCGTGATTATTTGATCACTTACTTCCTAGCAGCATTTTAGCTGCCTTCCTGTTTGTGACTCCAAGATTAACACAGAATTTAGTTCAGACAAGAAGCTGTTCAACCTGCAGACCTTCGATGACACAAACAAGGCGTTTGGAATGTTGGTTGTATTTATTGAGGGATAGATTGATTGATGCCTTCTTTTTTTGAATCTCATTACTCTACTCGGGTAGCTAAATGTGGGTCATCTACTCCCTCAACTGTGGAAGCAGAAACAAAGAGGTCAGAGTCTCAGCTTTTGAGTTCAACAGCTGAGGTCCAGATGCTAATATGAGATATTTAGAAGAATATTTGCAGAGTCAGTTGTTTCCTCGAAGGAGATAAAAATTCTCCAGATTAGAAAGAATGAGTTAGAGGGCAGATCAGTGCACTATAAGCTGGTGTGGGTCTCCGAGCAGGGACCTGACATCCTGCTCCAATCTGGGTCAAAAGCTCCAGGAGGCAGGTAGAATTCTGGGATCCCCAAGTGTGTTTACAGATCTGGAAGAGACAGCATCTGTGCCTCACTTCCTGGGGGGAGAGGTGTCTAGGAAAGCAGCAAGGCCTTAGAATCCCACCACACCCTATTTTGTACAGAAGCAACAGAGTGGCATGTCCGGAAAGAGAGGGCCAAAGACAGTCCCAGTGGGTTTCCCATTCTCTAGAGTCATAAAAGAGCTTCCAATACTTTTGGGGTTTTTCCAAGAAGAGAGCACATGTAGGCAGGGAGGGCAGGAGACCCACAGACCTCCTCTGTGGCTGGGACAAGACGAACAGAGAGTAACCTCATAGACTTTAACAAGGGATCAGATGGAAATCTAGGTACTTCATGTCAGGACAGATGGATGCAGATGACTGGGGATCAATAGCCTGTGGGTACAGCAGTGGATGTCACGTGGCTAAATTTAAACAAGGCTGCCCTCACTCCCAACAACCACATTTCAACACTCTGACAGTGTGTAGGGTTTTTAATTCAACAACAGTTTAGAGGTGATCTGAATTGACTGAGAAAACCTTGCAGTGACTATAAGAGAAACCAGAAGTGGTAAAGATTATTATTATTTTTTAATTTCTACCTTCCTCAGATCACTTTGTTTTTTTAAAGGCGGTAACGCTTGGCTTGCGGGATCTTGGTTCCCCGAACAGGGATCGAACCTGGACCCTAGGCAGTGAAAGCACGGAGTCCTAACCACTGGACTGCCAGGGAATCCCCAGATTATGTTTTGACAATCAGCACCCTAAGGTGTTACAGTAGGTATCATTTGGGCTACCAAACATCAAGGGCATTGTGGCTTTCGTATCTTGGAGTATGTGGTCCATTATGTCTAGACCATCTCTATCCCTTTGGAGTGCATGGTAAGAATGTGATCACAAATGCAAAGCAGCTGGTGAGTTTGCCAAGACTGGGCTTGGCTACACCATCTTCTCCCAAACACACACCTCCTCTAAGCCATCACATGGCACACATAATCACTGTTGTTCTTTTAACAGCTGGTCACTAAAAGTCGTGAGTGCTTTTTTGTTAGCTTGGTGCAAGCATCACCTACTTTGTAATTCTGGAGAAAGAAAAGCTCTTTGGTTGTCAGAGACCAGGGATCACACAGCCTTATGGAATGACCACAGAACGAAGACCTTCGCTTTGCTACACAGCTAGGGAGACACAGGCTCTTCCCCACATTCACTCTTAGAGCCTGGTTCCTTTCTCATGCTCTATCCATGCAACTGACACACGTAAAATGGTAACATCAGATTAGGGTTTCCTAAAATATACATTTAGTTTCCTAAAATGTAACAACAGTGGAGGAACATTCACTATGAGTTCATTACCATCTCAGTGAGCTGGTTTCTTTTCCGGAATAAAAAGTTTTCAAGTGAAAAAAAATTGGGGGTCAAGGTTTGATGCATAGAATTCTACCAAATACCTTAATATTCCATAGACGATTCCCTAAACAGTCAGACAGAGCTGGAAACATCTGCCTTCAGTTATGGATGAATGATCAGCAGTGCCCGTGGCAGGACATATTTTGCCACAATGCAATCTTTGAGGAGAGACAAGCCACCTGGAGTGGCCACTGTGTCCACAAGCATATGAGGTGTGGCCATAGCTAGGGACTCTGTGGACCCAGAATTTAAATGTTCCTCCATCAAAAGAGGCATCCGTGAGGGGCTTCCCTGGTGGTGCAATGGTTAAGAATCTGCCTGCCAATGCACGGGACACGGGTTCGAGCCCTGGGCCGGGAAGATCCCACATGCCACAGAGCAACTAGGCCCGTGCGTCACAACTACTGAGCCTGCACTCTAGAGCCGGAGAGCCGCAACTGCTGAGCCCATGTGTGGAAACTACTGAAGCCCGCATGCCTAGAGCCTGGGCTCTGCAACAAGAGAAGCCACTGCAATGAGAAGTCTGTGCATCACAATGAAGAGTAGCCCTTACTGGCTGCAACTAGAGAAAGCCCGTGTGCATCAATGAAGACCCAATGCAGCCAAAAATAAATAAATAAATAAAATAATAAATAAATCTTAAAAAACAAACAAAAAAAGTTGGGGTGCATCATTTTTCTTAAAAAAAAAAAAAGAGGCATCCAAGAGACCTGTCCATCTACCTCAGCCAAAGGTAGAATGTGTTTAAACTCGAGTCACAATCGAACTGTCCCTCTCTCGGGTCTTATGAGCTAGACACAGTCTTTCCCACAAAATGCTGCTTTGGGGAACACTTGAAACGTGAAATCCTGTTTGTGTTTGAAAGAAGCCAACCCACATGCTCATAAATAATTTAAACGGCAGTCACCCTTTTTCAAAGCTCAAGCCTGGGAGCCGAAATTGCGTTGAAAACTCTCTGGACTGCATTAAATCATCCCTTTGCCTGTGCATCAGCTACAGTTTATTTAGTCTTGAGGAAGCCTTGCTTCCCAGATGAACTGACTAGAGCAGCGGGTGGGAACGTCATTTTGTGAGCTGGATGGGGACAGAAGTGGTTGAAAGCTAAAGAGGTGGTGAGCGGCAGCCTCCCACAGATACCTGGGCTGACTTCCCCTGAAATCAGCCCATGTGAAATCATGTGAGTTTCATGAAGTTCTTCAGCTGATATGATCAGTACTATCAGGCCCTTCTGTGAGAATGGAACACAAACGAACACAAGTGAAATATGTTGAGATTGAAAGGCTCTGCCTGGGGGAGGGGCAAGGAGGAAACACGGCTTTGTTCCATTAAAAAAAAGAAAAAAGAAAAAAAACCAAAAACCAGAAAACAAAAAACAATTTAGAATGGTGGTTGAGGAAAAAAGAAAGTCAGCAAAACTCTCCTGTTCAGATGACTTTCTGTTCTCTTTTACTGTTTCCTTAATAGAACGTGTTTACGTTCTATTTGTATATCCATCTCTATTCTATCTCACATGGGCTCAGATTTCCACACGGTAATTTACCCAGATCTGGTGAAACTTTCTATGATGAAGTCCAGTGATTTGAATCAAATACCATTCTTGGTATAAATTATTCTTCCATAGGAGGGGAAATGGCTTTTTCTACAGGTAGATGAATATAGAATTTAATATCCAAACTGGGACATTGTTAAGCCTGATAGGAAGTGCTGATAATTATGCGAAGAGGATGGGGCAAACTGAGATGTGTGGTCACCCTACCTATGGATCACAAAGAACAGTTTAAAAAAATCACTTTCTCCAAAATAGATGATGACCTGTGCCTGGAAATGCTCAGGTACTTTACTTCTTTCACTTTCTTTCTAGAAAGTAGCTTTTAATTGTATTTCATATTTCATTGCCTATAAAGAAAGAACAGCCCCCCCTCCTTTTTCTCCACCTATATTTTAAAATTTGTGCCAGAGGGAGGCATAGGCAGGGCTGTATGATGGACTGAATGTGTCCCTCCAAAATTCATAGGTTGAAATCCTAATCCCCAGTGTGATGGTGTTAGGGGGTGGGGCCTTTGGACGGTGCTTAGGTCATGAGGGTGGAGCACTCTTGAATGGGATTACTTCCCTTATAACGGATACCCCAGAGAGCTCTTCCATCCCTTCCACCATGTGAAGACACAGCAAAAACAAAGGGCTATCTATGAACCCGGAAGCTCTCACCAGACACCACATCTGTCTGTACCTTTACCTTGGACTTCCCAGCCTCCAGAACTGTGAGAAATAAATGTTTTTTAAGTCACTCAGCCTGGGGTATTTTTGTTTCAACAGCCCAAAGGAACAAAGACAGGCAGGGTGCAGGGGGTGTGGGGAGGGAGGTGTTCCGGAGGGTTATATTTAATTGACTATTTAATCTATTTCTTTCTTCCTAAGTAGCTCCTCCTCCCCTCCCCCCACCCCACCTCATGAATAAGGGATTTAAAAAGAGGAGGACTTCATTCTCTAAGACAAAGTGCTAAAAGTAGTGCAGCACTTGGGTGACTAGGTCACCACAGCATTGACTTAGATGAAGTTGAAACATTAGATGTTCAAAGAAAGAGGCTCTCTGAGGAGATGACTTGGTTCTATCAGGAGAGCCACTTAGGGGATCTCCTAGCTTAGAAGTCACAATGGAATTTCTCTGATTGTAAACAAATCACCTCAGACCTTTCAGACCACCTTATGGCCATTTCCACTGATTCCCTCTTCTTTGCACAAAAGATGTCACCTAAGACATCATGAAATACAGACATGTATTTTAGTCCCAAAGGGCTCCAGAGACAGGAATCCTTCTAAGACCTTTTGGAGTATTTTAACTTTGTAGTTTGGCATGATTTCTAGATTTACAGAATAGCTGCAAGAATAGAATAGTGCAAAGGATACCCATATACCCTTTACCCAGACTCCCCAGGTGTTAACATTTTATCACATTTAATTTATTCTTAGCCCTCACATCCTACACACACAGACACACACAGACAGACACACACACACAGACACACACACGCGCACGCACACACACACACACACTTTTCTTCTGAATCATCTGATTTACTGTTAAAAGTTTTATGTATACTACTGAAAACAAGAGCATTCTCTTACATAACCACTGCGCAGTTATCACATTCACGAAATTAATGTTGATACAATAATATAACCTACAAACCACTTTCAGTTTTCACCCATTGTTCTATTCATGTCTTCCATAGCAACAGAAAATCACACATCATATTTTGGATTCAGTTATCATTTCCCTTTAGTCTCCTTTAGTCTGGAACATTCCTCAGTTTTTGCCATTGACATTTTTGAAGTGAACACACCAGATGTTTTCCAGTATGTCAGTCCATTTAGGTTTGTCTGTTGTGTCCTTGTGATTTAATTCAGGTTATACATCTCTGGAAGGCTGAGTGTTTTAAAGATCCCTTGTACTGGATGCTTATTTTTTAATGGTCAATTCACCTCGACAGTTGCTGTTTTATCCAAGTTCCACTCATCAACCACCCACCTTGATACAATATAGCCAGTGACTCTAAACCATCTAGCCCACACCACACCACATTAACCAGAATGTCTTGGGTTGAGACCTGAGTACTGGCATTTTAAAAAGCTTCCTAGATTATTCTAACATAAAACAAGGGATTTTTTTGTTTGTTTTCCCCTTGCATATGTGGTAAATTTTCTTAGCACCTTAGAACTCACATGGTTGGAAGACCTTTCCATTCAACCCATCTTGAGTCACACTTGATTAATAAAAGCCAGAGTCTTGCTTGCCGGCAAGATCTGTTGATCATTGTACACCATGTCCTGACAGTTTGAATTCTGCATGATCTAATGGACATAAGTGGGTACTTTAGCAACCAGTAAACACGCAGAGAGTGCCCAATTGTCTCTTCTGGAGATGCCAAAGAACAGTCCTGCTTTAGAGCTAGCAGTCCTCAAACTATGGACATTTGCAGCCAGAGAATTTTTTGTTGTGTGGGGCTGTTCTGTGCATTGTAGGATTTTCAGTTCCGCCCTTGGCTTCTTCTACTAAATGCAAGTAGCATCCCCTAATCATGACAATAAAACATGTCTCCAGACATTGCTGAATGGCCCCTGGGGAGGGGAGAATTGCCCCCAGTAGAGAACCACTGCTCTAGATCTCCGTGCCTCCAGATTTTTGGTTTAAGTAATATTCACACCCATTTCCTCTTATCTAAACACTATGTGTCCTTTAAGACCAGCCAGATCAGGGGCAGTACGATATAAACGTGGTTATAAACATTGGCTTGGTTATCAGACTGGACTGGGTTCAATTTTTTGCTCTGCCACTTACTATAGGAGAGCCTTGTTCAAGGAACCTGGTCTTGAAAACTCTCAGTCTTCTCTTCTGCAAAATGGGAATTGTAAGAATAGCTCCTTCATAGAGCAGTTGTGAGGATTCAATGAGATCATGTGCATCTGATGAATACTAACTGCTCAGAAAAAAGACTGTTGAGTGAAACAGTTCATGTAAAGTGGTGAGCGTGACGCCTGGCACATGACAAGAACTCAGTAGATACTCCTGGTTGCTTTCATCATCCTCCCTGATGAAGAAATTCCGGCACAGAGTGATTACGTCTTGGTCAAGGTCACAGAGCTGGTCAGTGGTAGAACTAAAAGCAGAGCCCATGCTTTAGGTTTTCCATTGAAATGGTCTTTACTCCACACAAAGCTTTGAAAGATCAAGGATGATTCCAGGGAAGACGAAACCTTGGCCGGACAGCTCTGGGCAGTGCTGTAATAACCAGGACTTGGCAGTATAGGTGAGGTGATTAATCATTCTAAATTGGGGAAGTCAGAACTAAGACTGTTCAACAGAGCATTTAAAGGCATACGGTCCCTTAAGTACCATGCCCTGAAAGTAATTTTTTTAAAAAGGGCAAAGCAAAGTATTAGACATACTTTTAATCTCTTCAAGAAAAGACTTGGCATACCAGAACATGGAACCTTTATAAGATATCAACCATTAATTGGTTTTTTTTTCAATTTTTTTATTGAAGTATAGTTGATGTACAATATTATATAAGTCACATGTGTACAATATAGTGATTCACAATTTTTAAAGGTTATGTTGCATTTATAGTTATTATAAAATATTGGCAATATTCCCTGTATTGTTACGATGTAGCCTTGTAGCTTATTTTATACATAATAGTTCCTATCTCTTAATCCCCTACCTCTACATTACTCTTTCTCCCTTCCCTCTCCCCACTGGCAACTACTAATTTTTTCTCTATATCTTTTTGTTATATTCACTGGTTTGCAACCCTTAATTGTTAAAAGGACCTTTGTCTACGAGGACAGAGACAGAACATGGTGAAGATGATTACTTTAGGGTAAAAGACTACAAAAAAGAGCCGGCATCCCCAGGCACCCACTACACACATTATAAAGTAAAGAATGAAGGGGCTTCCTCTCCCTCCAGAGCTGTATTTTAACAGGGCTTCTAATTCTGTTGGCTCCAATAAAGCCTTAGAGAATTACTTCTACTGCCAAGAGGCTGTAGCTCCTTATGAAATAATAGCCAGAGAAGTTCATTCATCATAACCAGTGGGTTGGCAGCCTTTGTCATCCTGTTATTTCACCCCTTCAGTGAAGAAGCTGGGTATTCATTACACTGAAGGACTCATTAAAGCGGTGAGCAAGTGATAAATGCCTCCAGGAGGTGTATGCGCACAAGAGTGCACACAGGTGTGGTGTGTATATGTGTGTGTGCATGTATGTGTGAGCTCTGTTTCATCCAGAAACAGAGCTGCCATCTTTTCCCTACAACTGGTCATTTTCAAGGGCAATGTTCAAACCATTCATTAATCAGTCTTGTTCTTGAGCAGACATTAGCCACCTCCCTAGCAGAGGCCCATGCTGTGCTAAGCTCTTGAGTTGCTGGTTGGTTGGAAAGTTCCTCAGGGAAGGTCAGGCAGCTGGGGCTCAGGCTGGGACAGGGGGAGGGGGTGAGGGCAAGCGGAAGGGCACTCAAGGACTCCAGGCGGAAGCTAGTTAGAAATGGCAGTAGGGAATTAACTTGATATTTTAACGGGTGTGTGTTAGCTAATACCAGCCCTGGATGCATGTCCAGCTTATGGCATCTGCCACGACTTTATATGCAGAGGTCTGCAAGTCCAGCCCTCAAGAGCAGTTTCTCATGCATGTGTCCACAGTTGGTTTAAGCATGACTCCCTTGGTTTGTTTGCCACAAACACAGATACCTGGAAATGCTGTCCAAGAATGTGTGTGTTCATAAACAAGCTTCCCAAGTGATGCATGAGCAGCTATAAGTTTTGATCTATTCCTCAAAAAGTGTATTCAAAGGATAAGAAGATGCTGGTGGTTCATAAAAATGTCATGGCCCTAAGACAAGTGAAAAGGGAGATCTAAATTATTTAATCAGATAGAAGGAAGGCCCGGGTGTGATGTAACAGCTTTCAGTTTCAACTGGCACGTGCTTGAAAAGGAGTTTGAGGGAGAGAACTAAGCTAAACTATTTTTTTTTTGCTATTGGTTTCTTATTTTTCTGTTTATTCTTATTAGTGCTTCTACTTTATGAACAATCAGAAAAAAAGAATGAAATAATACCATTTTCAGCGTCACGGATGGACCTAGAGATTATCATACTAAGTGAAGTTAAGTCAGGCAGAGAAAGATAAATATCATATACCATTTATATGTGGAATCTAAAAAAATGATATAAATGAACATATTTAGATACATACTACTACATATAAAATAGACAAACAACTAGGACCTACTGTATAGCACAGGGAATCATATTCAATATCTTGTAATAACCTATAATGGAAAAAAATCTGAAAAAGAATATATATATATACACATAACTGAATCACTTTGCTGTACACCTGAATCATTGTAAATCAACTATACTTCAATAAAAAATAACAATCAGAGATATCATGTATTAGCACTTACCGTATGTCTGGCATTATTCCAAAGACATTACAAGGCCTTGTGTTTTTTAGTTTATTCACAGACTTGTAAGGTAAATATTATTGCCCCCACTTTACAGATAAGGAGACTAAGGCTTAGAGAGGTTAAGTAACTAACTGGACCAAGGTCAAAAATTAATATGCAGCAGTCTTTCCCTGGAGCCTGCAACATTCACCACTATACGCACCTGCCTTCCATCGCCCTTTCACTGAGTTACAATATACTGGAAGCACCCCGAGGCCAGGGGCCACTTCAGTCTTGTTCACTTCTATTTTCTCATGGTCTGGCAGAATCCTGAGCTGCCCAATCAAAAATTTTTAATTGCATTAAGGAGAAAATTTCAAGGTGAGTGTATTTCAGAACAAATAATCACATTTCGCTAATGATCCAAAAATGCTTATCAAAAAGAAACCACTCAGATAGTCAACATGCAGCTTAGGTTACTGCTCTGTTCTTGTGGTCACTGATACTCAGATCACACGTTGTATTCAGAGAAAATGATGCAGTCTTAATCCTTAGGTTCCGCTGCAGGGAAGCCCTCTGTCTTCATCTATTGAAAATGTTTGTGTTCACTTTCTAAATTACACCACGAAACCAAAGCCTGCTTTGTGGGCCACTGAGCTAGAGCCCAGGAGGAGCCATCTATCTTCAGATGCAGTGATGGCACCATAAGTAATCCTACACTGGGAGTTATTGATGGGCCAAAGCCTACAGCTCCATTTGGCTGCGAATTGCTTTGAGGTTCTTCCTGGCCTTCATTGCAAATAGAGCATCACACTCTTTCCCCAAAGCCAATTCCAAAGGCAAAGGCAGAATTCTGGCTCCAAGTGAAGCATATCTTTTCCTCTCAATATTAAACATGTAAGATAAAACCTCAGGATTTTAGAAGCAAACTTGGGGGTTATTTAGTCTAAATCTTCATAACAAAGATAAGAAATAGTAAGCCTGGAGCAGAAGTGATGCTCAAAATACTCAAAAACTTTTCTGTGCAGGCGCTGCTCACACAGGAGGGCAGGAAATAAGCCTTCAGTGACTGGATCGCAGGGAAATTCAGGGAGTTCCAGGAAAGTAGGCAGGGAGGCTGTGCAGGGGGGCTTGGGCAAAGGCCGCCCACCAACTGACACAGACGTATTTAAATAATTTAAACAAGAGGTATAGGGACAGGGTGTGGAGAAAAGAGAACTCTCTTACACTGTTGGTGGGAATGTAAATTGGTGCAGCCACCATGGAGAACAGTATGGAGGTTTCTTAAAAAACTAAAAATAGAGTTACCATATGATCCTGCAATCCCACTCCTGGGCAGACATCCAGAAAAGACAAAAACTCTAACTTGGAAAGATACACACACCTCAATATTCACAGCAGCACTCTTTATGATAGCCAAGACATGGAAGTAACCTGAATGTCCACCAAGAGATGAACGGATAAAGAATGGAATATTACTTGGCCATAAAAAAGAATGAAATAATGCCATTTGCAGCAACATGGCTAGACCTAGAGATTATCATACCATGTGAGCTAAGTCAGACAGAGAAAGACAAACATCATATGATACCACTTATATGTGGAATTGTAAAAACGTGATACAAATGAACTTATTTATAAAATAGAAACAGACTCACAGACATAGAAAACAAACTTATGGTTACCAAAGGGGAAGGTGGGAGAGGGATAAATTTGGAGTTTGGGATTAACAGATACACACTTCTGTATATAAAATACATAAACAATAAAGACCTACTGTAGAGCACAGGGGACTCTACTCAATATGGGAAAAGAATTTGAAAAAGAATGGATATATGAATATGTACAACTGATTCACTTTGCTGTACACCTGAAACTAACACAACATTGCAAATCAACTATACCTCAATTTAAAAAAAACAGAGGTACAGGCATATCAGTGTGTCTGACTAATACCAGCTGGAGCTCACAGGAATTGTGACTTAACCACAGAAAGTCAGAGGCAAGGTCATAAACTCTAGTTTTCGGACTCCTCTCCCAAGATGCACGTGTGGTCTTAATCAAGACCACTTTGTCTCTTTGTCCTCAATACTTGCCTACCTCAGTGGTGGGTTGCCATCAACAGGACACTTGGGTTATAATCTGAACACTTTGGTTCCTGAGAGATTTGAATCATTTTTCCAGTTGATTACGATGTTTTAAAAGAATTCGTTACTATTATAATTCAATATAGTTATGATCATTACAAAATCATCATGGAATTTACAGGAAAAAAAGCAGACCTTCCTAATGGCAGAAGTAACATAATGATAAGTACTGACCTCAAATCTACTGTGTGCCTGCTTCCTTTCATGCTCTATAAACGTTTCTAGAGACCTAGACACTGAATCCAGGGGATGGCTGGTCACATTGTAGGTGCCAGGTGATTTAGAAAAAAAGAGGAAATGAGACTTGTATGTATTTTTTAAATTATTTAGTTAAATAATATTTATTATTTAATAATTAAATAACCTTTAAATTTAATAATTAATTTAGAAGTTCCAGTAAACTCAGTTATAGTATCAAGCTCCCTTAGAGTATACTTTATATTTTTTAAACAATTGAGGAATAACTTGAACTACATGTAACTTTAAAGGATAAAGGGATAGAATTAATATGAACAGGAGCCATGAATTTGTCCCTTCTCACTGCAAACACGGTGCTGAAGGGCTAAGAATTCTAAATACCAAAAAGAAGGGAGCACCTCTTCATCTCTTCCTGAGTCTTTGCCAAATAATTGGAAACAAAATGGAGAGTCCAGGAGACTACCGTTAAGATATTAGCTGAGGTCTGTGCAGGAAAGATCTGGAACCTGAAGTAACCACAGCTGCATTTGGAAGGAGCTGATCATAAGCCTTTTGATCACACGTAGCCTCAGGCAAAAGTTACCTCCACAACCCAGAGGATTTTTAACTCCTGGAATTCTCTAGGGAGAGTTAAAACACGTCGGTGATCAAAGCTTGTGGGTAGGAAGAAGGAGGGTTGGATTAACCAGAGTTGCTACTTTATAAACTGTAAAGTGTGCAAGAAATGTGTGTTATTTATTTATAACAAATGCCAGAATATTTAGTTGAAGGCTTAAGAACCCAAAGGTGGGCATTAGGTCAGGGTAAGGCTATTGAGTCCTGGCAGCATGGGCATCACTAGCATGATGCCAAGGACTGGGGTGGGGGTGGGGAACAGGGGCACAGTGATGGATGATCCGGCCCAGTGAGGACCCTTCAATTGTTCCTCCTGGACCAGAAGGGAGAGAGAATGTCACAACTGTCTAGAAGGGAGTGATTTGCAAATAGAGACTTCAAAACTGGTAAAGGGAAGGAAAAGAACTAATTTTAATAACATTCAATAGACCAGAATCCATAGGTTTGGCTGCATCAGACACTTGATAAAGGAGAAGCTGACACTGGAGTTCTGACTATTGGTGAATGACCCTGAAGCTCTAGGACATGGAGCAATTGAAATTTTGCTGAGGAAGGAGCCTGAGTCATGAGTGATGCAAGGCTGGTGCACGGCTGAAGCTGAGTGAGTCATCCAGGTAGGGAACTGACGGCCACATGGCATCTACAGCCCACATCATCTCAGTGTGAGCCATTCCTGGTTTACTGTATTCCTGGAACTCTGACTTGGAAGAGCTGACGGAATGATTCTTTACTGCAGTTTATCTGGGAAACACATTATGCTGTTGCAATCTTCATGAATCAGGGGATCTGAGGAAGTATTAAATACCCACCCTTTAAGATACATTTCGAGATACCCAGCCTCTGTGACAACAACATAGATTCTTCCAACCCTCATTAATTTTTCAGTTATCTGCTCCTGTTGGCTCCTGATATATGCTATCTTACAATGTGTATTTGTTGATCAACATGCATTCGCCTTGTTTTCTCAAATATTTATCTGTTCTCTAATAGAGACCACATCTTAATTTCTTTACCTTTACCTGCACATACATACACACACACAACCAAGGCCCTACCGAACCCTTCGTTTTGTGTGTGTGTAATTGTGTTCACTCACCTTCTATACCTCTGTAACCTTGGGTAATTAGGGGTTGATTGGAGGATTCTAACATGGGATGATCTGGAGTCTAATGCTGAGGATCTGGGAACATGGCTACTTATCTAGAGACTACATTTCCCAGTGTCCTTTGCAGCTAAATATGGTCATGAGACTATGTTTGGGCTAATGGAATGCAAAAGGAAGTATGCATACAAGGTCTCAGTCTCATTTTTAGAAAGAGAAAGAAAGAAACCTGGTTGTCCTCTACTTCACATTTTCCCCTCCCCTAGGCTGGAAAATGGAGAAAACTGGAGCAATAAGCCACCTTGGACCCAGGGGTGGAGCCAAGCACAGAACAAGGCAGGGCTCGCTGTCAGCATTCCTGCATGACCCTGTGGAGCAAAGCTACTGACCCACCATGGACTGTCAGCTACCTCCAAACTGTTATGCAAAAGAAACCCTCCAAACACCCTTCCTTCTTATGTAAGGCATACATTTTTAGTTCTCTTTTTACACTGCCTTAGCCTGTACCCTATTATAAGATTTCATCCATCAAGTAAGCTTGGGATATGCAGGAGCAACATAAGAAATTGTGAAGTAATGCAAATGAGGAGAGAAATTCCAACATTGTAGATGGAATGAACCACCATGACATCTTGTGCAGGACACATGGTAAGTCAGTGCTGAGATGTTAAATGATGAGAAAGAGAAAATACTGAAAGCCTAATTGAGACAAAACTTCCAGGAGGCCACACTGTTTATTCTTGGTTGATTGTTCTGTTCAGTAACAAATGAAACTACAGCATTTGAACTTTACTTGAACTTCTTTTCCCCCTCTTGTAACAGTCATGTCATCCTTAAATTTTCTATGGATGATGGTTCCAGAATAATTTTAAATATCAGTAAGTCCTTGTGCCTCAAATAATTTTTTTAAAAGGGGAAAAAATGTATATCTTGTAAGCCCAGGAAAAGCATAGAAGGAAGTAAATCAGAACAGTATTAATATGGTGCTGTCAAGTTAATAGGCACTAGTCAAAGATATAGGACTAAAAACATGAAGAGGGAAACCTGAAAGAAAGAATGATATTTCATCCAGTCTATATAAGTATGAGGAAGTATGGTAGCAAGATCATGACGATAGGGTTTAAGTAAAATTACTTTGAGGAAATGATGAAATTTCTGGGTGGAATTTGGAATCCTGATCAAAACTCACAGGGGATGGTAAAAGTGTATTCCACTACTTCCTCATAATCTCTGCCCCCAAAACAAAAGTTTAAGCATGACCAGGACTGATTCACAAAGCAATGTCCAATAACTCTGGGCCAATGACTTTCTGTATCCAATGGACAAGTCGAAATTTCATGAATTGGAGGAGTCACAGGTTCAGGGGCATGAAAGGCGGCTTGCTGGGGTCCAGAAAAGGGGAGAAGAGAACAAGATGGGGCTTTGATGATGAAATAAAGAGAAGAGTTTAATCAGTGTATGTCTAAGAAGCCTTTTATTTTGTATCTTAAGAACTCAACAATAGAATGAAGAGAACTGAATCCAGGTGAATCTGAAGACACTGAATATAATTAACCAGTTTTTTCAGTGGTGTAATTTTTGCTTTTTTAAAGAAAAGCAAGAAGGGTGGGAGGAAGGGAAGGGGGTAAGAGAAAATGAGGAGAAGAAATGAGTGTTTCTTCATTATGCTGAGTTACAGAGTGGTGTGAGGTGGAGATCAATATGGGGCCAATGATGGAAGGACAGTTGTCAACAGAGCCAGCAGAACCTGGTGCCACTAGCTTCAGTGATCTTCTCCTCCAGGCACCACTGGGCTTTGATTCAAAAGCTCAGAGTTGTGGGTGCTTCAGAAGGGAAACTAAATAATAGCTTGTGACTTTTTCTTGATCACTAGAAATAATTCACACAAATATGCACCTTAAATTCTGTTTCCCCCATAGGCAAAATCACCTCTACTTAGAACGAAACATCCCATTTCATAATCACAAATGTTCTGCAATTCTGCAGCCTTTGCTCGAACTCTTGTCATCAGTGTCTTCCAAGGACACACCTGCCCCTGTGCTTTGCTGTGCCCTATGCCTGCCTAAGAAGGAACCCTTCTTATATACAATACACTTCCTCTATCCACTAGGAATCACTAGTGAATAGGGATGGCATTTGAAGTGGTGAAGGGTTGTTTTAGGCAGACAGACTAGTACTTCTAAAAGCTCAGAGGCATGAATGAGCAGACAGTATTCAACACAAATAGCTCAGATCTTTCTGATGCTTACTGATGCCTAAAGTTTCTTACACTCTGAAATTGGAATTAAAAGGCTTAAAATGCAAATACCTCCTGGAACTGCCCTGTCAGCAATCTTATTACACTAAATTGTGGTTAGTCCGTCAGGCAACTGGTATAATGCCAACCTCAGTTCTTTCTTGTTCTGTTAGGAGGAGAAGATAAAAGGGTAGTGCTTGGAAGCTATGAAGAAGTGAGGCTATAGACATTGACAAACTTGGCTGACTCTATACTTGAAAGATTGGTTGGTCTCCAAATCATTAAGCAAACTGATCAAGTAAATTATAGGCATGCAATTATTATTTCAATTTTCTCCAAGACAAATGCATTTAAAAGTGAATCTTGGCTTCCCAACATAATTAATTGATTTAGGGATAGTCTCATTATGCTATCCTTTTGACAGTTTCTTGGGAAAGACTGGTTTTTTGGTTTTGTCCTAATTGCAAAGCAAAAATTTTGTCAGTTTCCCTTTTAGACTGCTAATTATTATTTTTTATTTTAGCATGTAGTTTAATTGAACCTCAGTGGTCTGAAATGATACAGAAGGATTCTTAGATAATAGAAAGCTGTGGTCTGACTATTTGTGCCTCCCCTCCTCACCCCCTCCTCCTACCGCAGCAACTCCCAAATTCATATGTTTAAACCTAATGCCCAGTGTGATGGTATTAGGAGGTGGAGCCTTCAGGGGCTGATTAGGTCATGAGGGTGGAGCCCTCGTGAATGAGATTAGTGTTTCATAAAGGAGACTCCCACAGAGCCCTCTAGTTTATGAAGAAGGAGGCTCTCACCAGATACCAAATCTGCCAGCACCACCATCTTGGACTTTCCAACTTTTAAAACTGTGAGAAATAAATATTTGTCATTTATAAGACATGCAATTTATGTTATTTTTTATATCAGCCTGAATGGACTAAGGAAATAGATAAATTTATCTTTCCAAATGAACAAGCTATTTTCTACTCGACAAGTAAATTTTAGATCTATTTTCCATCCATCCATCCATCCATCCATCCATCCATCCATCCATCCATCCTCCTGCCATTCTCTATGTTCTAAGCATCTCACTATGTTCTCCCTAGAACTAAGCTGTGACATCAAATGCTATAATAACTGACCTCATGAAGTTATAATTTCTAATTCTTTGTGTTTGATAGTAAATCAATTTTGTAGATAATCGAATCCATGCCAAAGAATTCTTTTCATACAACTTCGTGGGAAAGTATAGACACTAGATGTGTGGTAATCATACATTCTATACATAGGAGTTTAATAAATTAGTAAAATACTAGAACTCTATCTACTTGAACAAAGGGCCAAAACATATTATTATATTATTCAAATAATAAATTCAAATTGAGTTTGGGACTGACATGTACATACTGCTATATTTAAAGTAGATAACCAACAAGGACCTACTGTATAACACAAGGAACTCTGCTCAATACTCTGTAATATAAATGGAAAAGAATTTGAAAAAGAATAGATACATGTATATGTGTAACTGAATCCCTTTGCTGTACATCATTAATCAACTATACTCCAACATAAAATGAAAATTTTTAAAAAAAGAAATTTGAATTGAAATAAATTTCCCAGAGTAAATACAACCCTTTTTAAAATGGAGAATAATGGCTTCATTCATTCTCCCCTCTATTTCTTCAATCTTTCTTGTGTATCTACAATCTTCTAGATATTGTTCGGCCCTAGAGAAGCAGAAACAAAAGACTTGCCCTCTTTGAGAAGAGGAAAGGCAATATAGTGTGGTGAGGGCTAAGAAAAAGGCTTTCCCAGATGCTATACAAGCACAGGAGAGGGACACATAATTCCGACCAAGTGGTCAAGAGACATTCCCACCCAAAAGACAGCACTCCTGAGTTTGAGCATAAGTGGCAGTTAGCTTGGCAAAACAGAGGGCAGGTAGAGTATAGTGACTGGGACAGAACAAACAGCATGTGGCACAGACATGAGGCAGAAAGAACAAACACAGTATTTTGAGAACTGGAAATAGTTCAGAACAGCCTGTGGTGTGTTTGTGTGCATCTTGGTGCAGAAGGGCAGACCGTCAAGGTCAAGATAAAAGGGACACCGTGTGCCAAGCTCAGGGATTTCAACTTTGTCCTGAGAGTTAGAGGGAACAGCAAGGATTTTTACAAAAGCTTTGAATTTCAGAATGACTGCTCACTCATGCAAATAATAATGTTAATAATAACAATGGAATGACTAAACCCTTAATATAAAAACTGAAAACATGAAGAGGCAATTCACAGAATAAAAAATAGCTATAGCTAATAAACATATGCAAACATGTTCAACTTCATTTAGAAAATACCGTTTTCATTTTTCAATTATTGCATCAAAAAATATACTACTTACATGCAAACATTCAATTTTGGCAAGTGGGAGTGAGGCATGCCATCTCTGAATTACAGAGGGAATAGTTTGTTACCTCTTTTCTAGGAAGCAATTGAGTAAAATACATCAAAAACTTCAGTAATATTCACATTTTTAACCTAATAATCCCACTTCTAGCAATTGATCCAAAGGAAATAATAAGAGGTAAGAGTTACAGAGTCAGGCACAAAGCTGTTCACTCAGTGTTTTTTTGTTATTTATTTAGTCTATTTACTTATTTACTTATTTACTTATTTATTTATTTATTTACTGGCTGAGTTGGGTGCTCGTTGCTGTGCGCGGGCTTTCTCTAGTTGTGGCGAGTGGCAGGGCTACTCTTCATTGTGGTGCGCGGGCTTCTCATTGCAGTGGCCTCTCTTGCTACACAGCACACGCTCTAGGCACACAGGCTTAATTGCTCCTCAGCATGTGGGATCTTCCCAGCCCAGCGCTCGAACCGTGTGCCCTGCATTGGCAGGTGGATTCTTAGCCACTGTGCCACCAGGGAAGTCTGACTTAGTGTTAATTAAAATGATTTTTTTGAAAAAGGACACAATCCAAATTTTTCACAATAGAGGAATAGTTAAATTATGGTTCATCTGTTTTATTTTCTAGACTACTAGTTGGTCATTAAGATAATATTTTAAAATAATTTTTAATGATATAGGGTAACATATTATGTGTTATGTGAAGAAATCAAGCAATAAAGTGATACGGAGGCACGATCCCAACAGTGATTAGAAAAAGCTCTACATGCATTTTTTTAAACTAGGAGGAAATGCATCCATATGTTTAAATGGTTACATCTGAGTTTCAAGATAATAAAAACCTTACTTTCTTCACTGCGTTTCCAAGGCAATTTCCATGATTTAAGAAAAAATGGTATGAGCATGTATCAATTTTATGTTCTAAAGTTATTTTTTTAATGGGAAATATTAATTTTTCTGCAACTTGGAGGCTAAACTGGAAGATAAGAGAAAAAGATAAGGGGAAGAGCATACTCAGGGGTGGCTGTAGTGAGTGATTCAGAAGAGGAAAAGCTGCGGGTCTGGGCCAAGTTAGAGGCAGGCAGGGCATGGAGAAGAAAAGAAGGCTTCCAAGGACATTAAGGAGGAAAGAGTCTTAGCAAAATTCAGATTGCTTAAAATAGGGACATGGGAGGATGGAGGAGCTGGGTGGCTCCCAGGTTCTCAGTGAATCTGGGGGAGCAACTGATTTGCTATTAATCACATGAAACCCTCTACGTGGGACATGTTTTGTCTGGGGTGCCTCTGGAAGATCCACGTGGAGGTGTGCAATAGACAGTTCCTTTTGTAGATCTGGGCCTGAGAGACAGATATGGACGTCATCAGGATCTATGTGACACCTAGAGTCAGAACTGGGATAAGGAAGACAGAGATGAGCTGCTGGCAGAACCTGGGAAGACTGACACTGGAAAAAGAAAGAAGAGAGGATTAGAATGAAAATAAAGACGAGCCGGAGGAGAAAAGAAAATCAGAAAACAAGAGCTTGATAGAAGGCCATGAGGAAATGCACTTCGAGGAGTGGAGAGCCTGTGCGAAAGGCTGAGGAAGGGGTCAGGGTCAAGGCTGGGAAGTGTCCATCAGAGTTGTTAGGAAGCAAAAGCAGTTTCCATAGTGACAGGATGAAAGCGGGACTGCAGTGAGCTGAAGAGAGATGAAAACAATCTACCATGTAAAGATCCTTAATGCAGAGAAAGAAAAAGGTTGGAAGGAGTGGTTGGAGGGAGCATGGCATCGAGACTGCACCCACTGTTAGGATAGGAGAAACCTGAGAGAAAATTGAGAGGAAGAGGCCAGGAGAGAGGGAAGGTTTGAAGATTCAGGAGTAAGAAAGATGGTGTTGGATCCAGGAAGGCAGCAGGAAAGAGGATCCCGTCTTAAGTGTCATCTTAAGCCAAAGAAGAAATACTTCTTCCAATGAAACAGGAGGGAAGGAAGGAAGGAAATAGGATAAGGAAAAGAAATGCAGCAAAGTTTTATCAACAGCAATACTCATTGATGATAAGGCAAACTCTTGCACAAGGATTAAGAAACTTGGATTGTGTTCCAGTTTCTCCATTTGGGGTGGGGTGAGGTATCAGAGGATGAGGGGGTTGTTTTTGCTAACACTTTTTTTTTCTTTTTTGGATATATGTTTTTATTTCTCTTGAGTAAATATCTAGAAGGGGAATTGCTGGGTCACATGGTACACGTACATTTGATTTTGTAAGAAATCCCAAGTTATTTTCCACAGTGGTTGTATCATTTTACATTCCCACCAGCACTATATGAGAGTTCTGCTTCCTCTACATCCTTGTCAACATTTGGTATTGTCAGTTTAAAAAAATTTTTTTGCTAACACTTATTGAGCACTTACTCTATGGTAGTGTTCTAAGATGCGAACAATCTCACGAGGTAGGTTCTGTATTTATCTCCACTTTTACATATTGGCATAAGTAGGTCCTGTTATTCATCTCCAAGATGGCACAGCTAAGGAGCAGGGAGATATTACTAAGTGCTCGAGCTAAACAACTTGGGTATAAATCATGATTCTATCTCACAGAACCTCTCTTGGTCTCAGTTTCCTCATCTGTCAAAAATGAGTATGATATTGAACTGGAGTCTTACCTTGTCATGAAGACTACAAATGAGTTAATATGTGAAGAATACTTAAGAACAGTACCTGGAACAGAGTAAATACTCCATAAATATTGGCTATTATTACTGAAATATGGCTTAATAATAATGAGACAATAGAATCATATGTAGACATTTACTAGAATAGGACTATTTAAATAAATTATGCAAGGATAATAGCAAAAGCCTCCTCAAAAGTTGAAAATGAGAAGAGCTTTTGAGGATGAAATTGTGGAAAGTTACTATTAGCCAGGCAACAAAGCTGGTAACTGAAAATTGCCCCCAAGCTGGAGCCCTGAGAATAACCTTGAACATATCTGAAGCTGCTGCTTTCAAAATGAGGTTGGACACCACATGCTATAGGAAGTATGTGTTAGAGAGAGGCAAGGGTTTACTAGCCCTCTTAGCACTGCACAGGGCTGGGTCTCCTGCAGGTGCATCTCAAATACAGAAGTGCACACACAACAGTTATGGGTTGAACTGTGTCTCGCTGTCCAAAATATATATTGGGGTCCTGCTCCCCCAGTACCTCAGGGTTGACCTCATTTGGAAGACAGTGTTTTTAAAGATGTAATCAAGTTGAAACGAGGTCCTTATGGTAGACCCTAATTCAGTATGACTGGTGTCCTTATAAAATGGGGGAAATTTGAAGACACGCACACACAGACACACTTTGTGCCATTTGAAGAAGAAGGCAGAGATTCAGATGATGCTTCTTCAAGCCACGGAATGACAGAGATTGCCAGCAAAACACCAGAAGCTATGTGAGAGGCATGGGGCAGATTCTCACAGGCCTCAAAAGAAAGCAACCCTGCCAACATCTTGATCACAGGCTTCTAGACTCCAGAACTGTGAGACAATACATTTTTATTTTTTAAGCCACCTAGTTTATGGTACATGGTTATGGCAGCCCTAGCAAACTGATACAGTAGGTATAATGCTAAGCCATCAAACCCAGAGCCATTGGTTTCTGATCACCAAGGAATCTCGGGATTATCTTCAGCCTGCCATGTTGACCTCCCAGCATGGAGGGCTGGCAGAACATGTGGATACCCTGTTGCTTTGGTGCTTCTATTTCTCACTGCGTGTTAGTGATGGCCTTCTGATTTACATTTCCATCTCTTATGAATGGTCCAAAAAGATTGAGCCACTCTTGGAATACTGATGATACCAGCTTTCTGTGTTTAAAAAAAAAAATGGAGGGCTATTCACTGGAATGCAATAAAGCCTTCACCAACGAAATGTAACCTGGGGCAAATTGTTGCCCCAGGTTCTCTGATAGCATATTTTGGGATCACACATTTCCTTCTCACTGAAAAAAAAAATCACACTAAGCAGAGGGTTTAATTAATCCTTAGTGGCTCTCATTTGACTTTGAAGATACCTAATAAGCAAACAGATGCTTATGTTTCTCTTTCCTTCTTTAAGATTGTATTTACTCAATACATAATTCTTTGTATCTAACTAAAGTTCATATTTTATTAAAATTATATAATATATGTAATTTATATATTATATAATTTATAAAATATACTATAATTATATCATATACATTGTAATATATAAATAGTATATAATTCATATATAACAAATTTATAATTATTATATAATTATAATATTAATGACATAAGAAAAATTACCAACCACCTATGATAAGATTCATTCCTACACTGAACCATCATCTTATGCAGTAAGTTAAAAAAATGCATCCCTTATAAATCTTTCACACTACCAGTTTCTGCTTCTAATGGAGTGGCCACATAGGTAACCAGTCACACAGAGAAGATGCAAAGCCAGGCCATGAAGAGGTCAAATTCTGTCTATTTCCATCATACTTTGATGCATTCACCAAAAAAAAAAAAAAACTCTAAACACCTTCTTCATTTTCTTTTCCTACAGTGAAAACTCTCCAAAGTTTTTTTCTCATTTTTGAACTCTCTTCAAGAGAACTTCATGATAAAGCCTTGATACTACTTGTACTGTCCCTTTATTATGTTTTAAGAGCCTGATCCTGAACTTGCACAGCTCTGCAGAGCTGGCGCCCTCTCACTGCAGCAGGCACTCCGGTGGGGCATCCAATTCTGCAAGGAAGGATTTCAGTGCAAAGGTTCTGCTGACACTGACTGGCTGAGCATGAGCTCTGCCAGGACTTGGAGATGAGAAGATGCAGCCTCCTGTCACCTCAGAGGGAATGAGGAAGAGTAAGGCTATTCTCAGAAAGGGAATAACGAGAGTATACCTCCCTTGCCTTGGAATGGTGAAAGGGGGGTAGAGAACCAGCTCCTCTCCTTTACCTCCCGCAGAATGTAGGCACTAACCAACCCAGACTCTGAGTTCTAACTGAACAGTCCAGATAGGAAGAATCAACCAAAACCAAAATCACATAGAGGACAAATGCGAAGAAGTGCTAGGGTTTCCTGCCAACAGAGGCACAGAGCACATATAGATACAATGCTGTCACATTCACAGGCCAGTGCATCTTTGAACCAAGGGGCCACAGATACACATTCAAGGAAAAATTCTCAAGGATCGCTAATGTTGACTCCAATTATTTTTATTTTAATGTTAGTTAAATATGCATGAATGTAGAGCTGGGTATGAACACCTTATTCTTAAACTTCTTAGAGAACTATTTTTAAAAACATGCAAGGGACTTCCCTGGTGGTACAGTGGTTAAGAACCTGCCTACCAATGCAGAGGACACAGATTCGATCCCTGGTCCGGGAGGATTCCATGCAACTAAGACCATGCGACACAACTACTGAGCTCGAGCCACAACTACTGAAGATCACGTGCCCTAGAGCCAGTGTGCCACAACTACTGAGCCCACCTGCCACAACTACTGAAGCCCTCTCACCTAGAGCCCGTGCTCTGCAACAAGAGAAGCCACCGAAGTGAGAAGGCTGCGCACTGCAATGAAGAGTAGCCCCCATTCACCACAACTAGAGAAAGCCAGCATGCAACAACGAAGACCCAACGCAGCCAAAAGATAAAAAATTTAAAAAAATTAAAAAAAAATACAAAAAAACCCCACCCTCCAAAACACGCAAATGTTCAAACTGGACACAAATTACAAAAGCAGTATAGTTCAAATTAGCAGCAGCTCACAACCCTAATGGGGTGCTGGCCTCTCTACAGGACTGTGCCAGTGAGGTACACCACTGCCATCCTGTCCTGAGAATATAGCTTTTCCTCCTTCCTTGCAAGAAAACTTGAGCAACTAAGAAGTCTTCATTCCCCTCCCCGCTTTTATGGATTAAATCCTATGTGCTACTCTTTCCTCCTAAAATAAAAGTAGTGTTGCCTCAGACTGCCTTGCAACCTGGGGTGAGTTATTTGCCTTCTCTTTGCCTCATTTTTCACATCTGTAAAATGGAGATAAATAAACAGGACCTATCCACATTGTGTAACTGTGAAGATCAAATGAGTCAATAAATATAAAAGTTCTTACAATAGTGTCTGGTACACAGTAAATGCTCAGTAATTGTTATTTATTATTATTATTATAAATATAATCAAGAAAAATATAAACATAGGAACTGAAACCTTCTATATTCAATTGGTTATAAAGTGATAGTACAAATGATTGAGAATCAAATGAAATTTTTATCATATACAGGAAGATTAATTAAAAATTTATATTGTACATATAGTGTAAACTCTAGGGCAACTAGTAAAAATTTTAAAAAGAGGTATTAAAGGCACCAATAGTTGAGATAAATAATAAAAAATGCTCAACTAATTCCAAATCAGGCAAGAAAAGAGGAAAATGGGAATAAAAACAGATGGAACAAACAGACAACAATTAGAAATGTAGTAGACTTTAACTCAACCATACCAATAAATTAATTAAATGTAAATGATCTAAGCAAATAAATTAAAAGGCAACAATTATTAGATTGATTAAAAAAGCAACACCCTAGTATATGCCATTGACAAGAAGTCCACTTTACACACAAAACATATATAGGTTTAAAGTCAAAGAATGGAAAGAGATATAACAAACGAACACTAGTCCAAAAAAAAAAAAACTGGAATGGCTATATTAAAGTTTTATTATCATAGAAATGAATACATAAAAATTTAAAATACACAATGACTGTAATCATACCTAAATTTCTTATCTCTGTCTCTAATTCTTTATCTCCCTGTTAAAGAACTCACAGATAAGTTCTGTGAAAAATAACTCTAAGAAATAAAACAGAATTAATCTTACTTAATACTTTGCTTCATATGTTCTACAGCTACTATATCAAATTTATTAGCACCTTTTTATTTTATGCTTTGAAAGCATATGTTATGGAACTTATTTCTTTGGAGGGAGCTCAAATAAATAATTAGTGAATAGGAGTGTTAGAATGAAAGCTATAAATGAATTTTAATTAGCTGGAAAAAATTTGGATTCTTGTAACTGACTAGGCACATATTTCACTATTAAATGACCACACTCTAAAGATTTCATTTAGCTAGAAGAAGAAACTAAAATGGGATCCTATTTTCAGAATCCACCAGCTAGTTCTAGGCCTTAATTAAAACAAGACAAAATAAATAGCTATCTAAACTAAGATTTTAGCAACTAAAGGGACAGCAAGACTCTATTATCATTAAAAAAAATCAGAAGTGCCAAAAAAAGAAAAAAACAAAATAAAAAGCCTGGCGTGGGAAAGCTGAAACATCTTGTCCCACAATGAAAATCTGGGCCATATTTCTTTCTTGTAGGAGGAAATGAGAATTCCAACACTGGTGTGAAAATAGAGTAGGTGTAGATGAAGGAAAATATTTATCAACATGTAGTTAACACCACTGGTTTTAAAAGACAGAGATATAGAGATGTCTCAACAAGAACAGAGTAAGCACACTCTACTAACATAGAAAATGACAGAATTCAATAATTGAGAAATTCCCTTATTCACTCTGGGCCTCCACTGTCTGCATCTGTAAAATGAGGCCTAGGCCCCCTTAGAACGGCTGTAGGACTGCAAAGATACACGGAGATGGGCCTCCAGGTGGTCCTATGATCACGGATCTTGGCCAGACATGAATGATCCAGGGGTAGACTTGTATCCCTCAAGCTGGGACAATCAGATCCTCTCTAGCATTTGACATTTCACAACCCATTTAATGTATTCATTCCTTCATTCACTCACTCATTCATTCTTTCATTCAACAAGTATCTACTGAGCTGGGCACTGTTCTAGTCTCTGTTGAGCAAAACTTAACAAAGATACTATCGTATTGGAGCTCAGATTCTCTTGGGAGATATAGACAACAAAAACACAAATAAGAAAACATTAGATCCTATGCAATGGTGAAAATATAACAATGGTGCAGTGACAAAGAGTGACTGAGTAAAGGAGCAGCTACGGCAAGTTGGATGGTGAGAAAAGCATCTCTGGGGAGGTGATAAAAAGGAGCCAATCATGTAGAAAATCTAGGGAAGATCATTCGCGGAGGAAACAGGAAGAAGGCCAGTGTGGCCTGAAGCATAATGAATAAGGGGGTGAGCAAGTAGAGGTGAGTGTAGACAAACAGATCAAATCATGTAGGGCCTTGTAACCCCTGGTAACGCATTGAAACTTCTTTTCCTTTTTAAAAAAATCAACTTTATTGATGTACGATTCATGTATAACATAGTGACAAATGTATAAGGCATATAAACAACAGACAATCAAATTAAAACAAAAACAAAAGTGTTTCACAAAAACAAAATGTTTCCTCCTACCTCTCTGAAATCAGTCCCTACCACCACTGGTCCCAAGCAACTAACTAAGATTAATTTTCATGTTCTAGAATTTCTGATGAATTGAATCATAGAGTATGTGGTTCGGGCTTCTCTTGCTTAGCATAATGTTTTTGAGATTCATCAAGTTGTAGCTTATATCAGAAATTCATTTCCTTTTCTCATACATTTAGATTTAATTCTGAGTGCAACAGGGAGCTACTGGAACGTTCTGTGCATACAGTCATATGACCCAGTTTGTGATTTGGAAAGATCACTCAGGCTGAGGGATCTAGAGATGGGGGTCAAGACTGGATCACAGGAGAGCAAGTGTGGAAGCAAGAGACCTGTTAGGAAATGACTCCAATGTCCAGAGGAAGGTGATGGGACTAAGGTGATAGCAGCAGGGTAAAAAGTGGAGTTGGAAGTACAACCAACAGGATTTGCTGAGATGGAGAGTATGGGAAAGAAAAGAGTCAAGGAAAACTGCTATGCTTGTGGCTGAAGTGACTGGATGGCCGATGGTACAATTTCCTGAAATGGAAAGACTGTGAGACGAGCAGGTTTGGGGGGCAAAAGCCTAGAGTTGTGTTTTGGCCAGGTGAAATATGAATGGTATTAGATACTGAATGATGTGTTGGGTCCTGATCTTGGGCAACACGAGAGCTGAGTGACTCTAACAGTGGATGGTGTCCAGGTGAGGCTCTGCAGACCCTGCTGCCCACAGGGTAGTCCTGATCCTTGCCATCCTGCAGTCTTGTTGTTTAGCTTTTCCTGTGATTGCATAAGACGCTCCTGCATCCTTTCAATCAGTTGCCCTTTTGCTTAAGCTATCTTTTCAGCATCTACCGTTTGCAACCCAAAAGGACCTTAGCCAATCCTTGGTATTAACAAGATCATTTCTAAGGTTCTTTCATGTTTCCCTACTTTATGAAACTAAGAAGCTATTTTATAATGAACCATGGTGTCAGTTGAAACTCAGGCATTGATGGTGGGCTCCATTGGCACTGGCTACACTAAGAATAGTGGCTACACTTTATTGAACATTGGCTGTGAGAGGGACATTGTACTAAGAATTTTGACATATTTTATCTCACTGAATCCTTACAACAACAATTCTGAACTGGTGGTGGCTATCCTGTTTTACAGATGAGAAAATTGAGGCTTGGGGGCTTATGTGACCTGTCTAAGGTCAAAGAGTCAGTAAGTGTTAGAGCTGGGTTCAAGCCCAGGTGAGGTTGACTGCCAAAGTGTCTCAATGACCACTGCTCTGCACTGTTGGAAGCAGGTTTTTACTGCCATGACTGGAGATGATTCAGTGAGGGTTGGAGAGAAAATTCATGATCCTATGATAATGGTGTAAGAACTGTAGCAACCTACTTGCTGGATTCCCTGCAGGGCTGGTCATTATGCAATCTGTCATGACAGAGTTCCAAATAAAATGTGTAGACTTTCAAGCCCTGTCCCCTCTTCAGCTGGTCCTCAGTGTCACTCAGCAGAGCAGAACCAACATAAGGCATGTATCTTCATGCTGGCCTTGGGTGAGAAGGCAGTCACTCAGATCTTGCAACTTGGGAGGACACAAGATACCCTCGAAAGTCAGCCATTTTTACAGGTTGGAAAACTGAGGCCTAAAGAGGTTACTTTAGAGGATTACATGGCTAATTAGTAAAGAGTTAAAATATGAAGACTGGGGGCTTCCCTGGTGGTGCAGTGATTAAGAATCGCCTGCCAATGCAGGGGACACGGGTTTGATCCCTGGTCCGGGAAGATCCCACATGCCGCGGAGCCACAAAGCCCATGCGCCACAACTACTGAGCCTGTGCTTTAGAGCCCGCAAGCCACAACTATTGAGCCTGTATGCCACAACTACTGAAGCCCGCACGCCTAGAGCCTGTGCTTCTCAGCAAGAGAAGCCACCACACTGAGAAGCCCACTCACTGCAACTAGAGAAAGCCCGCGCAGATCAACGAAGACCCAATGCAGCCAATAAATAAATAAACAAATAAATAACTTTATAAAATATGAACACTAGATTTCTTGAGCCTATACCTAATTCAATAATTTCCAATTCAGTATGGTGCTATCTCCTCTCCCACTGGACAATGAGATCTTGAAGCCCTTCCTGGTGGGTTGCATCATCAACTTTCTGTTCTCATCCTTGCCCCTTCTTAATGTATTTTTATTGAGGTGTAATATACATATACAAAACATACAATCTTAAGTGTTCAGTGAGTTTTTACAGTTTAATCACCATCAATATAACTACCATCCAGCTCCAGATATAAAATGTTTCCAGTACCTTAGAAGGCTCCATTCTGTACCTTTCCAGACAATAACCACCCTCCCCACTCCCTGGGGGTAACTGCTATTCTAGCAACTACCAACCACTACAGATTAGTTTTGCCTCTTCCTAAACTTTATGCAAATGTCACAATACACGTGTGCTCTAAAATCTGTCTTCTTTCACTCTACATTATAATTGTGAGAATCATCCATGTTGCATAGAGTAACTTCCTTTGTCACATTGTTTGTAGCATTCCATTGTATGACTATATCTACACTCATTCGTCCATTCTCCTGGATGGACGTGTGGGTATTTTCCTTTTGGGACCTTTATGAATAAGGCTGATAGAAACACACTTGTGCGTGTTCGCTGGTGAACATAATAGGCACTCATTTCTCTAGGTTAGTACAATTACTAGATCATCAGGGAGACATATATTTAGTTCTAGAAAACACTGCAGTTTCCCAGAGCATGGTAATAATCTGTCCTCCCACCAGCAATATATGAGAGTTCCAGATGATCCACATTCTTGCCAACCCTTGGCATTGACTGTGATTTTGCTTTTAGCCACTGCCCTGTTGGCTGTTTAATGGTATCTCGCTGTGGTTTTAATTTGCATTTCCCTGTGAATCGTGGTGTTGGGTATCTTCTTTTTTGAAATGTCTATTCAAGTATTTTGCAGATTTTTTAATTGGGGTTGTCTTTCTCTTACTGATGTTCAGGATTTCTTGATATATGTTGGAATTGGGTCCTTTGTCAGAGGTATGTATGGTGAATGTCTTCTCCCAATCTGTGGCTTGCCATTGTATTCTGAGTCATGTCTTTTGATGAATGTGAGTTCTTAATTTTCAGTAAAGTTCAATGTATTCATTTTTTATGATGGTTAGTGCTTTTTGCGTCTTGCTTAAGCAATCTTTTCTTACTTAAAATCTTGCCTCTTTAAACTCAGGAAGCTCAGAAGCCATTAAAAGTTGTGTATTTGACAGGTTTGCAAAATAGGGACAATTAAACTTTCTTTCAGGCACAGGAAAGGAAAGGTATGAAGGCGTCAAAAGGGAAGAAGCACAGTGGTGCTGAAGTGGATGGAAACTCATGGGATTCCCTTGGCAGTGCATGGGGGGAAGGCAGTAACCAAGTTCTTATAATCGGAGTTGGTGAGGGGAATTTTTCTTGGGCGAAAATGACACTGGCAACCATCAAACAAATCTGATCTATATCAGCCTTGTATTGATATCATCCCCATGTTTTTGCTAAAAGCAGTAGTTACCTGACCAGGTTTAGAATAGGGGTCCCAGCAGAGTGCTGCACAAATGGAAGGTATGCAAACAACCTTGTGCCTCTCCTGGGACAAGGTGGGCTATAAATGAAGAGTTAAATGGTCCAAAGCATCCAGCGCTTTTACTGGATATTTCTAGTGCATCATTTCTGATTGGTTGGTGGTGAGGTAACAGGGTGGTGCTCCAGGAATCTTGTGCTCAGCCTGAGGGTACCATCCTCTACCTGGGTGGGGGCCTTAGTTCCTGTAGAAGAACTCTAAGGTATTGTTATGTCTATTCTTTAAGGAGGAACCAGGACCCCGCCCCATGGCTGCACTATTGTTTCTTGACTGCTCCTCCTTTGTTTCTGCATTCCCTCCCTTCCCTGATTAGCAACTGTTTGAATCTGCCCTTTGGAATTCAGGGAAGGTCAAGGAGGCTGAATGAAGCCTATTTCCTACAAACCAGAAATGGGGTGGGTGATGGACTGGGAAAGGATTTGAACCCCGGGGGGTCCTACAGCGTCCTGCTTGGGTTTCAATAGCACAGGTAAATCTGGATCTTACTGTCCCCAAGAAAGGAGTTTTTTATATACAGGATGACACAGTTATCAATTATGATAAAGATCTACTGTCATGTGTTTTGTTTGCTGGTATCTTTAATAAGACATCTGTCTCTTACTCCAGCTCCTGCTGCAGTGACCAGTTCTGTGTGGGTTCTGATCAGTTTCATGCAGTTTGCAACCTGAGGGCCTTGCTTCACCTCAGTGCCTTATCTCTTTCCATCCCAAGTTTCTCTGCTGACACAGAAGCAGGCACCCCAAGAACTGCTTGGTACTCATGCATATATAGCCCTGAAGGCTGGGGAGGTAAGAATCTATGAGGAGAAATTTTAGCCCATGGTGGCTGGAAGCCAGTGCGTAAAGGCTTCCCCTTTTCTTTCCCTGGACAGAAATTTCTGTACCATATTTATACAGCTGCTTGGGTTTTTCATGGAATCCAGCTTCCAGTTGCCATCACAGGGGCTGGGTTCTCATTACCCATCTTTGCACTGGTTCCCCCTCCTTCCCTGCTTCTCTCCACCTGGTCCGCATCCCTGCTCCTTGACTCCCACTTGCCAGTGAAGCATCTGCACTTAAACTTCATCTCAGGTTCTGCTTTCTGGGGAACTCAGGCTAAGAGGGCACTGAATAAGACTTCTACTTGATTGATTTTACTTCATTAGATTTCAAACGTGGATCAATTTTACACTTCTATAACTTCCAAGCAATACTTTTATAGGGGAACTACCATTATGAATTAAATTCACCCAACCAGTGGCACATGTCAGTCAGCTCCATGGGTAATTTATTCAAGGATCAACAGGATTCTCTGTTAGCCGCAGAGCTGAAAAATATTTCTCCTTAGACATCTGTTGGATAGGGGCCAAGACCAGGATCTAAATTTATGTTGATTCATGAGCTAATCAAGGCATTGAACTCAGTGAAAACAATTCAATAGATGAGAAATGTAGGGAAAAGATGACTGTTCTGGAAATGTGAACTGGACATTGGTTCCCACAACCAGGGTGTAATCCTGTTCTCAATTGGAGGCTTTTTCGATCATGAACGCCTGGCATCACTCCTGGTAGCCGAGGTGCTCAGGACATGCTGCTAAGGTGGTCAAGAGGGAGCCTTTACAGGGCCTGCCAGAGGCAGTAATGAAAGTGCTGCCGATGGAACCAGCATGCTCCAGAGTCAGGATGTCATGTGTAAAAGGCCACCTGATGGGAGGGAATGTGGTGAGAAGCGTGTCGATAGCAGTGTGACATCTGAGGGGCTTGTGTGGCTCCAAGATTGGCTTGTTTCCATGTCCAAAGAGCCAAACAATGAGAAGTGTCAACAGATGGTTCAACTGAAATCACCTTCTCCCTGGCCTGCTCGGGGCCTTTCTCCTCCAGGAATTCCAGCCCAACAGTGGCAGCATGTGTTACCATTAGTGGAGCAGACACATGAACACTTCTAGACCAATGGTTATACCTGACACCCTCAAGGATCCTACAACCGCAGAGAACTACACTTTAAAATTCCTCCAAATGAATGGACACATTTCAGAGTTATCGTCCTAGCACTGTAGGCAATTTTAAAGGATGTGAGGCAGTGTGGAAAAGAGCAGGGGTGGGTGGCGGGGAGGCTAAGGAGAGATGGGGATAAGGATGGCCAGGGTGATATTTACATAGCATTTGGAAAGCCAGTTTGCTCTATCCACAGAGCCTGCTGGCATCCCATTTTATTTCTGGACACTCACATTTATCATACTCTGGTTGATATGACAGTCTTCTCACCAGTGTCTGAGCTCTATTTTGGAATTCTTAGGCTTCCACACAGTGCCTTGCTCATTATAGGAATGCAGTAAATGTTTCTGGAAGGCTTCTGTAGTCTTCTTTTCAGTAAGAAGACTCTTGAAAATTGAAATTTTCATGGCCACCCTATTGAAAATTCCGCCTCCTGCCCCAACTCATAATCCCTCTTGTCCTGGCCTGCTTTTTCTTTTCCTCTCTAACACCTATCACTCCTAACATACTCTGTAACTCATTTACCATATTCCTTATCTTCTCTCTCTTCCCACTAGGAAGTTCCATGGCAGGCATTTCTGATTGTTTTGTTCGCTGATGTCTCCCTATGTCTAGACCAGGACCTGGCATATAATGGGCGCTCAGTAAATACGAAGTGAATAAAGAAATTCCACCCCCCAATGGCAAGTTCTGGTTCTTAAACAGACTCAGAGCTAGTCTGTGCCTCCCCTGTGGTTCCAAAGCTCGATTTGGAAAAATAGTTATTTTTTTAATCATGAATTAACTATTTATTCAGCACCAACTCTAAGCCAACTCTAATATTTTGTCTCCCAAATATTTGTATTTGGGAGACATATACAAATAAGAGAAGACCTCTGCCTTCAAAGAGCTTAGGGTTAGTGAGGAGACGGCTGTCTGCAAGCGCGGGCTACAGGAATACAAAGCAGCAAGGACAAGGACAGAGACAAACACAGGGTAACAAGGAAGCACACAGGAGAGGCTTGTGGGTCTCAAGGAACAGCTGAGGCTCTGGCAGAAATCCAATCCCTGGTGAGCTGAGGCTTCAAGGCTGAGTGGACATTAGCTAGAGAGTGTATGTGAGGATAGGGTGAGGCAGGCAGGCGCTCAGGGTGCTAGTCAAGAATAACAAACCTCAAAGGTCAAAGGTCCATGTTCAAAAGGGAATGGGCTTGCTCTCCTGCTGTATCATTCATTCAGCATATATTTATTGTACTCCTATTCTGGGCCAAGCTAAGGATGCAGCAGTAAACAAAGCACAAAAAGTTTTGTCCCCGTGGAATTTACATTCTAGTGAGAGGAGATAGATAATAAACAAAAATAAATAGGTGAAGTTATAACATATATTATAAAATAAGTGCTATGGACAAAAGCAGAGCAGAAAAGGGGGATGAGGAGAGGTGGGGAAATGCACTGCAATGCTTAGGGTTTGAATATATCCACCTGTCTTTGGACCATCCCCTAATATCCTCTACTAGAAATCTTCTGGAAGGTGGTGGTGGCCAGCCCGTGGCTTTAGAGGCTTTCACTGAAACAGGCAGGAGGAAGGAAAGGAGCCTTCATGCATTACAGTAATGATTACAGTAATTACACTTTCTATTAAATTCTGTGAAAGGCCTAAAGTCATTATGCAACAAATAAACAAGTGAAAGGACACTCAGAAACAGGCCTCAAAGATGCTGAGAGGAGGCTCAAGGCAGTGATGAGAAGCACAGGCTCTGAGCCAGGCAGCCTGGGTTTGATTCCAGCTCTGCCACTTACGTGGTTCCTTCATTCGCAAGGGTCTAAGTGCAGGATGGCTAGATAAGGATGGGAGGGAAGGGAAGAGCAGCTGGAGGTGGAAAGAAGGTGTGAGTTGGGCAGAACTTTGGGATGGGAGGGGGGACTTCTGACCATGTCACATAAAGAATAAGCTGGAGAAATTGCAAATTTAACCTGAAGAGGAATATCTGGCAGTGGGGAGGGGGAGCTGTTACTGTCTTTAAAGAACAAGAGAATTTTTCTGGCAAAGAAACAACAGAATTGCTCTGTTTGCTCACAGAACACACGACTACTAGGACAAATGGGTTGAAATTACAGGGTTTCAGTAAAAAAAGTCAATAATCATGAAAACAGTCACAGTGAGGAGTAAGGGCTCCGTCCCTGGAGGGATTCAAGGAGAGGCTGGGATACTGAAGGGGAGATGGCTACAGCAAGTAGGGGGCCCTTAGTTGTACCTCAAGTCCCTTTTCACTCTGAAATCCTGACTTTAAGACTCAATTAAGAAGGCAAAAAAAAAAAGCAGCAGCAGCTCAGGAGGAATTCAAGCTCAGAAACAATCTGAATAAAGTCAAAGCTGATCAATAGGAAAAAGATGAGGTGAGCCTGCTGATGAGGAGAAGTTTGCAGAAATGAAGTCAGGAGGAGGTGGTAATATAGTCCATGAAGATCGTCCAAAATGTTGTGTTGCTTAATCCCCCCCATAATCCTGGGAGGTCAACGTTACCCTCATGGCCATTTCATCACGAGCAAAGGGAGGCCTAGAAAGCCCAAATCTTGCCCACACACTGTGCTAGCTAGCAAGGGCAGACCTGAAACTGGAGCCCAGTTTTCTGACTTATAGGCCAGCACTCTTTCCAGTTCAGTCTACAGAATTTCTATGTAGGATTAAGAAAGAGGGATAAAAAATGGAGACATGGGTTTTAAAGAATAAGAGCCTCCTTACTGATTTCCTTGCCTTCTCCCTCTCTCTCCCCCTCCCCTTGTTTTCTCCTTTCTCCTCTCTAGGCTGGATGCCTGGGGCACTGTGACTTCCTAAATGATGGTTCTTAACACTCTGATGGTCCCCATGGCTCATGGAATTAATGGTACTGCTTTGGTTGGTGCTCAAGGGCATCCACAGCAGGACTATTCTCACTCCTCACTTTACAGCATTGTCCTCCACTGCTTAAACGTGGAGTAGGCAAGTGTAGGGCAATAGAGTGTAGTGGGAATTGGAGAATGCTTGTTCTCTCGGAAAGGGCAACCTCCCAAGCCAGTTGTAGCTGGTGGGAAGGGTGACTCAGTGATGCCAGCTCTGCCAACCTTTTAAAAGAATCAGGGATATAGATTTTAAAAATCTTCCCGAATTTTAAAAGTTAGCAATGAATTCAATTTAACAAAACAATGCTGTACAAGCCAAATAAAATCTATCTGTGGATCTGGCTCACAGGTGGCCATTTTGCAACTTCTGATCAAAAAAGGTTACGTTTCAGATGAAGCTAGTCCTGATGTGCCCAACATGAAGGGCATCATTCTTCCAGGAAGCCCCATGTTACTAAATTTGCACCTTTCTCTTTGCACTTATACTAGTCAGTCCTGCTAGACTGTAGGATTTTGAGTTTTCCACCCTTTGGAGATTACATGGTGCTCAATTCAGATTAAGTATTACAAATAGCCTTGAACCTGAATTGAGTATAAAAAGAGTGGAAAAGATTTGCTTTTGCTTACACAGAAGTCAATAAAAGGGGCTAATGAGAGAAGATGGTTCCAGATTCCAAGCCCAGATAATGATGATAACTGCCTGAAATAACTGTGTAGGTGGATCAAGCAGAAGGTTCAAGGGAAAGTTGAGGCATTCAGGGTTGATTATATTGTGCTTATTCAGAATTCAAGAGCTTAAAGTACTTTTTGAGTTTATTTCCCCTCCATGCACAAGTAAGAATCTGGAGCCGGAACTTCATCAGGAAGTCATTACAAAATTTTTGTGCTCAGAGCTTCTATTCTATAACACAAATGAGAAGAAGGATTGAATGGGGGTACATACTGTCCTGGCCCAACACACTTTGTTTTCCAATATTTGTAGAAAAGAATAAAGACTGATTCATAGTTCCTCTAAAGAAACCTCTTAGTTGAGATTAACACATGATCTCTGCCTGCTTCTTTCTCCTCAGTACTGGCAAATAAATAGCTGTTCTTAACCTTTTTTTGATTTTTGCCACAGTGTTGAACCAAAGGAAGCAACTGACGTCACTAATATTGGTGACATCATGGGAGAATTTGACCTGAGTTGTTTTATTTTATTTTTTTGCAGCCTTGAAAGACTTGATGGGTTTTTATTTTATTTTTTCACTGCAATGGATGATGCCCTATGCAGGAATGTTACTCAGAAAATTGTGTGGATTTCAGAAAAATGACAAAAAATTCTGTTTATGGAGCTAATAATATGATCTTCAATAGAGCAGAACCACTGTGTTTTTAACAGAGCTAAATCTCACTATAGGACTAGGTAGAATTCAAGATATTTTCATCATCAATGTTTAGAGATGAAAGAGGCAAGAAAAATAATAGCCATTTATTGAGTATTTTCATTCTTTAAGTACATTTTTATTCCATTTACAACACCCTGAAGAGTAGCATTATTATATCCACCCTACAGATGAGAAAACCATGACTCAGAGATAAAGAAACCTTCCCACAACTGCAAAATGAGTAACTGTTAGGGTTAGGGTTCCAGCCGAGACTGGTCTGAATCCAAAACCCATCCCCTCCGCATGGTGCCCAGTGCTCATCTAGGCATCTTTCATGTCCGTGGTCTACCAGAGAGGTTAAATTTCTTGAGTGGCCTGAAGACCTGCACCTTGGGCTTCTGACTCCTGGCTCAGCCCTCCTGCTGTCTCCCTGAAGCCATGGCTGCATCATGGGCTCTGCTGCATCTATGAAAGGCAGTGGAAGGCTGAAGACGTCTTGGTACCCACAGGCGCAGAAACGTGCTAGCTTATTCAACATAATGCCAATAGCTGCAAAGCATTTGGATGATACTCTGGATCAGATTAGAGCTGGCCTTGCCATCTGTTAATAAAGACCTATCTGCAAACAGACAGAACTACCCAAGTGGAGAGCAGTTGTACAGAAAGCAGGGAAGTGTGTGGGATGCTCCGTCAGCATGGAAGAAAGGCAAGTGTCACGTCACAGAGACAGGACAGGAGAGGCAGCCTGCTGGGGCTCTCATCTCACCGGCTGAGCTGGAAGGGAGCAGCCAGGTTGGAGAAAGCCTATTCGTACCGGCCATGCCTTTCAAACCCCAGATCAAAGCTCACCTGTTTCATGAAACTCAACAAACTTCCCATAAGACTGTGTGTTTTGAGGATTCATGAACTCCTTCTGGGCTGTCATTCAACACAGGTGAAGTCTGCAACTTGAGCTCTCAAGTCATTTCCTTAAAGGGTCCACTTGTCACTTGCACTAGAAATTGCTACATGTCCCTCCATAGCTACCTTCCTCTTCTTCTGTTTATAATAGAATTGTGATTTTTAACTGGGCACAGGGCCACCAGGAACAAGGTGATGTTCTCAGCCTCTCTTGCATCCAGATGTGTCCAGGTACCCAGGTTTGGTCCAGCTGAATCTGAGAGGAAGTGATACATGCAACGTTTGGAGTTTGCCCTGACAGGCAGAGAGGCTCCCCCTTCCTCCATCCTGTTGCCTAAAACAAGGCCAGCAACAAACTCAGGCACCATTACTGCATTCCCTCATCTAACTTTTATTTAGCATTTATTAAACATAGAGTATTACACTGGGACAAGACCACTGGCATGATGGCAACAGTTAACTAAAAGGATATGGCATCAAATTTCTCTCTCTCTCTCTCTTTTTTTTTTTTTTGGTGCACCACGGGACTTGTGGGATCTTAGTTCCCCGATCAGGGATTGAACCCACATCCTCAGCAGTGAAAGCAGAGTCCTAACCACTGGACAGCCAGGGGATTCCCAAACTTTTCTTTCTCTTTGATTTGTGTGTAACAAACCCAGGAATTTTAGCAAAAATATTGTTTTTTTTTTTTTCTTGCATGCACATTTGCTCTCAGGAGGAACCCAGAATATTCTATTAGGTCCAGCATTCAACATCACTGAATTTCTATTTCCAAGTTATTAGAGATTTGAAGGAGCAATAGGGCAGACAGGTTGGATAGAAGACATTTATCTTTCATTATCTGTTATTCTAAGTCAGCCTCCCTTGCCCACAGACCAAGTGATTCCCCGGGGTGGAGATTAGAGTTGGTTTGGATTCCCGGATTTTCAAATCCTGGCCCTAGAAGACAACCAGTACATGCCTGCTGAATTGAATGCATCCCTGAATATCCGGGGTGCAACACTAACATATATGCCCTTCCCCCACAAACTCGTTGACTGGCAACCTAATGACATCCTCAAGCAGTTGCTCTCCTGTTTTGACCTCTTTCCTCTTTAAAAGCACAAGACAGGGGAATAAGAAAAGGTAGTCAACGTAATTCAAGGATGCTCGGACTCTGCAGATTCTCATCCTGTCTGGCTGGCAGGCGGCAGCCCCTCCTCCATGCTAGCCTCAAGCATCAGCCTTGGTGCAGCCAAAGTCTTACTACAACCAGAGGGGACCTTGTGTCAGACCAGGTGGACAGTCACTCCCTTGTTTAAGATGTTTCTCATGGCCCATCCGATCGGACTTGAGCACGAGGTCCAAATTCCCTCACAACGTGGGTCCAGCCTCTGTACAATGCAGCCCCCACCCAGGGCTCTACTTCCTAGCAGTCACCACTCTCCTGGCATTTCTGCTGTGGTGCAGGCTCTTCTTTCTCCCAGGGAGCCTCTCTTCTATTTCCATCTTTCCTTCACCTGTCGAACATCTAGTTAACCTTTAAAGCTGTAACTCAAGAATTACTTCCTTGGAAATCTTTCCTCTTCATTCCAGACCTCCCTCCTAGAGGTTTCCATAGTGTACTGGGCTCACTCAAACCATGGCCTTTTCTAAACTCTACGTATCTACGTATTACCTTCACTTCTCGATCAGCTATGAACCCCTTAAGGGCAGGAGGCATGCGTCCATCCCAAGTACTGAAGCAGCGCCTACTACCTACCAAGTGCTCTGCCATCCTTGTTAAATGTAGAATGAATGGATGAGATGCCTCACTCCTGCTAAACACAGGCATCGGCAATAATTTATTGATCATTTACATCCTAATAGCCCTTAACCTAAATCTGTATCTTTTTTTTAACATAGGAGGAAAGTCATAAATAGGACATTGCATGAATTCAGGTCTTTCTGACTCCAAAGACCGAGCCACTTTCCACTATACCATTGTACCAAGTTGTTTCTTGGTTCCACCTCCAACAATTATGGAATAAGAATGTGAAGTAACTATATGTGGAATCTTAAACAGGACACAAATGAACATATCTATGAAACAGAAACAGACTCACAGACATAGAGAACAGATTTTTGTTTGCCAAGGAGGAGGAGGTTTGGGGGAGGTTATGATTGGGAGCTTGGGATTAGCAGATGCAAATTATTATACATATTATATATAGAATGGATAACAAGGTCCCACTGTACAGCACAAGGCAATATATTCAATGTCATGTGATAAACCATAATGGAAAAGAATATGAAAAAGAATGTATATATATATATATATATATATATATATATATATATATATGTACCAATATAACTGAATCACTTTGCTGTACAGCAGAAATTAAAACATTATAAATCACGATACTTCAATAAAAATTTTTTTAAAAAAGAATGTGAAGGGCTTCCTTGGTGGCGCAGTGGTTAAGAATCCACCTGCCAATGAAGGGCACATGAGTTTGAGCCCTGGTCTGGGAAGATCCCACATGCCATGGAGCTACTAAGCCTGTGTGCTGAAACTACTGAGCCTGTACTCTAGAGCCAGCGAGCCACAACTATTGAGCCCATGTGCCACAACTATTGAAGCCTGCATGCCTAGAGCCCATGCTCCACAACAAGAGAAGCCACCACAATGAGAAACCTGAGCACCGCAATGAAGAGTAGCCCCCACTCGCCACAACTAGAGAAAGCCCACACGCAGCAACGAAGACCCAACACAGCCAAAAAATAAATAAATTTATTAAAAAAAAAAAAAAGAAGAATGTGAAGTAATAAGGAGCAAACTTGAATCTCTCTATTGATTGGGTTTGGAGAACACTTCTCACCTGAATTTCTCATTGAGAGAATATACTTCCCACCTATAACAGAGGGGTGGCATGAGGACGTGCTCATTGAAAGAAGGTTCAAGACTTCTGAGGCCTACATAAACATTGATTGTGGCTAACCATATGCTAAGTGTTATTTAAATACAGAATATTATTTTGCTGAGCACTACGATGTAAGGAACACTTCCCTACAGAGTAAGAATATAAAATAGATCATCTACTATGCCTCTTATTAATAATTCAGGTCTATCACTTATTCATCCAAGCAATGAATAGTAGGGCTTTAGTTTAGTTTTTATTTTGTTTTCTTTGAAGCATCACAGAATTATTTACTAGTTATAATACAAGTTAATAAGCAGTCATAGGTAGGTGTGCATGGCAGAATACAAAGTCTCTAGGGCAAAAGGCCTATTAAGCAAAAGAGAAATTGAGCTTGGCTTGGATAATTCACCTAATTTCCGCCTGTCACCACAGTTTTAAAGTAGATGTGGGAAGTGAAGGTCAACATTGGAAGCACTGTGATCATGGTTTAGCGTAACTTGGTGAAACTAGTCTATAGCTGCATTTAAAATTCCTGCTCAGAGACAGGGGTTTAAATATATTTTGAAGAAATGGGTTCTGAGTTCAACTTCTCTTTTCCTTAATGGGCATCCTGCCTTAAAGCCTCTCTGTCCTGCCATATACCCTGTTCTCTGAATGCTTATTAAAACTGGCCTTGGGTCTGGAAGTCCAGACCAGCTGTCTGAGTCTGTGGTTCCTCACTCCCCTGCTGAGCCAGTTGCTTCCCTCTCTGGTTCTGTGACCTCAGAGTGTCACTGAGGTAGGGCACTGCTTCCTCTGTGCAAAGATGACTTGAAAATCACAGGGAAGAGTCTGCTGTAATAGGGGCAGTTAGGGTGAAGAAAACTCAAAACTCTGTGTAAGAAGTTTACAACTACTGATGGTAATGATGATGGTACTGATGAGAAAGGCTAACATTACCAGTGCATGTTCTGTCTGCCAGTCCCTGTGGTTAAGTTTTCTATACACTCAAATGGACTTACTCTTCAGTGCTAACCAATGAGGTAAGCACTGTGATTTTCTTTCTTTTGTAATTGAAGAAACTGAGGCACAGAGAGGTAAAGCTCCTTGCTCAAGATCACACAGTAAGTGGCCAAGTGGCCAAAAGAGAATACTAACCAGGATGTCTGACTTGGAGGCTGGGCTTGCTCCTTTCTTCCGGGCCCTAAGTCAGCAAAGGAGGCCCCTGTGGAGGTCGAAACAGCATTGGCCTTTTTGGGAAAAATGGAACTGAGTGGAATAAAGGCCAACACTGCATAATGACAGAGCACAGGCTTTTGCATCCAACAGGACTGTTACCCTCTGTATCCCCAGAGCCTAGTGTAAGGCCTTGAGTATGGAAGGTACTCAATATATATCTGATGAATGAATGAATAAGTGAATGAATGCAAAAAAAGCACTTTGCCCACTGCCTGACAAACAGTGAGTGCTCAATACATTGTTGCTATTATTAAGTTTGCTCATCACCTACGTACCCTGTTCCAGGAGAGGTGGCCTGAGGTGGTTTTCTTAGTCAATACCTAAAGGCACAGTGAAGTCACAGAAGATAAAATCAATTCTCTTAGATGTACTTTTGATGCAGGCTATAATAATATACCAAGAGATCTTGTGCAGTGCTGTGAACAAAAATCCTAGTCCAAGCTTCCCCTGATGAATGGTGTGACCTTGTTTAACCTTGGAGATCTCCAGCAAGAAAGCTGCGTTTTTATTTGGAAAGCCCTGTCCAAAAGTAAAATATTATTATTGCAATTAAAACTTTCACCACTGCTGTTCTACAATTCTTCAGAGATCACCCTTCACCCAGTTCTGGAAAATGTTCTCTGACATCCAGAAAAGTAAAGGAGCTGTCATACCAGTTATTATCTGTCTACTGGTGAGCCATTAGGTTTTTCCAGCACTTTTTTTTCCTCCCCTACTAGATGGAATTATTAGATTTTGAAACAATTTTTCAGATGAAATCCAAAACAGGTGCTGTGCTTAGAACTGCCACCACATTAGATTTATTGAGAAAGGTAAAATAATCTCTACTACTGATTTATGTAAAAGTAGTACTCCCAACTCTGATAAGTAATAAAAGACAAAAACAGTGTTTTGAACACTGGAGGAAATACTACATGTGAGTTCAATGTCTTATCCTCTAAGATGTATGTCTTTTTTTCTCCCAACAATTGATTAATGGCTTGCTAATCCTTGGGGATATTTCAGTGGGGGAAAGAGTGAAACAAACCACAGTTCGAGTCTCAGTTCTGTCAATTAATAGCTGTGTGATTTTGTGCAAAAATTTAAATTCTCTGATCAGGAGTTTAAAACAGGGCAGAAAAACAGACGCCTCGGCTATTATGGGGATGACAAGGAGTACCCAGGTGTGTGCCACGTACTCAGAAGTATTTAGTGAAGGGGAAGCACTGTTAGAACTTTTTAAATTGCCCATCTTGATAACATATAGTATTGATCCATGAAAATGACTGTTTCCGGGGGATTACATCTGCCATCACGTGAGACGGTTTCATGCTCAACTTAGTAAGTGTCCTCCCCTATCAGATCTTTGGGGCACACCAGAAACACTGCTCCCATGTTCCTTTAGAACCACCAGAGATGGGGGGAAAATCTTACACCTAAGTAGCAAACAACCTTATTGTTGGCACAAGTGCAATATTAGTGAAGGCGTTAATCGGGTGGGGGAGGGGCGGGGAATGAAAGCTGGTCTGAAGTCCCATACAACAGAGAAGGACCAACTGGTTAAATTATCTTTCTGGAAGCCGAGGGGTCAAGATCTTTCTGAACACCTTTTTAAAAAAATTCCTAGCTCAGAGCTGGTAAATTAGATTCTGGGGAACAACTGTGCTCCTAGACTGTAAGGATATAAACATTTCTTTGGTATACATGTTTATACCAAATAAAAAGAAAAGGCTATGAATTTCTTCGTGTCCCCACCCTACCCCACCCCCACCCCACCCTGGAGACACTGTTTAGCAATTGCTTGGACTTCTGTTCAACTTTTTACCAGGAAACGTCTCTGGGCTTTTAATCCCCTGACGTGGTTAAGAGCCCACAGTTTCCAACAGGTGGTTAGATAGGCCAGAGCAGAAAAGAAAGAAACCTTCCATGGTTATAGAAGAAAAAATATATGTGTGTACAGTCTATACATACAATACACGTTCATGGGTGTATGTGTGTGTGTGGGGTGGCAGGGGGTGCATGTGTATACTTTTCCTCCTAAACACATTTACCCCAAAGAGGAATACAAAGGCATATCCAAAGAGTATTTTCTAGGGAAGGTCTAACTTGGTGGATATTTTATTCTCAAATGGTTTTAAGATAAATGATCCATTCTAGATAGAGTGAAGAGTTCAAAACTTCTTTTTACCCGCTTGAAGTCCTCATTAAATAATACCTCAGTGCTTTTTAGACTAGTATTTTGGAATCAGCTTAGATTTAGAGCTTGGAAGGGATACATTCCCTTTGTATCAAGAAATTGTCCCTTTTTATTTTTTCCTTTTTTTTTAAAGCTCTTTATTGGAGTATAATTGCTTTACACTGTTGTGCCAGTTTTCCGCTGTACAACAAAGTGAATCAGCTGTATTTATACATATATCCCCATATCCCCTCCCTCCCGCACCTCCTTCCCAACCTCCCTATCCCACCCCTCTAAGTCATCACCCATCAGAAATTGTCCCTTTACATAGAGAAATTGCAGGCCAGGCGTGGGCTGGAGGGTTGATGACCTCCCTGGAAAGCTGGATTACTCACCACAAAGCTGTGATGCCATTACAGCTTGCAACCTAAACATACCCAGTGATAATAAATGTCTCAAGTATCATTTTCTTTTCTATCCGTAAATTTTTAGCTTCATCCGAAAGCACTAAAATGGGCTACTATAAATTATTGATAGCTGTACTCAGAGTCACTAAGGATGCAAATGGTACTCTCTGAGTTTTACATTAAAATCTGTTTCTTTAGAACAACGTTAAGGAAGAGTCTGCTTTGTTGTTGTTTTGAATAAATCTGACACTCGGGTTAGAGGCAGCAACTGTCCATGTTTGAATTACTTTCCAACAGTTCAAAGACTACACAGAGAAGCAAGTTTTCAGTTGGCTTTCCTGCCTTCCAATGTCATTAGCTGAATACTGCAACTTGTCTTTCCCAAATGTGACAGGTGGCTGAGAAATCTGCCTGGTAACCTTCTCAGGGAGCATCTGTCACTTGCTGAAAATCCCTTCTTCCCACGCTGTGAAAGGTGTTTGCTACTTTCTTCAGAGGCAGGACAATATTCAACCGTGCACATTTAAGAATGCTAAGTTCCTTAAAGGGTTTTTTAGGGTTCATGTCTAACATTCAGTTTTGTACTACTTCATTTATTTCCAAAATGGCTTCACTTCTAGTCCATTTTTTTTTAATCAGAGGAAGAACACGCTTTTGTTGTGCTGGAGGGTTAGAATCTGTTGTGGCAGGCCCATTCCCCACCCCATCCTCCCCACACACTCCCTTTTGGTTTTCAGAAACTAAAAGTGGTCTGGAGATGTGTAACAAATATTATTTAATATTCCAGTCACGGAAGAGAGAATAAGAGTTTCTGTTATGTTAACATTTTAGTTCCTAAGAGTTACCATGAATATCTCCAGAGGGTTTCAATGGTTGAGAATGAAATCATACACAATTCAAATTCTTTGAAGTTGGTGAGTGAACGCAATGGTTTTGGAAGATCCTGAAGCAGTTTTAGGGTTCTACAGAACCAAAAAGGTCACGATTGCATCCACATCCTCTGCCCAGCTCTGCATTTGCAAACAGCATAAGAAATAGACATGAAGCTTGACAAGCTCTCCTAACAAACACCCACAAGTTTCTCTTCCAAATCAATCCTTATACCCAATACCCACATCTTCACTTGTGTCATTTGTCTCTCCCCAAAGCAGAGGGCAAAGTGTATCACACCAACCCTGTTTCATCCTTCTCCTCCTATGAATCCTGCTGAACAAAACAAGTCGTGAAATTTCCAGTGGTTCAAACAACAAAGAGATTTCATTGTACTAAGTGGCCGAGATGTGCTGGTTTTTTTTCTTTTCTCATAACTCACACAACAACATGACACAGACTATGAGTCAGTCACCCTTTTGTGTGAAAAAGGAAAACAAAATACACAAAGCATTGGCATTTTTCGCAGCATAATTACCACGTGTCCGGAAAGGTTAAGAGACTTGCCCAAGGTTTCAAGGATTGGGAGGATACTGGGAAATTCTCAAAAGCAGAGGAGAGAAAGGAGGACTTATGAGTCACCTTGGAAAGGCCCTGGACTTTTAGAAGGGAAGGAAAAGTTGTATAGCAATCCTATGATTTTAAGCATATGAAGAATTATTCTGCTGAGAACAAATTTCTGCTTATATTTCCCCCTCCTCCAAGAGAACCACACTTAAAATGTAACATGAGGGCATTAGCTCAAGCACAATTTCTAAAAGGAGCAGCCTTAAAAAAAAAAGAATTATGGCATAGTATCTTGATAGCTTCAGCAGATCCCTGAATAAATGAATGAATGAATGAATGAATGATGGGAACAGGTTTAAGGGAGGGCTGGGTAAGAACACATCAGATAGGATGGGATCCCTTTGCCTCTACTGTTCCCTCCACAGGAATGCTTTTCCCTCAGATCCACACATGGCTCTTTCACTCATTTCAGATCTCTGAATGACACTGGAACAATGACATTTCTAAAACTGTCATCTCACCAGAAATGCTTCCACTGGTCATCCATTCAAAAGTGGCCAACGGAATTTCTGGAGACAGACAAATATGGTGGAATGACATTTGTCCGATTTTCCCCTCCTTTGGGGACTAGCAATCTAGCAATCTTGGCAAAATTTAGGAAATAGGGGCCTGAAGGGTCCCCATTGCAACTTCTTCTCCAGCAATTCTCCTCCTCACTCGGCTTCATCTTTCTTCAACCCTTATCACTGCCTGAAATTACAATATACATTTCTTTGTTTACTAGTTTGTTGTCTGCCTCCCGTGTTAGAACACACGCTCCATGAGGGCTGGGATGTCTGTCTTGTCCATCTCCCAGTGCTTTGGGCATCTCTTGGTCAGGAGCTAAGAGCACCATGCATGTGTTTTTGTTTTTGTTTTTTAATTGAAGTATAGCTGCTTTACAATGCTGTGCCTATCTCTGCTGTACGGCAAAGTGACTCAGTTACACATACATATATACATTCTTTTTTTATATTCTTTTCCATTATGGTTTATCCCAGGAGATTGGATATAGTTCCCTGTGCTATAGAGTAGGACCTTGTTGTTTATCCACTATAAATATAATAGCTTGCATTAAATCTCCAGCTTGCAGGGTCTTTGAAATTTCTGATCTTCTTATAAGACCTGCCATATTTCCTGCCTGTCCTGACGAGTAGAAAGCAGCTTTACGAGATGCCTGATGCCTGTCTCCTGTCTGGATGCCAATGGAGACAGGACTGGATCCCTGGGACATGAATCAGGAGCCCTCCAGCCCAGAGAGGAGGCATCTGCCCCTTATCTGTGGGAGGAAGCTCCCACTGCAGAGAAAGGGCAGCCCTAGGCTCAGATGTCCCCAGGAGAAGCGGGGACACTCTGCTCCGGGCTGCAGCCAGCAGTGGAGAAGGGTGTTTACCATCACCTCAGAACCAGACAGAGGGACAGCAGGGGTGGTGAACTGGTCCAAAAGCGTTGATGAGTCTCAACATTTCTGACAGCTTAGAGACATTGCTTCTGAAACTGCATGCGTCAAGACTTCCTTTGGAGGAATGGGTCCAGGTGTTTAAGCAGAGGTTATTCTAGATAATTCTGGACTGACTTCACCTGTACCTACCTGTGTCTAGAAAAGACAAGACGCTGACTTTATATGATCATCTATGCCCAGCTCTACTCGGCCAAGTTCAAAGTTCTGGGCTTGAGGCCTGAGTATCAACAATATTTTAAAAGCTCTCCGGGGGTACCAGTGTGTAATCAGGTTTAAGAACCACTGAACTAAAGTAAAATACAAATTTTATTACCCGTCTTTGGCTCCCTGTCATTTCCCCAAGAGTTCGGCTCCTTGTCGAGGGGCGGGGGAGACTATTTTCAGAATATGAGAAGAACGCTGGAGGAAATCAACCCTGCCCACGTTTGCACACACGCACACATACGCACACACATGCACACACAAACTCTACGGTTCACCACGTCATTTTCCTTCTGTTAAGAGCTTCGGATTTCTTATCTTTCTGCGCATCCTTTTGCCATCAAACAGACAGCGAAATTCACAACACTACCGATGGAATTTCTGGAGAAAGACAAATAATGGCAATGCATTTGCCTGATTTCCTCCTCTGTTTGGTATTACTGTTCCAGCAGCTCTGGCAAAATTTAGGAAATTGGAGCCTGAAGGGCCCCTGATGCAACCAGCTGAGATTCCCCATGGAGGATAAGGTTTTCTAAACTGCTGTAAGTCACTAGCTTTGAGTTTGTCTCCACCCCCTTCAAATAAACCACTGCATTTGAAAAGAGAGTCTTCTGATTGCATAACCCTGGTGTGGTTGCTTTCCCATTGGGGCTCCAGGTAGAAAGGGAGAGTCTGTAACAAGCAGAAAAGAATACAAAGCCTGAGCTCAAGCAAGCTGGATGCAGGCAGGTAAGACAAACCCTCACCCAGTGCCTCCCTTTTCTCCGGCAGGAAATATTGGAGACTTGGAAGAAAGGAACTCCTGGCTCCGCTGTGGATCTGAAATGGGTAATTAATGAAGTTTACCTTTGGAGAAACTTTATTTGGTGGCAGAAGTTGACATCTGAACCTCTCTTCATGACACTAAGCCATGCTCACTTTTGAAAAAGGAACATACAGGTTTTCTCAACAAACCTCTTTGGCCTGCCTTAATTTTGCTTGATAATAACGTCACTGCTTTACATTAGATGATTAAATGTCCAAAAGGAAGGGCCGTGTTTTCTAAGTTGCTGGGCTCTGTGTGTGTGTGTGTGTGTGTGTGTGTGTGTGTGTGTGTTTGGGGGAATGGGAGGGAAAACACTTCTTGTGTCCTGGACTGTCACTGTAAACTCAGCTGGATATAGGACATTCCAATAAACTGGCAAAAGTAACCTATTACCTTTACAGAATGTCTAAGAAGATGGCCACGACAATTACGGCGACAGCTAAGATTTATTGAATGTGAAATATGTCAGGCACTTATGTTAATTTTTTTACCTGTATAATTTTCTTTAGTCCTTCTACCAAGCCAACAAGGTAGGAACGACTATTATGCCCACGTTACAGATGAGAAAACTAAGGCACAGAAGGATTAAGTAACTTGTTTCAAAGAAACAAATCCACAGTGATTCCAAGCTATTTAGCAGGAAGGACATATACTGCATCTTTCTGCTGGGTGTCTTCCCAGAAAACCCCATCCATTTCTGATGAACAGTGTGAGAGGCTTTATCACCTGGCCCTGACTCCCCTCCTCCCTCACTTCCCCTCTAGTCTCTTAAAGAGAGCCTGCTGCAGTCAAATGCATTGACTCACCTGACTGCAAAATGAAATGCTTCCTATTCCCGTGCCCTCCCTCTTCCTGTATCAAAATCTACCCATTTTCAAGTTCAAGTACCACTTGCTCCATGACGCCATCCCAACCACTGAAGTGCAATCAGCTGTAAGAATTTTGTGTTCCCTGAACTCCACCAAATATTCAGTCTCTAAGAAATATTGGGCATGTTTGCAACAACATGGACGGATCTAGAGATGATCATACTAAGTGAAGGCAGAGAAAGACAAATATCATATGATAGCACTTATATGTAGAATTTTAAAAAAATGATACAAATGAACTTATTTACAAAACAGGAATAGACTCACAGACATAGAAAACAAACTTATGGTTACCAAAGAGGAAAGGGCTAGGGAGGGATAAATTAGGAGTTTGGGATTAACAGATACACACTCCTATATAGAAAATATAAATAGCAAGGACCTACTGTATAGCACAGGGAATTATATTCACTATCTTGTAATAACCTATAATGAAAAAGAATCTGAAAAAAGAATATATATATACATATAACTGAATCACTTTGCTGCACACCTGAAACATTGTAAATAAACCATATTTCAATAAAAAAATAAATAAAATTTAAAAATAAAGAGCAATGATTTAAAAAAAGAGAGAAATAGTGGGTAAGTGGTTCTTTTTATGTCTATATCACAAATACCTACGTCATACAAGCATATTTAAACTCCTTCCTGTACGAGCACAATGCCTGGCAGACTGCAGATCCCTCATGTTTTCTCACCATCATTTCTTGGACCAAAAAAGTCTAGATTATTTTATGATAGTCACAGGGCAAACACGTAATTAAAAGGGAACTGTTCAGAATAGAAGAGAATCGCAAAGTTTTACTTTATGTACACAAAATTCTGTTCCAGCAGGTGCTGGGTGATGGCTCTCTACTCAGTTACCCATATAGGACTTTAATCGGCTTTAAACTGGAAGGGCTTTGAGGACTGCTCCCTTCTGGAGTGTATACAGCACGTATGACCAGCACAACTGTGAGTCTCTACACGCATGCTTCCACTGTGGATGAGACCATAGGCAGCGTCAAACCATTACATTCTAATTTTCTGAACCTCAATATGACAGGTGGTCAACACTTCACAGCACTGGCATAAGAATTGGTAAACGCAGGGCCACACATTTAAAATATGCAGAAACAACAAACCAGATTCTCGATTCCACTTCAAAAGGGTCTTCAACACCGCAATCTTGAATGACAGAGCCATGTGTTATGTTAGTGGACACATAAATTCCCACCTGGGAAGAACCAGGGTGTCACCTGCACACCCCAAATTAAAGAATTCAGGGTCTCCCTTTAAGTAAAGACTAAGGGGAGGGTGGAAAATGATTATGCAGTGTAATTCCCCTTTCCTTCCTCCAGTCACACAATGAGCAACTGTCCTTTTTGTTGTGTGTGTGAACTGTTTAAATAAGAAGCTTCTGCTAGTTCTTATTTTCAATATGAGAGAAGAAATCAAAATTCCCATTTCACAAGCATGGCATCTTTTTCATAACATAAAACCAAAGGGGAAAAAGCAAAGAGAATGTATGTCATCAGGAGACAATTACCCACAACAATCAAACAATTGCTGCAGACAATCAGTGAGGACCAGCGCCCTAGCACACTACGCCTTGAGATGCAAAATGTATTTATGCCTGAACTTTCTTTATGGACAACTGTTCAGGGAAAATGACTTGCTTCTTTTGCCTGACAAAGGCAATTTAGACAGCTGCTTTCCAACTTTGATTTCCAGCGAGCTGCGGATTGAAACTGCCATCTGTAGAATAGCTTTTATTCAATTTGAAGACCATATCACGGCCTGTGTAAGGGACATCCCATGAAGGGGTTAATGTCCCACAATCAGGGTGTCTTGGGTATGATGTTTATTATACGCGCTTTCTTCGTTTAATCATTGATTTAAAACCCCTCTCAACATGAAGGGCTGGCAAATTCTTATTGACACAGAGACTATGAAAACATGTCTACTGTGAAAAGGATGACTGGGGATCACCTAATAGAAAAGGCAAGAACAAACAGACAATGGTTTTTCAAACCTTATCACATTCACAATGAACGTGCCCGTCCCTCTTCTAACTTATTCTAATTAATAGAGTCAGGCACTCACCACATGCATTTCTAGCGCAGATCATGAGCTGAAAACTATGAACCAAAGTCTTGTTCCCTTAAGCTAACAAGGCTCCAAGCAGCTTCAGCCACAAGCAACAATGAAACAGAAGATCGCAGGTGCATACCTTAACCTCCTGATTGGTAAAGACCTCCACATCCACCACGCAGGCAACCAGAGTGGAAACATCACAGTCCATGCTAGGGGCTGGCATTCCCCCTCCGGAACTGACAGTAAAGATTTAGGCGGCCTCCGAGTCGTGCAGGCTGGGAAGAGCCTTCCAGGTGGATGTTGCCGGGCCGGCCGGGCGCTGCCCTGCCCTGCCCTGGGGATAGCCGAGCTGGGCACCTGAGCCCGCTCCGCTGCACGCACGCAGCCCGCCGCGGCTCAGGCAGCACGGCAGAGTAAGAGCGGCCGGCTCTCTGATGGCAATGACATCACCACAAAGACTGACACAAGCTGGAGCTATTTTTTTCCCCCAGCCTTTTATCTCTAGGCAGTGCAGTGGAGCAAATTGAACATGATTATGTGCTAAATCTGAACTCGGACTAAATCAATCCAGGCAGCGATTCGCTAGGAACTGAGTCATAGCTGTTGTTTCAGCCGAGTGCTTATGTTTGCAAAAAGTAAGGGTGGGGAGGGGGGAGAATCTGACACCAGAGGCTCTGTTTGGGCTGGGGGTGGGGGTGGGTGGGGGAATTATTCTGCCGATGAGCCTCCTGAGGTTAAGGTGTGACAGTTTTCTGCCTCAGAAATAAGCAGGAAGTTGAGGCATTTTGCAAATTGCTTGGCTTTTGTTAATTGCCCTGTGCTGCTGGCTCGGGGCAGCCACACATGTTCTGGGCATCCTAATGCACCCCGGGCGGGCATAGGCTAAATAGAAATCCATTCTTGGAGTGACTAAAGAGCCGGGCGTCAGTCATTTAGGCAGCCTGGTAAGAGGAGATAATTAGAGGTTTGTGAATTTCTATTTGAAGCACATAAGTGCAGACTAGAAACTCTAAAAGCACCCTTCCAAGCTCGGGATTTCAGGCTGTCGCCAAGGTCGTTCAAACCAAAAGCGCCCAGTGGAAAGGAGTTACAGCACATGTCTCATGAGGGGACAGATGGCAGAGTCTAACTGGCAAACGCACTGATGTGGGTCACTGTCAGAGCCTCGGGGCTTGATTTCGCCTGAGACTTTGAACATGTTGGATGGCTTTTTCCATCTCTTTCCCTGATTGTGAACCCCTGAAGGGCAAGGCTGCGGATAATCCATCTTTATATCTTGAGACTTTAGTCGGGTGTCTGGCATGAGACGGCAATAATTGTTTAATGAATGAACAAACCAAACAGCAGCAGCCTTCTTTTACAGTAGAAGTGAGCAAAGGAAAAAAATCCAAATCGTTTTCATGTTATCATTGCTTATAAAAATACCAGTAGAACTTACTGACATTCTAGCAGGATCTATGCCCAGTAGGCGTGCAGGGGCATCTTCAGTGGCTATCAGAGGTCGTGATTTGTAACAGATTGGTGCCTTTCTAAACCATGACTGGACAACGTGGTCCAATTTTGCATGCAGAGGAGAAAGGTGACATTTTAGACTGAAAGTGGAAGTTTTGTGGTTGATCCTCATTTGGGACTACATGTGAGTCTAATATTCCCCTTCAACGAAGCATTTCCCAGGTTAAATGAAATCAGTCCACAAATAGAAATACTGAGACTGATGAAACTGTGTGTGTGTGTACAGCACTTACTGTGTTGTCCAGGGCACTGTGGGGAGTATGAAATCATGCCTGCAGATAATTCAACACTTACTGAGTAACGACTATGTACAAAGCTCTATACCAGCTGCTCTAAAGGATAAAATGATGAATAAGTAAAATTCACTATCCTCAAGAGGCTTAAAATCCAAGAGAGGAGATAAGACATGGAGACAAACACCTATACAACAAGGCAATGGTGATGGTGGGCAGAGGAGGGACAGATGGCACTTGGTGGGAGCACTGGAGAAAGAGTGGTGGATGCTGAAGGGAGCTAGGGCAGATGAGCCTTGAGGAGCAGGACATGACTTCTGCTCTGACCTCGAAACATGGGTAAGACTTTGTCAGACAGAAAAGTGGTGAGGAGAGCCTCCCAGGCTGTGGCCACAGACTAGAACTATCCAGAGCAAAGAAAGAATAGGGTATTTGGGGGCAGGGGGTGAGGCACATTGAAGGTTAAATTTGATGGAAGCCAGGGATAAACAAGGTGGAAAGAGCCAGATGACTCAAAGCCTCAAGGGGCCCTTCGCGTCTATCTGGACAACCATGGAATGCCCAGCAAAGTTTTTGAGAAAGTGAACGGGTCCATCTATACATACATATAGCTGATATGTGACGCATACAAGAAGAGGAATACAAATTTAAATACCACTGACATCTGTTCAAGTGGCAAAACAAAAAAGGGCGATTTTTTTCTTTGCCATGGTATCTCCCTAAATTTATTTTTTTAAGGGGCACAGCAGTAGTGTGCTGGTAAATATTTAACACTCAGCTCTGAAAAGAAAAGCCTGATGTGTAGCATTTGCTGATTCCCCGGGTGTAAATATCCTCATCATGGCTGATTTCAAGCCATCAATATAAAGTCACTGAACACAAAGTAACTATATCTGTTCACGCCAGCCACTGCAGGTGCCTCAGGCACACCACTGTCTCACTGTCATGAAAATGTTACACCATATTAATGACAGTTCCTGCAGTTCACAGGGGTTAAGACCAGGGCGCAAGTCCAGAGCTGATCAAGGAACCAACAGGGCAGCAGGGTCAACCCATTATAACTGTCGCTCTGTTACTTAAAGGGCTCTGTGACTTATTTCCCACTTTCTCTTTAGGAAAGAGCTATAAAGGATATACATGTGTTATTTCAAGAGAAAAAGCCTTGCTCTGACATATCTTGGCAGGAGGACATTAGGCTATCCAGGAAGTAGAGCCTCACTCCAAATTGCAAGATAGTAGTTTTTTGTTTGTTTGTCTGTTTTTTTCTGATGCATCTTCAGTTTCTCCTTTTTGATTTGTTTCCTCCCTGGAGATTCCTCCTCGTACTCTTGAGCCCATTAAGTTTATGCTTTCCTCTTTTAAAATACCTTTTTCCAGAACACGGCTCTCAGTTCATTTCTGTTGGCATGAAATGACTGATAACTTATAGTATTACCTGTTATAGAGGAATCTGTATGAGGAGAATTTGTATAGGGGATCAAATCTTCAATTGAGTACATAGTGTTTTTAGGGTGAAATTATAGGCATTGAGAGCATGTAGTAATTTTGAAATAAAATTATTGGATTTTTAATAGGTGGATTCAACAAATTGGCTATATTATACTATTCAATTGACTACCCAAAACACTCACTTTCCTATAGATCAGAGTCCCTGGGGGCTTCCCTGTTAAAATCGTGCCCTTTTTCTCCAGACAGAATGTACTCTTGATACCTAGAGAATAACTGGCAGCCTGGGAGGTACCTGGGGTCTGTATACAAGCACCTATGGCTACAAGGTCCTATGAACCCTGGCTCTCGTCTGCTCTCCCTCCCATCTCAGCTCACCATTTCTGCCTCTCTTTTCCACATCCCAGATTCACTGGTTTTCTTGGGATTCCAAAAAAAATGCCAAGCACTTTCTTATCTCAGGACCTTTGCACTTGCTATTGCCTTTGTCAAAAAAATATCCAGATCTCCGTCCGCATGGCCAGCTCCTTCTTACCGTCCAGTTCTCAGCTCAGGTGCCATCTCCTCGAAGTCTTTCCCTAATTACCTAAATAAAATACATGTATCCATGTGTGCGTGTACACACACACACACACACACACACACACACACACACAGGCTCAATCACTATCCAGAATCTTCATTCTAATTTTTTTTAATTTTTATTTTTGGCTGCATTGGGTCTTCTTGCTGCACGCGCAGGCTTTCTCTAGTTGTGGTGAGTGAGGGCTACTCTTCATTGCAGTGCACAAGCTTCTCTTGTTTCGGAGCAAGGGTGCTAGGCATGCCGGCTTCAGTAGTTGTAGCACGCAGGATCAGTAGTTGTGGCTCACAGGCTTAGTTCCTCCTCAGTACGTGGGATCTTCCCGGAACAGGGCTCGAACCCATGTCCCCTGCATTGGCAGGCAGATTCTTTTTTCTTTTTTTTAAACAGACAATAAACTGCATATATTTAGAGTGTACCATTTGGTATTTTTTTTTCTTATTAGTAATGTATATATGACAATCCCAATCTCCCACTTCATTCCCCCTCAACCCTCCCTGCTTTCCCCACTTGCTGTCCATATGTTTGTTCTCTACATCTGTCTCTATTCCTGCCTTGCAAACTGGTTGATTTGTACCATTTTTCTATATTCCACATATATGTGTTAATATGATATTTGTATTTTCTCTTTCTGACTCACTTCACTCTGTATGACAGTCTCTAGGTCCATCCATGTCTCTACAAATGTCCCAGTTTAATTCCTTTTTACAGCTGAGTAATATTCCATTGTATATATGCACCACATCTTCTTTATCCATTCATCTGTTGATGGACATTTAGGTTGCTTCCATGTCCTGGCTATTGTAAATAGTGCTGCAATGAACATTGGAGTGCATGTGTCTTTTTGAATTATGGTGTTCTCTGGGTATATGCCCAGTAGTGGGATTGCAGGGTCATATGGTAACTCTATTTTTAGTTTTTTAAGGAACCTCCATACTGTTCTCCATAGTGGTTTTATCAGCTTACATTCCCACCAACAGTGCAAGAGCATTCCCTTTTCTCCACACCCTCTCCAGCATTTACTGTTTGTAGATTTTCTGATGATACCCATTCTAACCCATGTGAGGTGATACCTCATTGTAGTTTTGATTTGCATTTCTCCAACAATTAGTGATGTTGAGCAGCTTTCATGTTGGCAGGCAGATTCTTAATCACTGCGCCACCAGGGAAGTCACTTCTTTCTAATTTTATTCATAGCACTTTGCACTATCTGAAACTGTTCACTTATTTCTTGTTCTTTGTTGTATCCCCAACTAGAATGTAATCACCACAAAAGCAGAGGGTTTTGCTTATTCTGTTCCTTGCTTTATTTTCAGGGGCTAGAAAAGTACCTGACACTTAGGAGGTACTCTAAGGAATACCTGCAGTGTGAATGGATACATAAATAAATGAATCTAAAAAGGCAGGTAGAAGGACTCACACCACTAGAGGTGCCTCCTGATCTGGAGTTCGAAGAAGGTCCTTGCAGGAGGATACACGGGCATCTGAGTTCAGTAATCACCCCACCATTGACAGCTGAACCACCGCACAGCTCTGCTCAGAAGCCCCCTTGCCAGCTGAAGTGACCAGAAAAATCTTAGGACTCATTCAAACTGACTGCTCTTCCCATGATTGACTGTGTTAAGGAAATGGATGCAGCATAATGCAGACCCGGAGACAAAGACCACTTCCCTGCCACTCAGGCCAGGTAGTTCTCCGAGAGGACTGATAGCTGAGCTGAGGCACTAACCACCCCCCCCACCCCCACCCCCACCGCCAGGTGGACAGGAAGAGATGGGGACCTTCCAATCCCAGAGGCAGTAGCCCAGTCTGATTTGCAAACGAGCATAGATGTTCCTATTACAGCTCTGGGCTGTCAAAGGCTTTGCTCCCTCTAGGTGTCCTTCTGGTTCACTTGAGTTTGTTATTAATGTTTATTGTTGAAAATCTCAGACACATTCAGAAGTTGAGAGAGTACTGTCATGGGCTTTCATGTATCCACCACCCAAGTACAACAAAAGCTTGGGACCAACCTTGCTTCCTCTCTGCCAGTGGGTCTCAGGGTGTGGTCCCCAGACCAACAGGATCAACAGCATCAGGAATTTGTTAGAAAGGCAAATTCTTGGGCCACACCCAAGACTGGGTAGGTAGGACCAATATCTGTATTTTAACAAGCCCTCCTGCTGATTCTGATGCAAGCTCAAGTCTGAGCACCAGTGTTTCATGTCCCCAACTGCTCATACTCACTCTGGTTATTTTGAAGCCGATGTCTGACATCATATCATTTCATCTGTAAATATTTCAGTGTCTATCTCTAAAAGACAAGGGCGTGTCTTTTGAAATCACAATACCTATCATCACACGCACTCAAAAGCAAGAATGGTTCCTCAGTATCATCCAATGCCCTGTCAGTGTTCACATTTCTCCAACCACACTACACATGTTCTCTTCCCTCCCCAAGCCCTCTCCACCCCTTCCCTGGTCCCATCCTTCCATCCTCCCTTTATCTAACATTTTGTTTACTTATATTGGGATCTAAACTACTGTGTCTCTTACGTCTCCTTTAATCTATAGTGTCCTCCTCTACGTCTTCTTTATTCTTCTGTGCAGTTTGTTGTTGGTGATGATAAAATCATGTTCTTTGTCCTTTAGAACTCTCCTTAGTCTAGATTTGCTGGATGAATTCCACAGTGTCATTTAATTGGTTTTTCTCTTACCTGTAGGTCCTGTTAATTAGATCCAGAGGCTTGACAGATTTGGGTTTAGCAAGACTCCTTCATGGGGACTTCCCTGGTGGTGCAGTGGTTAAGAATGCGCCTGCCAATGCACAGGACACGGGTTCGAGCCCTGGTCCACGAAGATCCCACGTGCCGTGGAGCAGCTAAGCCCGTGCGCCACAAGTACTGAGACCAAGTGCCACAACTACTGAAGCCCACATGCCTAGAGACCATGCTCCACAAAAAGAGAAGCTACCGCAATGAGGAGCCTGCAAACCGCAATGAAGAGTAGCCCTCTCTTGCTGCAACTAGAGAAAGCTCGCGCAGAGCAACGAAGACCCAACACAGCCAAAAAAAAAAATTTTTTTTAAGTAAATAGAAATAAAAGTACTTTATAAAACAAAAACAAAAAAGAAAGACATTTAATTAAAAAAAAGGATTCCTTCATGGATGGTGTTGTGTACTTACATCAGGGGTATGTAGTGCCTGGCCATCTCTTTTTGTGGTATTAGCAGCCTTTCATGCTCAATGCCTAGATTCACTCTTTCATTACAAGTTGCAAAAAGATGGTGTTCCCTCTTCATTTATTCATAGAATACTTCCGTTACAAGCAACTGTTCTCACCTACTATGGAGTTATCCTGAGCTATGTTTCGTAAGACAGGCAAAATACACACTTGATTCTTTTCCTTTATTAACTAGCTTTTGTTTTTTGTTTTTGGGGTTTTTTTGTTTGTTGTTTTTAATGACTTGCTTCACATTATCCTTCAAAGAAGGTCACGGAGCTTTTTTACTTTATTAAGCATCATTATGAGCTCATAGACTAAACATATTTGATGTGTTTAAATCCAGTGCCGTTTTATCTTATTGATGCTTACATTGCTGGTGAGAAGCTCATCAGGTTGGCTCCTGTATCCTTTTGACACAATCTCTGTAGTGTTTGAAGGCTACCTCACCATCTGGCAGGACAAGATGTTCCAGACTCATCCTGTCCATTTCCTGCCCCAGATAAGGAATCAGCCATTTCTTTCTCAGTTTCATTTAGTAAGTATTTCAACATATTTCAAGATCATAATCTATAGACTTAGAGGTATTCTTTGCACTGAGTCAGTTATTGTTTACAAGCCTTTTTAGTGGACTGAGCTAGAAACTATATAAATGTGTTTTACTTTTTATTTTTTAAATGATAGACTTACTTTTAATTTTTAGATTCATTTTATAATTGAAGTATAGTTGAATAAATGTGTTTTAAAGATAACATGCATCATGTGTTCAGACTGATAATTCCAAATCAAATCGAGAATTTTTCAGTCTTATATCTGTATCCTCTTTCTTCCACACCAAATATCTTGGTTCTTACCAGTAACATAATTACTCATTTGTCTTATTCCATACTACAATACACAGCAGCTTCAGAATCACAATATTCACTAGGAACAATTTCAGATTTTTTTCCCCCAGTTCTTTTTGTCCTAAGGGTATATCGCATAAGGCTGGTAGAGATTCCTGTGCTTTAGTCATTTGGAATAGCTCCTCTCCTCCACCAAATGGAAACCAAGTTGTGTTCATTTGTTTCCTTCAACTTTTGACTGCCTTTCTCATTAAACTTAATTTTCTTTTATAAATATAAAACAGATTACATGGTTCAAAACCCAAAACTACAAATCTACAAAGAAATCTAGCTTCTCTCCCTGTCTCCTCCACCACATCCCCTCTCTCCCTCCGCCCCATACTGGTTACTGTTATTTCATCTTTATTGTTTATCCGTTCTCTCATTTAAAAAATACAAATATATATATGTGTATTATTTTCCCTCCCTTTCTTTGACAAATGATACCATACTTTGCACATTTTCTTTTTTGCTTTTATCACTAAAAACATGACCCTAGAGATCATTCCATAGTCATATGTAAAAGTATTCCCATTCTTTTCCATAGCTGTGTAGTATTCCACTATGTACACTATGTGGATTTACCACTTTGGTGCAGCTAGGCCCCCTATTGATGAGTATTTGGGTTGTTTCCCGTCTTTTACTATTAAATAGTGCAGCAATGGATAGACTTGGCTTATATCTACTCACATTTTGCTACTGTAACTTTGGGACAGATTCTAGAAGTGGAATTGCTGGGTTAAAAGGCAAATGTGTACATAATTTTGCTAGATTTAGCCAAATTCTCCTCCATTGGGGTTGCACTATTTTGCTTCCCCACCAGCAACTTATGAGAAAGTGGGTTTCCCCACAATACCACCTGTTGCAGAATACCTTGCCCACCTGGTGAGTGAGATGTGGTTATCTGCGCATTGCTCTTACCGTGGGGACATCTAAGGATCTTTCTATATGTGAACTAGTACAGCACTGTCCCAATCAATATGTCCCCGTCTTTCCTCCAGCTAAGTTAGATTCTGTTTCTGACCTGAGCAAGCAAACATCCTAAACACACACATAGTCCTCAGTGGGTTTTGGTTTGCATTCCTCTTATTACGAGCCTGGTGGAGCATCTGTTCACACGGTCAAGAGCTATTTGCATTTCTTCTCTGATACTTCACTTAGGTCTGGTCATCACATGCCAAACACATTCTCATTTCCAGACCCTTGGGCTCCCTCACCTGGAAGGCCATTTCCCCTATCTCAGCAGGGCTCACTGCTCCACAGCATTGAGGCCTCCGCTCAAATGCCCCCACCTCAGAGAAGCCTGCCGTGATCAGCCTGTCTAAGTAGCACCTTCTCACTATCTCTCTGCTTCGTTTTATTTTTCTTCAAGGCACTTACCATTAACTGATGCCATATAATTATTTGTGTAGTTTCCGTTGATCTCTCCATTGGAATGGAAGCTCCATGAGGGCAGGGCCCCTCTACCTTGTTCACTGTGGTTTCCCACAATGCCTACCATGGGGCCTGCCGCACAGTGACAGCGCAAGGAAGTGTGTGGGTGACTGGATAATGGAATGAGGGGCATCCTTTAGCTGTGGGAGCAAGCTGAGAAGAGGGGCTGCTGGGGACATGGGTGAAAAATGTGTACCAAATGGGTCCCTGTGAAAGACGAGGAACCTGGAAAGTGAGGGTGAGGCAAGTGAAGGGGCCTCAGCTCACAGCATGATGGAGACAGTGCCGTGGGAGCTGGGGGGGGGGTCCTTAAGAAGTGAGAAGGACACTGACAGGGGAGAAGGAGGGACACAAAAGCCCAGCTCCCCATTCTGCACAAGCCCAGGCTAAGTGGCAGCTGCAGTGACCCCTCGGTCAGGCTCAGGGACCGTCCTCATTCCTCCACTGCCGAGTAAGCACCTCCAGAGGCCCCATAAGTATCCTACAGCGCAGCCCCCAGGGGCACTCTGAAGAAACCATTTCACTTCTTTTTTGCCTTACTCTCCTCCCCTGTTCTCAGGATTTCATCCCTTCCTCGATCGATCCTTTAGGAAGACACATGTCCCCCTTCCCATCCTCCCCATCTGATTGGCTTGTGGGGGGATTATACCCGGCCGTGCTACGCCTAAGAAGCTGACACACCTGAAAAATTACAGGGGTGAAAGTTAATAGGGTGTTTGCTTAGCAGCCCTGTCTCCCTGGGAACGGCTCCTCCTCCTTCCGCCCTGGATTCACCTGAGGGCGGCCCTGACCAGGCCAAGCCGGTCAGAGTTCTCGCGAGGATTTCCCAAACCCCAGCTGGGTCAGGAGTGCCAGTCCCCTGTGGTGCCAGAAGCTCAGGACTGTGGCTGGCCATGTTTTTTTGTTTTTTTGTGTTTTCACCATAAAGCCGTCTTCAGAAGGAAACTGAAAGAAAAAGCGGAGGAAGGAAGTCCTAGAAGCATTGGAGTCCTCGTTTCCGGTTGCTCCTGAGGCCCAGGGCGCCCGGTCCTTCCATGAGTCTCCTCAGTCAACTCTTCCCTTGGTGATGTTACCTATTCTAGTGTCATCCCAACCAAGGCCTCCCCTTTCCCCTCAAGCTAATTCAGATATTGTTTCTGTCACTAACAATCAAAAAAGTCCTGGCGCGCGTGCACATATGGCCCCAGAGTTACAGGGGACACTAAAGTGGCAGTCGTTCAAGAGGGGCCACATATTCAGGTATCCAAACTGTCCCATGGAAACGCCCTCCTCCTCCCAATCAGACTTGAGATGAGGGAGCTACCACCACCTAACCCTCCCTCTTGAGGTAACAGCAGGAGTCCCAGGATGGATTTCTGCAAAGAAAACCTGCTCACAGAATCATCTTTCCATCTCCACTTGCTTCTCCCTACCAATCCCTCCTTCAGGTTTCAGAGCGATCTAACTAGTTTTGGGCCACTTTGAAAATCTGCATATTGGTCTGTTCAAGATGTGGTACTTACTATTTTATCATGTGTCAGTTGAAACTTGGCATGTATCATCCCATCACACTTTCACTGACTTAGGGCAAAACTTGTGAAGTCACTCTGCAAAAATGCATAAGCATTGTGTTATTTAAACTTCACAATAGGCCCCATTTAGAAATGAGGAAGTCATTTGGCCAAGGTCACATAGCTGGAGAGTGGTAGAGCCAAGCTAAATCTAAAGGGCTTGTCTCCAAAGTGTGAACTCTTCACGTCAACGTTCTGGAAGTGAGAACATGAACACATCGGTACTTTTGAAAGATGTCTAGTGCTGACGTGAAGACTGGATTGGAAAGTAACAAAGACAGAAGGGAAGAAAATTGACATCTCAAAGGAAATTTAAGAGAGTAGAAATTCAGCTGCATTTGATTGGATTATGTAAACCAGTGGCAATGAGGGACCAAACTAGTCAATGAGACATTGTAGAAATATAAGAAAACACTCAGTGACTAGAAGAGGGGTAGGTGGTGGTGGTGGGGTACTGGTTGTGGAGGGGAGGGTGGGGGGTGGTCAGGAAAAGCAATGGAGATGTTGTACAGTTAAGGTTTCAAAGTCTTATCTCTCAGGAGAAGATGGTGCCAGTGACAAGGGTGTGTCTCTCAAAAAGATGAAAGATCCAATCTACCAGCAAAATCAAGAAAGCCTTCAATGAAAGAGGAGGGTATATGATATGGACACTGAGTAGAACTAATATAGATCAGCGTCTTGTGAGCAAGGTTGGGGTTTCTTTAAAGACCAGCAAATGGCTCTTTTAGTTGGAATGGAAAGTCTGAGAAGGGCAATGGTGAGTTATAAGATGGGAAGAGAGGTTTGTGGCCACAAAGATGAGGAATTTGAGTGCCAGGGTGAAGAGTGAGTATATTTCACTCAGAAGGTAGGGATCTATCAAAAGTTTATGAAAGATTGAGGTTAAAGTGGAGTGGAGAAGGATGGTAAATTTTGGTTTCCAAACTCTAGCCAGAAGGTATGAGAGGCTGGATCTTGGTATAATAGTAACGTGAGAAAAGAAATGGATATGAGAAACACCATGGAGATTGAATGTTCAAGACTTAACAACTAATTGGTTGTCCATGTAATGGTCTGGGATGGAGAGTGAAGTCAGGAGGCAGTGAGGTTGGAGGTACCAGAAAAAGGAGGAGGGGAGGCAGGGAGAGAAGGAGATTCTAAAATTCCAAGCCCTGGTAGACAGTGGTAACTTTATTTGAAATAACTTCATCATGCAGGTGACATGAGTACACCCATGACAGTAAGATTCACGCCCACAATCGTTCATGTCAATGGTTAGTATTAACATTAATCTTTACATTAGGAAAAAAGCAAAAAAGAAGGGTAAGGGTAAAAACTGAGATTATAACATTGTAATAGATGCTAGTCTGCATTGGTATTAATTAGGGATGGATATTATTGCAAAACTCTTATAGTTCTGACTAATCAAAACTATAGAAACAGATTCCCTTTCAGCCCAGCCCCACTCTCCATCTCATCCTAAGACTATAGCATGGGAGCAGATCTATGAATAGTGGTCAAAGTTGCACAGAAGTGTGCAACTATGTCTACTCTCTATTTAAAAGGCCTGGACTTTAATTGGAGGTGTAAATACATGAAAGTATTTGATGAATGTATTCTTTATTTGAAATTAAAGAATTATAAAGCAAAAAAAAAAATACTTCTAAAACAGCAAACGTACCAATTTTGGACCTGAAATACTTCTAATCTTCCCACCAAGCCTGCTACTCTTCCTGTGCTCCCTGTTTCAACTGTGACACCACCCTTCACCCAGTAACTTATATCATAACCTCAGTTGTCTTTGATCCTTTCCATTGGCTTGACTAGTGCACAGCTTACTAGGGTTCAGGGCTGGTTGACCTAGAGGCTCAACGAGGTTGTCAAAGGACCTTGTTTCTCTGACTCTGTCTTCTGAAGTTCAGTGTCATTCCAAAGCTGGTTTCCAAATTGGCTGCCAGTATCAACCACTGTTCTATTTCATTCCATGACTGGATCATTTAGATCATCTGTTCACTTGTGAACATACTGTAGTTGGGGTAAGGAATGTGCTGATTGGCTTAGGTCAACTCGAACCCACTCCTCCAGCAAGGAATGGTGTTAAAAGTTAAAGCATGTGGCTTGCATGAGAAAGGATGGATATACAAGCAAAAATCTGGGTTAGGAAGGGAAGGGATGTTGAGTGGGCTTCCACCAACATCCACCACTGTTCAATTCTATACCTGTCAGGGCACTTGGTTGCAAATGATAGAAACTGCTCTTGGCTAACTAGCAGGAAAGGAACATACAAGGAAGTTATTAGGTAGCTCTTACAGAATTAACAAGAATTTTGAGAAGCAGCTTCAGAAATTAGGTAGGAACCAACAGGGCCTAAGCTACAGAAGATAACCTCCAAAGTGATGCTGCAGGAACCAATGTGGATAGGACACTATCACTGAAACCCACAACTACTGGACATGTCACTCTTCCTCTGGGGCCATGAGTGATCCCTAACTGTCCCTGAGACTTTGTGTAATACTTTCTGGAGTCAAAGGCTGAGTGTGGTGTTCAGTTGGTCACATCTGAGTCACCTCAACTCCAACTGCTAGGAGACCTGGTCCTAGGAAAATTTTGGCTCCCATGGCCCCATAGTGGCAGGTGGTATCCTCACCACGGGTGATGGAGGGGAGACATCCCCAACACAGATGAGTGTGAGGATGCTGCAAATAACAAAGGCCCACTAGCAGCCTCTTTCCCACTCTGCCTCCCTGACTGCTCCATCTTCTTATTTGGTACCACCAGATTCATCCTGGTGAGGACTGATTCTGACTACACCACTCTTCTGGTTCAACGACTTTCACTGCCTTCCCACTGCTGGTAGATGCAAATGTGTTTTTTTAAATAGGGTGACATCAACCTACTTCTCCAGCCATTTCTTTTCTAACTGTTCCTCTGCACACATCCTATTGTCCAAACAAACTGAACTTCTCAGTATAAGACATTATTAAAAGCACTCTGCTTTGTAGGTGCCTACAATTGGAATTCATCCACCCATTCATCTATTCAATGGCTATTTAGCGAATATACCATGTATCCAGCACACAGCGAGGCACTGGCCATGAAAAGACGGCAAGTCACTTTCCTTTTCCTCAAGAAGGTCATTGTGAAAGGGAGTAAAGAATTGCAATATGATTGACATGATATGGTATATGATATGATGATGTGATGTATGTAAATTATATTTGCTATAAATGATGTTGATACAAAGTGTAGTACAAGCACAGGAGAAGGAATATCCAAGTTTGCCACAGGGAGCAGGCGTTAGAGAAGCTTTCCCTAAGCAAGGAACAGTTTGCTAAACATTGAAAAATAGGTAGTTTTCTAGTTTTCTAGATGGGCAGACAAGCAATGAGATGACATTTTAAGTAAAGGCAGGGGCATGGGATGATGTGGTGAGGTAAGAGGAACTATAAGTGGCCCAATATTGCAGAAATTCCCAGATGGAGCTAAGGACTATAGGTGGAGAGCTGTGGGAAATGCAGCTAGACTGTTAGGCAGGGTCCTGACCATAAAGAGCTTTGTGAGTTATAGGTAGAAACTTAAATTTTATTCCATAGGAAGAATGACTCAGTGAAGGCTCTAACAGTAGCTTCTTGGCTCTTCCTGCCTCCAATTTCACTGCTATTGAATCCATTCTGCGGACAATCTGGGGCCAGAGAGATCTTTCTACTAAGAAAAATAAATCATCTTACTATCCATGAGAGTGGAGTGCAAAGTTAGAGCCAGGGGCTGCAAATGTGCAAGGGATTATAGCAAGGAAGCGTTAGACATCTAGTGGGTAAATAGACCTTGGAGACCTTGTGCTGGGAACTTCTCGTGCTATCTTAGTGGAAGCCAAGCCTCCTTCACTAAAGTGGTGCATATTACTACTTCCACATACATAATGCACAGCAATCCATTACAGCTTTTATCCCGCTATAGGGTTAAATGTTTTACTGTGTCCTCAGCACTTAGCATGTTGCCAGCCATAAAGCAAGTAATCAAGATAACGTCAGATCACTGAATGAAAGAATGAACGAGTGAAAGACAAGATAAGCTGAGGCCATCCTCGCTGCTTTTCATGAATGGGTAATTTCTGAGACTTCTATCCTAGTAGCAGCTCCATCTGCTTTAGTCTTGGGTGCTTAGCATGAAGTCTCCTACCCCACCACCCTATTCCTCAAGCTTTGAGAGTCCTAGAGATGTATACGGAAGAACTAATAAGAAGCATAGCCATGAAGCCTCAGTTATACTTATGCGTATAAGGAGAGATGGCTCGAAGTCCACTGAAGCTTGTGCTCCTTCCATAGTAATGAGCTGTTTCTGGAAAGTGGCTTCCCAATCAGGGCTACAGTTCCCAGTCCGACTGAGTTTTGTCCATTGGAGTGGGGACAGAATGAACGCCACTTTTAGGCCTGGCCCATAGGAACCTCCAGCAGAACTCCCTTCATTTTTCAACCTGATCTTTGGAGCTAAGTGTTGAAGATGACAGAGCCTTTATCAGCCTAGGTCTCTGAATGACTGCATGGACCACACACCCATTTCCTTCCTCCTCTTCCCCATCACACTGCCAATGGGGTTTTACATGAGTGGGAAACAAACCTCTCTTCTGGCAAGCCCCTGAGATTTTAGGGCACATCGGGTACAGAAGACAGCATTACCTTAACTAACACAGTATTAGTATGTGTCTGTGTTGAAGTATGTGTGCTGTGAATGCAAAATCCAATTTTATACAGAATCAAATGCCAAATGGGGACAGGACCAGAAGTAAGAGGATTTAATCCTTAAATGTGGAAAATCTTTCATTTTAAATTGAATTTGAACGTCTTAAATTAGCAAATGAGCAGGTAATCACATTGTTATTTGACATATCATGGTTAGTCTGTGTCAAGACAGAGACCAAGGGAGTAAATGGAGCTTGAGAAAAGAGCTGAAAAGCAAAAAAGATCAAATGAATAAGATCAGAAAAGATTTTATGGTAAAATTCATAATTTTTAAAAATAGCTGAATTAGTAATACATGCTGGTTATGATTTCAAATCAATCAATCAATCATCAGGATTACATGTAAGAAACATAAATTAGAAATAATTAGAAGTACCCTATGATTATGTCAATGGATTTTGTCAAGCTGCAGGCTACTAATGCCCTGTACTTTAAGAAGATTCTACCTGCCAAAAAAAGGCAGGTAAGGACACCAAATGACTTGCTCTGTATTTCTGACAATTCTAGGGCCAACCTAAGAAGGAAGGCATCTAAAAAAGCAAATCTTCCTTCATAACCCATATCTTCTTTTATTTCCTCTCCCTTTTCAAGGAGGGATTTTGGTAAGTCAAAAAGCTAGGACAGAGGAAGGTAAAGAGGGAAAGGTAAGAAGCCATGAGGAAATGCACAAAAGGGCAGTTTCTGGTACAACATGGCAGGTTGATTATACACATTCACACCACCTACACTGGGGTTTGGGTTGGGTGTATGTGTTGGGCAAGGCCATACCTTTGGAAATTTCCAAAGTGTTGAGAAATCAAACTCTTTCTTTGACTGACATATGTCATTTGAGTGTTTTCATAGAGCTGGAGAGTCAAGAGTAGGGAAAATAAGAAGCTGGCTATGGGGACTTCCCTGGTGGCTCAGTGGTTGGGAATCCGCCTGCCAGTGCAGGGTCCATAGGTTTGAGCCCAGGTTGGGGAAGATCCCACATGCCGCGGAGCAGCGAGGCCCGTGCGCCACAATTACTGAGGCTGCTCTTTAGAGCTTGCAAGCCACAACTACTGAGCCCTTGTGCCACAACTACTGAAGCCCATGCTCACCTACAGCCCGTGCTCCGCAACAAGAGAAGCCACTGCAATGAGAAGTCTGCACACATCAACGAAGAGTAGCCCCTGCTTTCTCTAACTAGAGAAAGCCTGTGCAAAGCAACATCTAACACAGCCAATACATACAGCAAGGAAGGAAGGAAGGAAGGAAGGAAGGAAGGAAGGAAAAAAGAAGCTGGCTATGAAGGATTGTTGCTAGGCTCAAGGCAAGAAGGAGGAAGGGATTTTTAGGTTATTTCTCAGGCAAGTCAGACTACTTCATCAAAATAGGTAAGGAGGAAGATTCTCAGGACAAATGCTCTACAAATGAATTAAAAATGTGCATTTGGCTGGCATTTCCTTTGTGCTGTGCCTCTGGGACAACTGGTACAAAAGGTATGATGGAGACAAATGTGGACTTTTAATAGTGTAATCATAAATAAATGTATTAAAGAGGAAATTTTCATTAAGCATCGTTCTGGGCTATGCATATGAAATTCTGGTGTTGCTGTTTTTGGTTAAATATGGAGTTTTCAATGCTCTGTTAGTGAAAACATAACTTGGGATAATTTTTCTGGAATAAAGGAGGCCTTAAAAAAATAAATGAAGCACACAGAAACTTCCACTTCCAGTGAAATGTAGAAAGTTGCAGGAAACCATTGTGCTACTCTCTCAAAAAGAATAGGAACTATACAATCACAGATTTTTAAACCCCCCCAAGAGATCTGATGAAAAAGAAACCTAAGTGAACTAAGTTCCATGCAGCAATGAGCCCGTCTCATGAGAAGAGAGATACGTCTGCTTTCATCTTTTGCGCGATAGTGGGAGAAAGAAGAATTCACTAGAGACAGATGTAAGGAGAGACCAGATAAATTCCTAACAAACTTTTTTGGTTTTACATGGGCTGGAATAATGGATTAGAATCCCAAAGAGCCCCAGACAAAGAGCAAGTCTGTAAGGCCACTACCTTATCCTGACCAAAACTAAAATAATGAAAAAGAGATCTGTGGGATAATATATTTTAACAGATGCATAATTCAAGTCCCCAAAGTAGAAGAGAGGGTGGTGCAAAATAAATGTGTAAATAGATAATGGCCAAGATTTTCTCCATATTGATCAAAATATCAACGCATAAATTCAAGAAGTTCATTAAACCCCATGGTGACCAGAGCTAGACATATCCCAGCTAAACTCCTAAAATTCAAAATTAAAGAGAAGGCATTAAAAGCAGGAAGAGGAAAAAGACATATTACAACAACAGGAATTGACTGATTTCTTTTGTGAAACAATAGTGGCCATAACATAATGGAACAACATATCTAAAGTGAAGAAAGGAAAACAATAAACTGTCAACCTAGACTTCTCTATCCAACAAAAATGGCTTTCAAATATGAAGGCATATCCTTGTCTGTTGCTCGTGGGAAGGCAAAATAGTGCAGGCACTTTGGAAAACAATTTGGTAGTTTCTTAAGAAGTTAAACATACAATTAAAATTCAACCCAGAAATTCCACTACTTGGTATCTACCTAGGAATAATGCAGACCCATGCTGACACAAAGACTTGTATAAAAATATTCATAAAAATATTCATACTAGCATTATTATAATAGCCCCAAACTGGAAACAATACAAATGTCCATTAACTGGTGAGTGGATAATTGAAACTTATATTCATACATTAAAATACTTACTCTTCATCAATAAAAAGGAATGAACTACTGATAAGTTGTAACATGGATAAACCTCATGAATATTATGCTAAATAAAAAGAAGCAACAGATCATATAATGTATGATTCCATTTATATGAAATGTCCAAAAAAGTAATTGATGTTTCCCTGCAGGTGTGGGTGAAAAAGAGGGTTGCCTGCAAATGGGCATGAAGGACTCTTGGGGGGTGGAAATATTCTGAAACTGGATGGTGAGGATGGTTGTACAACTCTGTAAGTTCACTAATAATCATTGAATTGTACACTTAAAATGGGTAAATTTTATGGTATGTAATTTATGCCTCAGTAAGGTTGTTAAACAACACGAAGACAAAATAAAAACCATATTCAACAGAAAAAATACAAAAGAATCCATTTACTGCATATCTGAACTGTTAGAAATGATAAAAAATATTCTTTCTACTGAAGGGAAATAACCCCCACTGGAAACTCAGAATGGCAGAAATGGACCAAGAACACCAAAAAGGATAAATTCATAGGTAAATATACAAGACTTTCTTATTATATTTATTATAATTTTTAAAAAGAGAGTATTAATAATCTAAAGTAAAATAATAATAACGGCGGATTGTGGGGTTTACAGCACAGGTAGAAGTTAAATAGGTGACAATAAGAGCACAAAGATTGGGTAGGTGAGAAAGGAATCAGACTGTCATGATGTTCTTACTTTGCAAAGTGATAGAGCAGGGGTCCCCAGCTACAGGTCTGCACAGCAGGAGGAAAGCAGTGGGTGAGTGGAGGGAAGCTTCATCTGCTGCACCCCATCCCCTCCAGTGCTCACTTTTAGAGCCTGAACCATTCTCGCCCCACCCCCTAACCCCCACCCCTCATCCATGGAAAAATTGTCTTGCACAAAACTGGTCCCTGGTGCCAAAAATTTGGGGGACCACTGTAATAGAGTACTGGTTGAAGGCAGACTGTCATATGTTAAAGATGTATATTGCAGTCTCTAGGCTAAAGCAGCCACTAAAAATAACACTAAGAAAATTACAGACCAATATCACTGATGAATATAGATGCAAAAATCCTCAACAAAATACTACCTAACAGAATACAACAGCACATTAAAAAAATCATACACCATGATCAAGTTGAGTTTATCCCTGGGATGCAAGGATTCTTCAAGATACACAAATCAATCAATGTGATACATCATATCAACAAATTGAAGGATGAAAACCATATGATCATCTCAATAGATGCAGAAAAAGCTTTTGACAAAGTTCAACATCCATTTATGATAAAAGCTCTCCAGAAAATGGGCATAGAAGGAAAATACCTCAACATAATCAAAGCCATATATGAGAAACCAAAAGCCAACATCATTCTAAATGGGGAAAAACTGAAAGAATTCCCTCTAAGAACAGGAACAAGACAAGGGTGTCCACTCTCACCATTATTATTCAACATAGTTTTGGAAGTTTTAGCCACAGCAATCAGAGAAGAAAAAGAAATAAAAGGAATCCAAATTGGAAAAGAAGTAAAATTGTCACTCTTTGCAGATGACATGATATTATATATAGAAAACCCTAAAGACTCTACCAGAAAACTGCTAGCACTAATTGATGAGTTTAGTAAAGTAGCAGGATACAAAATTAATGCACAGAAATCTCTTGCATTCCTATACACTAACAACAGAAGAGCAGAAAGAGAAATTAAGGAAACTCTCCCATTCACCATTGCAACCAAAAGAATAAAATACCTAGGAATAAACCTGCCTAAGGAGGCAAAAGATCTGTATGCAGAAAACTTTAAAACATTGATGAAAGAAATCAAAGACGGCACAAACAGATGGAGGGACATACCATGTTCCTGGATTGGAAGAATCAACATCATGAAAATGACTGTACTACCCAAAGCAATTTACAGATTCAATGCAATCCCGATCAAATTACCAATGGCATTTTTCACAGAACTAGAGCAAGAAATCTTACGATTTGTATGGAAACACAAAAGACCCCGAATAGCCAAAGCAATCTTGAGAAGGAAAAATGGAGTTGGTGGAATCAGGCTTCCTGACTTCGAACTATACTACAAGGCCACAGTGATCAAGACAGTATGGTACTGGCACAAAAATAGAAAGGAAGATCAATGGAACAGAATAGAGAACTCAGAGGTAAGCCCAAACACATATGGGCACCTTATCTTTGACAAAGGAGGCATGAATATACAATGGAAAAAAGACAGCCTCTTCAATAAGTGGTGCTGGGAAAATTGGACAGCAACATGTCAAGGAATGAAATTAGAACACTTCCTAACACCATACACAAAAATAAACTCCAAATGGATTAAAGACCTACATGTAAGGCCAGACACTATCAAACTCCTAGAGGAAAACATAGGCAGAACACTCTATGACATACATCAAAGCAACATCCTTTTTGACCCACCTCCTAGAATCAGGGAAATAAAATCAAGAATAAACAAATGGGATCTCATGAAACTTAAAAGCTTTTGCACAGCAAAAGAAATCATAAACAAGACTAGAAGGCAACCCTCAGAACGGGAAAAAATAATTGCCTATGAAACAACGGACAAAGGATTAACCTCCAAAATATACAAGCAGCTCATGTAGCTTAATACCAAAAAAGCAAATAACCCAATCCACAAATGGGCAGAAGACCTAAATAGACATTTCTCCAAAGAAGACATACAGATGGCCAACAAACACATGAAAAGATGCTCAACATCACTAATCATTAGAGAAATGCAAGTCAAAGCCACAATGAGGTATCACCTCACGCCGATCAGAATGGCCATCATCACAAAATCTGGAAACAACAAATGTTGGAGAGGGTGTGGAGAAAAGGGAACTCTCCTGCACTGTTGGTGGGAATGTAAGTTGGTACAGCCACTGTGGAAAACAATTTGGAGGTTCCTTAAAAAACTACAAATAGAACTACCATATGATCCAGGAATCCCACTACTGGGCATATACCCAAAGAAAACCATAATCCCAAAAGAAACATGTACCATCATGTTTATTGCAGCACTATTTACAATAGCCAGGACGTGGAAGCAACCTAAATGCCCATCAACAAATGAATGGATACAGAAGATGTAGCACATATATACAATGGAATATTACTCAGCTATAAAAAGGGATGAGATGGAGCTATATGTAATGAGGTGGAAAGAACTACAATCTGTCATACAGAGTGAAGTAAGTCAGAAAGAGAAAGACAAATATTGTATGCTAACTCATATACAGAATCTAAAAATGGTACTGATGAACTCAGTGACAAGAACAAGGATGCAGATGCAGAGAATGGACTGGAGAACTCGAGGTTTGGGGGGGCGGGGGGTGAAGGGGAAGCTGAGACAAAGCGAGAGAGTAGCACAGACATATATATACTACCAACTGTAAAATAGATAGCCAGTGGGAAGTTGTTGTATAACAAAGGGAGTTCAACTCGAGGATGAAAGATGCCTTAGAGGACTGGGACGGGGAGGGTAGGGGGGACTCGAGGGAGGGTGGGGGGGGAGTCAAGGTAGGGAAGGAATACGGGGATATGTGTATAAAAACAGATGATTGAACTTGGTGTACCCCCCCAAAAATAATAAATAAATAAATAAAATTTAAAAAAAATAACACAAAGAGGACTAGCTAAAAAGTCCACAGAAGGGAATCAAATGGAATACCATGAAAATAATGCATTTACCCAAGAGAAGGCAGAAAAAAAGGAACAGAGGCACATAATCCAGATGGAACAAATAGAAAACAAACGCCATAACAGTAGACTTAAACCCAACCATACTGATAATGACTTTAAATGTAAATGGATTGTAAACACTTTAATTAAAAGGCAGAAATTATCAGACTAGATAAAGAGTGAGAAAGCAAAACTCTGGCTCTCTTTCTTATATATCACATTTTAAATCTGAAGATGCAGACTTCTTAAAAGATTAGGAAAATATAAACCATGCAAAGAGTAAGAATGAGAAACTTGGTGCATCTATATTAATGTCACAGAGAGTAGACTTTAAGACAAAGAGAATTACCGGAGATAAGAGTATACATGCTATAATTTTCAACTTAATGCAACAATCTTAGATGTGAATGTACTTAATATCAAAAATTCAAAATACGTGAAGCAGAATTTGACAAAACTAAATGGAAAAATACAGATCTACAGTCACAGTTGGATACTTTAACACCTCCCTCTCAGAAGCTGATGGGGAAAATTAAAAAAAAATCAGTAATGGTAAAGAACATTGGAACAACTCTACAAACCCGTTTGACCTAATTGACATTTATAGAACACTGTGCCCAGCAGCTGCAGAATACATTCTTTTCAGATGAACATAGAACATTCGCCACGACAGACCATGTACTATATTGTAAAACAAATCTCAATAAATTCAAAAGGATCAAATTCATATAGATCAGTGGTTCTCAAAACCTCCAGGTCCGTGGGGTCCCGGAGATCCTTTGAGGAGATCCATAAGGTCAAAGCTATTTTCAAAATATTGGGACGTTACCTGCCTTTTTTATTCTCATTCTTTCATGAGTGTACAGTGGAATTTTCCAGAGGCCGAATGACTTCTGATATCACAACAGATTGAATGAGGAAGTAAATGTGAAAATCCAGCTGTTTTCAGACATTAAATAGGTTTGCAAAAATATAAACCAATCTCAGTCTTTTCACCACTTTTGTTTGCTTTGGAAAATAGAGTTGTTTTTCATTAAAAAATGTTATTTACCTTAAAATATTATTTTAAAGAATGTATATATATATTTATAACTGAATCACCTTGCTGTACAGCAGAAATTAACACAACACTGTAAATCAACTATACTTCAAATAATTTTTTAAAACACTATTTTTAAATGATTTAAGAAATTAAAAGAAGCTTCTCAGTTTTCATTTCTAATATGGTAAATATAAGTGGATATAACCCACATAAAAGCTCTTTGGGTATTCAGTAAACTAAGAGTATAATGGTGGTGATATCAAAAATTTTGATGACCACTGATAAAAAATATGTTCTTTGACTGCAATGAAATTAAATTAGAGATCTATAAAGATAAGACTTCTAGCAACTCCCAAGTATTTGGAAACAAAACAACACTCTTCTGAATAATCCTTCAGTGAAAGCAGTGACCTAAAGGAAAATTTAAAAAATATTTAAGCCAAATGATAATAAAACAATATATCAAAATTTATGGGATATAGACAAAACAATGCTAGAGGGAAATATAAGGTTTTGAAAGCCTATATCAAAGACAAGTGAGATTAATAAAATAAGCACCAATTTGACAAAAAATCTTTCAGAAAATAGAGAAGGAAGAAACACTTGCCAACTCATTTTATGAGGACAACATGGTCCTAATGCCAAAATTTGTTAAAGATATTAATAAATATGCATAATCTCTTACTGGTAATGTGTTTAGAAATCTCTTCAAAGAAATCATCAGAGATATAGATAAATATTTATGTGCAAGAGTTATAGTGAAAAACATGTCCAACCATTAGGGACTAGTTAAATAAATTATGATAAATCTGTAGGATGAGACATTATGCATCTATTAAAAATATGTTCTCAAAGGAATTAATGCCATGGGAAAGACATTAGTAAAAACAAATGTAGTCCAATCCCATTATTACATGTAACATACATACATGTAAAAAGCCTGAAAAGAAATGCACCAATGCTTAACTCTGGATTGGAGAGATTGCTAATAATTTTTGGTTTTTTTTCATGTGCTGTATTTTCCAAATCATCTGCAATGTAAATGTGTCACTTTAATAACAGAACGAAATGATAATGTGATAAAATAATACATAATAGAATAATAATCAATAATAGAAAAAATCTAATCTGTTGTACAAAGAAAAATTTGGATATGGCAACACTGAAATTCACAGAATGATAACTCTCTGAAGAACCTTTGAAATGAATCAGTCCTATGCCTGCATTTTATAGATGGGGAAACTGAGTTCCTTTTCTGGGGGGAAACATACACAGTACATCAGGTCACGCACCAAGTTAGTGATAGAATCAATTCTAGAATCTTCATCTCCCTCTTCCCAATACCACGCCTTTCACTTTGGGTCACAATGTGAGCAAAATCGCCTTGTTATTAGCTGTATGTTATGCCTTAATAGATCAAGAGGTTACGGAAAAAAAACCGAATGAACTTTTTAGCCAACACTATAACTATATGTAACTGAGTCACTTTGCTGTACACCTGAATCTAAACTAACACAAAATTGTAAATTAACTACACTTCAATAAAATTAATTTTTAAAAAAACTTAAAAAAAAAGAAAATTCTTCAGATTTAATCACTGCTCTCCAGACTTTGATCCCAAGAAATGAATCTGATTTACACCTTAAGTTCAAACGTAAAGTATCTAAACTTAAGCTTAAAAGCACACTATTAATAATCTCAACAAAAATGTAAGTGATAAGTAACTTTTGCATATTTTATAAGGAGATGGGTTTTTTTCTATCTAAATTTTAATAATATTTTCTGTGTTGTCAAAAAATATACCAATTCACTAAAATCTCAAATTAAAACAATCATTAAAATTAGAATTATCAACTGCATAAAAAGGCTTAATAGTCTGTTAAAGAATTCTGGCCCCCCCCCCCCCCAATGAAAACCAGTCAGGTTTCACTCAGTGGAAGCCTCAGCTTAAAGATCATACTCACGTCCAAAATTTGGGTTGTCTCATTGTAAAATATCTGTTTAGTAGAAACATTTCCAAAGAACAACAGGCATATTTCTTTCTTGGCATGTTAATGAGTAAATCAAACCCATGTGAGAATAAATAAGCGAGGCATTTTATTGTTTAAAATCTGGAGAACATAGCGTGGCTCCAAGGAAGACCTGAGCAGAATACTATGTTGTAATTTAAATCAAAGCATCCATCACTTTGAACCATAAAGACTAGATTTCCAGTGATGGCATATCTAGGAAAACAACTGAAATAATGTGTGTGTCACTTTATGTGTTAAGGAAATTAAACAGCCATTTTGTGGTTGATCTAAGGTGGCTGAACCCAGATTCAGCAGGCAATGAGAGAGTGCCTTTTAATTCTGTAAGTATTTAATAAAAGGAGCAAAAGAAAATCCACGTTCAATGCCAGGATTAGTATAGCGGATCACATCCTCCATGATTTGATTGGATAAAAGAGGCTAATGGATATGTTCTTTGTCTTTAAGCAGACAGAGAGTGAAACAGAACCCTAGATGACAGCCAGCTTTTCCTCTGCCAGGGCTCTGGGCTCTGGGACCTCTTTCTACTCCAAGGCTTTTTGGAGGGGCTTCCCTGCCTCCCAGCCCACTCTGGAGCCCCATTCCCTGCCCTTTACATGCCCATAAGCTTCCTCCTGTCCTAACTGACCTTCCCTGCATAAACCCACATATCATTCTGTCAACATCTGCTGGAAAGCACATTGGCCTGGGAATCAGAGTTCAGGTTCAGGCACTGGTTTTGCCCCCACCTGCAAGGGTGGACTAGGGCACATCGTTTACTATTTCTGGGCCTTAATTTCCTCAACAGTTAGATGAGCGGATTGGATCAAGCAGAAATGGCAACTTGAAGGGCTACACTGAGAAAGATCTCTGAGATCTTTTCCAGATCTTCCAGGAAAGAACACTTAATTAACACTGTCTGCCAGTAACAAGCAGGGTGTGGTGACGATAAACCCTCCAAGTCTGAAATGCAGATATGAAATGCCACCTCAGTAAGACATTCTCCCGAAATTATTTTCACTGTTCTTTTTCCTTTGCTACAGAGAACTGAGGACTCTCTATCCAATATCCCCCATAGTGTTTACCCACTATTAGGTATGTTGACCTTGCATTTACATGACTAAGACAAATATGATGAATCCTATTTCACAATAGGAAAATTCAGTCAGAAAATGAGCCCTTTTCCCCAAACAATACAGCAAATCCAGAACAAATAGTAAAATTTAGGCCCATGGACTCACTAGTAAACATCTTAGGCATTATATTTACTCATTTCATAGTTTTTATTGTGCATGTACTATGTGACTAGGAGAGTCACCCCTAAGAGGAGAGAAAGACAGAATAAGGATTCGTGGACCCAAGGAATTTTAAATCTAGTAGAATGATATTCACAGAAAACACAAGTAAATAAACAAATGTCCATCTCAGAGAAGGACAGCACTGTTCACCCTGGAGTGAGTCCTCCTCAACCCCTCTCCTTCTCTCTCATTCACATCCAACCCATGTGCAGATCCTGCTGACTGAGCCTTTGGAGTCTCTCTCAACTCTGTTCCTTCTTGAATCTTCCACTTGCATCACCCTGATTCTATCCACTATCTTTTCTCATCTGGACAAAGGCCAGCGCCAGGAATCTCCTGGCTTCCTCCCTGGTCCTGAGACAGTCTATTCCCACCCAGAAGCCAGAATGATCCGCCTTTTGAAAAGCCAAGTAGTTTATGCCATTCCCTGCTCTCAACTCCCAATGGTGCCCTATCACACTGAGAAAGAGGTCCAAAATCTTCATCCCAGGTTGCAGGAACCCATCACATCTGGTCCTGACCCCACATGACCTGGTTTTCCATTGCTCTCCTCTATCTTTAATGCATTCCAGCCATTAAGTTGTTCTTGTCATCACTTTAACCCACCGAACATAATCCTGCCCCAGGGCCTTTGCACTGTTGTTTCCTTTGCTTGGGATGCTCTTCCCCTAGAATCTCACATGACTCCCTCCCTCACTTTACTCAGGCCTCTCTTCAAATGTCAGGGTGGCTTTTCCTTATCATCCTATCAAAAATAGCACCTCCCATTCCCTAATACATTCCCCTGCTTTATTTTTCTTGGTAGCCCTTATTACCACCGACCACATCATATGTTTATTTTTTTACTTTTTTACTGGTTTCTCCATTAAAATACAAGACCTGTGATGGCAGGAACACTGATGGTCGCATTCACTGCTGTATCCCTAGCATAACAATAGTGTGTGACAGGCACACGGCAGCTCCTCAATAAATATTTGTTGAACGAATGAAAGTAGGAAAAAGCCAGAAATTGGAGAAAAACCTGATATTGAACAACAGAAAGCAACATTGATTATAATGTGTGTCCCTTCTGAAACATTCTGTTTCAGTGCAATGATTGATGTTAAAAGACTTTACTCAATTTGTGAGCAGGTAGGCAGGCTGGACAGAGGTGTTTGGAGAGTAGTTGGGATGCAGGAGGTTGTTTCATAATGAGGGCAGGTCCTCTTGGGTGTGGGGCACACAAACCCATCAGGTCCATGGCGGGAGGAGAACAGTGATCCCAGAGATACAGTATTTGAGGAGAGCCATTTGGTATAAATTACATTATTTCTGGGCATTTGGCTCTATCTCCCAAGAATAGGAACGGTAAAACGGATCTACTTCTTCACATGCTTAGGCAAGCTAAAGGCTGAACAAAACCACCGAGAAGGAGCCACAGGAGTCACTACTGCTTTAGGAACTGAGTTGAACAGCTCTCGTTTCTGGAATTGGAAATGATTGAAATCAGCAGATGCGGCAGGCGTCAGGGACAACAGGGAAGATTTCACTTCCCTCGGGGTAAAATATCACGCGGGAGTTTTCACGTAGCAGGCAACCTTCTAGCCCTTGGCACAGCTGGTCCACAGCAGAGCGGGGAGTCAAACCCAAGAAGTCTGGCCCTGGAGTCCATCCATGCAACCGTGGGCCAAGCTGCCTCTCCTGAGAGTGCCGCCCAACTCAACCTTGGGCAGGTCCTCCTCCCTGTGCCTCTGTGTCCTGTGGATGGCAACAGCATCCGTCTCTTGGAGCTGTCTTGGGGCTCCAACGAGTCAACACACAAATGTCCTACCTCGTATCATTATATCCATAGGATTAGTTCTTAGCAGTGAAATTATTGGATCAAATACAGATGTTCAATAACTCTACCAGAGTCACCTAGCTGGTGAGTGGGGCCAGGATTTTAACCCAGCTGTGTTTGGCCCCAGAGCTCTTATTTGTACACCCTTGCTAGCTATCTTCAGCTGCTTCCGGTGTTAGAATGCTTCTGGCACTTGACAATTCTCAGTCAAAGCTTTCCCTGTCAGGCGTTTTCTTAATGATGTCTGAGTTTTAATTCTGCGTGTAGAAACTGCTAATGATCTAGCTTTCTAGTCAAAACGTCTCAAGCCTGGAGCATGTCTTGTTACAGCGGAGTGCTGGAGCCCATCAGGGAAGCTCGGGTGGCCTTTGATTTTGATTCTAATCTGAGATTCCTGAGCAGGGATTTGAAGGAAGCTGTGCCCTTGAAAATTTCTCATGTACCAATGCTCCACACTCCAAGAGGCTTTATCTCCTAGCTGCAGCTCTCACAAGACACACAGGTGAGAAATTTAATAGCTCTCCTAGTAAACAGCACATGTTGCCAAGCTGGTGAAATAGGCCAGTTCACAGACAGGAAAATCAGTGATTCAGCGGGACCCAGATAATAAATACCTTTGGTGATGATGGATGAATAACACAAAATACACCTGCATGCAGTCCTAGATGGTCCAGGGAGCTGATGGTGCAGATTGGTTTGGTTCCTTTTGATAATTGGGGTGGGGCAGGTGGGAAGCCAGGATGTTGAGACGGTGACATTTTTCTGTGGCAACCAGCCCTCCAGACTCCCCTTCCTGTGTCCTCAGGAACTCAGTGTACTTGGGAGTGTTCTTTGTTCTTTATCTCCTGCCCCCGTCTAATGCTGCCTTCTAGAAAGGGTCAGACACTTCCTGTTACACTGTGAATTCATGGCTCTTACCTTTAAAACAGTGTAAGCCATCTCAGATGCTAGCCGGATTTCAACAGGCCCCCTCCAAGCGTAAGCCATGGACATCAAGGTGAACAACAGGATGTACCATGAAGGCATCCCCCAGCGGGGGAAGGGAATTCTGGAGTATGCCCCTACTGGGATCTCTGAAACCACAGTAATTGGCCAGTCACGCTCTCTGTTCATAGGAAGGGCTTGAATTGGCACAAATCTAAAATCCTGATGTCTTGATTCAGCTGATCTACTAAAACTGGCATGTTCCAATGAGTTTACCCGGGTGCTACGAGTTCACAGCTTCACGTAAAAACTGATGTGATGGATCAACAGAATAAAGAGGAGGGAAGGATTATTTGTATTCAAATCTTTAACAGCAGACCCTTTCCCTCCATCCATCCCATCCTTCTTCTGCTCCCAGGACAGAGCTCGGGAACCTGGGCTCCGGGCAGGAGGTCACAGAATCTGGATCTAAAGTCCCCCTCAGCCTCTCCTGTTGGCTGAAGCACATAAGGCTCCATCACAGTCTCTAGAAGTTTCTGCAGGCCTCCCCGAGCCCCTGTAAATGCCGTTCCAAACTAAACCTCTCCCGAAATATTAGGTAGAGAGAATATTCTCAAAACTCTGACTCAAATATTCGCTATGCTCTGTAACTTCACAGACTTCATCCAAGTAAAATGCCCCTGGGAGATCCAGGCTCAGGGCCAGGAACAGGAAGTTGTCAGGGTAACGTGGGGACACAGAGAACCTTGGAGGGATGGGGGGCGGGGGAGAAGGGGCCCCTGAAAAAGAAGACGACACGCAGAAAGTTCATCTAGGGAGACTTCTGAAAACAAGAGTCAGCCATTCCACATCCAGAACCTTTGGCCATATTCTGCTTCTCGGCAGGGGGCATTCTGAAAGATCCCAAGACACCAGAAAATACAGACAGTGCAGCTGGAGGTGGGAACGGGTGGAATCGGATGGGTCTTGCACAGACAAGCCTTAGCAAATACATCCCAGACCCCATGGCAAGGTTCTTCATTAGCTTGATGAAGTTTCATCCCAAATAGAGGGAAATCTCCTTTTTTTTTTTTAAAATTTATTTATTTATTTATTTATTGGCTGCGTTGGGTCTTTGTTGCTGCACACGGGCTTTCTCTAGTTGCGGCGAGTGGGGGCTACTCTTCATTGTGGTGTGCAGGCTCCTCATTGTAGTGGCTTCTCTCGTTGTGGAGCACGGGCCCTAGGTGCATGGGCTTCAATAGTTGCGGCATATGGGCTCAGTAGTTGTGGCTCACGGGCTCTAGAGCCCAGGCTCAATAGTTGTGGCGCACGGGCTTAGTTGCTCCGCGGCATGTGGAATCTTCCCAGGGCAGGGCTCGAACATGTGTCCCCTGCATTGGCAGGCAGATTCTTTACCACTGCGCTACCTAGGAAGTCCGAAATCTCCTTTTTTATCAGGTGAGGCTGAGTTTTATCCTCGGATCCAGGTTTGGCTTAAAGCTTGTTATGGTTATAAAGTCCCGATTTAACCTCGCAGTTCATACCTGAGAGTAGACACCAGGATGAGATGTGAGGTTTGTTCGTTACTCCCACTGCTTAACTGATTAAGACCTATTTCAACTCTTGTTAAAGAGAAAAGGATGGAAACTTGCCCAGGACAGTATTTAATTTCCCAGGCAGCAGAGGAAGAAACACTCATTTATTCACAGAGAACAGCAGTTTTTTCCATGCATTGAGAACATGATAAATGGGAATTTTATATACATAATTATGTACATCAGAAGTCTCTTACCACATTACCAGACTTTAAAACTTAAATTGTGTCTATAAATAACATTTTCCAAACCCATGGGATTTTCTTCTCATTCTTCACATGGACTTTAATTCTGAGATTAAATTTAGTTTACTTTCTCAGGTATGGTAGACATCTTCTGTTTGACACAGGATCTAAACCAGGATATATTCTGTAGGATTGTGAAGTACAGTTTTCCGGCGGTTAAGTTTGTTCCTAAATGTCAGTCCCTTTCAACCTGCAATCTGTTATTAAAAGTATTAAATATTTAGAATACGTATTGTGAGTGTGGTCTACATTTGCACACATGCAAATATGTATATATCGTGTGTGTGTATATGCGTGTGAATCACAGACTTATGGTTGGAATTGATCTTAAATGGCACTCAGGGCAGAGTGTGCAACACTACCTATTTAGGAGAATCACCTGGGAAGCTTTTAAAAGTCCTGATCTTCAAACCTGGTGAAATCTAAACAAGGTTCCTGGTCTTCTATTAATATTATGATCCCAACGTCAATTTCTTGGCATTGATGTTGGACCACTGTTATGTGAGATGTTACCACTGGGAAAATCTGGGTGGAGGGTGCAAGGGACCTCTCTATATTAAGTTTGGAACTTCCTGTGAGCCTATAATTATTTCAAAATAAGTTAAAAAATGCTGATGCACAGGCCATACATTAGTGCAACTAAACTAGAAGCTCTGGGGGCTGGGATCCTGGAATCAGTTTTTTTAAAGCTTCCCAAGTGATGGCAAAGTAAGGTCCAGGTAGATAGTCATTGATTTTTCCCAGCTACTTACTCGATGTTTAAATGTTTTAGTCTCTCCCAACACATTGCTTACTATTTTAATAGTAATAAAGTACATTTCAATTACCAAACAAAATATTTATTGTGGGCTTTCTAGTATTCTAGGAAACCCACAGAGATTTCTCAGGGGAAAGATTATATATATATATGTTGCAGTAAAATGTTAACTTTGTAAATAATTCCTAAATTGTTCTGAATGAACATTGGTTAACCCTATGATTTCCTAGCATAGTGGCAGGAATACAACATGTTACTATGGCGTAAAGACTTAATTACCTTCGTAAATAAAAATATCAATATTTCCCCCACAATTAAATAAATAAAAGAATGTCCTATCTTGCTGTTTAACAGGTATACTCGAACCTAAAAACTTTTGCAATGCATAACCAGAGTTTGTCTCCCCAAACACCCATAAAAAAGGCAAAAGACCTCACTTAGATATCAGCCTGAAATGAGGATGAATTGTAATAGATTTTTTCTCCATCTAAAATTCTATGGCTGGGCTTCCCTGGTGGCGCCGTGGTTAAGAATCTGCCTGCCAATGCAGGGGACATGGGTTCAATCCCTGGTCTGGGAAGATCCCACATGCTGCAGAGCATCTAAGCCCGTGCGCCACAACTACTGAGCCCATGTGCTGCAACTACTGAAGCCTGTGCGCCTAGAACCTGTGCTCTGCAACAAGAGAAGCCCCTGCAGTGAGAAGCCCAGACACAGCAACGAAGAGTAGCCCCCGCTCACCACAACCAGAGAAAGCCTGCACACAGCAACAAAGACCCAACGCAGCCGAAAATAAAATAAATAAATAAATAAACAAATACATAAATAAATTTATTATTAAAAAATAAAGTTCTATGGCTCTGGTCTTGAATGCTGTGTATCAACCCTATGTGATGTTAGTTATTAAAACATTAAAATATTAAAAAAATAGAACATCTCCATACATCCATCTGTATGCACACTGAAAAGAAACATTGGGAAAAAAAGAGAAAATCATAAAATGTACACATGACAATGTACAACTTTATAGGAAGTAAGACTGCTCCAAAGGGTTAAAGTGAAAATGAAAAAAGAAAAAAGAGAAATTCTTTTCCACAATAATAACTGCCCCCTGTGCGTCCACATATATGATCTGACAGGTATGCAATGTTAAAGAAAGAAAACTTCGTATCTGTAACTTATACTTTATCATAACCTACAGCCTATAATGACATTGGTCATCAAACAAGCCTAAGGAGAGTGACTGGCCACCATGGGAGCAGGTCTGCTATTTTTTTAAATTTATTTTGTTGAAGCATAGTTGATTTACAATGTTGTATTAGTTTCTGCTATACAGCAAAGTGACTCAGTTACACACACACAAACACACATACATTCTCTTTCATATTCTTTCCCATTATGGTTTATCACAGGATATTGAATACAGTTCCCTGTGCTATCCAGTAGGACCTTATTGTTTATCCTTTCTATATATAATATAAATAGATTGCATCTGCTATCCCCAAACTCCCAGTCCATCCCTACCCCTGCTCCCCTCCTTGTTGGCAACCACAAGGCTGTTCTCTATGTCTGTGACTCTGTATCTGCTTCCCAGATAGGTTCATTTGTGTCATGTTTTAGATTCCGCATATAAGTGATATCACATGGTATTTGTCTTTGTCTGACTTACTTCACTTAGTATGATAATCTCTAGGTCCTTCCACATAGCTACAAATGGCATTATTTCATTCTTTTTTATGGCTGAGTAGTATTCTGTTGTACATATGTACACCATATTCTTTATCCATTCATCTATTGATGGGCATTTAGGTTGCTTCCATGTCCTGGCTATTGTGAATAGTGCTGCTATGAACATAGGGTGTATGTATCTTTTTGAATCGTAGTTGTGTCCAGATATATGACCAGGAGTGGGATCACTGGATCATATGGCAACTCTATTTTTCATTTTTTAAGGAAACGCCATACTGTTCTCCATAGTAGCTGCACCAATTTACATTTCCACCAACAGTGTGGGAGGGTTCCCTTTTCTCCACACACTCTCCAGCATCTGTTATTTGTAGACTTTTTAACGATTGGCCCACTATTTCTAATTCAGGTCCTCCACCATATACAGACATGCTTCTCAGATTTCATTGTGTCCGAATTCACCTGAGGATCTTGTAAAAATGCAGATTCTGGTTCAGGAGCTCTGGAGGAGCTCTGAAATTCCACAGTTCTCATAAACTCCCAGGAGATGCTGCTTCTGCTCCAGTACCATGCTCTACAGCACTTCCCAATCTAGCCAACCCCCTGGCTAAGTGGGGCCACTACACTACTAGAGTGACCCGGTGAAGGCTGCAGTTGCCTTAAAGATCTCATCACAGCCACTCTCACAAGGACTGTATCTTGTAACAGTGGCATCAGTAGAGTTTTATCACCAGAAAAGGGCAGCATGGTGGAAGAGAAAATGATCAAGCTACACCCCAGTGGCTTTTTGTCTTTAAAAAATTTTAAATATGTTTTGTTTTCTCTTATGAGCAAATGAAGCACGGTATCCTTTTAAAAAGTAAAAACAGAGACAGAAGTCTGAAGTGATGGATTATTCAAAATCTTCTTGAAGTTTTCATTGAATTCTGTGCTTTGATTTCTTAGGGATTTTAGTGCTTTGGGATGAGATAGCCCACTCCTGGCCCCAAACAAAAATAAGGAATGTTTCGTGACTTGCAGAATTGGCATATAATATAATTCTTATCTCTTTAATATGTCACAAATATATCTAATAACTGCTATGCATGAAATTTTAAAGTAAACTTCTTACATTGCAAAGGGCTGGACCAGTGGTTTTTTATCTATTTGGATCAAAGAGCACTTTCAGAATATGAACAAAGCTATAGATTCTCTCCTCCCGTAGAAAGATGAAGAAACAGGTGGTTTACAGATCTTCAGTGAGTTCCAGAAGTCTTGGAGTAGAGACTGCAGGATTCTGGATTCTGGGAACAAGGCTCTAGCACCCGAGTCAACCAAGCCCAACACCCAGGCCGACGGCTTCCCTACACCAGCCCTGGATGTCCTTTTCTATAAGTTAAGCAACCATGTCCATGGCCCTTTCCCCTCTAGGAGGTCACGGCTAAACCTAAGCTCACTCAGTTCAGATGCTTTAGCTTGAAATGCTTTAAAAACCACCAATTCTCCCCAACTAGTTAATACACCATGTAAAGCTCAGTGTCACAAAGTGGCCAGGCATGAACTCAGCTTTGGGAAAACTTTGACATTACCATTTCCATTGTTCACCGGGTAACCTAAGATACCAATCAGGTACCTTCAAGAGGGCTAAGGAGACAAAGAAATAAAAAGACGTTGAGCAGCGACTCACAGCTCAGTAAAGCTTGGCATGATCTCCAGGGGCAGGTCTGAGGAATCTAACAAAGCCCTCTGTTAAATTGCTCCAAAATTGAAGTGAGGAAGTAACACTCATACTTCCAGGCTTGGCCTGAGTGGCTGAGAGGCCAGGGTGCTGCTCCATTTGGGCTGGTCGAGCCCTTCCTCGCTGACCCGGCTGGCCGAATCGCCCGATCCTGCTACCTCCAAAGAGCTTCCTTAGAAAGGGGAGGGTTGCAGAGTAGTTTTAGAACATCTGTCATAACGACACGGACTTGAGCCATCCTGAGGGCCAGGAAAGGCTCATGTGGTGACCCTGCTTCACGAAGCATCCTTGGAAGCTGACGCAGAGAGTCAGACACTAAGTGAGGAAGTGGGTGCAGATCAAGAAGGATCAGAGTTATCCTCCTATTCACACACCTGCCCTGCTCAGTCAACTGAACTGGCAAACAGAAAAGGCCAGGTCTGATTCATATTTCTTCTCGGATCTCCTTGTGGGACCCATGAAACAGCAGTCCTCTCTTGTTCCTGCTCTTTGGGTCAGCCATGTGCCTGCCCTCTAGCCCAGTAGAAACTTAAGAAAGTGGTCCCAGGCCGCCCCCACCCCCACCCCACCCCCCACTGAGACGTCTATTTCCCTAGGCTGGAGTACAAAGCCAGGATGGTGGTATTTTTTTTTTTTTGTTCTGTTTCCTCAGATGATTCTGATGTGCGTCCCAGTTAAGGCCCTCTTTTCCAGCTCCCCCAGAAACCTCCTGGGGACCCCTCCTCTCAAATACAGATGCACTCTATGCAGCCAGGGAAGAAGCACCATGGATGTGAGCCCCTGTGCAATGTATCCTCACTTAGTGTCTGACTCTCTGTGTCAGGTCTCTGCTGGCTGGCAAAGCTTTGCAAGGGAAATGCTGGGAGTCCCAGCATCGCCGATGAGAAAAGCAAGGCTCCGAGAGGGAAGGGAACTTGCCAGAGGTCAATGAAAGAGCAAATGGGAAAAACAGGATTCTAATCTAGGGCTTGGTTTTCACACCCAGCACCTGCCTCCCTGCAGTGAACACTTACCCAGGGACAGATCCTACTTTCCCACACATTGTCCAGACCAGTCTTTTCAACCGCCCTGCGAGACTCACGTTACATGACAGCCATTTTACCAAATAAGAAAACTGAAACTCAGATGGGTTAAGGGACCTATCCAAGCTCAACAGCTAGATAAATTGAACATTCCAGTCCCCCCAGGATGTACTTTCCGAAACCAGTCTTTACCCATTCGGTTCTCCTTGTAATTCTGCTGTGATGAACTTGACCTTCTCTTGCTACGCAGGCTGGTTTTGCCAGGGATTTGGGTACCTCACATTCAGGAATGAGCAGAGGGGGCTGTCACACCCAGCCGACGCTGCCAGGACCTCAGTGCCCAGCTGGCCACGGCTGAAGAGAGTGAAAAGATTCCGGTGCACTTGGGTCTGTCCCAGTATTAACACCAAAAGTCCCGCATTCTGGAACCCCCTAAGTCTTGGGGAAAACCAAGATGATTGGTCATCCTAGCTAAAAACAACTAAAGAGAGTTCAGAAGGCTAAGTCGGAGGCTTCCCACCAGAGGAGACATTAATCAGACTCTCTCTGGTTATGCCTTTAAAATTCATGTGGAAATTTGGAGATGGTTCATAAAAGAGTCACCAAGATAAAATTTACAGAATGGAAATTAGGCCTTAGGTAAGGAGTTAGTTACTGGTGAGGGACATTTCATTAGTGATTGTAAATATATAATGGGATTAAAATGTAAAACATTCATGAATATTGCTTATTTGCATGCCAGGCACTGAATGCTTTAAAATCCACATTAACTATTTAATCCTCTCAGGATTCCTATGATGGAGGCACTAGTGTCCTCCCTGGTTTAGAGATACGGTTGCAGCAGCCCAGAGAGGTTGCCACATTCAAGGTCACACAGCTAAATACGTGTTGAGTCTAGGACATTTTTATTTGTTCATAAGGACTTCCTAACTAGGGAACCAAACTTCAGGCAGGTGTTAACAACAGGAATTGCAGATTTCATGGGAAACGCAGGCAACAACCTAAAGAAGAAGCCAGGACAGGACAAGTGTTTAAAGTAGTTTAGTTTTCACCTTGTCGAGGGTAGGAAGAGACTCAGGGGAGGTCTTGGAGTCACTCCCAACTCCCAGCCAAGATATTATCTTTCCTTTCTCTCACCAGAGGATGCATCAGCTTAATGTGAACTGGAAAAATCTATCCGGTCACCCCAGAACTCATTTTTGTATAGAATCTTTAGTTTATTTTTACAACATGCAAATCAGAGTACAGACGGAAGATTCAATAACGTCGTAATCCTGGTGATGCCCTAGGTCTAGGATGACATTTATCTAGGCAAAAGCATTCTTGTGGTCCTAGGAATGATGGTGGTGGCATTTGAAAGCCATATTACACCCTGCTGCAGAAATCCTTTCCCCTACTTTTGAAATCCTATGGGGGTAAAACAGAATTTATCAAGTCAAAGAAAAATAGGCTTCCATAATGAGCATACTGTGTGTTTGGGGTTGCAGCCCACTCACTGCCATGAGCACACTTCACAAGGGCTCTCTGGGCTGGCTTGTTTGAAGCAAGGATGATGGGGGAGGAAAGGAAGACACCCCACCCCCACCAGGTTTGGGGAAGCCTCAGGCCCCCAGGGATCTCCAAGGGCAGGTTAAAAGATCTGGGCTTATCCCATCACTGGCCTTCTTCTCTAGCCTCAATTGAGACCTCCCTGCCTAGAATGGGGGTGCCCAGAGCAGCAGGAACATTAGCAGACACTGACCCCTGAGCATGGAATTTGGGGGAGGAGTTCTTTACATTTCCTCATCTATACATCAAGGCATTAAACTTGATGAGTGATTCTCAACCTCCTCTGTGTTATCAGGGAAGAGGACTTTTTACAACAAACAAAGGTCCAGGCCCCATGAGATTTGTTTTCAACTGGTCTAAGGTAGGGTTCAGGTATAATAGGAATTGTGAGACCTGACCCTCCCCCAGGTGATTTGAACCTACTGTCGACAGTGGTCTCCACCAATGGTTCCCAGCCCAGACTGTACATGAGAACCATCTAGGAGATTAAACAGAATCCTGATGGCCCGGCTATACTCCAGGCCAATGAAATCAGAATCATCAGGGGTGAATCCAAGCAATTAGTGTTGTTTAAAGCTGCTAGGTGATTCCAACATGCAGCCAGAGTGGAGAATCACTCAGTTAGGTGCTGATTAGGGGACCATTATAGCGGGGAAATCCTGCTGTGTTTATGGTCCTGCAGTTCCTTTCCCTTCTAGAATTCTATAGCTCATTCTAACGCAGCTGGTTCTCCAAACTGAGCACGTTAGAATCACATGGAGGGTCTGGAAAAACACAGACTTCTGGATTCCACCCTCAGAGGTTCTGATTCATTAGTTCTAGGCTAGGATGCAAGAATCTGCATTTCTAACGAGTTCTCAAGTGCTGCTACTGCTGGTCCAGGGATCATATTTCGGAAACCACTGCTCTAAACCAGAATGGTCACCCAGCTCCAGCAGCACAGGGAACAGAACCCAGGACAAGTAATTTTCATTGGAGAAAAAATTGCACAGGGCTGCCAGGAGCAGCTTCTGGATGGTTGAGATTGATACAGAGACACTGATTGGTCACTAAAATGCAAAGAGGATGATGCACTGAGAAGCGAGACGATAGCAAAGACATACTTCATTCTCATCAACATTTGGCCCACAGCCTAGAGCTATTTGTCAATGCAATCACAGGAAGGTAGAAGGTTGGAGCATGTGCTGATGTCATCAATTATTTCATTCTGTCAGAACTCTCCAGTGTATCTGCTTACAATCTTTCAACTATTCATAGTTGATGAATTGGGTTATTTATGATATTGTTTTTTTTGGACATATATATTGAGATCTATTCAAGCCAGGCCCAGCACATAAAAAGTGCACAATCATTGCTCTGAATGATTGGAGATGCTCAAAGGACAAAACTATCGAGAATGGGGAGAAGGCACATGACAGGGGATGGAGGATGAGACCTACATGTATTCAGCATCAGCTGAGGGTGAGTGTATCCCGTTTGTGTGAATGCATCTTGTTTCATTCTCATCAAAAACTAGTTTGATAACAGAAGTTGCAAAATACAGATGCTAGCACCAGGGCTCAGAGATCACCAATCATTTGTCTGAGTTCCCAGAACCCCCAGGAACAAGAGCCGAGATTTTTTTTTTTTTTTAATTTTTATTGGAGTCTAGTTGGTTTACAATGTTGTGTTAGTTTCAAGTGTACAGCAAAGTGAATCAGTTATACATACACATATATCCACTCCTTTTTTTCTTTTTTTTTATGATTCTTTTCCCATATAGGCCATGACAAGTATTAAGCGGAATTCCCTGTGCCATTTGCAGCAACACGGATGGACCTAGAGGTTGTCATACTGGGTGAAGTAAGTCAGACACGGAAAGACAAATATCATATGATATCGCTTATATGAGGAATCTAAAAAACAGGGTACAAATGAATAAGAGCCAAGATTTGAATCTGAGCATGTCTAACTCCAAAGCCCAAGCACTTTCCACTATCTCTCTTGTTCCTCACTCCACACATATCTTATCTCTCTGTTTCACCCACTCAGAGGCTCTGGAAAATTGCTAGCCGGTCCTCATCTAGTGCTTCTCAAACCTCAATATGATAAGGGTGGAATCTTGGTAAAAATGCAGATTGTAGGGTGAAGTCTATGATTCTGCATTTTCAAGCCAGCCTCCAAGTGATGCACACGCTACTGGTCCAAGAGCCCCACTTTTCACATCAAGGTCTTAGGAGATGTGGGTTTAAAGAGAGCTTTACATAAACAAAAGAAGGGGACAAAATTCTTCCCAAAGAACTGCTTTGAAGAGATATCATTGGTTTAAGAAATGCAGGATAAACACAAGCAGAGACTGGGCTTACAAGATACAAAAACAACTGGTTAATATGTTGCTTTTAAATCACCAATCAACCTTCTGTTTGGTACCAAATAGGCAAATGCACCCAAATCTGTACTGGTTCAATCAAAAGAACTTTCACTTTGCTATACTGGGGAAGGATCCAGAAAGTGGCTTACCCGTTGATAACAGAGAAAGAAAAACATTCTTATATATGGTTCTAATGTATGTTTTAAATTAGTTGTTAATTTTGTACAATGGTGTTTGAAGAGTGAGGACATAATAATAGGCCTTACCCCTGCCCCCATGTATGTGTAAAACAACTTGGATTTTCAGAAAAATGATTGATCTATATACAGCCATAGTGTTTGATGTCAAAACCTCTGGATGTTCCTTAAATCACAAAGTGGTTTTAAGCTCAATCTTGCTCCAAACCAATGTCAGTATTTTCCAGAATTTCCATACGGACTGCAGCCCTGACATGGCGAAGTGGAAATCAATTTGGCTGCACAGCAGGCCCTGCGAATAAGAAGTGACACACAGAGCTGTCCTGGGGGAAGGGCAAGAGAAAATAGAGCTGCCTGTAATGAGACTGGAAATCAAAGTGAAATAAGCTGAAATCTCTGCAGACAAGAAGCCAAGGGAGTAGCCAGACATGGCAGAGTCTGTAGGAATATAAAGCAATAGGGAGCTGTTTGACAAGCTGGATTTTTAATTAAGAAATAGAGAGCTATCCAGCTTTCATCCGGGCTACCCCAACTTGAAATTCACACTTGAGTTCCTATTATGCCACAAATCCAGATGAAAGGTAAAAAATCCAAATCAAACCATGTCTTCTTAAGGAGGAAAACTAGTTTGAGTACTCTTTCATTTTGAGTATTGTTATGATCTGAAATAACGATTGGACCAGCCACTTAGAAGTTATGCTGATGTTGCCTTGGGCTCTTGACTTTAAAGAGCCTGAACATAAGTCTAGATTATAGTTAAACAAAATGACATGTCCGCCTAAAGAAAGAAGAGGATCTTTTTTTACGTTTGGTAAATTAAGACTTTTATAGCATGCTTTCTTCAAGAACAAGGGGCCGATTTTTCTTGGGGTGAACTGACACCTAAATTCGTTGACATTTGGATTGGTTCGAATGTTCTTGGCAGACATGATGCCAGGAGGTTGTTTGTCATTATGGACTCCTTGCTGCTAAAGGTTTTATTTCAGGGATTAGAAAGACTGGAGATACTGTTGGTGCCCAAGGAGGGGTTTATGGTAATCCCATGGTCATTTTTCTTCAGCTGGATTAGATACGGAGAACTTACATATATTTATCTGAACTTTTCCAACACCTATCATTATGGTTTGGGGATTTCAGCAGAGATAAAGTTTTAAGAGACAGAGAAAAATATCAATGAAAAAAGAGATGTGAAATTCACATATTTAGTCAAGTCTTGGAATTCGAAAAGTGTTTGATCTCACAAACCGACTCTGATGAATTCATATGGACTGGCGTGTTGAGAAAGATTCTGAGGTCCAGTATCAAACAGCACCATGATTGAGAAGTGATGTTTCCCATAAATCCAACTTAAGGTGATGACAATACAGCTGCCATGGATGCATCACTCCATTTTAGGAATCGAAGTGATGAAAGCTTTTACACTTAAATGGGAAAAAAAGTTATTAATATTTCTTTTCCTGCTCAAAAGGAAAAAGCTACGCAGATTTATTTTAGAGAAAATGTACTGACTACCCAGAATTTTCTGCAAATTGTAAATGCTGTAGGAGCTCCCCTCCCTTATAAGGTAAACTGTACATTCACCATAAGGAAATGTTACTCAATGGGATGATGAGTCACATAAATCCTCAGAGGTGGTAACCTTACATCACCACAAACTCATCCTGCAGGAGGCTGTTTCCTTTATTAGAGCCTGCCTTACGCTAGCGATTTGATTATGTCATGATTCTGTATTTTCATTTTGTATTTGTTCCCTCTCTAACTGTAACTTGGATTCCAGAGGGAAAACCCAAATGACCTTAGGAAAGGCATGAAGATGAAATGCAGAGACCCAGTTGATATTTTCTTAATGATCACAGAGAGGTGTCAAGTTACTTTGCAGGAATTTTCTCCTTTGTATGCATTTTCATTGTTAATGAAAGGAATACAGTTCTTTATGCCAGAAGGTACCCACGGCAGCCTGCTCTCATGCAGACCCAGGGATAAGCCAGTAGAGCCTGCTTTAACCCATTCTCCCCCTATCAAGGTAGGAGGCCCTGATGAGATGCAGATTTTGAACTATCGTTTACTATATCTGGTTCTTGTATTGTGTGATGGAGAAATTATTAAGCCGATTTTAAACATAGACACTCTTTAAGGAGTTGGCCTCCTATTCAATGGTATGTGATGATAATTATGCCTTTTGAAAGAACAGAATAATTAATTCTCTAAGAAAAAGAAATCCGGTAGCATAAAGTGGGAATTAGTAGGAAACTCAAATTACTATGAAAACCATCACCTCTTCTTAAGCAGAATGGAGAATTCATCATTTACCGTTATGGTGAAGAATACTACCAGTGTCTGAATGTACTGTTTCATTTGGTTTTCTTTTCCTGTGCGAATGATAAATTGTATTTCAAGGTTCTGCCACATGTGTATCATATAACTCAGCTGAGCACAGGCTGCAGTATCACGTATGGTACTTTAGGATTTTGAAGAGAAACACATCATTTCTAACCTTACAATTTTCTAATTAAATGAATTTCAATTTAGAGACACATTTTTCTTTAAAGCCAAAGAAAAGCTAAATTATACTTACAATAAGAAACTAGAAGAGTAAGAAAAAAAACAGTGAGAAGTAAAAAGAAAATTCTAAAAGCATAAACAGGAAAAAAGAACTAAGCTGAAATTCATAGACAAAAAAGGGGAGAGGGGAGAACAAAGGTGTGACATGCAGAAGCAGATCCCACTTCCACAATGTAAATTTCCTCATGGATTTTATTGTGCAGTTACATGGAAACCCACAACTGGCCTAGCCCTTCAACATCACTTCCAAGAGTGCACAGATAAGGAAAGGGGAAAAGCTTGGAAATATGAATTGATCTTTAAGTGAGGATAGAGGGTTAGCAGTAAGTTGCAGAACCTGATATAACTCCAGGTTTTCCAATACTCACTAGCCTTTTGGTAACTAGTAAGTAACTAGGTAATTGAGTAACAGAAATGCCACCAACTCTTGTCTCCATGGCTTATGTGGGACATAAGCTGCCTGCTCGACCTCCCCTGAAACTGAGGAGGACCCCGTGGGGCCCTCCTGGATACAAAAGGCCCTCCATTTCCCGTTTCTTGTTTGCAGGAAAAAAACTTTAGTCTCCTAGGTCTTCCTTGAGTTCCAAAGAGCAGATACAAGCCATTACTAATTAGGGAAGCAACAGAATGCAGAAACAAAGGAAGAGCAGTTAAGCAAGAAAAGTACAGTAATGACAATAGTTCAGAGATAAAACAGAGCCCTAATTCCTCCTTGAGGAATAGACATAATAATCAGACACATATCTTTGAGCTGTTCTGCAGAAACTAAGACCCCTCCAGCCAGGTGAAGAATGGCAACTACATGCCGAGCATAAGCACACAGACCCCAAACTGGCTGGAACCAGAAGGCTAATGCTTAAGATTTCCAAAACATCACCCTGTTAGCTCACCACCAATCAATCAGAGGAAAGTCACACACTCTGCAGCCCTCACTCCAAATGCTGCCTTTAAAAATCTTTCTCTGAAAGCCATCAGAGAAGAGAATTCAGGTCTTTTGAGCACAAGCTGCCCATTCTCCTTGCTTGGGGCCCTGCAAATAAATGCTGTACTTTCCTTCATCACAACTCGGTGTCAGTAGACTGGCTTTGCTGCACAGGGGGCTGAGCAAGTGGACCCAAGTTCGGTTCCATAACACACCCAGTTTGGCTTGAGACCTTAAGGGTGGTCTCCCAAAACTGCCCCTTGGTCTCTGCAACATGCTGCATGCTTTCTCTTTTCCTCGGGCCCAGCTGGAGGGCACCTCTGTCTGATATGTGGTTTGAGACCTTTTCACGGCAGCCTCTGCTGCTGATACACAGCCTGGGGTTCTGATGCCCCTGTCGGGGGTGTTATCACCAACAGCCCCCCAAACTACTAACCTTCAGGGGCTAGGGAAGCCCGATATCCTCTGGAGTCCTTGGTGGTCCTAGGTTCTAGGAAGAAATGGCCTCATCTCTTACCATTCTCCCTTTTGCTTGCTCTGCTACAGCCACACCAGCCTCTTTCCATTCTTTGAATCTGGCAGGCACATGCCATTCTGTTCCCTCTGCATGGACCACTCTTTCTCCAGGTACCAACACGCACTGTTCCCCTGTCTCCTTCAGGTTTTACTCAAATTGTCACATTCTCAGTCAAGTCTTCCCTGGCCATCCTTCCTAAAATTGGAACCCCTTATCCCAACTTCTCACTTCCTATCACTCCGTCCTTCTCCTTTTTTTTTCTTTCCTTCCCATTTATCAGTCTAACATAGTACATATTTTAATTATCTTATTTCTTGTCTGATGAAGGGGAGCAGAATATATTACCCCAAAATATGTTTCTCTGGCATAAGGATTACTTTTGAGCTCATTGTGTTCTGAGAAACAGCAGATATGGGAGAATCTCTGCAGGCAGAGTAGAGGTTACCTTTTCATAAAGGAAATGTACATTAATAAAGGAAATCTCCATTTATAAGTGTCTCCCTCTCTGGACCAGGAAGAGAAGGATGACGCTAAATGACAAGAAAATCTAATCAATGGAGAAGGCACTGACTTAAATCTGCATCACAACCTCAGCCTTGTTTACTGTACTTTTCCTGGTAACCTCCCATTATCAGCCAGCCCAGGCCAGTATCTTTCCTTTGTGTTTAGCCTAAGATGCTGTTTAAGGTGGTGGCTTCGGCCGTCTCAGGGGAGTTTATTATTTTTCCTGTATACATGAGGTATACATGCTAATAAACTTCTGCTGTCTTTCTCAATTTAAAAGTGTTTTTCTCTTGTTAATCTGTCTTTCATTACAGGGGTCTCAGCCAAGAACTTGGAAAAGTAGAGGAAAAAAATTGTTTTTCTCCCCTACACCGACTTCCTCCATTAGCATATAATCTTCCTGAAGGCAGGAGTTTTTGCTTCTTTCAAGACTACCAAGTGCTCAGCTAAGCACATAATAGATGCTCAGTTAGTACTGGCTGAATGTTGAATAAAATGAGAAGATCCCTCTCCTTAAGCACTGTTTGTGTGTGTGTGTGTGTGCGCGTGTGTGTGTGTGTGTGTGTGTTTAACGGAACACTCTTCATAAAAACAACTTCTTTAGTGTCTGTAGCTCAGTGGCTGGTGCTGAGCTGGTAGATGGTCACCACAGCAGGGAGGCCACCCTTCCTATCTCTTCCCAGAAAGCACCTTCCTCCCATCCAAATGGACTCATGCAAATGTCTGCCTACAGGGTGCCTGCCCTACCAGCCAATCCACCAGACCAGTCTTAATGGTTTGTCTCAATATGAATAAGAATCTTGAGCATTTCTTTCATTTTTACTATAAGGCACATGAAAAAATACTGGGACCCTCAATAGGAAACTGTCAACTTCATCTAATGGTCTCTCTTCTACTCCCTCCTCTAAGAATTTAAGATCTCATTTTACAGGTTTAAATTCCCTACTTTCAGCTCCACATTCTTCCTTTCCCTTCTGTAATCATGAGTCATCAGATAAAGTTCACTTAGCCAGTTGTTGGATGAGAAAATAACTAGTTGACAACAGTGAGAGGAATTTGAGAGTGCAGGTTATCTATAAGCATGCTTTAAATAATACCAGCTCGCACCATTGGTGACTTTCTTGGAGTCAGGCATCACCCTAGGTGTTCTTCTTGCATTCTTACTTAACTTTCAGAACAATCCTCTTAGGTGGGTACTTTATTGTCCCCAGTTTAAGGATGAGGAAATGAGGTACAGAAAAGCTTAGGGAATTTGCTCAAGATTACGCAGCTAGAACGGGTCAGGCTTAGGACTAGGACATGGGAGTTTAGACTCCAGAGCCTAGGATTGTGATGACTATTTCCCAGGGTCACAGAATCAACACAGTGTGGTTTCTGCTCAGCTGCTCTGGCTGCTGCCCCAAGAAGCCCGGTTTCCTTTCCTGCGACCTTGACTTTCATTCTGTTTGAAATAGATCTCACTTTCATATCTTCTGAACTCTGAGAAGGTCAAAACCTTTCCAAATGGTTGCCCAGGCAAAAATCCTAAAACCCAGGATCCTAAGGTATCCAGATCTCTTCCTGACAGGCTGGGAAGAGGCCATTTCTTTCCAGCCCCTCCAGGCAAAAATCCCAAAGGCCACTGGGCATCCTCTAACTCCCACTTTTCCATTCAATGCCTTCTTTGTAGCCCACCTCCCCAACTCCAACCAGAATTTCTCTTTTTTCTTTAATTTTTAATTGTCTTGGACATATCTATCCTGTGTGATGCTCCAACCTTTATAGAATTACATGTAAATTTAAATACAACATGCAAGGGGACTTCTGTTTATAACACAAGGGTGGATCCCAGCTGGAAAGATGCCACCATTTCAACATGTAAATTATTATTGATATAGGTTAAGGAATGGCTTAAGAATGGAAAAGTCTTGACTGAATGTACTATCAGGTGTGCATTTCATATGGTTATTTTTCTTCACAAGCCATCGATAATTCTAGGCTTATCAAATCACACCATCTGATGGAATTATTGTGTTTTTTTTTTTTTAAAGGAGAAAGTTCAAAAGAACACCTGCTCTTCCCAACAAATATCCTGAATGTCTAGTGACAGCCTGAAGATTACATGAGATGCTGACCTATTTAGAAAGCTCTTGAAAGCCCCAGTATTAAAATGATGCCACTGTGGAACTTCAAAGGCTTGGCGGGTTAAGATGAATTTGAAATGTCAGTTCAAGATCAAGTTAAATCATTTAATTATTCTGACCCATTATTTTCAGTCAAGATGGAGAGTCATTCTTTCATTCTTTTTTCTTACCCATGAATCTCTTATCAACAGTGACAGATGATCTACTCGACATGTCATCTTTTAAACTAAGTATGGTGATTTTTCTTGCTGATTTAATTTTTCTTACTCTTGAAATACACATAACTTCAGATTATAAGATCATAAAAATAAACTACATGTAAGCAGATAATGTTTTTCTTCTCTTTTCTGTGTATGTTCTAATTTCTGATGTTTGTTTACACGGTTGGCAATTAATCCTAGCATTTTGAGATGCATGTATGAGGCAAACAATAATTAAAAACAAATGTATCTTGGCTTGCATTCTCCTAAATTTCTCCTCAAACTCAACCAGCTCCAGGAAACTTCTCTCTACTCTCTGCTCAAATTGCATATAGTATCCAGATTTATAATCTGAGTTATCTTTCAGTCTAGGGCAAAGGTGGGCAAATTTTTTTCTGTAAAGGGCCTCTTGGGGCTTTGCTCTTTGACACTCAGATGACCTTCCTCCTGGACTCGGTCCTCAGCACAAACCTAGTCTACATACAGTGACCAAGTCCCGGTCAGGGCCTCCCCAACACCCATGGGTATGATTCCTCATCTTGCCTGTCTCTTTAGTTTTACCTGATGCTCTATCCTGATCATTCTCTCCTGCCTCCTGGATTCCTTCTCTACTCTTTCCAGCTCTGTTTTGTGCCCAGGAAGCTGCCCCCATGGAATGCATCCCCCCAGCTCCCTCATCTCCTGGCTTCCAGCCGAGGTCAGCCAATGGGAAAGGCCCCAACAGGAGATCAGGGGTCAGAGAGAGAAAGATTTGGGGGGCATGTTTGCATTCTTGTGGGACACCGCTTCCCCTGGCAAGCTATTTGAGCTCTTGCTAGGCCTAGTAATAATATTTCTTCTCCTTGTTCCCTTGACTCTTAAGGTGGGAACACCTCCCCACCGTTGCCAGCCTCTGAGTACCTCAACCCCTTGGTTAGTTATCCTAATACTCTTCATTGGGCAGTCTCTTCATTAAAGTTTCTTTCTTTAAACTTTCTAGGTGATTCTGTCACTCAGTCAGTGTCCAGCTCCAATACACAGTTCACTCTCCACATTGGATGTGCTTTCCCAGGTACCACTGTAAATCACCTGCAGTATCACACTCCTTTTTTTTCTCCAGGATTCTTTCTTTTTCAGTCTTACCCATTGCTTAGTGAGCTATCTTCTGCGGACTTAACTCAGGAGTCTTTTTTTTTTTTTAATTTTTATTTATTTAATTTATTATTTTTTTGGCTGCGTTGGGTCACTGTTGCTGCGTGCAGGCTTTCTCTAGTTGTGGCAAGTGGGGGGCTACTCTTCATTGTGCTGTGCAGGCTTCTCAGTGTGGTGGCTTCTCTCGTTGTGAGTACAGGTTCTAAGTGCATGGGTTTCAGTAGTTGCAGCACGTGTGCTCAGTAGTTGTGGCACACAGGCTCCACGGCATGTGGGATCTTCCTGGACAAGGAATCGAACCCGTGTCCCCTGCATTGGCAGGCAGATTCTTAACCACTGCGCCACCACGGAAGTCCCTTAACTCAGGAGTCTTAACTTGAGATGTATGGACAAGCAAGGGTCCCAGGGTAGATTTGGAGGAGGATACATGCATACCCCAACATTATATAAAAAATCGTTTGTGCCTTTTTCTGGGGAGAGGGTCTGTAACTTTAAGCATCAGTTTCTCAAATGGCTAAGAACTCATTTTAACTAAAGATGAAACAGAAAAGAAGCGAGTTGGGTCCAGCTCTACCATTTTAATTAGTGAGGCATGATTCTTCCAGTGTTTTTACCCTGGGTGATGATTTCTGACAAGTCTCTAATTCATCATGTGAAGCAACTCTGTTGGGTATCCAAAAAAACAACCTTAGTTCTAAACAATTTAGGGAACAAAATAAGCAAGTAAAGATGGTGGCCAAAATACCACTCTTATTAATCACAGAGGCTGGCTGACTGTAAGCTAAGTAACTTAGTAAGAGTCACATGGAGCTGGCCAAACTTTCTCATCAGTCACAAGCAAAGCTGGGCCAGGGCAGACGTTTCCGCAACATGTGCCCAGGTAAGACTCACAATGCAGAGGACAGAAGAGAATCCCTGCTTCCTTCAGGCACGCCCAGCCCCAAGAGGGAGAAAACAAGATGAGCTAAGGTAGCATTTCCCATCCTTCCCCCCAAATCTACCAATCAGATATGTCATGCCACCTCCTCAGGGGTAATTAAGGAGAAGAGTTGGAGGTGCAGAAGAATTCCCTGTCAACAAATTATACCATCTTTCTACTCATCTTAAATTATACAAGATTTTATGTTATATCACTTAATACCTATCATGTGACACTCCTGCAATATAAGCACTGGTCTGTTGGCCTTGCCTGTGACTTGGTAACGGGCTTTAGTCAGTCCATCTGGTTCCATCTCCAGGACAGTTCTACAGGTCAGCCAATCACCACTCAATATTGAGGGCAACTTGGGGAAGGAATAAAAAAGCTAAGTCAGGGAATTCCCTGGAGGTCCAGTGGTTAGGACTCCACGCTTCCACTGCAGAGAGCACAGGTTTGATCCCTAGCTGGGGAACTAAGATCCCGCATGCCGCGAGGCACAGCCAAAAAAATGAATTGATTAAATTAAATTAAAATAAAAAAGCTAAGTCAGAAACTCTAACATTTCCAAATAGAATTGATTCATACTAAGTGGGTGGATCAGAATAATTTTGACTCCGAACCACAGAAAACCCAACTCAAATTGGTTTAAACGACATGTAGATTATTTCATTGACATATGTTGAAGCCTGGATGTCTATCCGTGAGCCAATCACTGCCAATCGGGATAGACTTTCTCTTAAACTCATCAGACTTCGGATGGAGATCAAGATGGGGTCAGCTTCTCCTTAGCCATCTGGACTGAATGTGGGAACAGTGGCTATGCCTAAGAAAATGGGGTTCTCTTAGGGGGAAAAGGAGAGTGGATGTTGGGTAACCAAGGCCTAATAGAGTTGTCACGTGCAAAGCTCCGCCTTTTAGGACCACATGTCCTTGTGTAAGTAACATTTTGGCCTATCACTGAGATCTAGTTTTGATCGGTTGAATTTCATAAACAGGGAACAGAGCACAGAGATTCTATAAACATGTGTTGAATAGAAACCAAATGTACTGAACCATCATATGCGTGGCCCGGAACCAGGGTGGACTAGGTAACCACAGAGACCTCTTCCAACTCTAGTTGAAAATTAACTTACAGGAACTATATGGAATATAACCAAAGGAAGAATTCTCTCCCAGGCAGCATGCCCAAGGGTGTTTCTTATTATCCATGTAAAAGATGGTACTGAAGAGTAGTGTGATTACAATAATCATATTTCTTAGCAGTCAACTGAGACTGGAGATGCAAAACAGATGGGATGGAACCAAGAGGTCATCACTGCAAAACAGCAGCAACTAGCAGTTATTGAGCACTTCAGTTGTACAAGGCTCTGTGCTGGACATCCAAATACATTTCATTATATAATTTCAACATTGGGACAATTCTGAGTGAGGCAGTATTTCACCAGTTTGTAGACTAGGACATTGAAACTTGGAGACGAAGCACATTGCCTAAGGTTAAACAAGCATGTCACTCTGCAGTCCCCACACTAAGGTGGACATAAACCAAGACCACATCAGACTCTTCTTACTTTCCTCTCCAATTGTCCTGTAAGGTCAGAAATCCTAAAGGATTCCTTTTCCTAGGCATGCTTTCTAGGCACCATCGTTATATAAATTGTAAAGTGCTCGGAATCATTTGAGATAAGGTCAATTCAGAAAATGTCCTTGTCAACTGTTCTTGGATATTGGCATTTGCAAAATGAGGAAAAGGATTTGGTCTGGTCACATTTACAGGTGGAATCCCTCCAGTTTGGGAGCAAAGCCTGCCCAAGACCTTCCTTGGTCATTGGCCATCCATGAAAACAACTCCTCAAAAGCCACGCCAACCATCAGCTGTCAGAAGAAGAGCTACTTGTAGCTTTAATGTCCTACTGGGTCCTGTAACTATCAGAAGTTCAGGTGTTCCATTTGTAAAACAAGGAAAATAACATTTGCCCCAAGGATACTGTAAGATGAGTGTTCCAAGCTTATAAGGAAAATAAAAACAAAGTGGTATTTCAGATCTGGAAGACACATTAGAGATACTGAGGTCGTTAAAAAAATGAGTCCGAGAGAAAGGGCTCTCCTTGTTGCCCGTATCATTCCTGGAGAATCGACGAGCTGGGGACAGCATCCAGGTCTCCTACTGTTGGGCAAGTGTTCACTCTGGACGTCATCAGTCACGGACACACCCTAGCTGTGAGCTACAGGGAGGTCAGCAGATAATTCCGTGTTATTTCATGAAGACTGTTTTCTTTGAGCTCCTAAGAAATCACTGTGAATTTAGTTCTGTTGCTTGATAGGCAGTTGGGTTGTTGGCAGGTAACTAAACTGAAGCTACTGGGTCAAGGAACATAAAACCTGAGAATTCGGTTGGTATTTTATTTTTCACACAGTAAGAACTAGTCCTTAAGCAAGGGAAAATGCATCACTGTATTTGTCCTCACATCTTTCCTTATCTTAATGACTAATCAAAGATGGTAATACCGTACTTTACATTTCTAGTAAAACACAAACATGGAGACAGTGGGTGCCTAAGAACAGCAGCAAACATAAGAGTCTTAAGGTAGAATCTGTTGATTGAGATTCTCGATGTATGAGAAGATATTAGATGGATCAGTCTCTGTCTGTTTCCCTCCCTCCCCCCACCCCACCATCCTCTTCCCCCATCTCCTCTCTCTCCTTCCTTTAGAACCAACCTCACACCTGTCTTGGATACCTCAGGTGAAGTCTACCCCCTGATGTTCCAGCCAACAGATGCTGTCACAGCAACATCTCTAAAACTCTTATTTCCACAATGCCAACCAGGCATGTTGATGCTGTGCGCATCACAGAATTCAAAATATATTGTAATCATTTCATTGTTTGTTCCCCCAGGAGATTGTAAGCTCTTTGAAGGCAGGGATGATGTCTTATTCATCTTGAGTTCTCCATGGTATAACAAAGTGCTTAGCACATAGAACACATTTACTAAATTACTGGCTACGTGACCACCCTAAAACCTGCCACAGCTCCTCCAATGCCTGTTACATCAAAACCCCTTTTATTTTTCATCTGCTCTGCTTTGTACCACAGTTATCTTCCCTCCGGTTTTTCATATTAAACATCTTCCTGGAATCCATCTCAGACCTCCCCAGTTGCCCTGTCCTCTTAATTCCTGTGGTGCATGATCATATTTTATTTTACACAATTATTTTAACATTTTGTAGGTACCACTCAACTCTGAAATAGAAATTTTTTAAAAATATATTTTTAGTATTCCCAAGAGCCTAATAAAAATAAACAAACAAATATATATAGTGATGCTTGATACTTGTACAAATGAATGGATAAAATATGAGGCTGGTAGACTATGGCACTCACCACCATTTTCAGCTCTATGAATCTAGGATTTGATTTTTTTAAGTGATTTCTAGATTCTATAGGTTTAGCACTTTTAAGAAAGCCTACATTTTGACAATGCAACTACATAAAATACTGAGAAAATTTCACTCTTCCTCTGTTTGCCTGACACAGCCCAGCACTTTCCCTTATCAAACCATATTTGTAAGAGTGCAATTTGGAAGCCATAGAAACGCAATGCATATTTTTCAAATGGCTCAGTTACAAAAAGTTGAAAGAAAACCCCCTTGCTAGCAAGGAAAAAATAATTCGACTTCTGTTACTCACAGTTTAAAGTTCAAATCATGATATTCCATGAAAATCACCACATGGTTATTTGGAAAACACAAATGGCCCCAATACTTTTCCCACACATATCTCTTAAACTTGACCTCCTCCTTCAATCCTGCCCTCTCTCTGTCTGTATGGCTTTCTTCCCAAACGCATATATGATCTCATTCCTCAGGTTCATATATTTCCCCAGTTCAGAATTCTTCAATAGAGGCCCATGACTTATAAACTAAAGTTCTAAAGATAAATCTTTCAAACTTATTTGTAATGAGGTGGGTGGACCTAGAGTCTGTCATACAGAGTGAAGTAAGTCAGAAAGAGAAAAACAAATACCATATGCTAACGCATATATATGGAATCTAGGAAAATGGTATGCTGAACCTAAGGGCAGAGCAGGAATAGAGACACAGATGTAGAGAATGGACTTGAGGACATCTGGGGTGGGGTGGGGTGGGGGAGGCTAGGACGTAGTGAGAGGGTACCATTGACATATATACACCACGAAATGTAAAATGGATGGCTAGTGGGAAGGTTCTGCATAGCACAGGGAGATCAACTCGATGCTTAGTGATGACCTAGAGGGGTGGGATAGGGAGGGTGAGAGGGAGACTCAAGAGGGAGGGGATATGGGGATATATGTATACATATAGCTGATTCACTTTGTTGTACAGCAGAAACTAACACAACATTGTAAAGCAGTTATATTCCAATAAAGATGTATGAAAAAAATAGATACTTGTGATATAATGAAAAGAGAGAAAGAGAGAGAGAAAGAGAGAAAGGAAGGAAGGAAGGAAGGAAGGAAGAAGGAAGGAAGGGAGGAAGGAAAGAAAGAAAGAAAGAAAGAAAGAAAGAAAGAAAGAAAGAAAGAAAGAAAGAAAGAAAGAAAGAAAGAAAGAAAGAAAAAGAAAGAAAGAAGGAAAGAAAGAAAGAAAGGAGGAAGGAAGGAAGGAAGAGAAAGAAAGAAAGAAAGAAAGAAAGAAAGAAAGAAAGAAAGAAAGAAAGAAAGAAAGAAAGAAAGAAAGAGAGAAAGGGAAAGAAAGAAAGGAGGAAGAAAGGAAGGAAGGAAGGAAAGAAAAATAAAAAGAAAGAAAGAAAGAAAGAAGGAAAGAAAGAAAGAAAAAGAAAGAGAAAGAAAGAAAGGAAGGAAGGAAGGAAGGAAGGGAAAGAAAAAACAAAAAACCTTTACCTTGGTCTCTGTTTACCTTTCTGACATAGTCTCTGCCCCAGGCACCTACCTCATCAACCAATTTGCTGTTCTAGGAAAACAACACCCCATATTTATGCTTCTCTATCAGAGATCACAAACATTTTCTATCAAAGGCCAGAGAGTAAATAGTTTAGGCTTTTTCAGGCCATACAGTCAGTATCAAAACATCTCACCCTTGCCATTGTATTGATACTAGTGCAAAAGTCAGCAGACAATACGTAAAAGAATGGGTGTGCCTGTGCTGATAAAACTTCGTTGATGGAAATGGAAACTTCAGCTTCATATAATTTTCATGTCATGAAATACACTTCTTCCTTTGATTTTTTCAATCATTTAAAAATGTAAAACCATCCTTAGCACCCAGACCCTATACCAACAGGTGGTAGGGCAGATTTGGCTGATGGGCTGCAGTTTGCCAACCTCTGTTCTAGGACATCCTACCTGTTCCACCTGCTATGTCTTTCTTTATTCTCATCTATCAATTCCTTTACATTTAATTCTCAGTATCCAGCTCAAATACCATGCTCCCTGGAATATGTGTCAATTTCACTTAGAGGTGATTCCATGCTTCTTCCTTCCTGCTCCCCAGAACCTTTTGGTTACGTTCCCAAAGAAGAACTTGATGTAGTTGGCGTTGGCTGTGTTATTTTAGAGCTCACAAGATAGGATTCTCTGGGATCCTTTGTCGAATTCAACCCCCGTCAACATCACACTCTCATCCCCTATTGCCTCGTGCAGAGCCAACACCCAGCAAATGTTTAATTACAAAAAATCTGCTCCTCGCCTCTTTCCAAAACCTACGTAGAGTATTGACAATGAAATCAAACTAGAGCATAAAAGTTTTGCCCTAAAACTAGAGGATAAAAGTTGAGGTGAGCTGATCCGAAGGATCGATGCCATCCCTGAGAATGGGCTCCGGGCCTCGGCACTAAAGGCAAAGACGATCGTTCCAAGGTCCTATCAGAAAGGAGGAAGTAGACCACATCTTCAACAGAAGCAAAGTTTTGTTTCTTTTTTTCTTCCCCTTGGCATTAAGTTCCGAAAGCAGCTGCTCGTGTGGAAATTTGTGTAGGGCATCTGGTGGCAGGCTGCATACTGCCCTCTATGGCAATTAATACTGCAAAAAAAGATGTGACTTTCATACAGCGGCGGCTCAGAACAATTTAGGAAATGCAGAGACAATTCCACAAGGAGAAACGGTCCCAGGATACTGCCTTCTGGAGCTCTAACTTGAAACAAAGACCAAACTTAGAATATCCCCAAGGCAGAGTGAGGGCCAACGCCCTCCAGCCTAGCTTCTCTAATGCTTTTTCTTCAAGGTCATAGAGCCACATTTCACAGGCTGGAGGTGCCAGACTAAGTGTCCGGCAAGGGCTGGCATCTAAATGAGAAGAAGGTAGAACCACATTCTCTCCTGAAGAATGGAGGGGCTGAAACACTCTCTCCTCCAGTTGGATGCTCAGGGGAATGTACCCATGTAGTCACCAGCCTGCTCAAATGGAAGCCTAGCTACTCCCTCAAGCATTGGTTCAAGGACATAATTAAGACCCTGGAGATCTCCTCCAAAGAACTTAGTGGAAATGACTTTAGCTTGGAAAACATTCAGATGTGAGCAGTGCCCTATCCTGGCAGTAGAAAACTTCCATAATGCTCTCTTACATGACTAAATCAGAGGAGCAGAATTCCCGGTGGAACTGGCAGGGTGAGTCAGCTGTGAAGCGTAGCCCCACGTCAAAGGACAAGGGACTTAGTGTACAGAGTTATTTATTATTAACTAACCGAAGAAGACCATCAAAGCCAAGGACCCAGCTGTCTTTTTCTGGCAGAAGTTAGCTAATGGTGCAGAGTGCCTCTTGAGGTCACTCCAATTTGTGCCATCAATACTATGCTGTTGGCCTAAATAAGGATCTTACTCCCTGCTTGTTATAAAGTATTTGCAGTCTATCTAAAATCCCATTGGTCGGTTAGGGTGTGAGTTATAAACATGGGGTTATATCCTGACCAGCCTGGGAGGTCAGGGAGGGAAAGACAGTAGAGGATGCTGATTCAGAGCACAAAATGTGGAGCCTTGGGTTCAAACCCATACGTGGCCACTTATGAATTATATGACCTTGGATTACTCTATCCGTGCTATGCCTCACTTTCCTCATCTACACCACAGAGATATTACGAGTGACCTCATAAATTTATAAGATTAAAGGAACCCTCACATGGGTGATGCATGAGAACTCAGAAAATGTCAGCTGCCCCCCTGATTGTCTGCAATCCCATGGCATCCTTAGCAGCATCCCACACATAGTAGGCATACGCTGATTGATCTCTTGCAATTAAGCTGACGGCCATTCATTTGCTAATACCCACAGTACAAATTCAAAGAGGCTGAGGTGTGCCCCCCAGATGCCCTGGGCTTCCTGATTTGTTTGTAAACAGTCAACGCTGGTCATTTATAAATGGCTTCTTTGGAGCGAGTAAACACAGGGAATGAAATGGAATGAAAGACAACAAACATTGCTCAGCTTTGACAGCTGGAGCAAAGCTGATGAATACCTGGCGCAGGGCCTAAGCCATTCAAAACAACAATGGCAGGTGCTATTATTACCTTAGTCTACTGCTGGAGCCTGAAATCTGTTCTTCTGGTAGTGGTCCTGTCCAGAGAGAAATGCAGGCTTTACAGGAGTATTCATAATCTGATTTATGTAAATCCCATACATCGTGGGATGTATGGACCCGATGGTACTTCAATAAGTCCTGTCTTCTTGGAATCTTTATTCACAAAGTGTGAGACACTAAGAAGAGCTGCCACATTTGGTTGTGCAGGTCGTACACTGCACAAGCTTCAGGACATCAGACACTCACACGGTCCAGGATGCCCCTGGGGTTCCGAAGTGTACAAATCAAGGCTGCAGCAGCCCTGCTTAAACAGTGCTCAACTCAGGCATCTGAAACCTTATTCCCCACTGAAGATACTGAACCCAGAGTAGAAGTGTCTTAAGAACAAAATTGGTATATATTTTTGGGAGAAATTCAGCCAACTAATTGGTTTGTAGTGTTGATCGACTGGAGAGTTACTCTTTTTGGAAAATTGGAAAGATTATACTTTGGGTCTATCTAAAAGGTTGTGCAGCTAAAATGCTCATAGAATCAAATCATTTGACTAGGTGGCCTGACATACAAAACAGACCTCCTAGAGTACGGTGGCCAAATGAGGACAAAATAAGCTTTATGAGTTTGATATGTTTAATCAATCAAGTTAGTTCTGGCCCTAGTAAAGGAGTGTACGTGGATCTAGAAAACAGAAGACAGGTGAATCAGAATTATAAACCCAGTAGAAATAAGTGTCCGAGAGGGCAGAGGAAGTTGGCTGATGGTGTGGGGACGTGGACCCTGCTGGTCCAGAAACACAGGCAGCAAAGAGCCTCTTTGCTCGTGGGAAGGAGAGGATGACTGCTTCTAGGCACAGTGCTCTCTGAAAGATTTCTGATTGACAATATCAATCTCTGAAAATGATGAACTCTTCTGGGTCTGTAGAGCACCATTCAGGAGAGAGGGGTGCACAGCTAGGGGACCACACCTACCTCAGTTCAGTGGCAGCAAACGTCAACAATTCTGAGAACGGAACACAGAATTCCAAGCTGCAGATAAACGAATTGTGAGGGTTTAAACTATTTTTCGCTCTGTAACTCATTTTGGCTCGGGCAATTTCATGTAATCCAGTTACAGTTCATGTTAGCATTTCCTGATGAATATGCTTTTTATGATTTTATAATAGCTCTGAGAAGCATTCTCATTTAAATGAAATGATGTTTGGGGGATTTGAATAATTGTCTCATGATTTCAGCCTGACTCATTATTAAATAAAATGACTGAGCTCTCCTCTCCTTCCTCCGCACTCAAATCTGCAGCCTTCACGGCATCTCATTTCCAGGTAGAAAATCAAAACTTCAGAGGGAGTCTGGTCCAAACCATGAATGTTTTTACTGATGACGTTCCTATAAATGTAATTAAGCTCCAGGAAATATCCATTCCAGATCACCATGACCTTGGGATTTGCCCAGGTAACTGGGGGAAGGACTACCCAACCCTTTTCCTACCAATCAGCAGGCTGCAGCTTTTCTGCAGCCGAAGGACAGAAGCTTTTGAAAAATCTTTCCAAAACAATGTCTCAAAGGGTATATATCGAGTTCAAGTGTATACACTTTTGTGGCTATCTAAAAATGGCATTTTTGCAACATCAAAAGCAAAGAGTACAATCCATTTTGTCAGGTGAATACAAATGTAGTTCCTTATCTGAAATCGTAGGCACTAGATGTGTTTTGGATTTCAGGGTTTTGCAGATTCTAAAAGGAATTACAGTGTGTCTGCTACGGAAAACCACCCCAACCCCCCCCCCCCCCCGCCAGAAAGGTCTCGGGCACCCCCTGTGTCCAGTGTATGCACATTTCTGCAGCAAACTGTCACACCAGGGGATAAAGAAAGACTATAAATAGCCTCACCTCAGTTCAGGTTGGGCTTTGCTGCCAGATGTGACTGTGCCAACCTTCGGGGGAAACGTTTAGTGTTTGGAGCCTTTTGGCGTTCAGTATTGCAGAGGAGGGACTGATTATCTGTCACACGTTCAAAGATGTTACGGCAAAGCTCTGGAGCTGTGGTTCTCAAAGCGTGGTCCCCAGACCAGCAGCAGCAGCCCCTGGGGACCTGTCAGAAACGTGGATTCTCGGACCCCACCCCTGACTTACTACATCACCGACGCTGAAGGCGGAACCCAGCCATCGGTGCTTAACAAGCCTTCCAGAGGATTCGGAAACTGCAGGAGAAAACCAGAGCTGGAAAGACAGAGCATGAACACTGGTCTAGAAGTAAAGTAAACTGAGTCCGGATAATCAGCTGTGACACATAATCCTTTCACAGATTGATTTTCGATCTGCAAAATGGGGATGGAGTCTCCCTGTCCTTTTTGTTTAGTAGGATTGTTATGAAGATGTAAAGAGAGAATACATGGAGAAAGGCTTTATTAACTATCAGATACTAAAATATTAGTTATTTTAAATAAAAATAAAATAACATCATTATTAAGTGGAACAGAAGTTAGTTAGCAGATCAATGATATACAATAAGAGAAGGTAAAGAAATTAAAAATGTAAATGGTATTTCTATGCCTGGAAAAGCGATATAAGAAACATATACTTATATACAAATGCATTTTCCTAGGTCCTGCTCCATCCCATTCCAGAATGGATTTCAGACAATGTTGAAAGATAGATGATGTGTTCTGCTGTTGGGATTTCTGTGCTATGAACAGCAAAGACAACAATCCAGAAAGGCAAATAATAAGAGATAATACAATCCTCCTGAATGGAGAATCAGGAAACCTGAATTCTCATCCCAGCTCTGCCATTAATGTACTGCGTGACCTTGGGCAAGTCTCTTAACCTCTCTGGGCATCCATTTCCAGCTCTTAGGACTACTCTTTTAGTTCAGTTCTCTTATTTGCTTTTTTTCCCCAGTCCCTGGAATTAGATTCCATCAACTGAGGGTAAGGCTTATTATACACAAATCTGGTGAGAACGAATATGAAATGAGCTTGTCTCCCCATCTACAAACACAGGTGGGGAACAAAAACACAACCTGAACTGGGTTTCAGGGTATCAAGCCTTTATATAATAACCCTACTGGGTATTCCAGTTCTGCCTTACAGGCAAAGAGTTTTATCTGCAGTGAGTTTCCTACAATGGCTATTTTGGCCACTAAACAAAAAGTCTCACTAAGGAAACCTCAGTCCAGAAATTCCTCTCTGCTATGGCCACATTCCAGTGATTAAACTCAACCAAGGCTAGCTAAGTTTTTGGTAGTACGGACAATATATCTCTCATACTTTCCTTTCATCCCTATCTTTTATACATTTCTATTCTTTTCTTTTTATTTGCATATTTCCAACCACAGTACGCTCTTCTGTTCCCCTTTCTTCCAGCCATTTTAAGTTTATTTTATCTTAACATACTTATAAGCAACACTATCGGTCTGCTCAGACTCCTTGCTCTATTCTCCAGATGACGCACTGCCTTGGTATTTAATATTAGGCTTTTGTCTTTATCTTAGTTCTTAGTACAGTTGTCTAATTACATTCTGAGAATCTCCATTCTCTCTGGTGGTACTCTGGCTCTTTTCTATATTTGATCCTAGCTTACAAAATCTCCCTGGGTTAATGTTTGTATGTGTAAGGTGTTATTTGTTTGTTTGTTTGCTTTTGCTTTTGTCTCTGATTTGTTCTGTTTCAGTTGTCAATTTCTGTTGGGTTTCTCTTTGAATATCTGATAGCACACTGGGGTTCTGTCGGTCTTTCTAGAGCCTTATGTCCTAATGGATTCAGTAATTGTGTGTCTTATACATGTATATGTTTCCTAGACTTAATATTCGTTTAATCCAATACTTGGACATTAGTCTGAGGCTTGGACAGTCTTCTATAAACACCTCTATCGCCAGGACAAGTAACTCCAAAAGTTTGGACAACCATGAGGAAACAAAGAAACCCCATGCAGGCAAAGGAGCAGGAAAAAAACCCACAAGACCAAATAAATGAGGAGGAAATAGGAAAAATGCCTGAAAAAGAATTCAGAGTAATGATAGTAAAAATGATACAAAATCTCGATAACAAAATAGAGAAAGTACAAGAAACAGTTCATAAGAACTAAAGAACAAACAAACAGCAATGGACAACAAAATAACTGAAATTAAAAATACTCTAGATGGTATAAACAGCAGAATAACTGAGGCAGAAGAATGAATAAGTGAGTTGGAAGATAGAATGGGAGAAGTAACTGCCACAGAGTAGGAAAAAGAAAAAAGAATAAAAAGAATGGAAGACAGTCTCAGAGACCTTGGGGACAACATTAAGCCCACCAACATTTGAATCATAGGCATTCCAGAAGAAGAAGAAAAAAAGAAAGGGTCTGAGAAAATATTTGAAGAAGTTATAGTGGAAAACTTCCCTAACATGGGAAAAAAAAAAATTAACCAAGTCCAAGAAGTGCAGAGAGTCCCATATAGAATAAACCCAAGGAGAAATACACCAAGACACATATTAATCAAACTAACGACAATTCAACACAAAGAAAAAATATTAAAAGCAGCAAGAGAAAAGCAACAAACAACATATAAGGGAAAACCCATAAGGATAACAGCTGACCTCCCTACAGAAACTCTGCAGGCCAGAAGGGAATGGCAGGATATACTGAAAGTCCTGAAAGAGAGAAACCTACAGCCAAGAATACTCTACCCAGCAAGAATCTCATTCAGATTTGAGGGAGAAATCAAAAGCTTTCCAGACAAGCAAAAGTTAAGAGAATTCAGCACCACCAAACCAGCCTTACGACAAGTGCTAAAGGAACTTCTCTAAGAAGGAAACACAAGAAAAGGAAAACACCTACAAATACAAACCCAAAACAATGAAGAAAATGGTAATTGGAACACACATGTCAATAATCACTTTCAATGTAAAGGGATTAAATGCTCCAACCAAAAGACACAGACTGGCTGAATGGATACAAAAACAAGACCCTTCTATATGCTGCCTACAAGAAAGCCACTTCAGACCCAGGGATACATATAGACTGAAAGTAAAGGGATGGAAAAAGATATTCCATGCAAATGGAAGTCAAAAGAAAGCTGGAGTAGCAATATTCATATCAGACAAATTAGACTTGAAAGTAAAGACTATTAAAAGAGACAAGGAAGGACACTACATAATGATCAAGGGATCCATTCAAGAAGAACATATCACAATGGTAAATATCTATGCCCCCAATATAGGAGCACCTCAATACATAAGGCAAATGCTAACAGCTATAAAAGGGGACATCGACAGGAACACAATAATAGTGGGAGACTTGAACACCCCACTTACATCAATGGACAGATCATCCAAACAGAAAATAAACAAAGACACACAAGCTTTAAAGGACACATTAGACCATCTCGACTTAATTGATATTTATAGGACATTCCATCCAAAAACGACAGACTACACTTTCTTCTCAAGTGCACACGGAACATTTTCCAGGATAGATCACATCTTGGGTCACAAATCAAACCTCGGCAAATTCAAGAAAATTTAAATCATATCAAGCATCTTCTCAGACCACAACGCCATGAGACTACATATCAATTACAGGAAAAAAACTGCAAAAAAGACAAACACATGGAGGCTAAACAATTCACTCTTAAACAACCAAGGAATCACTACAGAAATCAAAAAGGAAATCAAAAAATATCTAGAAACAAATGACAATGAAAACACAACAACCCAAAACCTATGGGACGCAGCAAAAGCAGTTCTAAGAGGGAAGTTTATAGCAATACAGTCCTACCTTAAGAAACAAGAAAATGATCGAATAAACAACCTAACCTTACACCTAAAACAACTAGAGAAAGAAGAACAAAGAAACCCCAAAGTGAGCAGAAGGAAAGAAATCATAAAGATCAGAGCAGAAATAAATGAAAAAGAAAGGAAAGAAACCATAAGAAAAATAAATAAAACTAAAAGCTGGTTCTTTGAGAAGATTAACAAAATTGATAAACCATCAGCCAGACTCATCAAGAAAAAAAGGGAGAAGATGCAAATCAACAGAATTAGAAATGAAAAAGGAGAAGTAACAACGGACACCTCAGAAACACAAAACATCATGAGAGACTACTACAAGCAACTATATGCCAATACATTGGATAACCTGGAAGAAATGGATACATTCTTAGAAAAATACAATCTTCCAAGACTGAACCAGGAAGAAATAGAAACCATGAACAGACCAATCACAAGTACGGAAATTGAGGCAGTGATTAAAAATCTCCCAACACACAAAAGCCCAGGACCAGATGGGTTCACGGGCGAATTCTATCAAACATTTTGAGAAGAGTTAACACCTATCCTTCTCAAACTCTTCCAAAGTATTGCAGAAGGCGGAACACTCCCAAACTCATTCTACGAGGCTACCATCACCTTGATACCAAAACCAGGCAAAGATGTCACAAAAAAAGAAAACTACAGACCAATATCACTGATGAATATAGATGCAAAAATCCTCAACAAAATACTAGCTAACAGACTCCAACAGCACATTAAAAGAATCATACACCATGATCAAGTGGGGTTTATCCCTGGGATGCAAGGATTCTTCAATATACGCAAATCAATCAACGTGATACATCATATCAACAACTTGAAGGATAAAAACCATATGATCATCTCAATAGATGCAGAAAAAGCTTTTGACAAAGTTCAACATCCATTTATGATAAAAGCTCTCCAGAAAATGGGCATAGAAGGAAATTACCTCAACATAATCAAAGCCATATATGACAAACCAAAAGCCAACATCGTTCTCAATGGGGAAAAACTGGAAGAAATCCCTCTAAGAACAGGAACAAGACAAGGGTGTCCACTCTCACCACTGTTATTCAACATAGTTTTGGAAGTTTTAGCCACAGCAATCAGAGAAGAAAAAGAAATCAAAGGAATCCAAATTGGAAAAGAAGAAGTAAAATTGTCACTCTTTGCAGATGACATGGTATTATATATAGAAAACCCTAAAGACGCTACCAGAAAACTGCTAGCACTAATTGAAGAGTTTAGTAAAGTAGCAGGGTACAAAATTAATGCACAGAAATCTCTTGCATTCCTATACACTAACAATGGAAGAGCAGAAAGAGAAATTAAGGAAACTCTCCCATTCACCATTGCAACAAAAAGAATAAAATACCTAGGAATAAACCTGCCTAAGGAGGCAAAAGATCTGTATGCAGAAAACTTTAAGACATTGATGAAAGAAATCAAAGACGACACACACAGATGGAGGGACATACCATGTTCCTGGATTGGAAGAATCAACATCGTGAAAATGTCTGCACTACCCAAAGCAATTTACAGATTCAATGCAATCCCGATCAAATTACCAATGGCATTTTTCACAGAACTAGAGCAAGAAATCTTACGATTTGTATGGAAACACAAAAGACCCCGAATAGCCAAAGCAATCTTGAGAAGGAAAAATGGAGTTGGTGGAATCAGGCTTCCTGACTTCAAACTATACTACAAGGCCATAGTGATCAAGATAGTATGGTACTGGCACAAACATAGAAAGGAAGATCAATGGAATAGAATAGAGAACTCAGAAGTAAGCCCAAACACATATGGGCACCTTATCTTTGACAAAGGAGGCACGAGTATACAATGGAAAAAAGACAGCCTCTTCAATAAGTGGTGCTGGGAAAATTGGACAGCAACATGTCAAAGAATGACATTAGAACACTTCCTAACACCATACACAAAAATAAACTCCAAATGGATTAAAGACCTACATGTAAGGCCAGACACTATAAAACTCCTAGAGGAAAACATAGGCAGAACACTCTATGACATCCATCAAAGCAACATCCTTTTTGACCCACCTCCTAGAATCATGGAAATAAAATCAAGAATAAACAAATGGGACCTCATGAAACTTAAAAGCTTTTGCACAGTGAAAGAAACCATAAACAAGACTAAAAGGCAACCCTCAGAATGGGAGAAAATAATTGCCTATGAAACAACGGACAAAGGATTAACCTCCAAAATATACAAGCAGCTCATGAAGCTTCATACCAAAAAAGCAAATAACCCAATCCACAAATGGGCAGAAGACCTAAATAGACATTTCTCCAAAGAAGACATACAGATGGCCAACAAACACATGAAAAGATGCTCAACATCACTAATCATTAGAGAAATGCAAGTCAAAGCCACAATGAGGTATCACCCCACACCAGTCAGAATGGCCATCATCACAAAGTCTGGAAACAACAAATGTTGGAGAGGGTGTGGAGAAAAGGGAACTCTCCTGCACTGTTGGTGGGACTGTAAGTTGGTACAGCCACTATGGAAAACAATTTGGAGGTTCCTTAAAAGACTACAAATAGAACTACCATATGATCCAGTAATCCCACTCCTGGGCATATACCCAAAGAAAACCATAATCCCAAAAGAAACTTGTACCATAATGTTTATTGCAGCACTATTTACAATAGCCAGGACATGGAAGCAACTGAAACACCCATCAACAAATGAATGGATATAGAAGATGTGGCATATATATACAATGGAATATTACTCAGCTATAAAAAGGGATGAGATGGAGCTATATGTAATGAGGTGGATAGAACTACAATCTGTCATACATAGTGAAGTAAGTCAGAAAGAGAAGGACAAATATTGTATGCTAACTCACATATACGGAATCTAAAAATGGTACTGATGAACTCAGTGACAAGAACAAGGATGGAGATACAGAGAATGGACTGGAGAACTCGAGGTATGGGAGGGGGCGGGGGGTGAAGGGGAAACTGAGATGAAGCGAGAGAGTAGCACAGACATATATATACTAACAACTGTAAAATAGTCAGTGGGAAGTTATTGTATAACAAAGGGAGTCCAACTCGAGAATGGAAGATGCCTTAGAGGACTGGGGCGGGGAGGGTGGGGGGGACTCGAGGTGGGGGGAGTCAAGGAAGGGAGGGAATACGGGGATATGTGTATAAAAACAGATGATTGAACCTGGTGTACGCCCAAAAAATAAAAAAAATAAAAAAATAAATGAATGACAAAAAAAAAACAAAAAACAAAACTCAACCAAGGTCACTGCATCCTGTTCCTACCTGCTCACCTTGGATCAGAGGTGACAGCATACAGCTGTCCTATCCAAGCTCTTTTTTGGCACTTTTTATTTTATCTGTCAAAGCCACATCTTCAAGAGCTACTTGGTTGGAGCAACTACTCAGCGAGGTAAACAGCCCTCCAGAGGCATCAGCTTATATTTTCCAACACATGATTTCCAATTTTTATATACTCATATGGGAGGCAGTAGAGTGAAGTGGTTAAGGATAGGGACTGCTGGGCACCAGTTCCCCTTCCAAATTTTTCACATCTTGGATAGTTCATTTGACTTCTCCATGCTCTGACTGACACACCTGTAAACCGGGAATTACTAATCATTCCTTTCTCAAAAGGTGACTGAGTGTACTAAATGATATTCTTTTTTTTTTAATTGAAGTGTAGTTGATTTACAATGTGTTAGTTTCAGGTGTACAGCAAGATGATTCAGTTGTGTATATTCTTTTCCAGATTCTTTTCCATTATAGGTTATTACAAAACATCGAGTATAGCTCCCTGTGCGATGCAGTAGGCCCTTGTTGGTTAACTGTTTTATATATCGTAGTGTGTATCTGTTAATCCCCAAATGATATTCTTTGTTAAATACTTAGACCACTACCTAGAATAGTACCTCCCACGTAGCAAAAGCTCCCAATCAAAATGGGATCTCCATCCTCTAGCTCCTCTCTAGTGTAAGTAATGGAAACCACAGTCTACCAAGCCCTGGAGCCCTCAGGAAGCCACGGTGGGACAGAAATATTCTCCCTGGAGCAGAAGATCACGATTCTCAGAAGAACACAAACAATTCAATCTGTGCTCCTCTGAACTCAAGCAAATACAACAGCACATGTGCCAAGCCAGCAAAACAAACTCTGGGTGAGTTTAGAAAAATCGCATTGCCTATCTACAGTGGTTCTATTGATAAAAGTGCTTTAGGGCACAATTTAGTTTAAAATACTGCTATAGTCACGCTGTGTTTTTATAAGATTTCTGGGTTTCTTAAGTAAGGTGAGACCACATAGTAAGTAGTCTAGAATATTACGCCAAGAGAATTTGTAGTTGTAGATGAACAGAATACTCTGTATGTGGAAACGGAAATGGAAATGGAAAGCAGATATTTCATTACAACTGCCTCCTGGAAACATGTCACGAAAAACAGCCTGAGAAAAAGAAACCTTTCTGCTTGAGGCCCAGCATGAAGTTACTCACTATGGCCACTAGGAGGTGGGCTTGGGCTCATAGGGTAATTTTCTTACCCATCCATCACTACAGGGCAGAAACTGACCATTCCCGATCAGCACAGTGTTGAAACAGCACGAAGAACCTATTACAGTTGACCCTTGAACAACATGGGTTTGAACTGTGAGGATCCGCTTGCACGTGGATTTTTTCAATACATACACACTGCGATGTATGTAACTGTACTTTGCACTAAAGCAAAGTGAAAAAAACATTGTCTAGTGAAGCATGAGGAATGGATGAACTAAGAATGGCAGGATGCCGATGACTGCTGAAGCTGGGTGGAGGCTACGAGAGGTTCATCATACCTGTTCTGTTTACTTTGTACATGTGTGAAATTTTCCATGGTAAAACATTTTTAAAAATCATAAACCAAATCCCTCTAGCGTTTTCTACCAACCACTTGGCTTTGAAATTTTTTAATGTATGTTCAAACACAGGAGGACAATTCCACCCCATGGAAAATACAGAAGAGAGGCCCCAGTCCCCAAAAGGAGAACGGGGTAGTCAATCTGAGAATAAGCAACATCCTACGACATGCAAGGAACTGCATTTGATAAAAGAGGCACCACCACCCTGCTCCTAATTTGCATCTCTTCTGTCACTATAAATAATACCCAGGCAGGAAAAAGCAGAGCTCCATTGGGACAGGGAAGTAGAACTGCAAAACTTATGAAGACGTGCAAACGAATCAAGAGTCTAGAGACAGGAAGTTCTTTGAGCAACTTTGGAGGAATCAAAAAAAAAAAAAAAAAAAAAAGCCAGAAGAAGAAGGTCTGGCAAATATTGTCCACAGGATAGAGTCTGGACTCCACGGGAGGAAGGCAAGCAATGTTCTCTCCGAACTGCTCCAGCTTCACCTCTGTCTCTCCTAGCTCCTTCTCCGCACTCAGATGATAGCAAGTTTTGAAGCTACCTGCGCTCAACAGGGTGTTTCAGGCCTCCACAGTTTTCTTCGTGCTGTTCCCTTTCACTGCAGTGTCCTTCTTCTCGTATTTATTCTTTCAGACTCAACTCAGGAATTATCTCCTTCAGGAAGTGTCCCCAGAGACTCAGGCCCCTCCTGGACACTCCCACAGCACCCGGCCCATTTGCCATCCATGGCACGGATGATGCTGAAATTATCTGCTTGGGTACCAGCCTCCTTGCTTGGTCTATCCTCGGCTCCTCCAGAGCCGGGTCACATGCTCTTCATCTCTGTATTTCAGTACCAAGCCCAGGACTCTGCAGGTGCACGGTAAGTGTTGGTGACCCTGCTATAAAGCTGTTCTGGAGCTGAGGATTCTATGTGGCTTGTGAATACAAGGAAAATAAAGCGGTGGTGGTTTTAGTCTTCCTGAGGCTGCTCAGGACTCACCCCTGTGCTGCATCTAGTGTCTCCACTGAGACCAAGTCTCATGCCTTCAATTAGGTTGCCAAGTTCTGACGAAGCGATGTTTCCAGTGGGTACCGAGATTGCCAAAGATCCTCTAACTCTCACTACCATGTCAGATGGTTCTGGAATAGAGGCAAAAGGGACGCTGGCAAAATTCCTCTCTCACATAATAAAGAGTCGTTTTGTCAAACACCCACCTCAGTGATGATCCTAAACCTTATGAAATGATAAGAACAAAGAAATGAACAAATGACCTCATTATTTGAGATGCTGAAAAACTAAAAAGTGACCAGACCACTCTCTTCGAAGAAATTCCGGTTACAATATTTAGATGTGAAATGTTTGCTTGATGTTACAAGCAAGAGGGTAGCAACACGATCACAGGAGAACCAGAGGCAGTTTTCAAGGCAGTTGACATCAGAAAATGACCTTCCTGAAGTGGAAGAATCTACAAGAGAACCCAGGGTGGAGAGTCAAGGTAAACTCTGTGCCACTGATTCTGTAACACTGTGAAATTGTTCTAAGTCCCACCGACACCTTCGTTCAAAATCGTCAACAGTCCATAAATCATTGACAAACGGAGCACAAGACACACTGAATGGGGATAATACTCCCACTGCACTCGTGGTCCTTTAGGACACAGATTCCAAACCCAGGGCTGAGCCTCTCCAGGTAGAAAACCAAGTCTTTTTACTTTGCTTTGCCTAAAACACAACTATAGGTCAGCTCTCTATGGGATGTGACATTTGGAACTTCCCTATCTTCTTTTTAACTTTTTTCATAATGCATTTCTGTCAGTTACTGACCTGCTATAATTAAAAGCCAAACAAGTGTGATGACCACAAACTTCCTCTGCTTTACAAAAGCCCCAGCTGAGTCACGTTAACGCCATTTCTGCGAGGATTACTAGAGCCGGGAACGCCATAAACAAAGTGTTGGGAATTATTTGGAATAGAGAACTAAGACGTAGAAAGACGAAAAGAGTAAAACTGGTCCCTGGAGTAGTGCGAGAGAGAGCATATTGGTCTTGGGAAAACGACTGGCTCTCTCCACTTGCTGATATGTAAAACAGTGATAACAAGAGCTGCCTTGTAGGAGGCTGAGTGCGGAAATGTATGTAAAGCCCCCAGTAGAGTATTTGGATGTCATGGCAGTCAAAAGCATGGCGGGAGGGATAAGAGGGTTTCAGGGCAGCCCTGGGTGAAGGAAGTTGAGGCAAAGGCCAGCCAAGCCTTGACCCCACGGCTCCGGGGTTAGAGGGGAAGCGTGTCTCGAGGAGTCGGGCAGCCTGGTGCATATCCAGCTCCCTCTCTCCCACGCTCATCCTTGGGTGAGTGACGTAACTGCTCTGAGCCTCTGCTTCCTCATTTGTGAAGTGGTGACAGTAACAGTACCTACACTTCATGGGGCTGTTGTGAGGATCGGCTGAGGTCCTGAAAGTGTCTGGCCCAGAATGAGCTCTCAAAGAGTGCGGCAGTTTCACTGCAGCTGAGAGACAGGAAAGGTAGGGCTAGGTAGGGCTGGGGCCGGGTGAGTCGTACCCCCGGCGCAGAGCATCTGGGAAGCGTGACAGTGCCTGACTCTGCTTTTTTTTTTTTTTTTTTTTTTCAAGTTTTTAATTGGAGTATAGTTGACTTACAATGTTGTGTTAGTTTCAGGTGTACAGCAAAGCGATTCAGTTACATATATACATATATCCACTCTTTTTTAGATTCTTTTCCCATATAGGTTATTACAGAGTTTTGAGTATAGCTCCCTATGCTATACAGTAGGTCCTTATTGTTTAGCTATTTTATATACAGTAGTGTGGACATGTTACTCCCAAATTCCTAATTTATCCCTCCCTCCATTCTTTCTCCTGTGGTAACTGTAAGTTTGTTTTCTGTCCCTGACTCTGCTTTAACTATATATGTATAAGGTGAGCATCTTTGCTTAGGAGGCTGACATGAGCAGTAGAGGACACTGACACCTGTCTCCTCCTTCAGTGGACAATTTGCTCTGTTCCCAAGGCCACCGTTTGAATCTTGAGAGCAAGAACTAACAAAACCATCCCTGATTCTATCCTAAGGTCCAGGGAGGGCCAGACAGCAGAGGAAGTTGGAGGATTTATAGCTGATTGAACTACCAATCACAAGAGTGTGGATTATTAGAAGATGTCAGCTCAGAGGATTGTGGCAGGTCAGGGTGATGACAAATCAGAGAGTGTGTTTATTGTGATGACTAGCAACACAAAGGCAGAGGGGAGGCAGGCTTTGAAGGCGGGGCCTGACATGCAATGGATTCTTAGTAATTATTGGTTGAATGAATGAATGAATGAAGAAAAATCAAGATGTAAAGCTCTCAATAGGCTAAATGGTAGGCCAAAACTCAAGATGAATTGTATAGGGCATAAATGTTAAGTTTTGCCAAATGGTGAAGATTTTTCCTAACAAGAATAAATGCAACAAAGACTTAGGGAAACAAAAAGAGAAAGTCACTTTCCCAACGCTTAGGGGGTGTCATCAATTACAAGCTTAATAGGTAACCATGTGATGTGACTTTGAAAATGTAGACTTAAGCCATGTTATGAAATTCAGAGAGGAAACAGACCGCCTGGAGCTGGCCTTGGTCAAGTCCCATGGTGTCTTGTCTTCAGTTTTTAGGGCAAAGCTTTAGGAACTTCATGTACGCTCTGGAGTGCGTGCAAAGACAGATCACCATCAAGAGTCTGAAAGCCCTACCACAGGGGAAGCAACTCAAGGGACTGATAATTCTTATTGTGGGAAAAGAAAGAAGATTTATTGGGAACTTGAGAGCTGACTTCAAACATTCATATATTTGAACTAATATCAAGTAGAAGATGAGCTAGCCTTTCTAAACCGAGCAAATATTTATTGAATGTCTGTATTGACAAAGTACTCATTTTACAAATGTTGATTGGCCACTCATTCTCTGCAAGGCACTGTCCTAGATGCTGGGGAAAGGTCTCTGCCCTCATGAAGCTGACACTTAATACAGGGCGAAGAAGACAAGCAAACAGAATAATTTTTCTTTTTTTGGGTGTACTGTGTGCATCTTAGATCCCTGACCAAGGATGGAACCCATGCGCCCTGCAGCGGAAGCACAGGGTCCTAACCCTGGACCACCAGGGAATTCCCCAGAATAATTTTCTGATAGAGGAAGGATGGAACTGTACGTGGTGTCTGCCCTCACACATGGCCTTCAAATCTAGTGGGATATTCTTGTTCTTTATTGTTCCATTAATTAGATAAAGGTAGATCATAATTCAATAAAAGGAAGAACTTTCTCCCAACAGAGCAAGGACTCAGTAAAAAAGTAGTGAACCATCACTGGAAATTTTAAAAACAAAACCTATTTGGGCATCTTTTAGGGCTGTTGTGGAGAATGGTGAGTAGGGGATAAAGCTGGATCACTGCTCCCACGAACTTTGGATTTCTCACATAAATACAATTGAAAAAACATGGTAGGTGGCAACATAGAGTTGCCAAGTTTTTATATTTCTAAGTACATTAACAAAACCCTACTTTATTAACATCTTTTCATTAAAGACAGGTCCATTTTTAGGGACCTACAAGGAAAGAATGACAGCATCAGAATAAAAAGGTTCTCTAAGTTAAGCAAATTTGGCTATATTAATATTTCATAACACTGGCCTTACTTTTCTAATTTTGCAACAGACCATCAAAAATTTTCTTGTTAGCCTGAAGTAATCCAGACACTGGAATCTGAAAACAGAACCAGATGACCTTTACATTCTTCCTAATATGTTTACGTACGTAGTGTCAAAACTTAGTACATTGTTTAAGGATGGGGTTTTGGAATTGATGTTTATGAATTTAAATTCAAGACTCAAACTAGCAACAGGAAAGTTAACTTTCCTGAGCCTCAGTTTTCACTCCTGTGATTTGGGGATAATATTACCCACTCCTGGTGCTGAAAGAATTCACGGAGCGAATGCAAATGAAGCGTGCAGTGCAGACAGTTGCATGTAATATGTGTTCTTCAATAAAAACGATAGCTGGTCCCACTTTTTTCAGTTTTCCTGTCCTTAAAGAGATGGTGAGGTGGGGGCCTTTCTTATGGATGCTGGTGGCAGCACACACCATTTTCTAAATACTCGAATCTCCCACAGAGGAACCAATTGCCTTATTTAGCATAAATCCTTGAACCCTGGTCCCTATTGCCCGGGGAATAAACAAATATCATGATTCATTAGTAAAAGGATGGTTATCTCTCATTTTCCTAGGCTCCGACTGCTGACTTCCGCTGCGCACCTTCTCTGGCACTTACAGGCTTCTCCACGGGATGCCAGACCACTTACTACTTCTTCTGCTTCTTGGAGCCTCTTCTGTTTTCTCTCCTATCTGCTTGCTTTCTGTATCTACCAATGGTACCTCCTCCCGACCCCGACTGCCACCTCCAGTAGGGCCAACACTCCCAGCAAACTTTTAGAGTAAATGAGAACCTTTGGACTTCCCTGGTGGTGCAGTAGTTAAAAATCTGCCTGCCAATGCAGGAGACACGGGTTCGAGCCCTGGTCCAGGAAGATCCCACATGCCGCACAGTAACTAAGCCCATGTGCCACAACTACGGAGCCTGAGCTCTAGACTCTCAAGCCACAACTGCTGAGCCCAATTGCCACAGCTACTGAAGGCTGTGTGCCTAGAGCCCATGCTCTGCAACAAGAGAAGCCACTGAACTGAGAAGCAATGAAGAGTAGCCCCCACTCACTGCAACTAGAGAAAGCCTGCAAGCAGCAATGAAGACCCAACATGGCCAAATAAATAAATAAATTTAGAGTAAATGAGAACCTTTGACATCAATACCAACAAATCTTCTTGCTCCATTTCTTTAGCTGGCAATAGGATGTGTCCAGATGCTATGGAAGCGTATGTCCTTAGGCTTGTGACTTCAAGTCTGAAGGCTCAAGTGACATGAAAGATGACTGATGTTTGAAAGCTGAGCTACCCGTCAATCTTCCAAGGCTCATGCTTTGTGACAATGCCCAGCAGTGTCTGTTCAAGAGAACGTGTTGTTCTAACAATAGCTAATGCTTCCCTTGCTTGGTGAGGAAGTGATATTGGGATGTCGTGAACAGTGATCAGATTTAAGTCCTTGGCAGGCACTGATCACCCTAGAATTCAAGAACTCTGTTCTTAGCAGCAGTAAATCTAGACAAAAAAGGTGCTGAAATAAGGTCTTTATAAACAGGTCTTAACAGAGAGATGTCAGTGGAGCTCCTATGATTTGGCATTTGCGTAAAGTCTAATGTGCTGAGTAAGTCCTGAGTTACTTTTCATTATTGTCTGTGCCAGTGACTCGTCTATAACTTATTCATTTAAAATGTGGCCAGGCACGCTAGAGGAATAAAAGCACAGAGTGGTATAATTACTGAACAGAGTCCAGAGGATAAAAAAAAATGGTCCAGCAGTCAGGACATTCAGACTCACATTAATTATAGGCATGGGTCACATCTAAGCAACGCTTCAGGATCTGAATAGATAAATGGAAGTTCTTCCCTGATTGAGATATTGCTATACTTTTATTCATGCTCTCTATTTTTCTTTTTCTTTTATATTTTCTCTATCTAAAGATCACCTGGGGCCTTGTGGGCTACTATAACACTTTTGCTTTTATCCTCAGTGAGCTGGGAGCCATTGGAGGGTTCTCGTGGCCTTTATGGGGATTGGGGCAAAGAAGGAAGACCAGCTACTGGGCAATTGCCGTGATCCAGGTGAGAGGTGATGGTGGCTTGGTCTGACCAGGGTGGGAGATGATGGAGATGGTGAAAGTGGTAGGAATTATTTATTTGGAAGCAGCACTAAATGAGTTTATTGATTGACTGGATGTGCCTTGCAAGAAAAAGGGAAGAGTCCTGGGTGAGAGCAAGATTTTTGGCCTGAGAAACTAGAAGGAAGAGTTGCTAGTTTCTGAGATGGGGGAGGCTTGAAATAAATAAGTTGCCGGGACGGTGATAGGGTGGTGGTGGCACTAGATCATGAGTTTGGCTTCAGATGGCCAAAGTTTGAGAGGCTTTGATGTCAAGTAGGGATGTCAAGGAGCAGATGGAGATTTGAGTCGGGAGTTCAGGGCAGAGATCCAGGCCAGATACATGCATTTTGGAGCCATCGGTGCATTCATTCGTGGTGTTTAAAAGCATGGGGTCAGGGAGAGAGGCAAGAGATGTCCAAGGCTGAGCCCTGGGCACTTCAACTTGAGGTTGGGGAAAGGAAGAGGAATGAGCAAAGCAGCAAGAAGAGGCCATGAGTGAGGCAGGATCCCAAGAACTAGGTGAAGAAAATGTTTTGACAAAGAAGGAACGATCAGCTGTGTCAAATGCCTCTCTCAAACATTCAAAATCAATTTATAAATGTAACCAAGTGCTTTTACTTCTCTCAAAATAACACATCTGGTATTCATTACACACACCAAATAAAAACTCTCAAGGTGAATTTGTCAGATACTCTAATATGGCAGACTATTTCAAACACCTTTAACAACAAATAACCACAAATAAAATTAGTGGCAACAAGATGTATTCCTCAACTTACACAAAAGTATTCAGGCTCTGAAGGCTGGCTCATTTCATCATCCCTCTGCATCCTTTAACATCTTCCATGAGTTGTAAAGTCATTTTTCCAATTCAGGAGGAAACATTTACTCTATCAGGGGTGCCACATCCCCTAGGCCAAAGACTCAGGACACACTTATTTACCTGTTGAATTCAATACCAAGACACAGGATCTGGGCACGATGTCTTTCAGAGGCGAATCTCCCCAAATTCCAGGTGAACAAGCTGATTCCTTTATAACTGTTGAGATCTGTGTGCTGTGTCAGCAGGGACCCTATGCCCAGTTCTTCCAGCCAGAGTTTAGTTTTGCAGCTCCGCATACCACACATTTACTAGAATATATTTTAAGGTACACCTTCACCAAACTTTTATCATAAGCTCATGCCAATATTTCATCACCTAATTTAGGCAGAGGAAATTCTGCACCTTTAACCAAGTTGCAGCAAACTTATTTTATCCCTCAGTTGGATTCAATGAATGTCTTTGTTCCCTGATTCACTTCCACATTCTTCTCCTATTTTTCTTGTCTGGATCTCGGCCATAATTCTAGAATCATTTTTATGGACAACAGGAAATTGAATTGAAGGTCCATGGAAGCAGGAGGACCCCACACAGATTGGATTTCTTTATTCCAGTGCATAGCACGGAGGGTTACTGCCCCAGGGTTTGTTAGAATGAGGTTCAGAACTGTGAAAGGTCTACAGCCTGCTCCTGCTTAGCTGTGAGAATACCACCCAGAAGAGCTGCAGACTCAGGAATGAGGGCTAGAGGACCTATAAAAGAGGGTAGGTATGCCTCATTCATTCAAAATACATTTACTTGGCACCTTGAAATGAATTCAGTGTTTGTGTCTCCCCACCCCAAGCTCATACTTTGAAACCCTAACCCTGAAAGGGATAGTATCAGGAGGTGGGGTCTTTGTGAGGTAATTAGGTCATGAGGGTGGAGCCCTCACCAATGGGATTAGTGTCCTTATAAGGAGAGACACAAGAGCTTGCTTCCTCTCTCTGCTCTCCACCAGGTGAGGACACGGCCATCTGCAAACCAGGAAGTGGGGCCTCACCAGACACTGGCTCTGCCAGCACCTTGAACTTGGACTTCCCAGCCTCCATAACTGTGAGAAATAAATGTCTGTTGTTTAAGTTGCCCAGTACCTGGTATTTTTGTTATAGCATCCTGAGCTGACTAAGACACACTTACCATTTGCCTGGCACTGTCCCACATACTGGGCCAGGTGGAGACACAGCTGTGTCCACTGGCATAGCTGTGCTGATAATTTACAGCTGGTGTTTGTTCTGACTGGTCAGTCATTGTTCCATACAGGCTGTCACACATAATGACTATCATCCAAGAGACGAGAGATACTAAAGTGAATAAAATACATTTCTATCTTTCATGGATTTTTGTTTGTTTTAATGATTTCAAAGAGCTATGTCTCCCTTCTGATCCCCATTACAACAAGCGTGACAGCCAAATAGTAAACAGTAACCTAGGATATAGTTTCTAGGCTTCACGACAAATGCCCTAGAATGACTCCATTTATGTAACATTCTAAAACTGACAAAATTTTAGAGACGGGAAACAGAGCAGTGGTTGCCAGGCATTGAGGGATGGGGTGGAGAGACTATAAAGGATCCTCCCAGGGAGTTTTCTTGCAGTGATGCAACAGTTCTCCACGGTGACTGTGGTGGATACACAAATCTCCCCATGTGATAAGATTTCATGGAACCACACACACACACACACACACACACACACACACACACAGTGAGGGTATGTAAAAACTGGTGAAATCTGAGTAAGCTCTGTAACCTAGTTAATAGTCTAATCCCAATGCCAATTTCCCCGTTTCAAGAATGTGCTATGTAGTTGAATCAGATGCTACCTTTGGGGGACTTCCTAGGTGGCGCAGTGGTTAAGAACCCACCTGCCAATGCAGGGAACATGGGTTCGAGCCCTACTCTGGGAAGATTCCACATGCCACGGAGCAGCTAGGCCTGTGAGTCACAACTACTGAGCCCATGTGCCGCAACTACTGAAGCCCACATGCCTAGAGCCCATGCTCCGCAACCCACTACAAAGAGGAGATCGCGCACCACAATGTAGAGTAGCCGCTGCTCTCAGCAACTAGAGAAAGCCCGTGTGCAGCAATGAAGACCCAATGCAGCCAATAAATAAATTTAATTAATTAATTAATTAATTTAAAAAAAAGATGTTACCTTTGGGGAAAGTTGGAGGAAGGGTACACAGGACCTCTCCGTACTATTTTTGCAACTTCTCTTGAGTATATAATTATTTCAAAAAATTTTTTAAAGAAAAAATCATGTATTCATTCATTTAATGTAATAATAGACCCTTTACATGTAAACAAACTAATGTCCAATAATAGTAAACACTTCATTTTAAGTCAGCTCTCCCTATCCCGAAGTAGCCAATCATGAACAAGCAGGGTTTGAGGATCACTTAAGCTGTGCGTCCTCACCCAGCTATGTTATCTTTCTTTATTTGAACATGTTTGATTCAGAAAATTAGCATATGCAAAAATCATTTAAATTTTGCATTCTCTTTGAGCAGTTCTAATACTAGAAAAATATGCTACGAGTAAATAGGTTCATTTATGTGCATCAAAAATCGGGAATAAGCACATTTATCACAGTTTATGGTTGCAAAAAAAAAAAAATCACTGGAAACAACATAAATATTCAGAACAGGTGACTTGTTAAGTCCATTTGGACAGACACCCAGAATGGACAAACTGAAGACAATCAAAATGTTGTTGTCGAAGGATTCTTAGTAATTTGGAAAGCTGCCCTCAATGTTTTGCTAAGTGAAAAAAAAATGTTAATGGGGTGTACAGCAATATACATACGTGTGTATCTGCATAGGGAAAAAACAGGTAATTAAATGTGGTTTTCTCTGTATGATGGCATTACAAGTAATGCTTTTATTCTTCTTTTAAATTGTTTCAATTTTCCAAAATGTCTGCAGGAAATATTTATTACATTTGTAATACATGTAAAATGCAAAAAGAATGCATGTATTAAACCCAGTTCCTTAGGGACCAGTGTTTCCAAACTGTGGCGAATGAAGTTTCAAAGACGTATTCATAGTGGTCCACAACTACTGCTCTGAGAATGTTGAATGTGGTATTTTCATCAAGATGAGAACCTTAACCTAATTATATAGACACATTCTGGGTTAACTGGATGTTCACGGTGTATCAGAGAGGGCAATGCCCATACCTGCATTTCTTTTTATGCCTGCAAGGTTGACAGGCATTCCCGCTCTAGATCTTACAGACTAATGAGAAAAGGAACAGAGTCCCATGTAACAGAGGATATGTCCATCGCTAGTAAAAACCACAGCCCACTGCACAAACTGGGGTTTGCAGAATTTCCAGTAGAGAAAGTCCTGGAGAACACCAGGCATGTCACACTCAAAAGACCTCGTCCTCAGCAGTCAGCATCCCATCCAGCCTGTTACCAGTGACTCAACTCTATCAAAGACAGTATTGTCAACAGTAAGCTACTTCAGTGAGCACAACACAAAAGGAAATAGGCACAAAATCCCTATACTAATTGCTTTCATCTAAGACCAAAACAAATCTACAATTTAAATACCATAAAATGAAAACACGCACTTTTAAAAAACACTGATTAGTTTAGTGTGAGTGTTGATACTCTTTGCTAAAGTTTAGTCATTTACCGTCCAGCCAGGTCAAGAGTACCTCGCTAGCTTCATACACAATTCTTAAATGTGGGTTTAATTAAAAGTTATTCTACAAATATAATAGAACCCACAAAATAAGTGAACCTTCAACACACTTTAGAAATGTAATTCTTTGGTAAGTAGCAGATATACTGATTTGGTACCTGCCAGCTCCTTTCTAAATGTAATACACATTGTTGGACGCTAAATGTTGCTAAGGTAGACAAAGGCTAATCTGGTAGATAAATGGAGGGCAGGGTCCAGGAAATCTGAATTCTATGACACTAAGCAGATTGCTTACGACACTGCTCTATCAGCTTCCCCATGGAAATCTGTCAAACAAAGCTAATAACCTACATAAAACTGTACCACAGTTCTTACTTCCTTTTCTACATACCAAGATTAAAGCACTTACCCAAATCTTGAGCAATTCTTTCTTCTGAAGAATTATGTTCTTGCGAGTATATTGCAAAGATTAAACAATAGCTGAATGCACACCTTTTTGCAATAAAAGATGGCATATCGGTAAACTGTCAACTGCAAAGATTCATGCTACCATCTTCTAACTGGCTTGGGGAATTTGGATAAAAGGGTCTCCATGCAGCCTCAATGTGAAAAACAGATATATTATCTAATTTTCTCAAATAAAGCCATTCCTCCAAATCTCATTATATTCTGGCAGATATTTCTTGGTCTGTTTTCATTTCATTTTTAGGCTTCAGATGTATTTATCAAAACAATAAACCTTTCATTCAGTTCTCACTGATCACTCAGCCTTCTCAGTAACTATGATTTTGATGGGAGACCAAGGACAGCTGTTTGAGTTTTAGGGCAATTGAAAGCAAATGTTTCTGTCAGCTCTTTCTTTTAACTCAAAAATGAATGATTTGCAGATAGAAACAGATTTCAGCGCCCGCCCTGCTTTTAGTAAACCCTCTGGTTTAACATAACATTGACCGTGAACACTTTGAAAGACACATTTTCTACTTATAAAGGCTACTGCCCTGAATGGCTTGGCTACAAACGATGGGGGAACTTTCAGTGTCAATAACGGCACTTCAATCCCTGACATTTTAGGCTTCATTTCCATTATTTTGTATTTCAAAAAACTAGACAATTAGCTGATGGTTTCTCTAAAATAGTAATTACAGTATTGCAGTTGGAAATTAGACATACGATTAGATGCCTGGGGGATTCAGCAATACCCCCAAATTAGGTCCCTTAAACTTCTCTGCCTAATAAAGGTGACAAAGACCTCCAAAACTGACTCTAAAACCCCAAAGTCTAGATGATTGAACTTGGTGTACCCCCCAAAAAATAAAAAAATTAAAAAAAAAAAAGAATCATAAAAGAAAAAAAAAAAAGAAATTCTGTAGCTGACATATAAAGATCACTTTGTCTAAAGAGAAGCCTTGATTAGTTTGGTTTCAAAAAAAAAAAAAGAAAACCCCAAAGTCTGAGGTCCTAGAATCTAAATTGTATCCCAGTGCCGGAAGGCATTCAGTGGCTCTTTACCTCGACGACTAATGCTGTCTGGGAAGGTAGCCACAGACTGGCCTGGGGGTCGGGGGAAGAGGCACCGAAGGAGATAGGGACACACCCAGAAATGCACCACAGTGAGAGCTCCCTTTCAGCTTCCTTAGGATAATGAAATTGACACAAAATTAGGTCCAAGGCTAATGCAGTCAAGAGTCAATAGCAGTGTACACTGCCATTTTTAAAAACTACATAGAGAACAGACATGTGGACGTGGCGGAAAGGGGAGGGTGGGACAAACTGGGAGATTAGGATAGACACATATACACTACCATGTGTAAAATAGATAGCTAGTGGGAACCTGCTATAAAGCACAGGAAGCTCAGCTCGGTGCTCTGTGATGACCTAGATGGGTGGGGTGGGGGTGAGGGTGGGAGGGAGGTCCGAGAGGGACGGGATATATGTATACATAAAGCTGATTCACTTCGTTGTACAGCAGAAACTAACACAACATTGTAAAGCAACTAAACTCCAATAAAAAAAAAAAAAAAAGGATCAGTGGGACTTCCACTGCAGGGGGTTCTGGTTCTATCCCTGGTTGGAGAATTAAGATCCCATGTGGTGTGACCAAGAAATAAAAAAACAAAAATAAAAAAAAAATTTTAATTAGATAAAAAGAAAACCCTACATCTTTCCCATATAGGCGGCAACCACTCACATATAAAGATCTTAGTGGAAATAAAATCTTAATTTCTCATGAGAAAACAAGAAAGTGAGGACTTAAACATTTTAAAATGTTTCCTCTAAGTCCCCAGAAAGAATTTAAAGAAGACTCAGGCAAAGCCCCCATCTTTAAAAAGTCCACATTCAAATAATAGTAAGAACAGGGAACATACAATACTTTGAATGTTTAGAAACATGAAAGAGCTCCTTGTGTTGTGTACAACTGCTTCATGGAAGAAGAGCTAGAAGGGTGAGGATTTTAAAAAATATAGGTGTGGTTAGGGGAAGGGAATCCACTTCAAGATTGATAGTGTCATGTCATTTTTATTTGGTATATGTTAACATCCTATTTTGTGTTATTTTGTGACAATGTCAAGAAGCTTGTATTTGTTGCGAGTTATTTAAGTGATTTTCTTTTCAACCAAATTTGGAAGCCCAGACCTTGAAACCTATAGTTGTGGTTCTCAAAGTGTGGTCCCTGGACTGGCAGCATCAGAATTAGCTTCACTTGGGAACCTCTTAGACAGGCAAATGGTCAGGCCCGTTGGCAAACTTATTAAAGCAGAATCTCTGGGGGTGGAGCCCAGCTATCTTTTTTTTTAATAAGCCGCCAGGTGAGTGGGATGCAACCAAGGCTTAGAGCCACTGGCCTACAGAGATGCCAAGGAACCAAAGACTATTCTTTGGGTGATTCCTGAGCATTTCAGATGAATGGGTAACTTACCAGTACTAGATAAAAATAAGGGTGAGATTACATCATCTTACAGGGGGCAGACTTTTAAAAGCATGCCTTCTAAGAGAGAGGAAAAAAGAGAAAAAGGCTGATGGAGGCCTACATAAAAAATGAAACCTTGCCCAAAGGAGTATAAACAGAATAAAAAATCAGAGGTTAAAATGGAATTGTACAAGCCAACCCTGAAATTGCCCATCTGGAAAGGAGCTGATTTGATTTTTCAAAGTCATCAGTATGTTGAGATTGATATTTTCAAAAATCCATGATTATTCTCTCAGGAGGGGAGCTGTTTATACAACAACTTCTGGGGGTTTTCTGGTCAGCGTCCTCTGGAACCGTGAATATTTTCTGTTTCTTCGGTGGCCTCTGTCACCCCCCTTGAAGAGGTAGCTTTCCAAAGTTGTTTGACAATGTTCCTCTTACTTCCCTGTGGGCAGCTCTCACCTCTCTGCTCTACATTATTTTGCCCTGGTACCTGTTTACATGTTTAGAACCATCCGATATGGGACTAAACAGCTGTGATGCCTGCAGGCTCTTCTGGCAAGCTGCTGCAGATGGGACCAGCTGGCCCAGCCTGCAACCTGGCTTCTTTTTGTCCTGCCATGAAAGATGGTGACTAATTAGCTAAGCAGTTTAGCTGGCCTCCCTCTACTGTTACAAACAAAACAAAACAAAACAAAAGGAGCTGGATATGCTGCCCTTCACATACAGAAGATTCTGCTGGGAGGGAAATGTGTATAATTTGAGGATAACCTGTTTCCTAGTCATGCTGACAGATTGATGCTGAATGCTACTATTAGGTCTCCTAGGGCAGCAACCAAGATTAGGGTACAGGTCCTGCCAGCCAAACATAGCAGAGCTGCCAGCCCATGCGGAGAAGGAACTCAGATCCTTGGCTCTTCAATCACCTTGAATAACCAGATAATAGAGAGCATGAAAAAGACTGGTTAGGGGCTTGGTGAGGAAATGCTGTTTCTAACCTGTCTTGTTATTGTTCTTTTTGTTTTTCCAACTGGAGATAGTTTGGCCAAGAGAAATGTCATTCTCTTAAGAATGCTTGTAAAAAAAAAAAAAAGAAAGAAAGAATGCTTGTGCTGGGGGCTTCCCTGGTGGCGCAGTGGTTAAGAATCCACCTGCCAATGCACGGGACATGGGTTCGAGCCCTGGTCCAGCAAGATTCCCACATGCTGTGGAACTACTAAGCCTGTGTGCCACAACTATAGAGCGTGCACTCCTAGAGCCCATGAGCCACAACTACTGAGCCCACATGCCACAACTACTGAAGTCTGTACGCCTAGAGCCTGTGCTCTGCAACAAGAGAAGCCACCACAATGAGAAGCCCACGCACCGAAATGAAGAGTAGCCCCCGCTCGCCACAACTAGAGAAAGCCCGAGTGCAGCAATGAAGGCCCAACACAGCCAATAAATAAAAAGAAAAAAAAGAATGCCTGTGTTATGTTCGTTCCTACTTACCTGCTGGGAGTCGAGGGGATAAGAAAGGGCCAATCATCACATAAAATCCTGGCTTCTGGGAAACATTCCAGGTTCCATGAACTTCATCGGGATACATTAACCCATGAAAATCCAAACCAAGACTGCCACTCAGATGCCTTTTTAATTATGCTACCAAACAGATTCCTTATATGCTAATTTATTTGAATGAAAAAGCTGTCTTGGAGTTTTTAGGAGCATTGGGCATAAATATTAGGAATTCTGTGTAAAGAAAAGGAATAGTCTAAAATGGTTTCTCAAGGTTCTCATCAACGCCAGAGTCCTACAAATTAACTCTCTTTTGTATACAATTCTACGAGCAAATATGAATACAATAACTAAAAAAAAGTCACATTTCATAGGTACAGAAGGGTTATAGGATGAAAAAAAGATTTAAACTGAGTTTGTCCTTACACCTTTTAAAAGTTATTAATTAACCTAGCCAACATTTTACTCTCTCGTACATTCTTTAAAATTTTTTCTCCACGTACAAGTTTATATTTTTGAGCTACCAGTTGATGTGAAATATATCAATACTAGACCCCATTCTCAATGGCATATTTGAAATTGATGAGGACACGCTGAAAAAGCTGAAGAGGATTTTTTGGTGAGATTTTTCCAGAGCAGGAAACAGCACATGGTATGTCGCCACCTGCTGGCCATCCGGCAAAAAGGCACGCCCAAGAAACAGAACAGACCAGCTCTTAAAACGGGCATTTCCAAATACTTCCTGAATGCCCAGCAGAGGTGACGTTCCAGATAAGAAGCAGATTCATAAGAGCAGCCTGTAGGAATTATGATTTTCTTATTTTGTGAAAAATCCTATTTATAGAGCAAATCTTTGAACAATTCAAAAGCACAGTAATTAACATTATTTGGAAAATACGCAATGTTAACAAGGGTGATACGATCTCAAGATATTTGTCAATTTGGGGTTTTCAAAGTTCATTTATACCCAAGATGTTGGGCATCCTTAGAATAATTGAAAGGCGGCTGGCGCATGCAGGAAGCCGACAGCAGGAGGGAACGCACAGGACTGAGTTTGTTCATCAGCGACTCCATTTCTTAGCATGTAACCTTAAACAAGCACCTTAACCTTCTGAAGACACACACTTCAAATATCAAGCAGTGAGAAGAGTCTATGGCTCTTCAGAAGAACAAACAGAATATTTCCATCGAGGATGGATGAATGGATAAACAAAACATGGTATATACATATAATGGAATCTTATTCAGCCTTAAAAAGAAGGAAATTCTGACACACACTACAACATGCATGGACCTTGTAAATACTATGCTAAGTGAAATAAGCCAGACAAAAAAATGACAAATACTGCATGATTCCATATATATATATATGGTACCTAGAGGAGTCAAGTTCATAGAGACAGAAAGTACAATAGAGGTTGCTAGAAGCTGGGGGTAGGGGCAAGCAGGGAAAGGGAGTTAGTTTCAATGCATACGAAGTTTCAGTTTGGGAAGATGAAAAAATTCTGGAGATGAAGGGTAGTGAGGGCTGAACAACATGAAGGTACTTAATACACTTTAAAATGGTTGAAATTGTAAATTTTATGTTATGCATATTTTACCACAATAACAAAAAGTTCATAGACACCTGGCCCATGGTAAGTGTCTGGCGATTGGGAGCTCCTAGAAGTCGTCACAGCTCTCATTCTCTGCTATGTCCCTGCCACTGACCATTCGACAAATGATGAGACTAAGGGATTTCAAATGATAAGCCTAAGACTACCCTCTATGGCAAAGCTGCCTCCAGGACCCTTCCACTTTCCACCGGACTAAGTGAGGCGTGTATTTCTATGAGAGATTTTAACGTTTAGGAACAGTCTAACAGTTTGCACCCTGATGTCAGATGTGATGTCCAGGGAAACACAGGTCATGCCAACTAAAGGCAAGTTTTAAACTTTCCAGTGAATTTTAAAAGAATATGGCTTCCACTGCTTGTTATAACTTTGCTTTAGGTAACATAGACGTTTAATGTAATAGACCATCTCCAGGAACAAGGCCTTGACCCGTAGAATGAAACATGATATAGTCCTATTATCTACTGGCCGACATCTCCCTCTGCCATATGTAAACTCAAGTTTTCAAATGGCAGAGTCACTGCCTCAGTGTAGGATGTGGTTCATCTTATATGATGCTAATTAGAGTCCTACAGTTCTCAATGCATCACAGGGTTAGGATTAAAAGATTTCAAAACAGTAATAAACCAGACTAGGTTTTATGAAGAGCCCAAGCACCTGAGAAGATCTTGAGTAGCCTGATTGGTCAGGAAAGTCATGGATCTGTGTTGCTCTTGGCAAAGGCTGAGGATGGAGGGGCTGGAAGGTAGTAGCAAATGGAGTGGACTGTATCTGCGGCATTTACTCAAGGTGGCCAAAACAGCCTCTGAGTAAAGCATCAACAGGGGTTGAATGGGATATTCCGTAAAGTCCTTGCTCACATGCAAATGCCCAATAATTTCACTGTAGGACTCTAAGATTCTATGTAAAATGAGTCAAAACCTCAGAAGGCTGAAGTTAGAGGCATCACAGATGCCATCCCCCAAACCAACCCAATGAACAAGAAACGTGGAGAAGAGTTTGTTATAATTCTGTCCATCTGTGTATCATATGGTCTGTTGAAAGAATTCTTAGTGACCTTTCAATATTTAAATAAGAGTATCAAAGAACAGCTAGTCTTCTTTTAATTTTAGCTACTATTGACTGAACACTTATCCCGTGTACTCTTCCTACATTCTAACGCTCTTGACATTTGACACACGGAGGACCAAGAAGGGTCAGAGATATTAAGGAATTTTGTAAGGCTAGATAATTAGGAAAGGGCAGAGCTGGGTTTTCAAGCCAAGTCTGCCCCCCAAAGCCTGTGCAATAATTATCTACGGGGTCTGCCCTCTTTTCTTTAGTGTAAGAGTCAAAGCATCCTTTAGTGTTCGAAAGATCCGCGGTTAGGAGCCATGTGGAATCATGGCTGTCCTCACTGGAGTTAATTTCAGCAAGCAAAAGCAAAGCTGTCCTCACTGGAGTTAATTTCGGCAAGCAAAAGCAAAGTGTTTTGCTCTCTGCATGTGTGTGTCCAGCTCAGTGCCTGCGTGAAGGAAATGTTGGCATCAATCAATGGGCTCCACGCAGCTAAATGAAAAAGTTGTTGCAAGAAAGTATTGATTAATACAGGCCATGAACAGCCCACCTCCACAAATCAATCAATGGCTAAAGGTATGGTCTCTGCTTGGGCATATTTTTATGTTGGAAAAATGTTATGCACGGGAGCCCTTGCTCAGGGACAAAGCAGTCTGAAAAGCTGCAGCGGTTGGGGGACCCGAAGGAGATGAAGCAGCTGGGCAGGATGGGAGGCAGCAGAAGTAGCCCCGGTGCCGGGCATTGTGCCAGGTGCTCAACAAACATGTGAGTGAATCGCTCCACCTGGCGACAACGGCAGGTCTGTCCTTAGAAAGACAGTAAGGGCACAGGAGGCAGAAGAGCATCACAAGGGCCCCCATTTATGGACCGGAGCATCCTCCGGGACATGCTGGAGAATGCACCCTTTAGGTAAGAAGCCCTGCTCAGGTACCTGCATCTGCCCAGCCCACCCAGCTGATGCTCCAGGTGCAAAAGACAGCAAAGTTAGAGGCGAACTTTTTAGAAATTATCGTAAATCTTCGATTATGCAAGGGCTGATCATCTCACCTGTGGTTTACTTGAGTCAATGTGGCTTTTTTCTGCTCGGGCCATTTCATTGTTCTTGAACCCTCCCACCATGACAGGGAAACCAACTGAAATCACATCTAAACTGCCAGAACATAGCAGCTATTTCAAGATGGTCCTCGTCTTATCAAGCCCCTCCCCAACCTTACTCAGTAACTCAGAATGGCTGATTATTTTTGTTATTTATGCATTTTAAACTCTTCAAACTAACATGTAAGGCATTGGCTTAGTTTCATTGCTTCTGGTACCAAACCATTGTTTTTGCTGTGCCTTGCTATCTGTGTAATGAGACTTCTGAGTACAGTCTCATTTGGTGTATTGGCCTGTTCATTCATTTATCCACGGAAAGGATGCAGGTACAAGGAGTAGAGCAGAAAACATTTCAGACAAGGCTCTTCTCTCATGGAGCTTGCTGGGAGAAATAGAAATGAACTAACTAACCAATCAACCAGGAAATCAACAAAATAAGCCATTTTAAAAATCAGATTATGGATTTCCCTGGTGGTGCAGTGGTTAAGAATCTGCCTACCAATGCAGCGGATATGGGTTCAATCCCTGGTCCAGGAGGATCCCACAGGCCTCGGAGCAACTAACCCTGTGTGCCACAACTACTGAGCCTATACTCTAGAGCCTGCGAGCTGCAACTACTGAAGCCTGCTCATCTAGAGCCCATGCTCCACAACAAGAGAAGCCACCACAATGAGAAGCCCGCACACTGCAACGAAGGCCCAACACAGCCGATAAATAAATAAATTTTTAAAAAATCAGGTTATTTTCAAGTAGACAATGAAAAAAAAAGAGCGATATGAGAGTAAGTCCTACCTCTAAGGATGAGACATTGAAGTTGAGATCTGAATGAAAAGAGGCACCCAATCCTACAATGATTAAGAAGAAGAGCATCCCAGGAAGAAAGAACAGGTGGTTCAAGGACCAAAAAAAGACTCTTTGGCAGAAACATGATGGGTGAGAAGGAGAATGAGATGAGCTAAGATCTGAAATGTTGGCAGGGTATAATCAGAGTCAGGAGTTTGAATTGTATTCTAAGTATGATGGGACGTGATTGGAGGGCTTTAAATAAAGAACTGACATGATCGTCATATTTGTGCTTTGTAATGATCTCTCTGGCTGCTGTGAGAAGTGTGGGTTGTAGACAGCCTGATAGTAGAAGCAGGAATATCAACTAGGAGACCACTGTAGGCAAGAGAAAATGGTGACTTGATTTAAAATGATACTTGTAGGGACTTTCCTGGTGGTGCAGTGGTTAAGAATCCACCCACCAATGCAGGGGACACCAGTTGGATCCCTAGTCTGGGAAGACCCCACATGCTGAGGAGCAACTAAGCCCACGAGCCACAACTACTGAGCCCACATGCTGCAAATACTGAAGCCCGCGAGCCTAGAGCCTGTGCTCCGCAGCAAGAGAAGACACCGCACTGAGAAGCCCGGGTACTGCAACAAAGAGTAGCCTTCTGCTCGCCGCAACTAGAGAAAGCCTGTGCACAGCAACAAAGACCCAAAGCAGCCAATAAATAAATAAATAAATTTATAAAAATAAATAAAATGATAGTTGTAGAGACAGAATGAAGAAGTCCGATCTAGTATTTTTCAGATGTAGATCTTATAGGACTTGTATACAGATTGCATGTTAAGGAGAAGGATAGGAAGAAGAATGTCTCCTAGATGTTTGACTTGAGTAACTGAGTGGGTGGTGATGGTGTTTACTGAGATGCGGTGGGGCAGACAGGCTTTCTGGTGGGGTGACTCTCTTTTGCCTAGGTTAAGTTTGAGAAGGAGAAGTTCCAACTTCCATGGAAATGTCCTATAGACAATTAAATCTTTGATTCTGGAGTTCTGGGGTATGGTCAAGGCTAGAAATAGAGTTTGAAGGAGGCGTTGATATTAAGATGGCATTAAAAGCTAGGGGGCTGGATGAGATCACCTATGGGAAATGCATAAATAGAAAATAGAAAGTGGCCAATAGCATATCTATGGGGTTTATCAGGTTCAGCAAAGGAAAAAGAGGAGAATGGGACTTGGAAAGAAGTAGGCGATGAGGACAAAGAAATGGAGATTACCATGTTATGAGCATCAAAAGAGTTTCAAGAAGGAAGTAAAGGTCAACTTTTACATATGCTCTCGCGAGGTCAAGAACACTATGGAAAAAGATGACCATTGGGTTTGGCAACGTGAAGGTCATGACTGCTTTGATGAGAGCCGTCTCAGTGGAGTGACGGGGAAAGACACCTGACTGGGAGCAGGCTGAGGAATCCATCTGAGGTGGGAGACAATGATTATAGAAAACTCTTCCAGGAAGGTTTTCTGTGATGTGGGGAAGAGAAATAGTTGGAAGAAGATGTAGGGCAGAGATGGGACTTTTCTGTTTTAAGGACAGGGGATATCTTCACATGCTGATAAGGATAACTTAGTAGAGAGAAAGAAATTCATCATTTAGGAAAGAAGTCTCACTGTAGGTACAAAGAGTTTCGCAGGCAAGAAGGGTTGGGACCCTGGGCACAGTGGAGGGTGGGGTCTTTGCTAGGAGCAGAGATGCTTCAGGCTTTTCAAAAAGAAGGGAGGCAGAGAAGATGAACTAATATGAAATTGGGTTGGTAGATCTGGCTCTGGGAAGATGAGGTGGAGAGTTCCTGCTTGTTTCTGGAATCTCAATGACATATGAGACAATATTATCATCTGGGACGGGGAGTGGAAGAAAGATGAAAATGTATGAAACAACCCTTTCAGAAAGTGGAAAAGGGAACACCTACAGGAGAGATGCCAGTTGTACCGAATATCCAGTTTAGTCTGCTGTATTGTGTGTAAAGCGAGAAGAGTCAGCCAGTCATGTACTTTTCTCCAGCCACAGCTCAGGGGCGGATTCATGAACTGAGTGAAGCTAGGGTGAAGCCTCTTGCAAGAGAATATAATAAGGATAGCAAGAGTATGGAGAGGCTTCTGAAGGAGGCAGTTGTAATGGTGGTCCATAACACTGAAACTGGTAAGGAGGGTAGTAAGGTCACGAAGGGGATGGAGTGGAGGTCTATCCTACAGGGTTTAATGGAGTCACTCAAAAGTTGCTAGAGTAGAACTATGGGAGTAGACAAAGGATAATAAAAAGCAGGATGCTTGGAATCAAACTTTTAAACTCAGGACATGCTCTCAAGCAAGGAATGACTTGTTTCTCAGCACATCCTAGTGTAGCCCCAGTTACCAACCCTATGAGACTGATCTTGGCTTCTCTGCTTATTTTCTGTACACATTTGAGCAAGTCATATGACGTCTCTGAGTTCTTGTCTATAACACAGTCATCACTTCCTATTCTTCTGAAGGTTAGAGACAACATACAGAAGCCCTTCGTACACGGCGGGTGCTTACTCGCGGTTGCTACTTATAATCATGTCCACTGGAATACACAGACTGGTGGCTGTCCTTACATCATGTGACCACAGAGTACTAGTCTCCCGTAACTCATGTTCCTGATTATTTGCAGCCTTTTCTTGTCAGTCTCCTAGCTGCCACGTCTTATAGTTACTGCACGCAGAATAACACCAAGGACCTGGAAATCAGATCGTCAGCATCCACAAATGCAGGCAGCAGGCGATGGGACTCTCAAGGGAGCCGTGCTTTTGCACATTCACTTTGGGAAGCTTCTTCCCCTCTTCAGAAGTCTGTTTTAATGACTTCCTGGTCCTCCTGTGTTGTGCCAGATACTTGAGTTTTGGACTTGGGAAGACTCACTGTTGCTGGTTTTCACTATTCTGCCACCTGAAGCAAGATCTTATATAGGTATGTGGCAAAAAAAAAAAAGAAAGAAAGAAAGAAAAGACCAGGAAGTGCCTATATGTTATTTGGTATATTTGATTTCATCTATATTAAAATAAACAAAAAGGAACACTGTAATACAAGAATGAATGAGATGAAGGTACAGTATTCTATGACTCTGCTGGCCAAGAAAGCCTCTCATTTAGGCTCTCTGTTGGGTGTCCCCATAGTTATTCTTATATTATCAATGGCATTTTAAGAGCTCATAGAATGGGAAGGAAACTAGGCTTCTTCCAGTCCATTATCAACCCTTCTCCATCCCTAGCTAATATTATAATTCATCCCCTCGATTTAAATTTAGCCTACACAGTTATCAAGAGGATTGATAAAGTTATACAATCTACTTAATTCTGCACATTTCAAATTTAGAATTAACTTAGCTAACTGCGCCAAGAATAAGTTACTAAGCTATCTCTTAATTTTGTGTTCTTACGCTTACTCAATCCTTTTTCTTCATAGATGCCTTAGAGGACTGGGACGGGGAGGGTGGGGGGACTCTGGGGGGGGGGAGTCAAGGGAGGGAGGGAATACAGGGATATGTGTATAAAAACAGATGATTGAACTTGGTGTACCCCCCAAAAAAAAAATTAAAAAAAAAAAAGAACAGGGGAAAGGCCCAAAGAAGAGAGGAACCGCCAGTCCACATGTCCTACCCACCTCCTAGAATCCTCCTTGCTGGAATCCATCATGGTTGAGAGATGCACAAGCCATCAGGAAGGACCCTGAGTCAGAATGATTGGCCAGAGACAACCCAGAAACTAACCCCATTCCCATAAAATTCGAGACTGTGAGCCACGTGGCAGAGCAGTCCTCCTGGTTTCCCTTATCCTCCTGCTCTCCACCCGGGCACCCGTTCCCAATAAAGTCTCTTGCTTTGTCAGGAAAAAAAAAAAAAAAAGAGAAATGATTCGTTCTCTTTAACCAAAATGGTGGCTCTACTGAGATGCAGTCAATAAACGGGGTGGCATTAAAGATTTAATTTCTACTAAAGAAAAGCACTTTCACTGATATTGGCAGAATATATAAGTAAAAAAAAAAGAAACAAAAACTTTATTATATTACAAAAAAAAAATAATTCCCCCAGGAGGAGAGAGGCAGCATTGAAACAAAGATTCTCAGAGACAAAGTGAATGAAAAGAAGAGCAGGTGTATGTGTGTGTGTGTGTGTGTGTGTGCGTGTGTCTTTTAAAGAATAGATTACATCCTAGAAACATGATAATAATTAGTCAGCACTTATATTAATTAGGCTAATTAAACTAGGAAATGTGAGCTGTCCTATTGAAAGATTTCCTGCTAAGATTTTTAGATGGGAGATTCCCTCCAGTTCTGCAGGGCAGTTAAAAGTCCTCTTGGGACTTGTGGATGTGCTTAATTGGAAGTTATCATTGAAGAAAACATTGGGATGGGTTAACAGTATGAGTGCAATTTCCTATATATGATGTTGATTGTTTCTTACCTTGGGGGTTATAAAAAAATCTTTATGAGCATATGACCTTAAAAATATAAGATTTACCATGGGTCGATGGGTCTTCTGGATCAGTGCTGACTCCAGGGGTGAGCACCAAATGCCCTCTCTCTTTCTCTTTGCCACCTGCTGAAGATGCCACCCCATGAAGATCCTGGGAGATGAAGCCTCCTTATGGTTACAGAGCGAAGCCCACAGCTCTCAACTACGTCTGCTCACCAAACTGGACAGATCAATCCCTGGCAGAGTGAAAGTGACACTTCGTTTAATGACAGAACTGCCACTGGATTCCCTGGCAAACTGGAATCAGGAATGGACTGAGACAAAGCTTGGTGACCAGCCCTAGAGCTTTTTTCTCCATCCATTTGATTCTGATCTCAAGACCGTGAGGATAGCCACTTGGCCCTCAGGAATTAAGTAAAGTGCTTGTTTAGATGTAAAAACTTTCAGAGATATGAAAGGGGGCAAGGAGGTGGGGGCAAGCTGCCAATCAGTGGGGGCCCTGAATGCTGTGTATTAGAAACCAAATCAGAGATTAAAATACCAAGGTGTTGAATTCCTTTTCAATGCTAAATATATTTATTAAGTGCGCATTTTGCGTAGTGTCCTAAGCTAGAACCATGAATTATACAAAGATAAAGGAGGCACAGTGGCTGCCATTAGTAGAAGTGGGAGATAAATACAAATGGCCCAATTGCACAGGCCTTGTAGAGTGTGGTAAGTGCTCGAAGTCTCCAGACAAATGGCTGTGGGAGTGTAAAGGTGAGAAGGTTCAAGAAATGACAGAGGACTTCCTAGAAACTAGACCATTTGAACTGGTCTTGGGAAATGGCCCATATTTTAATTAGTAGAAATGGAGGAGAAAGGGAATGATGGAAGTAAGTGCACCGTGATGGGTAAGTGAAGGGGGTGTGTCCAGGGGTCACAAATTCTCAAATCTGGCTGGATTGTAGGAGAGTCGCAGGGCTCTATACTGGCCTATAGACCTGGAAGAGTAGTTTGAGGCCAGGGCATGTATGTCCTTGATTATTGAGCCAAGCAGCCTGAGCTTTATTCTGTAGAAACGTTTTGGAGCAGAAAAGGGACAAAACCAGGGCTATCATTAAGAAGATGACCCTGGCGACAGCGTGAAGATAAGAGACAGGACCCTCAAAGGCGACTGCACTGTCCAGTTGAAAGGTGCTGAGCCAATGAGGGCTAAACCATGGGAATGGCTTGAATGGTATAGAATCAAAATGCTTACAACCAGACAAGGTGGTCATACAAGAAAACAGAATCAAATGTGTCTCTAGAACTTCTACTGTGATTGACTTGCAGGACTGGAACACCATTCACCGGGATAGAAATACCAGAAGCGGGTGCAGGAATGGAGCTGTGCAGCCAGGGACATGGAGAAATGATGAGCTCAGCCGTGGACCCGTGAGCTTTTGGGCATTAACGGCATATGTAGGTGAAGAGATTCAGGATGTACACTGGGCTGAGGTGAACTGACCGGCTAGTGGGGACAATGCCGAGAGTGAGATCAGAGCTTTAAGGATGCTGATTTTTGAGAGCTGGGCAGAGGAAGAGGACTAGCAAAGGAGGCTAAAATAGGAATGGCAGAGTAAGTTAGGGGAACTAGTGCCTGGCACATAGATGGAGCCCAATGACCCCCAAAATTACTGAATAAACCAGGGTAGTGTCCAGACACAGCAATTTCAGAAGAAGGGTGTTCCAAAAACAAAAGAGTGATTGTGCATTTTAAAAGGGTAAATTTTAATATATATGAATTACATCTAAATAAAGCTAGTATTAAAAAAATGAATAAAGGGGAGATAAATTGTATAAGGCGTGTTGAGAAATTAAGTAAACTGAGGGCTAAGAAGATGCTTGCGTAGTTGACAATTTCTGGCACCAATAACCTCTAAATGAACAAGTCCAGTAGAGTAAGGATGGCAGAAATCTGACTGTTGAAAGAACGGAAAGGGGTTGAAAAGTAAAAGGATCTAGCATTGTACCTTTTTCTCAACAAGTAGAACCTCTTTTAATGTTTTATTTTTAATATAAAATAATATATTGTTACTGTAAAGTATTTGGAAAATAGAGCCTTTAAAAAAAAAGGACAAAATGAAAACCATCTGATTTTCTATTGCACTGAAATAACGATGGTTAATGTTGTGATAGATTTATTTCCATAAAATTTTCTGTGCTTATTATATATAGAATTGGGATCATGCAAAACCTTCAGTTTTATGTCTTGTAATTTTTTGAAAAAATTCAATCTTCTAGCATTTTTCATTGCATGGATGTGCCACATTTTAAAACCATTCTCCTAGGACTTCCCTGGCGGCCCAGTGGTTGGGAGTCCGCCTGCCAATGCAGGGGACACGGGTTCGATCCCTGGTGTGGGATGATCCCACATGCCGCGGAGCAGCTAAGCCCGTGCGCCACAACTAGTGAAGCCCATGCACCTAGACCCTGTGCTCCACAACAAGAGAAGCCACCGCAGTGGGAAGCCCACTCACCACAGCGAAGAGTAGCCCCTGCTCACCCCAACTGGAGAAAGCCCACGCGCAACAGCGAAGACCCAACGCAGCCAATAAATTAAAAACAAAAAACCGTTCTCCTAGTGCTAAACTTTAGTTTATCTCACCTTTATTTATTTTGCTAGTTTCACCATAATGAATATATTTATTCCTAAATCTTTGTCCAATACTGGTTTACTGTTTCTTTAGAATATATGCTTAAAGGGGAATGAATGGCTGTGTCAAAACACATGGGTATTTTTTATGACTCATTATCGAATGGTTTTTCAGAAAGACTGTACCAGTTTACAATCTTCAAGCAAGGATTCACTACATATTCCCTCCTATTGAGTATCATCATTTTCTTTTCACTCAGCCCATTTGAGAGATAAAAGTGATATCTCAGTGTTGGTTTAATTTGCATATCTTGGCTCAAAGGGCCCTCAAATGAGATTTCTCCTTTATAAGATCTGTGATTTGTTTCAAAGCCTCCTGATTAAAAAGGCAAGAGAGAGAAACAAATTGATGAAGAAAGATTATGAAAATGAACTCAGATTACAATCTAGTTCTATAAAATCATCAGAGGGACATATCAGCTTGGACAGAGAGAAAGAAGCTGGTTATTTATGATAAGTACTGCAGGCAAAGATCCAGTGGCCATTAATCCTTCTGGCCACTTTTCTGGAGTCTCTGCTGTTCTCCAAACAATCATGGGAGCTGATGTAAAATACAGATGCATCCATTTTCTCTGATTCCTTATATATAATCTCACTGTCATAATCCAACATATTCTATTTTACTTGGGGTGGTGTATTTCAGAGAAGCAAGCTATAACACTTTCCTAAGTATTTGTTTTGAAGGTCTAATGACACTGGAATAAAAATAAAGCTGCTGAGTCCTAAGAACTAGGCATTAGGCCAAGTGATTCACGTACACGACTAACTCCTACAACACTGTACGGAGAAAACTATGAAGCCCTTTTCACTGAAGAGAAAACTGAGGTTCAAAGAGGTTTTGCTGTATCCCAAGTCACGCAGCTATAAAATGAATGATCCGAAGCTCACATCCAGCTGTCTGGATGCTAAGCTTAGTCTGATGCTAAAGCCAGGGCTCTCTCCCCAAATCCCCCTCTTCTGGATGCCATTTGACAGTAATAATCCGTGAGACAATTTATTACCATTATCTTTATTACCCTTGTTTCAACTTCAAGAAACATAGTAATTTAACAGTATCTCAACAAAATATCTTAAATACTGCAGCTGACAAAAGTCTATTATTATGGCTAGATAAGAAAAAAACAGCCTGAGTTTTTAAAGCCAACACTTCAAGCATCCCTCTCACTGGCCTTTCCAACAGTTCTTCCACTTCATTCAACCCTCCAATCATTAAGACTCTGACTTTTCCACTATCCAGAATCAAAGCAACCCCACAGCCTCAATTCCTTACAAACCTTGGATTCTATATCCCACCACTGTCATCAGTGCCTTGCCAATACCCGCAATGACTTCAGAGATCTCTTTCTCCATTATTCTAATCTGACCAGCCTTTGGCTTCCCAGTTACCCACCTCCTCTGCACCAGCACCCTGGCAACTCAGTGTTACTAGAGAAAATGACAAAACCATGCCAACTGCTCTCACTTTACATTTATAACCCCCAAAATCTCAAATGGCCAGTTAACATTGCCAGCGATTCGAAATATGCCTCCTTAGAATATTTATTTTTCTCCCATTGCGAAATGACTATTTCATGGTGTCTTAAATATACAGCGCCCTTCCCCAGCTCACAGGCTGATGAACCTACCTCATTCCACATGGAGAATCTAGCATCAGTCATACAGGGACTGCATCACCTTCACACTTCCATAATGATAGCCTGCATCTGGATTCCGCTGTGACCTTCCCAGCTGCCACACCGGAGGAGGTGACCCCGCTCCTACCAAGGCAAGTCCTACCGAATGCTCTTGACCTCAGTTTTTCCAAGTCTGGAGTTTTCTAATGGTTCAGGGCTCAGCTGCAATGTTAGCCTCTCACAGAACCTCCCTCACTCATCCAGACTAAAGGAAGCACCCAGTCAGTTTCCAGTGTTGTATTCTAACCCAGTGGTTCACCTGGGAATGTCAGAGATGCAAATTCTCGGACCTTACTCCAGACCCATGAAATCCATCCCAGCCACTCTGGGGGCGGGGCCAGCTGTGTGCCGGAGCCAGTTCCTACCCGCACTGGAGAACTAGCTGTTAAACTTTCAGGAATTTCATAAGCTGATTGTTAAACACAACCATGTCTAAACCTTAAATTACATAAACTTTAAAGTAAATAAATTATTTTTAGACTGGAAATAATAAATGTTTGAAATTCAATGCTTCCTAATAAAATTACATTTTACGGTTATCTATGGTCTTGAGGTTATTTGTAGGTGCAGGTGAATGAGTTGTAGGTGGGCGGTGGAAATGCTACACGAGAGATGCTACGGGGCATCTTTCCTGACCACACATTTGGTGGCGCCTTGTTGGTGGCTTGAAATCAGCCATGGTGGGAGCATTCACCATGGAAATCAGCAACTGCTACAAAGCAGGGTCTTTTTTTCCCATGAACCAGTTCTTAAGCATTTCCCAGTACATCTCTGGATGAGGCCCCAGGAATCTTCATTTGAAAAAGCCTTCCAGGGGATTTCAATGCAGCTAGAGTTTGAGACCTGCTGGTTTAGGCCTTTCCTGCCCAGCTCCCATCACCTAGTTCCCTCCCCCCACTACTAAGCAGTCTAGCTTCCCCTTATCCACACACAGAGTGCCTGAGTTTGGAGCCTGCTTCACTTCACATCTATCCCAGCTTCATACAACCTGATTTCACTGATGGAAGTCTGTTTTTTATAGGGAAGATAGGACTTTTCCTGGGACCCAGGGTAAATGCCCATGTTATTTTATAAAAGGAACTTTTTTTCTAAGTAGTTGTAACCTAATCTCATTTTAGTATTCACTTCTATTTTTTAAAACATGGTGAAATTACAAAATGATTTTTTCCTGAAAATAACATTTTACTGATTTTTTCTTTTCTTTTTTTTTTTTTTGTACATAGCTTCTTTTTTTTATAAATTTATTTTATTTTTGGCTGCTTTGGGTCTTCGTTGCTGCATGGGGGCTTTCTCTAGTTGCAGGGCGCAGGCTTCCCATTGCAGTGGCTTCTCCTGTGGAGCACAGGCTCTAGGCACTTGGGCTTCAGTAGTTGCGGCACGCAGGCTCCAGAATGCAAGCTCAGTAGTTGTGGTGCACGGGCTTACCTGCCCTGCAGCATGTGGGATCTTCCCAGACCAGGGCTCAAACCTGTGTCCCCTGCATTGGCAGGTGGATTCTTAACCACTGTGCCAGCAGGGAAGCCCTACATAGCTTCTTTTTTATTGAAGTATAGTTAATTTACAATATTGTGTTAGTTTCAGGTGTATAGCACAGCGATTCAGCTATACCTATACATATATATATGTATAATATATATACCTACACATACACATATATACATATATACACACCTATACATACATATATATGTACGTCAGATTCTCTTCCCTTATAGGTTATTATTGAACCCTGTCACCCATTCTCCATTTAGCAGTTTGCCATTAAATCATAAAAACCAGCAGATGGCAGCAGGGGCTCTTGGAAAGAAAGCCTAATGTGTTTAAAGCATTTTGGCTGAGAAAGAACATAAACTGTTATTGCAGAGTCAAGCACATTTCTAAATAGTGTTTTGATTCATCACATTCTTCATGTCAGCAAGCTGCCTTTTAAAAGGTAGGATTAATTATGTCCTATGGTTTCATAAGAACAATAACAACCCCCAAAATATCATTTTTACTCTTTTTATGCAAATCAGTCCATGTCAAACCAGAGAAGAGTATTTGGCTACTCTGTGTTACCAGCTTTAAACAATTCAAATTCTTACAGATTCAGTTTTAAATTATTTCACTTCATTAATATTTTTAAATGTGTTTTCTGTTATGGCTTCTGCAACCAGTTTTCTTGTAAATTCAGGAGACAAGATAGGCAAATAGAGTACAGATTATAAGCCACAGACACCCCCACCCCCCTTTTTAAACAAACATGAGAGACCAGAGTGTTTCAATAGACTCTCTAAGTCTGTAATATCACAGAGCATCACTGAAAGCCATGCAAGGCAATTAAAGTGAGTCTGATATTAAGAGTGATATAAACAAACTACTGGGTACATGGGGTCTTTGGTGGCACAATTAAGGACAGAGATTTACGTGGAGTGGTTCTGCATCTACATAGCGCTGAATGTTAAAAAGCCATCAGAGAGCTTGAAGTTCAAGAATTCTGCAACAGCAGCCATCACGGCACCAGGAGGTGGTTCTTTAATTGCTGAGCAGTGCTTGGAGACTCAGCACCAGCCCTGCAGTAAGGGGGAAACTGTCTTTTTTTATGACCCAATTTCAATATCTTCTGATCAAATAATTTTTACTGGTCACATAAAGATGTGCAGACACTAGCGAGGAACAGATACATAATACAGTTTTTATTGGGCCTCATTTATGAACCAGCAGCGTAGGAGGTAATAAGGATGCTGAAATGAACAGAATGTCATCTCTGCTTTCCAGGAGTTCACAGAATACTGGATTATACATTTCAGAGAGATTCAGGAAAGTATAGCATTTATTTCACCAGATTGTTTTGAGAATAAGATAACTTAAAGGAAACACTTCACAAATGAAAGCACGGAACAAAGGTCAGTTTGCCATTATTTTTGAATAGGTGAGTGACAAAATCAAAATGATGGTCACAAAAAAATTAATGTGGCAGTGATTTAAAAGACAGATGAAATGGGGAAAATAACCTTAGGCAGATGGACCTGACAGTAGGGAAATGGAATAGAGACAAAAAAATCCCTAAAATGTATTCCCAGGATAATTGCGGTAATAATGAAATAGGAAAGTCAAGTGGGTGATATAATTCAGGGAGTAAGACAGAGAATTTGACTTTTGACATGCTGAGTTTGAGGTGACAGCAAGAACATCACAGCAGACACAACAGAGGGAAGTTTGGAGAGGTCACAGTTCACGAACTCCTACTCAACCTTCAAGACTCACCTCCCATGTCCTTTCGTCTGGGAAGCCTTTATTTGATAGCCCTTAGAGATTTAGTTAACTCACTTCTCCATGTTCCAAAAGCAGGTTTTGTTTCAAATATTCTATCTTAGCACTTGTTATATTGGGTTGGCTTTATCAGACTGTGTGTCTGTCACTTCAGTCAGACTCCATGTGAATTGCTGGAAGTAGAGAAAGTCATCCATCTTTCTAAAAGCCTTAGCACCAGCACAGGACACCATTCAAAGTGTTCAGTGAATGTCTAGTGAATGACAGAAGTAACTAGCTGATGAAAAAACATCTAAATATCAAAATAATACAATTTGGAAGTCAATTGTTTAAAAGGGATATGAAACTGTTGGTGGATACAATTTCCAAGGAAGAATATTTAGAAAGATGTGAGTGCTCAAGATAGGGCATGTATAGGGACACAAGAAGAAAGAAAAGTGAGTAAAAGGAAAAGAAAATGAGTCAAAGCATCCCAGTAAAAGGATGCTGTCACTAACAAAAGAGGACATATTCCAGGCAAAGGCATAAAATACTATTGCCATCTTAGTGAATGAAGGTAAAGAATGAAACACTGAATTTCAAAGCCAAACTTATTGATGAAAATTCAGGTTTATTTCACCAAGAACAAAATAAGAGCAAAGAGTAAATGCACTTAATTTAGTGAAGAAGCCAGGGCTATGGGAACAACAACCTATTCTTGTTATTTATATGCTATAAAAAGGCTGCATGAAACTAAGTGCCGGCTGGGTGCATATCTCAAGACAGAGAAGTTGAAAATATTAAAGGGATTAAGAAGCTAATTTTAAAACATGACGAACAACCAGAACATTAGCACAGTAAGACTGCTGAGGTCCTGATGAGGAGGTGAAGAGGATGCACGAAGCTCTCCAGGGCACTTTTCACAGGGAGTGATGACAGTGTCCAGATAAACAACTCCTGGTTAAAGGTGCGTTACTTAGGACCCTGCAGGCTCACCTCGGGCTGTCCTCCTATGACTGCCGGACCAGAGGGTCAGGAGGACTTTTGTTCCTGGGGCTCTCCAGATGTTTCATTTGGGATATCTAGTCCCTGGCTGAAGGGGTGGGTCTTTACATTTGTGCTACACCATCTGGATTCCTAATGTCCTTCCAGGAAGTCCCTAGATTTCTGGGTAGCTTAAATGAATTCCCAGGATCAGCCTAGAAAAGGTCTTTTAAAATAACTTAATTTGGCCTTGTTTCCAAATGAGGGTGATGAGGTCCCAAGAGATCGAGTGACTTCTCCAGGGTCCCGCTGTTGGATGATGGCAGATTGAGCCACAAAACCCATGTCATCAGACTGCCAGTCCTACAGGCTTTATGTTTTACAATTTTCAATATGATGGGGGACGGAGGAAGGAAAAAAGCAACAAACAGAGGAAAAGAGACACAATGAATGACCCTTTCCACCTACTGAAGGCCCAGCCTCCTCGCCACCCTCGGGCCGGGCCCTGGCCTCCTGGTTCTCCACTGGAGCCATCAGCTACAGAAGAAGACCGGCCTTTCTCTCAGGAATCTGCACACAGAGTTTTGCTTCCTTATACATTTTCTATCCAGTTGTGTGCACGTGGCGGGAGCCCTATTATTTCATTGTTTTTACTGTTTTGAATGAGCCCATGTAAAATCCTGTTGTCAAAGAGCTGTGATGTTTGCCACTCCTTTGAATGATTTTTGAGATTGGACTGAACTTCTGTTTGATTACACAGTATGAACCCAGTCAAGTACTTACTATGGTCCAAGCCCTCATCTAACAGCTTATCTTCATTCATCCCCTATTTTCCATACTTGATTGAGGTGAACACTCTTATCATCTTCATTTTACAGAGGAAGAAGCTAAAGCACAAAAAGTTAGCTAATAAACCAGGCTTATATAGCCAGTAGGTAACAAAAGTCTGGTTCCAGAGCCTGCGTGCTACGCACTCAGTACCATCACCCCAACAGCTCTGCCTCTCATTCTGCTGGAAGCTGGATTCATCTCTTTTGTTCTCAACCAACATTTATGAGTCCCGGACAATCATTAATAAAACAAAAATTGCTCACACTGACATAGACTTGTATACGGAAGATACTGAGGGCAGGGGCATGTCTGGAGGGTTTATTTTATAAATTCATTGAATCTCAAACAATCCTATCAGCTAGGTGGGACTATTATATCATATTCACTCCACATAGAAAACTCAGGTAGGGGAAGCTTAAGCAACTTGCCAAAGGTTATGCAGCCTGGGGGGGAAGGAACCAGGACTCAACTCTGAGCCGCCCAGCTCAAGTCTTCCCTTCTTAACTTCTCTGGTGTCCTGCCTCACAAGCAAAGAGCATAAAAGACGTCAGGAAGTGACCTGCCTTTCTCATGGACTAAGCTTATCAATCCACCTCTGTCTAGTGCCTCTTTCGGACCTGACCTTGACACTAGATCCTGCCTGCTGCCTACGCCTAGAGCTCCTTGTCTTCCTCCTGATGAGTTGGCCTGTCTAGATTGAATTCCTCAGATAAGTGATGCCTGCCACGCCCTCGCCATACTCACCTGGCCAGAGCCAGGAGGAACATAGCAGAGTTGTTCAGGCAGAGTGCAGGAAATGAGGTTAGCACACCTGTGGTCAGTCCTTTCACTGCCACTGACTAGCTGGGTGACTTGGGCCAAGTAACTTTACTTCTGAATCATGAAGGCAGAATGGAGGTAACAATAGCACCTCCTGCACAGGGCTGCTGGGAACATTATAGATAATATAAGACATTATTATATCTTAATATTCAGTGGTATTATATCTTAATATTCAATGGTATTATATCTTAATAATAATAGGATTAGCACATAGGAAACACATTGCAAATATTTCAATGTCTTGGTTTTATTGTTTTCTGCTTCTCAGATTTTTTTTCTCTTTTATTGAAATATAGTTGATTTACAATGATTCATATATATATATACACAACTCTGAAAGAACCTGGGCAACCACCCAAGGTTTTCAGACTATACGTTGACAGCTGCTGTTCTAATGAAAATCTGTTTAGACTGGCACCAGCTTAAAATGTTATATATATAATTTGGATGTCTCCTTGCTTATTCTTCTCCAATCAGAAGCTGAAAAAATTGGATTACAATTTGAACGACATAAAGTATGAATACCTGTGATTAGTTTTGTGAGTTGTATTTTTAAATGCCTACTTACCTTTAAAAAAAAAAGCAACTTTCAAAACCTTAACTCCTCATCTTCAGAAGCACAGCCATCCTTATGAAATAAAATTTACTCTACTAAGGATTATATATTACACATTTGTCAGCAGTTCACCTAGCAATACCTTTAACTCTCCAAGTTTGTTCAGAGAAACTGATTACTTCTTTTAAAGGTGTGTCACATTTCTTCCCAAGAAAGTTTTATTGTTTTATTGTTATTTTTAAATGAATTAAATTCTTCAAAGTGTTTCTGAAGATAGCTAAAATGATTTCATAATTGCATTTCACTATTCTTAAAGGACCTTCTCTAAGTTTTATCTTCAAAATTCCTATAAAATAATGGTTTCTAAAGGCAACAGGGTTTATTGGCAACTATAATCTTTTCATCATCAGGCAGTTTTTAAAAAGCCACCCCATTTCACTACTTTTAATATTAACCACTTTAATCAACCTGTATGTGAAAACAGTAGGCAGCTGACCCTCTGTGGCTCATAGACAGTCTTGAATCAAAAGAGCAGTTGGCTATGCAAATATGTAAAGGTATTTGGGGCTCTAGAGCTTTGGGACTCTTGGATGAAAAACTAAAATCCCTTCTCAATACAAATCTTCCCAATTAGCATACTGGGAGGGAAAAGGAAAACAAATACACCAGTGGGTATTTTTTATTGAGCACCTACTATGTAACATGTCCATGTTCTCTGTACTTTATGCAAATTATCTCATTTAATCCTCATTCTTAGTTACTCTTAGTTATTCAGACACAAGTTTGTGGCAGACATTGTCAGCTGATTCCTTGGAGGCCATTCCTTTCTCCTCCCTTGACAAAAGAACCCCAGTTTACTCTGGTCCCAATTCAGCTGCAGATGACTCCTGCTAGGGCTAAGCCAGGCACAGCCATCCCATTCCTGTTTGATAGATGCTTTCCCAGCCTCCTTTGCATCTAAGACTGCTGGCCAATGAGACAAAAGTCGAAGTCCACGGGTCGGGGGTGGGGAACTGGTTCTGGGAAAGATTTTACTCCCTCTTCAAAGATGAAAATGGCGCAAGGTGATGCCATGTCACCTAGTGGCATTTGTCCCCCTTGAAAATCAGACTCTTTTTTTTTTAACCTTTTATTGATTTTACTACTGTTTTATTTTGCTGTCTTGGTTGTTTTTATTTCTTTATGTGTTAATTGTATCTCTCTCTCTCTCTCTACTAGGAGATATGCTCCAAGAGTGATGGTACAGTTCATCTGTCCTGTTCATAGTGCCTTGAACAATGACTAGAACATAGTTGGAGCTCAATAATTACTTCTTGACTGAATTATTAGATTAACGATCCACCTGCAATTTTCTCTGGGGCAATGGCTTAGAATTTCCAGAGAATTTTCAATCTCTGGCCAGGAAAATAATCACCAAGCAGTAAATGTTCAGGACCCAGGACAGGGGAGAATGGTTAAACCTTCACTCTGTCCCCCTTTCCAGCTGTGCGGCTCACCTATTCCCTTCCCTGAGCTGGTGTTTCAGAGCCCAGAATGCTCAGAAGTCCTGTGCGCTTGTTAGTTTTATAGGTTCTCCCCACTGCTGGCACCTCAGCTGACAGCCTCCTCCACTCTACTAACTCAGGTACCATTCTTCCATCTGCTTTCTTCCCAAAATGTGTTGAAATCTCTTGACAGGTGATATTTTCTTTCCATTCTCTTCCATCATGTAGAGTCTACCCTATTATATCTTTACTATCAAGAATAAGAGGAGATAAATTCATATGGTCAAGGTGCCACCTTTAAATGGAAATGAGAACGTAATTATTTCAACAGTAAAGGCAAATGACCCCATCCTCAGAGATGATATCAGGCGATCAAAAAATCTTATATTACAATATAAATTAGATATATAATTATTTTAAAAAGCAAACCACAGTGTGAGTAGTAGGGGGACATATGATGATCTAAGATTATGGAAACGAGGGTCCATTACGGGACTGCACTTAAAGCATCCCATTCAGCATAGGGGAACACGATATCCACACTAAAAATGAATAGAATTGCAAGAGCACTTCTATGGGGTACACCCTGAACATGCCACTTAAGAAGCAACTTAGCACCACAGAGCCATCTGGACTTGGAGCTAAAAGACATGGTCCAAGCTCTGATTATGCTAGATCTGTGTGCATACTGGCAAATCACTGCAGCACTCTGCATGCTGTAACTCACATCTTTGCTGTTGGGGTCAAATGAAATAACTCAGGGGAAGTCCTTTATAGACGGCAGCCAACTCTTCAAGAGTTTCCTTAGTTATTACATTGGAGAAGGAAAATATCTTGAGAGTAATCAAAGTTTTAATTTCTGAAAGCAATAGATCAGTTCCATGTGAAATATCACTATTAGTATAAGCAGGATCTAGAGGGACTCATATATAACCATATATATAGTTATATATGTATAAATTTTATACAAAAGGTATCATTTCTTCTACAAATGTATAATCCAGGAACTTTGCTAAGAGAATGAAAAGCAAGGCAGACAGGTTCCTGCTCACGTAGACCCTAGATTTTGGTTAACAATCACAGAAATAATGTATCATTTAGGGTGAGATAAGCACTCTGAAGAAAAGAAACTACATGCTATGAAGGTGTTAACAGAGAAATTCATGAGGTCTGGGACTGGCACAGGTGGCATTGGATGGGGGACAGATGCTAGCAGAGGCAACAGCACATGCAAAGGCCCTGGGGACCTGACAATATTCACAGATTGAAAGAAGAAGAGGCCTGTTAATATGGCTGGAGGCAGAGAGCCCAGGGGGCTACAATGTAGGGGAAAGCTTTGAGATGGGTGGGCCTTGAGGGCCAGGCTAAGAAGACTAGGAATGAAAGGATAATCGCTTTACCCTCAAAGGAATGGGGAGCCTTTACACATATCAGATCTGAACTTTGAAACCCAAAACACAAGGATTTCATCTATAAAGGGAAATGGATTGAGGAGCAGCCAGAGGGAACCACTGGGAGACAGAAGCACCTGTAACAGTCCAGATGAGAGGTGGCCGAAGCTTGGACCAGGGATAAAAGAAAACAATCAAATAGGAGAGAAGCCTACAAGGTAAGAGCATCAGGATTAATTAATGATGGTGAGGGTGAAGAAGAGGAGAGTTTCTGATTTGAAGAATGGGGTGCAGGATGGTTTGGTTCAGGAACACAGGGAATGATGGGAGGGAGCCTGGTTAGCAGGAAAGCGCAAGAGTTGAGTTTTGAACATGCTGAGTTTTCCCATCCTAAGTCATCAAGAGGAGATGTCAGATCCCTGGTTCAGAGAGGTGGTTTGGATCAGGGGTACCATTTTGGCAGTGATGAATTAGGGTGCAGATGGCAATTAAAGACTTGGATAAAACTGCTTGGGGGGAAAAGAAAGAAGAAGATAAGAGGACTATATAAGAGTGAAAATGCACTCACATTTTTAGTTTAATTCAATCCTTCTAGTCCCCTTAATTTAGTTTAAAATTTGCCTTCTCGTGGGGAGTTTGTGTTTGCAATCCCCATCACCTACTGTGTGTGGTTTCACTTTTATTTCTGCTGACTGAGAAAGAAAAGCTTACTGTCTTCAAAGAGACGGGCAATAGCCAATTCCCAGCACCTTTGTTCCATGAATATGAAATAGGAAACAACAGACAGGGGAACGAAGGGAGGCTATTAGCTGTAGAGTCTAAGGGTTATTAAAAATTGAGGGAGGAGGAAAAAGAAAAAAATCACCTTCCCCAATACAGCCTTTCAAATACTTTTGTGTGGAGGGCCCCAGATGCCATCAATCAGGAAGATGATCTCTGGCACAGAAGAATATGGTTGGTGTAAATAATTAATGAATGAAGGCAGAAACAGAATATGGAAGCGGGAGGGACTCCGGGAGGAACTTTCTGCTGGAAACTGTATCAAGCAACAGCTAAATGATTTTCTTCTCTTTGATTGCCTTCCCAGCTTGTATATGTGTGTGTATAAAGATTAATATATTTATTAACATATGTGTGCTCAAAATATATTTATATAATATATATAAAATACAATAAAAGCATTTATGTATATAAAATATATATAAAGCATATATATAATGCTTTTATTTTCCTGGTTGAATTTTAGATATCATGGAAGATCCTTATTTTTAAAAATGACTTGCTTTAATGCTTATGAAAATCTCTAGAGAAAAATAATAGCTTTATGCCAAAATTAGTATTTAGTATATATCCATCCTGAATAAATTCACTCAGGGAAAAATAATTTAAGAAAGGGAACTCCTCGTCCTGGTTAGCACTCAATAACCACGAATGCTGGCAGTGATTCATCTGCCTTCATGGTGCTGTCAGGTGTTAGGACAACTCAGAAATATTGGTTCCTAGGGGCGATCAAAGTGACTCATGTGACATTATTAAAACTGTTCTCTAAATCCACAGAAGTACACATACTGAAGTCCTCATGTAAGTAAAAACAACAAACTATTTATTAACTGGTCCTTTTATTTTCCCGCTTTTATTTTCACTCTTTTCAAAAGTAAGTGCTAGAAAGGAAAAAAGCCCACACCCTAGAGTTTCCATTGGCTCCCCCAGCCCAGGATTTGATCTGACAATGAAAACTGTGATTAGTATTAGAAGGAATTTCTACTTTAATGGTATCAGAAATAATTTTGTCATTTCCAATTAAAATAGGAAAGAAAACCCCTGATATTTATTGACTGTGATAAGCTATGTCTCTATATTTATACACAAAGATTATGGCAATTTTGTTCCAAGTTAGATCTATATCTGTACATTTATAAATCAAAATTATGGCAATTTTGTTCAAAATAAGATATATAGAAGATCAAACAGAGACAAAGATATGACTGAGACAGAAGGTTTATAGTAAAATGCTCTCAGTTACCTTGATACCCCACTTTCCAACTAGTGAATTACATACTGTTCTTCAAGATAATTCACGAGCTGTACTTACAAACTTTAACTAGACTCTGTATCAGCTTATGAATGCTAATTCAACGTAAAAACTAATTTGTGTGTTAACTGTATCACCTGATGCTATTTATTTTGTGTGCTGCCTCAAAAGCCATGAATTTCTTTAGAAACAATATCTGTACAAATATCTTTAGAAACAACATCTGTACATGAAATATGAAAGGGACCAATTAGCAGCAAACTTGGCCAATGTGTTCACTGATGCAACTAGCATCATAATTAGGCAACTGATATCTAATTAGATATTAGCAATACAAAAATCTGTATTTGTGGTAATAAACAACCTAGTTGAGGGCTCATCTGATTTTGCCACTTTCCCACTTAAGAGAATGTGGGATATATATATATAAACACACATATATATATATGTCATTCTGCTCTATCAATAGTCAAAAAGTTCATTTAGTATAAACCTGAAAACCCAGGAATGCTCTGTGTGACATTTTTGGACAAAATTATCCTTGAATCTTTAAGTATACTTGTTATTTCACTTCTGGGGGGAAAAACCCATCTTGGCTCAGCAATTAAGAAAGTCCTAAATTAAGAGCATTCTCTAGATAGGTTGGGGTAAGTAACTAAGTTCTTTAACTCTGTGGGTCTTAAAAATTAGGTTAACAATAATATCAATAATAATAATCAGGAATATATCAAAAATTAGTGCTCCTCTTTACAGTGCTGAAATTGTGGGGTGGGGGGAAAATGTGGAAGAGGGAAGGTGTTAGTCTATGTATAATACTCAGATTGGTCTTTACTCCCAAGTCCAAGGAAACTCCCAAGTCCAAAGAAACTCCCATACACAATATAGAAAACCTTCCAAATCCAAAGTAACTCTCTGGTAGTCACAAGTAAGGGACTTTCAGGGTGTGGTGATCAGAATAATGCCCCCCACCCCCTCCACCCCACAACCAGAGATGTTCATGTCCTTATCCCTGAAACCTGTGGATATGTTACCTTACATGGCAAAAGGGACTTTACAGATGTGGTTAAGTTAAGGGCCTAACGATGGGGACATTGTCCTGGATTTTCCAGGTGGGTCCTGTATAATCACAAGAGTACTTATGGGAGGGAGGCAGGGCGGTCAGAATCAGAGAAGGAGGTTTGAAGGTGGATGAGGGAGAGAGGGAGGGAGAGAGAGCTAGTTAGTTAGTTGTAATTTGTTACAGCGGCAATAGGAAACTAATACGGTAGGAAAACAAACAAACCCGATCTCTAAAGCTTGCTTGTGTCTGTGATGTAAATACTCCCATGGCCAATTTGAAGCCATAATATTAAATGGGCTCACAGTTGGCTGAGCCAGTAACAGCCCAGTGCAACCTACCACTGGGCATAACTATAAAATGGCACTAATAACACAGGCTACCTGTGAACACCAGACCCAAGACTTTCATGTCATTCCCATAAGGTCATTAAGTTATCTTCAGTACTTTCAAATTTCCTCCAGTTGACCAATGTGCTGATTAGCCACTAACCTAGTGTCACTTTTCGCCAAGCCCCATTCACACTACACGCCTGACAAAGACTGTTGCTCTTCCTGGGATATTAAGTATACATGAAAATTATAAAAGCGTTGAGCCTAATCTCATGGATTCTTGGTCCAATGATAACTTCGTGAACAAATTTTCTCAGACAGAAATCTTCACTGGCCTGCATGCCACCATTTCTGGCGTTCTGTGTGGGGGCAGTAATGGTGGCAGCTGGGGTGGGGATTGGGGGGGATGTCAATGAAGTCGGCTCAAGAACAGGCCTCTTGGGCTTCCCTGGTGGTGCAGTGGTTTAGGAATCCGCCTGCCAATGCAGGGGACACAGGTTCAAGTCCTGGTCCAGGAGGATCCCACATGCTGAGAGGCAACTAAGGCCATGTGCCACAACTACTGAGCCTGTGCTCTAAAGCCTGTGAGCCGCAACTAGTGAGCCCATGCGCTTACAGCCCATGCTCTACAACAAGACAAGCCACCGCAATAAGGAGGCCGTGTACCGCAATGAAGAATAGCCCCCGCTCACTGCAACTACAGAAAGCCCATATGCAGCAATGAAACACAGCCAATAAATTAAAAATAAATAAATAAATAAAATTATTGGGGGGAAAAAAAAAAGAACCGGCCCCCTGTGGTCCAGGGAGAAACATTCTCAGCAAATCTTACAAAACAATTTTTGAGGCGTGAGGAAGGACTACTCAGAGGGCTGCCTTATGGAAGCCTCCATGTCATCAAGACAGAATCTGTCCAAAGAAGGTTTATAAAGAGAAGACTTGAAGAATTTCAACCTTCTCATGGAAATGGAGGAAATAAGTGAATTCAGATTAAGATGTAAGGAAGTAGATTATAATTTGTTGTTTAAGTGCTGTTCCCAGGGACCTATACAAGAGATTCTTATCCGGTAAGATGAGGTCCTAGAATTGGTATTAAGAAATGCTGAGGCAGTTCCTCTAGTCTGTGGTTAGGGGCAATAAACCAAGCCGATTCCATCCCCTGGGGGACATTTGGCAATGTCTGGGGACATTTTTGCTTGTCACAACTAGCAGGGGTGCCACTGGCATCTACTGAGTGAGTCCAAGGATGCTACTAAACATCCTGCAATGCACAGGGCAGCCCCCCCAACAAATAATGATCCGTCCAAAATGTCAATAGTGCCAAAGTGGAGAAACCGTGAACTACATCAGGCCGTGAGAGAGTCTACGCCTCCCATGTTAGTTCTCTTCCTGGCAATGACATCTCAGACAATTAAGTATGTTTGTTGCAATGCATTATGTATTAATGATGACATTTCTGTATAGATCAGAATATAAATCCTCACACTTTGTTTGTGCCAAGCAATAATTAGTATTACATGAGTGATAACGTGTGTCGAAGGAAATTTTTAAAGGCTACCACAAGTGGCATTAACTATCATTCTGTCTACAGCAATTATAGAGGATTTTCTAAAGAATTATTATTTCAAATCACTTCTTTAAGTGTAATAAAGTCATTCATACAAATTCAAATCCTCTTTATAATGATGTTTCTCTTCCAAGGAAATGACACTTTTCATTCATCTATTCTGTTATGATGTTTCCTGTACTATTTTCTTTGGAAAAATATGCTTGGATTAAGCGAAGAATCTTCTAAGCAAAACTCTTAACGTACTTAATGACTATGAAAAAAAATCATATTCAGACTTTAAAAGGCTCTGTTCTCATTTACCTTCTCTTTCTAATGTAAATGTTAATCCTTTCTAAAGTAATTGGGCCCAATCACAATGAACACATACTCAAAATTGGCACCAATCGAGGATGCAACACTAGCAGAGAAAAATATCTTGTATTCAGTAGACTTTTGTTTCCTGAAATTAAAATTTGAAATGACTTTAATTGCTCACAAACTGCTTGACCAATCCAGTTTTCTCTGCAAACTGATGAAAAGATAGACCAAATGGAAAAGAAATCACAAAGGCAAAACTGACTTATCTTTTCAGAAAACTTCTAAGGACACTTTAGACTGTAACATCAAGACCAATACACATGGGGCTTCTCATCGATGTATATAAATGGGATTTCCAAATGACTATATCTAGTCTTCTTAACTTTACATTCAACATGAAAGGAAATGAAGCTTTCTAGTGAGTATTAGGGGAATGAGGACATAGGATTGGCAACCTATTGGTACAGGATAGAAATGTATGGCTGGGGACTTCCCTGGTGGTCCAGTAGCTTAGACTCCATTCCCAAATCAGGAGGCCCAGGTGCGATCCCTCATCAGGGAACTAGATCCCACATGCATGCTGCAACTAAGAGCCCGCATGCCGCAACTAAGACTCAGGGCAGCATAATTAATTAATTAATTAATTATTTTTAAAAAGGAATGCATTGACTGTTCAAGACACTGTATGCAAGGCAGCTAGCACGTGGGCTTTCCTCCGGTCTGGTTCTTGTGAATAAACTATTTGCTCAGATTTCAAAAGGCGGTCCTCTGGTCCCCACTCTGCCCACCTTAATTTAGACGTTCTTTTGAGGGTAGCAGGAATAGACAATGGGGCGGACCCGTACACTGCGCTTTGGTGAGTAAGGCAACAACCGTGGGCAAGGAAATCCAAAGAGTCCTATGAGATTTTAATGATGCACGACACAGAAGATCGGACTGCGAGCCGAAATTATTATTCCTAGCCAACATCTGCAGGAACTGTGATCCAGGTACCCTGGACTATACCACTTATATCCTCACAGCAACCTGTGAGGCATATACTATGACTTGATGCTATTTTGTGGGTGAAGACACGGCTGTTCAGAAAGATAAAATAAACTGTTCGTGGTCACAAAGAAGTAAGCAGTGGATTTGGGTTTGGGATCTGGACTGACAGATGCCAGAGCCCACTCTCTTAAGCACCATGATGCTATATACCATTTCCCTGATGACAGGATGACCTAGGTGGGGAGGAGGTTTGAGCTCTGAGACAATAAAAGCAGACCAGACCCTGTCAGAGCACTGATAGCTCAAAACACAGGTCAGCCTTCCCAGCTTGTACCCGGCAGCCAGCCCGTCACATGCAAGGTCCTTTCAGCCACACTTAGACCCAGGTCACGTGACTGCCCTTCCGTCCCCTCCAGACGCAGAAGGTACACTATAACATTAAACAACTGCCTCATTTTATTCCGAGCAGCTGCTTCCTTTGATGCTACAGTTAGAACAGCATTTGGCTCCACTCACGAGCCGTTACTGCTCTTACGGGCTTCAAAGTGCCACATAAGATAAATTGGTCATATCTGGGCATATGCTTTGAATAGGCAATGGGAAAACCAGCCTCTATATTGACCCACAAAATTCCATTTCCGGGCTTGCTCAGTCCACTTTATTGCCTTGTCATCAAGAGCCAATATGGTTTACAATTTATATGCTTATTTAGTTTAACAACCTACAATCACATTTATTTCGGCCTCTTTTCGTTGATCCCGCAGAAATGCCAACAGCAGCACCCCCTAGCCCAGGTCCTCACGTGAAGGATCTCAAGTCACTTAATCCATAAAACACAAGGCATAGAAATATGTCTTGAAATGTTGAAAAATTGCGTGAGGTCCCCAATGGAGGTATTCACAAACCAAACGGGGCATTGGGGGAAGACGAGGAGCAGCCTTTTAGGAAGGAAGGCTTTTTACTCTGTTGTTCCCCCTGCTGTTGTTTACAGCAATAAACATGTTTGACTCAGGTTTGAACAGATTCAAGTGACAGCTCCTGACAAAGTTATCGCATTGGCTATAGAAAACCTAAAAGGGCAGAACGTTTGGGAGGTAAAATTCTAAAACGTGTGCCCTGGATCTGGAAATTAAGAAAGCATTCCATTCCCACTGTGGAGCGGTGACAGGATCTTTATTGAGGTGACTTTCTGTAGCGTCCAGACACAAGGGCTATTCTTAGAACAACCAAAAAAAGCATGGAGCTGCCTAAAAATAATGATGACTCAACACCTAGAGGCTTCAATGATGTAATGTTGTCAAAGAACACCCTCTCTCCTCACAGGTTGCAGTTTTTAAAATAAGCATGCTCACAGCTCATCTTCAGAGGAAGGCAAATATTTCACACACTGAAGGAGAAAATGAGGACAGGTGGGTCACGGGCTGTTCCACCCCTGCAGCCCTTCAGCCATGCCTGTCTCTGCCGCTGGATTTACTTGGCCAAGAGGAAGCTCCTGCCAAAGTCAAAGTCAGTGCTTCCCCTCTGCCACCCTCACTCCTCAGCGGTCCTGTCCAAACAGGCCCCGTGAGACAGGACAACAGTGCTGATTACACAAGAGGCGGGCCTGAAGAATCCTGTCCTCATCACCGCAGCCAGCACATTCCATGGCAAAGGATGGGTCTGTTTGGAGATGCTTGTCTAGGTGCAAGGTACCGCTCAGAACAAAACCAGAAATATATTCCTGAGATTCCGGAGCCTTCTCTTCCCCTCTGAGATGGCCCATTCCCTGGCTCCTATAATATGCTGTATCTACCTCAATCTCTGACTCCATCCGACTTGTTCTCTAATCATCAGACCCCAGTCAACATTAAGCTTCATGAGGTCTTGCATCTCATTTGATCTTTGTACTCCCAAGGTCAAGACCAATGCTTGGGACACAATAGATTTTCCATAATTGTTAAATAATCAATGGGTGGATTGAGTGCATTGCTTAAGGCAGTACTCTTGCTAGCATATTCGTGAGTCACTGCCCTGCCCTGGGCATGTAGATGAGGTGTCTTAGGATATCTTAGAATATATCTTAAGGATATTTTAGGCTATATCTCCTGAGGGTATCTTCATTAAAAAAGGGAATTCTCAATCAGAAAAACAGTCTTAAAGTTCCAAAAGCCTCTAGGCCACTGTGGGAGATATTTGGAGACAGGATGGTCCTCATACCATCAAGCTGATCTCTTTGTTGTTAGCCTTGCTCTGTTCAACAAACAAGAGACAGGGGTTTGAGAGTCAGGGCTGGGGGTGTCATAAAGAGGCATAATGAAACCACTCTGCCTCTTACTTAATACACCAGGTCTTACATGTGCAGTGAGTGTTTCTTTTTCAAAACGGTGACCTTATTGCAACCATGCCTTCATCATGCATTTCTGGAATTCCCAGGAGTCCCAAGCCCCAGAAAAAAAAAAAGAAAAAATCATTCCCATGAATTTGTAGCTCTTTCTCATTCTGGTGTTCTATACATGTTGTTTTAAAATAAAAATGGTTTTACTCGGGGTAATAACCCACCTGAATCACTGTACCTGGCTCTGAGTGACTTGTCTCCACAACCTCAAATCCACCCTAAATACCCAGGCTTTGCACTACTCGAAAGACTGCAAAGAATGTGCTATCAGTGATGCCAGAAAAGGAGCCCTTTGAAAGGGACCCTACTTGCTCAGACATGTGAACTCAGAGATGCCTGTTTAGGGGAAAGACAACCCCACTGGAGCCGGGAGCCCGTTGTCAAGAGGAAGCAGGGCAAAGTGAGGAAGCGCGGTGTAGCCTCCCTTTCTCCTCATCTGTCTAAATCACCATGTCCCCATCCTCCCAATTCCCACATGTAGAGCAGGACTATCTGTAGGAAGCAGAAGTAATGAAAGCAAGTTATCAGCGCCAAATTTCTGACACTAAAGACTCTCACGTCTCTGAAATTTTCAGAAGAGGCTTTTCGAAGAGCTAAACTCCTTCCTCTTCTATGCTCCTTGCAAAGCCTTGAACTTCACCGACACAGTGATTCATTATAAGTGGACTTCTGTTCCAAGTTTTGCAGTAGCAAGAACACAATACCAAGGAGGAGAATAGTCTATTTGAAGGAAAGAAGAAAAATCTCAGGTGTCCGGACTTGAAGCTGCAGTACCTTCCTGTGAAATAATCTGGCTCTGGGCTTTTAGGGTTCAAAAGTAGACTGATTTAGCATAAGGACAAACTTAAACACACATATCCTCGAGTGGCTTATATGTGTTCATTTTCTCACAAATTAGTAGTAGTATAACGATCAGCTTTGAGTCAGACTAACAGTTACATGAGGAGGTGATTTTCTAAAAGCACGCAGACTCCACGTGCTATGGAAGATGTTGTTGTTGTGACAGCCAAGTTTCATTTTTCCCTTGAAGATGTTTAAAAATTATCCTTCCAAATAATGTGAGCTATAGCAAAAAAAAAAAAATGTGTATGTGTGTGTGTTATTCTAAAAATATAAAATCCACTAAATTAGGTGATTTTTTTTGATTCATAATGGAATCTCAAAAATCTGCAAAATACACCTCAGTGACTCCCAGCCAGCCTCCTTACATGTTGAAAGATGACTGTTTCATAAAACAATATGAACATTAAAAATATGGATAAAATCTGACCAGACTTCAGAAAAATGTTTTACATTATACATATAAATAATTAAGTTAATATGAGAGAAACACAATATCAGGACCAATAAGAATAAATAGAGTGGCTACAGCTGAGTATTAATTTTTATTTTGCACTCTCTGGGAAGATGTAGGTTACAGGATGCTCCTAACGAGAAAAATACTAGTGCCCCAGAGTCAACAGTGTTCTCGGCTCTATCTTCTAAAAGAAAGGTATCACCTGAATCTTATATGGGGAATAGTGAACCACACATGTCCTACAACAAATGTAGAAACAGCCTTCATATGGCAAAAAGTGAGATTAACTTTCCTGAAACTGAAGGCTGTGGTATAAAAGGGCAATTTCATTAGGACTCTGCAAAGAGTTGGCTAAATGACACCTTTCTTTCACTTAGGCTCACATGGTTTTACAAAAGCTCTTTCTTTACAGGTTTATCTGGTGGAGAGAAGAATGAAGGAGGAAGAGACCAATGCTTACTAAGAAGATCTAATCTTGTGCCACCTCCTTGATCCATGTTACCTCGTTTAATCACATAACAAACCAATAACGAAGGTATGGTGAACCCATCTCATCAAAGAGGGTGTTGAGATTCAAAGGTGTTAAGCTGGTCAAGATCAGGTAATTAGGATGCAGATGAGGCAGGAATTGGACCCAAGTGCATCTGAACCCAAACCCTCTCTCTGCTCTCCTGTCTCCCTGTCACTGCCACTGGTAGGTCCAGAGCTGGACAGTACAGGATGCAGAAGGACGAGGACCTTGCTCTGCTGCCCTCAAGGTACTTACAATCATCCAGTTGGATTACACAATCCATAAGGTTGTGTCCTCTATGTATAAATAATATACTAAATAGTTCGGAGTTCATAATACCTACAAATCTGGTGGGAAACTATAGGTTCTGCACAAAGAACAAGAAGTGATATTTCAACAGGTTTGTGAAAAATCTTAAATATGTCATGTTTCAGATCAATGTGTCTCCCCCTCAAAACACTGATAAAGATGCTGGCTTTTATGTTTAAAACGATGGTTATGCTGTAAAATATAACATTCCCAGTAAAAGATAACATTGCCGAAATATTACCAGAAACTGATCAAACTTAAAATGACAAACTGCATGTTATGTTTCTACATATTCTACATAGCGGGGTATGGTTGAGTAGGCAATAATGAAATACACGTATAAGTGGCACACTAAGAACCCCACCCTCGTAGAGTAAATGTCACATGATATTAATGGAATTGGCGCCCAGCTCGTCTATATCACATTGATCTCAGCCATTGAGCTAAATGTCAGGCCTGCTGTGAAGGAAACCTTGGCAGAGTTTTAAAGTTCATATCCAAACTCTGACTTTCTCTGGTTATCTCTAAGTTGGCTAAGAATTTCATGACCACCAAACTGGAACCAAAGTCAAAAAAGCCAAGAAAGGCCAAGTGAAGCCCAGGCCAACTTTAGCAGGTGAGTGTAAGGAAAAATAATTGTAAATCTTATTCTTCCCCCACCCTTCCCCTGGGCTCCATCTCCAAAACCACCTCTTAAAAAAGAAATGTTCTTAGGCAGGAGAACGCAATAGTTATCCTTGAATTTATAAATCCTTTTATATTGGAAATAATTAACAATGACCTTCTTAGACTGGGACCACTGTGATGGGTGTGCCTTTTGTGCATTTCTCAAGGGCTCCTGGTTGGGGAAGAAAGCGGACGATGAAATCCGGCCTGCCCTCCACCTGCCAAGCCACCCACAACTGCTCAGGCTGCATCAACCGAGAGGAAAGTGTGCCATTTTTACAAATTCACCCCAGGCAGTGTCCCTAAGACAGCTTCTGCGCCTTCTAACAAGTCGCAGAGTCACCGAACAGGCTACCAGTAGCTCTGATGGGAACCATACAGACATACAAACTGGGTTCCAAGTACCTTCACTTTTCCGAAAAGGGAGAAAGCCCCAAGTCCCTCTTTAATAGCATCCCAGATTTGTCAGAACACGGCAGCCGTTTTTCCCCAGGTGCCATCAGGAATACATGCTCACCCACTCTTTGGCACAGAAACCAAATACTCTTGGTGCTCTGAGCCTAGGGCTTAATTCTTCCCACTGCCTCAATTATTTCCAGGTTGTTAAGTGGGGGCATTTCGAGTGGCTTGTCAGGCGCCTGAGCCCCAGGGGGTCACTCAGTGCTGTGGAGAAGCAAGTCACTGAATATGTCTCTGGAATATTTTAGTCACTTCAAAAAAGGTTAAGGTTCCAGGGAATGTCCTACAGCAGCTTTCAAATCTGCCCCATGCTGGGTTCTCATCTGGCAGGTGTCCCCAAGTGATTAGCGGTGACTAATTATGGTTCCCAGTCACCGTCCAGACAAAAGAGAAAACAGGACCAACTTACTGAGTACAATGATAGGCACTGTCTTTTTACCATTGAAACCTTCTTGAAAACAACAAACACATCTGTAAATGTCACCTCCACCAGTAAAAGATGACACAAGAGAAACGGTGACAGCCCTAAGTATTCCTTGAATATTTGGTATCTCACTGAACAGTTTCCTGCTTTCATATTTAAAACTAACGCTTGGTTACCCTTTCCCCACCCTCAGGTCACAATAGCTGACTTCATTTTTATTTTTTGCAACCTATATTCAGTGACACAAACTACAGATAATAATTTAATCTGCTTGTTTGTCCTTTGCATGAATTTTTTATTCATGAAAATTATATATCCTTAGCATGAATTTTTCAACCAGCTTTAAACTATCCCCATCACAAGTTTCCCAAGGTCTTCTAAAGCACTGGATTTCACCTTTCCTTGCTGGCTTTTCTTTTTTCTTTTCTTTTCTCTTCCTTTTCTTCTCTAGGAGTGATGAGGGAAGCAAATGTCTTTAAGACACTTTTAATTTTTTACACTTGGCTTACTAAATCGGTCAGTCACCTTTAAAAACTTAAAATACCCTGTAAATATCGATGTAAATTGACATGTAAAACAGGTTTATTGATATGAGTGTCAGATCTTAACTGCAAGAGTGATATGGACTCAATGCATTGACATTTAATTTGAATCTTGCTATTGAATCTCCTGAGTTCTCTCTGTCTTATATTCAGTATGTTTTGACTTGAATGTTATGCTGATGGATAGCCACCTTTACTTCTAGAACCTGTTTTCCATGATAGAATTTAAAGATGGCGATATCTGGTGGGTAATGAACTAGACTTAAACGTCCAGAAGCCTCACTCGACTCTTTGCTGTTTCTCTAATTAATCAGCTGATCCTGGCAAATTCATCCCTCTGTATCTTAATTTAGTCACCTTTGAAGTGGAGGTCCAATTCAATATTGATTACCTACGATGCATGAGATCTAGCAAAGTGCTAGAAATACAACGAAGAAGAATCCAAATTTTGTCTGCCTTCCAGAACTTCAGGGTATAGAGAGGAAAAATACAAATGAAGAGAAGCAAAATATGTGGGGGTGGCATAAGTATTTTACAACAGAAGCTCCTCTGAGTTAAGAAAACCACGTGCATGGAACAGTAACTATCTCCCTGATGGGCTAGGGGTCTTTTCTCTGTACCCAGACCAGACTATTAGTCAGAAATCAGATGAAGGGATGAGGGCAGGCTGAGCAGTGACCACAGGTCAAGGTCAGAGACTGTCAACTGCAGACACTCAAAGAAGGAGACTCAGAGACTGACAGAGTTTGACTTGGGAAGGTCACCCAGGCCGTATCCACACCATAGAGTTGTCGTGGCAATTAAAGGGTGTAATGTCTAGGAAGCATTCTGAAGAGTATCTGGTACCTTGCTACATGCTATGTAAGGTTTGCTGCTGCCATTATTAATATTATTATTACTATTATTATTATTAAACTAAATGAATGTGCCCATCTTATCTTCAATGTGTCCTTTATTTCTAATAAAGCATCTCAGTATGGGAAAAATATATTTAATTGCTCTTCTTGATGGCATTCCAGATTTCAGTGATGCAGTCATTTCTTTTTTTTTTTTTTTTTTTAATTATTTATTTATTTTTTGGCTGCATTGGGTCAGCGTTGCTGCGCACAGGCTTCCTCCAGTTGCTGTGAGCGGGGGCTACTCTTCAGGGCGGTGCGCAGGATTCTCATTGCCGTGGCGTCTCTTGTTGCGGAGCACGGGCACTAGAGTGTAGGCTTAGTAGCTGTGGCTCATGGGCTCCGTAGTTGTGGCGCACAGGTTTAGTTGCTCTGCGGCATGTGGGATCTTCCCGGCCCAGGGATCAAACCCTTGTCCCCTGCATTGGCAGGCGGATTCTTAACCACTGCGTCACCAGGGAAGTCCCTCATTCTTCTTTTTGAACATGGGGTGTGGGTGCATTTTTATTATTCTACGGGTTCACAACTCACTGTCTGAAATTCTTAAGGCCTGATATGCTGGGGATTCAGAATTGGGGGGTTTAGAATGTAATGCAGTGTGCAAGCCTCATGCTATGTCACGACCCATCAAGGTCTGGGGCAGCCCCTGGTGCTTAAAGACAGGAATATTCTTGCAAAGAGATGGATGAATATTCACACTAGAAGAAGCTTCTCATCAGTCCTGGCTAGATTCTGAATGAATTAGGTCAAGTGAGGTTTTTTCTTAAAATGAGTTATGAAGAACGTCTCAGTTTCCAGAGCTTTTTAGATTTCAGTACTGCAGATAACGGACTGTGGGCCAGCAGTGGTAATGTACAAAGTGAACAATCGCATTTCCCTACAGCTTGGAGTAAAGGCAAATCTTATGTGGGGAGTCAAGAAAAAATTGCAAATAACTAGATTTACCTTCCCAAATCCTTGAGGGTGACCCCAAAATGCTGCCAGTGTTTGACTAGGTCCCTAGAGCACTAGAAGCAGCTGGTTTATTGTATTAGTGGCCATGTTAAATGAAAGATATACATCTTTGAACACAGAATCACTCCAGCCACTTACAAGGCATTGAGACGGTCCATTTATGAGAAGCACAGAGCCTAAGAGACCCACAGTGCTAGGCCTCTGATCTTATGCCCTTTCTGGTAGAATACAGCCTTAAATGGTTGGCAGAAATGCCCACTTATTTAAAACACAAAACAAAACAAAAACAACAAGAAAAGCTTGTGTGCGTGTGTTCGTGTGTATATAGAAGGCACTCAGTGTAGTTGAAAATACATACTAAATACCCTTTTGATTTTAGCATCGCTGGATTTATTACGTTTGTTTTATTTGAATTGCTTTCTTTGGTAGACTTGAAGTTCATTGACGTTCACTGAGTTTATGCTGTCTTGCTCACCACCGCATCCCCAGAGCCAAGCATCATACCTATTTTCAGTAAATATTTGTATCTTGAGAGAAAGTCTTACATAATGTTTAAGAGCATAGACTCTGTATGTTTGAATCCCTGCTCTGCTACTCCAGCTGTGAAACCATGGGCCACCTCTCTGTGCCTCAGTATCCTCACCTGAAAAATGGGGATAATCATACTTACTATATCACCCTATGTGGACTGTTATATTCTAACAATAAACTCCCAAATCCCAGTGGCTTAAAGCAACAAAGGCTTTTCCTGTTGTTGTTGTCACATTGCCTGTTTATCACAGGTCACCCAGGACCCTGGTCTGTGTCATCCTCGTCCTCAGTCTGTGAGCCAAACTGTCTGAACGGCACACCTGGCACAATGCCAGTTGCCTGAGCAGAATGGAAAAGAACATTCTTCAGGGTCAAATATTGGCAATTAAATGCTTGGCCTGGAAGTGGTACAGGTCACTTCCACTTATACATCGGGCGGAACTAGCCAGAGGGGTCCAGGGAATACAACCCTGCCATGTGCCTAGGAGGCAGACAGGCAGAAAGACACCACCCTCATAGGGTTGTCATGGTGATTAAAGGGCTGAGTGTCTAGAAAGCATTCGGAAGAGTATCTGGCACCTTGCTACATGCTATGTAAGGTTTACTATTACTGTTATTATTATTATTACCATTGAACTAAATGAATTCAAATTTTTTGAAGGCCAATAACGACACACCTTTCAGGCTTCTCCCTTTCAAACTGAATTCAGCAAAAGATTTCATGGTGGTTGATGCACTGTTCCCCTTCAGCTACCAGGGACTGTCAATGTCCCATTGAGCACAGCCTTATTAATCTTTAGCACAGACACAGGGCAGCTCACAGGGTGCCCCTCCAGCCTCACCTCTCTTAAGATGACTTTTGCAGCCCAGCTGGATCCAGAAAGGAAATCCAGGGGGAAATGCCAAAGGTTAATGTCCCCTAATAACTTTTAGGTGTTGCCTGCTGTGACCATCCTGGTTCTAAACGTGTTTCATACAAAAATACGTATGCTGCAAGCTGTAGCATGCAAACAGCAATCTGCATTTATTGGTCTCAGATGCCAGTTTCCTCCAGATCTGGTTCTCCTTTGTGTTATATAAACAAATCCCAACCATCTGGACCACAACAAGCCATACTGAAGTATGTGCTCACTCCTTGCAAAAGCAGCAAATCAAAATACAATTTCGCAGAAATCTGCCTAATGGAAAACTGAAGTAAGCATCATGGCCTCATGAAGCTGTTTGAAAAAAAAATGTTCTGTAGGTGTCAGAACTTAGAATTTAAATAGGAGGGGAGAAATGAGCATATAAGAATATTTAACATGCTGATAAGCAGAAACAAATACCGTCTCCTATGGTGTTACCTATATTAAGAGCTGGCCAAGGCAGTACTTTCTGAATTATCTCAAAAAGGAAAAGGGCTTAGGAAAAGTGTCTCAAACAGATGGGAAAATTGAGAAGAGATTACTGCAAAACTTAATCACGATAGTCAGAAAGCAAGAGCTTTGATTTCCACCCAGCCAAGGAAGTTAAAATGTATGCCTTATAATAATTGCAACAAACAAGCTAAACTCTAGTCCATCAATATCAAAAAACAATGCATCAAAAGTAGGTATGCCAAAAAAGAAAGAATTTTGCCCAAGCAAGTTACATCCATTAACAACTAGCCACCTGGACCTCTGAAATGAAAACCAAACATCATTTCTGATGTCTTATCTCTCTGATAATTTCAGGCTGCTGAAGGCATCTTCCCAAAGACAAATACTTTAGACAATCCCCATAGCCAGCCTTGTCCACAGGTAAATACAAGTGCTGGAAAGCCTTCTTCCTTCTTTTCCCTCTACCTAAAAATATCTCCCACCAACTTAGCACAGTGTCCCCAGTGTCAACCCTTTGGGAAAGATATCAATCATCAGAATTCCTGGCTCAGATTCAAGAACTTCGAACGTTGTGGGAAGAATATCCTGAGAGAATAACGTACAAGACAAGCAAGTTTTATTAAGACAGTGGGGGGAGGGGGGAGGATGGAGGTAAAGAGAGGAACAGTCTGGAATGTAAAGAGAAATGTGTGGCAGTAAAAATGGGAGGTGTGAGCTCCCCAAACACTTTCTTTCTCTAGAGTCCCAGTGATCATGGCTCTGTTATCAATTCATTTGCTATTTGATTATCTTTCTTTGTTACCTAAACGCTGTATGTATAATTAAATCAAAACTGAATCTGGATCAGATTATTTAATATCCCAGAGACTCTCCACAGAATGGGGGCTATAAAATCACACCACGCTGGAAGACTTTCTGTCTCATTTAATAAGTATGATTAGGTAGACATGGGCCAATTATAAAATTCACCTCCTTGGCTATGAAGATGTGATATGAATCATTTGAAACTGGTTCCACTGAACTATATCTTATTGATTTCATCGCAATATTTTTATCAAAGTCACTGTTAAACTGCGATATACCAACTTCGTATACAAATTAAATGAGAATATTTGGTGATCCATTATTCAACCATAGATCAGAATATCAAAATAGATGTGGACAGATTTCCGTGAACTCCCCTCAAGCCCCTGTCTTTCTATGTAACCAATTCTGGTTGAGCTCATCAGCCACTCTTGAGCAGCCCTCCTTGAGCAGCAGCTCCTTCCTAAATCTTCTTGTTTCAATCTACTGAGAATTATTTAATCAGGAAACAATCAAAACCCCCAATAAACCTCTAGGGAAAATCCTTCTAATTAGATGTTTAAATAGAAGACAAAACAAGAAAACACGGAACTTTGTTTCATAGTTAAAGTCAGGTAGATTTCAGGGGAAATGACTTGTTCTGAATAAACTATAATCTGTGTTATAACCTGGTTATAATCCAAGAGCAAAATTTCCAGTTTCTTTCAGAGAGGCTGTGTGTTATTTTCTTACTTCAAATAGCCTGGTGATCATAGCTCTGGAGGTTCTAATTGCATATAATTCCTCGGACTTCAAGCTATTTTTAGCCCATCATTTCAACTGTTCAACTTCAAAATAATATCATTATAAAACTATCTTTATATGGCTTGAAATAATTCCTAATCCTCTGGGCTATCAGGATTGCTTACAAAACCAATAAAATCAGAACAAAGACTTCCAGTAATTGTGTTCAGGCAACAGAGTTTGGACTTCAGCAGTTGGCAAAAACAGTCCAAGTTTATGAAACAGCAATCATAAAACCTACTCTTAATCTCACACAGAGCCACACTTTAGCTTAGGAAAAAAAGGCCCTTCCCCACCCCCCCCCAAAATGTTGGCCATGTTTTACTACGTAGCCTAACAATGGATATTTACAATTAGAAATCCACATCCACAAGGGAAGGTTTGATCCATTCAGGCTCTCCTCTTAAAAGGTCAGAGAAATCCGAAGTGAACTTTAGAAAGAACTCCAACAGAAATATTGACTTTGATTTCCAAGAGTGCTTCCAGTAAATCAAGTTTACTCTTAAAATGGAAGCTTCATATTCCGGAAAATGCTCATACATACACAACCTCATTCCCTAGCTATTTCAAATCAAGGAGTTAAGCATTTTCATGCAAATTCTTGCAACACAACCCAAACAATTCCACCCAGTGTAGAATCAGTGAGCAAAGCACGACTCAGATGGCCAAGCAGTTTACCTTTCTGGTAAGTGCTGTGGGACTTGGGGCTCAATTTCAGAAGCTAATTCTTAGAATAGTCATTAAACTGCAAGAAGAATAAGGGTGAAAAAGAACTTGTGCTGTTTGGGGAAAGGCAAATTAAGTTTTGGGCAGGATAGGGGAAAAGAAAACTATTTTTTTTAACAACATCTGCTTCCTAGCCCAAGGGATATCTCCTGCAATCACTATTCCCAACACCATTGTTTTGTTAGACAGACCTCTGAGTTGCAGACATCAAGATTTGATTCAACAGAGTCCTAGACAACCTCATCGTGTGTACCTCCAATGTCAAATGATAATAGAACAGGCTTTTCTGCTCTCACTATGCATGCCAAGAAGAGTGGCAAGTAAACATTTTCGAAAACTTCCAAACATCAACCACAAAGGAGCAACAGAAACATCTGGGGGATAATGCCACGTCTCCCCACGTTTCAGGAGCAGAAAGGCTTCTTACCTTGCTCTCTTCCCCTTCAAACACTGACTGGTGGACGTTGCATGCAAACAGTGAGTTGGGGAGGTCGTTGAAGTCTGTGATTGCTTGAAAGGCCTCCTCCGTGAAACACTGAGTCACAGCCCAATCTCTGTCTATGCAGCAGAGCAAGAAGAGTCCTCCATCTTCTGGGATGTGCCCCTGCTGCCCCAGGCTCCTCATCCCAATGAAGTAAGAATCTCCCCTCATTCCTGAGGATACAGAGACGGACGTATGTTAGAGTAGGACTCGGTTCCTTAAAGCTTCGTTTGAAGGGCGCAGTTCTGGCGTGTCTGGGACACAGCAGGGGAATATGATTAGGAGGAGAAGCAGGGGCTATTACAAGGGGGAAGACTCAGCAAGTTCACATTTCCCCTTGATCTTTGAGTTACAGTTTCCCATACAGCTCTGCTTCTGGGCAAGGATCCAGTCCCTGCAATGGGCAACCCCCCCCGCCCCCACTTGAGCACAACTGGAATCGGAGTCCAGGGATTTTAGCCCAGCTGTTTGTGTTTACTAAACTGGGGACCTGGGAAAGTTACATAAGTTCTCTGAGTCTTGCTTCTTTAAGAGAATCAAATGGACTCAAACAAAAAATGCACATAGAAAATTGTCTTGATAAGTTACATGATGAATTATATAATACCATGACCATTACTACTAATGTTTATCATTTCTTGAGTTCCAGGAATCATTCTAAATGATTTACCTGCCTTAACTGACCTCCTGGCTCTCCACAATAGCCTATGAGGTTGGTACCCCTATTATCAGAGGGGAAAACTGAGGAACAAAGCAATTACATAACTTTGACAGGGTTCATGACAAAATGGCAAGACTAGGATTCAAACTCAGGGAGGTTGGGACTTCCTAGGTGGCGCAGTGGGTAAGAATCCACCTGCCAATGCAGGGGACACAGGTTCAAGCCCTGCCCTAGGAAGATACCACATGCTGCGGAGCAACTAAGCCCGTGTGCCACAAGTATTGAGTCTGCGCTCTAGAGCCCGTCAGCCACAACTATTGAGCCCATGTACCACAACTACTGAAGCCCATGTGCCTAGAGCCCCTGCTCTGCAACAAGAGAGGCCACTGCAATGAGAAGCCCATGCACCACAACAAAGAGTAGCCCCTGCTCTGCGCAACTAGAGAAAGCCTGTGTGCAGCAACCAAGACCCAACACAGCCAATAAAATAAATAAATACATAAATTAATTAATTAAAAAAAAACAACCCTTTGTCCAAACTCAGGGAGGTTGGCACCCAGGTCTGCCCTCCTATACACGGAAACAAAGAAGGGCAAAATTAGTGCAAGTCTACATTTAAGGAAGTACAATCTATTTCATCACCACCTGGATCCTGATTAGGGTAACTCTAATAGTTAATAGTTTATTCACACCGAGGACACACACACACACACACATATGTGCACTCACACACACCTTCTTCTGCCTGGGATAATTACCTTAAGTTATTCATGAACCCTGGATCTTATAAAATCAGTACTATCTTGACTGATCCATGCTATATAGGTTCCCCTCCCTCATAGTCCACAATATGCAGTATTAAGCTCATCTACCTGTGCGCCATCATTCTATTATTTCACCACCCCTTACATTCAAAATTCTACCCAGCTTCAGCCAGTTGGAGAGTTTTTCCATTTTTTGATAATCCAATAGATTTTGTCAGCCTTCCCACATACATCAACCCCAGTTAGTATCTACACTTTTCTTTCATACCTATTTTCACGCCTATCATACTATTCTGTTCAAAGATCAATAATTAAAGGCCCAGTGGTGAAATAACTTGCCTGTGGGTACCCAGGTAAGACTGCCTGGCAATTATGATGCGGCTGTTCAACCATCCTCAGTACAGCTCCATTTCCCCCAATCCCAGCAATGCAGAACCAAAGGGTAAAAGACAGAAAGGCAGTACCACAAAATGTCACTCTGCCCTCATCAAGTTTAGTGAAGACACAAATTCTGGATCCCCAGACAGATATGGGTTTCTACTTATATCTCTCTTGAACTCTTGAGTGTAGTATTGTGATGAGGGTGTTTTTTGTTCTCATTTTTTCCTAGAAACAAAGCCCAAATGGCATCCTGATAAACAGTATTTGATAGCAGTATAAAAGATGCTTTACATATAGAATCTTTGACCTGGTTGGGAACAGGAGCCAAAATTTAAAACAATTTGAAATAATAACTTGAAAATCAGATCTCTACAATAAAAATGTCATCCTATATAAAATAGAATGGAACCATTCCTGTATTCTGAAGTTCTCAAAACTCCAATTAATGCAACATTTTCTGTATTTAAATCAATAAAATACTTATTTTAAATAAAAATGTGGTACATGGTTTAAGCTTTATTTTACTCCATGATGGATCCGAAATACATGAATTTTTTTTATTATCATTATTAGTATTTTTGGTCACACTGTGCAGCTTGTGGGAGCTTAGTTTCCTGACCAGGGATCGAACCCAGGCCCTCGGCAGTGAAAGTGCAGAGTCCTAGCCACCAGGGAAGTCCCCATGAGTATTTTTAATTAGAAGAAAAACCTTCAGTGAAATACTTAAAAGTATTTATTTCCTTTCCTAGTCATTTACACTGTTGCTTCAGATATTTTAGTGTAATATGCATCACAGCTATCACATTATTATTAGAGGACTAATTATTCTAATAGTAAAAATAATTACAAAGAACATTGATAGATTTACAGGTGACCCCTGAACAATGCAGGGGTTGGGGCACCAAGCGACCATGCAGTTGAAAATTCAAGTATAACTTTACAGTCAGCCCTCCTGGTACAGGGTTCCACATCTGTGGATTCAACCAACCCCAGATCCTGTAGACCGTATTTAGTGAAAAAAATCTGTGTATAAGTGAACCTGCACAGTTCAAATCCGTGTTGTTCAAGGGTCCCCTGTATTTTCATCAATGGATTATAGGAAAACCTTTTGATAATAAAGTTACGATCATCCAGTATCATGAAATATAGATATTAAATGTCAATTCTGATTTCATTTTTTATCCTGTCCTTCCTAGTTAACATTTTTAAAATTAATCAAAATGGATTCCATAATGTTCTTAAACAGGTCTGAGAATGTTTCAATTATTCTTTTTTTCAAAGAGAATTAAAATCCATTGCTGAACAAATTAATTAAATAGACGAAGTATTAAGCCTCACTCAGGACTCAGTTTTAATCTACTCAAATAGCCTTAAGTTCTGTTCTAAGCTGTAACAATACGATTACCTTCATGAGACTTTATTTTAAGCTCATTACTTTCTGTAAAGATTTAAAAGGTGAGCGCGTTTTTGGCAAACAACCTATTCTACTTACATGAAGAAATACTTTAGAAATCAGAGTTGAACAAAGAAACCCTGATTTCTCTTCCCAGTTCCATTACTGACTCACCTCATAATCTGGAGAAGTCAATTGATCATTCTATGACTCTGTTTATCTTTATAAAGCAGGAACAAAAACCTCTCTCTGCCTCCCTCAGCCAAGTAGAAAGAGGCAGAGGAATGACATAGGAATGAAAAAATGTGATCAAAATCAGGGCTAATCACTCATAAAAGGATATGTACCAGGAAATACTATAAAAGCACACCATCATCACCATCACAGAGCAAAACTATTATGCTTTGGTATTACCACTAGCCTTTAGTAAACTCAAATAAACAGAAAGAAAGGGAAATGCTAAAGATTAAAAGAACTCCAGCAGCAACTGCCTACACAGCTTAAGAGGATTTACTTATGTTGTCATTATTTCTAAATCTGAGGTTGGTCATCCAAAAGAAAACAGCTGCTTTCAGCTCAAAAGGCAACTCTTCGGGGAGGGCTCCCCGACCTCCCCCAGGACCCGTGAAGTTAGCATCCTTCCTTTGCAGTCCCCGAGTACCAGCCTAGCCCTCTCACAGCTCACTCTACACCGTGATTACTCTATCTCCAACCACACTGGTATTTCTTGAGAGCAGAGACTGAACCACCTTCATCCAGGGCATCTTCAGCCTGGTACATCTAGAAAGCCCTCAAAATGATGTTTGACTGAATTAATGAATTATATAAAAAGGAGTCACTGTCAGGAAATAACAGACCAGCAAGTGCAGTACAAGGACCAACTTAAAATATATAAACTAAAAATACGTTATTGATTTCAAATGTATATACCACTCATTTCAAATGTAATTTTAAAAATGAAAGATAAGAACCACTCAAAGGATTCCTCTAGCTAAAATTAAAAATTTGTGGGGTATAACTGAGAAAACATGTAAGTTTTTTGATCTTATGAGTTCACTGAAGAAAAAACTGGAAAAATCAGAAAGATATAAAAAGGAAAATAAAAGTAAACTATACTCCTAATATCCAGAAAACTCTGCCAATATTTTGGTATATTTAGTTCCAGCAGTTTTTTTTTTTCATGTATAATTTTGAAACAAAATTGGGAGCTTGCTCTTTAGTATCCCACATTGATACAGCCTAGAGCAGTTCCCTGTATCATTACATATTCTTTGAAACATTCATTTTAATAGCCACATAGAATCCCAGTGTATAGATCTGTCATAATTTATTTAACCATTCTACTGTTGTTTGACATTTAGAAAGCACACATTTCCATCATTACATTCACCTGGAAAAGAAAAACCACCATCCACTTTTAAAATACAAAGTCTCCCCCGGGAGAACCTCAAAACTTCTTTAGATGCAAAGAAGAGACATCTTTATGAAATACTGGAAAGGGCCCCAGCGGCCTACTTGGGTTCTGGTCCTTCTGTAAGCTGCATGCTTTCAGGGCTGTGGTTTCCATGTTAGCAAAATGGAGAAAGACTGTGGCCTTGTCTACTGCAAATGTCAAGTGAGAGGAATCAAGTGAATGTCTTTTGAAGCCTCCAAAATACTATGTTAATTACAGCTATTTATTACTAGGTACAGGCTCATCGAGAGCAGAGGAACCTGGCACTACAGAGGTGGTGGCCATCTACTACTGTTAAGGGTGTAAACAAGTTTCAGACTTCAGTGAATGTCCATGAGATTAAGCCCACGTCACTAAAATGAGACACAAGTAGCAATGTCCCTGAATATCTGGTATGGGTCTGGATGGAGAGCCATTAGAAAGGAAAGATATTTATAAGGCAAAAGCGAGAAATACACAAAAAAACACCCCAAAACCCTGCCTCTCCCCCAAATACCACCAAGTGCAAAAATAACTGTTTATTTAAATATTGCAAAGTAGGTGGCAATGAGTATAAAAATGATTGAATTGGACTCATTTTAATGGAAGAGGAAGCTTGGAAAGAGGAAAGTTTTCAACTATTTCATTACTTTGCTATAATGTGAAAATGATTTCATCCAAGATCCTCAGATAACCCGACAGCATTTATTAAATAAACATTATAAAGACCTAAAATGAAGATAGTATGGTTCCTGCCACGAAGACTAGCCACTCAACACTTAAAGATGCCTGTTTAGCATCAAAGAAGTAGCAACTGAATAAATATTTGTGGCATAAATAAGTGAATATACTCTCTCTCCCCTAGTAAACTTAGATGATGTAGACATTACTGGGCTTCTACATAAGGAATTAATCTTTCCAAAACTTCCACTTTTCATTCCTAACAAACATTTTTTTTTAATATGGTACACTTAAACCCAGGGAAAGGGAACTCACAGAGACATCTGATTCTGTTGGATACCATTACTGTCACAGTGTTATCAGTATGCATGAGATTCAGATTTCTGAATTACAGAATCCTAAAAAACCCCACCTTTCTGGGAATGGGGTATAGTGCATGAGAACGGGGAGCCATGCCTTTTGTCCACAGGTGTTCTCATCTAGAAAATCTTAAACTGGATATAGAAGGAGGAGGAAATTACAAACAAGCCCATAAGAGAGCCGCAGCAAGAAAAATAAAATTATAAGCATCCATGGAGATGCTCATACTCTCTTCACTGTCAAGTAAAATCACCCCATTAATAGTGTGATGTGTGACCTATGAAAAAGGCTAGTGCCACCTTGGAAGGGGTGAGTCGCCTCAACATGGAGAAACCAATACAGCCAATACTGAGTACCACTCAGGACAGAAAAACTGGAATTTCTTCCTAAGGAAACTATCCTATCTTATCTAAGCGGTCAAAAGTCATGTCATCTAAGAAACAGGGGCATGGGAAGACATAGCATAGGGAAGCACAGGCAAGAATTCTTAGGCGAAATCAGTTACCTTCAAACTCTGAAAGAGGAAATACTTTTTGCATATGGCACTAAGAAAGTAGATGTCAAACCTGGGGTCGGGGGTGGCGGGGAGCGGGGGGAGGAATTCAATTTAATAAAAGGAGCCATGGATCTCTTAACAATTCGGGTTAAAACAGAAATGTCTTGCCTTGTGTCTAAGTGAGCAACTTGTCCCAGTGACAGCCAATGAATAAGCTCCAAAGAGCAGATGATATCTATCTCGTGGGGTGTCACCAAGGGAATCCAAGGATCAGGGAGATGGCTGGCTGACATTTCTTTTTAAGGTCCCTTCTCACCTTGATATTTTCATCTTTCCATGACTGGAAGAAAATACACAAGAAAAGAGACATCTGTTTATCTCCAGGCTTAAAGGTGCTCACGAAAGGGGAACTAACATATAACCTTTAAGGAAAACTTTCTCCAGGGCTGAAACGTTTATCTGATGCTCATAACAAACCTGCCTATATTTTTTGTCTTCCAGGTTATTCACACTAAAAAGCAAGAATTTTTAAAAATAGGAAATAATGATTTGCAAAGGAAGAAAAATGAGTAAGACGTACTCAAAAAGCAACTTAAGGTTGAGTTTATTTTTCCTTAGACAAAAGAATATTAAAGATTTAACTCATCTGCTTTTTAAATTAAGAGCAGGAATGTAAGACTTTTTGCAACAAGGGCAACAAATAGGAAAAAATGTGCCTTGCTTCCATATTATAGCCAGCAGAGGAGGATAAATAAGGAAATAAGATAAATGGAAATGATTAATGAATAATTCATTCTGACTTTAAATTCAGTTTTCACTGAAAAACAAGTAAATGGATTAGGGGAGATGTGCTAGTTTGGAAGAAGTTAAAGATGACCATGTCAGCTTGAATATTAACGATCAAAACTAAGAAGACAATGTTGCATTAATAAGTAGTAGAAAGAAATGCCTATAGCTATTTTTAAATTGAATACAAGGGTAAATAAATCCAATTCAATTTTTTTAAAGAATAGAAACCTCAATTTATAAGTTTTACAGTGTTTAAAACCCCTTTAGCTCTAAAATTAAATGATTCTTCAATGATACCTGGGGCAAAATGAGCTTGTGGGGAAAAAAATGTATATGAATAATAATGATAATCATTTTATAACTAAATCATATCATCAGCTTTCAGTTTTGGTCTGGCCTTATAGATGAGATCCTTTTGATGCCTAGCTAGACCCTCTTTGGGATAAGCCAGGCCTTTTGCTCATTTTGTCCATCTTATAGGGAGACTGCAGTATAATATTAGCAACAACAAACCATCCCAGCCATCCTGAGATACAAAGCAGAGACATGATATTCTTAGGCTGTGCTCCAGAGAAACCCATTAGAGCTCTTTCTGAAATATAATAGAGTCTATTTAATTCAGCCGCAGAACTTTCACACCCGCCGAGCTGTGTGAACCTCATGCTATTCTTGATACCATTTGGGATCAGTCTTGAAAGAACCAGGAGCACGCAGTGTTCAACTTGTGGTTTTTCAAAAGAAATTATCCACAGTCCTCACGCAAGGCTCCCTTCAGGACACCTTCTGGGACCACTGTTCCACTTGAAGCTCCCACAGGACAATAATTCAATTAATTCAGTTCCCCAAGGAAGCAGCTTCTTATACAGTTTTATGAGGTTAAAAAAAAGCAAGCTGTTGCCACCACCTCCTTTTGCGCTGGATTCCACAGCAGAATCCAGGACTACGAACTCGCCCATTATAACATCTTTACACCTGTAGGGTCTTAATGCTCATGGTCTCCCAGGAGGATTTGCAAATCCTGTATATTCTTTCAATGACAAAAATAAAAAGGGAAGAAAGATCCTCACATTTACCCAGGGTCAGATGGGACACGCAGTTACGGAATCTGTATTCCATTTCCGCAGCCCTAACTGACATTATCCAGAAAATGTGTTCCAAACAGGTTTGTTGCAGAAGAAGACAGAGAGAGAAAACATCACCTTTTATGAAGGGTATGAGGGTGAGAAGGTTGTTCTTAAAGACCAGAAAATCTGTTTCTACAAAGAATAACCTATAACAAACGAGAGATTTATTCAACAAGACAAACAAGTGTTATTGGAGCCCTCATCCAAGAGAGAAGAGCTTCAGTCATTGTATTAGTCAAGGTCCCAGCAGGAAACAGATGGCATGCTCAAGTCAGAGAATTTGAAAAGAGTTTAATAAAGGAACTGTTGACAAAAGCGTGGGCAGGCTCTAGGGAAACCACAAAGGAGAATGCAAAAGCCTGGGCTAGTGCCATCCCTAGACCAGAAGAGGTGAGAAGAGAGGAGAGGTTTCCAGAATCGGGATGCAAGGGGCTGAGTCGGAAAGGGCTCCCAGCAGACCTCTGGTTGAGGAATAGAGCCAGTCCTCAGTGCCACCACAGAGAGGCTGCCAGGGGAGTCAATATCACCACCTTGCTCTCTTTCTCTGATCTGCTGACACCTTGCACTGGGCAAACCCAACTGGGAACCAGAGGGCCAGAGAGCTGGGATGTGGAGCACATGGGTCAGCCTTTAGGGCACAGAATGGAGAGGGATGGACAAAGGCTCTCTGGGACCAAGTGAAGAATTAAGCACGGTCTTCATAACTAGGTGGTAGGCTAGAAATCTGCTAGGTTAATTTCAGTAGAACTCAACCTAAAAATGAATAATGTCACAGGCTCACCATTTCTGACTGCCTTTTTCTTAAGGGCAAAAAGACAGAAAGGGGAATGAGTAATTCTGTTTCGGGGCCGATGCCTGGCACCGCTGTGGAAGAGGTATTTCTGAGCCCAGGAAGAAGGGAGAAGGCCACCCCCTTATCATGGCTGGAAGAAGAAGCTTCAAGAAAGCCCAAGACAGCCTCTTCAATAAGCGGTGCTGGGAAAATTGGACAGCAACATGGAAAAGAATGAAATTAGAACACTTCCTAACACCATACACAAAAATAAACTCCAAATGGATTAAAGACCTACATGTAAGGCCAGACACTATCAAACTCCTAGAGGAAAACATAGGCAGAACACTCTATGACATACATCAAAGCAAGATGCTTTAGACCCACCTCCTAGAATCACGGAAATAAAATCGAGAATAAACAAATGGGACCTCATGAAACAAAAGCTTTTGCACAGCGAAAGAAACCATAAACAAGACTAGAAGGCAACCCTCAGAATGGGAAAAAATAGTTGCCTATGAAACAACGGACAAAGGATTAACCTCCAAAATATACAAGCAGCTCATGAAGCTTAATACCAAAATATCAAATAACCCAATCCACAAATGGGCGGAAGATCTAAATAGACATTTCTCCAAAGAAGACATACAGATGGCCAACAAACACATGAAAAGATGCTCAACATCACTCATCATCAGAGAAATGCAAGTCAAAGCCACAATGAGGTATCACCTCACACCAATCAGAATGGCCATCATCACAAAATCTGGAAACCACAAATGTTGGAGAGGGTGTGGAGAAAAGGGAACTCTCCTGCACTGTTGGTGGGACTGTAAGTTGGTACAGCCACTACGGAAAACAATTTGGAGGTTCCTTAAAAAACTACAAATAGAACTACCATATGATCCGGTAATCCCACTCCTGGGCATATACCCAAAGAAAACCATAATCCCAAAAGAAACTTGTACCATCATGTTTATTGCAGCACTATTTACAATAGCCAGGACATGGAAGCAATCTAAATGCCCATCAACAAATGAATGGATAAAGATGTTGCATATATATACAATGGAATATTACTCAGCTATAAAAAGGGATGAGATGGAGCTATATGTAATGAGGTGGATAGACCTAGAGTCTGTCATACAGAGTGAAGTAAGTCAGAAAGAGAAAGACAAATATTGTATGCTAACTCACATATACGGAATCTAAAAATGGTACTGATGAACTCAGTGACAAGACAAGAACAAGGATGCAGATTCAGAGAATGGACTGGAGAACTTGAGGTTTGGGGGGGGCGGGGGGTGAAGGGGAAGCTGAGATGAAATGAGAGTAGTACAGACATATATATACTACCAACTGTAAAATAGATAGCCAGTGGGAAGTTGTTGTATAACAAAGGGAGTTCTACTCAAGGATGGAAGATGCCGTAGAGGAACAGGGAGGGTGGGGGGGACTCGAGGGAGGGTGGGGTGGGAGTCAAGGGAGGGAGGGAATATGGGGATATGTGTATAAAAACAGATGATTGAACTTGGTGTACCCCGCAAAAAATAAAAAAATAATAAAAAAAAGAAAGCCCCAAGCCTCCAGAGAAGCCAAGTAATTATATGCAAAATAACTTCACAGGAGGATGACACTTCTAAAGGCAGGTGAGAGTTGCCATGGTAGCCAAAGTAAGACGTCATCTTTCCCCTTCTGCTTTCAGATGAAGATCTAGGGGGCTGGGGCAAAAGGGCAGAGAGTAAGAGAGGCTGCACCTTTGAGGAAAATCCAGCCAAGAAGGGTCTGAGTTATTCAGATGTTCTAGTAAGAAAGGAAAGCCAGGCTGGAAAGCTGCCAAAGGAGGGGTGGATTATGGTGAACTGCTCAGGACTTGTTAGGAGGCCAAGAAGGCAAGTGACATGCTCTCTAATAAGATTAGCAGATAATGATCAGCTCGATAGTAAAGTCTTTTTAATGCAAATATAAAGGAACTAGGAAGAGAAAGGTAAATATCCCTATCTCAGTGCCCAGCATACTCTATGCCACTTTTTTCTCAAATAAAGCTAAATGTGCTTCCACTTGAAAAATCTTCCATAACTCCCTAAAATCTAGTAAATTCAATAAAAAGAGTTCTTCCACCCAGCAAATCTGGACACCCACAAGAAGGTGATGGTCTTCCTGTCCAGAAGATGTTCTTCCTGTCTTCCTACTCTCTCGTCAGTGTAAGAAAAGAACCGTAAGTCTCAGCATCAGCCTCCCGCTCTGTCAATAGGACAATAATAATAACAACAACAGCAACAGCAATTCCGGAGGGCTTCCTTTGTTCTGAGGGCTTTATCCCATCAAACATATGGACAGCTGTGTGGCCCTGACCAACAGAATCAAGTTTTCATCGCCTCAAAGCCTTCGTGCTGGTCCCCAGCTCATCCTATCCACCTCTCGCTCACCTGGGGCCACCGCCTTCACACCCCACTCTGAGCCCACCTGCACAAGAAGAGATCACCCCTCACTGACCCCCATGATCTTGTGTCTGTACCTCTCACAACACTTACTTTGCTGTGCCTTTTGTGAAATTGAATTCATATTTTATGGCAAGATAAGAAACACTTACATATAAAATAAATCCTTCTCTGGCCTTTGGTCTCCCCCCTACCCCTACTGTGCATTGTGTATTTGCATTATGCATTGACCAAACCTCCCCATTGGCAGCAATACCTGCTCAACCACAAGAAGCAACATTCTCCTTGCATCGGCAAGACAACTCCTTAAAGGATAGCATTCCTTCTTGATCTTGTAAGGGGACACGTGACCCACCACGATGCTGCTTAGATCTGGATGATGTAAACTGTCAGTAATACGTCATTCGACGTACAGCCCTCTGTCTCCAAAAACTTATAGAACTGTTCCTTGACGTCTAATGGGGGGAAGAGTTCTAAGAGCTTTCTGTGACGCTCTTCCCAGGTTATAATCCTCACATTTGGCTCAAATAAAACTTTCCCGTTTCTTTCTTCCAGCAACTGATTAATTTTCCATTGATACTCTCCTTGTACTTTTCTTATTCTTATCCTCCACTTCCTGTTGAAGGTAGGGGCTCTGTGTCCCCGACTTGGATAACCCCTGTCGCTATTAAATAAGACCTTACCCCTGGAAGGTAACCTCTGACATTTCTTGAATTGAATGGAGTTCAGGAGTCCTGCCTTTGACTCTCAGCTCCGCAGTATACTTGCTGTCTCTGGGCAAGTTACTTAATCCCTTGTGTTCAGCATCCTCACCCCTAAGTAAGGGATAGCAGGAGTGTTTACGCCTTTTAGTGTGCTGCTTTGAGGATTTAACAGATAACACAATAAGGCATTTACGACAATGGGACACACAGCCAATAAATGTTAACTATTATTAGTATTGGCCATCTTGGTTGTCTCACATGACACAGGATCTCTACCTCTCTTTCCTAGAGTCACCAGTCTTTTTACACGTAAAGGGGCAGAGAGTAAAGTGTAGACTTCGGACTTGGTCTGTTGGGTCTCAATCCTGGCACCACCACTTCCTAGCTGTGTGACCTTGGACATGCTACCGAACATCTCTGAGCAGTGTATGCAACACGGGGGCCATCATGGTACTGACTTCATAAGGTCTCTATATGGATTAAAGGAACTCTAAAGTCAGACAAACCCAGATTCTAATCCCAGCAATCCAGTCCCAGCACTGGGTGACCATGGAGGGGAAGACTGGGTGTGGCAGCTGGGCCCTGGAGCCTGGGTCTGAATCCTGCTTCCACCACCATTTTCCTCGCTGATTTTAGGCAAGTGAGTTTCACTCATGGAGCCTCAGTTTCCAGAGCTGTAAATCAGGATGACGGAGAGGCTCAAATGAGATCAGCATGGGCCCAGATTTGGTCCAGCATCCTGCAGCTGTAATCACTCAGGAGATGTTAGCATTTGCTGACACTGACTGGCACTTGTTAATCTCATGGTCATCACACCTTTCTCTCTTCGTCTATTCTCAGATAGCTGTTCACTTCCCAAGAGAGGCATATTTTGTGGTAGGCCTGGGGTTTGACATAACTTAAGGACCAAGACTAAGAACTTTCCTTCAGTTTCTCAGCATATGAACTTGGCTTCCTAAGCCATGTTCCCTGCTTGAGGCTTAAGTTTTACTTGCCATTCTTTTTCCTTTGAGCACCACTTTCCAACTTGGATAAAAATGCCATCAAGTACTTAAGCACAGGCTCTGGGGTCCGTCCCAGGAAGGCCCCTCCCCCACTACTGCCCCACCACGAGCAAAGCACCCTCCACCCAGGGAGGGCCACCCAGCATCTTCTTTCTGCCTCCTGTCTACACATGTGTTGTTATTGAAAACATTTGGCAAAGCAAACCCATTTACTGATGTTTTTACATCTCCTCCCATATGGTGAGCATCTTTGCTTCTGCTTGTAATAGCCTGTGCCCAGCACGGCTCCTGGTCCACAGCACTGGCAAGGCAAAAGCAGTGTAACATACTCCCTCTATCCAGAGCCACTGCTATTCTCTCTCATTCTCTCTCTCTCTCTCTCTCTCTCCCTCTCTCCTAATGATGTTGCAGAGCCCTGCTCATCTTTCATTACCATTTGCTCAACTGAGTGACTTCCTGAGTCTCAGATTTTCATTGGTGTCCTGCTGTGTTAAATCCAGAAGGATGAGGGTTCTCACCCTCCCTTTCCAAAGCTGGTGAAATTCACCGGTTCACTCCTCATCTGAAAGTCAGTCACTGCCCTGAGGGCTTCAAGTCACTTTTTAAAATCCTTCCCTTCCTTTTATTTTTATTTCTTTCTTTCTTTATTTATTGGCTGCATTGGGTTTTCGTTGCTACACCTGGGCTTTCTCTAGTTGCGGCGAGCAGGGGCTACTCTTCGTTGTGGTGCACTGGCTTCTCCGTGTGGCTTCTCTTGTTGCAGAGCACAGGCTCTAGGCACGCAGGCTTTGGTAACTGTGGCATGTGGGCTCAATAGTTGTGGCTTGTGGGCTCTAGAGTGCAGGTTTAGTAGTTGTGGTGCACGGGCTTAGTTGCTCCGAGGCATGTGGGATCATCCCGGACCAGGGGTCAAACCCATGTCCCCTGCATTGGCAGGCGGATTCTTAACCACTGCCCCACCAGGGAAGCCCCCCTTCCTTTCTTTTTATATCCTTCGGTTGGAGATGTTTTCTTTCTCTTCCTCCCTTCCTTCCTTTCTCCCTTCATCCCTCCCTCCCTCCCTCCTCTCTCTCCCTCTTTCAAGCTTACAATATCTGTTGGGTTCCTAAAGGAGCAAATGCGGACTGGACATGCGCCTTGGGAACTAGAGCGCACCTCCCCCTCTCTAGATGGAGCTGCCTGCCCGCAGCCTGTTCAACCAAGGCCCCCAACTGAGAAGCTGACCCAGGCTGGGCAGTTTTCCTCCACATGGTCAGAAAGTCACAATTCCGGATGATCCATAATTAGTTCCTCACTTCTGGTGCCATGTGTTGTTTACAAGAAAGAGCTGACCCAGATTCTGAAAAAAACAAGCTGAAACCTTTATTAAAGTCCTTCCTGGCCAGCTGCAATTGGGACCAGTTGCTGGGAGGAGCCAACTCACCTCATCTCTGAGTCTTCCAACAACTGATAAGGGGCCAGGCTCACGCGGATAGAACCTGGTTGGTAAGAAGGTTTCTGGCGGAGATGTCCAGAGGGTTGAGGGAGAGAGACCGAGCCAGTGGAGGAATCAAGTGGTAGCAGCCAAGTGAACTTAACCACTAACAGATCTTTTAAGAACTGGTGACAACCTTGCCTGGCCTCTACAGTGCCTTACTGCAAAGACCATGCTTGAGGGACTTCCCTGGTGGTCCAATGGTATGGTTAAGACTTCATCTTCCAATGCAGGGGGTGCAGGTTCGATCCCTGGTCGGGGAGCTAAGATCCCACGAGCCTCGCAGCCAAAAAACCAAAACATAAAACAGAAGCAATACTATAACAAATTCAATAAAGACTTTAAAAAACAAACAACAACAACAACAACAACAAAAACCAAAGACCATACTTGAAATGAAGTGGGAGGAGGATGTATATATATCATCCCCCTACTTGACCAAAAGAGCAGATGGAAACACTTGTAACTTTAATGAAGTGAACTGTCATGGTGGACACCATGATAATCAAGATGGCGGCTTCACCACTGCAGGCGGTACAACCGGAACAGCGTGAGAGGCCTGCCCAATGTCCAACATAACACTGGACGCTCTTTACATCAGAGGAGAAAACTAGGGCCCCTTCCCCTTCCTGCTTGTCTAACCAATCCCAGCACCATTCCATATGTTTAACTGGAAAAAACAGCCAACAAAATGCAAGCTTTTTGTTAAGATGTCAAAGACCAGTATTTATGACTGGATTCCTAAAGCCTGATTCAGTACCAGGAATGAGGCAGTATCAAAGATGAAAAACAGTATTTCAGGCTAGCTTGTCTTTTTGGGAGACTGTTGTGATTTGTCTCTTTATATAGCTCCCTCGTTCTACCTTTCAGATGACAGTGTATGTCACATAGCAGATGCTCAAAAATATTTATTACATAAATCTAGACCATTCCTTCTTCCCTTCTCTCCACCAATTCACTTCCTTTTTCATCTTCTCTATTTTATACATTTCTTAAATTTTTTTTCCTTCTTCCAAACAGAGTCTCGATGGCCTTTTCGCTTAGAATGAACAACTACTTCAAATACCAAATATGAAACATTGAAAACTATCATAGGTGTGTGGGTATGAAAAAAAGGACCTGGGAAATACATAACATGAGGGGGAAAGAAAGCAAGTCTAACTGACCACATCAACATGGTCTGCCTTTGGCTTTGATGTGGGGAGGGTGAAGGCTGGTGCAACACACACAGCTCAGTCTTTGTTCCCTGCCTCTTGGAGCTGTCACTCCTGTGCACCATCCCCCACAGTCACCCTTCAGAGCCTCTGTCAGTCTATTAAAATCTGTGTAGTGGGACCACAGTTCAGGGCACTTGTTATTCTGTATATTTCAGATACACATGTCAGAAATATGTCGGTGGTTAAAAAAAAGGAAGGGGTGAGCCCTTAGCCACGTAGATATCAGGGGAAGGACTTACCAGGCAAAGAGATGGGCAGGGGAAAAAGCCCGACGATGGCTGACGTATGATGGAAAGGGAGGATGGGAAGACATGAGCTCCGAGGAAATGCAGGAGGCCAGGACGTAGAGCACCTTACAAGCTACGGAGAAAACGTCGCTTTTTACTTTGAGATGGTAAGCCGCTGGAGGATTTTGAATAGAGGAGTTTCATAAACTGACTTCTGTTTTAAAATAATTTTCTCTGGCTGCTATTTGGGAAATAGACCAAAAGTGCAAGGTCAGAAGGAGGGGACCAATTAGGAAACCACTGGCAGTAATTCAGGCAGGAGGTGATAGTGATGGAGACCAGAGAGGTGGCAGGTGGCAGAGTGAGAAGCAATAGGATCCTGGATATTTTTACTGTACTAGCAGCGTTTTGCAGATGGACTGGACATGGAGTAAGGGAGGATTCATGGATAATACCAAGATTTTGGTCTGAGTACCTAGAAGTGGGAAGTTGCCATTGACAAAGATGGAGAATGCTACGGGAAGGGCAGGTTTGAAGAGAGAAAATCAAAAGTGCAGTTTAAGACAGGTTAAGTTGGAGATTCCTACTATTTATTTAAGTGATGAGCAGTTGGTTCTCTGCGTCCAGAGTACAGGGGAGAGGGTGATGTCATAGATGATACTTAAAACCATGGGACTGGATGAGGGAGTTTAGCAAGAGAAGAGGTCCAAGGTCTGAGCCCTGGACCACACCAGCATTTCAGAGCAAAGGTAGCATCTCATGGGTGTGCTTTAAGGGTTCAATGAAATGATACATGTACAGCATTTTAAATGTACTGGGAATCTTCATCAACAATCAACAACCTTGCACACACCCCTCTTACCCCCTGCTGGCCCCTACCTCCACCGGAGCTCCCATCTCATGTCCCAGGGACCTGGACCTGGGGGGATTCTTCATTGTTCAGGAAGGAGACAGATAAGGAAAAGAAAATCTTGTTCCTCCATCAAGTTTACAGAAGGGTAAAGCTTTCTTACTTATTTTCCAACTTGGAATTCTGAACGTTTTCCCACAGTAACATAAACAGTTTCTAAGATCTCTCAAAGCAGAAATCCAGTACTTTATCTCAAGTACATTATGCATGTAATAGCCTTTTGGGTTAGCCTGGAGACCTGGTCATAACTTATGAAGTTTCTCTGAGAAAATACCTTCCAAATTCCAAATGACTCAACAGAAACCTAAATTTAAAAGGTGGTAGATTGCCTTTGTTACATAAAAGCACACATATAAATTCTAAAGATGGATGTATTAGGACTTCCTTTAAAAGCAGTGTTCTATAACACATAGCTACCTATATTTTAGGTACCCAGCCAAGACCAAGTAAGTCCAATGATAGTCCCTTTGTAGCTCCTGTGTCAGTTTAATGCTTGTCACATCTCCCGGCGACCCTTCCCCACCTCACTTTTTAGTGCTCGGCCAGGCAACAAACAGGTTATTGAAAATTTTTTACTCTAAGATAAATTCCCCATCAAGCTGTATTTCTCCATCATAGTCCTTCTCTTGCTATACTGTAGTTGTTTAATGGCCTTCTTCCCAATTAACTCTGCAAATGCCGGGCTGTATCTATCCTGTTCACATTGAATCTCTGGAGCCCAGCATAGTACCTGACACCTAGTGGAGACTCACTAGAACTTACTGAAGGAAAGAGGACATCAAAAATCAGCCTTGGTCCTGGCCCACTCCATAACACATAAGTCGCCTTGAAAAAAGAAGGAATACAGGGTTCCAAGTGAAGTAAACCAATCAATCCAAGAAGAGAGTTCAGGAACACTGGGTTTCTTCTGAAGTAATAAGATAGGAGGATTGACCCCCCAGAGTAGAGCTACTCGGAGTGGCTTGTGGAAACCCAGAGAGGGAAAACCTCCATCGGACTAGCCTCAGGGCTGCTTGAGAGAGCTGATCTGAAGCTTCACATCTCCCATTTTCCGGATGGTCATGCTTTTTTGCTTAAATGATAATGTAGGACTTCCCTGGTGGCGCAGTGGTTAAGAATCCGCCTGCCAATGCAGGGCACACAGGTTCGATCCCTGGTCCGGGAAGATCCCACATGCTGCAGAGCAACGAAGCCCCTGCGCCACAACTGCTGAGCCCCTGCGCCACAACTGCTGAGCCCCCGCACCACAACTACTAAAGTCTTGCATGCCCTAGAGCCCATGCTCCACCACAAGAGAAGCCACCGCACTGAGAAGCCCATGCACCACAATGAAGAGTAACCCCCGCTCACCACAACTAGAGAAGCTGGTGCACAGCAACGAAGACCCAATGCAGCCCAAAAATAAATAAATAAAAAATAAAATGATAATGTAGTTTCCCAGGCTCCCTAGCCCTGAATTCTTAGGAGTCATGTCTGAGGACACTTTGATTAGTTATTTGCATGAACACTTATCTGTTTCTATAAGTCATCGTTAGAATGTATGTATACATTTGTGTTGTTAATTTGCAAACTCAGAAAGCATACGCATGCTTTCCTCTCTTTTCTTTTGCTCTATACAGTGTCTTATGGTACACTGGTTGGTTGTCCATGACGATTGACTGTGACCCTCCTCTATAGCTTCTCAATAGCAAGGATTTTTTTAGAATTTTTTTAATTGAAGCATAGTTGATTTACAACATTGTATTTGTTGCAGGTGTACAGCAATATGATTCAGTTTTATATATATATGTATGTATATATATTCTTTTTCAGATCCTTTTCTATCATAGGTTATTACAAGATATTGACTACAGTTCCTTGTGTTATATGGTAGGTCCTCGTTGTTTATTTTTATATATAGTAGTGTGTAGCTATTAATCCCAAACTCCTAATTTATCTCCCCTCCTTCCCCCTTTGGTAACCATAAGTTTGCTTTCTATGTCTATGAGAATAACAAAGATTATATTACACACACACACACACACACACCCCTCTATCTCAATACCCAGCATACAACAGGCACTCAATAAATGTCTAGTGAACATTTAATAATGTCTGTTTAACTGGCTGCCTGGGCTATTTTTTCTTTCTCTTTATTCTTTTTAATAATAAATGGTAATTTATAAATCATCAATCAAAGCTCAGGAGTCTAATGGGCTGAACTCTGCCACATCACCACCAGAAGCCAAACATTGATAACAGCAGAACATGAAGCCCGGCGACAGCAGTGTGGGCACAGTAGAAGCCCAGCCAATCTATGGCCTCAGAAGTACCTTTCCAGAGGAAACCACATGCTGTTATCCAAAACTAACTTGCAATTTTTTTTTTTAACCTGATCATTCTCAGATCAATCACTGAAACATTTTTATAGTGGATAATGAAAGACTGCTGGTTACCATTTCAGGTCTGAATAATTTATTTAAAAGATCTATGAGGATTAAACCATTTTCTTCTGCAATTTCATCCTTTGAGGGCACACTGGACATAACTCACCATGAAAAGGCTGAGAATGAATTTACAAAACAGAGATAATATTTTAATTTTTGAGCATGACATAGAAGGAGATTCCTCCTTTAAAGTTATGTATTGAGAATCTGCTCTGTGCAGACTGCCGTGATGCCACTTAGGTGACTGATTCCGAGTTGGACAGAAAGACCCACTTCTGAGCAGGTGGCAGAGGAGGGGCACCAGGATTATGATTACACAGGGACACACAGGTCCTGGACGGAGGAGTCAGGAAAGGATTCCAGAGCAGGCAGTACTGGAAAATGGATGGTGAGGAAGAAGCCTGCATTTAGAGGAAGGACAGTGGGGCGGGGGAAGGGGCTGTGCATTCCAGGCTGAGGGAAAATCTTGAGCAAAGGCATGGAGAAAGAAGAGTTCAGGGAATAGTGTTCAGAAAACTACAGGAGTCCAGAGTGACACATGGTGGGGAGGGGGAGAGGCCATATTGTCACGCATCGTTCCAAGATGTCAATCTGCTTCCAGTGAGGAGGAAAAGCCAGGGGGAAGGCGTGCTGTTGAAGCAGCAGAGCGCAATCATCCGAAATTCATTTTAACAGAATTTCCAAGCAGCTCAGCTAAGAGTGAGAGGGTGCTACAGCTGCAAGACCACCTAAGTAGCCACCAACAGGGTTCCTCAAGAACTAAGTGCTATGGGGCTTCCTAGGTGGTGCAGTGGTTAAGAATCCGCCTGCCAATGCAGGGGACACAGGTTCGATCCCTGCTCCAGGAAGATCCCACATGCCACAGAGCAACTAAGCCTGTGCGCCACAACTATTGAGCCCATGTGCTGCAACTACTGAAGCCCATGTGCCTAGAGCCTGTGCTCCACAACAAGAGAAGCCACAGCAATGAGGAGCCTGCACACCACAACGAAGAGTAGCCCTCACCGCAACTAAAAGAAAGCCCACACACAGCAAAAAAGACACAACACAGCCAATAAAATAAATAAATAAATAAATGTAATAAAAAAAAAGAAAAGTAAGTGCTATGGACTGCACTGTCCCCCCCCCACCGCACCCCCACCAATTCATACATTGAAGCCTCAAGCCCTACTTTGTATTTGCACATGGAGCCTTTAGGGAGTAATGAAGGCTAACTGAGGTTATACGGGTGGGCACTAGTCCTATAGGATTGTCTGTCTTAGGAGAAAAGGAAAAGATCTCCATATCTCTGTCTGTCTGTGTGTCTGTGGTCTCCCTCTCTCTCTCTCCTCGCACAGGTGCAAAGAGGTCACGTGACAACACAGCAAGAAGACAGCTGTCTACAGGCAGGAAGAGAGTCCTCAGCAGGAAACGAATCAACTGGCACCTTGATTTTGGACTTCTCAGCCTCCGGCACTTTGAGAAATAAATTTCTGTTGTTTAAGCCACTTTCTCTGGTACCTGGACATGGCAGCCTGAGCTGACTCATACAGTAAGTGATGGATGGCAGGTTTGAAAAGTGCAAAAGGGGTAGGGATGGATGAGGAGGAGAATCAGGAGAGAAACCTCCTCACAGAGGCAAGGGGAGGGGGTTTCAGGCAAGAAGAGTGGTCACTGGCACCCATGCCACGTAAATGTTTGGGGAAGCTGAAGACAAAGCAATCACTTGGATTTCCAGATTGGGGGTTCCATGACCTTCAAAAGAGCAGTTACAAAAAGGAGAAGCAAAGAGACGTTGAACAGGATTAAGAAGGGAGTCGCGGGGAAAGAACACAGGCAAAGAAGGTGTAGATCTTCTTTTAAGAAGGGATATGCAAAGCTTAGCCTCATCCTTAGGAGAAAGTCAAGGCTTATTTTTCTCTAGGTGAACATATCTGTCTTATCGTTTTAATATATATATATATATTTTTTTGTAAATCAGGAAATTCTTTTAGGCACTGTTAGGGACTTCCAAGGATGTGTTGAGGTGCTTTATAAGATTGTCCCATTTCTGACAAATACTAGTTGAAAATGATGTTGCTGTTTCTCCGCCTAAGAGTCTCCTGGAAGCTTTGGAAATGTTTCCCCTTAGTCCAGGTAAATATCTGAAAACCTTTTATTTTATCGAGGTTGATGTTAAAGCAGTTTTCAGAAAATCCTCAGAAAGTCCTGCCAAGCATCTGTCTCATTCGGAGATAAGCAGCCTCAAAAGCTGCCTGGGAACACAGTGCTGCTCTTGACCTCAGCCCCTGGCCCCTCACCCTGAGCATCATTAACTTCCAAGCAGGTTCATTCCAAATGTCTCCTTTGCCTCTGCTTCAGTCCATCCTCCAGCAGGGAGTGGCCCCATCTGACCATGGAGGGAACGCAGTTGGGGGTCCACATTTTATCCCTAGTGTCCGGCACACATCTTAGAGGGAACTCAGGAACCACCTGTTCACACGTGGTCACCAGGAAACCAGGTCAGAGGAGAGGTCATTCTGCACATGACCCAAGACCGAGGATGCTTTCTCAGGACTCTATTCATTGAGGAGGGGAGAAATCCTGTCACTGCTGCGTATTACTTCCCACCACTTGTATAGCAGAAGTCAAGGCAAAGCATGGACAGCACACCATAGATGCATCTCTGTGCCCGTTTCCAAAAACACTCATTTGAGCATGCGTCTGTCATTGAAAAGCCATGTTCTACCCAGACTGATTAATTTCTTAACAATACAGATGAGTGGCTTATTTTTAACTTGAGCCAGGCAGTGAATGGTTGAGTCCACTGGGGTGGAGTCGGGTGGGGTGTGAGTGCTTTTTTTTGAAAGGAGATGAGAGCAGGTCACTGGGAGATTAGCTGGTCCTCCCCTCACCTCCCTGGTGTCATCCACCAGATGACATCTCTTCAGACAGAACAACTGTAATTCAGACACGCTTTAGTTATTGCAACTTCAAATGTATTTTGCCATAATCACTTCCCTGCCTCCACTCTGGCTGGCATCTATAATGACATGAAAAGAGAGCAGTTGAAATGCTATATCCTCTGGCATCTGACTGTTGCTTCTGCTCCTGCGCAGAGCAGAATAGCTACTTGATTCCATGAGCTAATACTGGACATCAGGAGTTATGCTTATTCATTCAACAAAGACATATAGGGGTTCTACTGTGTGCTGAACAAAACAAAATGAACAACCACAGTGTCTGCTGTCATGGCTTTCAGAGTCAAACGGGGATGTCATGAGTCACCAAAAAGGGTCTTTCTCTTTTCTCTTTTCAGTGTTTGTCTAACAGATATTCTCATGTAATCCTTTCCAAAGTTTGAAAAAGAAGAAATATGAAGATGGGCTAAGTGAACAGAGAGTAGATAATGAGGAAGCGCTGGTGGGTGAAACTGAAAAGAAAAATGCTTTTCATCTATTGTCACCAAAGCCATTATGCCGTTTGACCATCCACACAACCTTATGAGGTCACAGGGTAGTTATTCTAATTCCCATTTTGCAGAGTAGAAAACTGAGGCTTAGAGACGTTCAACGACTTGTGCAAGGTCTCATAGCTAGACTAGCATAATCAGGATCAAAATGAAGATCCCCTGACACTTGACCTATTATTCCCTCCAACTCACCAGGGCAAAATAATGAGAAGAAAACCAACCAAACAATATTTTTTTGTACCTTGGCATGCATGAATTAAAAGAAATTATCCATAAAGCTTATGAAACATTGTTTTGATAGGTAGAAAGCAACCCAGTGACTATTAGTAATAACATAATCAGAATGCTATCAACAGTCACCTAATCCATCCCAAAATTCCAATAATACTTCTTGAGGGTTTGTCACGTGCAAGGTGCTCAGGCATGGTTGACGTGGTGGTGAATCACAAAGCCTGGCACTAGCCCACATGGACTGTAAGACTCCTGGAGGTGGGAGGGGCTCTGGCTCATGCTCCTTACTTTGCCCAAATTATGCACTCAGTAATTATTTATTTATTAATTGGTCACTGCAGGGCTTTTTGTTCCACCAAAGGCAAGGAAGTAAGAAGGCAAAAGAAGGCCTTGGCTACAGTAAGTGCTGAGAAGCATCTCCATGCTCATAGGATCCTCCCCTTTCCCCTCCCCAACTCTGGAACTTAATGATACAGGGACTCTATGGGCTCTTAATAGTCTATTTACTAGACATAAAGAGCCAAAAGTGGGAAAGCAGGGGCAAAAAAGTCTAGCATTAGTTGATCCTCTTTAGGATAAAATTACTGGTAAGCACGTTAAGGCTCAATTCATAAAAATGGTACGATCGAGTCCATAACATTTTTGTATAATACATAGAAATCTAGTATCAAATACTGTTAAAACCACTAGAACATTACTGCCTGGCTTCGAATCCCAGCAGTGCCATTTATCAGCTGTGTGACCTTGGCAAAGTCATTTAACCACTTTGTGCCTCAGTTTCCCCATCTGTCAACTGTGGATGAAGATACTGTGACCATCAAATGGTAAGTTATGGGTAAAAGTCTTAAAAGAATGCCTTGCACATAATAAGAGCTGGGTAAGTGTTACTTATGTGTACTAATAATACAAATATTATCTACTGAAAAGAGATTTGCCAAATAACATACTCAGAGCCATGACAAAATATAAAAATAAGGGAAAATGATTCTTACAAAACCAGTGCTCTCCTTTTCTTCCCACAGCCAGTTGAAGACGTGGCTGGGATTCAGGATCCATCTATCTGGACAACCTAAAGATGGAAGGACCCTTGCAGAAAGTAGTACAGTTAAAAATAACCTTGGAGAAAGGAATGGCCACAGCTCCTACCATAAAACCCTAGACATATGGAAATGTTTGATGAGCTTTTGGTTCAAGCTCTTCCTAATGATGTCCCAAAGCTACTGAATACCTCTATCACTAGAGATGCCAAAAGAAAGAATTTCCACAAGGGCTCTAAGAAGAGCCCTGCATTTAAAGATGAGCATTAAATGATAATGGTAGTTAACCAGTGGTCATTCTCATTAGCGAAACACATTAATGAGGCTCTAAGGATGCTATGACGGATGCTATGATGATCTGTAGCAAAGATTAGAACAGACAAAGGCTGAAAGAGCTGGCAGGAAACTTGGGGACCACTTCGTCCAACTCCTTAATGATGTAAATTAGGAAGCTGAGGTCAAAGGGGCTCTGGAAGATCTTGTCTCTCATGGGGAAATAAAAGCCAACACAGGATGCAAGCTCAGCTCCTCTGATTCCACTGTGCACACAGCAGTGTTCTCTCCGCACCATTAGGGATGTCAGGGAATGCCAATCATGACACTGTTAAAAATAACAACAAACACTAATTGGGCACTTTGATGTGTTAAACACTTTTCTACACATTTTATTAAAATAGGAAAACTTTATTAAAATTTTAAGTAAGAGCAGGACAGTGACTTGTACACAGAAAAAAACATCCCCTCTTTTAAAGGCTACCCAAAGCTACTCAAAGTTGGCACTGCTTATATGCAGCCTTCCCTTGACCTCCAGGCTTCCTAGACTTTAGTCCATAAGCTGCACGGCATGCCCATGTGCTATAAAATTATCCTCTCCTCTCTGTGCATCAAAACTCACTGTCCTCTGTTTCAGTGCTCCAAAATCTTACTAGGAATGAATCAGAAGCAATACTAAGGCACTAAGGATAAATACACTGTTATACATTACCTTCTCTCTGAGTGTCTGCATTTAACAGGGCTTTCCTTTCCTTTACCCAAAACAGTAACTGATGTAGTCATTTTGGACAGACTCAGAGATCTTTCAAACCAGAAGCCTTTTTTTTTTAAGCTCTTTATTGGAATAGAATTGCTTTACACTCTTGTACCAGCTTATGAGGTACACCAAAGTGAATCAACTGTATTTATACACATATCCCCATATCCCCTCCCTCCCGCGACTCCCCCCCACCCTCCCCGTCCTGGCCCTCCAAGGCATCACCCATCATCGAGTCCATCTCCCTTTGTTATACAGCAATGTCCCATTACACTGTCACTATCTTCTCTGCCTATGTGGGGCTGGTACCACACCCTAGCCCAATTCACAAATCTTTATGGCCGTGAGGAGGAAATGATTACAAACCGTGGGTGATGTGCATACACAACTGTCAGTCATCACAGTCAGGACCAAGAATGACAAAGAATCCAAAGGCACCTTGATTGACAGGGCCAGTCCCAGGAGAACCACAGCAAGGTCAGACCTTAACCATCCAAAACACTATTTTCAGGTTGAAAGGAAATGTCAGTGCCTTATCCCAAAAGAAAGACTCAGGCAGGCTAGACCCCTGGTGAGTGGAAGAACATTTTTTGTGTTTTCATCATGCAGTGCAGAAGCATTTAGCTTGCTCAGATTTGAAAAATGTACGACCACTTTTTTTAGAAAAAAAAAAAAAATCACTCTGTTTTCCCTCCCAATTTTGACTTAAATGGTTTTCCCTATAATGATCCTGAAATATGTACGGACATAAAGCTAAGTTCTTACAGTTTCAACTCCTCTAAAACCATCAGACTGCAACTATATGCTCTAACCAAAAACAAATGAAATTTTAAAGCCAATCCAATTCAAACGAATAACACTGACAATATTCAGATGATGATGTTTTGCTAAACGTAACCCTCCATTCTCATTATGGTTCTGGTATGGAAAACTTCAAGGCAGGTGTTCAGAGTTCAGAATGTTCCCACCACCCACCTTGCAGAAGGACGCTCCTCCCCCATTTCTTCATTCACAGCAAAATTAAACATGACTGGACCATCATGTGGCCTTCCCTGAAGGCAAATTACATAGTAAGTCCACAGTTCATTTCCATAAGTCCACAGAAACTGAAGTAGTACTGGCACTAACTGGATTGTAAATAAAAAGCACAAATTCAGGCACCAAAATCAAGTGGCTGTATTACTCATTATAAGGTGGTCATCTGGATAGCCCAGAATATGCTAATATTATTTCAGATTATCACTGGAAAAAAAAACCCATAAAATTTAAATGTTACCATTCATAAGTCCTATGCCCCTCCTCATGAATGTCCCTACTGTGACAAGTAGCGTGGGCTAACTGGGATAAAAATGGAACCTATCTCACTGAGATGCTGAGAAAAGAGGGGAGGATGCACTGTTGTACCCAAACAGGTAACATGTGGAAGGTGCTTGGCCCTATGCCTGGTGCTTCGTAGATGCTCAGTCAACAGCCACGATCATTCCTGCCCAGTTACTTGCCATCTAAGCTCCACAAAAAGAAGGGAGGATGCACCGCCATACCCAAACAGAAGCATTTCAAAAGAATTTGAGTTGGAGGCAGGAGCTTTACTATGACTGCCAGTGGGAAGTTCAGACACTGCTACCAGTCACATCAGTGCTTTGGTGCGTAATACAGCTGTGGTACCGGATCAGATTCTGAGAAGAAGGGGCCTTTGGACAAAGTGAAAGGAGTCAAACTTCTCTTGTGGAGTTACTTATTTTTATAGTTAACAATTGCGGGAGGAAGAGAAAGGCTTTAAAAACATTTGAAGGTGTTCAACCGTCCATCTTGTGCTTCTGAATTATTTAGAATGGATCCAGTGATCAGTTCATCTTACCACTGACAGGGTGCCCACCAAATGCAAGCCCTTGTGATGAGTGTAGTTGGGGGGTGGGTCACAAGATGGTCTTCACCCTCAGGGCAGTTACCATCCAGAGGAGCGGTAGGTAAACAAGAAGAAAGCTTAAAGCTTAGACTCTAAGTTTCACTAAAGACAGGGACTGCGTTCTACTGGTTTCTATACCCCAGAGGCTAGCACCACACCTGGTGCCCAGTAGGGGTGAACGAATGAATGAATGAATGAATGAGCTATAAAGGTTAGACTATGTATGTGCTGTAAATACAGATTCAAAAAAAAACCCTCTTTTGAGGGTTCAGGGATTGAGGAAATCTGGAAAAGAAGCGCAGGGAAAGAAAACTTGCCACCCTACAACGTCTCTTTGGCATGGAGATTATTTCCAGCTGGAAACAATCAAGGCCCAAAAGACTCAGGAAGAAACTTTGACCTTCTCCCTAATTGCCTTGAAGAATTTAGATAGAGGGCCTATTACCGGAATAGACCGTGGCCAGAAATATCTGCAAAGAATATGGGCTAAGTGTGGTGGCAGAAACTCTTAAGATCAGAGTCCACTCTGTGTCCCACTGAGTCTGCAAGACCTAGCGAATGTTTACTTTTCCATCTTTATGTGAATTGCCTACCTCCCTTTTGAGGTCCCAAACCACTACCCTCAAGATCCTCTTTTGTCTTTAGCTGAAAGTGAGGGTTTCAGCCATTTTGGCAAGTTACTCAGTTTTCCTGGGTCTCTCCCAGATACACATGTTATTAAACTTGTTTGATTTTCTCCTGATAGTCTGTCTCATGTCCATTTAATTCTTAGACCAGTCAGAAGAAACTAGAAAAGTAGAGGAAAATTTCTTCTTCCCTGGCAGAAAAAAGACTAGAACTTTAAGAAGCAGAGATAGGAGACGGTCCAATTATAATTTTATACAGTTGCCATGTGCTCTAAATTAGCTCCCATTAGTAAAAATGTCCTCATTCTGATGATTATTATGTCTAGAATTTCTACAACATCCTATATCTGTAAATTTATGCAACTGCTTTTTAGTTTGGTATTTATTACAGGGACATTTGATTTATTTATAAACAACTTGACGGTTCATTATTTATTTGAAAAGGAAGCTGAAGAAATAATATCTGGTCTGCAGCAGTCATGGCTCAATTATCACTATTGGTCTCCCGGGATTCTCTAATAAGTAGGCATAAAAAAGTCAATTTGCAATTCAGAAAAGAAATGTGTATATTTGGCAGCATTTACGTTGATATAATTGACAACAGGACTGACGGAAACTCTACAGCTTAAGAGGAATAATCTCATCGTGCTATTAGCGTATTGTCTTAAAACTAAACCATCACCAATCCTAGGATGAGAAAAAGAGTATAGGAAAGGTTTGTTTCAGCAATGACTAGGATGCCATAAAGGCTGCATACAAATATCTCAAGAGTAGGAAGCCCCAAAGCAACAAGAGATGTCATTTTATGGACAGTTTGGAAAATCACTAAAAAGACTGGCCTGATCAAAAAAGGAATAATTAAAACCCAATAAAAATCATCTGGCAAAGAAAACCATTATCTCAGAGACGATCTCTCACCAAATCAGACAATGAACCACTTCTACTATATGTTCTTACATCCAGATGGCCTCAAATGACTACTAGGTTCTTTTTTTTTTTTTTCATATTAAAAATATTATCCTTTACCTAAATGCTTATGTCTCCTGTCTGAACATCACTCCTCTTTTTTTTGGCAGGAGGAAGAATAGCTCTATCTTTATCTGTTTTTCTATTCTTTTGGAAGGAAGAAGTATTATTTCAGCTTTTCAAAGCCTTAGGGTCAATGAAATGAGAGTATCTGAGGAGAACTTAGGGACAGGTTCTAAAGGGAAAGTTCCCAGAGTCAGAGTGAAGATTCTGCCATGATCTGGAATCACTCCTCTGAAAATGGAGTAATTGAGAGAGCTCCTGGTGGACTGGGGCAGGCAGGGGGAGCAGGAAGGCTGCTGTTGTGGTCATTTGGGAAATCCACCTCCAGATACACTGAAAACAGCCCCAAACACTAGTTCGGTAAGCATCTCTAAGCTTTATCATTCTTGGATTTTCTTTCCTATAAGATACGCCCTCGAAATTTATACTGCCACGAAAAGCCCTAGGATTGGCTAAGGTACTTCTAATTTTGTTCTGATAAAAACGACCTTCTCAGAGTATCACATGTTGGCTTGAATTGTAAGATAGGAGCCAGTTATGGTCGTGAGGACATCGTAATGGTCCATCTGGGAGGAAGAGGTTAAATTAAAGGTGAGAAGAAGCACTGAAAACATGGCATATGTTTGGTCCTTCTCACTCAAGACAATGCCCTTTTCATAAGTATAGTTAAATATGAGATTTTTTAAAGCAATTTTTAAAGAATAAAACTAGAAGACTCATGAGGAACTACTCCATGTGGAGATTCCCACAGGTGGAGACTGGGAAGGCCATTTCATGAATAATACAGTCATTTCCTCCAGTGTTCATCCCTGTGGCCTCCAGGGAGATGTCTAGGTTAATAAAAACGAGCTTGAAGGAGCAGGGCCCCAAAGGCAAAACCATGCAGCTGGGTTCTCCCACAGGGCCACTGTGGCCTGTCCCCCTTGTAAGCTATTAACGACTTCACTAGCACATAACTGAGCCCACCTAAAGCCATCCTAAATGTCTTAACGGTTTCAGTTTCCAGCTTCATGGAAAGCCTCAAAGAAGTGGTTGCGGGCTGGAATCAAAGTAATTTGGGTCTAGGGGAGCCAAGGGGGGGCTGTTCTGGTCTTACTTCTACCCGGTACAACCTTTCCAAATCAGCCTGCACATCTTTGGGAGCTGCAAAAATGTTCCTGACCTTCCAGGATGATATCTGACCTCTCAGAGTGGTCGTGAACCAGAACGAGAAGGAGATCCCCTTGCCCCATCCTTGATATCTCAGGAGGCAGAACCAAACCAGGGTCCAGGTTGTAAGCCAAGAATCCACAGGGATACATACTATTATATATAAAATAGATAAAAAACAAGGACCTACTGTATAGCACAGGGAACTATATTCAATATCTTGTAATAACCTATAATGAAAAAGAATCTGAAAAAGAATATATATACATATATGTGTATGTATAACTGAATCTCTTTGCTGTACACCTGAAACTAACACAACATTATAAATCTACTATACTTCAATTAAAAAAAAAAAAAAGAATCCCCACGTGAGCTGTGGCACTTAGACACAAGGTCAGAAGGTATGCCTTGAAAATCTGACCAAGCAAATACTTCAATCCAGAACTTCACCTAAACGTCACCTTGTCAGATTTTGAAGTTCAATGCTAAACAGCAGCTGTGTGTGGAACAGAAATCACCAAGAGGCACAAAAATAGGAAAACAAAGGATACCAAATAAACACATATATGATGTCAGCTGCTGAATATCCTCCTTGACCAAAATTCAACCTTTTTATAAATGATTGTTTGTACATCAGAAAAGATCAAATGAATATCATTAATGCCCACAGCAGGGAAAAATTAACATATTCATGAATTAGTACTTTGCTTTCACTTGTATTGTCAAGGCTGAGACTTTGCTCTTGAACAAATAAAATTTTGTTTGAACTATCATTAATTTATCTATATTTACCATCCTCCACTTCAAAATCCATATGATGATACCTGTAACCAAATAAATAGTTTATTTCTGTACAAAGGATTAAACCTCAAAAGAGAAGATAAATTGTACTTTGTTTTGTCCGGGCCAGACCCCATCGCTTGGTTTTTATCTTTAATTAGCTACAGAAGTCAAAATAAAAATAAACTAAGTTAGCTTGTCTTTCACATAATTTTATTGGGAAAATAATTCAAATTGGCTGTTTACCTCAATAAATTGGTCAATATAATCAACATGGTTGATGGTAGCCTAATAATGAATGTAGAGGCTTTTTTGGGAAAGACTAATTTGATGAGTCATTAAATTAAAATCCTAATGACCATTTAAGTGACTTTTAAGAAGACTCCAATTGATTATTCTAATTATTTCTTCACAATGACTTACCCTGTGTTGTATTTTATTTCATGGAAGGTGAGAAAAAAAGACATCCCTGTCTGGAGCTTGCCCCTCCCCCAAAGGCTATGCCGTCAGTGGAAGGGGAACCAGTCAAAACCAAGGAAAGCAACAGTAGAACTAATGCAAATAAGCCTGCATATCTGCTGTTAATTTTTCAGGATTTGAAAGGCAGACTGAACTAGTTCTCACTTAAGCAGAGGTTGTTTCATTCTATGTAGTTTAAGTCAGCTTTACTAGCTCAACGAGTTACACACATCCATATGCCAGGCTCCTGATAACAGAACCACCAGGAAAGAAGCTAATCCACCCAAGTCAACTCTCCTGCAAACACTCAAGCGCGGGAAATCTACCAGACACTGACCCACCCATCCTTAACTCCCACAAAGAAAGCCCAACTTCCTTGAAGCAGTTGCAGTGGGGGTCATCTTTGAAAAGCACAAATACCAGCCACCCCTTAGGTAAAAAGTGCTTACAAGCGGGGCAGAGGTGAGAACTAACTTCTCATGCATTGCCTGCGAGACCGTTAATTGTTAATTAATATAACCTCCTGGAAAACAATTACCAGCAACATCAAGACACAGAAAAAGTCTTAAGAAGGTCCATCTACTTGAGCCAATAATTCCACTTCTAACCACCTAGCCTGAGCAAATGATCCAAAATATAGGGGGAAAAATGACAACCAAAGATGTTCCTCAAAGTGTTATTTATGATATTTTGGATAATTGGGAACCATCTAAATGTTACAGGGGAGAAGGTAAGTGAATCTGGTAACACCATGCATGGGGATGCTGAATGGCTACTGAAAACGATGCTCATAAAGACTGTTGACGTGAGAAGTTATTTAAAATGTTTGATGAAATGCACAGGATGCAGAACTCTATGCTCAGTAGGATCCCGATTTCACAAAAATATGCATATCAAAAAGACTGGAAGGAAATTCACCAAAATGTGAGTAGTAATTATCATTTGCTCAGGGTAATATGTGTGATTTTAATTTTCCCTTGTTATCCTCTTCTATGTCTTCTGAAAATTGTATAGAAACATGTATGTCTAAGAAAAAGAAAATATTTTTAAAAATCAGGGCAGAGGGTCCCAGGTTTTCCTGCTGAGTGGACAGACTGCAGCAGGCTCTGGGGAATATCTCTAGCCTTCTTGAGCAGATGCCGTGTCCCACCTATCACTCACACTTGACGTAAACTCTGGTGATGACTTCCTCCCTCTACATCATGCCTATGTCTCCCTTGACCTTGTCTTTGACTTTCAGCCTTCCTTGTTTATACTGAAACACCCCTCTGGCAGCAACCTCTTCTCTGTAAACCATGCTCTCCACCCCTCTTCACCAGCAGGACCCAGTTCCATGGCCTGGTCAGCCTCCTCCTGGCCCAGCCTGGTTGAGTCTTGGTAATAAGCAAGTTACCCTTGAAAGAAACAGGCATCATAACACAAACTACCAAAGAACAGGGCAAGGAAAAACAGTTTGCTTAATGCATTCTAAAACAAATATCACATGATATTACTTATGTGTGGAATCTTAAAAAATGATACAAATGAACTTATTTACAACACAGAAACAGAGTCACAAACTTATGGTTATCAAAAGGGAAAGGTGGGGAGAGGAGGGATAAATTAGGACTTTGGGAGTAACATATACACACTACTATATATAAAATAAATAAACAACAAGGACCTACTGTATAGTACAAGGAAGTCTACTCAATATTTTGTGAAAACCTATATGGTTATATGGAAACCTATATGGGAAAGAATCTCAAAAAGAAAATATATATACATATATATGTATAACTGAATTGCTTTACTGTACACCTGAAACTAACACAACATGGTAAATCAACTATACTTTGATTAAAAATATATATATAATTTTAAAATAAGAAAAAATGTATTGTATAAAAGCATTTTCTATATAATGGACTTCTTTCCCCTCACAGACTGGGTGCTACACCAGGCCCAACTGGATCTGATCTCTTGGGAGGTCCCTACTGCGATGATCATCCGTAATGATTGTGCAGACCATTCTGTTTTTTAGTGCATCTTCGAAGACTCACAGCATTTCACCCTCATGACTCTGTAAAGCGGGGAGATCGAGGATTATTTTCCTAATTGTACCAATAACAAAATTGCAACTCCGAGTCTGGGCACTGAGTGGCTTAGGCCCCCTGATCCTCGAGGCGTGCTCCCCTGTAAATAGTGATGATAATACCCACGTGGGGGAGTTGTTGTAAGGATTAAATGAGGTAACGTATGCAGCCTGCTCAGCATCATGTTTGGAACAGGGGCAGCATTCAACAAATGCCAGCTCCTATGACTGTTCGGTCAATGGGAAGTGCAAGGTTACATAGCTGGGAAGTGACAGCGCCAGGCTGGGAAGCCAGGCTGTTTCACACCAAGTCCACACTTTTTATACTTTATTCCCAACACTGTAAGAGGCACGGCCCATGCCCTTACAGAACTTATAGTATTTTGTAGCAGGCATATCTCAATCACATGAGACAATAAAGCAGTGATTCCCACAAAGAACTAAGGCAACAGTAATAAAGACTAGGATATAGGACTTCTCTGGTGGCAAAGTGGTTAAGAAGCTGCCTGCCAATGCAGGGGACACAGGTTCGATTGCTGGCCAGAAAGATCCCACATGCTGAGGAGCAACTAAGCCCGTGTGCCACAACTACTGAGCCTGCACTCTAGAGCTCACCGGCCACAACTGCTAAAGCCTGCGCACCTAGAGCCCATGCTCCGCAGCAAAGAGTAGCCCCGCTCGCAACAACTAGAGAAAGCCCTCGTGCAGCAACGAAGACCCAACACAGCCAAAAATAAATAAATAATAAATAAATCTTAAAAAAAAAAAAAGACTAGGATATAGCTCTCAAACGACACAAATCTTTTGTCCGACAGCTACCATTCCAGCATCTTCTTATGCCGACATTCCAAAGCTCAGGAACCCCGTGTTTCATCCCTGTTTCAAAGTGAGTGGATATGGAGAAATCAGATATGAAAATAAGTCCCCTCCCATCCTGACTATAGAAAACATTTTCTGTGGGCATTCTGAACGGCAGGAAGTTGGAGCTATTTTGGGAAACTTGGCTTTAACTTTTCCAGAAAGTACCATTCACAATCACACATATGTTTTAAGGGACTTCAAAACAGCTTCAACTGGGTCTAAGGCTGCTTCCACCTTTTGAAAAAAATCCCCAACTCGATTAATTAATTTTACCTACAACATGACACCTGGCAGTTGGTAACATAAGAGAAAACATACAGGACAGTGAACATTTTATAGGCAAAGGCAGAAAGTTCTTCAAGTTAGAAGCACAGCATGTACACACAGAGAAGGAAGTCACTCGGTCTCCTGAACATTTGGTGCCAAGATCGTGGAATTCAGGATCACCAACTCTAAGCAATACTATTTCTTTGCAGCAATCTTAGCCTATTTATGTGACAAAAGAGCAGTTTAAAACTCTGTGTTGTGGAATGTTGACACTTTTTCATATGCAAGAGGGTAATTCATCAATGAATATTTGAGATTTGTGTTTTGAAAGGTATTTAATGTGCTGTGTGTATTCATATTTCCAATATACACTACTTTCTAAGAGAAAGAAAAAGTGATGATTGCTAAAGGGTGGCCCCTAGGAAAACTGTGAAGTAGGAGGATTTTATCTTTGGAAACACTCTACCTCCCTTTTCTGCATGTCTATTATCCTGGGGGCGAGGTGTGAGGACCCCTCCCCCCCCCCACTCACTCAGCATCTGCAATGGGACAGACTCGTGTGCAGTGCCTACTCTGTGTAATCTGTTTCGATCTTTACAAAACCAACCTTACAACACATGTACTCACTACCCCCATTATTCAGAGATTAGGAAACTAAGTCTCACAGAATTTAAGTGACACGTCTCAAATAAAGAAACTAGCCGGTGACTATGGAGATTCCTCCACTTCAGTGCTTGTCTGGGTTTCACCTGCCTGAACTGGGTTCCCCTAACCTTAGGCACCCCTGAGCTCTGGCACTATGGACTAGATCCCATCAAGCTGTTAAGGACAGGCTGCCACTTGAGGTCATCCTCTTAGAATAGGACTAGGTCCCAATCCTATTCTGGAAGGGACCAGGTAGGCATGATTTTAACCCAAATCTGTGGCTCTAGTAGTAAAATTTGAGACAGGATGGCAGGACTTGAGAATATCAAGACTCTTTAAAGATCATCTGGTCAACCTCTTCCCCCATGAATATGCAGATTTAAAATAACTAAAGGCTAAGAGGGGACGGGGCTTTGCAGAGGTCACCCAACAAATCAGGTGCGGGGCCCAGTTGAGAGCCACAACATCTCGCTCAGTCCTGTTCTCTTTTATGGCATCAGCCACAAACATTCAAAAACAGAGTAAAAATACACATTCTACGCGAAACAGGGATGATTTCAAGGTTATGAATTCACACGGGTTATTCAGAGTGCTGGTCAGACTGCCTGAGCTTGAACCCTGGGTGCCCTTCTAACTGTGTGACCTAGATAAGGTTCCCTCTCTTTGCCTTGAGTACCCTATCCATCATATGAGAAGAACAATAGTGTCTGCCACATGAGGTTATCATGAGCATCAAACATGATAATCTATGTAGAGCGCCACCTTCTTTGTGCTCAGCCTAAAGGAAGCACGGAATAAATGTTAGATACTGTTACATTTAAATTATTACTATTATTTCACTACTAATTCAGATAATTGACAGTTAATACTTTCACTTTGGGGAAAGAAGGTAGCAACAACTTCCTGCTTTCAAATTCATCTCCCTCTTCTCCAAAGGCAGCACTAGGCAGTCTCAAGAATGAAGGAGAATCAGATGAATGGAAGCTAGCACCGGGAATGAAGAAATTACTTTTGAAAATAAAAGTGCCTACAGAGTATTTTTACGTGGATGTTCAAAGCCAAAATTCCCCACCTTTCTCAAAACAATTCTTTTTCATTTTATAGTTGACCGTTGGACAACTCGGGGGTTGAGGGTGCCCCACACATCCCCTTCCAAGTGGGAAATCTGAGTCCTGCTATCTCTGCCTCGAAAACAAAGCAATTGTTAAATGACTCACCCAAGGGCAGGAAGCTGAAACAGTCTGGACAGGGCCAGGACTCAAACCCCAGGTCTTTTGATTCCATATATTGTTATCTCTAATCACAGTTCAAACCCATGTTGTTCAAGGATCAGCCGTAGTTCCTGTTTTCCCGCAGTTTTATTGAGATATAATTAACATAAAGCATTATCTTAGTTTTAGGTATATAACGATTTGGTGTATGTATATATTGTGAAAGGATCATCATAATAAGTTTAGTCATCACCTTACGTATCATCTATCACCTTACATAGTTACAAATTTTCTTCCTTATAATGAGAACTTTTAAGATCTACTCTCTTAGCAACTTTCAAATATACAATACGGTACTGGTAACTATAGTCACCATGCTGTACATTATACCCCCAGAACGTATATATCTCATAAGCGAAAGTTTGTACCTTTTGACCACCTTCACCCATTTTGCCCATCCTCCACCCCTCACCTCTGGTAACCAACAATCTATTCTCCGTATTTATGAGTTTGGTTTTTTAGAGTTTACATAGAAGTGAGATCATACAGTACTTATCTTTCTCTGACTTATTCACTTAGTACAATGCCATCAAGGTCTACCCATGTTGTTGCAAATGGCAGGATCTTCTCTCTACGGCTGAATGATATTCCATTGTATATACATATATACCACATTTTCCTTATCCACTCATCCATCAACAGCCATTTAAGCTGTTTCCATATCTTGGTGCATATAAAAATGCTGTGATGAACTTGGAGGTGCAGATATCTTTTCAAGTTAGTACTTTCATTTACTTTGGATGAATACCCAGAAGTGGGATTGCTGGATCATGTGGTAGCTCTCTTTTTAATTTTCTGAGGAACCTCCATACTGTTTTCCATAGTGGCTGCACCAATTTACATACCCACCAACAGTGCACCAGGGTTCCCTTTTCTCCACATTGTCACCAACATTTATTTGTGTCTTCTTCAATTTCTTTCATTATTGTCTTAAGAGTTTTCAGGGAACAAGTCTTTCACCCCCTTGATTAAATTTGCTCCTAGGTATTTTACCCTTTTGGATGCAATTATAAATGAGATTGCTTTCTTACTTTCTCTTTCTGATAATTCATTATTTTAGTGTATGAAATGCAACTGATTTTGTGTATTGGTTTTATATCCTGCAACTTTACTGAGTTTTGTTCATTCTAACAGTTTTTTAGTAGAGTCTTTAGGGTTTTATATATATAATATCAGGTCATGTGCACATAGAGATGGTTTTACTTCTTCTTTTCTTATTTGAATGCCTTTTTTTTCTTGCCTAAATGCTCTGCCTAGGACTTCCAGTACTATACTAAAGAAAAGTGGCAAGAGTGGGCATCCTTGTCTTGTTCCTGATCTTAGAGGGAAAGCTTTATTTAAAATTCCCCATTGTAAAATAAAATTCCCCATCGTAAAATAGTCAGTGGGAAGTTGTTGTATAACAAAGGGAGTCCAACTCGAGGATGGACGATGCCTTAGAGGACTGGGGCGGGGAGGGTGGGGGGGACTTGAGGGGGGGGGAAGTCAAGGAAGGGAGGGAATACAGGGATATGTGTATAAAAACAGATGATTGAACCTGGTATACCCCCCAAAAATAATAAAAATAAATAAATAAATAAACAAATAAATAAAATTCCCCATCTTTCTCAAACCTAATCTTTTTTCTTGATTTTTTCTCTCAGTTAAAAACCTGACCATCCATCTAAACACCTAAGCTTCACCTTCCATACCACCAGCCTTTTGGTGACCTAGAGCCACTGATTCTCCCTCTGAAATGGCTTTCTGTGTATCGCTATTTTCTTTCCCCATTCTACCATCTTTGGGCAAAATTAATTTTACTTAATTTTTTTTTGTCTGGACTGCTCCAGTGGTCTAAAATCGGAGCTCATTCCTCCTTGCAACCCCACCTACTCGCCACCTCCAAAGTCACTTTTGCAAAACAAATTAGATCAAATCATTTCTCCCATAAAGGCTGCATGGCTTCTCCTCCTCTGCAAGGTATATTCATAGCACAGGCTCACCGAAACACCTCCTCCCAAACTCTCCTACCACCTCCTCACTGCAGAACACCTACAAGTTCTTTGAACATGACCTTTCCTTCAACACGGAACACCTAGCTCCTTCTCTACAGAAATCCAATCCGAACATGAACTTCTCTGCAAGCTCTTCCAGATTCCCTGCACACTTCCTTCCCTGGGCTCCCACTGAGCTTGTTCCCATCTCCATTAAACACTCACCATGCCAATCATTATCACTTATTTTTTTATCCTTTTCTGATAGATTGATTTCTGAAAGACATGGCCTCATTCTTTAACTCTGGGACAGGGACTACATAGCACACAGTAGATACGTAACAAATTAACTGCTGAATAAATGGAGTGGATGGTACAGAAAATAAAAGGAATAGGAAAATGAGACCTCAGCGACTAGCAAAGTTGATCTCAATAAAGCTAATTTCTATAACATACATGACTAACTGCAAACGATTATGCAAGTAGTTTCTAAAAGAGTGATGCGTACTTGCAAACGACAAAGCTCTCAAGTCCCCACTTATGCTTGTTAACTGCTCATCACTGGAGAGAGAGACACGTCCTCCCTGATTTCGCTGGGTTCTGCAGGAGCTGCAAACAAGGCGTATTGAAAGTTCAAGGAATCCTGTAGCTGCAGTTGAGGACATGTTCCCTCATAAAATTCTACTGACTGGACTCAAGTAGTAGGTGCTCAATAAATGCTGATTTGATTTGCAGTGGATTTGAAAGCAAACAGCAACTCACATTTTAGACTAATTCAATGCACTGATTGATTGTGCTTAAGATAATAGCTCAAGGCTAAAGAAAATCAATGCAGAGACTGAAAAGCAGCCAACTGTTTACTCCCCTGGCTTGTTCCAAAGTCAGTGCTTATCTGCTTCTTGATCCTTTCTAGCTTCCAGCCTTTTCTTACTTCACTATATTCCTGGAATGGAGGGAGCCAGATAGCAAGAGTTGCCCTGTGTTTTTTATTGATGCAATACGTGTGAAAGTTGAGCTGCATTATTAAAAATGTCCTATTTTTCCTAAAGCCTCCCACTTCCCCTCTGTATGACAAGTGGGATTCTGGCTTAGGAAAGAGAGAAGGATAGACTGGAATGCTCTAGCATCTTTCATCTCCAAGTGTGGGACATTAAAGGGAGCTCAGAAACTTTCTGTTTTTACTAAAAGGACACGCGCGCGCTCACACACACACACACACACACAAAGCTTTGGCTGCAGACTGATTAGATGCCCACGGAACACTTCTAATGTACGAAATAGAAAAGACTCAAAGCATGCACTCTGCTATAATTCATTTTGGTATAAGAGAAAGACAGCAGTGCCTTGGAGAATAAATCATTAACTAAAAGTCAAACCGAGATACCCTGGAAACCAGTGAGACCAGGAGGCAGCCGAGAGATCAGGCGGCTGGGATTTGCCTGTTCCCTCCGGTGACTTCTAGAGCGAAGCATCCCACAGGCAGGAGGAACTCGGCACACTGCGCTCCCTTCTATTTCACTTTTCAAACTTGAAGTTATTTTTAGATGACCCAAGCCCGCTAATCCCAGGCAGGACAATTCCCAGCCCGCTGCGCCTCAAAGCACCTTCCCCTCCCCAGCGGTTTCCTTTAAGCACTGGGAAAAGAGGCTCCGATTTCCCATTTGCTCTCTGCGTTCAGACCACTTCCCCTAATCGCCTCTCCAAATCTCAGTCCCGGGGACCACAGGCTTCATTCCCGCTCCTGCACTTCCGCACCTGCTGCTGCTAGAAAGGCGAACCCGTGGGCCACTAGGAATGGGGAAGGGGCTCCTTGAGACCCGCGCCCTCTAGAGGGGGTCCAGGGACTTCGGTCCCCAGGGCCGCCGCGGGGGCTGAGAACTGGATCTGGAGACCACCCCCCACCCCGCCGCCACGGCCGCCGCCCCCGGTCCGGCCCCCGACCCCGACAGCGCTCGGCCGCCCCCCGCCGCGGTCCCCCCCGCCCGGCCCGGGTGCCGCGCGCAGCCCCGCAGGACAGGACAGGGTGCCGGGGCGAGCGGGGCGAGCGGGCCGGCGCCGTTACATAACCGACCTGCTGGGCGTCCGCGATGCGCCGGCGGAGGCGGAGGCGACGGCTGGGCTGCCGGTCGGTCGGCGGGGCCGGCGACTGCGGGCGCGGCGCGGCTGCTCACCTGGCGGCCGGGCCGAGCGCGCGCGGGGACGGGCGCGGTGCCCGCGGGCCTGGGCTTGGGGCCGTGCGCGGCGCGCCCCGCCTCCCGGGCTCGGGCTCCGGCTCCGCGGGTCCGCGGGTCTCTGCCTCCCGCTCGCGCCTCGCCGCAACCTCCGCCGCCGTCACCCGGGACAAAGCGGCTCCGGGGAGGGGCCGAGCCGACGGTTCTCGCAGGAGCCAGCGGAGATGGGCGCGCCCCCAGCTCCGACTCATCGGGCCAGCCTCCAATCAGACCCCGGGAAACCGAGAGCCCCTGTCTGGCCTCCTCTTCTCTCCTCCCGCCTGACCCGGCGCCCTTCCCGGTCCCCCACCTGCTCCCCTTCCCGGGCTTCCCCCTCCCCTGCCCTGCGCCCGGGTGCCCAGGATGGGGTGAAGACCCTCTGCGGACCGAGCGCAGGAGCCTGTCCGCAGGGGTCTCAGAGGGGAGGGGCTCCTTGGGGTCACGGCCGGGGTGGGGGCCTCCTTGGGGGTCGGCGTGGGCAGGGGGCTGATGCTGAACTGAGGGTGGCTGGGCAGCCACAGCCAAGAAGAAACTGACAGAGAAGCAAACTGTGGGTGGGGAATACTGGAAGTGATGGAGCCCCCCTACTCCGGCTAACTGAGGAAAAGTCGAGAAGCCCCTCCAAGGTCCTGGGGCGCTGCACCGCGTGGGCGGCGGCGCCCTCTGGCTGGCTCCCGGGCCCGGCCCCGCCCTCAAGGCTGAAGGTGCCCTGCGCGGGCCGCGGCTTTGCCAGGTTTTTCAGCCACCAGACCTGGGGACAGAGGGCTTCAAGGACTCCTATTGTGTGAGAGCCTGTGACACAGGAGTGGGAGGCTGGTATCGTACAGTAAAATGTTGAACGTGAAACAGAATCTTGGGTAGATCTGTTGCTCAACAAACTTGACCCTGGGAGAAGTCTCTGCTTTACAAAGTAAAGCAGTTCAGAGCCTTGGCTGATGGGTGCCACCCATAGGGGTAGGGTTGAGTCTCGTGGCAAGAGAATGCCAATAATGTAAAAAATTATAACAAGGAAAGTGGGAAAAACTGAAGGAAGAAGGGCGGGGGGCGGGGAGGGGGTGGCGAGAGAGGCGGAGGTGTGCGGACCAAACCTGAGGGAGTGAATGAATAAGATGTAAATCAGTTTTGTGTTCTGTCATCTTTCTAAATGCTACATAAATAGACCTTTTTCCTTGTGCTTTTTATGCCCTTTTGTTTCCTGCTAACAATATTAAAATTGCGTTGAAGCAATTTGTAAGTTTCACAATTATTCTTTGCTCACCCAGACATCACATTGCTTTTTCCAAGGTTGACACAGAATTGCAAAGAAAGAAAGAGAGAGAGAGGGAGAAAGAAAAAGAGAGAAAGAAAAAGAAAGAAAGAAAAAGAAAGAAGGAAGGAAGGAAGGAAGGAAAGAAAGAAGGAAAGAAAGAAAAGAAAGGAAAGAAAGAAAGAAAGAAAGAAGGAAAGAAGGAAAGAAAGAAAGAAAGAGAAAGAAAGAAAGGGAGAAAAAGTAGACTTTGGCTTTTCTCTCCAATTAATCTGCATTAAATATAAATAAAGACAGAATTTCAGAGTTGAAAATGACCTCAGACTCCTACTCTTCCAAACTTCTAGATGTACAAATCCATGTATATTTGCTGATTAGATGAATTACTTTTTTGGATAGAATTGTCTGGAAGAGCATCCTTATACTAAGCCCAAAATCACTTTCCTAGAATTTTCACTCTAGTTCACTTTTTGAGATGATGAAGACCATGTCCAATTCCTTTTCCAACTGACTGTCTTTCAAATATGGGAAGATAGCCATCATCACTCACTCTAGGCCCCCATTTCCAAGTAAAACATCCTCAATCCTTTCAACAAACTTTCACAGTGAGTAATTCCTAGAATCTTCACCAACCTGAAGACCTTCACCTTAATAGGATCTATTATGTACATATATATTTACCAATAAAATTTTCTGGGTATGGGAGTAATACATTTATTATAGAAATTTTGCAAAGTTGGTAAAACACAAGATTTAATGTGAGAAGTCAATGAAGTAATATATGTCAAGCACTTAGCACAATGCCTGGTACGCAATACATGTTAGTTGTCACAAAAAATGAACATGGTCATTCTCTTACCACTCAGATACAGGTGTTCTTTTTTTTTCTTTAAATAAACTTTTTGTAAAGTTTAACCTGCCTGGTAAAATTGAGTGGAAGGTACAGAGATTTCTCATATATCCCCTTCCCCCATACCTGCATAGCCTCCCCCATTATTAACATCGGGCCACCAGAGTGGTACATTTGTTACAAAAGATGAACTGATATTGACACATCATTATCAACCAAAGTCCATAGTTTACACTAGGGTTCACTTTTGGGTTGTACATTCTTTGAATTTCAACAAATTTGTAAGGATGTATCCACCATTATAGTCTCTTACATGACAGTTTCACTGCCCTAAACATCCTCTGTGCTCTTCCTATTCATCCTTGCCTCCCCACTAACCCTTGGCAGCCAGTGACATTTTAACTGTCTCCACAGTTTTGCCTTTTCCAGAATGCCATATAGTAGGAATCATACAGCATCCTGTATAGAATTTTCAGATTGGCTTCTTTCATTCAGCACTATGCAATTGTTTCCTCCTTGTGTTTTGTGTGAATATAAGTTTCAACTCACTTGGGTGAATACTGAGGAGCATTATTGCTGGATCATATTGTAAGAATATGTTTTGTAAGAAACCACCAAAAACTGTCTTCCAAAGTGGCTATACCAGTTTGCATCCCAACCAGCAATGAATGAGATTTCCTGTTTCTCCACATCCTCACCAGCATTCCGTATTGTAAGTATTTTGGAATTTTATTATTCTAATAGGCATGTAGTGGTATCTCATTAATGCTTTCTTTTACACTTTCCTAACGGTATATGATGTTGAACCTTTTTTCATATGCTTATTTGCCATCCATAGATCTTCTTTGGTGAGGTGTCTGTTCAGATTTTTTTGCCCGTTTCCTAACTGGGTTGTTTGTTTTCTTATTGTTCTTATTGTTCGTATTGTTTCTTTATGTTTTGGGTTCTTTTATATCGAATAACAGCCCTATATCAGATATGTATTTTGTAAATAACTTCTCCAACTCTGTGGCTTGTCTTCGCGTCCCCTTGACAGTGTCTCTTGCTCAGCAAGTTTTTTTTTTTTTAATAAAGTCCAGCTTACGGATTTATTTCATGGATCGTGCCTTTGGTGTTTTATCTAAAGAGTCTTCATCATACCAAAAGTCATCTAGGTTTTTTTCCATATTATCTCCTAGGAATTTTATAGTTTTGTATTTTACATTTAGGTGTATGATCCATTTTGAGTTAATTTTTGTGAAGGGTATAAATTCTATATCTAGATAATGATGATGATGATGGTGATGGTGATGATGATGGTTATGGTGGTGGTATTGGTGGTGGTGATGATGGTGATGATGGTGGTGATGGTGATGATGGTGATGATGATGGTGGTGATGATGATGATGGTGATGATGGTGGTGATTATGATGATGGTGATGGTGATAATGATGGTGATGGTGGTGGTGATGGTGGTGATGATGATGGTGGTGGTGATGGTTTGCATGTGGATGTTCAATTCTCCCAGCACCATGTGTTGAAAAGATAATTTTCTCTCCATTGTATTGCCTTTGCTCCTTTGTCAAAGATCATTTGACTATACATATTTATGTGGGTCTCTTTCTGAACTCTGTTCTGTTCCACTGATCTATTTATGTTTCTTCACCCATATCACATTGTCTTGATCACTGTAGCTTTATAGTAAGTCTTGAAATCAGGTAGTGTCAGTCCTCTGATTTTGTGCTTCTCTTTCAAAATTGTGTTGGCTATTCTAGTTTTCTTGCCATTTCATATAAACTTTAGAATCATTCTGTCAATATCCACAAAATAACTTGATTGGGATTGCATTGAATCTGGAGAGATCAGTTGGAAAGAACTGACATCTTTCCATATTTAGTATTCTTATCCACATGCATGGAATTTCTCTCCATTTATCTAGTTTTTCTTTGATTTCTTTGACCAGAGTTTTATACTTTTCCTCACATAGATTATGTACATATTTTATTAAATCTATGTCATATTTTATTAAATTTTGACCTTTGCCCACGTTTTAACTGGGTTGTTTGTGTGTGTGTATGTGTGTGTGTGTGTGTGTCAGTGTGTGTGGAGCTGTGAGAGTACTTTATATATTCTGGGTATGAATCCGTTATCAGATATATGACTTCCAAATATTTTCTCCCATTCTGTGAGTTGTGTTTTTCTTGATAGTGTTCTCACTATCAAGTACAGAAGTTTTAAATTTTGATGAAGTCCAGTTTATCTGTTTTGTTCTTATTGTTGCTTATGCTTTCAGTGTCAACACTGAACATTTTTTTAATGGCTACATAGTATTCCTGAGAGCTGTACTTCTTTTCTTTTCTTTTGAAACAATTTCAAACTTACAGAAAATTTGCAAGGAACTCATATACCCTTTGTCAAACCCTTTTTATAAAGGGCTCCAAGAGAGGATACTGCTTTTCACCCAGTTGTCGTGTTTCCTTAATCTCCTTGAATCTGAAACAATGACCTTGAGACATTTGAGATTGTGAGCCAGTCATTGTATAGAATGTCCCTCTATTTGGGTTTGATGTTTCCTCATGATTACACCAAGGTTGTAAGATATATTCCAGGACATCCCATAAGTGGTGCTGTATTCTTATTGTAGCCTATGTGTGGCATGTGATGTTGACTTGTCACATTCATATTTTTCTACTTCTGTCATTTCTTTTGGGTTACTTGGCATTGTACTGCAAGGGAAAGTTTGTCTTCTCCTCATTTAATTATTTAGTAACATACATGTGCACTCACAGGTTCCTAGTTTATTTAATGCATCATCATCCGTGACTACTGTTATTTATTTTGATGCTTATCCCCCAGATTTGACCAGTGGGAACCCCTTTAAGCTGACCTCTGTGTCCATTGACACATACCCATAACTGAGTGTTTTCTTACTTTCTGGTCCACGATAGTTCAGACTCAACTTATTCTTTGTCACTTGTGATCCTGGAAGGATTTCATATTTTCCAAAGATACATGCTTATATTTTTTTCAAAGAGAGGAATTTAGACTCTTTGCTTCTGCACTAGGAGAGATTATAGGGGTTTGGATTTATGAGGAAATTTGAAGACACCATATCAGTACTAATAAGAACAAAAGCAATAACATTAAATGTGTTTTTAAGTGGTTACTGAGTACCAATCACTGTTCTCTGCATTTCGTATTTATACATTAATGTAATCTTCATAATACCCTATGAGATAGGTACAACTGTTATTTCCATTTTGCAGGTGAGGAAACCAAAGCATAAATAGATTGCCTAGCTCTGCTAAGTTGAGCTAGAGTAAAACCTGAGTAGCCTGGTTCAAGACCTTGGGGTCTTTTGTGTGTAGGAAAATGCAGCCACTTTCAGTGACCATAGAGGATGAGTCAGGCCTTCCTCCTCAGGGCTCCTGGAGTTCTTTTTCACATGTCCCTATATAATGCCAGTCACATTACCGTGTTTGCAGCTGTCCTGATGGATGGCCTAGGCGACTTATCCCACTACCTTGCATGGAGTATGCTTTCAATAAATGTTTAATTGTTGATAAGGAATTTAAGCTAACAGAATATGGCTTTCCTGAGGTCAAAGTGATGGTTTGTGGAAAACTCCAACTAAAATTCCAGTCTTCTCAGTCTCAATCAAGTAACTGTTCTTTCTCGTGCCTCAAGCTGGCTCATCTGATACCACATTTATTACTAGATAAGTACTTCGTAGCCTATCTCAAAGTCAGGCTGTTCCTTATAGATTTAGATTAGTTGCAATGCCATGTAAGCAAGATGCATGTCCCTTTATGTAGTATTCCATGCTTTACAGGGGCAAAAATAAAAATGGGCTGGATTTTAAATTAAGTTAAACTGGAGCAGGACAGACTCGGGTCTGAAAGTAGAGGCTGTCGTGTATATCATCCTGGGTTTACACTATATCATGTCATGGAAACAGAAGTGGAAAGAAGGGGAAAAACACTTTCCAAAACCTTCTAAGTTAATTTATTTTTTCTTGGCAGCATTTAGAGTAGGGTGGAGAGGTGGAGAGGGCTTGTCAAAGCAGGCAGCAGAGAAAGTGATCCTATAGCAAAGTGTCTGGTTGCTCTCGACTACTTGAGAGATGTTCTTTCCCGGCCAGGGGGTGGGGGTGGGGGGACACATACAGGCATACTCTCTGGAAAAAACAGTCAAGATGACTGAGTGTGTTTCTTACAGCTCAAGGAACATCTGGTGTCAATGTCCTCCAGCCAAAGACCACCAAGAACACACCTGTAGTTAAGCAAGTTGGGTTTATTGCTCTTTGCAGTGAGGGAGGATGCACACCATGGGGATGGTGGGGCATGGCAGGAAAACAGCAGGAAGGACTTACAGGGTTTGGACTTGCCTTAGTGATCTGGGGAAGGGTTTAAAGGAGCAGTACTTCCCTCTAGATTGGATGCTCTTCAAAAGCAGGGGTAGTTTTTTGCTTAGGTATATTAATAAATCTTATCTATAAGGTGGGAGGGATGAAGTAAGACTATCATTGGTCTCATTCGTAAAGAAGCAGCCATCACTCATATTAGTCAGCATAGGGGAATGTGATCATTTTTCGGAGTTTGGACAATGTTCACGTTTTTGTCTCTGTTCAGATGTGAGTGCAGAAGGTCTTCCTTTTACCTTGATTCCTCATAGTCCTAGAATGTTTTGTGAAACTGTACATATTCAACAGGAGAACATTAAGGCCAAGCTGAGCACGTCTGGCAGATGCTAGCTGTCAGGGTTGCTTCTCCCTTTCTCCCTAGTGAGATATGGTACCTGTGTTAGACTGTTACTCCCTCATCTTGGCAACCTCGCATAGTAACCAGCCTACCAACAATCCCCAATAATAATCAATAATACCCAGGACTTAATCATTTCCACTACCTTTTCCACAAGTGGAAAATAAGCAAAAGTAATATGAGTTCTTTCAGAGGGCTTTTTAAAAAAAAATGAAATAAGTGTTAAGCTCCCAAGACAACTAGAGAAAAACAAGAGATGGGGTTGGATGATGGGCATTGAAAGAAAGGAACATTGTGTGAGTATTGGAGTGATGTGGGAGACATAGTAAAGGGGGAGATTTGGGTTGGGCTTCAAAAATGAATTGAATTTGGAGAGGAAAATAAGAAGGTGGTGGACCTTTCAAATGAGGAGAACCACACTACCTCTGGAGAGATCCTGTGGTAACAGGGCCAAAACACAGAGGGGCAGCAGATTGACCAAGCATGGAGATGGAAGAATGGATGGGGACAGAGGAAGAAAGAGATTAGCTCTAGCACTGGGCCAAGTCCAGTCCAAAAGACCCTTGTGGTCTCAAAGTAACACCTCAGCAGACAAAAATAACTAAGCATGCTGTTGTCATCAAGAAGTCTCACATAGAGAACCTGGCTTATCTTAAACAAAAAAGCCTGAAGAAATGGAATCTGGGACAAAACAGAGATCCCATTATCAGAATACAAAGATGGGCACTGGCCCTTGGAAACCAAAAGTCTCAGGAGACTCTAAGGACAGCTTGATAGTAGATTGTATCAACAAGGCTGAAGCTCCTTACTACATCCTTCTCACTGAAAGTTTTGATCAATTCTAGAGACCAGGATGGGGCTGAATTTCAGGGAAGGGTCAAGTGCCCCAGGTATGAGAAGTGAAGGGCTGGAAACACTGGGACTTAGCACAGGTATCAAGTTTGAATCTCACCTCCTCTTTTAGTAGCCAGATATCCTTGAATAAATAAATCACTTTACTCCTCTCAATGCCAGTTTTCTCATCTGTCAAGCCGAGATCATGGTAATTATACGCTACATTGTTGTGAAAATTAAATACCGTGATACTTATAAAGCATTTGACCGGGTGTCTGGCCTCTGTCCATGTTAGGCCTCATCATCGTCTTCATCTCTTTCATCATCGCCATCATCATCATCATCCAAAGAAGAGAATGCTCTAAGGTAGAGGTCATCAGATTACAGACCCAGGCCGAATCTGGCCCCCACATTTTTGCCAATCAAGTTTTACTGGAACTCTGCCACACTCCTTCATTTCTGTATTTTCTATGACTGCTTTCTCTACAGCAGCGGTGGTAGTTGCAACAGAGACCTCAAGACCCATAAAGCTCAAAATACTTACTATCTGGCCCTTTTCAGAAAAAGTTTGCTGAGTTCTGCTCTAAGGCAAGAGAAGTCCAATGACCATGCCTATGTTGGAAGCTATGAGGACTTCAAGTGAACAGAGCACAGGGGTAGCATAGGAACTAAGAAGAAAAGGTTTACTGGGAAAGCTGAGGCACTTATGTCTGCAAAAGAATAGTCTTTTGCAGTTAAGAATATGAAAAAAAGATTATGCCCTATTTCAACCATTTAACTCAGTAGAGCTAACTTTCTCTCCGGAACCAGCTACCTAATTTTGGGGACCCAGTGTAAAATGAAAATACAGGGTCCCTGGATCAAAAAGTATTAAGAATTTCAGGATAATGACAGCAGAGCATTAAATCAAGCACAGGGCCCTTCTGCACAGGTTGTATAGCTCTTTCTCTTTTTCTGTCTCATAATAACACACACATACACACACACACACACACACACACACACACACACACACTACACTCGCAAGAGTATTCTACAACTGAAGAGCAATCTAAAGGCCGTCAATTGCAAACGGAGACTTGGGTTTTCTGTCTCTTTCCCTACCAGAGCATTTTCTCCTATAAATGATTTCTCTACACCCACAACCTCCTCCTCCTTTCCTTTTGATGCAGCAGTAAAAGCAGTTCCCTCCATCTAACTCTCCCTCTTCATTTTAGCGTGACACATCCGTCTTATTGTTCAGATGGCAGAGGAAAACTGCCGGTCTCTGATTTCTCTTTTTCCATTCGTTACAGCATGCCATGCCCAAAATAGTCTAGTCTGCTTTCACCGTGGCCCCATGCTCACCACGCCAGGGTGAAAGCCACCGTTGCCCGTGTTGGCTCTTACTGGGCTTTGGAGTGTCTGGAGTGTGTAAAGTTGTACAGATAAAAGTGTTAGGTAGAATGACATGCATGGGAACAGTCACAGGGCAGCTAAACTGATCTGTGTTTCCTTCATAGAAACAAGAATGTGCAAGGGGCTGCAGTATGGGAATGGTCTGTGAAACTAAAACTCATGAAGTACTTGATTTGCCCGAAAGGGGGAAAAAAGTCACAAAAACAGAAACAAAAAGATGGATGGGTTGTGTTTTGCTTTTAACGCTCTTTTGACAGTCCATGGAGTGGAAAATATGTCTATAAATAAGTCTTTTGTGGCTCACTGTGTGGAAAACATTCATAGATAGATAGATAAATATACTAAAAGCCTTCCAAGGTTATCGTATTTTTTTAAGTCTGCAAATAAAAGCAAGATGCTTTGGGGTATCAGGAGCATGAGTGTACAGATGCCAATAGGTTGATACCAGGTGTGATCAGGTTTCCCCACAGGGATCTGGACAAGTAAGCACCCTCAAGGATGCCTGGGACTCATCGGTGTGCGTTGATTTTCCAAAGAAGGAGAACCAATCTATCAGGGTCATCCTAATTTGCCAGGCATGAGTCAGATTCCTCCAGGGTTTGACAAAGTGACAGACTACTCTGATAAATTAATTTGTGCTAAGGTGCTAATGGCTGATAATAGGCTCTCTAGTTACTCTCAGATAATATCTATACTTACACGGGGCCAGGTTCTTCAGAGTCTGGCGGCCACAGTGCGTCCTGTCTCTCCGCCAGCCTGTTTCTCCCTGCTCCTGGTGCATGCCCTCTGCTTTCACCCTTCCGGGCTATGCACTGGCAGTTCCCTCAGCCTGGGTGCCTTTACATGACACTCTCAAATTCTTCCATCAAAGATCAGCTGAAAGTAATAGCAACAAGTGCTGCTTACTATAATTCTAAGTGTTCTCAAAGAGTTGTCCCAGGACCAACATTGGCATCCCCCTAGGGGAATTGTTAGACATGCACATTCTTGCCCCCTCCCAATCTATTCACTTGGAAACTTGGAGTAGGACCCAGAAACCTGTGTTTTAGCAAAACTTCTAGGGGGGTTCTGACACCTGCTAAATCTTGAGACCACTGTGCTAACCCCTTAATCTATATCAACTCATTGAATTTTCACAACTCTCTGAGGTAAATCGTAAGATTGTTTCCATTTGACAGATGAGACAACTGAGGCACAGAACGTTTAAGCAACTTGACAGAGGTCCTAAGTTGGTAAATGGTAGAGCTGGACTTTGAGTCCGGGCAGTCTGGTTCTAGAATGTGGATGCTCTACCACTCAGCTGTGTTATCTTTTGAATCATTGCTTCTGCAAAACCTTTTGTAATTCCCATCTCCCAAATCCCACCAGACAAGGTCAGTAGCTCCCATATCACTTTCTTCCTTTATGATGCTTGTGTTTTTCTTGTCCTTCTATCCCAAGTACCCAATACCTACATTGCATGAGCAAACTTTGGTATATAATGGAAGAATGAATAATTAAATGGATTGATCAGTGAATCAATAAATGTCTTGACTCAAAAGTAACTTGACTAGAATTTTCCATAGAGCATTAAAAAAAAGTTTTTCCAGGTAGATAAACAACAAGACCCTATTATATAGCAGAGGGAACTATATTCAATATCCTGTAATAAACCATATGGAAAAGAATATGAAAAAGAATACATAAATATATGTATAACTGAATCACTTTGCAGTACCTCAGAAACTAAGGCAATATTGCAAATCAACCATACTTCAATTAAAAAAAAAAAGTTTCCAGAATCCTATCCCTCGACTACTGAATCAGAGTCTCCAGGAGGGGGCCTGGGAATCTGTATTTTAAAAAGTGAAACTGGAACCAAGAACACCCGTTTAAGAAAAAGTTGTACCCAACAAATTGGTTCTGCAGACATTGAACCCCTGCCTTCATTGGCACACATGATTGGGGCTGGTTTTCTAAGACTAAGGGGAAGGCATGAATGGGGAAAGGGGGGCTCTTTGGCCCTTAAATCCTACCTCATGGGGAGTCGTTAACCCTTCCTGGAAGAAACCTGAAACATGTTTCAGATTTTAGGCATATTACATGATAATCCTTGAATAAGATGAATGTAATAAGAAACGCCTGCATTTGGTACCACCGAGCTGTACATGGGAAGTTTTTTTAACCCCAGAACAGGCAGTCCTTAGCATATATATATATAAATAAAATGGGTCATCTTCCAAAAATGTATTTGTAAGTTGAGTTGTTTGGAACTCAGAAAACACTTTCCCACAGAAGTAATATTAGAAAAGAGGGTTCCATTCCTCTGCCAAAACACAAAACCTTGATTTAGAACATTCTGTCTCTGAAATAGCAGTTCAGATGCTCTATATGGATGTCCATGGGAAATGGGACTAGGACCCACCCAGCCTGGAGCTGAGGATGATGGGAACACAGTGACTGCTGGGTGAACATCAGACATGCTTTTGTTCTCCTCCACCCCTACACACACACGCATACACACACACAGGCACACAGGCACACATACACGTCAACACACACACGCACACACACACACACAGAGTCTGGTGACTACTGGTCACATGGTAGAAAGCACAGTTATTACTGAAGGAAGACTGACTGCTCGGAGATCCAATGAAACTTTTACTCCCTTCACCTGTGCAGTCAGACGCTGCCCCAGACCTTGGCTCAGAGTTTCCAAGATCAGGTATAGACAATCAGCAGTGCCTGTACCCTTTCCTCTGATATCATTTTACCTGGATTTTGGAAATACTATTACACAACCTCTAGTTTGAACTTCAGGGCAACTGCAACCACTTTTCCTAATACACCTACAACAATAGTTTAAGAATGAATATGAAATGAGGGCCATAAACAAAATTGCTGCTAAAAAGTGGAAAAGAGAACTTTTTAGTTTTCCCTTGGCCATTAATTAGCCATGTGACATAAGACTAGGTTCTCTGGGCCTCAGTTTCCTCATGTGTAAAATGTTGTGGAAGCGGAATCACTTATAAAATCTTTAAGTTCTTTCTAGAGCTAATTTTCTAGGTTTCAATAAAAATAATTCCTTCTACTTCCTTGTGAAAAGATTTGCCAGGCTGCCAACTGTTCTACCTTTTCCACACTTGGCAGTGAAATACTGAAAACTCATCTCATCCCAGGCTCAAAGATATACCAAGAAGAACCAAGGCTAATAAGTTACAGTTTCATTTCATTCTTATTAAATTAAATTTATTTCATTTAATTCTTCCTTGCCCAATATCAAACTTCATTCGGGAAACAGCTCATTGAGTTTAAGTCCTATGCTTAATGGGGTATTTTTCAGCACATAGCAAATTAAGGATCAAAGTGGTAAAATAATGATAACAGTAATTAATAGTAACAGTAATTATTATTATTATTAATCAGAATTTTGACGTGGAAAATAAAAGAGGAAAAGAATGAGATAATTTAATAGGATTTGAAGTTATTTCAAGAAAAAACCTTTAAAAGGAATCAATACACAATCTTTTTTCAAATTGATTTACAACATTGTGTTAGTTTCAGGTGTACAGCATAGAGATTCAGTTATTTTTTTCAGATTATATTCCATTATAGGTTATTACAAGATATTGACTATAACTCCCTGTGCTATACAGTAAATCCTTTTTACTTATCTATTTTATATGTAGTAGTGTGTATCTGTTAATCCCATACTCCTAATTTGTCCCTCTCCCCCCCACTTCTCTTTGGTAACCATAAATTTGTTTTCTATGTCTATGCATCTGTTTCAGTTTTGTATGTAGATTCATTTGTCAATACACTTAATGTTAACATGCACCACCATAGGCTTGAATTTAACCGAGAGCAAAATATATTGTTTCTTTGATAGAATCCCCTTCTCCCCAAGGTAATACTATGTGGAAGAAAAGAAGTAAGGAAATGTGGTTCCTAACAGCCAGTTTGGGTTTGGGATTGGTGATACCTGATAGAATTTGATACGGGTACTCCCTTCTATCTGTTAGGATAGTGTGTCCCTGTGATATGCTGGGGGTGCATCTGGACTTGGCTTTAAGAACCTCAAGAAGATCTAATTAGCTTTATATATATCTTTAATGAGATTCAGTTTTCTGACAAGGGTACGAATAGAAACTTTTGCTTCCACTGTCCCAGCAAAAAGAAAGTCAAACCAAAAAATAAATAAATAAAAAATAAAGCAAAATTTATCCCAGATAATACACCACAAAAGTTCCCCGAGCCCCAACGTCTTCCTTGCCAACTGTATAAAAATACTGGGGAATTGTCTTGGGTAGGGTGGAAAAGGAAGTCTGGTTCCAGAACCTCTGGTTTTTTGGGTCTCAGAAACAACCATTTAAAAAATAATAGTTCAAAAAATAAATAAATAAATAAATAATAAAAAATAATAGTTCTCTAGACTTCCTACTGTGTCAAACAGTATGCTGAATGTTTTATACACATTATTTAATTCAACCTTCAAAAAAAAAACCTAGTGAAGTACGTGTTATTTCCACTTTGTTTAGTAAACACAGTCCCATTCATAGAAGAAAAAACTCAAGAGAAGATGGGAAAATAACCCAGTAAAGAGACAGGACTTCATGCATATTCCATCCCAGTCATTCAAACAGCCCAGTGGACAAGTAATAGCCCGGGATTTGAATCCTTGCTCTACCACATCCTGTGACTTTGAGGAAGTTACTCAGTGTCCTTACATATAACATGGAACTAATAACAGTGCCTGCCTTTCTGACTTGTTATAGGTTTCCAGTGAGAACCTGCACATAACAGACTTAGAACAGCACCTGCCAGATGGTAATATTCAATGACAATATTTTCATCTGGTCCAGCAACTCCCTGTGGCCCTACCCCTCCTCACCCCAAGCCTACCTATGTCTGGGCAGGCTCCTATACAGCCCAAGGACAAAAGCAGAACACTGAAAACAAGTCATTCTTACTCTTTAAGAATAGATCTTCATTCTCCAAGGGCCGTCCCTGGACCAGCAACATCAGCATCACCTGGAAACTGCCTAGAAATGCAGAGTGTCAGGACCCACCCCAGACCTCCTGAGTCAGACTGTGCATTTTCACAGGAGCCCCAGGTGATTTGTGTGCATACTGAATTTGAGAAGATTTGCTCTCAGCCACTCACAGTGGCAATTCTCACTGGTCTCTGGCGGAACATGCCTGGAGGCTCCTAGCCAGTAGAAAGGCAGGACCTTGTAGTGTACACAATAGGCCAGGCTGCCGGGCCTCTCTCTGCCTTTTCCAGTCTGCTCTGGTTAGTTCAGAGTATCTTTCGTCTTACAAACCACCTGGTGAACCATTATTCAAGACTCAACTCAGACATCATGGAGACTCCTCTTATCCGCCCTCCTCCTATTCCAAGAGGGAATTCATCACTTCCACCTTGGTTTCCCCAGTGAAGATCAGACCAATGCGCTTCCATCTTCTTTGACTAGAATCCATGGTAAGAAACATTTTACAGACACACCTGAACATACACACACACACACACACACACACACGCCTGTATGTTGCTGAAATGAAAGTTTCGTGAAAGAATACTTTTACTTACTCTGTGCAATGGACTCAGATATTTTCAACTTTACTCTGTTCTATTTCACGCTATATGGGTCATAACTGGCAATTTGTAAAACCCCGTACATAACTGTTTCTTTCAGAGGAATTACAAAACTCGATTGATGATTCAGTTTCATGTCTATCACCTCTTCAGAACAGAGAGCACCTGGCCCCATATCTGGCACATACAAGGATTCAGTATTGTTTGTTGAATGAGTAATTAATGGAGGGGGGATCTTGTTATGATCTGTTTTCACAGCCTGTCACTACTCCATCCCTTAGCTCTTTGGTCCCACTGCCATCATTAACAGAAAAGATACGAGGACGTGTTTATGCAAGAACTCATCAACCACTAAGCATTACTATAATTCTATGCAATGAATCTCTACGCTCCCAACAGGAATTTTCAAATGAAAAGCAGTACTACAGATTATTGGGTTGAATAATAAGAGGAAAGATAACATTTTTGAGTTTAAATAAGGGTAACTTCGGTTTGCATGTTTTGGGATTTTTTGGAGTGGGGTTTCACGGCGGATATGTTATTAGTCTCCCTATTGTAAATTGCACGGAGCTCGGGTCACTGTGGCTGAGACATATTTAGAACATCCCGAGTCAAGAGGTGCCAGCCTGCCATTTGAGCTTCTCCATGAGCTCTGCCAGTTCACCTCCATTCTCTCTTTCAACACCTCAGTTCTTCCAGCGTGAGAGCCCTTGGGCAGAGGTTCATGATGGGGAAAGATGATGACCAACCACATTCACTTATCATTTATATCCCCGACTTGGATGTGGCACTCCAGTTCATACGACAGGAGGGGAGTTTGAGGCTAGGGGTCAGGACCTTCAGTTCTGTTTTCCTGAGTCACACGGCCCTGCCCAGCAGGCTGCCCTTCTTCCATTCACAAGAGGAGGATGGAAAAATTGAAGACCCAGAAACTAAGTCTGGGAGGAATGACAACTTTTTCAGTCTTACCTTTCACAACACGATAATAAAAACTTTACAGCTTATTCTCAAATATTACATTTGTATATGACATTTGAGAGTCTGACTGTTCAGGTTTGGAGGGTTTTATTTGATTTTTGGGGGGGGTTGTTTTTGTTTGGTTGCATTGGGTCTTCATTGATGCACACGGGCTTTCTCTATTTGTGGCAAATCGGGTCTACTCTTTGTTGTGGTGCACAGGCTTCTCATTGCAGTGGCTTCTCTTGTTGCAGAGCAGAGGCTCTAGGCACGTGGGCTTCAGTAGTTGTGTCACACGGACTCAATAGTTGTGGCTTGTGGGCTCTAGAGTGCAGGCTCAGTAGTTGTGGTGCATGGGCTTAGTTGCTCTGCAGCATGTGGGATCTTCCCGGACCAGGGATGGAACCCGTGTCCCCTGTATTGGCAGGCAGATTCTTAACAACTGCCCCACCAGGGAAGTCCCTGACTGTCTGGGTTCTAGTCATGGCTTTTAGTAGCTAAGTGACATGCATGACCCCTGCCTTAGTTTCCTACTCGTAAAATGGAGATAGTAAGTACCTACCTCATAGAGTCTTTGTGAGGAAAAAAAATGATAGTACGTATAGACCACTTAGAATTGTTCCTGTCACAGAGTAAGAACTTAGTAAATGCCAGCTATTTTTAAGATTATTATTACACACAGGAACTGTATATACATATATGATTCCTTTTCTACCGCATTTAGACATTTAAAGTAATGAAAGATCTTCAAAATAAAATGCTACTCATACTAAGCGCAATGCGATACCCTGGATTGGGTCTCAGAACAGAAAAGGACATTAGTGGAAAAACTGGTGACATCTGAATAAAGTCTAAAGTTTAGTTAATTTAGTACTAAACTTAATGTCTTACTTTTGACAAATGTACAACGATTATGCAAAATGTTAACACGAAGAGAACGCAGTGAAGAGTGTGAGGAATGCTCTGTACCATCTTTGCAACTTTTCAGTAAATCTAAAATTATTCCAAAATGAAAAGCTTCTTTTTAAAAAGGCCACACAAAGTTCTCGACGACATGGTAACTACGAAGTTGAGCTGGGCACTGTGGGAAAATGGGAGATCAGGCAAGTAAGACTTTGCCCTCAAAGAGTTTACAGTTTCATTCTGAGAACAGGACAGCAATGAACTTAATACAAACTGGCCAGAAGGTAATAAATGTCTTAAGAGAAGTGGAAACAAACTATTATCAGCCTAATATGAAGGGCCAGGCTCACAAAGACCTTGTTCGCTGTGGTTCAATGTACTGGTTTACTAATTAACACAGCTCTGTCATTCCTGCCTCCTCTAGCGGATACTCTGCCTGGCTGGTATTTCAGAGGTGAAACTCCCTCCATGGCGGAGGTGCTATCTGATGCTTGACTAACGCAAGTGTAAAGTTTTAATTTATTAATTTTTTTAATAGGCTGCGGAATACAGGAGAAAGAGCAGGGATCACATAACCAAGGAAAACTGAGATCAAACCTAGTTTCTCCCCAGCGTGGGCAAGTTATTTGAGCCTCATGGTCCACTATAAAGCGGGAGAAAGCATATTAAAGTTGCTGACTGTTATAACAATCAGATGCTCAAGTGAGACGGTGTCATAAGGACCCCTGGCTTACAATCAGCTGGATTTATTATGGTTACCATTTGTAACTGTGCTCTCGGTTTGCGCCCTGGCAACCACACTCAAGTACTTATCCATTTGTCAGGCACTCCATTCACTTGTTCAAAGACCTTACTTTGGAGAGTCCAGGACTGTTTGCCAAGTAGAGAGGGTGGCAGATCCCGGTGGGGGGAAGCCGGCATAGATGAGGGGTTAATTGCATGAGCTTTAGAGCCAATCAGCCTGGATTTAAATCTAGGCTTGTCTGCTTACCCGCTTGCTACCTGCATGCCACTGGAAAATCAGCTGAACCTCTCAATGCCTCTATTACCCTATTTGTGAACTGTGAGTGATGGTACTTACCCCGTAGAGGTATGTTATGAGGAATTCACGCACATAAAGTCTCCAGAACTGTACTTGGCACACAGCTAGCACTCAGTAAGTAATAGCTACCGCCATTAGCTATTATTATTCAACAACCACCTTCTCTTTTTCCTAGATGTGCAACACACCATTTTGTTCAGATACGGGGGTGCAAGCTGCTCAGGGAAGGGGGAGCTCTTTCCTCCAGCCCCAGGGGATGAATCATGATGGGTACAAGTGATCTCTTCTCTTATTCCAGTTTAGGTATGGGTATGTATCTGAAGTCTGGCCAGTGGCGCCTAACGGGAAATCTGCTAGTAGCTTCTAGAGCATTCTTTTTGCCTCCTGTGTTGAATGTTGCATAAGAGGATACGATGGCAGCCATCTCATGGCCGTGAAAGGAGCCAAGAGAACCACAGAGAGGCTGCTTCAGATTGCACACATCACTGAGCTGCAGAATTGTCTACCTTTGTTGTTTTTTAGCATTTCTTTTTTCCATTAAAAATTTCTTTATTGAAGGATATAGTTGATGTACAATAATATTACGTTATAGGTGATTCACAATTTTTAAAGTTTATACTGCATTTATAGTTATTATAGAATATTGGCTGTATTCCCATGTTGTACAATATATCCTTGCAGCTTATTTTATACCTAATCGTTTGTACCTGTTAATCCCCTACCCCTATACTGCCCTTCCCCCATATTGCCCCTCCCCCTCCTTCTCCCCACTGGTAACCACTAGTTTTGAACCATCTGCTTTTGGACATCTTATTATGTGAGATAATACATGTCCTGATTGTTTAAGTCACTTTCAGTCAGGGTTTTATTTTACTTGCAGCCAAAAGCAATCTACCAAACACTGGAGGTCACAGAATGGGAGGCAGTATCATTACTCCCAGGGTTATGAATAAGGAACTAAGTTTCAGGGAGATTAAAACCACTTTCCACACGGTTATACAGCTTGTAAAGAACAGAGAATGAGAAGGGAGTAAATAAAATATATGTTTATCTTTGCCATTGAACCTGTTCTTGGTCTAAAAGCAAATGCTGTATGCTAACTCGCATATGTGGAATCTAAAAAATGGTACAGATGAACCCAGTGACAGGGCAAGAATAAAGGTGCAGATGTAGAGAATGGAAGAGGACACTGGGTGGGGGCAGGGGGTGAAGGGGAAGCTGGGACGAAGTGAGAGAGTAGCATTGACATATATATACTACCAAGTGTAAAATAGATGGCTAGTGGGAAGCTGCTGCATAATACAGGGAGATCAACTCGATGATGGGTGATGACTTAGAGGGCTGGGATAGGGAGGGTAGGAAGGAGTCACAGGAGGGAGGGGATATGGGGATATATGTATTAATACAGCTGATTCACCTTGTTGTACAGCAAAAACTGGCACAACAGTATAAAGCAACTACATTACAACAAACAGCTGAAAAAAAATACTCATGGAGTCCACAAGATACCCTCATAGACCCTGTGGAATTTTCTGTCCTGAGGGTTGGGTGGAGCTTCCAGTGGACAGAGCAGAGTAAGCATGTGTCCTGAGCTGTAACACAAGTATTTCTAGGCCTTGATGACTTGTTCAGGGGAAGGCCTGCCACCGAGGGGACAGTGTCTAGCAGGATAAAATATTTCCAAGAGGTCTGAGTTGAGAATTTTGTTTCCCGCATATTTGAAAAATCAGAGGCCAAAGCTGTTTAGTAATTAATTATTAAAGCTAATACAAGTCTGACGAGATACTTGATTTTATGCCAGCATTTCTTTGGCACATAAAAAGGCAGGATCAGCAAGGAAAGAACCAGAGTTACCCTGTGTAAGCCCTTGTCTTCCTTCTTCTTCCCTGCATCTCTATCTTTAGAAATAACTTGGATCCACCAGCAGGCTTATAGCGTTTCATCTTATTTATTTACTCTTTCTTTTGTTTATTCATTCATTCAAGGAATAGTCTAAAGTGGCCAATCTTTCCCCATCAAGTTGGGGAGAACAGTTAATATAAGCAAACCAAGTATAATCATATCACAACAGCTATGCTTTCCCGAAGTCCTTTACAGACATGATGATTAATCCTCTAAATTATTTTTCAGGGGAGACATCATTTTTTCCCAAATTATGAGGAAACCAAGTTTCAGAGAGGTCGAAGCCATTTTCCACAGGGTCATACAGCTAGACAAGTGCAGACTGGGGTTTGAATCTGGGTCACTTAAATTTCAAAGGCCGAACTTGTCCACAGCATGAAAGTGATGTGAATATGGCCAAGAGATGGGGCTTGGGGACCAAATCTTGTTGGCAGTGCTGGTACCAGAGCGAGAGCTATGAAATGGGAACAATGTGTGGAGGACAGGAAAGAAATGAGTCCAAGAGGAGAAAGGCTGCATGACAGGGCAATTCACCAGGAGAGCTTCCCTAAGGCAAACATATCTAGAGTTAACTTCGGCCATCACCTGTCATAGTTGGTTGTTATATAGAGAGGATGAGCCCTTCTTTTCTTTTTCTGAGACATCAAGAGAATAAAGAAGGCAGGAGGGTGGCAGGATATACACCAGAGAGGCTAACATACTAGCAGCTCCAAGACCCAGGAGGCTCCAAAGACATGATTTTTTTGCCCAGTATAAATTAATTGCCAACACTGAATAAGAAGATTTCTCATAAAATTCTGCATTTATAGTGTCTCTTGAAAAAAAAGTCAGAATATCTGGTTCTGGATTTTTGGAGCCCTCACTTACAGAGAATAATAGGTCACCCTAACTGAATAAGGGCTGCATCTTTCAATGGCAATAGGCCCACCCACGCTCTACTGCTTCACTCAGGCCACTTTGCAAATTTACAACCCCTGCATGGGTCTTGTTGGCATTTTAGTTTGCTACCCTTAACAATTACCAAAGTATTAGCTGCAGATATCTCTGGATAATGAGATTGTTGCTGATGTTTTTTTAAATCAGCAAATTACCTGACTGCATTTTCCAAATTTCCTCCAATTATTGTGTATAGCTTTTATAATAAAAGAAAATGTGAATGTTATTTTTATAACTATCAATTCCACAAATATTGAGGGAGGAGCTGTGGCTTGGCAGGCGTCCCTGTGAGAAGATCCAGGGGTTTTATTGAAGTCAGGCTGGATGTGAGCCAAGATCATGACACAGCAGCTAGAAAACAAAACAAAACAAAATCCTAACCCATCACTGGACACCATGGCCTCATGGTGCTCGACATGGGTCAGGCCTCATGGAACAAAAGCCACATTTAATTGGAGAAAATAATAAACTAGAGAGTGTTTGCTGCTGGGAAATCAAGATAGAAGGAGTCTAGAAGTCAAGTCACATAAAAAACAATTAGGAGAAAATGGACATTTTTAGATTGGGCTTCTTTAGAAAAACCAAAGAGACATGTGATAGCTATGGCCAGGACTTAGAACGATCACATGTGGTCAAGACAGTGCCCGTTTATCCAACACTGATGCCGTAGGCAGGGAAAGCGCTAGTGAGAGATGGAAAAGGGATTCCACCTTGACCAAAAAAGAGGGATTTTAAAATACTAATTTATGCAGCAGTGCACCGCCTTGTAAATTGGAAAGCTCTACCTCCTGAGAAATCTTTGGGCTGAGATCATGTGGCAGCCGATTTTAGGAGGACGTTTGGGCCAGACGACCTCAATGATCCCTCCAGATCCCGGGGCCCTCGCTTCCTCTCGGTTCAGGACTGTTTACGGCCATCCAAGTGCAGACCACTGGGATGATGGCAAAGAAGAGCTGATACCAGTCAGCCTCTAGGAAGACGTGAAGCAAGACTGCTAGTGGCTAATCCACCTGAGTTTCTCCAAAATAATCTCCCTTTGTGAGGCAGAACACAGAGAATTTTCCAGAAATTGAAATAAGCACAGGGCTCACTCACCATATCTGTGTCAAAACATGGAAATACCCCCAATGTATCTATGGAGGAAAAGCTCAGAGAGCTTACACTCTGTTAAATTAGAGGTTATCGTGTCAGTACTGCCAGGAAAACAATGATTCTCGGGTTTAGACAGACTGGGAATTTGCTTCAATGGTCAGAATTCTGATTTCATTTCCTTAAACCCTGGGGTCTTATATTTTTAAGATACTGGGGCCTATAGCCAAGTAGTCTGTCCTCACTGGAGCGTAGATCTCAAAGGTTCCCAGAAGGATAATCAATGCATCTCCTTCAGCTGGAAGGAAGTGGACCATATCTGAGGTCCCTGCTAATACTCCTTCCAGTCTAAGCATTTTTTTGGTGAAGCACTGAACGAATAACATCAGTGCCAAGTAATGAGACCAGTGGGTACCGTGGGGAGGGTGTGCCACAGGGACAAACACCTGAAGCTCCAAATTCAAGGTATCTGGGAGCCAGCTGCAAAGCGAGAGTGATGTCAAGTTTTCAGGAGAGCAGCCTCTTACCTAGAGATCTCTGACCGTACACACTCCTTGTGAATATGAAAGGTGGGTAGAGGAGTCGATATAACCTTTCTGATCATGGAGAGCTGAGTTCAGAACCTGACATAGCTGTGGAGTTTAATTCTTCCTTTTCTCTTCTCCACCCATTCCTGCCTTTCTCTTCCTGGCTCTGTGCCCTGGCTGCATCCCATCCTGGCTGGTTGCTGGTTCCCAACGGGAGGTACTGGAAGAAGATCAGAGTGGAGAAGAGATAAGTCAAGGGATCTCATTTCCATTCCATGCTCCCTCCCTGCTTTGCACTTTTGGCAGAGGTGGTGTCCCTCCATCACCACGGCTATTGTCAGTTGGCCCTTCTTCTTAGGATCCAGCTCTTGTCCCTCAGACCTCAAAATGGTCCTGCTGTGCCTGGGTTCCCAGCCCCTCAACAGCTTTTGCTGATTACCTTAATACTGTCTGCACTTCCACAGATAGACTCATCATTAGTCTCTAACTACCTGATCTGGATTCTGTTTCCTGCCAGACTCTGGCTGGTACAACTGCTTCCTGGCTGTGTGACCTTAAGTTATTTTGAGTCTCGGCGATCTCATTTGTCAAACTGAGATTAAACTTGTTAGGGTCATTTGTTGCCTAAATCTCTGTCCTCTTATTGAAAAATCACCCTAAATCTCGGCAGGGGGAGAATCGCTCTTTCCACAGTGAACCTTGAGCATGTAACTGAGAATGTATCCAACATCTGGCCAAAAAGAGCATCAAATTCCCTTGGCAGCAAAGATTGGATCCGGGATGACCACACGACTCAACCAGGGCCAGTGAGATACTGTCTAAGATTTAAGCAAAGGGGTTCTTTTTTCCCCTAGACTGGGAGCTGTAAAGATATTAAGATGGAACTGCTGGAGGTCACAATGTAGAGAGAACCTGCCTGAGAGTATCCAACAAAGAAAGAAAGCAGGAGTAAGAAATTAAGAGAGACAGGATGCCAAAGAGCTTGTTTGGACCCCTGGATACAGCCATGCCTGCACTCCAAACACTCTGGGATTTTCAGCCATTAAACCAACAAATTAGCTCTTTTTGCTTAAGGCAGTTAGAATTGAATATTGTTTCACTTGCTACAAAGGGTCCTAACTGATAAAAACATACATATTCTGTAGATTTGTAGTGAAGATTAGAAAGAGTATATATAAAATACTCACTTCAATACTTACAGAGTGTATCATCATTTCAAAGGCACAGAGACCTTATATTCTATAAGAAACAACTGTATCTTAGACATTTTGAGTAAAAAAAAGATCTTAGTAATTATCTGGATTTGTAGAGCAAGAGTTGAATAGTGTTCCCTAAGGTAGCGAGAAAAATCATTTCCTGGGTGGCCTCGATTTGGAGTCTTAGATCTGGAATTGTGACCTGTAATCAGGTCTGAGTTCCCATAGAAACCAGACCAAGATGCTGTAGGCAAGATTAATATGCTCAGTTGACCAAGTACTCTTCAATTTCTAGAATGTTCTGGAGAGTGCTGAGGAGACCACAGTATTTGCTGCAGCATCTCAATGGTGTCACTGACAGTCACGGACAATTTGAGAAAAGTCCTGCCAGTGCTTCAAAACTTGTTTAAGTTGCTTCTCTTTTCCAATTCACCAGATAATGCCATCCAACTTCTTCTGTCTCCTGCTCTCCTAGTTCACTTCCAAGGTGCTTCGATTACAGCACTATTGCAGCCTGTTTTATGTTCCCAAAAGGAATGGGGGCCTGAGGAGGGCAGGGCAGCGTGGTGTTCTTCATATCATTTTCTTTACTCATTCATTCACTCATTCGTTCAACCATTCATTCAAAACACATTTATTTATAACCCATCACCTCCCAAGCACTACAATAGACAATGGAGCTACAAAGGAAAAAAGAATCAGAAGTCCTACGGCCATTACCTAGTGGGGACGGCCAAAGTAAGGGAGTGAAATGAGTTTCAATTGCATGACACGGGCTTTGCCTTCAGAAACCATTTTCAGAATTATCAATAGATTGATTTGAATTAGAGGGCAGGTTCTGTTTCTAAAAGGCAAAACTCCTGGTTTTATCCAGATACTCCAGTGGGGGTATTCTCAAGGCAGCCAGACACTCGGGGTCAGAGGAAAGACTCTCGTTATCAGAGCCGATTCTGGACTTACATGTGGAGGGAGGACATTTGGAAGCTGAGTGTGAGAAGGGGACTGATCTCTGAGGCAAAGTGTTCAGAAGAGAAGGGAAAGAAAACCATCCTCCAGGGTTAAGGGCAGGGATTGTAGCATCATTAAAGTATGGGAGAGAGGGACTTACGTCTCCGAAATTGTCTTCACCCAAAATATGCAGTTTTTACATGGCCAGAATATAAATTCATTTGATGTATAGATTAGAATTTAGGTAGCTGATTTCATCAACTTCTGACATTTCTATCATGTTTTTTATTTTTTTTTTCAGTTGGAAATTAGAGTGTTGGATCCCTTGCCTTTTACCCGCCCCCAGCCTCCTACCTCAGCTGAAAATTCCCTCTCCTCTGTACCCCGGGGTACAGAAAATGGGAGGAATTGCCATAGCTTCAGACTGCTGGGCAGTGGCTCAGGAGAACACTGGTGAGAAAAGTCTCAAGCATTTGGTACGAATATTAACCTGGGCTTCCCCTGCATGGTGGGCAGTCTACCCATAGCCCTTCACGTGTTCCAACAAAGTGTGTCAGACCCACTGAGTTCACGCGCTGACAATTGCTGACATCTTCTTTGGCCATTCAGAGTGTCCTTTATTTTAGTTTCCATATGATTTCACTAAGTGATTGGGCAGAGGGCATGGGGAAGGCTTGGAAAGGGCCAGTGCAAGATCTTTTCTTCCCCTCTCACCCTGATATGGACACACACATGGACAGTCCAGGAGCTCTCTTCCTGCCAACTTCTCTTTCCATCTGGGGATGGCCACGGCAAGCATGGAGGTCTGAGCCTGGGAATACCATAAACACAATAATAATAATAATAATTAATGATGATGATGATGGAACTGACCCTTATTGAGTGTGTGGTCTGTTATGCCAGACCCCATTGTGAGCATATTCTGTGTGGCCTTCGCTAGGGCTCTATGAGGAGGTTACAATAAGGGGTAAACTGAGGCACCCAGAGGTTAATGACTTGTCTGGAGAATCGGTGAGGTGGCAGGATCAGACCCCATCCACACTGTGGGTGCCCCAGCTGCCACCTCCTTCTCCCCACCCACCATGCATCATCTGCACCCTGGCCTCCTTCCTCAGGAAACACCACTTTAGAGCCCTTCCCCTGTGGGTGGGTGGCCATCCTCTCTCCTACCTACAAAGGACACGCCCATACTAGGGTTGGGATGAAACTCCCAAAGAGCTGGAAGAATGCATTTGCCTTTGTCAGATCATGGCTAAATTTGTAAAAGCATTCAAAGCCCTAGTTCAAAATCTCCTTGTTCTTGGAATAAAGTATAGCTATTTCTTTTTCTATAAATAGCCACGAAACAAAAAATGAGGGAAAATAACTTAATACTTTATTTTATAAAGTTAAGTAATCAAATTCCTCCTAAAAGCAGAACACAGTTAGATTTCTAAATGTCCTTAATACTATTTTTAGCACTTTAAAAGCTCTATGCACAATCTCTTGTCATTTCCTAATTTTACTGTTTGAATATTTGGAGTAGAAAATTACATCTTTCTCTGGTTTTCACTCTCTTTATTGACTCATATGAAAGACATTTGATACTTGAAACTGCCAAGTCTGCCTTGATTAGTTTAGTTGTTTTTCAAATAATACTAGAACATCTTAAAATGTTCATATAAATATTTAATTACATAAAATAATGTTCACCATATTGTAAGTACAAAAAGCAAGTTTAGAAAGTTCTCTTTGGTATGATACCCTTTTTTGTAAAAAGAGTTAAAAATATGTATAAATACATAGATACAGAGATAGAGAGAGAAGCAAACTGAAAAAAAAAGTATTCAGAATATTAACAGATTACATCTCAGAACTTTACATCTGAGCACTAAGAATGCAGAAGATTGTTAATTCCTTGCTTTTCCTTATATCTACTTTGTAAATTTTCTGTACTACTTTTACAATGAGAAAAAAACCCATGCTATTCCTTTTGATAAGAACTAACATTTGAGTGCCAGGCACTATTCTAGGTGCTTTATACGTATTAATTTGTCTCACATCGACTCTTTGAAGTGGACAGTGTTATTATCCCCACTTCACATGTGAGGAAACTAAGGCAGAGGGTGGTTCCCTAGAGCCAGGCAGCTGGGTTTCAGACCTGTGCTGGGGACCACTTCAGTGTCTGGACTTACCGAAACACTACGTCTTCCACTTAACTGGCTCTACTTTCGTGGTCCTACTTTAGGAAGATGGCAATCCCTGTGCTCTCTGTTTCAGTTTTTCATTTGAAGTCCTTTGACCTGAAGCCAGCCTTGACCTACTGTTGTTCAGGCAGTCCACTCCAATCTCTTGGATATTTAGCTTGCAATAACTCTGAGAAACTGAACGCTCAGCTACAAAAAAACAACGAATGTCACAGAGCAGCAGATGTCAAGTTTCACATGTGAGTGCTTCAGGGGTCAGAGGAGAGAAAGCAAGTTTGAAGAAAATAAAGAGCACTGCAACCTTACCATTCAAAGATATCCACTGCTGATCGTTTTGGTGTGTTTATTTCTATTCTCTCTCTGTTAACCAACCTTAACTTAATCAGGCAGTCCACTAATATATTTTGAATATGTAGCTTACAATTTCCCTGAGAAGGCAGAATTCATTAATCTCTCTCTCTCTTCTATCTGATTATCAATCTACCTACCTATGTCAGTCTATCTATCTATCATCTATCATCTATCTATCTATCTATCTATCTATCTATCTATCTATCTATCATCTATCTATCCATCTATCTTTCTTTCCATCTGTCCATTATCTATTTCATATCTATCTACCTATCAAACACATTTCTTTTTAATTTTGTTTAGAAATAATTTCAAACTTATAGAAAAGTCATAAGTACATGACAGACACTCTCGTAATGAGATCATATATATTAGGTTGTAGAATCTGCTTATTTCATTTAATAATCTACAGACTTTTTTTCATATGCACGATCCTTGCTTATTTTTATGACTTAATCTGAATGTTAATGGCACGATGGTATTTTATTATTGGTTCTTAAGCTAATTTATTTTTCCAACCCCATTCTGTTGGATATTTAGTTGTTTCGGATTTTTTTTTTGCTATTACAAACAATATTATAAAGAACTATTTTGAAGATATGTCTTTTTATACATCCATGATTTTGTTAAAATAATTGCTAGAAATGAAATTCTAGGACCTTGGATCATGAAGTAGAAGCCATGTGCTGATGTTGGTGGAGGAGCAGGGAGGGGAACCTCGCCCTGACACCAGGAGTCATTGTGACTGCATATTCATGGACTTCTCTTATGTGAGAGACAAATGTATTTGTATCTTACTAAAGAAATTGTTTTGTAAAATTAAAAATGACGCGTGGCCAAATCTCATTGTAACTAATATAGACATCTACCTGATTCCCCCCAAATTCCCTTCTCTCTTAAAATTAGTTAATGTGTTAATGTCACTTGCAACAAAAAAGTACTTACTGAGTTAGATACATGCTGTATAATGTAGTGTATAATTATACACTTATCTGCAAGTGTAATATAACATATCTATTCATTCACACTGTTCAGAATATAAGAGCATTTATACATATATGCAAATGTGTGTGTGCATGTAAAGTTGACTTGGTGAAAGAAGTCAGAACATTCAAAGGAACATATTTACTTCCAGTCTTGGGAGCAGGCTATGGGGTATTATAACAAAAGATATGCATAACGAAGTATGTATATATACATATGCATGTATATATACACATACACACGTGAGAATGCTGGAAAATTTTTGTAAGGGTTAGAATTTATAATCATTTTACAATTTGGATCACATGTTACTTTTGGCCTTTAGTGAAGTCAAAGGTCAAAGGAGCAGGTCCACTAATCTGTTCTGATGGTGGGTCTCACCACCTGTTGAGGCAATTTGTACCCCACGTTCTTCACATGAAATCTCTTATGACAACCTTACAGGGTTGGTGTTTTCACTCCATTCTCAGGAGTGGAAACTGGAGCTCAGAGAAGTTAAAGAAATTTTCTAATGTCTAACAACTAAGAAGAACAGACAGAAATAGGATTCCACTCTCTCCTAAGCATTCATTAATCAACAAACTTTTTTTCCTGAGTTCACATCTTCTTTGACTTATGATGGGGTTACATCCCGAGAAACCCATCCTTAGTTGAAAACATCATAAGTAGAAAAAGCATTTAATACACCTAACCTACCCAACAGCATAGCTTAGACTAAACTTGCCCAGAACACTTACATTAACCTACAGCTGGGCAGGATCATCTAACACAAAACCTATTTTATAATAAAGTTGAGATTCTCACGTAATTTACAGCATACTGTACTGTAAGTGGAAAATGTAATGGTTGCCTTGGCTCCGAACAGTTCTAAGTGTATCAGTTGTTTACCCTTGTGATCATGTGGCTGACTGGGAGGTGCCATGGCCCGGCATCACAAGAGAGCATCGTACCCCATATTGCTAGCCTGGGGAAAGATCACAGTTCACAATTAAAAGTACAATTTCTATTGAACGTGTATCTCTTTGGCACCATCGTAAATTTGGAAAGTCAAAACTGAACCATTGTAAGTCAGAGACTGTCTGTACTTAAATCTATAACATGTGCACATTGCTGTGAAAAATATAAATGAAGGATAAAACACAGCCTCCACCAACAAAGAGGCAGTAGGCTTAGTGGAGATACAAAGTAAGGAACGGAAAAGTGGCCATGCTATACCCACCAGGCTTACTCTCAGAGCCAGTGAGTTCCAGGTGGAGGTGAGAGGTGCAGGATGAATCACCAGGAGGGCATCCCTGAAGGAGCTGGACCTGGAAGGAAGAAAGGGGTTGGAATAGGAGAGGATGGCTATTCCAGGGGAAGCCTTGTATGTATAAAGATATGGAGGTGGGAATAAGATCAGCATGGGTGTGGAGCAGCGAAGAGACATATGACAGAACCAAACGAGCAGGTCCACCAATACAAGGCAGTCAGGTGGTGCTGCAGGGTGAGGTCAGGTTTGCAGGGCTCTGAGAATCCGGTAGAGACACACTGGTTTGAGGCAAGGAGCATACGGTATCCAAAGACACCTCCTTCATGTATGGTCAGGGAACCAAGGCATTTCCATTTCATACTCGAAACAAAATGGACTTTCTGTGTTGACTCAGGTTGATGGTAAATAAAAAAAGAAATTGACTGGCTTAGAGGTTTCAAAACATTCCAGAACTTGTTTATACGGGAAAGGATTTTTCAAAGGTCAGACTTCCACTGCTGTAATCACCTTTATATATCTATGTTCAGTATTATTCTAGTTCCATAAACAAGCTTAAAATAGAAGTTGCTAATACCATCTGATTTTAAAAGGGGAAGAGCTTCACATTTCTGCATATCTACGGCCAAACGCATTTTTTTCAAGCAAGGTCAGTAGTTTTGAAGGAACTTTGCATTTTATGGGATGGGTTTAAGCAATTCTCCAGGGATGGCTTCAACTTCTTTTTTTGTGTAGTATCAAGAATGAGGCTTAAGAGTACAGGTAGTTGCATGAAAACTTGCTCACAAATATTAATGAAAAAAATAGCATACCATTAAAAGAGCAAAATCCCACTTTTAGATTAAATATATGTATATAATGTATGGGAAGGATATATGGAATAGGTAGCTATGGTTCTGTCTAGGGACAGAATTTCAGATAGTTTTAATTTTCCTTTTTATACTTATCTATAGTTTTTCATTTTCCACAAGAAATAAGTATTCCTTGTGCAATATTTCTTCAAGTTAGTGTCCAAGGACATAAAAATTTGGGTACACATGAGATGTTAAAAAATGGTTATATTTGGGACAGGATCAGAAAAGGATTTTATAGTTTTGGCAGAGGGATGGGAAAACAAATATCAATATTTTTCATTTAAAAAACAACATCATAGTAAAATTATAACCCACTGCTCATATATATAAATGGTTGTGATGACCCTGGGTAAGTCACCTAAATGTCTGAGCCTTACTCTCCTGCATATGAAATGAAGAGCTGGATCATCTTAAGTGCCCTTGAAAAAAATTACCATGATTGGCACCTTCTTCAAAACTTTGGGACATAATGAACTGACTCCTGCCACCTTTCCATCCTAATGTTAAAAGAATGTTCTGATCCTGACCTATGTGCCCAGAAAAAAAAAAAAAAAAAGCTCATTTTCTAAGAGAGTTAACCTTAGGGAAGCAAGGGCAACCGATAGAATCTCTCCTAAGCTGGACATTCTTAGACACTAAGATAAACTCAATTACTGCAATTGCTAAAGAAAAATCAAGTTAATCACTGGATTTTCTAATTTCAGGGAGCATTGTACATTCCTGTGTGAATTCCCTTTCCCTTTTGTTTCAGGAAAGTTCCTCATCCTTGGATGTTTGCCAGTGGGCTGTGCTTTGTCTTTGGCAAGGTTTAGTTCACAAGAGGAGATATCAGGAAACCAGTGCCCCTACCCATCACATTTTTGTATCTTTTTTCCTCATGACTTTCCTCAGTTGTGGTTGTATCAGCCATTTCCATCCTAATCCTTCCTATTCCTCAAAGTTTTGCATTCATTTTTCCCGTGAAGCATTGACCAAGTTATTTTGCCTATGAAACCCACTACCTTGTGCAAGTTTCTATATGTTTATTTCCAATACCACACAAAATAACACACGCTTTTTGTCTTTTTCATCTACTTCTATACACAAACCTTTTCACTCTACCTCGACTAGAAAGACCTCAGTGATAGAGACAAAGTCTGTAACGTTCTTACTATTCCAGTAATTCCTGACCTATCCTTCAGGTCGCAGAAGGTGGTAAGACATACTTTTTGATTGATGAAAGGGTCACCAATTAGCGATCAATTTATTTTTGCCAAGAATTGAAATCTAATACGATACTTGCAGCAGGCATAGAATAAGACTGACACTTAGAACTACAGGTTAAATGTCATGACTTTTGTGATCCTGGAGAGTGGGGTCGGGGGGCTCTGTCTCCACCATCACAAATACTACCTAACCTCTCTCCTGATAATCCAGTAGGAGCCCCATGGAGCCTGGGATAACTTAGCTTCTGATTAAAGATTTAACAGAAAGCAAACTAATAAAGAAGTAGCATAACAGTAAGACCCTTCAATGCTTTGAAAAATCAGGAAACAGAGAAAGGTTATGGATTTGGGACGATGATAGAATCAGAAAACTGGAAGATACCTTAGAAATAATCTATAAAATTATCATTTTACAGACGAGCAAAGTAAAACTCAGAGAGTGACTTGTCTAAGTTATTGAAATGGTAGAATCAATACTGGACCTCAAGTCTCTGGCCTCTTACATTCAGGATTCTTTCTATTCTGATCATGATTATTTTTCCTATGGTATTCTGATGCAACAGGATGTACTCAGTAATTGTACCCATTTTCTATCAGGAAGCAATGCATCCTAGAAGAAGGAAGGATACGCAGTGGAATGTTTCTACTCCCCTGCTTCCCATGATGTGCTTCTCCCTTTCTTCATGCCAGTAGTATGATTCCATTTTTATATTCTACAGCTCTGAAATCAACATTAAGATTATAACTAAACAATCAAGCCAAAAGAGCATACCACTAGTTCAGCTTTGGGTTAATATTAGGGTTGACACATGAGGAATTACTGAGAACTGAAAACATTGTGATAGGGTAGTGCTCTGTGCAAGTGGGCACTAAAAAAAATCTTCCATGGATGTTCTTTAAGCCCTAAAAATATGTTTTGTTAAACAATCTTCTAAAATGGTTTTCTTAACTTCATCAGTTATTATCAAAGTTAAATTGTTGTTGCATTTAGTTGTGCATGGTCTATTGGAGATATGGTAGTTATCTGAGACTGAGGCTGACTGACTCTTCTCCAGGATGCTGGGGTGGGGAGGGGGGGACAGTTGGAGACAGTCTATGGTTATTATTATACAGCTAATGTAATGAATTCAATCATTACTTGTTGAGAGTTTTCTGCAACTTTAGAACATTTTAGGGAGCTAAGGAGAGATTATTTCATTAGCCAGGGACTCCTGTTAGCTTGGTTTGGGTATGTGGACTGAAAAAACGCACAACCTAAAAGTTGAGAATTATGTTTTATTCAATGGACAAACTGAGGACTTAAGCCTGGGATACAGCCTCTCAGATAGCTCTGAGGGACTGCTCTGAAGAAGCAAGGAAGGAACCAGGATATATAGGAGTTTTTGCAACTAAGCAAGTAGTCAGAACATCAAAAGATTACTATTAATTAAAGAAAACCAGACATCTCAAGTCAAGGAATTTAACACTTTTCTATGTATAGGGAGATGCAAGAGTCTGGGCTCACTGAAATCATTCCTTTGATATGCACATCAGCTATATGGGGCCAGTATCCTGTGTTTTCTCATCCTGAGTGTCCTCTGGGTGCACCATCGAGGTGGCTGCAGCTGCTGACTGCTTGATGGTGGGCCTGAGTTCCCTCAGGGCTCACCCTCAGGGAGGCTGTAATGTGATGGACTGATGGTTTGATGGCTGCAACATTCTTTGTTTACTGATTTGGGAGGCAACATTTTTTCATTGATTGGTGAAATACAATGGAAAGTGTCTAGGTAAGCTCTGGCCCAGAATGTTATCTATCATACACAATACTTGCTGAATAGCTCATTTCGCACCCATAAAATAAGACACAAATTTTACTATTTCACTAACTGAGTCAATAAATCAGCACCGAGTCATCACTGTGGGGAAAAAACACCAACATTCTGTTCTCCCCGCTGAAATTCTGGGGGGAATTGAAAAGACTTTTAGGGGGAGAATACATTGTCCTCAAGAAAATATTTCAGAAGAAAGCTGCATGACATGCTCCTTCAGGCCCTTTACATCAGCTTGACTCCTCCTCTAAACAGCAGGATATAGCAATTATATCCCTATTTGCAGATGAGAAAAGTGAAGCTTTGAGAGTTTGAGTCATTTGCCTAAAATCATCTCTAGCAAGCAACGGAGTGATGGAAATGGGTGTGGTATCCACATGTAAAACCTCATGAAGTTTCTGGCATGTTCTACCCCATGCCTTATAACTGAACCAAACCACACAAAGGCAGATCTGCTGGAATGTGGTTAACTTTCATGAAACAAAAATAGAGGGAACCCAAATGGATCCCCTTTTCACATCAGAACAACAAGCTAAATAAAAAGTCCAGCAGCCAAAAAACTAAACATAAGTAACTTTCTAATCAGTTCAATAGGTTTCATCAAAGTAGGTAATGTATGTAAATATGATATCTAGAGCTGATTTTAAGTTTCTGATAAGTCTGTGTAAATATCTTATTTTAGATTTGCACGACTTATGGGCAAGGGATTATCTTCCTCCTTTTCTCTTTGTGCCAAAGCTTCATCTTGAACACTATAACAGTATTTCCCAAACTGCATCTTAATGTTAATAAGTGTACAGAAAGAGGGAAAAAATAAATTTAAAGCAAAATTTGAAAATAAGTTGAGGAAAAAAACATTAGGAGACACGTAGTATGTGTTAGTTACTCTGCTTTCCGATGTCTCTGAGTCTTTAACATACCACTGCTCATGAACTGGTTCACAGACATTTTGACCACAGGACCTCTTTCTTGCAAGGGCGCATCTATGACTGTTTTATTTCTACTGGGACCTACTTTATAAAACATTGGTCAATACAACAGTTTCAAAGTTAGTTCCCTGGAGAGTCCAAAGCCTGAGGATTTCCAAGTTTTATAAGATCTAGGAAGAAAGCTGCATCTGGGACTATAAACCTTGTTGACTAAAAACTGAAGAAAATGCTTCCAGAGTGAACTAAATAGAGCTCTATGAATTTAAGTCAAATCAACATAAAACAGTGCTTGTTGAAGAAATCGTCAACAACCAGTCTAGATCATCCCATCACTGGTTCCTCCTTATCACTCAGGACTTTTCTGACCATCTGACGGAGAGCTCTTTTTGCCCCCTTCACACTTAATGAGTCAATTTCTATCACATAATCCTGTTTAATTTTTCACGTAGTACTTAGTCATTATCTGAAATAATATAGTATAATATCTTATTGGTTTGTTCAAACTTAGAATCTGAGATTCGTGAAAGTTGGGTCTTAATTATACATCCAGCAACCATTTCAATGCCAAATATATATAGAATCAATGAAAGTTGTTTCATTCATCTGTGTATTTATTCATTCAACAAATATTTACTGCATACACACCATGTACCCCAAACCATTCTGGTTCTGGGTGCAAAAGTATGTAAAACAGACATCAGTTCATTCCTTGAATTCTTTGGACATTAAATTTTTCTGAAAACTGAATAAGACGCTGCATTTCCTTTGGGGATGGAATATTTTAAACCCATGGTAATTAATGGGTTGGCCTAAAAGTTCATTTGGGTTTTTCCATGACATAGTACAAAAAGTGCGAATGAACTTTTAGGCCAACCCAACATTATTAAAAATGCAAATTATCAATAACTAATTTACCTGCTTCTGTAAACATGAATTTTCATATGACTGTTTTTGTTCCAGTTTGTCATTCTTTGTTTAAGGTAGAAGAGCCAAAACATTTATGTGTGTTACTTCACTTAATTCTGACAACTGCCTTCTGGAATGGAGACTATTACCTCTATTTAACACATGAAGAAACTGAGGTTATGGAAACAGTTTACTGAAGACACTTAATTGGTAGATAAGTAGTATCTGCATATAAGCCCATAAATCTGAAATCAATGCCCACATCCTTTTCTACCACACCCACTGCCTTCTTGTTATATCAGGATAACCAAACAGTTATTAATACAGGAAAAAGCCAAAAGCACCAAAAATTACTAAGTCAGTGGGATCCTTGTGTCCTATTTCATAATCACATACATTCTCTCTGATTCCTTTGTACTTAAGCTCCCTTTCTGACCTCTGGCAGTGCATCTTTTTTCCTCCCAAAGAGCCTGTCAGGGCCATAATTAGGTGCCTCACCACCTCAGAGGCAGTGCCTTCTGTATTTCTGACACTTACTGTCTTCCTGATGAATAAGACCAAGTGGTGTATTTCATTACATGGATACTGCAAAGGGAAGATAAAACCAGCTAAAGGAACAGAGAAAAGAAGGAGATAAGGAGAAAAAAAAGGCAAGTTCACAGTGAGCCAAATTTAGAAATGATTTGGAGTTCCATGGTTCAATTTAAAAGTTTGTCTTGTTTTCCAGCTGTCCGAGTTCTGCCAGTAATTTGATGTGTGACATTATCAGGTCCCTTTGCCCTTCTATGTGTCGGGTTGATGTCAGTATAGGGTGTCAAGCCAGTCCGGGACTGTTGACCTCAGACGTCCTTAGTGTGAGATCATGAGCCCTTGGGTGTTTACATCACTGTTGTTTTGGAATTTTTCCATTATATGCAGCCAAATAGAATTCTAAATGAGATAATTGGTGTACCTTTTTACTAATGTACATTTTGAAAGAACCTCTCAAGACTTGATTGAACACTCAAAGACTTGGAAAAGGTGTGATGTAAATAGTGATGAGGAAAATAATAAGAAGAAAGGAGAAGAAAGGGAAAAAGGAAGAGGAACAAAGAGGAGGAGGCAAAGAGAAGAGAGAGGATGAGGAAAGAAAAAGGAGAAGGAGAAAGAAGAAGAAAGAGGAGGAGGAGGAGAAGGAGGAGGAGGAAGAAGAGGAAAAAAGGGGGAGGAGGAGGAGGAGAAGGAGGAGGAGGAGGAGAAGGAGGAAGAAGAGGAAGAGGAAAGAGGAGGAGGAGGAGGAGAAGGAGAAGAAGAAGGAGGAGGAGGAGAAGAAGAAGAAGAAGAAGGAGGAGGAGGAGGGGAGAAAGAGGAGGAGGAGGAGGAGGTGGGAAGGAAGGAAAGGAGGGAGGAAGGAAAAGAAAAAGAACAACAATAACAGTAACACCAACAGCAAAACAATAAACAAGAAAACAAGAGGAAGAAGATTCCTTTCAAATACAGACTGAAACTCTTCCACTGACATTCAGATAATTTGTTAAACTCTGAGTAATTTGGGGGGTCCCTTTACTCATTAAATACAACTTTCCCCAACAATTTTGATATTAGATTCTCCTGTCATCCCCACCAAACCCCATAAAACCAAGGTTCAAAGTTCCTATTGCGTATAATGGACCAGTAGCACTTTATCTTTTAAGTTAACTTGATCAAACACATAACTCTTTCATTAACTAGATTTTATCAGTTACGACTTACTAATCTTCGTATTTGGCCAAGGTTTATACTTTCCTCACCGAAGCCAAAATCTTCCTGGGGTTTGTGTCTGGCTTCAACATTTCTCTCGAGCTTCAAATCAAAATCCCTTCCCTCTGGCTCTTTCATGCTCCAGTCTGGAGTTGGTCCTCTCACTAGTCTCCAGGTCCAACCCTGGCTACAGCAGATAAGTTAGAAGCTTTTGGCAGGATAATGGCTGTTCCCCAAGAGGGGACTGCAATTATCACCACACTGATATTCAACTGGGGTCTGTGATTTGCTTTGATCAATAAAATGGGAGAAAAGTAAAACTTGAGAACTAGAAAGGTTCTGTTCACCCCAACCCCCAAATTAGAAAAAGATTCTCTGGCAGTGGGAAGAAAAGAGAAAGGAGAAATAAACAAGAGAGGTTGGAGGGGAAAGGAGAAATTGTGGCAGGGTGATCTGAAGAGGGCTAGAAGAGGAGCAGGGTAGAGGAGAGGCTGAAGATACCCAGCCTCTACTCCATCAACACCTTGCATTAGCCTCAGCCAGGGACAAAAGAGGAGCCAGCCTGGAGCCCAGGCCCCACCCTTGGGAGCCCTGTACCTCTCCTGTACTCAGGGGTCACACCAGCTCTTCTTCCCTCCTGCACAGGATGAAGACGTTCCTTAGCAGCAGTCAGCATGATGACGGTTTATCAATCAGCGGGTGAGATCCTCATCTGATCCCTGTGTCTTTGCTTCAGCCAAGTTTGACTTGCCTTGTGCGGCGAATCCCCTGCCCTGTTCTCCACCATCAGCATGTCTATGCTCACAGCACTCGTGAGCCCTGTGGGCCCATCAGGCTTGCAGGGGGGAGGTAACTGGTAAGGGAAATCTTCAGACTTGGGACTTGGGTGGGCTCAACACACCCAGCCCGAGATTTTTCCTAAACTAGGGCCATGATCACACATACCTTTGTTAACTTTCAACTTGCTTCATCGCTCAGTCTTTGGGTGTGACAGCGGTCTTTGGGCTCATGTGCTTACTACCAAGTGTCTCTCCTGCGGTAACTGATCCTTGGCTCTTTTTGCAGGTTCCACTGCGTGGAATGACTACGTGGAGTCCTTCCTTTTCCTTCCATCCCTGCGGTCAGCCCAATCCTGACTTTCATCATCCTTCTTCACCTGCCAGGCATTTCCCTTCTGCAGGTGAGCTTTTTATTTCTGGCATAAGAATTAGAGAGGAGTTAATGAAACTCTGAGCCGTTAAAAATCACAACTCTGCACTTGTACTCTCTTGTTTACAAGACCAGAATCTTCTAGTAAAGAAGAAAAAAAAAAAAGAAAAGAAAAACATGGTTCTGGGGGTTCACAGGTGAAACCTCTGTTTTTTCCAAATCAGAGGGAAATAATTCTAGTGTCCCGCCTCCAATTCCATTCTGTTCTCAGCTTTTGAAGCTAGCACTTGTATTATTATTAATTTGCACTAAGTGGATGCTTAGCAATCATCAAACATGCTGAATTGAATATAAAATTTAATAATCAAACATGCTGAATTAAATATAAAACTACTTATTTAAAAAATTTATATAAATTTATATTTATATAAAAATTATAAATATAAATTTATACTAAATGTAAAATATAAAATTAAATATGAAGTAGGAGCTCAGAATTACAAAAACAAGGTCATTGGGACCCATATAAACAAGCTTTTGAAGACCCATTAAAAAGAACATAAAAATTTGAAAAGTATATAGACATATTTCACCACATTCTATTTATTGATGGATGAAATACAGAAAATCAAATTAAATCAAATTTTAATCTGGTTTCAATTAATTTTGTTTCTTTTTTTTATATTTGCACTCCAAACTAAGAGTACTGTTTTGTTCTCTTCATGGATTGGTAACAGAAATAATTTTCAAGTGATGTTGAAGGTTATTTAAATCTGATTCAAAGGGCAGCACAGCATTTAAATTATGTTACACAATTCTTATGTAAACATACAGCATTGGTTATCTGGCAGAACTAAGAATCCCAAAATTTTAGTGGTTTAACACTGTAAAAGTTTATTATGTGTTGTCTTTACATTTCAGTGTGCATTGGGCTGGGAGGAGGTCACCCTTCTCCGCACAGTCATTCAGGGACCCAGACATCTTCCATCCATAGGTCCACCATCCACGAGGGCGTCAGAGCCATTCACTGAAACCCTGATGAGGGAAGAGAACAAACTGGTGCATGGGTGGCTTTTGATAGGCCTAGAAGTGGTATATCAGTTTTGGCCAGGACTTTGTCACATGGCCACACCCAACCGCAAGGAAGGTTGGGAAATGCAGTGTTGCTGTATTCCTAAGAGGAAAGGAACACAGTTTGGGGAAAAGTTTCTGAAGGTCTCAAGTGGAGATTGGAAACGGCTCAGCAAAGGAAAACCAGAGATAAAAGAGGCACTTGTATGAAGGGATAAGACACAAAGCAAGGGCTCTGCAGTTTCTACTTTTGCCTTTCCAGCGTGAAAGAAGATGCGAATCACAACTTTAAAAAGAGCTGAGGGCAGCTTCAGATGACAGAGCCTCCTCTGGGTTCTGGAAGATGTGGATTTGATGCCCACCGCTGAGGGGTGACAGGACTCTTCAGTTACTGTTGGATTTTGATAGCAGCAATTATCTCAGCATCCACTGAGGTTAGTGATGGTCTATTATTTTCTATCATCTTCTGCTTTTAAATTTATTCATGTAATCTCGGGACAAGGATGCAAGCCCTATATTTCAGAAAGTCCCAGTAACATGTGTTGTATCTGTGTGTGGGTGTGAGTGTGTGTGCGTGTGCGTGGGCGAGTGCGTGCGCGTGTGTTGGTGGGGGTAATAGATGACTGCTTTTTAAAAAAATTTTAAAAATGTATTTTATTTAACCCAAGATATCTAAAATATTATCATTTCAACATGTAATCCGTATAAAAATTATCAATGAGATATTTTACACTCTTTTTTAAATTTAAAATTATTTGAATCAGTAATGGTAACAATTGTATTGAATGCCTTTTCAATATCCATTGAGATGTTCGTTTATTCCTCATATTTGATCTATCAAAGTGATGTTTTATTTCATTAACTTGCCTAATATTAACCCACTTTTTTCTTCCTAGATAAAAATCTTCCCAATTATGACAATGGATGACTGTTGAAAGGGAAGCAGATGGTGGGCTGAAATATACTGGTAAGAACAATATTTAATAGAAACTAGTTGCCTGGGAGAATTTGTGGAAGGTTGAACATAGTTTTTTACCCCCCCCCCCCAATACACTCTCAAGCCTTATAAATGCTAGTCATTGCTTACTGGTGGCTGTTTTGCTGGAAAAGCATCCAGCTTCTGCAGCATCTCCGGCACTTGCCACGTACTACGCACTGAGTCTGGAGGTGGACACTGTGCGTTCATGAAATGTTGATGGAGTTCAGTAGATATTTTCAGCATGAAATCACTGAAGCATCTTGATAACAAGGCTAACAGGCTAGACAACGTGAATGCTTTTTATTACTGTTTAAGTCTCCCTCCTCTGATTATATGTTCTTCCTCCCAATGGTGGCAGTGATAGGAAGTGTGAAAAGATTTAGGGCAAACAGATTTTTCAAGTAAGAACTAAAAAGGCACTAAATTATCCTCTTGGTAGACAGCACTGCTTCATGAGATTTAAAAAGTCTCAAATATGTTTGGGCTTATGAAGTGCTGGAAGAGATGACTGCCTACTTAGTGTTTAGATGGAGGTGTGGAGATTTGAAAGGCTTCAACACAATATCTGAAATCTCTGCGTGACACTTCTTTGGGGGAAATCACTGACAGTGACTATAGAAGAGGAAGGTAAGACAAAGTGAATAGCACAGATCCTGGAGCCAAAATGCCTGGCTCCCCACCTCCTCCCTGTGTGACTTAGGAAAGTTACTCAGCCCTTCTGTGCCCAGTTTCCTCTTTTGAAAAATGAAGATACTGTTAGTACCTGCGTCATAGGGTTGTAATAGATACAATGAAGGTACTGTTAGAAGGGCTCTTGGGAGAGAGACAATCTAACTCCTAATAAGGACATTCTTGAGGGCAGGGTGTGATTCTCCCTCTTTTTTTTTTTTCTTTTTCCCAGTGCCTGGCACTCTCTGGGTTCATTTTTGGTGATGAATGAATGAATGGATGGATGGATGAATGAATGAATGGATGGATATCCTCAAAATAGTTTCTGGCTTTCCACGAAGCTATCTTGAATGGCATATTATGATATAGAAAAAGCTCAGCAAAATCTCAACATGTAGAGTCTTTCAAATTGGATTGTGGTTTGGGGGCTCATCCAGAAACATTTTTATGAAGTTTAGTCCATTTTTCTTTCAGATCCTGACCTATGGAGGATAACGCCTTAGTTTTATTTTGGACTTGTTTCTCCTTTTGGCCAAATGACAAATTAACACTGCATGGGAAAAGAATGCTGGAAATGTAACTTGGAGGCTAGACAGGCTTTTTTGTCTTGCATGTTGGGTTCCGGTCTTTACCTCCCCCCAAAGAGCATTTTCATGGAAAAGATGGTTCCAGGATTTGCTGTGGCCTCTTCCACAAGAGAAAGCAGGGGAGAGAGAAACCTTGAAAATTTAAATTAGAAAAGAACTGAAGTTGTTCACAGCAAGCGGACCAAGGAGAATATGAAGTACATGAGGCTTAGATATGAGCCTTATTTGCCTAAAACTGCAAGGAAGGGTGAGGACATCTGTGACAAGAAAAGCAGAGTGGCAGTGCTAACAGCTACTGGGGAAAAATGCAGTTGAGTTTCCCCAGAATGACAGCTAGACATTTCCTAGGTCTAACAGTGCTGAGAGCTACAGTGAAAATGGAAGCATAGTGAGGCAGGGAAGTTGATCTGGACATGTCTTTAATCATGGTTGTACCTCATAACTGTATGATACTTGATAGGCAACAGAGTTCTCAAAGTGAATCATCCTGAACATTAGGGTAAATCAGCTATTATCATTATCCCTGTTTTATAGGCTAGGAACCTGTGGCCAAGAGAGGTCAAGTAGTAAGAGAGCTCTTAAATGCATGAGCCAGAACTGGGATGGAGAGGTTTGAGCCTAGAGTCAGTATTCTTCCCACTGCTCTGAGCTACTTTGCCCTTCATCCCCTTCATGACAAAAGATGCAGAAAGGCCTATTGCTGGGACTTATTTATTCCACAAATTCTACCGTAATAGGCACCTACTAATGCAATATTTATTGCACAATCATGTGTGTAGAGCAATCAGAGGACGTGAGGTGTGTGGAGGGTCTTGTAGCTTCTCTAGTCTAGGCCAGCCTTCTCATACCACAGAGGAGAACAGAAGGCCCAGAAGGTACAACTCAGCTGTACAACTTGGACTCAGTTTAGAGCTTTATCTTCTAAGCCCCACTGTCTAGTCCAAGAAGGCCCTCCCTTCTTTATGCTGGGCTCTCTTCACGAGAGAGTGAATGATCTCTGTCAAGTGTTGCAAAGAAAAACATTGCCTTGCAAGTTCTTTTTCTTAAGTGAAAAACTCTACTTCCATTTCTTTTGATGGCTAAATGAATTGAAAAATAAAACGCTCTTGCGTATTTTCGCCAGTGAAAGCAAATATAAAATAAGCATCCCTGGTGTCTCAGCCAACATCCTCAATAAAATATTGTAAACAATTTTGGGGTGCTTCTTTTATGAATTAGTTTGCCACATTTCTTGGAACTGAGGACCAAAATCAATATTTCCTTACTGAGTGTCGTTCTTTGTTCTCCTTGAAAGAAAAATGTAAATCGTGGAAAGTGCTTACACCATGCCAAACACAAAGACTCAATCAATGCATGTTTATTATTATTATCATTAGCATTAATGTATTATCATGGTGTCATTATATCAAGATATATATAAACCTTCAGAATGCTCTGATATAGCAATTTATTCTGTTTGTTCTTTGCTGTACTGGAAGAATGGAATGAAACTACTTAAATTTAAATAATTTAAATAGAAAATGTTTAAATTTAAGCCATTTCTGTCCTTAAAATTTAGCTAGGTTAAAAAAAAAATTTAGCTAGGTTGTGAGTTTTGTGAGCCATCAATGTCAACCCTTTAAGAACAAGTAGCATTGAGTTTTGGGGGCACCACAGTGAAGCTTGGAGAAGCAGGGAATAGAGAGGTTCTCTGTAACTAGAAAGAACTTCCACTAGGCTGGCGAGGAGTGAGATGGGTGAGCCCTAGAGACCTGAGTCTGATGCAGATCTGAGACCCAAGGAATGCAGGCAGAAAGGAACACAGGATCCAAGGTCCTGGCCATGCTGAGTGAGGCACAGAGCCCATAGGAAGTTATGGGACTTCAGGGGACAGCAACGATGCCTGAGGCAGACTTGAAACATTGCTGACAAGTGGCACTTGCCCCTTTTTCTAGGCACCAGATAACATCCCCAATTCTACTCCGAAGCTTGGGAGGATGGAGGGCCTCAGAATTAATTATTCATAGAGAATTTACAGCTGACCCAAAAGAACAGAACCTCAGAATCAAGAATTGTGACGCCTTATGGAGTATTTTAAAAGTGGCATGTTTGACCATGTGTTCTTATGCTTATCACACTGTTTATTCTTCACAATAGCCTTTTTCCTTTTTTGTTTTTTTTGTTTTTGGCCATACCACAAGGCTTGCGGGATCTTATTTCCCTGACCAGGTATTGAAACCCAGCCCTCAGCAGTGAAAGCGCAGAGTCCTAATCACTAGATAGCCAGGGAATTCCCCACAATAGCCTTTTAAAAATAGCCTTTACTTTTAAAAATAGCTATAATTGGCAAAAAATATAGTCATCTATGTAAAGTATAATGGCTTTTAGCATATTCACAGAGTTGTGCAACTATCCCACAATGAATTATAGAGCTTATAGTTAGTTCTTTGATCCATTTTTAGCTTATTTTTGTATATGGTGTGAGGTAGGGGGTCCATCATTATTCTTTTGCATGTGAACATCCAGTTGCCCCACACAAAGTTTTCTGAATTAAGAGTATAGTATGATGTTTAACCTGTGAAGAAACTGAAGCTCAGAGATCTGAACTGATTTGTTCATTATTATATGAAACTGAAGGACAAGCTAGAATTTCTAATTGTATCTTCCCACAGTACAACCATTATTCTTTCTTTTACACAATAGTTGCCTACCTAGCTCCTACTTCACAGAGCTTTGGACATCAACTGGATTTTTTCCACTGGTTTGAATTGCTGTTTTCTTTACTTTTAGAAGTGGAAGAAAATAATCTCTGTTAAACTAGTTAGCTCTGCTATGGTTAGACTCACATGTTAATGAACAGAGAAGGAATATTACATTAGACATGATGGAAAATTAATGCAATCCATGAATCAAATTAATTAAATACACAGTGGCTGGTTAACAGATTGAAGGGGAAAGAATAAATCCCTGGTTGCTTTTGGACAAACATTTCATATTGAGGTGATTAAATGAAGGGAGAGAGCAATTTAAAATAATATTCTTGATTACCATTCAATTGTGCAACATATTCTAATAGAACTAAATATTCTTCCTGTTTTTATACTTTTGCATAAGAAATTATTAGTGATCTAATACTAATAAGACATTTTTCAATAAAACAGAAAGAAAATTTCAGTCTTGATGATAGAGTTGGTTAAAGCCACCCAACAATAATATTATCTGACACTTGGTTTGTACCTACCATGGCTCGACTTTGTACTAGAGTATGAATTCAAGCCACAGCAACCTTAAAGAGTGGCCTTGTTTGTCTCATTGTAGCCCCAGGGCTTAGGGAGAGGAGTAACTTGCAAAAAGTCCCACACTCAGAAAAGAGTGGGGTTGGATTTTGAATACAAGATATTGGATATCAAACTTTCTATACTGAACCTCCATGCTCTACTCCCTTTAATTACCTAGTATACAGTAGGTGCTCAACATATACTGGTTGTTATTGTTTAATGTCTCTTACATGAGTTAATAACCTGTGTGACTCAGAAATTATTTTGTGTGGGAACACTTTTCTGCTTAATAAGCCAATTGATTGCTCAGAAAATAAAGGACAGCAGCCAAAATATAATTTTAACAGCAATGTTACAACCTTAAAAAACATTATTGCATAGCATATCCGTGAAGTCACTTTAATATAATCCACTGCTGGAACTGTGTAATCCTCAGAAAGATATCAGATTAGAGAAAGGAAGACTAAAGGCATAAAAAAGAACAATAACTAGAGAATTCCTTTCCTAAGGTTGTTCGGGTAGGCTAGTTTATGCTGTGGTGGCAGACATCCGTGTCTCTTGCTCATGCTGTACGGCCAGTGCAGGGCTCTCTCCGTCTCACTGACACTCAGGGTCTTAGGTTGATGGAGGCTCTGCCATCTTGTGGCTGCATTCCCCACCCCATCACAACATCAGGGAAAGAGGGAAGTAAAGACAATTTATATCCTTATGTCCATTTTCAGCTTGGAATCGTCACTTATTATTCTGCTTACATCCCATTGGCCCAAATCGGTCACATGACCCTGTGACACTATCAAGGCATTGTGAAATTTGGGGAAGCACCTAACATTCAGGGTTTATCTAGTTCAGTGTTTTTCGAAATGTGCTTCTTTGATCCCTAGGGCTCTGCAGAGGTGTGTAATGCATTCTGCAAACAGTGCAGTATAGTCTACTAAATATTGAGTTGGATGTATCAGTTTTAATCTGCTTTTGTCCTGGGAGATCTATAAACCAATGTGTTGTAGAAAGAAAAGTTTTGCTGCCAAAAGAAGTTGGAAATTTACTCATTTGTTCCGTTTTTTTTCTGTCTTCAAAAATCATTATTTAAACCATCTCATCCAGAGGGTTGTCTGCACTAATCACTGAACATCCTGCAAGGGCACATAACATGACATTTCTCCAGCTTGGATTTCAGCTTCTTAAGAAGCAAAGCCAGGATGTTAGGCTGATCTCTCTACTTCTGTGTTATGATTATAACATGTTCCCCTCCAGCAACGACAACAATAAAAAGCAAAGGAGAGTGTAAACATCACTTCCCTTCTTTTCAGTGCTTTTCAAAATAACTCTTCCCCAAATTTCAAGTCACCTGAAAAGAAAGCTTGAACTAAGACTGTTTAGATTTTATCTAGTTCCTTTCTCTGTCAGAAGAGAAAAGTCCATATATCTTCCTTACTCTGTGGCTTACTTGGTCTCTAATGACCAGGGCTATTTTTGTGAAGAAACAAGGTGGAACACTGCTAAAAAAAAAAAAAAAAGCTAGCAGCTGTGAATAGACAGTGCATGCTAGAATATAGCATTAGAATTTATAACATTTGTTCAACATTTACATGTATATGCCTTCACTAAAAAGTTGCATTCTTATCAGATATTTTTCTTCAAACAGTGAATCACTCCCTCTCACATGTGCTAGGATTCATCGTAGGCTGATCTATTGCATAATTCTCACAAGAAGGGGTGGTATTTGGGGGCTTACAGAGAAGGAAGCTGAGGAGGAAGGAAACTGGCATACAACGGGAGTCCTTTTCCTCTTTCATTTGTAATGTAGGTTATGCAACAGGTTAGATACTTTTTCCCTACGACGGAAGGGAGAACCTAGAGTGTGGATTATGATGACCACAAAGTCAACAGTACGGTCCCTTGTGGGTAACATTTTTCTCTTTAAGAAGGATGTAGCGCTATTTAGTGTTATGAGGGCGTGCTCTGGAGCCAGACTCCCTGGGTTCAAATCCTGCCTCCGCCACTTCCTAGCTGTGTGACCTCAAGTGGGTCACCCAGTCTCTCCAAGCTCCATTTTTATCATTTGTAAAACAGGGATGATGATAATAGAAACCAACCTGGCACATTGGATTACAGTGAGAATAAAAGTGGGTGAGTGAAATGGGCTTAGCAAAGTGCCTAACAGTAATTGCTCAAGTGATAAAAGCTCATATGATTGGTTTCTAGAATGTAATAGGCGTCTCGTCAAGAAAATAGTTTATAAAAGTTGTATCCTTGTCAGTAACCACTCATAACCATTAATTAAGATACCAAAAAATAAGATTTAAAAACTAACAACAAAACTCTAACAAGTTCATTCGAATTGCCCAAACCCAACATTAATGGAGCAATAGGGAGACATTTATTCTAAAAACTTTTGAAAACAAAAGATGCTGTGCTGATGAAAGCCAGGTGTCATGGTCCTCTCCTGTGTGGATGCTCACAGAGACAATCCCTGGTTCCTGGCCGCTTCATCAAGAGGTATGGGGCCCCCACGCCAAGGACTCATCTGCATTTCCAAGTGCTATCCGGGGTCCTCCATCCAAGCAAAATACACAGCTAGACCTCTACTACTCTACTTAGAAAGTTAAGCAACTATGGAGGATTACTTCCTGCTGTGGTCTGAATGTTGTGCCTTCCCCAAGTTCACATGTTGAATCCTCCCAAAGTTGATGGTATTAGGAGGTGGGGCCTTTTGGAGTCCATTAGGTCATGAGGGTGGAGCTCTCACGAATGGGATGGCTATTCTTATGAGATCCCACAAAGACCCTTCACCCCTTCCATGGTGTGAGGACATAGAGACATTACTGACTATACCAGAAAGAGGGCCTCAGTAGAACTCGACCACGCTGGCACCTTGGTCTTGAACTTCCCCACCTTCGGAACTGTGAGAAACAAATTTCTATGATTTATAAGCCACCCAGTCTATGGTATTTTGTTACAGCAGCCTGACTAGACTAAGAAACTTCCCTTTTTTCCACACTAAAACCTTGAAAGGACATGCCTTTTAATGAGTACAAACTCTAACTAGATGCTTACACTTAAGTTTCAGCAGGTGACTTTCTAATTTAAGCTTTAATGGGCCCGCCTTCCCCATTTCCTGCTTTAGTTACAAGTTTCCAAGGGTACCACCATTCAGTTCTGTGATTCTGTCAGTAAATATGTGAACTCTTCTCTGTTCCAGGCTGCCAAGTAAAAATGAAGTTATGATCTGTTCCTCTGCCTTTTGGGGGGACAAGTAACAGGAGGGTTAACATGAATTACCACACACGACACAATGGCTGCATCTGCAAGGATGTCCTGCATATAGGTGATCTCACATTTGTATTAAAACATGATCAAAACTGCATTCAGAATTCCATGCTCCTCACCTAACCAGCACTCCAGCCACCCATCACGTGCCCACACTTGAACGTGGTCCCCCCCAGCCCCATTGCTTGTCCTCTGAAATAGGGGCTGACAGCTACCTTGATAACATAACTCGATTATGGCACTTTCTTTCCGATCCCTTACTTCTGCTGCCTGGGGGCACGTCTCAAATAAACTATCTGCACTGCACACAAGTGTGTCTCAGACTCTGATTTCTGCAAAACTCAAGTTAACGCATATAACTATATACCAATATATGTATTTTTACATATATATTTATGTATGAATATACATTATATTAATATACATAAAATAAAATCCCAGGCTAGGGAAATAAAAAGAAATAGGGACCTGCAAGTATATTCCTCTTACCATGCATTATTTCAAAGGTCAGTAGACCTCCTGCGTCTGCACTGTTTTTTTAAAGTGTGTGAACCTGTCGGCTAACATTCATCCTTAGTAAGCAACAATAAGGAGATAAACATTAGCCCTGAGTGTCTGCAGATTCAGCTCAAGTGTCTACTATCTGCAAATACAGTGTTTGGCAGTGGGCCTCAGCTGTTTGGGGGAGGACATGCCTTCCCTGGGAGCACACCTGCCATATTTAGAAGAACCCTCCAGGCAGTGGTCCACAGTTCTCAGATCTCTCATGGATTCTAAACGGCTTTCTCTAGCCCCTTCAGTCTCCAGACCCCTGAGCCTGCTAAGCTGAGCTGTAAACTGCTAGCTAAGCTTCAAATCACTGAATTAGTCCCGAAGAGTTAACGCATTCCAAAGTACTTAATTTTCTCCTGAGGAGTCATCTGCTCCTTGGTAGGAAACAGATGACTAAGCAATTGTTATCAACCCCACGGGATAATTCTAGCACACGGGAGCAAATAACCCAGAGGACAACATGCACTCCAAAGCTTATTTATTGTGAAATCAAGGAGGCAGGTAGCATTTCATTGACTGTTAGAGGAGAAATCATGACATCACCGATCACGCTGTGATAAGTGTCATATATTTTCCCTGAATATGATGGATTTCTTTTCTGGATTTCATAGTATTTCAGGCCAAAGTCTTAAGTAATAGATTGAGATGTTATTTGCCTTGACACATCATTTGAGTTTCTATAAATTAGGAAAACTATTATCTCTTAAACTACAAAATAGCTGATTCACTTTGTTGTATGGCAGAAACTAACACAATACTGTAAAGCAATTATATTCCAATAAGGATAAAAAATTTTTTAAAAAGTGCTTTCATCTTAACTAAAATACAAATCAGTACACTAACCAACATACGTGTATTGAATATGCCTTATAGAGAAGATGATGTCTTAGGCAGAGTTGAGTGTAGAAATGAGGATCAGACATGATCCCTTACTTCACAGGTCTTAGAAAGCTATCATTTTATTCATGCATTTGGCATTAGACATGTTTAATAAAGAATTATATTAATAGCAGTTTCAGAGTTCCAGTTGTTAGTTAAGAATCATATTCAGAAAAATAGCAATTTCTCAGAAATCATTATTTAATACTTTTTAGAGTCTAAGACTTTTAACCTTTTTCAAAATAGAAGTTTAAGTATGTTGTCTTCACAGTGAATTTAATGTACTAAAATCTTCATTCAAATGACTATTTCTATTTGAAGTTTTGATATGATAATACATGAAACCAAATTCCAACTTAAGAAATGCCTCTTTTGGGATCATTGAACCATTTTCTATAAACCCTGTATTGGGGTCTCTGCATCAGTGAGAGTGGTGTCAGATTCTTGGTCTACTCTTTGAGATACCAAACACACATCCCATCTGGACATGGTCCTGAACTAAATCTGAAAACAAAATTAAGTGACACGTTTTAGTTGAACTCAGGTCTAGATGCTGCCAGGCTAGTAGATGGGGGACAGTCACTCCTCCAGAAGGCCCTTGGCCCTCCTTAGGCTCAGCAGACATCATTTTCTTTGTTTAAATTGAATTCGGCACTCTCCTTCCGGCTGCTGGACACCCACCAAATGAAGAGAACTCTAAAAGCAGAAATGCAGAAGGAATATAGAAGTTAAGGCAGCTCACAGTTTGCACCTCATGTTTATTCAGTGTGATTGTTCCTGAAATGTACAGAGTTTAGGTTTGAAAGACCGGGAGGTTTTGCTTGATGAGTTCTCCATGGCAAGCACCAGTTTTAGCCTTCCATTCAAGGGACAGAAAAGGAGGCAAATCCCTTATTCTAATAGCAGCCTCTCCACCATTTCACATGCCCCAAGGCTATGGGCTGGCCACCCACACTTCACTTTGTCTGGGTAAAGAGGATACCACAAAAAAAAAAGCTCTTTCTACATTCCTGGCCCCCCAATCTGTGACACCTCATTTATGATCGCTGGGTGAGACCTCTATGCCATGTTACAGATGTCCATAAGACAACATGGTGTTGGTGGTGCAAACCACTCTTACAGTGGACCTAAGGTCACAATTTGCCAAAAGGATATTTTGTGGGCTCTGAATGTTCTGATAGGTTCTGTCACGTCCCAGATATGAAAAATGGGTGAATGTGTGTACGGGTGAGGGGAGGTCGGCTCATTGCAGAAATACAGAGGTTGTTGAAGCTTAGAAGCTTGAATAAGAGAAGCAACCTGTTCTGTCAACCTTGAGGGTTGCGGGGAAGACGAGGAGTGTGGAAGGAGGAGGGCGCTTCAGTTTATATCATCAGCTTGAATGCAACAGGGCACAGAAAGGGCTCCTCCGCAAGGGGATTCTTAGGGCAGCCGACAGAATGAGCTGCAGAACTTCCATGGACTCTCTGAAACTGCAGGCATAATTTTATGTGTATGAAGAGGTGTGTGCTTTTCTCGAAGGGGGGTCATAGGTTTTGTGAAATTTTCTGAGAATCCATGCCCCCACCCCCAAAGGTAAAGCAGAGCAAAACCAACCAACCAAATAGAATCCCACTGTGTTAGCAAAAACTGTGCTTGCTGTTGGGGAAAAAGTGGGTCTTCTTGTGAATGCTCCAAATGGAATAGGAGTCCCCACTGCCAGCGTCTGGACACGACTGACCAATCATGGACCCTGGAAAGCTTTATAATGTTCCCTTACTGTTTGGTTCTTATTGGAAGAGAGTTAAGATTAAATTACTTTCTTCACACCATTTGAGGTAAGATAAAACACTGTTACAAAAGTAAAAATTGGGGATGCTAGCATTTGATTTTTGCTACTGTGGCAAGTAAATTCCTTTGGGGGAGCTGGTTTCCAAGTCCCATGATCTCCCTGTGCTTGACAACAGAGTATGTGGGACATGCCCTCCCAACGCATCCCCTCCTACACCCTACAAGAGCTTGGTAATCGCAAGGTCATTTCCTGTGTTGTTTGATCACCTCCTTTCACAACTTGAACATAAGTCCAATAATTAAATAATTTTAATTGATTTTTCTAAAATAAGAACTGTGAGATGAAATGCCCTTTGAGATGAGAATTCTCTTAGACTTGTACTTTTTACAAACTGAGGTGACATTTATTGGAAAAATGTTCTTAGTAGGTTCAGAACAGAAATAGGATGTATTTTTTTTTTAAGTATAATAAATACAACTAATAGAATTCTTAGCTAAGAAGACAGTGCTGGGAAAAATCCTGCCTAAGGATCTGGTCAAAATGACTGATCTCCAGAGCTATGTGTCACATGGTTTTGACAAATGACATCCTTCTAATGTGAAAAGGCATTCCTATGTCTTCTTGCTGGTGGGAAAATAGTTAGATCCTGAGTCAGTCATGGGCAAAATTGTGACATCTAACTTGGAGGATCAGAAACTAGCACTTGGTGCCTGTAAATCCTGGCCCTAATCTTCATTTTGCCAACAAAACTGTACTCAGCGGAAAACCTTTGTGAAGGGTGTTTTGATTTCCCTTTCAGTGTTGGATTTTGAGAGCTCTTTATCACTGTTGCTTGTACTCAAAATAGAAGTGCAAAAGAAATCAAGGCAAAGTGCTGAAATGTGCATATTTGTGAGTAATATAATATTTTCTGTGTCATTTATATACTTACAGAATGCCTACTGAAATGTCACCCAAGAGTTTTATTTATCCCTCCATATATTAGCCCTTATTATATCAAGAGTAAATCATAGCACAAAATGCTGTGTGAATAGCCCTGAGATTGCAATGCTTAATTTCTGAGCTTCACCCTGAGTTTAAGCAGCACCTTTCATCCAGAGTTTTCAAAGGGACTGCCAAACATTTGGAATTAAATGGAACTTCCCCTTTTTCCTAGGACAGTGGTCCTCAAAGTGTGGCATCAGTAGCACATGGAACTTATCAGAAATACAAATTCTCAAGCCCCTCCCCAGATCTACTCATCAGGAACTCTAGGGCTAGGGCCCAGGATTCCATGTTCTAACAAGCCCCTCAACCCAGCTAATTCTGATACTCACACCAGTTTGAGGGCCATTGGTCTAAGGGAACAGAAGAACTACAGAAACACAGAGGAGTTAAATGATTGGGATGGCCAATGGTCAGAGATCAGAAAAGGTCATGGCCTTTGCAATTCTGTTCATTGTTTCCACTGTGGGTTAACTTCCTTCTGTGCCACTGCTTTCCAAATGGACCAATGGACTTGCCTCCAAAACTCATGATTCACTTTTGGACCCACAAACATGCCTTTCTAGGGAAACAAGCCCAACACTGAGGTCTTGTCTATTTTACCCTGGGAAAAGCGTTAAAACTGGTAAATTCATTGAGGAGCTCCTAACACTAAGTGGTGGAATGGCTACCATTAGGTCCTGATCTTGTGATAACGGAAACGTGGAATTGACCCGGAATTAAGGGAGTATCTTCTCAGTCTGCAGAGATCATCTGTTAAGATGAGCCAGAGTGAGGAAATCAATCAATAATTAAATCAAGGAGTTAGAAGTTATATCAAATTTGAAAGTCATCCTATTCAAAATTCTGAAAACACTTACCTGTTTTGGCAATGGGTCTAGAAGACTACAGTCATAATAATAAAATATTAAAATAATGAATATTTGAATCTCCAACAGAGCAAGCCACCTGAAAGAAAAAGAAAAGAAAATCGATGCTTGGTTGTGAAAGATGCATAAATATCTACCAATAAAGAATATCTATAGGAGGACTTCCCTGGCGGACCCGTGGTTAAGTCTCTGCGCTTCCACTGCAGTGGATGTGGGTTCGATCCCTGGTCAGACTAAGATCCTGCATAACGAGCAGCGTGGCCAAAAAAAAAAAAAAAAAAAAAGAATATCTATAAAGTCCTCATATTTCAGAGCACATGTGCTCTTATTTGCAGTATAAACTTTTACAATTAAAAGAATAAAGAACAACTTTACTCTTTTATAATATGTCCATTCCACAGGGTCGTTGGGATGATTACATTGCTTTAAAATGTATGTAAAACATGTAGCCAGAGGAAGCACTTAATGAGTGAGATCCCAGGTGTCTCTCCTAAGTTTTAGATCTGTCCTCTCCAATATGGTAACATTAGTTACATGTGGCTGTTTAAATTTAAATAAATTTACATTTATCACACACAAAAAATTCAGTTCCTCAGTTGCACTAACCACATTTTAAGTGCTCAATGGCCGTAAGTGGCTACTGGCCACCATATTGAACAGGACATATTTAGAACTTTTCTAGGATCACAAAAAGTCCCTTTGGACAGTCCTGTCTGATCGAGACCCTTATTACCCACTGGAAATTGCTGCTTAAATGTTCTGTAGGCACCTAAAATTCCCCATAACTACCAAATTTATTTTTCCTTTTGTAATCTTGCACTCAGTCTCCAAGTTTTTTGATCATACACCTCTCATAATAAAATATTTGCGCATACTCTACAATATATTGATAATCATTTATTTATAAATTGTATAGCACACAACTGTATTAGGTTATTGTTGACTTTGTAGACGCATATACATAGAAATTTAAAAACCGAGAAAAGTGTAAATGGAAGTCTATTACTTCTCCTGGCATCCCCGTGGGTTGTTTGGAGCTCTCCTTTAGGGAAAGCAAAACATTTTAGGGGGAATGGCCCCTAATAAGTACAATTAGTCCAACATCAGAAAACTAAGTTATCACAGACCCAGCGCTCTCCATTCCCCTTCCTGTCCAGTTAGGCACCAAGGCTTTTTATCTTCCAAATGTTTCCCCAGTCCCTCCCCTTATCTCCTTATCTCCAGTCCCTCCGCTGCTCTCCCAGTGTAGGTCCTCATCATCTATTTATGTCCTGGATTCCTGAATCACCTGGGTTTCGAGGCTGGTTTCTCTGCTTCCAGTGTCATGCTTCTCCACTTTATCCTTCACTCTACCACTAGAGTGAACTTTCTAAATCAGAAATCTATCACTGTTTCCTCATTTTACACACATGCGTGCATACACACATATACCATCTGTCAATGCTTCTCATTTCCTTCCAAATGCCACAGGGAACACTGCCAGCCCTTGAAGATCTGCCCCCTCCCTATTTCTCCAGCCTCCTCGCCCCCCACAGCTCCTCCATGAAACCCATGCTCTTGCCACACTGTATACTTGACATTCTCTGGATGGCGATGCTCTCTGTCGCAAGCCCTTCCCCTGCCTCAGGCTCAGTTTCTGCTGGAGGTATTCCCTGATCGCTTGCTTCTGGGCTGAGGTGTCCTTCCTCTCCATTCCACGGCTCCCTGTGCACATTTCAGGCACTGCATATATTGCACTAAATTATGATTACTTACTGGCCATCCCTCTCCTGGGTTATGTTGTTGGGCTTTAGCACAGTGCACAGCGCTCTGCTGGTGCCTAATAATGTGGACTGAATAAATGAATAGATGGTGGAAGGAGATGCCTTCATAAAGCAGATTCAATTTCCTTACCTTCCCCTCCTTTTCTATGTTTCTGCGGCACTTTTAACATCCCTCAGCTAACACCCTTATCCTACAGTCCCACTCTGTTACAGTTCATTGTTTACATGCATCTCCCCTGATAGACTACAATCTTCACAAAAGCAGGAACCACGTCTTATTTATCATGGAATCCTCGATGTCTGCTGATTGCACAGTGAATGAATGAACACGAACGATCTGCTATTCATATCAGACAAGTAGATTTGTTTCCCACTGGCATTCTTGAAACATCTTGCCTATATTTTATTTCAAATGAAATCTGGAGCACTCCAGGTATTGTTCAAACCTACCTGGATACCACATCAATTCTTCTTGAATATTTGTGATGTAAATTTCATTGTACCTACTTAGAAATACTAAAGATAATTCATTCCAACCGAGTGTCAATGTCTATGAAATAGAACAACCCGGTCTTTACTGATTCAGGTCAAAGTAAGCAATGATTCCAAGAAAAAGCAATTTTGCTAATTTGCAGGTTCAGAATGTCTCACAACTAAGTGTTTGGTCAAACTTCTAACAAATTAGAATGTCCGTTTCTGGCCGTGATGGTTGTCCTTGGGACTTGAACTTTACAAAGCAGCCCATGATGGGCACACCATGTCCAACTCCCTTAAGATATATCCAAATGTTTATTCTTCAGATTCCCTAAGTAATGGTTGACTATTATTTTAATATTACAGGCACGTTAAAGACTTCATTTTGTTCTGTGAGACGAAAAGCCACTAGACAGTTTTGAACAAATTTGACTTCAGTTTTAAAAGGATCATTCTGACTGCTACATTGAGAATAAAATATAAGGTGATGCTAGAAGACTGATTAGGAAGCCATTATAATCTTCCAGGCAATGGAAAGTGGTGACTTGGACCAGGATGATGGAAATAGTCAGGAGTCATGGTTAGCGTCTGGATATACTTTGTAGAATGGGCTGATGGTTTGCATGACAGATGTGAAAAGCATAAAGGAGTCAAGGATGACTCCAAGTTTTTGGCCTGAGGAAATGCAAGGATATAGCATCGGGGAATGCTGAAGGTGGAACAGGTTGAGGAGCTCACTTTTGGACCTCTTAAGTACAGCTTGCTATAAACCAGTGCCTTGGAGACATCCAGTGGAGATGCTGAGTGGAGGTTGGGGATGAGCCTGGTGTTTGGGTGGGGATTCAGTCGCGGCTGGAGGTACAGGAGATATAAATATACAGTCATCACTATTCAGACAATTATTTAAAGCCAAGGGATAGGATGAAGTTACTTAGGGCGTAAGCTAAATAGAAAAAAAATAAGAAATCTGAAGAGAGAGCCCTAGGGCAGTCCAAAACTTGGAGGTTAGAAAGGTGAGGAAGATAAGCAAAGGAGCCAGAGAAGAAGTAGCTAGAGGGGTAGGATAATGAAAAGAGTGATTATCTCCAAAGCCCCATGAAGAAAGTGTTTCATGGAAGCCGTGAACTCCGTATCTAACAGGAAAGGCAGCAACGAGTACCCCCATGTGAGATGCAACATTAAAATTTCCACTTACATAAAACGGCCAGTTCTTTTCAGTCCTTAGCTCCGTTCCTAGAAGTAAATTAGATGAGCTCACTAAACTGACATTTTGTGTTTGGTAGAATAAGCAGTGACTCCTCGACATTCAGCGGTTACCTGACAGCACTAGGAAAATTCTAGCTAATTTATGAATTATAAAACAGTTTTATAGGTTCTCCTTTATCCAAACAAATCCTATTTTCTTAGAACTCTGTGTTCAGCCCTTCTCTAACTTTAGCTTGCTATGACCGAAGCACTTCTCTGAACTCAGCCCCCTGGGGAAAGGGTGCCTGGCATCCTTCCTCTCCAGTCCCTGGAGGAGAGGCACTGCGGAAATAAACACATTGGACCACTTGGCGGGGCAGGTGGGGCTGTCCCAGGGAAGAAGGCCCTCTAGTCAGAGGGTAACTAGGGCACAGACTTAGGAGGGGCCCTGGAACGCCTAGGAGCCCGCAAGCTGTCTACTCCCTGTAGAAGGTGAGGTGATGAGAGATGGAGCTGGACAGAGCAAGAGGAACCCGCTCACCGAGGGGCTTGAACGTGTCATGTGACAGTGTTGGGACTTTGACCCTGAAAGTACAACAGACCTTGTGAATAAACTGTACTGAAAAATTATACTTATATGTGAAAATGAAGGTTCTTTAAACATTATTACACATAAGAGACCCTCAGTGAGGACCTCCTCTATCATGTAAATAAGTCATGTAAACAAGCAATAGTTCATAAGCTATTTAAGAGCACAAATTGAACTATTTTAGAAACACTGTGTATGTTTTCTTTTTCCTTTAATTTTTTTATTTCTTTTTCTTTGAGGTACATCAAGTTCAATACTATGTATGTTTTGATTAGAAATAGAGCTAATGTTTATCAATTCATTAAAACAGTTTTCCACTAGAACCTGTAAGCATTTCCTTAACTAACTTTAGTCCCTGTGATGTTCTTAAAAATCATAAAATTGAATTTCCCTTAAGGTAAAACTATAATTCAGGCTTTTGACCAGCTCATACTGTGTGTGTTAGTGAGGCTTTAGTATTTTCTTCTTTTATTTTTGAGGGTTTAATTCCGTTATTAAATTAGTATTAGTTATTGAAATAGTAGAAATATTAATATCACATTTACATTTACTATCATTTCTAAACATTTTGATGTTCTAGTTAAAGAAAAAGTAAGATGAGTTAATAACACAGATAATAAAGTAATATGTGCTAAAACTCTTATTTTCTCCAAACCCAAATATTTGGATATTCTAGCAGAATTACCTCAATTATCTACCAAATAAAGTCGATTTTTTTGCAATGGTAAAAAATAAATTGTGTTTTCAAGCCTTTACCACGTTACTGAATTTTGTCTGATGTCTAAAACATCAGGGACTAACATATACATATCTGTGGCATCAAAAGCTCATTACTCCAAAGAAAATGAGCCTCATAAAACCATGTTTTTACAAAAGCTCCCCAGAAGCAAGCTGAGCTATGTTCATGCTAGAAATGTTTTCTTAATACTTCTAATGTCAAAACAATGAAAATAATGAAGCATATTATTTATAACAGATGTATTTTTTACACTTACAAGAACAACATTACACATCTACAAATAAAGCTCATTAAAATATAAACAGAGGACTGGGGCAGGGAGGGTGGGGGGGACTCGAGGGGGGGCATCAAGGAAGGGAGGGAATACGGGGATATGTGTATAAAAACAGTTGATTGAACCTGGTGTACCCCCAAAAAAATAAAAAAATAAAAAAAAATATATAAACATGTTGAAAATTCCTTACACACTGAGTACTTGCATGTCTTCTCCATTTGTAAATAAATGTTCAAGTTACACAGAACACAAAGTCCTACAAAACCTGGACTCTGCCCTCACATTGCTAGTAAAGCACATGGAGAGATGGGAAAGGTAACAACATAAGGTAAAGGTGGAAACAGGAGGGCTATGGAGATTTGGGGTCTGGAGCAAGCACTGTACCCTAGAGTTGATCAACTCTACATGGAGGTGACACCTGAGCTAGACCTGGATGGAAGGACAGGCTTCAATAAGTAGACATGTTGAGAGGGGTCATTCCAGACCCAGTAGAGAGCAAGAGGGAGGGGAGGAATGGACACAGCAGTGAGCGGACAGCTGGTAGACTCTTTGGGGTGGGCATTCCCAGATGTTCAGAAAGATGTATTTGTGTCAGATTTTTGGAGAGTCTGGAGTTCTAGGCTGATGACTTTGGCCAGCAGGCAGTGGTGCCAGAGTCTTAACAAGAAAGTGACAATTAGAGATAATTATTTAAGGAAAATTCATCTGTATGTAGTGAGTGAGATGGATTGAAAGAAGAGCTAATAGAGCTGGGGGAAGGGTAAGAAAACAATGACATCAGTTGGGGCACAATGACCTGGTTTAGGAGCTGGTAGTGGACACGGTAGGCTGAAAAGAGGGAGCAGTAAAGGGTGATTCTAGAAGCCCAGGTCTAGGAGATCAGTGATACATGGAAGAGAAACCGAGCGTACAGAAGGAACACTAGGGTTAGCAGTAAGTAATGATTTTAGTTTTAGATGTCTTGATTTTGAGACTGAATCCCTCTTTCCCTCTTTAAAAGAAAATCTCTCTCTTTTTTCCTATGAGAAGTCATTGTGGGCAGTGCCAGCATGGGCTGGAAAACTGCCACTGTTGCCAGGAGCAGGGGCTCTGAAGTATATTCCGAGTTGCTACCAGCTGCAGCTTATGAAAATAGAATGATCTTGCCCTGGAATTCAGAGAAGGCAGCATACAGACATACTTTCACAGGCATCCTTCATTGAAGCACGGCTATTCAAGTTAAAGGGGAAGTACTTTTCCCACAACCTCATCCCCTTTAGGAAATCTTACAGGAAAATAAAACCCATGTGGTGACAAGAGACAAAATAATCTCGACCAGTGTTTCTCACACTTTAGCACGTATCAGAATCACAGGCAAGACTTGTTCAAAGGCAGGTCGCTGGGCCCACCCCCAAAGTTTCTGACTTAGTAGGTCTGGGGAGGGGCCACCCAATTTGCATTTTTTACAAGTTTCCATGTACTGTTACTACTGGTGGTTTGGGGATCATACTTTAGAATCACTGATCTAGAGGAACTTGCCAAGCAGAAAGGGAAAAAATATCTTAAAAGCTATAGTTTATCAAACCTTTTAGTTTTAGCACACAAAACTGAAATTACCAAGAACACCTCAGCTACGCAGGAAACAGTATGGCGGGCTGGGGGGGGGGGTACCACACTTTTGATTGAGAATGATGGTGTGGGCAAGATCTAGAAGAGTGAGCGGAGAGATGATGATATTTAATAAAGGGAAACACATCCAGAATAAACTAAGAACAGGATTAGGCTAAATCGGAAGAGAAGGAAAAGAAGAAAATATGTGAAAAAGAGAAAAGAAGGGAATAGGACATATTTAGAAAGGGGAAAAGTTGGAGAGAAAGCAGATGAGGAAGCAAAGAGGAAAAGTCTGAAGACCTCTGGGCCTCTTGACTTGAGATACTGTTTTCTGTTTCATCAGGGAGATGAGAATCAGGTCCTAGCGGGAGTACAGTCTCTGAGGTCACTGCTTTTCAGAGCTGCAGGCAGGATTATTTCAATGGTGATCCTCCTAGAAGAAAAACTCCTGAATGTATGAGCTATGAGCTAGACATTGGATACCTCCTTCTAGATCTTCTTATTCAAGGAAAGGGCAAAGGAATACTACTGACTTCATTAAGATGAACTACTCACCAAATAGAATTGATTGTGTGCTATATCTTAAATTCCAGACCCTCCAGGAAAAATTTAGGAAGTGACATTTGTTTTTGTTTACTTTGATGATATACCCAGAGTAAATGAAACACTACCCCCTTACAAAGCCCAAGCTATTTAGAAAGCTATTAACTAATGTGGTTAGTATATGTTAATACAATATTTCATGCAGTTCAACAGACCTTGAAAGAAGGCTTTTGCTTTTATGGAAATTATATATTACTGAGGATGCTTTTCGTTGCAAGTGACAGAAAACCCCCATCAGACTCGTTTCTGTATTGAAGGGACTGTATCGCTTTATGTACCTAAAAAACCTAAAGCTGGTGCTGGCCTCAGGCAGAGATCACTCCAATGGCTCAATGACGTTACAGTGAAGCCAGTTCGCCTCTGCTGCTCTGCTCTATGGTACCAACTTCATCCTGCTTTCATAGTCTCAAAATAGCTGCCGACAGTTTCTGGGGCCAAATGCTTCTTTATTCACATCCTACGGGGAAATGATTATTTCTGACCCAGAAGCCTCAACAGAAACTTTCACTTGGTAGTTAATTGTACCGTTTAAAACACAAGGCAAGACTGAAATCAAACACTGTGGGAAGGGAGGGAGGCCACAGGGATGGGATGTGGGGATTGGCTTAGGGAACACTGCTTCACTCCTATCGAGCTGGGGGCGGAATCGGCACCTCAGCATCCCGCAGACCTCCAAATGAAAATTAGGGCAATTAGCAAGGACGAAGAAGGTATTAATGATGGAGAGATAACAACCCATGGGCAATACTGTGATATAGCACAGTTTTAATTCCAGTCCTCTTTTCCTAGGAATCAAAACCTCTTTCTGAACAACAGAGAGACCGAACTTATCAAAGAGCAGTATCTCAGTTTAATGAGAGGAGAATGCCCATGAAAAAAAAAGTGGTGGCGAGATACCCAACCCAAAGTGCCCTTTCTTCCTGTCCAACAGCTACAAATCCTGTGCAGGTGTTCTGTGCACCACCGAAAGCCTGGCGATCTATTTGGTAAATAAAAGGAAAAGAGGGTCCTTTCTGGCATTTTTGGAGCAGAAATGAACATGTTTTATTTTAGGAGCACTTTGGTCTAAGTATCAAAAAATCACTCTGGAATTTGCTGCTTCTGTTCTTGACAGACTTAAATCTTCGCCTCATAATAAAGTGTCAGAATGAAATGGCTGGGAAAGTAATGACTGCAGTCTCGCCAGTGGTTTCCGTGCTCCTTTGAGTGAGTCATTGCTCCCCCAGTAAAGCAGAAAGGAGAGAGAAGCGTGGCTAGAAGTTAATAAAGGATCCGGAAGCCTCTCTCAGTCTTGGACTTAACCACGTCCGCTCTTCCCACTCTCGACCCTTTTCACGTCCCCTCCAGGACGTGGGCACACTGTAGCGAAAATGTTAGGAAACAATTCTATAAGTAAATCCAGTTCATTCAGCTCCATTTACCAACTGGAGTTGAGAGGATGCATTCGTTTATGTAACAAATCCCTCAGAACGAACTGAATTTGTAACTCCTCATGAAATCCAGAGGGACTGGAGTTGCTCACTCCTCAAAAGCAATCAGCTATCTCCAAGTATAAAAGCGAGAGAAGCTACTTACAGTGCTTCTCAAATATAAGATCGCACAAAGATATTTTACTGAATAGGGCACAATTATTAAGATTACATTATCTTTAATGTAATCTTAATACATTAAGAAACAACTGTACTGAGAGCTTCACAAACCCCAAATATAGAGTTGCCTTGCTACCACTAACATATAGGTACATTACATTTCTGCGAGCACTCAGTTTTTTTTCTCCCCTCAATGTTTGATACTGCTGCCTTTCAGGAAGCTGTGCTTTCTTCTGTGCTGTTATTGATTATTCTCATCTAAAGCCTTTCCCAGTGCCCTTTCCTCTGAGCTCCCACGGCAGTTATGATATAGATGACTCCTCTGGCATTTCTCAAGTGCCATCTTATGCTGTTACATAGGACTTGTTTTTCACGTTGCTATGTCTCATTTCTCCAACTACATTATAAGCAATTCGGGAATGTTATGTGTCTTTGAGTCTCCATAGTGTTTAATAAGGTGTCTTGAGTTAAACTGTAAGCTCCTTGAGGGAAGGGACTTCATCCATTATCCTGTTTTCCAAGGTAAATCCTAGAACTTTACCCTAACATATAGCATACAATTGATAAATATTTATTGAATGAAGGATAAGCATTAATACTAGGTGCTCAAGAGATATTTGTTGGTTGAATAATAGTACTGCTAACCTACTATCAGCTGGACCTATGTTTGAATTAATTTTCCAACAGTGATGTGAGTTTCATTAGTAATTCAAGACAGCTCCATGACTTTATGACCTAGTACTGCCCTGGGATACATGAAGAACCCAAACACACAAAAAAATGTAGAAATCACAGTTTTGATTCCCAAGGAACCCATGCTTCATTTCCATGTCTCAAGTACTGCAGCCTTTCTCTTATTACACCCTTTTCTTATCCAAGCATGCCTTTGTAAGGGGGGGGTAATCGTGCCAAAGATCAGGGCTATTGTTTTACACTGGAATTTAACCCATATCAATTAGCACAATGAGAGAGCCAACTGGGATCCTCTTGCAGAGATGGAAACCAAGGAAAATCAGGGCTGTTGGCTTTGGTGTGCATTTCAGGGAGTAGGTATGGCAAGCACACCCCTTTCTGCTAAGATCATCAACTCTCAGAGAGATACCCACTCAACACTGGAAATCCTCTGTCCTACTCCTCCAGCTAAGAGGAAAATGTCCATTCTTCATCTTGCATGCTACGATGGCTGGTAAAGTCTAGCAGTTCATGTGCTTTCTCCTGTTTGATTTTCTGCAAAATCACGAGACTTTTCTAGCCATAGATTTACTGGGAAGGGTTCCCTTCCACCACAGGGAAGTGTCTAGCAAGGGGTTCATCCTCCAAATATATTCTCTGAACTCCCATCATTCAGAGGAGGAACTCCAGTTCTTCCATTCTGCTTTTTGGTTGCCAGCACTGAGTTCTTATTTAGTGTTCACTTGGGAGAGGGGCTCTCAGACTGCCTCGGTGGCCAGAACACCAAGGGGTGACAGCTGCAAGGCCACAAGACTGTTTTCTTGATGAACTTTGATCGTCATCTACTTCCCAGGCAACTTGCTCTGACTCACTGAGTATTTGGTAGATGAGAAAATAAATTGGCTCAAGGTACACAAACTAAGAATGGGTGCAATTTCCTAGGGATTACACTAAGAGTTTGTGGGATTAAATTTCTAGCACAAAGATCTATCTTGGCATATGTTGTCCAAATGAAGTCATTCGCTTTCTTGAACAATTTTCTGTTTGGTCTGTTTCTTTTTTTTCTTTAAATGTTTCATGAGTTGACTGTTTAAAATAAGTAACAGGAAAATTATGGATTATTAAAAACAGAAAACTAGACCAAGTAGGTTCTTTAAAATTAAGTCATATTTACTCAACACTCATATTTAACCTCTAGATTTTGGTTATATGAAATATGTTTTGCTGCACTTCACATTCAAAAGTTTTCAAAGGAAAACTTAACATCTTGTCCCCCAAAGTGCTCCTGTTCCTCATCTCTATTTCTACCATCTTTTCCAGTCACCTAGATTCGAAGCCACAGCCCTCCTCAAATCCTCCCTCTCAACTGGTCACCATCTCTAATCATTTCCCAAATCTGGTGGATTCCACTACTCTCTCACACGGAATATTAGCATGACCTTGTAACCTAAGTCATGCCCCACTCTAGTCTGCTCTACCCAAAACTTTTTATTACTTCATTAGTGCCTCCTGAGCTGTGTATCAAGGTATTAAGGGGCCTTCTCAGTTGGGCCAATGTACCCTTTCAGTCTGTCTTCTCGCCACTATTTGTAATCTGGTCCCAATAACAGTAAAACCATAATCCCTAACCTACGTAACCCCTGTACTAAATGACCCCTCGGTCACTGTTTCCTCAGTCTGGAAGCTTATCCAACCCGTCAGAGGCCACTCTCCCCAGGAAATTGTTCAAGATCACCCCGACCATGTACACCCTCTCTCTTACTCCCCATAGCATCATGTTTGGCCGTCTCTCACCCTGTGTTCCTTGCAGTTATTTATGAACTTGATATGATATCTTCCTCACCGTCTCCAAGACAGCATCTCCTGAGGGCCAAGAACATGTCTCACTCTTGCCCGAAGCTTCTGCAGTACCCAGGACACTGCCTTACATATAGCAAGAGCTCAGTACGTTGAAAAGGGTATAGTTTCTGTATAAATAATATACTACTGATTGAGCTGAGATGTCATGGTCCCCTCTGTTGTACCCATTACTGTCAAACTCAAGTAAATGTCTGTCAGCCTCAAAAGATATCACAGTAACGTCATAACAGCCCAAGAAACCATAGTCATCAATCTCTGACCACTGGCCCATCTACATGCTTCATTGCAAAGCATTTCAGTCCTTGGTCTAAAATATTTCTAGCTCAATTTCAAAGATGCTTATAATAAACTCTTTTGTTACAACTGGGGATATACATAAAGGGATCCCCAAAAACATAATATCTAATGTTTTTAAAAGACCTAATATTAGTAGGTGACAAAAATAATAAATGTATTATTGGTTTAAGAACTGCTTTTCTAAAGTAAAAATAACATGAGAGAAAGGGTGAGCATGATGGGTTTTTGCAGTTATTATTTGTTTTTGTTGGTTATACTATCCTCTTAAAGTACCTGACTCTCAATTATTGCCGAAGTCCAGCTCTGGCGGGTCCAGGAGTACCCAAGGGATGAGTGGTGGCGTAAGGAAGAGATGAGGAGGGCTGTGTCTGCCATGCAGGATCTCTCTATATTGTCAGAGCTTTGTGTGTTTATATAGTAAACATATCTCAGAAAAAATCTTTTGACAGAGCATATCTTCCCTCAGCATCTACCAGTTTCTTTCTTTCATCAGGTTTGGCTTGCAAACCTTGTGACTCTGAGGTAAGCATATGTAAATAACTTCTCAATCTTATATCTAAGCAAACTATAGCCCTTAGAACCCACACCTATGCCTAATGTCTGTGTCTATACTTATGCCTGCTGCAATCATGAGCATTACAAAAAGAGCCACCCCTCCCTTTTCTCCAGCATTTAGTAGCCTGAGGTGCCCACCTTTTCCACCCAGGAGTGGTGGGAGGGGACTTGGTGGGGCAGACACGGAGAAAGAATGTGTCAAACCCTGGTTCTTTCCTGGGGACATAGCAACAGGGAGGGGAAGTGGGTGGTAAGCATAGTATCACAAAGAAACAAAGAACAGAATGTACAATGGGTGGAGATGGTCTGGGGCCTGTCCTTGCGGAGCGGTCGCCTTGCGAGCCTCCTGCTCCAAAATGCCCTTCCAAGGAGTTCTCGCCTTGCGGTCCTCCTTGGAGCCTGGTGACCTTGGCACAGCATTGGCTTGTCCAGACGGCTCCCGACAAATTATAATGTTCAACATTGGAGGTTTTTGGTCGGTATGTCAGCATGTTTTCAGATCTAACCAATGAAACCTCCAACTCAAACTGCCTTAAAAGAGAGTGAACATTTATTACATATATATTATATGTAATATATATTATTCGTAAAAATAGAAAACATTTATTATCTAACATAATAGGAAGTAGAGTAACTCCTCAAAACTGATGATTCAGTGACACATGACATCTCATGAACCAGGCTCTTCCCATATCTCTACTCTGTGTCCACAGACTCCAAACCATCCTAAAGCTTATTCCTCTTGAATATGCTCTTAGTAACAACTGGAGCTACCTGCTTGCTTGTTCACTTTCAATGGGAGAGGACAGAGGGGGCCTCTCTCCTAATCGTGAAAGAAAAAAGTCTCTCCTGTCAGTCTGATTGGCCAGTTTAGGTCAAGGACCTACCCTAGGACAAATCGTTGTCTCCAGGGAAACACCAGGCACCAATGTGCTTACCCCTCGGTTTTCAGAATAACTTCTAAGAAGGAAGATGGAATTTCAGTGCTTGGCTAAGGCTAATTAAAACCATTTTGGAGGAGGTGTCATTATGAAAAGCAAGTTGATATTATAAAACATAAAACAAAGGAGGAGTTGAATGGATGCTGTTGAGTAAGTCACAAGTGCAAATATGGATTGGTAATTATATTCAAACAACAAAGACGATTACCTTGGGCTTTCCTGGTAGCTTGGCGGTTAAGAATCTGCCTGCCAATGCAGGGGACACAGGTTCAAGCCCTGATCCAGGAAGATCCCGCATGCCACAGAGCAACTAAGCCTGTGTGCCACAACTACTGAAGCCAGCGCACCTAGAGCCTGTGCTCCGCAACAAGAGAAGTCACCGCAATGAGAAGCCCACACACCACAACCACAATCAAGAGTAGCCCCTGATCTCCGGAACTAGAGAAAGCCCATGCATAGCAATGAAGACCCAATGCATTGAATAAATAAATTAATTGATTACTTAATTTTAAAAAAGTCTAAGAAAAAAAAGACTATTGCCTTAAGAAAATACAATATTTTAAATGTAGAATTTTTACAGGATTTGTATGTTCACTGAGTGAGATTTTGTTATAAATAGGTACCAACATTTCTCCAACAGAACCATCACCAATGAGGAAATGGGATTTATTTAATGTAGGCTGTAAATTTTATGAGGTCAGGGACCATGTCCATCTCCCTTAGTGCTTTACTCCTAATGCTTAGCAGAGGGCCTGGCACAGGTGAGATGTTCAGAAGGTTTCTTCTTGAATAAATGAACAGTGACTAACTCGTATAGAACAGAGAATCACATTGAAGAGGAGGCCTGGGTGTCATATTAATTTAACTCTAAAAGATATCAAAGGCAGCTTTTTATAGAACAAAACTAATTCAAAAAACAAAAACCATCCAGTAAGCTGCTGTCATGCTCGAAGTTAAAGATGTTCTATAACCCCAGCAAATGTCCTTGATAACACTGTTGTTCAAGAAATATTATACTTCTATCTTTACCATTAAAAAAGGTAGAACTCAAAGCACTTCAAATTATCCTTATAGGAAGCTGAGCATTTGAAACACAAACCCAGCTTTCCTCTGGCAGCTGCAACTGTAATATTTCATTCTCTCAAGGTCTCCTACCAGAAGCCCCTGCAGACATTCCCACAAAGACACTGAAGAATAGGATGGGCCAAGCAAACAGACTGTGGTCTCCTAGATTTCCCTGTGGTTTTGGTAATAGAGAAAAGAGGGATTAAGCCAAAGCTTTCGCCCTCTGAGCCCCCATCTTTCTGCAGACTTTCTGGATAAATGTGGCCCAGCTGTCGCACTGACCTTCCAGGACACTGGTACTTCCCGCTCCCAAATGCCACGAAGCAGTCCAAGAAAGCATGCTTCTCTAAATTTGCCTTTTTCCAACGTTCCTGTGGGAAGAAAGCATTTTTTTTTTTTCTAAATCAGTCTTATATAAATAAGCTTAACTTTATTTCTCTAGGCTAAAAATGATCTTGTACAGCTAATCCTTACATATAAAGTTGCAGGGTTGTTGGTAATTTTTTCCAACCTGTTATTAATATCAGCCACAATTATGTTTTTGGAACGGGAACTAATAAATAAAAAGGTTTAAAAAGAATTCTGTTAAGTGGTAAATGTAAATGATAATGTAAATCAACCACAGAATTGACCTCAGAAGAGGAAGAATATTTATAATAAGGCCTCAGGCTCCATCTTAAGATTGCCCTTGGTCATAAATTTAGTAATGAGACACTGACAGCCCTCCCTGTTGGAGACAGCTTGGTCTGCAGAATTAACATATCTGGATGCCATTTTTGACAGTTTTATGTAAAGGCAGAGAATGGACTCAATGACCTCTTCAGATTTTGTTTAGCCCTGTAACTCCCCAATTCTAAGAAATATCAGAACACAGTTTTAATTTGCTTCATTTTTACTTTTTGTACTCCTTGGAAACCAATAAAGCAATTGCCTGAAGAACATGAAATATGGCTTCTATCAGAACCAAGCATATTTACTTTAACATGTCCTGCTGGTTTCAGATAAAAATTTATTTTAAAGTTGGTGAAGCTTATTCCAAAAGCTTTTCTATCTCATTTCTAAATGTTATGCCGTCTATATTACAAATCCAATCTGTGCTTTGTAGCCTAGAGAAATATGGCTGCCTAATGATACAGCTCTAGGTAGCTTATGAATTCACACTCCTGGCAAAAAGGAGGAAATCCAAGGACAAAGTATACTGAAAGAGATAACTTACAGGCTTGAACAAGTCAGGTTCAGGAAAATACTTTGGATTTCTATGTAGCCAAAACGGAGACAACATCAACAAGTCACCAGAAGGAACGGTATAGTTCTATAACAGAAAAATAGGTTCCAAGTCATGTTTTGCGATCTGCTTTAATGAGAGCTTGGGTCATTAAAAATAATCCTACAACCATATTAGAGAGAAGACATATACATCGTATCATCGATGGTGAGAATCTCTCTCTCCTAGATGGCTCATTTCTATTTTCTAATGTAGGTAATTACTGATTTCTAACTCTGATGATCAGTTACACACACACACACACACCCACACACACCCCCACACACACACATATCTTTGGTTACATGGGGGAAGATAGTAGATACATGCGAAAATTTTAGAAACAGGCATAGGTCCACTGTAACACAGCTTTTGGTGTTTGATATTGGGGTTTGCAGCAAGTGGTCTTGATAATGGAAACCACAGTGGATTCCCAGGTTCTGGAACAGAAAAAAACTAACTCTGAGACAGGACACGGGCCATGCTGGCACTGAGAACCAGGGGCAGTGGGTGTTCTGTGCTGGGGGACGCTGATGACAGTGTCAGGGCAGGGCTGTGGATTCTGTTCGCTTGTTTGTTTGTTTCCCTCTAGCAGCAGCTGTTAGGGCAGAAAGAAGCTGAAGACAACTGGTTAGGAAGACATGGCACAAAGCAAGGGCTGTGTGCTTATTGGGCTGGCTTCACCTTTGAGATCTCAGTGGTTGTGAAACTGATGATAAGCAGTATGTTTCCTCAAGTCTGCATGTTCCTTCTCCATTCACGTTTTATAATAGGTTTTCATGATATACAAACTATACCAAGAACAAAAAACTATTTCAAAAAATAATCTTTACATCACCTTGTTCAGGAACCAAAGGACAAAGAGTGCCCCCACCGTATGAGATCACTAGAGAGCTACCACCTCTACTGAGGTGAGGACATTTTATTAGTAACTCCCTTTGCCAACCATCAGAAGCCACATCTGTTTAATCCTGCATAATTCTGCAGTATCCTCAAGATATTTGCAAAACATTTACTTTAACTTTATACATCTAGAACAGTAGCGCATTACAATTGAAAGCATGTCTTTTTACAGGAGCAGGGAGTGCAGTATTAGGAGCAGGGGCCAACATTTTTTAACCCAAGAGAACCCCTGTTGGCTCCGATGCCTACTTGAGTTTGGTAATTTCAGCACCAGGATTGCTGGAGATCAGAAGAGATGGAGGCTTTTGCTCGTACCCTCTTACCATTTTTGAAGTGGAAAGAGACCTGTGAGATCCCAGTCCTGTGTGTTTGTTCTACCTCTGCTGGAACTGAGGCTAGAGGGGTCACGACTGGCTCTGAAATCAGCTAGGGAGGGCCCCAATATGTTTGGGGGGTAGCCCCGGGCCAGACATGCAGTCAGGGCAGCTGCTGCCCTTCCCCTCCTTCCGCGTCACAGCCCTCATCAGTGACTGCTGACCTAGGATCATGACATGTGGATGCTGACTGCTGCAGCCTACAAAGCAGGCTAGTAGAGGAAGACTTCAAAGGGGGCCTCGGGAAGAGCATTCCCACTAGCAACAGGGAGGAGACCAGACAGAAGTTCCTGCTGCAGCAGCAAATGCCGAGAAGAATGTGGGAGCTGGTTGTATCAAAGGAACCCTCTGAGCAAATGGACATCATCATGTGCAGTCCTAACAGTCCCGTCATTGTTAACATGGCAGATGAAGAGAAAGATCAAGAAGGAGAAAAAACAGTCAGAGGACCGGGGCATAGATCACTAGGAAGCGGAAGTCACAGCTTCTCTGTGTTGGCAATGACGACACCTGTCAGGTAGACAGAAGTAAACCTGGCCAGCCCACCCCATGGGGATGCTGTGAGTCCAGATGAGCTTCATCTGCTAGTCCGGAGATTGGCTTTTCTTGAAGAGGAAAGAAAAGAAGGAATCTCTGTTGTACCTCAAGAAGGATGCTAAGACCAAAGTGGGTGCAAGGAATGAGGACTCCTCTTCAAGAAAAGAGGAGTCCTGAAAAGGCAAAGCATCCATCAGAGGAGCCCCAGAGCACATTCTTTCTCTCTAGCTCTTGGCCAGGAGCTTGGCTGGTGTTAAGTTGCTAAAAAAAAAAAAAAAAAAAAAAAGTACTTTAAAAATAAAAAGTATATTCTTTGTGCGATTAAAAACGGCTTTCTAGAAATTTTGGAAAATTCAGAAAAATAGAAAAGAACTAGAAAAGAAAACTACCAGAGTGCTGACAACAAAAGATAGACATCAATTGGCTTGACTTCCCTCTAGTATTTTTACCTAATAACAGTAGTTTAGTTTTCTGTTGCTGTTATTGTTGTTTTTATATATAGTTTATTGTTTATATATACTTATACATATTGTTTACATATATATAAATACCTAGTATATACATGAGATTGTTTTTATCCTACTGAATAAACAATTTTTGACTCTTACTTTGTTCACTTGATACTATAGCATAAGTATTATTTTTATATTGTATATTCATTTTAAATAATTTTCTTTCCAATGGCTGCTTAATCAATCATTCTCTACTATTTTTTCTATAATAAATAATGTCATCACAAACATCTTCTTCCACAAAGCATTTTTCATAGATGTTCAGAAGACATAGGACATGGATATTTTTAAAGCTATTAATACACGTTGCCCAACTGTTTCCTCAAATTTTGTAGCAAGATATGTTTCTAACTACGAGTACAATATATGAGGGTATCAATTTCATTGCCCTCTTATCTGCTAATCTGACATTTAAAATAGGTTCTTTTTGACTGCTGTTTAAGTTTGTCTTTGTTGAGCATTTTCCATGTTATTTTCTTCCATAAAACTTTTGTGCTCATGTCCTATCCTCATTAATCTTTGTAATGTTAGTGCTTTACTTATTAATCTGTAAACTCATTAAATATTAAAATTATTTACCCTTGCATTTACTTATATTGACATTTAGTCTTTTTTTTATATTTTTTTAATTAATTAATTAATTAATTTATATTTGGCTGTGTTGAGTCTTTGTTGCTGCACACGGGCTTTCTCTCTAGTTGTGGCAAGCAGGGGCTATTCTGTTACAGTGTGCATACTTCTCATTGCAATGGCTTCTCTTCTTGCAGAGCACAGGCTCTAGGCATGGGGGCTCAGTAATTGTGGCTTGTGGACTCTAGAGCACAGGCTCAGTAGTTGTGGCACCTCGGTTTAGTTGCTCTGTGGGCACCCAGCCCAGGGATCGAATCCATGTCCCCTGCATTGGCAGGTGGATTCTTAATCACTGTGCCACCAGGGAAGCCCCGACATTTAGTCTCAATTTTTGGCTTACATTTAATTTAGGTTATACTTAAAAAATAAGATGCTAAATTTCGATATGGTACATTTGTTCATCTGCTTTGTGGTTTCATTGATTAATCCTAAACATAATCAGCCCTCTTCTCTCCACAATAGTGGCTTTCAAAGGTGGTTTAGGGTCTTCTGTGAGTCTCAGGACCTTTTCAGAGAATCTGTCAGATCAAAAGTCATTCCTGGGTAAAAGACTCATTCAAAGTATAGGATAGACCAATGGATTTTAATGTAACTGAGTACAAAAAATTCATTGATACATTTTCAGATTGCAACACACTTTTAAGAAAGTACCTCTGTTGAGTTTTAGTGTCCTATCAAAGAACAGCCACAAAAATATCTGAAAAGGCTAATAAAATACTCTTTCCTTTTTTGGTTACATGTCTGTGTGAGGCTGAATTTTCTTCATTTCCATCAATAGGAAACAATAGGTCACAACAGACTGATCACAGACACATACACGGGAATTCAGACGTCTTCTATTAGCAAGGCATTAAATAGATTTGCAAATGCTTAAAATGATGGTGTTTTTCTATATTTTTTTGTTTTGAAAAATATAGTTATGTTTTATAAAACCAGACTATTATTTTAGCATGTATTAGGTTTCTTACTATTTTTAAAATGAATTCTTAAATAAATATTTTAACAATTTTCAGCTTTAGTTTCTAATACAGTAAATAATGATACATATAACTTACATAGACAAAAGCTCTTTGGGGTTCTAAATAATTCTGCAGAATACAAAGGGGCCCTGAGGCCAAAAAGTTTGAGAACTACTACTCTAGAAGTTAAAAAATATACCCACTTTTAGCCAGTCATCCCAAACCATATATTAACTTCATCTGTCTTCATGGACTTACAGTGATTCATTTACCCCAAATTAAATTCTTCTGCCCAAGGGGGTTTGTTTCTCTGTTATCTGTCTAGTCTGTTACACAGATCTGAATATCTGGTCTAACACCACTATCATGCCATTTTAATTATTGTAGGTTTGCTACACGTTTTAATATCTTAAGAAGATAATTAATTCCTTAATTATTCATATTTTCCAACCCTGTTTTTAGTTCATTCTTTCCTGAGTATTCCTGCAGATTAATTTGGTACTAAATATGAAACCTTGAAAAGACGGCACAGGTAAAAGTTTAAGAGTTTTGGAAAGGTGACATAAAAAAGAGAAGGAATAGAGTAAACCAAAGAAAGCAGGCAGTGTTTGTCCATTCCTACTCATTCCAAAAAATATAGAAAGAAATGATTACAGGAGCAAAACTAAATATTCTGTTCAGACTCCATTAGGAAAGAGCAGTGGAGAATACTTCTAGCATTCACAGCTAAGGAATCTTGACCAGTTGTCCAGCTGGTCAAGACATAGATGATCCCAGCTGAAATGTTTTTTATGATTCAGATTCCTGGGAACATGTTAATATAGTCAGCAAAGACATTCCACCTGTTATAGAAAATATTTGAAGCTTAGAAGAAACAAGTTGTACAAATTTATACTAAGGAAATAATCAGTAGTGTGCACAAATATTTAGCTATAGGAATGCTCATTTTTGCACTATTTATAATAGTGAAATAATGGAAGCCACACACATATTCAAGAATGGGGAACTGACTTAAAAATTTATTCTACGTCCATATACTAGGTTATACTGCAATTCAAAATGATGTAGATGTCTTCCTTTGATACAGAAAACTATTTGGGATCTCCTATTAAATAAAATAAAAGCAGGTTGTGAGAAAATTAGCTTGGTATGACCCTGATTTATGATTTTTTTAAAATGTACACACTACAGGAAAAAATTCTCAAGCTATAATAATATTCATAATGGTTATGTCTGATTTGCAAGATTTTAAGCAGTTCTTAACTTCTTTGTTTAGCTTCTTTTTAGGGTCCTGTCCCCCTAATTACCATATTTTGCTTATGCAACAAGAAAAAAAACTGTTTCACTTATTATTTTAAAATTTAAAGTCTCAACTCTGTAGGGAGAACATCACAGTGATTAGTTTGGGGTTGAGGAAAGGCAGTGTTTATTTTATTTGCAGAAGAAATAGTAGGTACAGGAAATGCTGAACCTTTTACAAATATTAAAAAGAGACGTAAAAAATAATGAAAGGAAGTCTGGAACATTCTGGGAAGACGGCAGCCTAAGCATGTGTTTTTGGGGTTGCTCCACCACTAAGGGAGGCAAAACCAGCTGCAAGGGCTTGGTAGGAGCCTGGATACATCTGAGCCTTGTGTCCTCTAGGAAGACAGTGCGAGTGTGAGAAAGTGGAAATAAGAGACTGTGAATTTTTTATATAATTTATTAAAGTGTTCAGGGTACCTATTATTTTTAATTAAAAATTTTTATTGGGAATCCATAGACATTAGATCTGTAAGACAGTCTGGTTTTATATAAGGATTATATGCAGTGAATAATAAATGTGTTTATACCCTTGGGCCAGTAATCCACTATGAAAATATAATTCAACAATAATCCTTAAAAAAGAAAATGTACTAGGCGTAAAGATATAAATAATTACCATATTAAAATAACCACAAAGAAAACTGCTTAAATTCTCAAGAGTCAGGAAATAATTAAATATTTAAGCTATCAACTCAGTGTACTATTAATGTGGCCTTGAAATAAATATGAAAGCTCCCTAGATGCATGAAATGTGAAGAATAATGTTTTTAAAAAATTTAATGACAGATTTACACTATGATGAAACAGGTTTCTGTAGTGATGTCACAAAGTTGCAGATACAAGGTCAACACACAAAAATCAAATGTATTACTAAGACAAGTAATGTACAATGGAGAATCAAACTTTTAAAAATATACCATTTACAAAAACTCCAAAATAACTCAAATACTTGGGTATTAATCTATCAAAACTTGTATAGGATCTATATGCTTAAAATAACAATCAAAATATCCACTTATTGGTCAGGCAAATAACTATTCTGCAATTCAGCTAATTATCTACTAGCCAGAATATAAATAAGGCTATATAAAAGTTCAGTAACAATTACAGTAATATTCAAAGTTATAAACACATTTTCTACTTAATTGTACCAAGTTGTTTGACTATTTCCTCTCAATATAGAATATATAGATATATTCTTTTATTATATATATACATTTATATATTTAAACATAAATATTTCAATATATATTCTTTTATATTCATAGTTTAAAGTAATTAATAATTTGATTATTTAAAAGCAAAAACTTAAAATCCCACTAAAACGGAAAGTTTCAATTTACGTAAGATCAGTTAAATAAACTACATTTCCTTTGGATTTAGTAAGTTGCAACTTGTATAAAATTTGGATTTTTTGTCTCTTCTGTGTCCTACTACTACAAAATCTTCTTGATTTAAATCCAAGCACTCTCAAGCCATGTATAGAAAAAAGTTAAGAAGAGTGGAGGGCTGACTAACTGCAACCTGTTTAGATAATTCAGGCCACAAGTCAATCATTGTAAAAAATTTTTTTGTTGTGCCTGATCGATTAACCAAATATTGAACTGAATATCTGCCATGTGCACGTACTTTCACGGTGCACTTGAGAATATTCTCCTACTTTGTCCATAGAGAGGACCTCCCTCAGTGGCTATTTCCTAGTATCAGTTGCTGTTATCCATGGCATTCTTGCCATCTGCTCCTGTATCTGTGATCTGTGGCCTGAACTGTCTTCCAGTTATCCTAAAGGACTTCCCTCACACCCTCAATTTCTCAACCTCTTCCAGCTCAGGAATACTCACTGGTTGGTTCAGCAGAGAGGAGAGTATCCGATCCACCTGCTTGATTGAAATAGGATCATACTAATTCTGATACAGAATCATGAAAGGGTTAGGTTTTAGCTAAAATAGGTGCCAACAGGTAAATATCTCTAGTAACAAAATGTCCCTGCACAACTCTTACTAGTAACCTGTTCCAGGGTCACTTAGTGCTTAATGGAACTGAAGAAATTATCTAATAATAAATCAGCAAAATATCTACTTTTTTTCCTAGAAGCTTCATTACTTTAACACAAAACCAAAACTCACCAAAATTTTAACCGGCTTCAGCACTTTTCTAGTAATGACACCAGGGGCTCTTAAACGAGTGGTTTCCAAAATACACCATTTAATTAAAGGGAGTTTCTTCAAGTCATCCTCAGACACTTTAATCTTATCTTTACCTGCAGAGAAATGTACGGAAAAAAAGAAAAAAGATGGACTTAAAGAGGCCAGAAAGTGATTTTATGTAAGCTCAGCAACATAAGTTAAATACAGCCTCTTAATATTATTATTACTTTTGCATACCAAGTTTAGTAATTTATAGCTCTTTTTATCATTTTCTTCTCACAAAGATAAAATATATGGCATAAAAAAAACTAAAGCAATGGTGATTACTGTAATGTAATGGATTGGTATCCAAACTTGGTTCTCACAGACCTATGGCTATCAAAAGATAGTCCCTGCCAGAAAGGTGTACAGTTTTTACTCATTTCATCATTTCTCGTCCAAATTCTCATTCCACTTAAGGAAAGAGCAATAAAAGATTGGCATCAAAAGTACAAAGTACAAGTCTGAGAAGTCACCTGACTTACTTCTTCTATCTCTTCCCTGCTGATCTGTTTTTGGTTTTGCTTCTGTTCTTTAATCATACACTTCAGAGGGCTCAAAAAGAATATTAGGAAAGGGGCGATGGGTCACGCATATTTCATCTGGAATGATGTATTCTCTAAACATAGGTGCATCAAACATTTCTACTGTAAGTTGTATACTTTAGCTAATATTTAGATTGAAGTCACCTGAAAAGGACTGAGGTTGATATTTTACAGACCAATGTACGGTCAGGGCCTTCAGTCAAATTAGACAGGTTAATTAATGGTATTTCAAGTAAAATGTTTACATTTTGAAAATTAAACAACTCAGCTTTCAATTTTGACAGTATTTGCTTGATAGAAGCCAACAACATGGTCAGTTTGATTAAGTCAACTTTCACATTTGCCTCCCAACTGTGCGGGGAGTGAGTGGGTGAGAGCGGAATGGAGGTCTCCAGCCTTGTCTCTCTTTGACTCTGGGTGAGGCTTGTCCTAAAGCCAGCCCATCCCGTAGGAGAGGGTTGGGTGGGTGCTGCCTGGGAAACCTTCTCTGTCAGTACATGTGGAATTCCTGAGAAGTCAAAAGCAAACGTTTTTGGTTAGTGGATTCTGGGGACCAGGGTTTTTGAGCTCTGGTTCTGTTACTCCCCATAGAGGCGTCTATACACTCCATTAAACTTGACAGGTTTTTGAGCACAGAGCAAAAGCCAGGAGTTGAGTCAGGCTCCACCAGGGTTACAACAATGAAGATATCCTCACAAAACACTCAGTCTAGGAGGTAAGAAATGAGCATACAGTTAACGTGTACGCCACGCAGGCAAGGAAACCGTTCTATGAGATGTAAAATATTCAAAGATAGTTAAAAGCAGGGAGGGTACTGAAACACAGGATAACAAACTTTAAAACATCAACTTAAAAATTGATGAGGGGATAGGAGATTCTTTTAGCGTGTACTTGAGTGAAAAAAAAAAGTACGAAGCTGAGTCAAAAATTATCCACACTCTGCTTATATGAAAACTTCTGTTGCCCACACTGTCTCATCAGTGCTTCTGTTCAAGGCTACTGTCTCCCCAGTCACTGCCGTGTAGGGGTGAACGTGTTATATCAGTTCATGTGTAACTGGGGTGTGAGCAAAAATGGTTGCAACACTTGTGATTTGCACAAAAGAGCAGTGTGCAGTGATTCATTTTTTGTGATCTGAGGGTGTGCATGTCCGCACACTTCTGTCCACACTGTTGACACTCCGCAAAAACTTCGTTTTGAGGAGTTAAAGCGACCTCTGTATAGTCCTAATCTTGCTTCATCGGAAGTTCACCTGTTTGATCCCCTGAAAGCAGCCCTACGAGGACAAAGATTCACTTCTGATGAAGTGAAGACAGCGGTGCATTCGTGGCTCACAGCTCAGCCTAAAACATTTTTTAATGAGGGAATACAAAAGCTTGTTGACAGATGGACAAAGTGTATTGAAAAGCAAGGAGATGATGTCGAAAGAAAAGCAATGTGTCTTTTCTAAAAGTTAATTAAAATAAATTCTACAGCCAGAGTGTGGATAATTTTTGACTCACCCGCGTAGATCACTGCCTACACGGCAGGTGACTGACCTAGAACAGCAGTCCCCAACCTTTCTGGCACCAGGGGCCGGTTTTGTGGAAGACAATCTTTCCACGGCTGGGGGTAGGATGAGGTGTGGGATGGTTCAGGTGGTAATACAAGCCATGGGGGGAGCAGCAGATGAAGCTTCACTCGCCTGCCCAATGCTCACCTCCTGCTGTGCAGCCAGGTTCCTAAGGTGGGGGGAGGGTTGGGGATCCCTGTGTTAGAAGACTAAGGAAAACTCTCCATGGGAGAAATGGCAGATGAGACTTTTAAGAACAGAGAATTCAACTTTATGTCATATATTAAATTTTTAGTTGTTTCTGGCTACTATGTAATTTTCCTTTTCCTTGTCCTATATTTTTAATATTTTAATAAAGTCAGCTAACACATACCTTAGGTTAACACTTGGGGAAATAAAGATCTTGGTATGTCCCGGAGGCAATGCAACATGGAAAAGAGGTAGAACGTGCAGAAGGGAAAAGAGCGGACGTGGAGAAATCAGGAAATGCAAGACTGGAAGTTAAAAGAAGCTCAGAGAAGCACAGGCCTCCACTTCTGGCAGTCTCCCCCATGTTTCCCTCCAAAGAGTCCTAGAATCCCCTGGAGGGGGTTCAGGACAATTTCACCTTTATCTTGGAAACCAAGGTGGCTCCAGCAAGGAAGGGCCCTTGCCAAATGGACATTACAAATAAATTAGCAGTGACCTACAATTCAGATTCTAAATCTTACTTTTAAAAAGTTTTTTCTCTTTTAAAATCTATTTAGAGCATCTACATTAGACAAATTCACCAAATAATCCCTCTACTTATTTTCTGTATTTTACTTTACTCAAGCTATAGGATGTAGAAAATAAATATTTTTCTACTTGATCAAGGATAAATGACTACCACGGGTCAGATTTTGTGTTTGAAATCAGATCTGTGTGACTCCAAAGTGACCTACCTTTTATAAGACAAGCATAATTCTGGCCTTGAAAAAGTATGGACTCTGGTAATAGTGAAGTTTCTGAACTTCTTTTGGAGAAAAGGTTTTTTACAAAGTATTCTTAGCAGACAAATTGAATTCTAAAGTGCAAAAAGAAATGTTTTGTATTATAAAATAAGGAAACAAAAGCTTGTCCTAAGTTGAAAATAATATTTAAAATTTATTATGACCTACAAATGTAGAAGAGATGTAAACTACACTTGGAAAACAAAGGTTTTGAAAAAATATTTTTAGTTTCTCAAGTCCCAGTGTGATGTAGGAAAAATAAGATAGTATTCTCAGACTAGACAAAGAAAAAGAATGGAAAAGATGCTGTTTTCAAACATCTTTAGGTTAAAGACCTTTCTTATTATAACTCTTAGAAATGGCTCTGTACCCATACTGTGCATATTTCAATGCACATCTGTGGTTTGTTCTTCCAGTGTTTTGACTCTAAAATTGGAAGGCTCCACTTGGAAGAATGCCAAGGTAATCATCGAAAGGGCTAGGGCCTAATGGAGCCCAGGACCAGTACAGGAGATAGCCAGGGAAGAAACTGTGGGTGATTTGGGGTAAAATTCAGAAGCCATCTGTTTAATTCTAGGCACAAATGTAATAAAAGTCCAACCAAATCATAGGATATTTGAAACCAAATAAAAGAAAGGATGATTCCTGAGTTCAGAAACAGCAAAAAATGTTTCTAAAATATTATGTATAGTTTTGGGATTCCTCAGGCATGATGACAAGCATGTTAGAACTCAGTAACCATAATTTATATTTGTTAAGGATGTATAATAGATTAAAATTCTACTACTTCAACCATTTATTCACTCAATATATATTTGCTTCATATGTGTTACATTTTATCCCAAGCATCCTGTAAGAGATAGGAAGATAATAATACTAATTTATGGACCACCTAATGTCACCAACATGCTGGAGTACTTCATTTATTCCCCATCACAATCTGCCAGCTATCAAGTTTTTATGTGTCCAAGGAGACGCTTGAAAGTGTCAGGGCAGACTTCAAACCTATGTCTGTCTACACTGAAAGCCTTCACCCTTGCTCACTGTGTCTCATCACCTCCCCTAAGAGGAGAAACGAATAAGAAAGACACAGTCACTGTCTTAAAGAAGCATGGACACAAGGACACAAAATAATATCTGGATACAAATAACTATAAGTTTCATAAGAGAGGATCTGAGTCTCAGTGGCATTCATCCCCTCTTGCCCAGGGTTGGAGTTTCAGCTAAGCCTGAAAAAGATGAGTAGCACTCACCCAGGCAGAGAGAAAAGTAACTTAAATTCCAGAATTAATTATAAAAAATATGATTTCTTGGACTTAAAAAAAAAGGAACATGAATCAAACAGAATCACCAAGGCAGGTCCTTTGCTGAGAGATGACTCCTCTGTCTCCTTCATATTTCAAGCTCCCCCCCCCACTCCCCCCCACACTTATTCAATAAATAAATACATAAAATATAAAAATTCTGTTCCTATAGTCCTGAAGTAACATTACATCAAGATTTAACTAATAATTTGGGGGAAATAACCCATGTCTTGAGAAGAAAGGAGAATGACAGGCGTTTGCTGAGTCATTCATACCTTTTGAGACATAATTCTGAGGAGATTGAATTAGAAGGTGGGGTTGAATACTAAGGAGGACCTGTGCTTCCCCACAAATGAAAGCCAGGTGTATATCTACCAAGGGACACACAGAAAGATGAAGGGAAGCAGAGAATAAACTCCACTGAAATTTAAAGAGTGCAGCCCTATGCATTCTACCACCTCTTTTCTTTACTTTTGAAAGCAGGGATTCTCAGTTCTGTTTGCTGTTCTATGCTGTGAGGTTGTCTTCCTTCACAGAGGTTGTCTTTCATATTCATAGAACAGCTTGTTTAAAATGTTTAAAATTAAGGTGTGTGCAAAAGGTCATAGTACGCATGAAGGAGAATGAACTGGGATGAAAAATGCATGACATAAAGGCTGAAAATTAAAGAATCTGATGTAATAACTTTAAGCAATGATTCCTACCAAAATTTGGTCATGAAATTTGCTTCCCAAATTTTATAATAATTTTGCTAAAAAAGCAATATCAAATAATAAAAGTGTTTATTTTTATGCTATTTGGGGAAATGATGTAACAGCTTTGAAAAAATCCAGCATTTCTATGACTTCTCTTAAAAAGTAATGAAGCAATGACATCAATTGCTGATAGAGAATAACAGTAGGAAACTAATTTTCTGGCACATTTTCTCAAGCCGAGACTTCAAAATAAGCTCCTGAAAAAAAATCAGTTTTTAAAGAACAGAGACAAAGCTAAATAGAAATAGTAAATAAAGAATTTACAGTATTCCTTTCCTTCATTTTAGTAATTAAAAAAAAAGGTGAAAATGACAAGTAAAGTTCAAATATTCAATTCAAAGAAATTATATGTCTATTCCAGGGATATTTTCATATATTTACAAAACTGCTGTTTCCTTCTCAGAAGAAACCTAGATTCACTGGAAAAGTTTAGTACATCTCAGAAAGAGTAAGGATAAAATGTCCTGAAGTAGATGATATAATTTACAATACATTTTATACATCCAGTGACCCTATAACAGTAATTTATAGGCAATGAGAATGTACTAGTTACAAATTTCTGGAAATTTTTAGTGAGATGAAGATTTGTTTGGTGACTTGTCTCCCAAAAGGGGACAGCAATAAACCCCTTTCTGCAACATTCTTTTAAATGGAAAAGGAAATATTGTGAAACTTTTAAGATTCACTCTCTGTCTTTAACTTTTGACATTTTAATTATAATGTGTCTTGGTGTGGATGTCTTTGATTCATCTTATTTGGAACTCTCTATGCTTCCTGGACTTGTCTGTCTGTTCCCTTCACCGGGCTAGGGAAGTTTTCAGGCATTATTTCTTCATATACGTTTTCTGTCTCCCCCCCTCCTTCCTCTGTGACCCCATAATGCAAATGATAGTATGCTTGTAATTGTCCCAGAGATCTCTTAAACTGTCTTCATTGGTTTTTATTCTTTTTTTCTTTTTGCTGTTCTGATTGGGTGACTTCCACTACCCTGTCTTCCAGATTCCTGATGCATTTTTTTGCATCCTCTAATCTCTGCTGCTTCCCTCTAGTGTATACTTCAGTTATTGTATTCTTCAGTTCTGATTGGGTCTTTTTTAATATCTTCTATTTGTTTTTTAAAGCTTGCGCCAAGTTCATCCATTCTTTTCCCAACTTCAGTGAACGTTTTTATGACTATAATTTTGAACTCTTTATCTGGTAAATTGCTATCTTTTTTTCCATTTAGTTCTTTTTCTGAGGTTTTTATCTTTTTATTTTGTTTGGCAGATATTCCTTTATCTTTTCATTTTGGCTACCGCTCTCTGTCTGTTCCTATGCATTAGGTAGATCAGCTACATCTCCTGTTCTTCAAAGAGTGGGCTTATGTATAAGGTGTCCTGTGGGGCACAGGGGTGCAATCCCCCTTGGTCACCAGAGCCAGGTGCTCCTGCGGTGTCTTATGTGTGTGCTGTGTGCATCTTCCTGTTGTGGCTAGATTGTAGTTGTGCCCTGGCTGGCTGTGTGGCTCTGCTGTGACTGCTGTGGGTTCATGGCATGCAGGGTGCCCCCCCCAGAGGTGGAGCCACTTTATACAATTGCCAGTGCCAGCTGAGGCCACCTGCCAGGTGGGGCAGGGGCCACTTTGAAGGGGCTGACTGGGGAGGGTAGGTTGGGCAAGGTGGGTCCTCAAGGGAACACTGGGGAGAGGCACATGGTGTTAGCTAGTTGATGGACAGTGACAGAAATGTTGCCTGCCAGTCGTGGGCCAGCTACGTGGAAGGAGAGGTTAAAAAAAATATGCCACCAGGGCTTCCCTGGTGGCGCAGTGGTTAAGAATCCGCCTGCCAATGCAGGGGACATGGGTTCGAGCCCTGGTCTGAGAAGATCCCACATGCTGCAGAGCTACTAAGCTCGTGCGCCACAACTACTGAGCCTGCACTCTAGAGCCCACGGGCCACAACTACTGAAACCTGTGCGCCTAGAGCCTGTGGTCCACAACAAGAGAAGCCACCACAATGAGAAGCCCTCGCACTACAACAAAGAGTAGCCCCCGCTCTCCACACCTTGAGAAAGCCCTTGTGCAACAGCAGAGACCCAGCACAGCCAATTAATTAATTAATTAATTAATTAATTTTTTAAAATGGCACCAGCCAGTGCCTTCATCCCTGGAGAAAGTTCCACCAGATCCCCACCTCTCCAGCACTCACCCCCAAATTGTCCAGTGAACCTTCTTCAGCATATGAGCCAGGTGCCCCTCACATTCTCCTGCCTCAGTGCTGGTACTCAGAGCAAGTGAGTTTGTGTGTGCACCCTTTATGAGCAGAGTCTCGGTTTCCCACAGCCCTCATGCTCTCTCCAATGTAAACCCCACTGGTCTTCAAAGCCAGATGTTGCGGGAGCTCATCTTCCCTGTGCAGGTCCCCAGAGCCGAGGATCCTCACACGAGCTTGAACCCCTCACTCTGTAGGGGCACCTCCGCAGTTGTGATATGCCTCCCACTTGTGGGTCACTGCCTTGAGAGTGTGGGTGCTGTCTAGACTGCGCCTTTGACCCTTCTACCCACCTTGACATGGCATTCTGTTTATGTTCTTAGTTGAAGAAAATCTTTTCTGCTAGTCTTCAGGTCATTCTCAGAGAAATCATTCTACACGTAGTTGTAATTTTGGGGTACCCATGGGAGGAGGCGAGCTCAGCATCTTCCTACTCTGCCTGCTGGATCCGGAACCCCTAAATATTTCTTTAATAGAGTAAAAAGATGTACTCTTTGGGTTTCATTCCTTACAAAATACTAACTTCCTTTACTATTGTGAATGTCTATTATTGTACATGTCCATTATTATACATGTTCTGTGAGACAAAATTCTGTGAGAAAAATATAAATTAAATTTATTTTAAAAAATCAAGAGAAAAAAGATGAGAGTAGATGAACGATTATGAGGTATATGCTTAGGGTATGGAGTTACATGCTTTTTAGTTCATTGCTCTTCCCTATAAACTGACTACAAATGAGTCTCTTTAATGACTGCAGATTTCTAGAATATTAGCTCATTGCAAATGTTGATAGTTTAGAAAGTTTGCCTCAAAAATGTGAAACAAAATAAAAGTATGATTTTTTTTTCCTATAATTTTTTTTTAGCTTTAAAAGATTCCAAACTTGCTTTTGGTTGGCAAAAGTAAGCAAATAAGGGCCATGATGATCAGTTATTTGTCCTGTGTGCCAGTTGTGTACTCTTTGGTTATAGCAGCTTTATAAAAGTTTCAATATCTGATAGGGCAAATATGGCCTTACTAATTTACACTTCTAATAATCTTGATTTCTAATCACACTTATTCTTCAAAAATTGAGTCATTTCATTAGTTCCCCCCTAAAAGAACCATTGAAATTCTCTGTATAGTTAAACATATATTAATTTGAAAAGGGTTGGCATTTTCATGAATATTAAGCCTTCACATATAGGAACGTGACGTGTTTTTTTTATTTAGATTTTTTTTTAATGTACATATTTTAAAATGTTATAGTTTCCTCCATATAAGTCCTGCCCCCAATGTCTTTATGTAAGTTAAATGAATAGGAAGGACAGATGTAAAGTGGAAAGGAAGGCTTAAATACAGCTTAAGGCTAACGCATATATATGGAATCTAGAAAAATGGTACTGATGAACCTAGTGGCAGGGCAGGAATAAAGATGCAGATGTAGAGAATGGACTTGAGGACACGGGGAGGGGGGAAGGGGAGGCTGGGATGTAGTGAGAGAGTAACGCTGACATATATACACTACCAAAGGTAAAACAGGTGGCTAGTGGGAAGCTGCTGCATAGCACAGGAAGATCAGCTTGGTGCTTTGTGACGACCTAGAGGGGTGGGATAGGGAGGGTGGGAGGGAGGCTCAAGAGGGAAGGGATATGGGGATATATGTATGCATATAGCTGATTCGCTTCGTTGTACAGCAGAAACTAACACAACATCATAAAGCAGTTATACTCCAAAAAAGATGTATTTTTTAAAAAACAGCTTAAGGTATTCGTGGTGGACACAGACTGGGAAAAGCAAAGACTAAGCCTAGAGATTGTCCATGGATGGTGAGAATGGACATTAGGGCTTTAGGGACTGTAGCTGGAGTCTGGCACTTCACAGCTCCTTCAATTCTGCCCCCTCTAGCCACTTGCTTCTTCCAAACACCTCAGTCAGTCTTAAACTCCCAGCTCTGGTGCTTCAGACTTTTCTAGGGATGGATAAGACTTCTGGCATCTGAAGGACTTAGGATGAATTTTTATTATCCAAGACGTATTCCTGTTGTTGGGAATGGCAGACCCATACTCAGTCTTTCAACCCCAACTCAACGGCAGAAGGGTGGGACCTGGGCCTGCAACACTTCTTCACCAAGAGACAAAGAGCCCACACAGCCTGTGCCAGGCTTATCACCTTGTGTGGGAACATCTTTCCTTGTTTCAGGGGCAGCGAGTACTCTTCTGTCGCTGCTTAAAGTATGTGCAGAATACGGCATCTGTCCAACCCCACTGTTACATCTGCCCTCCGAGGGAAGGGGACAGGGTTCCTTCCACTGTGGTGTGAGAGGGGGTGCACAGAGGCCAATCTCCTTGCCTCATCCCTGCCAGAGAGACACGCTGGCCACAGGGGACTAACACCCATTGCTGAAGCTGATCTTGCTCTCTTTCTTCTCTATGTGAGTGTAGCATTGTTGCCTCCAGTGCCTGATGGCATTGTGCTTTCCTTGGCAACTCTGATGCCAAGATGCAGTGGGCAGAAGTGTTTAGAGCCCTCCTCTGGGATTGATGAACAGTGCACGGTACTCTACTTGACACCGATTGAGAAACTATAAGCAATAAGCTTTTGGAGGCAGACTCTGATCAGTGGCTTCAGTTTGACGTTCATAACTACAGACCAAGAAGGAAAGAGGCAGTGGTAACAATGAACGGAGATACCAAGGGCTGCAACAGTGCTTAGAACAGCTTATTAAGATGAATGGAAGATAGAGTCAAGAATCAAAAGACTGACCCTCCCCACCCTTTCTCCCATCTGTCCACACACATATAAAAATATACCAAATCCCATTCTATCATTTAAAGAAAAGATTAATGCCACTATACCCACACAGCCAAATAAGATTCTCCTCTGAAAAAAATATCCTATGTTATTTTCAGAAATATTTCTTTCATATATTAAAAAGAGATTATTAGTTTCTCTAGTGACTAGAATACAAAATGAAGCCTGCTTCATAATTATGAGGGTTTTTTTCAAGGAATAAAGGGCATAGTCTGATTTATGATAAATAAAAGGTAGAGATATTGATTTCAAAAGACAACAATGGGTAGATAATAACAGGTAAAATCAATTTTGATCTAGAAATACCCTTTCTTTATAAAGTCTGAATAATGATTCTAAATTTTTGGACTGTGTTCTCTGGAGACATGTTGACCTGGCTTGAATACCTTCATCTCATTATTTTCTAAAGAGGAAAAAAGATTATCCAAATGCCTGAATAATTCTCCAGCAGAATACTAAGAGAAAAGAACTGTCTGAATGAAAAATGTAGAGAATAAACAAAGCAGATTAACTGTGCTACACTGGGGTAAGATAGTGAAAGACTTTAAAATAAGTGCCAGAGTAGGACCTATCTCCAAGCTTGTCAATAATCTACAGCTATCAGAGGTATCTCTCTCCACCTGCTGAAGCTAGGCAATAAATGAGGACAGAATGACTTCTCACAAAATCTCCTGAGTTAGCGTGTCACCAGACACACTTCAGGTATTAAAGACAGAAAAAAAATGGAGGAATTAGCCTCCTGGGAAACCTCGCATGGGCCGGATATCAACCACACAAGTTTCACCCTGGTCTTTGTGCCTGGATTAGTGGATTGGAAAGTAACGAGTCATGAGCTCCAAAATGACACCATCTTGGTCCTTAAGGCCAAGGGGAACAGAAGACAAGAAAATGATATATTTGCAGTGGGTTTCCGATGACATCTCCTGCATTTATAAACACTGCCTTAGGTAATCTGCATATGTTCTCCAAGGTCGATGGATGAGAATTAGTTTGTGAAAAGCTCTGGCATGGTTTAATGTTTTCCTAGTTTATTCTAGGATTTTTAAAAGCTGGGCTAGCAGAGGAAAATGAGGCTATGTAAGAAATTTCCTGTATGATATTCTAAAGCCTCCAAAATCTCCATGTTAGGTTCATATTGTCCAGCTAGCAGTGGGAATGGAGATAATTTTTTAAAATAAAATAACTTTCCTCCATTCATAACTCCATTGCAGTGGCCTTGGCTCTGCTACTGATCTCTTTATTCAATATTTTGGTCGACATGTGGCATAAGGGCCAAGATTCTATCACAGACACAGATTTGGTTATCAATCATTGAGCCCTGGCAGGCTGCAGAGAGGTAATGAGAGTGCGCTCCCTCAGTTAGCTGGAGGGACTCAGGTCTTTGATACACCATGATGGAATCCTCCAAGGATGCTGTTATGGGTAGTCTAGATGGTACTGGGACACATCCAAGTGGTTGAAAGTTGCATACATCTTATGGGTAAGAGGTGACTACAGAGAAGATTTCAAGAATAAATGAAAATGTTTAAATGCCAGTAATTAAAACTGATGAACTAATTAAAATAATGCAAGCAACATGGAATTTGCCTAGAACATCATCATAGGATCTGAACCTCATGTATCACCCTGCTAGTTTTTATGCTTGCTTATAATTATGAGCAGAGACAAAATCTTTTCTCACCAGTGCATGGTGAGTGTAGCCATTAAGTTAGTGTCACCAGGTAATAGCATCTGGTCACTTGACAGTGTTGTTCTGTCCCCAGGTGGGATTGCTGCTAAATCAAAGCACAGTGGTATCAAGAAACATTATTGGTTGACTCTGAGTAAATTTTTCTTTTATCCAAAGTCACACAAAGTCACTCATTAGTGAGTAACAGGACTGAACATTATGAAGCAAATTTCTGACCTTCACCCAATGAAAATTTTACAGTGTGTCTTTTATGATCCACGAAGCATGATTTTATGTAAGATAGGAATTGTTTCTGTTGTAGGTGCATTTCTGTTAACTAACCTGATTCCTTTTAAATTAACAGAAAAAAATTTACTAATTTTTCCCTTAAATAAATAAATGCGCAATAAAACTTAATGGCCACTAAAAAACAAAAGTGAGGCAAACATGCAAAAAAATAAAAATAAATAAATAAAACCCCACAAAAACAAACAAGTGTGCTGTGTATGCTACCCTAAATTAAAACAAGTAGGTGAAAGGGCCAAATGCAACCAGTTAAAAAATTCTCATGCATTTTTATTTATTTTTGTTTGTTTTTAAGATAGAATGACCTTCTGCCGGTGGGCAGATACTCACAGTGGGAATCCTAAATTAGAAAAGAAAATTGCTTGAACATGCCGTCTAAATAGGAACCAAATGTTAATGCCTGTGAGAATTCTGTGAGAACACAGCGAGGCCACACCTGCAGTCTCTAACTCAAACCATCTCTTCCTCTAGATATGTGCTAACTCCTAATCACCTTCAAGCCCTTGCTCAATATCACCTTTCCAGGAAGGCCAGCTCTGATCCAACCATTTAATGCTACCACCTGCTCCCCACTTCTGGCACTCCTGATCCTCTCTAATCTGCCCTGTATTTTTTTTCACATAGCATTTATCAACATCAAATATTTTTGGAGTTTACTTATGTAAACAAGCAAGAACAACAAGCAGCAATAATAACAAACTCTGAGCAGAGAGGAAAATGTGATGTCCAGAATTACCACATATTATTTAAAATGTCTACTTTTCAACAAAAAACATTGTAAGATGTGACAAAAAATGTGAAAGAGGACATGCAACAAGAATATATAGACGATACAGGGAAAAAGCAATCCATAGAAACTATCCTTGAAGAAACTCAGATATTGGATTTACTAAAGAAACACCTATAAATTAGATATTACATATATTCAAAGAATTAAAGAAATCATGTCTAAGGAACTACATAGAGAATACCAATAAGGAGATAGAAATTATAAATAATAAATATTGGAACAGAAATAAATGAAATACAGAATAGAAAATCAATAGAAAAAATAAGATCATGGGCTTCCCTGGTGGCACAGTGGTTAAGAATCTGCCTGCCAATGCAGGGGACACGGGTTGGAGCCCTGGCCTGGGAAGATCCCACATGCTGCGGAGCAGCTAAACCCGTGCACCACAGCTACTGAGCCTGTGCTCTACAGCCCGTGAGCCACAACTACTGAAGCTTGCATGCCTAGAGCTTGTGCTCCACAAAAAGAAAAGCCACCACAATGAGAAGCCCACACACTGCAATGCAGGGTAGCCCCCCGCTCTCCGCTCTCCGCAACTGGGGAAAGCCCACAAGCAGCAATGAAGATGCAACTCAGCCAATAAATAAATAAATAAATCAACAAATAAATTTTTTTAAAAAAAGAAAGAAAAAATAAGATCAAACAAATCAATAAAACCAACAGTTAATTCTTTGAAAACAAAATTGGCAACCCTTTAGCTACAATGACTAAAAAAAAAGGAAGAGGACATAAATTACTAAAATTAAGAATGAGGGAAGGACTTCCCTGGTGGCGCAGTGGTTAAGAATCCTCCTGCCAATGCAGGGGACATGGGTTTGATCCCTGATCCGGGAAGATCCCATGTGCCACAGAGCAACAAAGCCCGAGCGTCACAACCACTGAGCCTGCGCTCTAGAGCCCGTACTCCTCAACCAGAGAAGCCACCACACTGAGAAGCCCACTCACTGCAACAAAGAGTAGCCCCCGCTCACTGCAATTAGAGAAAGCCTGTGCACAGTAACGAAGACCCAACACAGCCATAAATAAACCAATAAACAAATCTTTAAAAAAAAAAAGAATGAGGGAGACGTTTTCCTAATGAGCTTACAGAAATAAATAAAAAAGATTACAGGGAAAACTGTGAACAATTGTACGCCAACAAGTTAAGTAACCTACATGAAATGGATAAGCTTCTAAAAAGACACCAACTCCAAAACTGACTCAAGAAGAAATATATAGTTCTCACTTCAGCAGCACATATACTAAAATTGCAAAGATACAGGGAAGACTAACATGGCCCCTGTGCAAGGATGACACTAAAATTTGTGAAACAGTCCATATTTTTCTGGTGATAAAATGTACAGCATGGTGACTACAGTTAACAATACTGTATTACATATTTGAAAGTTAGTAAGATAATAGATGTTAAAAGTTCTCATCATAAGAAGAAAATTGTAACTATGCATGGTGATGGATGTTAACTAAATTTATTGTGGTGAACATTTCACAATATATACATATATCAAATCATTATGTTGTACATTCAAAACTAATACAATGTTATATATCAATTATATCTCAATTTTAAAAACAAAGAAATAATCTGGACAGAACTGTAACAAGTGGAAAGACTGAATTAATCAAAAACTTCTCAAAAAGAAACTTTCTGGACCAGATCACTTCACTGGTGAATTCTACCATATGGTTACAGAATAATTAACAACAATCCTTCAGAAACTCTTCCAAAAAATAAAAGAGGAGGGAAATACTTCTGAAGTCATTCTATAAAGCCAAAATTATTCTGATACCAAAACCAGACAAAGATCACCACAAGAAAGAAAACTATAAATCAATATATCTTAATACAGATGCAAAATTCCTCAACAAAGTACTAACAAACTAAATCCAGCAACACATATAAAATCATATGTTTTAGATGAATTATACACCATGACTAAAGATTTATCTCAGGAATCCAAGGGGGTTCAACATCTGAAAATCAACTAACCTAAAACATCATCATACAAAATATAACATCATACTCAGTGAAAGAAGCCAGATATAAAAGACCAATTATTCAACAGCGGCTTTTACTCTAAGACTTATTTTATAAGGAAGTTGGGCAACGTGTCCGGGATAGGCTCTAGCGGTGAGTATTGAGACTAGAGAGATGCTGAGTTAGAAATTCACTAAAGACATCTTCAAAGAAGGAAAAGGTGATCTTGTAATAGAAAAGAGCATAAGAGGGACTTCCCTGGTGGTCCAGTGGTTAAGACTCCTTGCTCCCAATGCAGGGGGCCTGGGTTCAATCCCTGGTCAGGGAACTAGATCCTGCATGCTGCAATTAAGAGCCCATATACTGCAACTAAGACCTGATGCAGCCAAGTAAATTAGTTAATTAACTTTAAAAAGAAAAGAGCATATGAATGGGAGAAATGCCATACTCAGTCAGATTCTTATTTCATACACTTTAATGTTCTTTTTTTGACAGGATCCTTTGTACGGGCACATGGATATCTCGCTTGATATCAACCTCCAAAGATCTGTGGCACCCTCTCATATCTAAATCCTTGAGCTGGTACATCTTATGCGTGACTTGATCTGAATTACTTTTGTATAAGCATGGCAAAAACATTTGATACAGTAGAAACTGAAAGCACTGATATAGTATAGTTAGTACACTGGTACAATACTTGAAGGAGAATTTTTCTGTCAGAGGAGAACAATAGGTTCTAAAAGTAAACAAGAATAGAAAAGGGGGAAAGGTTTTGTCTTTCTCCATTAGAACTGTGTTCAAGAGTTCAAAATTCAAGCACAGTAGAAATTTTGATTAAGGTAACGCCTCTGTTGTGGCCTTTGGGTCAGATAGGCTCCCTATATTATCCCAGCCATCCCCCTACTACCTTTTTATTTCTTAAATACCAGGAGTTTGGAGAACTCTACGTCAGGAACAGACTCTGGTAAGATAAGGGAGAATATGTGACGATCAAGGACATGTTCCCTTTGTCATTCGTAGACACACAGGCACATTTCCATTAGCTTGTAGATGTGAGCTCCATAAAGGCAAGCCATCTTCTCTTACATCCGCCAGTGCATCTCCAGAATCTAACTTGTTAGCGTTGTCGGTACTCAATGATTCTAATGCTCTCTGTTTCTATGAACTATGACCTAGCATCTAGTGATTCACACTCAAGGCTCAGAGACAGTATGGCTTCAATATCCATGTTGGCCAAGCCAATTTGGTTTTTGGTTTAACTCAATAAGAAGCAGTCAAAATAAATTTGAAAATCCACATAAAATATGTTCAGCAAGTACGACGGGGAGGAGAGATAATTGTTCATTGGCATCATACCCTTTTGTCCTACTATTATATTGTGTTCTTCCAAGAAAACCAAGTCATTTATTCTTTTTTTACATCAGAATACAAAATTGACCATATTAACGTTTTTTTTTAATCTACTCCAAAACAAGTCAATTTATGCTGAATAAACTAGTGAAAACTTCTTCGTTTAAGCTTATGTGTGCTTTTTGAAATTGATGATAACTGATGAACCCAAATCTGAACCAAAAAGGGCAAGGTAGCAATCTCTACCTGCAGTTCTGACCCACAAAACCTCTAACAACTGTAACTTTGAACTGTTAAGTAATATATGGAATATGCATCATATTACTTTTATAAAATCTGGAAAATCCTGAATTCCAAAACTATGGCCTTGAGTTCAATTGAGGCAAGGGGCTAAGAGAATAGAAGAAAAACCCTGTGCATTATATACTTATGTTTAAATAGGGAATTTGGGTAAGTCACAATCTTTCTAGTTCATCATTTAGAAAACAAGGGAGTTGGTCCAGGTGGCTTCTAAAATCCTTGACAGTAATTAAATTCTGGGATTCTACCCGATCAATTTATATCCTGAAACACATAAATTATGTTCAATTTGGACTATTTTGAAATTCTATTAATTTATGGGCATTGAACTTTGCCCATAATGTGTGACAAACACGCATTATTAGGTGTCTTTTCAATCATGCAATTTAATTCAGTTTTAGTACCTGCTGTGCCAAACACAGATGATATACCTTCCACAATGGTCCTGTGGATATTGGGATGAGAGAGGACAAATGCAAGTGTCCAAAATGCAACCTTAAAAAGAAAAACATATGTCAAAAAATATAACCTTCTTTGAACATTAACAAAAGCATACATAGTATTAGCCACAAACATTTAAAAGAAACAAGGAAATACTCAAACGAAACTTAAAAGCCTGTTAGTAAAGAGTATCTCTGAAAACAGCTAGATTTTTATGAATAAAAGAGGTGTTGCATATCTAAGGGGTCAAATTTATAATTTTACTCTGCCACTATAGTTTTACTATATTGTTTATATAAACTATTTTCACTAAAAAAAAAAGGGAAAAGCAGGATTTTTTATTTTGCTAATATACAATATAAAATATTATATAGGCACGTATTAGAAATTTAGGAACAACAAATTATGACACTTAAGAATTAGTCCAAAACAAAGCCATTTTTCAAGATTTAATTTCCTTGAAATACAAATAAGTTAGCAAATCATACATTCTGCAAAAGAAACATGGTAATTTTAAATAAGCCCCAGAAACTATATCTAAAATCTCATAAATTAAGACAGTACTCACATCAAAAATAGGGTTCTTTCATACCCTGTTGAACAAGGGTGCTCGCAAGTTTATAGGGTATTACTGAACATAGTATGTCTGCAAGTTCTCACTCTAGACCAGACAAAATTATTCCACATCTTTCCTCATTGTGGTATTATGAGATAAAATTACACTGCTAAACATCAAAGACATACAGATAGCCAACAAGCACATGAAGAGATGCTCAATATCACTAATTATTTGAGAAATGCGAATCAAAACCACAATGAAGTATCACCTCACACCTGTCAGAGTGGCTATCATCAAAAAGTCTACAAATTACAAATGTTGGTGAGGATGTGGAAGAAATGGAACCCTCATACACTGTTGCTGGGAATGTAAATTGGTGCAGCCATTATGGAAAACAGTATGGAGGTTCCTTAAGAACTAAAAACAGAACTACCATATGATCCAGCAATTTTATTCCTGGGTATATATCTGGAAAAAATGAAAACACTAATTTAAAAAATATATGTACCCCAATGTTCACAGCAGCACTATTTACAACAGCCAAGATATGGAAACAACCCAAGCGCCCATCAACAGATGACTGGATTAAGAAGATGTGGTACATACATACAGTGGAATATTACTCAGCCATAAAAAAGGATGAAATACTGTCATTTGCAGCAACATGGATAGACCTAGAAGTGGTATGCTTAGTGAAGTAAGTCAGACAAAGGCAAATATTGTGTGATATCACTTATATGTGGAATCTTAAAAATAATACAAATGAATGTACGTGCAAAATAGAAACAGACTCACAAGTGTAAAAAACAAAATTATGGTTAACAAAGGGAGAGAGAAGGGGGGAAGGACAAACTAGGGGTATGGGATTAACAAATACAAACTACTATGTATCGATAGATAAGCAACAAAGATGTATTATATAGCACAGGGAATTATACCCATTATCTTGTAATAACCTATAATGAGGTCTAAGCTGAAAAAATACTGAATCAGTATGCTGTACACCTGAAACGAACACAATAGAGTAAATAAACTATACTTCAATTTTAAAAAAATTAACTTTCCATTAATTCAGGTAGATATTTATGTTTCTATTTTTTAGGTTACACATTAAAGGAAACTTGTATCCGATCATTCAAGGAAGTTTGGGTTTCATCTGTTTTTTGTAAACACATATTGTGAAAGAAATTTCATCTAGGAAAACCAAGCCTGAAAAGACTCAGACAACACTGCGTAGCTTGTCTTCTGTCTCTTGTGAGAGCCTGTTAAGCATCTTTAAATGATCCCAGTGCTCCCCTCTGTGGTCAAAAGAGGAAGAGCAATCGCCTGAAAGGAATTGCTTGGACAAGACCGAATTCAACATTACTCATTGTTTTCCCCTTTGTGACAATACACTGATACTGCAGGGATAAACACGGTGCTGTCTACAGAAACAAAGTGAATGGAGGAACCGAGGCCTCTATCCCCAGATCCACTTTCTGTGGCATTTTTCAGGTTAGTAATGGCTTACCCTAGAGAGCAACTGGTTCATTTTTACAGAGGAAACATGCTCAGAGAGCTGTCTTCCCCTGTCTCCTCACGTGGGCCCTTTCTATATTATCTATAGATGGAAGTGCTGAATTACTGGACTTAATTAAGAACCACTCCATACTCAATCCATGTTTTAAAATTTATTTTATTGAAGTATAGTTGATTTATAATATGTTAATTTCTGCTCTATAGAAAAATGATTTAGATATATATATGTATTCTTTATCTTATTCCTTTCCATTATGGTTTATTACCGGATATGGAATATAGTTCCCTGGGCTATACAGTAGGACCTTGTTATTTAAAGAATCAGAGCTCATGCTGGGGAAAAATACATCATAATGATAGTACATAGATTTTTCAGTTACACAGAAGAGGGGTTTAGAGTTTTATATAGTTAATTAGAGTTTTAGAGATTCACGAAAATTGGTAATACCTATATTTAAAGCAAACTCAAGATTTCAGTTAAACTATAAATGGCTGTACAATGGTGTTAGTTACTGTGTTTGAGGCCTTTTTTCTTAACAAATTTCTCTTCTAAAAATATATATTATATTCTACTTAAAATTTTTAATTAAAAATTACTCTTTTGAAAAGAAAAGAAAGGTATATAAAAGAGTAAAGAGTAAATAAGAAGTTTATATACATTACTGAATCAACAAATAAGAATATATGACCTTGGGATCTTTGCGCATGGCTTTTGGGAAAAGAGTTAAAATCCACTCCCAAAAGTACCAATTAGTATTTTGCCAAAGGGGTCAAGTCCATGGTGAGGGCTGGGCAAAAAGGAGAAGGGCCACCTGGCTCCTGGACCCTCAGAAGCAGCCACCACAATGCCTTTCCATTGTCTTGGAGAGGTAAGAACAAAGGAGAGAAGAGAAGGGAGGAAAGCTCTATCTGGTGAGTCAGGAGAAGATGAACTGAGTGTGTTCTTCAGCCTCATTTATTCCACCATTCAAAAAAAGATTCAACAAATATTGATGGAGTCTCTGTAACAGGCCAGATAGTCTTCTACCAACCATGGTAAACATAAACTTAAATAAGACATACTTCCTGCCCAAAGAACTGTCACATCTGTTGGGGATGTGAGATATACACAGGAGAAAAAAAGAGCTAAATATACAGGCAACAAACGGTACAGATAATAAATGCTGTGGGAATTGAGGGTGGGATGGGGTCAGGGTTTGGGGGGGTCACTATTGAAAGCATTTAGAAAGAGCTTCAGAGAAGCAGGTTAAAAAGGTAAAATGTCAGCTTTGAGATTAGTTTTGGAAAAGTGTTCTTAAAAAGTTCATTTGGCAGTCAGGAATTTCTTGAAACTTGGAAATGGTTTCCCATAGAATTACTTTCATAAATCATGGTAATATCTTGGGCCAGTCCACCAAAGTTCACCTAGACTTCGGTCTCATTATAGAGCCTGCTGGTGCCCTGTACAAAGCCTGTCTGAAGCCTGAGCTCTGAGTACCATGGTCCTTGAGACAAAGCACAGAGTAGAAGAGAAGAGAATGATCTAGGTACCAGGAAATCACAGGCCCCGTGACCTACACCTCCGGCAGGGCTTTTGATGGCTCTCCCGGCCATGATGAGAGATCACAGAAGCCAGGACTGCAGTGGCCCACTCCCACCATTGGTCATCTGAGAGGTCAAGTTTTAGAAGCCAAGGCAGTTCATTATTATTGGACCATCGAAAGAAATGACTGATTGAAACCATGGTGTTACTTTTTGTAAGAAAAGAAAGCTAATATGTATTGAGCCAGGGACTATTAGCCACTTTCCGCTTCTTAAAATATAATGCTCACAATATCCTATGATGACATTCATCCTATTTTATAGATAAGGACCTGAGGCTCACATTTAAACATGTGGCCCATTGTCACCCAGCCCTGGGATTTGGCTTTGGACCTGACTCTAAAGCCAGTCCAGGGTCTCTATCTGCAAACCAGCTGCTTCTTGGAAGTGCCAACAAGAGCCAGTAAGACGGAGCTTTTGCTGACCATCAGACACTTGCTTTCTGAAATTAATGATTTAAATTCTTTCACACCAGTGCCAGGAACAAGTTCCAAAAAACTGACTCCCCTTGGGTCCGATCAATGGGGCTTTGTATCCCTTTCTTCTGGGGGGACTTTTCTAATGAGATCTTGAAAATTAATCCTTTGACAGAAGTGGCTGTTTTGTTGCTTCTTTGGGAGTTGTTTTGATATTTGCCTTTTAATTTTGTTCTAGCTTAATCAGTTTCCAAGCAAATTGCATAAGGAAAAATCAGAGAATAATATTAGAGGTACCTAAAGAAGGGGAAAGGGTTAGACTATTTTTGCTTGCTCATGCCAGATGAAATACATATTTTAGTGGCTGACACACACTTGAGCAGAGAAGCCAGAATTTCTATTTCTGCTTTTTACCCAGTTAGTTTATAGTGAGTTAAAGGAAACTAGAAGATCAGTACTTAGAAAACCTTCCACAATCTTTATGAGGAAGGAGAAACAAATAATACTTAACACATCTTATTTCTATTTGTTAGAAGAAAAAAATGAATACATTCATCATTATAGATAGGTTGAAAGTTCTTGTTTAGTAGAAAACAAATACATAAAAAGTTTACCCTTTAATCTCTCAAATAATATAAGTGCAGCTTAAGCAGATATGAAATCTTCCTGATGCAGGAAACTGGTGTGCATCGGACACAAAGTACCAGATAAATCTCATGGTTATATTCTAGTTCATAACAGCTTTAAAAGGAAACAGTTCAAAAATCTCTGCTCTCTTTAGAAGTATTGCGAGTTCCAATGTCACCAGCTCCATTCTTGGGGAAGCTTACAGGACCACAATGCCAAGGACTGCAAACAGGAACGGTGCACAGAAGGAGAATGGATTCAGGGGAAGACAAAGAACTCATGGTCGCTGGGCAGCAGCTGGGAATCTTGCAAATCCTCACAACAATCTCATAGAGAAATGAGGGTTACCGTTATTGAGTACCCATCTCTAGGACCACACTAGGATTTTTATTATGCCTTTCTTATCAATAAGGAAATGGAGTCTCAGAGAGTTTGTTACCTACATGAGATTCTATGGCTATGGCTGGGATATCTGGATTCAAGTCCAATTCTAACTGAACTAACCGTTTACCTACTCTCTCCCTAATAAATGTCTGGGGTCAAGACTGACTTATCTTCTCAGCACCAATACTGAGCAAGTTGCCTGACATGGAAAGTACAGAAAATGTTCCATACACAGGTGTTGTCACAATTGACAACAAGTGCAAATGTTTCCCTTCGCCTGTTAACATGCCACCTTTCAAAGGGTGCCTTCACTTCAGATCTCTGCTTTGCCTCCTTCATGATCTTATCAGATTTCCTTAGGCATTCAGATTTGTTTTTCTATCCATTACAACCAAATCCATTACAGTCTTTTTCTTCCCCATAAGAGGTGAAAAGACTGAAAAAAAGAAAGAAAAATGAAGGGAAAAACGGAAAGTACAGTAGACAGAAATACAACCCTTCCTTTACTAATATACTTACCAGGACAGCATTGGACAGAGAAGCCCAAAGTAGTAAGAGGCCATAATTGGGACTCTTTTGTTCATTCGTTTCCATCTCTAGGAGATCCAGCAGAGCCTGCATTACTGTCTGTTTAAGAGAAAATAAATATTGTCAAACCAGAGCTATGTGACAAAAACCATGCATTTTTCTTTAATCCTAAAGCTATTATTTTTGCCATTCCTAGGTTTATGATTTCAGGCATGCTAAGGAATTTACATACTTGCTGGAAGTATAGTAACTGGGAGCAGGGGCTCTGGGGTTCAACATTCTTACCACATGGATTCAAATCCTGATTTAATTTTTTAAACACTTTATTCTTTAGAGCAGTTTTAGGTGTACAATAAAATTGAGAGAGTGCAGAGATTTCCCACACCTGCACAGCCTTCCCCATTATCAACATCACTCCCCGGAATGGCGCATTTTTTTTTACCAAGGATGAAACTAAATCGATACATCATAATCATCTAAAGTCCATAGTTTACCTTAGGGTTCACTCTTGGTGTTGTAAACTCCATGGGTTTGGACAAATGCATAATGACATCTATTATCATTATAATATCACACAGAGTATTTGCATGGCCCTAAAAATATCCTCTATGCTCCGCCTATTCATCTCTCCCCCATCCCTAACAACCACTGATCTTTTTACTTTCTTCATAGTTTTGCCTTTTCCTAAATGTCACATAGTTGGTTGGAATCATACAGTATAGCCTTCTCATATTGGCTTCTGTCACTTAGTATAATATGCATTTATGGTTCCTCCATGTCTTTTTTTTTATAAATGTATTTATTTATTTATTTATTGACTGTGTTGGGTCTTCATTGCTGCGTGTGGGCTTTCTCTAGTTGCAGCGAGTGGGGGCTACTCTTCGTTGCGGTGCATGGGGTTCTCATTGCGGTGGCTTCTCTTGTTGCAAGCACAGGCTCTAGATGCATGGGCTTCACTAGTTGTGGCACGTGGGCTCAGTAGTTGTGGCTCACAGGCTCTAGAGCACAGGCTCAGTGGTTGTGGCACACGGGCTTAGTTGCTCCACGGCATGTGGGATCTTTTCGGACTAGCGATCAAACCGTGTTTCTGGCATTGGCAGGCAGATTTTTAACCACTGCGCCACCAGGGAAGTCCCTCTTTTCATGTCTTGATAGTTCATTTCTTTTTTAGTGCTGACTAATACTCTATTCTCTGGATGTACCTTAGTTTGTTTATCCATTTACCTACTGAAGGGCATCTTGGTTATGTCCAAGTTTTGGCAATTATGAATAAAGCTGCTATGAACATCCATATGTAGGTTTATGTGTGGACATAAGTTTTCAAACCATTTGGGTAAATACAAAGAGCACAACTGATAGATTATATGGTAAGAGTATGTTTCATTTTGTAAGAAACCAGCAAAGTGTCTGTACCATTTTGCATTCCCACCAATGAATGAGAGTTCCTGTTGCTGCTCTACAATCTTGTCACAATTTGGTGGTGTAAGTGTTCCAGATTCTGGCCATTCTAATAGGTGAGTAGTGGTATCTCATTGTTTTAATTTGCATTTCCCTGAGGACATATGATGTGGAGCATCTTTTCATATGCTTATTTACCATCTATAAATGTTAGGGACAAGGTGTCTGTTAAGGTCTTTGGCCCACTTTTTTAATTGGGTTGTTTGTTTTCTTATTGTTGAGTTTTAAGTGGTCTTTGTGTATTTTGGATAATAGTCCTTTATCAGATAAGACTTTTGAAAATACTTTTTCCTAGTCTGTGACTTGTCTTCTAATTCTCTTGATATTGTCTTTCACAAAGCAGTTTTTATTTAATGAAATCCAGCTTAATAATTTCGTTCATGGATTGTGTCTTTGGTGCTATCTCTGAAAAGGCATCACCATACCCAAGGTCAACTAGATTTTCTCCTATGTTATCTTCCAGTAGTTTCATATTTTTGCATTTTACATTTAGGTGTATGATTCACTTTGAGTTAATATTTGTGAAGGGTGCAAGGTCTGTGTCTAGACTCAGTTTTTTTGCATGTGAAATCCAATTGCTTCTGCACTATTTGTTGAAGAGTCTATCTTTGTTTCATTATTTCCTTTGCTCCTTTGTCAAAGATCAATGTTATATTTAATGGGGTCTATTTCTGGGCTCTCTATTCTGTATTATTAATCTATTTGTCTATTCTTTTGCCAATACCACACTATATTGATTATTAAAGCTTTACAGTAAATCTTGAAGTTGGATAGCATCACTTCTTTGAAGAACTTTGTTCTTTTCCTTCAATATTGTGTTGGTGATTCTGGGTCTTTTGCCTCTCCATATAAACTTTAGAATCAGTTTGTGGATATTCATAAAATAACTTATTGGGATTTTTATTGGGATTGCATTGAATCTATAAATCAAGTTGGGAAGAACTGACATCTTGACAATATTGAGTCTTCCTATCCATGAACATGGAATACCTCTCCATTTATTTAGTTCTTCGACTTTGTTCCTCAGAGTTTTGTAGTTTTGTAGATTTCCTCAAATATATCTTATTTTGTTATATGTATGCATATATTAACATAACTATTTCATTTGGGGGAATGCTAACGTATAGGGCATTGTGTTTTTAATTTCACATTCCATTTGTTCATTGTTGGCATGTAGGAAAGCAATTAACTTCTTATTATTGGTATCCTGCAAATGATATAATCACTTGTTAGTTCCAGTAGTTTTTTGGTTGATTCTTTCAGATTTTTCTTTACTTACATTTATGTCACCTGAGAACAAAGACAGTTTTATGTCTTCCTTGTCAACCTGTTTAACTTTTATTTCTTTTTCTTGCCTCATTGCATTAGCAAGGACTTCCAGTACTATGTTGCAAAAGAGTGGTGAGAGGGGACTTCCTTACTAAAGGGGTTCTGGTACCAATTTCCAATGTGTGTGAGGGAGGTTCTACACACCAAAAACTGTGCTTGGTTCATCAGCTGGTGTCTTATAATTCAGCTCAATTCTAACACTATTTACCCAGAGATAGCATCAGGTTCCACAGGCTAAGGGTTTAGTCCCATAAGACTGTGCCCTGCTCTTCAGATGCCAGTTGCAAACCCAGTGCTTCTGATTGACTGGCTAAGAACTGGAAGTTCACAGACCCCCTCCTTGGATTTCAGACACTAGTTGCAAGTCCAAGTTGTTACCTGTACTTCTAACAGACTGGCTATATAAATCAGAGGTTCCCATGAACCCCTTCTTCAGATTTGATTAATTTGCTAGAGCTGCTCACAGAACTGGGAAAAACATTTTACTTATTAGATTACTGGTTTATTATAAAAGGATGCAATAAAGTCTCAGATGAACATGCAGATGGAAGAGATGTGTAGGGCAAGGTATGGGGAAAGGCCAAGGAACTTTTGTTCTTTCTTAAAAATGCCACTCTCCCCAAATCTCTAAGTGTTCATCAACCCAGAAGCTCTCTGAACTCCGTCCTTTTGGGTTTTTATGAAAGCCTCATACATAGGCATGATTGATTAAATCATTGGCCATGGGTGATTGCTTCAACCTCCAGCTACAAATTTCCTTCTAAGCATTGCTTTCACTACTTCCCACAGTTTTGAAAAGGTATTTTTTCATTTTAGTTTGTTTCAAAATATTTTAATTTCTCATGGGAGTTCTTCTTTGATTCACGTGTTATCTAGAAATGTGTTGTTTAATCTCCAAGTATTTTGGGATTTTCCAGTTATCTTTCTGTTATTGATTTCTAGTTTATTCCACTGTGGTCTTGAGAACAGACATTATATGATTTCTATTCTTTTAAATTTGTTAAGGTGTGTTTAATGGCCCATAATGTAGATTATTTTGGTGAATATTTCATATGTTTGAGAAAAAATGTGTATTCTGCTGTTGTTGGATTAAGTAGTCTTAATTAATTATATCCAGTTGATTGATGGTGTTGTTGAGTTCAGTTATGTCCTTATTGATTTCTGTCTGCTGGATATGTCCATTTCTGAGAGAGGGGCGTTGAAGTCTCTGACTGTGACAGCTGATTCATCTATTTCTCTTTGAAGTTCCATCAGTTTTCTGTCTCATGTAGTTTGACACTCTGTTGCTAGGCACATACACATTAAGACCCGTTATGGCTTTTTGGAGGACTGACCTCTTTGTCATTACGTAATGTCCTTCTTTATGCGTGATAACTTTCCTTCCTTTGAAGTCCGCTCTGTCTGAAAGTAATATAGCTCCTCCTGCTTTCTTCTGATTGGTGTTAGCATGGTATGTTTTTCTACATCTATTTACTTTTAATCAACATTAAATATAAAGTGTTTTTATATTTAAAGTGAGTTTGTTGCAGACAACATTTAGTTGGGTCATGTTTTTAGATCCACTCTGACAATCTCTGTCTTTTAATTGGTGCATTTAGGCCATTGACATTCAAAGTGATTATTGATACAGTTGGCTTACTATCTACCACATTCATTATTGTATTCTATTTGTTGCCCTTATCCTTTGTTCTTATTTTTGTATTCTACTCTTCCTAATTTTTGTGGTTTTAATTGAGCATTTTATATGATTCCATTTTCTCTCCTTTCTTAGCATATCAAGTTATACTTCCATTTTTATTTTCATTAGCCATTGTCCTAGAGTCTGTAATATACATTTACAACTAATCCAAGTCCAATTTTAAATAATACTGTACCACTTCACAGGTAGTGTGAGTACCTCTAGTAACAAAATAATCCTGATTCCTCCCTCCTGTCCCTGTATCATTTCCGTCATTCATTTCACTTACATATAAACACACATACACATGTAGATACATATATTGGGCTGGCCGAAAAGTTTGTCCAGGTTTCCCAACCCAATAATATATACATCAGCATATATAATGAATATATTGTTGCTATTATATCTGTTAGATCAATTAAGAATAGAAAAAATAAAGTTTTTATTTCACCTTTACTTATTCCTTCTTTGGTGCTCTTTCTTTCTTTAGGTCTGAGTTTCTGACCTATAACATTTTCCTTATCTCTTTTTTAACATTTCTTATAAGGCAGGTCTACTGGCAACAAATTCCCTCAATTTTTGTTTGTCCAAGGAAGACTTTATTTCTCCTCCACTTTTGAACTATAATTTCACAGGGTACTGTGTCCTAGGTTGATGTTTTCTTTTCTCCACACTAAATATTTCACTCCACTGTCTTCTTGCTTGCATGGTTTCTGAGGAGAAGTCAGATGTAATTCTTATCTTTGTTCCTCTATAGCTATGGTGTCCCCACCACCGCCTCCCTGCCGGTTTCTTTCAGGATTTTTTTAATCTTCATTTTTCTGTAATTTAAAAATGATATGCTGGGGTGTAGTTTTTTTGGTGTTTACTTGATTGGTGTTCTCTGAGCTTCCAGGATCTGTGGTTTGGTGTCTGACATTAATTTGGGAGAAATTCTCAGTCATTATTGTGTCAAATATTTCTTCTGTTTGCATCTCTCTTTCTTCTTCTGGTATACCCATTTCATGAATGTTACATCTTTGCCTTGGGGCCAGCAGGTTGCCCTGTGCCCTCTCTCTCAAGAAGAACTGTTGATTTTTTGGTCTCTTTAGCTTTTCACTTGGTGTGAGGATGAAGTGGCAACTTTCAAGATCCTTACGTGTGGAATGGGAACCTGGTTTAGTTATTCAGTAGTTGGGTAACCTTGGGCAAGTACTTTAAGCTCTCTGTGTCTCAATTTCCTCATCTATAAAATGGTCATAATATGGAACCTACCTCATAGGAGTACTGTGAGAATTAAATGAGTTACTTTCTGTAAAGTGCTTAAAACAAAACTTAGTACATATGACCATTTTGACAAATGTTATCTTTACATTTTTTTTAAAAATAAACCTCTGCTCCTAGGAAAATGCAGGCAGCACAGAAATACAGATCTCTGGAGCATTCAGGAGAAAACCCTACCTGCATCTGCCATGCAAATTCTCAGCCTACACATCATGGCTAAGGCACTTGCCAAGCCAGTATGTTAAAAATACTGCAATACTCTAAAACCATGCAGAGAATGGACATTTTTTTTTAACTTTTTTTTTTTTTTTTTTTTTACTTATGGCTGTGTTGGGTCTTCATTGCTGTGCACGGGTTTTCTCTAGTTGTGGTGGGCGGGGGCTACTCTTCCTTGTGGTGCACAAGCTTCTCAGTGCAGTGGCTTCTCTTGTTGCAGAGCATGGGCTCTAGGTGCAAGGGCTTCAGTAGTTGTGGCACACAGGCTCAAGAGCTGCAGCACGCAGGCTCTAGAGCACAGGCTCAGGAATTGTGGTGCACCTGTTTAGTTGCTCTATGGCATGTGGGATCTTCCCGGACCATGGCTCTAACCTGTGTCCCCTGCATTGGCAGGCAGATTCTTAACCACTGTGCCACCAGGGAAGTCCCGAGAACGGACTTCTGACATGGACGGTGCCAGGTCAGATCAGCGCCCCATCCAAGGCTACCTACTATGGCTGCTCTCAGGTCATCACGCAAATTCTGTGAAAGCATTTCCTTCACTGGAAGGTTTCCTAGATTTGCCTTTGCCAATGGTCATCCCCATCACAAGGAAGAAATTCAGACATTATAACATTTTCATTAAGTTACTCGTGCACTTTGAATCTTTAACTCCAGTTAGGCAATAGAAATAATGGTAGCTAAAGTCTAGTCACTGCTTTGGAAGGCAAGTACTGTTTTAAGGGCTTCACAAGTATGTAAGCATTTGATCCTCACCCCAGCTCCAAGGAGTAGATCTGCTAGCTTCACCATTTTACATTTGAGGAAATGGAAGCATGATTAAGTTAAGGAACTTTGCTAGGGACAAACAGCTTGTAAGCGGTTGAGCTGGGATTCGAATCCAATGAGCCTGGTCCTGGCTCCAGTGCCCACAGTCTTAGCTACCAGGCTATGCTGCCCCTTAGAGACACAGCCCTTAACTCTCCTGGATTAGGGATTCAGTGAACTGCATTGCACCAGAATGCAGTGGTTTTGCTTCAGATCCCATAACACGGAAAGTACCTATTATATCACTATCAAAGAAAACGTGACTAGAGGCTACTGCTGTTACTTACAAAGGCATGTAATATTTCAAAAGTGATTAACAACTCTAATCCCTGGCTTTCTGGTTTTAATAATCCCCAGTTTTCCGAGTATTAAAGTTGCTATGAAAAATGAATGAGCAATGAATTTGTGAAATGTGTAACATTACACCTAACACAGAGTAAGCACCCATAAATGCTAGTGATGTCTTATTGCTATTGTTTTTGTAACAATGGATTAGCAGATTTGAAAATAATTTAAATTTAAATTTCATTTACTCCTGGTTTCTATCAGACTTACAATGCAAGTTGTTATGGTACAAAGTTTATATTTCATGAAAAATCCTATAGTTGTATTTCATTCTTTTGATATGCTATTGTGTGGTACAGTCTTAATTTTGAATGAAAATACTAGTTTAATATATATCTAGAATAACATGGGAGAAATCACTTACATTAAAATGTGATAAATCATGATGTGATAAAATGTGTGTATAATATTCAAAAACAAAAAAAACAAAAAAAGTCTTCCAGTCTTTTGCTTAAGTAGGCCACTGAAATCTACTTATGCAGTAAAAGACAACAGAATCTTTTATTTTCTTCTTAGTCCACATTAAAAAAAAATGTGGGTAGAAAAACACAAACTCTGTGTGAACACTGCTAGAGGAAAACAGAAATGAAACATTTAAAAAAAAAAAAATGAAGTTACACAGCTCATGAGTGTTCAAACTGAATTCTGTCCCAGTCATAAACATTGAATTAGCTTCAGCAAAGTCCAAAATTTGTCTTTCTTAAAAGAGGGAGTTCAAGTACCTATGATTAAAGTGTCTCATTTCTTCTTCTGAGTAAGAAAAATAAACGCTATTCTAGAAGTATTGTCGGAGGGGAGTTTTAACTGGGGCATTAAAACCCCTGTTTTCTAAGCTCATAGATTACAGATCTATTTGGGTACAGCTTTTATATACACGTGACTTTACCTTTAAATCCTGGAAAATAATGCAAACAAAAATGTGTTCGTCTGGATCTGTTTGTAAAATAGATTCCTTAGTGGAAACATAGTCTGTCAGTGAAGGGTATTCCAGTCTGGCTTTCTATTCCCTTTATTCAGGAGGGAGATGTCCAAATATTCTCACATTTCTTTTTTTCTAAGGTGATCTTCCTCTCCAGTGTTAAGCAGATGTGTTTGTGATAACACTTGCTATCATAACAAATGCAAACAAACAAACATGTTTGCTATCATCTTTAAATGCTGAAAGAGATGAAGTAATTCCTCCAGTGATGATGACGATAAACTCTCACATAGTCTTTACTGTGTTCCAAGTGCTTTACTGATATTGACTCACTGAACCCCACAGCTCTATGAGATAGGTGACGAAACAGAAGCCAAGAGGTTAGCTACCATGCCCAAGGTCACACAGTGGTGACTGGATTTGAGCCCCATAGTCCAGGCCAAAAGCAATCTGTCTCTGAGGGTGAGTCTGGAGAATCAGGCAGTTTTTTGTTTGTTTGTTTGTTTTCGGTAACAGCTTTATTGAGATATAGTTCACATACTGTACAATTCACCCATTAAAGCATACAGTTCAGTGACGTTGTGTATATTCACAGAGTTGTGCAACCATCATCATGATTAATTTCCATAACATTTTCATCACCCCAGAAAGAAACCTCACACCCTTTTAGCAACACCACCTATTTCCCCCAATCTCCACCCGGGTCTAGGCAATTACTATCTATCTTCTATCTCTATAGAGAATCGGGTAGTTTTCAAAAGCTTTCTGGGATTCTAATGAGCGACAAGGGTTGAGAACCATTCGTTAGCAAGCCTCAGAACCATCTGGAAGGTGTATTAAACCACAGATGGCTGGGCTCCCAGGGTTTCTGCCTGAGTGGTTCCCAGGCGATGTTGGTACCGTTGGTCTAGGGACCACACGTGGAGAACCACAGATCTAGGACACTAAGGACAGTGATTCCCAGTGCCTTGCTTTTTAAATTATACTGCACTACCTGGTTGCATTTGAAGAGAGAAACAATCAGTGATTGTTTCAAGAACAAAGTCAACTTTGCTGAGCTGTATTCTCTTTGCTTCATTTGCCATGACTCCCACCTGTGACTGCTGACACGACCAACTGTATAATCTATAAACCACTTTTCAAAAACCTCAGACTGTTGTGTTATTTTGTTGTCTGTAGCCTCAGTTTTTTTCTTTATGTAAAAGGGGGTTAATACCGCCCTCACTGTTGTGAGGATGTAATAATAAAATAACGTGTGTGAGAGTCCAACATAGTGCCTGGCACAAAAATGGTTTCTAACGGTTTCTAATCTCCTGATTTTTAGCAAAAATATTTTTTTAACAATCATAGTTTATGACTGTTTTCGTCTCCTGTATTTTAGCAAAATAAAAAAAAAACCAACCCAAAACAACAACAACAACAAAAAAAGCTAAGGAATACTTACCAGGGAATTATCTTTTGTAGATTTGTATGTTTTTATATCTGGAATCTTTTTCTCAAAAAGTGCTAGAAGCCATTTTTTGGATTTTGACCAGTTTCTAGGTGATAAAAAAATACATGTATACATTAAGTTGAAAGCACTCTAGGAGTAATAGGTCACAGCAGAAAAGGGACAGTGTCTATGCAATTTTAATTGTTTCTCCAAATGTCTTCTTCACTTTCAGCTGGAACTTCACGAGAAGTCAACGTTCAGGCTTATTAGTCCACAAGGAAATTAAGAGGTCAAGGCAGCCACATTTTAGTGTCTTTTGCAAATAAGTGTTTGCATTCCTAAAGGTTTGGCATTGAACAAAAAAACAGGGCTCATGATCTGCTTGATCTAAGTTTGCTCTGGCTGTTGTCAGTTGCAGGAGGATGAAAACCTAGCACAGGGACCCGTTGCTGGGTTAAGCGAGGTAAACCAAACTGACTCAGAGCTTTTCAATCTTTTCCGACCAGTCATCATTGTAGACCAACTGCCAAGAAACTAAAAAATTATGTGTTACTGTGCAACCAAACCGTTTTATAAGCTTTTGTCCGAGCCAACTGTTAGAAATATTACATTGAACCACACCTACTTCTGCCTCAGAGAGAAAAAGGACAACGTCTGATTCTGACACGGGTCACAGTTGATAATATGGCCATGACTGTGATAATAATAAGCTGTAAATGGCATAAAAGGCCTCAAAATAGATTCTTCATTTCATTCTCATGTTCTCCCCTCCCCCTCTTGTTTTTGTTCGTCAAAATGAGAATAAAAGAAAATAACCCATCTCTCTTCTTCAGTTCCTCCCTCAATTCCCACACGCACACACACACGCGCACACACACACACCCCAAAATGGTCATAAGAAATATTATAGCTTCTGTCTCTTCCACTTAAACTAATGGTATAGCTGCTTAGAACAAAGAAAGGAGCGAAATGTATCAATGGCCAAGAGGAGCTTGATCAGGGAATTAATATAAGAAACAACTCTCTACCTGAGGAGACATTCTGGCAACTGGGACCCATATTCGAAACCTTCATCGTAAGCTTGAAAGTGCTGATGGAACTCCCTGATTTTCTTCTCATTTGTGGGAAACAGACCTTTTTTAAAGAGCACATTCACTGTGACCGGGTAAAGGAGATGCCTGCAAAGATAGAAACACAGAAAATGTCAGAGCCAATGACCGAAGAAGAAAGTCACAGGATACAAAAGAAGGCATTATTGAATAGCTACATATTAGCGGCAGACAATCATATGTGATAGATTTTTTTGTGGGGGAAAAGTCATTCTTTTTTTTAAATTAATTAATTAATTCGTTTACTTTTGATTTTTTTTTCTTATCAGTAATGTAGGAAAAGTCATTCTTAAGAGGTTTTAATACCTGCTTACTGTGCTCAAGATAACTTAGGGGTAACTGAAATTGTGGTCTTACTTACCTGAAGATTTTCAAATGCTTTCTAAGCAAGTATTGTTAGGTCGTGACAAATGTGAGATGATACACAGAGACATGTTGATTCAATACAATTTCAACAAGCATTTATTTAGCAAATAATAACAATAACTGAGATACAGTCCATACCTTTAGACAGCAGCAAAAAATAAACAAAGAAAGAAGCAAGGGCAGTATTAGTCACCAAATTCCTAATATCTCCCAGGATGCTATAACTTTCAACTCTACTGAAATATTGAAATACAGTATCTATCATCAGTAAGTTTTCCCTCAAGTGAATAAAATGATTCCTGTGGGGTCCTTAAATAAAAGAATATCAGAGATTGTTTTTTCTTTTCTTTTTCTTTTTTTTCAGAGATTGTCAGTATGCCCCAGGTTAGTAACACAAAGTACTGTTTATTCTATTTTTATTTACCATTTCTTCCTCACAGAAATTTCTCAGGATCTCCTTCCCTCAAAGTTTCAAAGGTATTCAAGAATTTGCTTTGTTTTGTTGTAAATACTGGGCCTGTTAAAAGTTTGGTTGGTTGCTTGTCTTTTGTTTTTATTTTTCTCTCTCTCTCTTTCTGGACTTCTAACAAAACATTCAATGTTGTTGTGTTTTATAAGTCTGAGTGGTTGACTCCTGCCTCCAGCATCCTGTTATCCCACTGAGCTGGAAAAGTGCCTCGGAGGTACCTTCAATTTACCAAATCTCTCTTCCATGCAGGGAATTTTCCTCATGGGCCGTGTGCAGCCTTTACATGTGCCAGGAAGCTCCAGGACGTGGCCAAGTGCTACCTGGCTCCCCACACTGCCCTTTCCTTTCTCACTTGTCTTCTCAGCACCTCCCCTCGCACAGGACCAGGGCTCAGGCCCGAGGCTCACGGTGGCTTTGCCTCAGGCACCTTGTCAAGCCTCACAAATCTCCTGGACGCTTGCCATCTACTTTCTGATTCTACCCTCATCCCTCTCCTCTCAATATCCTCTTCTTCTAATGATCACAAATTGCATTGTTTTATCAAAATTCTGAGGGACACATGACAATTATACGTCGAAAATGCACGTAGAGCATACAAAATGGTATGGAACGACTAGGGAGAAATTATTATAAATGTGTTAAAATGACTCTGTTGGCTTAGTTGCTTACCTTCAAATTGAAGTGCTAACTGAAAACTTCCTGTTAATTAGAATTTTAAAAATTCATAGAACCTTTTAATTGCCTAGTTAGGTAGACTTCATTAATCCACCAGATAATTTTTGAAGTTCAGTGTATAGGCTTAAATGTTTTTATTCCAAAAAAAAAATTAAATAACATGGCGTTTATTTACCTCACTAAGTTGTTCAGGTCCATGGTCCCATGAAGGCCTAAACTCTCCAGCTGGTGGTGTAATTCTTCGGTCAATTGTCCCGTGAATTGATATAGATTGAAAGTCCCCATTTTCCCTTTCACCATGACATAAAGTTTCTCATGCAGTTTTAAAAAGATATTCTTTGGGATTGATGCTGTAAACAGAGAAAACGCTTTTCAAAAGAAGCAACCACTTCTTGAAGCAAACAGTCAATAGACCTCCCTCTCTATTCCTTGATCAGCAGAGACTAGAGCCAAAGTTCACCTAGTACATAAAATCACCTCCTGCATATAAAAGTAGGTGAAGATGCAACACAGACTGTGAGATTGTGAAAGTCTGTAGGGTGATTCACTTTAACGGAGGAGCAGAATGGGTGATTAAGGAAGCCTCTGGGAAACAGAAATCTAGTGATTTTATTTCCACGTTTAAAGCTTTTCATTGGCTTCCTATCCTTAACAAAGTTTACAATGCCTTCTACCCTTTCCAGCTCTCCAATGACATTTCCAGTCCCTTCTCCCTCCAAATATATATTCCAGGTATATTGAAAACACACGCTCTTTTATACATCTCAGCATTTTCATGAGCTATTCTGTCTGCTCAGAATGTTCTCTACTTGATCAACCTTACCCCCTCACCCCACCCCCGCCACACACCTACAAGCCATACATTTTTCCTGCTAATTTCTTCTCTCCTTCTAGTGTCTTCTTGAATATTCCCTTCACCAGCAGGTCTTTCCCAACCCCATGAATAGCTTTGGCCCCACTCTTTGCTTTATCTTAGTGTTCACGCTCCTTTCATGATATACCTGGTCTGGTCAGGGTGCTAAGAGTATGAATTTTTAAACTCCCTACAGTATTCCTTTATATTTTTCTTTAATCTTCTTTTATTGTCTTCAGAGTAAGTTTTTCAAAAAATAGTTTTTAATTTTATATTTCATCATCCTATTATATGTAGGTTATAGTTTGAATAAGTTAATGAAAAATAATTTGTACACTACTTGAGCATACGTTGTCTCTGTGGTATGGGGACTATTCAAAAGGAACGGAAAGCTGGCTCAAGAGTCAATATTAAGATATTTAAATATTAAGAAATATTTCAACATGAAAGTCCCCAGAGGAGGCAGAGGTGAAAAAAATGTGACTGCTTCAATACACCTCTGATGGGTGAGTAACTTGGTATATTTTTCTGAAGGAATATGTGAATTTATAGATCAAGAGCCTTCAAAATATTTATATTTCTTTGATCTGGAATTCCATAGTCTAAATATGAAGAAGCATTAAAAAGTCAAAAAATTTAACCAGCCTGTTGTGATTTTTTTCATGCGAGCAACAAGAAATAATAATCATGCTATTATTGATCACCGACAGCCTTGAAAACTTCTTTGTCTCAATGGCAAGAGATGCATAAGAAGAAGCTATATGAAAATGAAGCTAAGAAAGAAGCAAAAAGGGAAGCGAAGAGAAAGAAAGATGGTAGAAGCAAGCACAGACGCTGTGAAAGCAGAGAAAAGAACCAGGCACGAAATCAACCAGCTCTGCGCGCCCGGGAGGACAAACGGCCTCAGCAAGCACATTTGCAGCCTGGGAAGAGACGAAGGCAGACAGTCACACTGGAAGCATGCTGACAAATTCGGCCCCACCGTCTCTGAGAATGGAGAAAGAAAGGGCACCAGTGATATGAAGCCAAGCCCCACTGTCCTTACTAGCCCTGTGGGCTATGTCAGGAATTGCCATCGGAAAGGCCTTACTAAACAGTGCTCCTTTCAAGGAGCAGAGTGGCAACATGAGATCAAGCCAAGAGCTATAGCCTGGAGAACATTGCATACACAGCAGCAAAGCAGAGTTAGGGACATCTCGGGAGCCGTCTCAGGATGCAGATTCCAACATCGTCCCAAGTAAACATCAGTGAGGTGACCTCATCTCTTACACAAGTCTAATTAGATCCAAATGTTTTAGGTTTCCGATAATTTATTTTACAAGGGCCAAATTCATCACATACTCCTTTCTATCTCTACTCTAGAAAACAAAATAATGGGCCTGCCTCATTCTTGGTAGAGGAGTGAAGATGTGATTGTTACCCAAAACTGCTCTTGAATTCCTTGTTGTATTTCAAATGAACTATCTGAAAATACTGTTTACCTGTACGATAGACAGGATTTTGAACTGCTAGTTCAAAATTTACTTCTTTGGACTTTAGAAACACATTAATTCCCTCTTCTTCAGTAACAAAGGTCATTCGGGTGCCCATAGCAAAGACTGTAAATATTGGTCCATACTGAAAGAAAACACATAAATACAGATCATATTAGTAAGCATTTCTAATAAATAAGTTAGTGGACCATGGGTTATGCTTAAGACAGTGTCAAGAATCTGCCTGCCAATGCAGGGGACACGGCTTCCATCCCTGGTTGGGGACGATCACACATGCCGCGGAGCAACTAAGCCCGTGAGCCACAACTACTGAGCCCACTGCCACAACTACTGAAGCCCACGTGCCGAGAGCACAAAGCCCATGTGCCTAGAGCCTGTGATCTACAACAAGAGAAGCCCACACACCACAATGAAGAGTAGCCTCCACTTGCTGCAACGAGAGAATGCCCGAGTGCAGCAATGAAAACACAACGCAGCCAATAAATGAATGAATGAATAAATTAATCAATTAATTTTAAAAAAGACAGTGTTCCTCAAGAACCCCAATGCTGAATTCACAGTCAAGATAAAAACTATTCTAATTACATATAATAACAAATTATAAATTTTGACTGATTAAGCAAAATCTAAATTCTATAAATCCTAATGTATTCTGTTGTAATACTTTGCTTTGCTTTTGATAGTGTTATTATTTGCCTGCACCTTCCTTTCTGGTGGTAGGAAATAATAATTGGAAATAATGATTAGAAATTATAGTGAACACCATGATATTTGAGCACTGTTTTCAAGATATCAGGAGGGTTATCAACAACCTATGGCTGAACTTTGTTCAAGAAAAAGATAGGCTGCTGACTGATTTCACCATCAATGTAGTCACTCAGCAGTGTGTTGCAATCCCCAAAATTCCGTAATGTGTTCACTTTCTCACTTTCTAAAATGACTCACGTGTTCACCCTGCCCAACCCTCTCCACTCTGAGAGGGTGTTCTTGCTTTGTAACTCATTGGGGAAAAAATGAGCTCTCTCAGCTTCTCACCACCAGAGCTTGTGAAGAACTATATCCAGCTGTACTCATTCTCCACACTTCCTCTCGGTTAACACAGATGGAGGGTCCTGGCCGTGGGAAATGCCCACCGGCCTTCACTTGTGTTATGGATTCCACACTCTCTCTCTTTGTTCTACATGTATGCCTTCTCTCTCCTATACCATCAGTTTTGCTTTTCTATCAGATCACTCCTAGGAACCTATAAACATCCTCCAGTGCAGGATGTGGTTTTAGGGAGTCCATGACTTTATTGGGAGAAAGATATATCATTATTTTCACTGGCCTCTGATTTATCATTTAACATTTTCTTCAATTATGAATGGAGGGAATACACCACAATCTTCCCCATGACTCTATTCTCAAAAGAACCTACTGTCCCAATTGCACTTTCTTAGATTTGGTGTCTATTGGCCATCTATCCATCATAGGGCCAATTACATTAGCTACATCTACATTTTGTTATTCTTGATGCCCGGCTTTGGATAGAGACGGCCCTCCCAGGGCTAGCCAATTCTTAGAGAGAGTAAAGGACTCAGCCAACCACGAGTATGCCTTTCATATGGAAACCAACCCATCTTGAATTTATATCCCCAACCACCTCCTTATCTAATTCTCACACACCAAGCCAATATTACCGCTGCCCTAAATCATTCCAGTGTGAGGCACCAGGCACCCCGAGACCAACCCTATAGCCCAAAGTCCTCAGAAATTATTCAAACTAGTCAATCCTAAATTGTTTCCCCTGCCTTGCCTTGCTTTTCCTGAGGAAACCCCAATAAAGGCTCTGGGCAGGGCTTTCTCTTGTTCCCATCTTCTGCCTCCTGACTGACAGGGTGCTTCCGCCCGTGGCCCTGCATGGGGTGCAGTGACCCCTGCCTTGGACCTATGAATATAATAACCTCCTTCCTTCCAAGTGGCATTCTCATTTCCTCCTGTGGCCACACTGACTTTCCCACACCAGTTTCCAGATCTACATGAAATGGCATGTGATCATTCCAGTGACACACTCTTGGATGCTATCAGGCAACTGTGGGTCCAATAATCATTGATTCCCCCAAATAGTGAAGTCTCATTTTCCTCCATTAGTGATCCAGACATCTACACTGCTTCCCAATATTCCCTACCTACAATTGTTTATTAATCAATACTTAGAAGAAGATGATTCATTTTCATTGTTGAAGGTTTGCTCAAATGAGAATTCTTAACTTTCCATGAGGAAAGTGGCCCTTCATAACACATATAGGCACTCAGGCCACATTGTAGGTAATCTTGATCATCTCACTGGATAGTGAGTCCATGTTCTAGTTTCTCATGTCTAACTTTGTGGAGTCACCTCCGCCCCTTTTCATTCTTTCACACACCACATTCAATATATCAGTAAATCCTGCTGCTTCCACCTTCAAAAGAGATACAGCCACTTCTCAAAATTCCACTGCTATCACCATGGTACAAGCCACCAGGATCTCAAGCTTGAATTCTTACCAAAATGTTCAAATTATCTCCTTTCTTTTAGTTTTATGTTTCCGTTTTTAACAGAGTGCCCAAAGTGACCTTTAAAATTTAAATCCGATCACATAACTCCTCTGCTCAAAACACTCACAAAGTTTCCCATTTCACTCTAACTTACAAATGCATTCTCAATACTCTATAATAACCTATATGGGAAAAGAATCTGAAACAGAATGGATACGTGCATATGCATAACGGAATCACTTTGCTGTACACATGAAACTAACACAACATTGTAAATCAACTATACTCTAAAATAAAATAAAAATTAAATTTAAAAAATACATTTACACTTTGAGTCTGATCATTTACTCCACAGATATACTTGCACACACAGAAACGACATTTGTTGCTACATTATAATAGGAAAATGTTGAAAACAAACCATGTCAATCATTAGGTGACTGTTTAAGTGAACTATGATTCAGGGAATATTTTGCAGCTTTTAAAACAAATGCAGATGCTTCTGATTCTGTGTAGGATGAGAGAAAAGAGGGATAGATTACAAAGATCATATTTTTAAAGGCATAAGAGAGTTGGGGAAATGATAAGAACTAAATGGACTAAAACTCCACAGAGGAGAGAAGTGTGTAGAAGCGAACAGACAGTAGGTCATGATTTATTTCCCTGGTGGCATCTTGAATTCTGGGTATGGATCAAAGGTCAGGACTGAAATAGGCACTTGTGAAAAATCTACAGATAATAAGAACTTCAATGGTGAAACATTGAACAATTTCCCCCTAATGTTAGGAAAAAGACAAGCTTGTCTATGCACACCTCTTTTATTCAACAATATATTAAAAGTCCTTCATTTATGCAAGAAAAAAGAAATAAAGGGCATAAAGATCAGAAAACAGGAAACAAATGTATCTGTTTGTAGGACATATTTGTGTATGTATAAAAATCCTAAGAAATCTACAAAATAACCACTGGAACTAATAAGTAAACTTGGCAAGATCACAGGATACAAAGTTAATATTCAAAAACAATTGTATCTTTTATGTGGGGGGGGGTAGAAATACCACTGGAAAACAAAAGTGAAAACAAGTGTAACTACAATAGCCTCAAGAATATAAAATACTTCAGAAAATAATTAACAATCACAGGCAAGATCCCATCACCAAAAACTAGAGAATATTTCTAAAAGAAATTATATAGCTAAATAAATGGGAAAGGTAAACAGCATTTGAGGATTAAAAGACTTATAATTAAAAAGTCAATTCTCCCTCAATTTTTCTATAGACTTAACAAACTTCCAATCATACTTCCAACAGCCTTTATTATAGATATCAGCAAGCCAATTCTAAAATTTATATTAAAACGCAAATAACCTTGAACACCACATCAATGACAAAAAATACGAACTTTCACTACCTGATTTAAAGATTTACTATAAAGCTTTAGTATTTAAGACAGGGTAGTATTAACAAAGGAGTGGACATACAAATCAATGGAATAGGATAGAAAGGCTAGACACAGATCTACACATATATGGTCAATTAATCTTTGAAAAGCTGCAAAGGCAATTCAATGGGGAAAGGCAAGTCCTTCAAGAAATTATACTGGAACAACTGGACATCCAAATGGAGAAAAAATGAAACTCACCCCTTACATATACCTTACAAAAAAACTAACTCTAAGTGGATCATAGACCTAAATGTAAAATGCAAAAGTATAAACCTTTTAGAAGAAAACAGAATAATCTTTGTGATCTTGCTTGATCTTCTGAGACAAGCTTTTAGAAACATTCCTTAAGATTTATCAAAATCATATGCCTAAGGAAGACTCTGGAAGACAAAGAAGTATTTCTTTAAAATATAATATTTTTTCATCTATGAAACTAGCAAGAATTACAGTACTTAGTGTGGTTCAGGATATGAAGACTGAGGCAGTCCCCTATACTCCAAGGAAAAGAAAATGTAAAAGAAAAGGAAAAAGGATTCTTACATCCTTTTACAAGAGTAACAAAATAATATAAACAATTTCATGTCCTTTGGGCGATTTCACTTTTAGGAAGTTGTGATGAAACAATCAGGTAAGTGAAAAAAGCACAAACACAATACAAACACACACAGGAACATACACACGAGAATGTCCATTGAAATAAAGAAAAAATAGCAGTAATCTATATACTATTTTTGGAAGATATATTTTAAAGCTATTTTAAAGCCAAAATATGTACTCAACAATGATTACTAATATCCTTAGTGTGCAGTGAAAATGGTTTTCATCATCACCAAATAACACCAGCTGAAAATACGGTGCCCACTATATTTGTAAAGACCGAATTTGCAAGCAGTTTTTACAATAGCCTGGTGTTAACTCTTGATTTTTACAATAGCCTGGTGTTAACTCTTGGATACTAATTTATTAAGCGTTTTCATGAACTGCAATTAATTGTATTACACTTCTGCTTTCCCAATCAGTGCAAGCATTTAGTTAATATGTATACACTTAGGATTTTTTATCTACCATGAAGTAACTAGCACTTTTAAACTAATCTCTACTTCCAAAAAGGCAGTTACAAGCTGCCTTGTATTTCATAACTGATAAAAATTATTTCTTTCAAAAAGCTTTGCATAAGACATAGTTGTTGATTGTTAGCTGAGGAACGCATAAATGGCTAGATCGTTTGATTGTGGGCAGCAAGTAGGTTTCCCATGTTCTAACCTTGCACTTGAGATACAATTAAAGAAAATAAAAAAGAAAACATTACCTCTTCCGGGAACCTCACCTACTAAGGCCACATACCTTGATTCTTGCTTTCTCTATAAATTCTAGAGGGTTTTTTGCAAACTCAAATCCAGCTCCAATCCAAGGAATCCAGCCCCCTATGCACGGGGGTCCACGCAAGTTCTTCCACTGAAGAAGTAATAAAAGAGTAATACAACCTAAGATTATAATCACTGTTGGGGAAATGAATTCCATGTTTTTCTCTAGCACCTTCCTGAATCAGAGAAGGAAAAAGTTTTGCTGCCGTGGTACTTGATCCTTCCCCCGGAACAGGGAACCCACCGGACCTCCCAACTTTTCCGCTGTTACTTTTGCAGTTTTTTCGCCTTCTTAACTGTAGCCTCCTTTCTCCGCCCCAATTTTTAGGTAACTTCTGCATCATCGCTCCCTCCTACGTCCACTTTTCTTTCAAGTCCTGGCCACCCGAGACAGAAGGCAGGGGCTGGATCCAGCTGGTGCGGGTGCAGCGGGTGGAGGAGGAGACCAGGGAAGGTTGCCGTGGAGACGGGGCGGGGGAGGAAGGGAGGGGGGAGCAGTGGGTGAGCCACGGTTCGCAGCCAATCAGAGAGCTCGGTCCGAGAGGGGCGGAGCCACGCGGACTACATTTCCCAGAAGCCTCGCGGGCTTCGCGTTGTTTTCCGCTCTGTGCCGGCGTGGCTGCTCAAGCCCGGCGCCGCTAGGGAGGCTGCGGGTTCGCTGGGCCCGCCTGGCCGAGCCAAGCGAGAGAAATGGTACCCGCCCCGCCGCTCGCCGGTTGAAGAGGGGCCGCCCTGGCCGGGTGGCATGCCAGCCGCGGCGCGGGGCGCAGGCCAAAAGGGGCGTATCGTCGTCCCGTTCTGCGGCTGGATGTCGACTCCGGAGGATGAGGAGAGGCTCTCGCCGCTCGCCCAGAGATGGCCACGCGCTAGCAAGTTCCTCCTGTCGGGCTGCGCGGCCACCGTGGCCGAGCTAGGTACCCGGCCGTCCAGCCTGGGCCTCCCCCGCGAGTCGTCGAGGGGCCGCTCGGGGGTGGGGGCCCGGGCGGGAGGCTTCGTTTCCGGGGGGATGCAGCCGCGTCTGTCCATACCTGTACAGCGGGCAGGTGCGGCAGGGTGGGGGCAAGGCCAGCCTTGTGAGGAGGAGGGATTGGAGGTCACGAAAGTCTCTTGCTTGCAATTTCGTCTCCCTCGGGTGTGCTATTGCGCCTGAGTGTGTCCTTTTAGGAGCTTCCTGAGCTGTCATTCCTCTCCAGGGATCATTTTCTCTTTCGTGAGGGTGCCCTTTTTAAAACCACAGTCCACTTTTCATCTTTATTGAGGTCATCTCTGTTGTTTATATTCTTACATAGCCTCACTATATCTTTGTGTTCTGGGTCCACGTTGGGCACCTAACTTGTGGAACTTAAGTTCCTAATCTAGGTCTTATTGAGCATCCACTCAGCATCTGCCAGTTGACCTCTCTGAGCTGAATTCATCTGTACTGTGTTCATCTTGTGGGAGTCTGAGAAGTTAATAACATATAAACGTTAAACCCAAGGCAGGGCACCCGCTAATTGCAACATTACTGTAATTATGACAGTGCTGGAGACTGTGGAGATATGGTTCCAAAGACCCAGCCCTGACCTTCTTACAGGCTGGTGGGGAGACATGCAGAGACAGACAGTTACATTATGCTGCTTATTATAATGATGTTATTAAGTATCATAGCAGCAGAGAGGATGAACAGTTACATCTGCATAAGCAAGTCAGAGAAAACTTAAGGGGCTATCTAGAGCAGAATTATGGTGCCTTTGCAAGAACAGGTGGGGTATCTTCCAAGAATTTTGTGAGTAGAGTGTTGGTGTTTTCCCTGCCTTCACTGTGCATTTTAAGATTACCCTTTCATTTTCCTGCCCATTAAAAAAAAAAAGGAATAGCTTGGATGTGTTATCATTTGTAAATGGTAGTTTGTCCTGTTCTAAAATGAGTTTGCTTTGTATTTCCAGCAGAACCAGAACATGATCAGTTGTTTGCCCTTAGTGTTCCTCCAGTCTTGCACTTTGGACCCTCTGTTTTTCTTCTTTCTCTTCTCCCAAAGCAGATGGAGAATTTTTATTATTCATTGGTTTTAGTGAAATACAATTCATCAACTTAAAAAAAAATTAAAAGCAGATTGCTAAGTGATTGGATATATTTCCTTTTTTTTTTCTTTTTTAAACCCTATGCTCCCCCTGTGACCAATAGCTTTTGTAAAGGAACATTCCTCCTGTTAAAAATTCATGGAGAATTGGGGGGCGGGGGGGGGGGGGGTTGCTGGAGATGAGAGGCAGGGGAATCAAAATATGAGATGGTTTTGAGTACAAAGTGATTTAGGATCAGAGCCTGAAGCATTGTTTAAGTAACCAGCAAGAAAACCAAAATTGTTTTAAGAGGCATAACCTATACTAATATAGAGGTGCCTATATCTTAAGACTTTTCAGGTTTCATATGTCAACAAAGGATTGCTTAAATTCTCTATATGCACACAACTTGTGTTTTAGAAAAGCTATCAGCAAGATAATTAACTTTTCCAAAGACCAGTGGTTAAGATTGAATATTCTCTTCCCCTTACACTGTGTTGTCTTGGAAAAGGCATAGCTATGGTTTTGTATCAGGTGGTGGTCACTTATGTAATGTCACTGATGAACTTATCTGAATCATTGTATATATAAAGTTATGTGATCTTCCTTATGTGAGCCAGTCAGCTTCACTCTGTTTCCAGGTAAAAGGTCTATCTCTAATTCAATATGTAATCATTAGGAAAAAAATTTTCAAGTACAGGTGGTATTTGTAAGGAAGCCATGCATAAAACTCAGTGCTGGAAAACCAACTCAACATATTTCTTATTTGGAAGAATATTGAGCCTGCCACGCTTGGATATGAAAGACGTGATAAACCCTATGTTGCATCTTCTCTTTCGCAGACATTGAGTCAGTGATTCATCCACATGCAAGCATCAGCCATGAAATGATAGAATTCAGCTTCATCTGGCATCTATTAAGAACCTGCCATAAGTGGTACAGTGTTCTGAAAGTCACATTGACTCTTAATCATGGTTGCAGTCCAGGGCACATCACACACAATGGATACCTGGAATTATTCACATTGGAAGGCAAAAATTGAGGACTGAAGTAGGTTTTAGACTGAAATTTCTGACTGAAAAGAACCCAAGTGCTTGTCACTTTCTGTTTTCTTTCTGGTGCTCTGGGGCTGCTCTGGGACAGTGATTCTCAAACTTGGGAGTATCTAAGAATCAACTGATGTCTAAACCCCATCAGCCTACTGAGACTCCATAGGTGTGGGGCTAGGAAATGTTTAATTTTTAGCAATGTCCCTGACTGATTCTGATGTATTCTGGAATTTGAGAATCACACATCTTGTGTCAACTAAAATATGGGTCCTATGATGTTTCAAAAATGTTTGTTTGTTTCTTTGAATGTTGTGGATTCCCCGTTTTGTTTTTGTTTTTGTCATTAGCAACCTTTCCCCTTGATCTCATAAAAACTCGACTCCAAATACAAGGAGAAGCTGCCCTTGCTCGGTTGGGAGATGGTGCAAGAGAGTCTGCTCCCTATAGGGGCATGGTGCGCACGGCCCTGGGGATTGTCCAAGAGGAAGGCTTTCTAAAGCTCTGGCAAGGAGTGACACCTGCCATTTACAGACACATAGGTATTTATCTTGATTCCAGCTGGTGAGTTTGTCACGAGCTCTGTGTTTGTCTCCTCTGCTTTCCTGTTGAGCTGTGTCCGAAAGCCAGCTAGTTTTTTTCTTCTAATATGATAAATGAATATATAGTCTCTTAACTACCAATGGTTATTAAGGAATTATAGACTTAGAGTTTTAGAAATGCGTAACGAAGTAGTTAGGGAGGAACTGTCATGATGTCTCTAATGTACTTTAAAATAGTTAAAAAAAAAAAAAAGCAAATATGGTGAGAGTGTTCGCAACTGAGAAATCTCCATGATAGATATAGAGCGAATTGTATTATTTTTCTCTACCCTTCTGTATGCTTGAAAATTTTCCTAATAAAAAGGGTTTTTCTTAAGTTTAAGAAGGAAAAAGATGAATAACTGATACTTTTTTCCACTTGAGGAAGTTTAAACACAAAATTAAAAATTTTTTTTTTATATTCTTTGAAAATTAAAATATATTTGAGTGCAATGCCAGATCTCACCAGTCTCTGTCCCATATGTCAGAGGCCAGTTTGATCTGAAAGAGAACAGGGATGACTATGTAACCCAGCCTTGGCAATAGAGTAAATACAACACAGGTGATTTTGGCCTCAGTTCCCAGGCTAACTGTGTGGGTCCTCAGTCACTCTGAAAGGAAAATAGTTGAAATTACACTACTGCCAATGAGAACACTTTTCTGTTCTGCTTCCAAAGGGGCACTCACATAGACAGGAGTTGTTGAATTTTCAGCTTGTGGACAGGAGAACATAAACTTGCCTTCAAAAGGAGATAGGATGGGTATGGTGTTTTTCTTCTCTAATCATAATCATTCCTCAAATATATAGGGACACTTGATCAGAAAAGTGCCCAATACTAATATTTACCAGCTTTGTGTTTTTAAAGCTTCAATTTTCCAGATGAGCATGTGAGAGTGTATTCACCAAGAACTGTCCAGAAGTGTGATGAGACTGTTTTTATTTTGGTACTTTGTATGTTTTTGAATATCTTAAAATACTACATTAAACTTCTTGAAATATCAAGAAAAGCTCTTTATATGAATACCATGTACTGATTTTTGTGATTTTTCTTTTTTATTCTTTTTTTTTTTGATAGTTTCTCCTTGCTTCTCGTTATCATCTTGAGTTTCATTTCTTTTCATTTGTATGTTGTTGACCACCATATGTGGTTTTACAGTTAAGATTCACTTCACATGTTTGACACTTGACTGGAAAATTACCTTAACATAATAAATTATCCAGTGAAGTTGTACATGTTTATTGAATGAAAATGCCTGCTGTGTACCAAGCTCTGTACTAGGGCATATAGTGTAATGAAAACACACAAAACCTACCTTGAAAGGCTCATGGTATGATGGAAAGATGAACAAGAAAATCAAGTTAATTTCTAATCAAGATGATAAGTGCCGTATTAGACACACGCCTGGATAGTTCTGGGGGATCAGAGAAGCATGGCAGGTACAGTGACAGCCTAGCACACTGGAGGCCAGGTCAGAGGGCACTTTCTGGAAAACATGTTCTTTGAGTTGAGTTTTGAAAGAGTAAGAGGAGTTAGCAAGGCAGAGAAGGGAGAATCCATTCAAGAAAGACCAGATGACACAGGAGAAGACCTGAGGCTTTAAAAGACGTGCTCATTTGGAGAACCATCAAGACCAGGCGTCCGAAGCCTGGGGCACGTGAGAGGAAGACACAGCTAGAGAGGTGGACTAGGCCACGTCAAAGCATCCTCTGATTTCATGAAACATAGGGCCAGACTCACCCTTTCAATGCTGTTTTGCACAGTGTACTCTGGAGGTCGAATGGTCACTTATGAACATCTCCGTGAAGTTGTGTTTGGCAAAAGTGAAGATAAGCATTATCCCCTTTGGTAAGTTTTGTTTTGAAAATAATATACTATATGGTACAACACAGAGAAATAGCCAATGTTTTATAATAGCTATACATGGAGGCTAACCTTTAAAAATTGTGAATCACTGTATTGTATACCTGTAACTTATTTCATATTGTACAGCAACTATACTTCAATTAAAAAAAAAAGAAAATAATACACTATTACCCCAAAGGCTTTACTGTTTGTCCATTAGATTTGTATAAAATTGTACATTTGAACCAAAATTGCTTCAAGGTATAGGCTTAAAATAATAAATAATGGCAATATAAATCCAAATAATTGAGTATTTACTGTATGTTGTATACAAACATACATGTACATACCTATATGACATTATGTATATATTATTTATATTTTAATATTGACAGAATTCTTACAGAGCACCTTCTTTATTCCTCTTTCTACTGAGAAACCCTAAGGTTTAGAGTCAGAGATGGGCTCAAATCCCTGATGTATTTCTGTGAAGCCTGGGTAAACGACTTCACCTTTTTTATCTGCAATTTTCTCTGCTGTAGAAGTTAATACCTACCACCAGGCTTTTGTTTTTGTAAGATTAGATGAGATGATGAATGTAAGTTCGCATCACTTGCAACATTTATAATAGAAACAGAGGAAAATAGGTTAATACAAATAAAATACACAGAACTCTCATAGACCAATAAAAAATACATAAAGAACACAAAGGAAAAATCAAGAAAGGATATCAGCAGGCAATTCACAAAAGAAGGAATGTAAGTATTCATTAGACATGTAAAAATGTTCAACCTCAACATTAATCAGGGAAATTAATTTATAATTACTTTTAGCCATTAAACTGTTAATGGGAATATAATTTACTGTAACCTCTTTGGAGTGTAAAGTACCTGTTAAAAATTTTAAATGTGTAATCCTTTGACCTAGCAAGTCCTTCTTTATGATGAGAATCATTCAGAAATATTTGTACCTATGCATAGTCACACACACACACACACACACACACACACACACAGATATGGACTATGGTAGTGTTGATAATAGTGAAATGTTTTAATTTAAATCACCATCAATTTGGAAGTAGTCAAATAACTTATATTTATACAGGGAGCCATAACACAGCTTTTTAAAGAATGGATATTATATGACTAACATATAAAGATGCCTACAATATCTTTTCTGGGCTGAAAAAAAAATCCAAGTCACAACTATAAGAAAAGGGCAGTAAGTAGAATTTCACCTTTCAGGCAAGATCTCTTGGTGCTGTTTTTGAAAAATTGTGATGTTCTAGGCTATACTGATTGCTTTCCCAGAGTTGGTGAAGGAATGGATTAATAGTCCTTGTGTTTTGTAACTCCCTCCATTTGGGAAAGGTATTGGTAAGGAGTTCAAAGGAAATATGTCACTGAAGTCAATTCTCAGGCTAGATTGGCTCCATGTCCTCTGACCCAGTCAGAACAAGTCCCTCAGTTACTAGATGTTGAGTGAGTGGTTGTGCTGTGTCAGTCCTATGATACCAAGGATACGGTGATGAGAAAGACACAGTCCCTCGACATAGTCCCTGACTACGTAGTTGCTGGACTCACGGTAATAGACACAGATGCCTAAACAATTAGAATTATGTAACAGTCACACAGGAGGTAGTGGTTATAGGATTCAAAAAGAGAAAAAACAGTGGTAACATGCTGCACCCATCACTGTGAGGACAAACAGTCACACTCATAGGTTACGGGTGGGAGTGTGAATTGATACACATACTATGAAAAGGAACTTGGCAGGATCTATCAGATGTCATATAAATGTTCAAATTTCTCAGAGAAAAGTTAGTTGCTTGCTTTTAGAAAAGATAATTTATGCATATGTGTTCACGTGTGCACAAAGCATCAATTGTAACTTAGTGGTTAAGACTGTGAGCTCTGCACACAGACTGCCCGGGGTTACATCTCAGCTGTACCACTCACCGTTTGTGTGGGCTGCCATTTAACTGCATTTCACCTCAGCTTCCCCATCTGTAAAGAGGAAATAACAGTAGTACTAATGTCACAGAGTTGATATGAGAATTAAATGATATTTTTAAAAATGCTTAAAACAGTGCCTGATGTAATACATTCAGTGAATACATTATTGTTATCTCTAGAAAGGTATAAGAGAAACTAGTCATTGTGATCATGTCAGAAGAGGGGAACTGGGGATAGGAACCCCTTTGTACTCTGTACTCATTTGTACCTCTTCAAATATTGTTTTAGAGTAAAAGGAAAGAGACTACCCCTTTCCCCACTGCCATAATCTCAGTAGAAGATGCTTGGGGCCTAGCCTGAGACAAGCAGTTGGAATGGGGAGAAGAAGGATTCACAGCGTGTTTAAGTACAATAGTCTAGACTTGTTCTCTGGTGGCTCAAGGAGGTGAGGAGGAGGAAGAGTCCAGGGACAGAAAGACTTTCTTCAAAGAGAGCAACATTTTCAAAACCCTTCACTTTGGAAAACTACTAAAATAGTAACCTATAAAATTTGACTTACCAGCCTTGGTCTGTTAGACTGATTACATCAAGACTGTTTTTATTCTCCTGTGGTCAGAGTTAAACTGCAGCTAAATTGTATCTTTGAAGCAACTGCCCTTCCTTTGAATTTCAGGCCATGAAAGGACACTGAAACTTCAGATTTGAATTTCGACTCCTTCTGGTCCTTGAACCCTCCCATCAGTAAACAGACTGACCATCTACTCTCCTCTGTGATTTGTTTGGGTCTATTCTTTGCTTCACTTAGTCTTAAACCTCTTATGCAGGGGCTGTACCAGTGTGGTATTGTTCCCTAGAAAATCTGTGAAATTGGTAGCAACCTTAAAAAAATGTATCTCCTTTTATAATTAGGAAGTCAGTGATTGGAGGGATGATGGCTGGTGTTGTTGGCCAATTTTTAGCCAATCCAACTGACCTAGTGAAGGTTCAGATGCAAATGGAAGGAAAAAGGAAACTTGAAGGAAAACCACTGAGGTAAGTTCTCCAATAGACGGGTAACTTTCCTTTCCCCTTTGAACATTCCCTAATGACTACTGCATGTTTGTAACCCAACATTCAGTAAAGATATTAATTCTGACTCTTAATTTGGAAGTGGTATTCACTTAGGGGAGATCTGAGATGGACCTTTTTTTTTACCTGATAAGGTGTACGTGTTCTCTACCAGACAAATTGTATATGTGCATCGCTCTTTGTTGCTTCCCCAGACAAGGCAGCTAGACTTGTCTCCTATTGTAGCTTGATATAAAGAGTCTGATCATTAACAGTTGCCCTGGTGTGAATTCCAGTTCTGCCACTGTGGCTTGGTATTGTAGAAGTCACTTAACATTTCTAGTCTCTGTTTCTTCGTCTTTAAAAGGGATTGTCTCAGATGGTTTCCATGACAGAGTGCCTGGTCCACCAGGTGCCAGAAAGCTTGCTTTCTTTGCCTTTCTTCCTGAAGGAAGGGAAACAGCAAGATAAACCTTGCAAATTGTTCCTACGTCCCTAATTTCACTGCTCCTCTTTTCTCAAGTTTAAGGAAGTGTGTTTTATGCTGCTGCTGCTGCTGTTGTGATATAAAACCCTCCTATTGTACTACCTTATTACCCTGTATTGTCAAAGTCTGCCTTTCTTCAAAGGGCCTCTTGTTCAGCAATTTATTAAAATAGCACTTAGGCAGTTTCCCCTGGGAAAGGGACAAATCTTGCAGATAGGTAGACAGACCTCTCCCAGGTAAGAGGAAAAGTGCAGGATGCCCTGAGCTGAGTACAAAGGGGTCTGCTTCTCTGAACACTGCGGGCGTGTGGCTAAGCCAGAGGTGACGGGGGGTTGGGGGCCTCCTTTGGAGGTTCACCGGACCACTGCCCCCCGCTCTGCTGCCCCTCTAGCTGAGGCAGTGGAAAGTGGGGTTGGGCTGCGGCAATCCAGGCCCCCTCCCCAACAGGGAGATAAGTAACATGTACTGGGGAGGAAAAAAGGTTAGGGCTCTGACTTCACCAAGTAGTTTACAGAATCCCAGGGCCCATTTTGTCATCTTGTAATGACTTCTAATTACTATGTAGCAGGGCGAAGTGATGTTGCCTTGGTTTGATACATGGAGAGAAGGAACTACTGGGGTCTGGAAATAGCTGATCACCTCAATAGTTTTTCTTCTCTTTGTCTCGAATGTTGGACATTTTGGGTTTGATATAGTAGGGAAAACATTTAATGCTGTTGTACAAAACATGAACCGTAGGATCAGACAACCTGGGATTCAGATCCAGCCTTTACCACGTTTTAGCTCTATGACCCTAGTCAAGGTCCTTAACCTCCCTAAGCCTCAGTTTCTTCAGATGAGAATTCGAATAATAATATACACTTCATAGAGTTTTCAGGAATACAGTGTATCTTATGTATATAAACAGTTTGGTGCTTAATAAGTGCACAATAAATTCTAGCTACAATGGCCATCATTTGTGAGCGTATTTCTTATATAGCATAATAGCAATTATGAATGCCCTTTTTAGTGAGACTCAGAGAGTTTAATGCCTGAGTAAAAGCCACATAGCTAGTAAGTGGTAAGATGGCATTTGACACCAGGTATTTCTGACTATGTAAAACCCAGGCTTTTATTTTATATCAGAGGTTTCCAGCTTTGGTTCATGGTTCAGCATCATTTTTCGTCAGTGTATAGAAAAGTGTGCAAAAAAAAGATAATAAATTTTCACCAAGCCCGAAATATTCAGTTTTAAGAACTCATGAAATTGTCCTTCCTACTTTTTGGTCTAAAAATACCATTTCTTTTATGAGAGGATCTGAGAATTGCTTTTTCAGTGTTATTTGGTAAAATTACAAAACTTGAAGGTCTGCCACAGTACTAGTAAAATGAACTCAGAGGTCTAATAACCACTGTTCCCTCCTGTAGTTAGTGTGGGCCCAGACAACGTAAAATATCAAGAAAGGGGTTTTAATCCGTTTAATAATCTGAAAAGAGGATGTCACAGTTTATAAAGATCTCCATAAAAAATGCTGAAATCAAAAGTTGGCCTTTTTTTTTCTAAAAAACTATTGTTTATCTGGAAATTAGACTTATGTGGATTGCTTTAATTTCTAACAAGTGTAGATAATTGTTTCTCTACTCTGAATCATAACAGCTATAGGCAAAGCTTATACAATTGCATTCCAAACACAGGAGTGCATAGAGTTTTCACATTTATTATTATCTTCCTTTAGATTTCGTGGTGTGCATCACGCATTTGCAAAAATCTTAGCTGAAGGAGGAATACGTGGGCTTTGGGCAGGCTGGGTTCCCAATATACAAAGAGCAGCGCTGGTGAATATGGGAGGTAATGGAAACTTTATTGAATTCTGAGAAGTCCTAATTGCCTGAATCATTTTAACTATACGCACTTACATTGGGGAAAATGAGAATATTTATTTTATTATTTTTAATAATATGTACTGGCAGCAGTCTTCCCTTATGTTGTAATGTCATAATTGAATATTTTCCCTAGAACATTTTCACTTTATTCTACGATGATGTATGAAAAGGATTTCCTAAAACTAGCAAATTGTGACGATAAGGAGATAATACCAAATCATCTCTAAGGGGTACTCTCCATGCCATACCTTCCTCTAAGATTCAAACGGGTGTATGTACCATATGTGATGGTCATTATATCCAGACTACAAATCTTTCTCCCCAGTAATCCTGCTCCTCTTGCTGTGTAATCCATCTTGTGCAGCTGGGCACCTCAGGCTGGAAACCTGAATGTTTCCTTAACTCATCTCCATCTCTCACTTCCCATATTCACTCATTAATTTCTCCTATCTTCTAAATATTTCTTAAATCCACCCCCCCCCCAGTGTTATGCTAAGTGAAATGTCAGACAGAGAAAGGCAAATACCACATGATCTCACTTAATGTGGAATCTAAAAAACAAAACAAAACAAAATGAAAACAGACTCATAGACACAGAGAACAAATGGGTGGTTGCCAGAGGAGAGGAGGGTAGGAGGCCATTTTGGTGAAGAGGATTAGGAGGTACAGACCTCCAGTTATGAAATAAATAAGCCACAGGGATGTAATATACAGCATAAGGACCTATTCCAATAATATTGCAATAACTTTGTATGGGCCCTGAGGGTTACTAGACTTATCGTGGTGACCTTTTGATAATGTATGCACATGTCAAATCACTATGTAGTACACCTGGAATTAACATAATATTGTATGTCAACTATATTTCAATTAAAAAAAGTTTCCCCCTCCAATACCTACTATCTTAATATCCTTAAAATGACTGTTTTTACAATAGCAACCATCAAAACACATCTAGACCACTGCCACAGCCATCTAAGTGGTCTCTTCCTCTGCCCTCAAATTTATACCAAATATTTGTAGAGCTTTATCTGAAATACAGATCTGAACATGTTATTGGTATCCTTACAACCCTTCGCTGGCTTCTCATCACTCACAGAATAAAGTGGAAATTTCATAACATAACACAGAAGGTCTGCGTAATCCAACCTGTGCCTTCTGGGCTGGAGCAATGCATTGACTCTGGAGGAGGGAGGGAAACCGAGTCGTGAACTAAAATGTCCCACCGCCTACACACACCAGGCTCTTCCTTGCCTCTGTACTCTGTGTCTTCATCCCTCTTCTTCTATTTAGTTTTCTTCTGCAGATCTTTTAATATGTAGTTAAGGTGTCTTCTCTACCCATGTACTTTACCTGAACCTCCCACAACCACCCCTCCCAGGTCATGCTGTGTTCGATGCCCCTTTATGTGTTTCCGTAATTCCCTGTGCTTATCTCTGTGACTGCTTTTACCTCATTTCATTGCTTTCTACTATGTGTCTATCTCCTCTAGATTTTGAGCCCCCTGAGGGCAGGGGCTGTGTTTTATTTATCTTTATTTTCCCAGTCCCTCGTACATAATCAACAATGAATGAATCCATGGATGGAAGACTACTAAGACGAAAATTATGTGATTCTAAGAAATTGATAAATAGCACTTTTGAGAGGTATAGTAACATATCACTCAAACATCTCAGGGAGTAAATCTCTTATATTTTGCCATTTCAGTCCATTGATATCTACTGCATCATGTTGGTGGATATTTCAGATTGTCGTTCTCAATCCATTGCTTCAAAATCTATTGCAGGCCAGATTTCTCTCCCAAGTTCCAGCTATTTACTCAGCATCTTCAGTTGGTCATCTCCAGCATGTCACTGTGAATGGGTCCAAACCAAACTCATTTACTAAATCACTTCCTTCTCTGTTCTCCCCAATCTCAAAATATGATATCGTCATCTTTTTAGTTGAACAACCCAGAAACCTGGGCATGATTTTGATCTCTTTGCTTTCACTTACCCCTTACAGCCAAGCAGTCACCAAATCCAGCCAGTTCTGTCCCTCAGGTATATCTCAAGTTCACCCACTTCCCTTCATCGCTGGAGCCACTCCTTTGTCCGAGTATTATTGCTCTCCTCCTGCTGGACCAGTACAGATGTCTCCTAACTGGTGGGGCCCCCCACATACACCCCACAGCCATTCTGTCCCACTATGCATTTGAGATTGTCCTACTCAGGATCACCGATGCCTATCATCTTATTTTAAAACATTTAAATTAGTCCATTCTCATTTTCACATCTCCATAAGTGGCACCTCTGTCCTTCAGATTTTCAAGCTCAAAACCTTGCCATCATCTCTGCTTCCGTTCCTTCCCTCCATATTCAGTCTGCTGATCTCTGTTGATCCTGTTGATTCTGTCTTCAAAACACCCAGAATCTGACCAGCGTTCCGCAACGCCTTTATCCAAGCCGCCATCCTTTCTCACCAGAAAAACTGCAGTTGTCTCATCTAATCTGCCTTCTCTCCGATAGTCTGTTCTCAACACAACGGCTGCGGGTCAGTCACTCCTCTGCTCAAAACCCTCCCCTTCTCTTGTTGCCTCTGCTCCCATTAAACCAGTGTTCTTGCTGTTCTTTTAACATCCAAAGCTGACTTTTGCCTCAGGGCTATAACAGGGATGGTGGCTCTGCTTGGGACGCTGTCTCCTAGGTATCTACAGTTTCCTTTCTCAAGCTTCCTTAAGGTGTCTGCTTGAATATTATTGAGAGGTCTTCCCTGATCACCCTATTTAAATTCATACACACTGTCCTTCCCCACCCTTGCACGTTCGCTGTCCCCTTTCCTTGCCTTACTTGTCTTCAGAGCAGTTATTACCATTCAAAAAGCCATGTGGTTAACTTATTTGTTTATTATCTCATCCTTCAACAGAGAGTGGGGATTTTGTTCATTTGTCCACCAGCACCTAGAATGATGCCTACCATGTGGCAGGCGTGCGGATATCTGGTGAATGATCATATGCATCTACCCATTCTTACCTCTTTACAGTTCCCTTCCCTATACTTTGGTGTATGTAATCTTTATAAGACTTCAGTATTTTGAAATATTCCTCCCCTGTTTAAAACTCTTCAACAGCTCTTCACTGTCATCAGAAAAAAAGTATAAAAAGCTTAATGTCAAATAATGGCCAGGACCTTTTGTTTAAAGTGACAGGATCTCAACTCAACCTAACTTAGGCTAAAAAAGGGAATTCATCAGCTCCAGCACTGAAAAGTGGAGGGGTTGAACGGACTTTAAGCAGAGCTGGATTCAGATGTTCAAATGACATAACTGGGTGTCTGTCCCTCTTCCTCTTTTCCTCCCCCTCCCATCTGTAGCTCTGCTTTCCTGTACCTGAGAACAAGAATGGGATCTTTCGTCCCTGTACACATTCCTGCCCCATGCTTAGCACATTCTTGACACAAAAGACATTCACTGTTGCATGAATGATGGTTAAGCTTTCTTTTTCTATCTATTGCCAGATTTAACCACTTACGACACAGTGAAACACTACTTGGTGTTGAATACACCACTTGAAGACAATATCATGACTCATGGCTTATCAAGGTAAGACTGCTTTAGTTTGTCACTTTCTATTTTTTCCTATCTCACCCCTTCTTCCATATTTGGCATAAATTCTAACTTTTGTCTCTTTTGATGGGAAACCTACTGATACCACCCTTAAAGAAAGGCGACAGTACATTTATAAAGAGCAATTTTCTTAAAGCTTGCTGCAGTTAAAATAGGGAAGAGAGGGGCACAGTTACAGAATGTTTCAGGTTAAACCTCCCCAAATATTTGCACCTTGATGGGGCCATCCCAGGGTCAGATTCTGACGACTGATTCTCCAACTCAACTCAACGGGTATGTTTGAGCCTCTTTTAGGTCAAAGGCACTGTGCAAGGCCCTGCAGTGGATACAAAAGGACTACACTCCTTCCCAGGGAGTGTACCAAGGGGGAAAACAAGACTATATAAAAGCACTGTATAGTAAGTGCTAAAAGAAAGGGACTAGTTACTGTAGATTTGCGGGGGGAGGAGGTGGGGGGGGTGGGGGGGCTGTAGCAGAGAGAAAAAATAACCGCTTAGAAGGGCCTACAAAGGAGACAAAATTCGATAAGTGTTTTGAGGGGCTGTGGCTCCTGATGGACACAGACATGATAAAGAAGAGTATCCTAGGGAGGAGAAACAGCTTAGAAATTAAAACAGCAAAGAAAATTCTTTGCAACACAAGTTCAAATTATCCATTAGAGTGAGTTACTTTATAGATGTCAAGTGTCCTTATGATTCTATTTAGCGTCTGATCTTGTTTCCAAATTCTAGAACACTTTTTGCTATTTAGAGAACCCCAAAAGTTGATATTTGGGGCTGTCTAAATAGCATAATCAATGACATTTGAAGATATAAAAATAGATGTAAATGATTCCCAATTTCAGGTTCACCTTAACTTAATATTCCTAGAGTACTTTTTCTTCATTCTTCCTCTTTTAAAATAAGTGTTATCTTTACTGCTGCTAGGGCAATCTTTCTGTCTTTGCTCACCTTTCTTTCACATTCCAAACTTTCATCCAGTTGTGTTCACAAGCAACACCATATTTTCTGTAGCCAGGAGTCCAGCCACCTCTTTCACAGAGAAAACTGAGGCTTTTAGGCCCCTGTCCTATAAACATATGTATGGTGTCCGTACCCACCCTTTCCTTCTTTCCTTCACTGTCTTCGTTCATGCTGTTCTCTTTGCCTGTGAGACTCTTCCCCAGTTTATACCCAGTCAAGTCATCTTGAGAGAGATTCTCATCTTTCAAGAGGCTTATCTGTTCCAGTGTTAAACGATCTATTCTGGGAGCAGGATATTCAGTTCTGATAGTCCCACGGTGATGTTACCTCTGTTGCTTTATCATTGTCTTTCTACCCAAATGGTCTTTGAAATACCACACTTCTAACCTAAGATTCAAGGATTTCCCAGCAGGTGTAAATCTGCCTAACAGACATGACTCCACCTCACAGACCTGTCTTTTTTGAAAAGGCATAATAAGATTTCCCATCACTATATTCCAGCCCTAATCTGAAATAACTTCATCTTATTGTTCTCTAATTCAGGTTTTGAGAAAATGGGATGATTGGTACTTGGTTCATTCTTGAGCTCCACCCACTGGATCTGGTTTCTAAGTGGGTTGCTAGGAGTGTGCGTGGTATATGAGGCAGCTCGAAAGTCTGCTCACCACGCACTCACAGCTAAGCAGGTACACAGAGCTGTGTGGTCTGGAAGTTCTGGAGGCTGTGTTGCAGGATAAAATGAGCGCTCATGGAGGTTTGAAGGGGATTGCAGCAGTGCAGTCGAGAGATTTACTTGAGCCATCAACATCTGAGGGAGAGGAGTTTGATGAGAAGAAGAGTAAAAATGGTGCAAGCACTGAACTGGGTGCTTAAAAATGGCTAACATGGTAAACTGTAGATTATGTACATTTTACCACAATAAAAAACAATGGTGTAAGTAAGATGAAGTTCCGGGGCAGGGCAGGAGCAGCAGAAGACTGTGGCTGGGATTTTAGGGAGGTGGGGAGGCAGGTGGTAAGGTATGTTGATACGGGACGCAGCAGAAAGGTGGGGCATTGAATTAATGGTGAGGAAATTACTCGTAGAATAGAAAAACCAGAACAATCGCCTTTTCCCTCTTTAAATCGTGATGCTATTGAGAGGTAAAACTGTGCAAAAGGTTAGCTTATACTGTGTGACAATCATACATTGGCATGATTTTTAGTTGATCCTGAAGAGGATTTTCATTCTGACACAGGGCTGATGGTCTATTACAAATTAGCCTTGCAGAACAGAAGACTTACCCAGTCACTCTCTGACCGTTATCACTGCAGCCGTGTCCTGGTGTTTGGCCGAGAGCCTGCTTTTGGTTTTAAGGTTCATTGGATTCACTGGCACAATAACCCCTCGTTTTACACAAATGAAGCAGCCTTAATCAATTCTTTAATGAAAAGTGATTTAACTTATTTTCAGTATATAATCATTAACAGGAAAGAAATAAGAGTATTAGAGAAACGGTATATATATCACCAAATTGGGCCGACACCTACTTCCAGATCCAGGCAGCAGCTGGGAAGTCCCGAGTGACAGCAATCTGGAGACCCAGTTGGGAAGGGTCCCAGGCGGTGCGTCAACTCCACGGGTGAGACTTCAGATTGGAGTTCTGGGGGCTCCTGTTTATAATTCCAGGCCGCAAACTGATATCATCAATTTGCGTGCAAAAAGGCAGCGCTGGGTGCACTTCAACAATGCTGTTGGTTTCACCATGTGAGTCACAAGATTTTCCAGACGTCAGGGGACTGGCTATGTCCCTAGGGCTCAAGAAATTCCAAGACCCACTCCCTTTCTTATCATAAGTGCCACTGGACTTGCTAGCAGCAATGTTAGGTGTGTAAGCAGGCACGCAGTCCAGGCAGGGTCCTCTGCAGCCTGAACCAGCCTAGTTTACTAGCTTCGCCAACACCTGGGCCTCACTCTGGGGTGTTACTAGCAAGCAGTGATAAAGGTCAATAGCAAAAAGCAGCAATGTTCATGTCGAGTAGCTTGGCGAAACTGACACTCCTTTTACTCCTCTGTCTTCTCACTTTGACTCTAGATACCTTCTTACCCGAGGCCTCCTTAATACATTATCTGCTCTCTTTTAATATTTATTTTTTAAAGGAGTCTAGCAAGATCACACTACCTCCTCGAAACAATTTGATAAGAAGAGAATGAGGCAGGCCACTGGCAGCTGCCCCTAAGGTTTCTGTGTGCCAAGTGGGGCCACAGTTGCAGAAGAGGGTCCTTGATGTGGTTATTATACAGGTAAAAAAAAAATCCTTTAACAATAAATTAATTAACGACTACTAATTAAGGAGGGCTACCTACATATTTAAAATAGAATTTATTAATAATATTAACACTCTGGTCAAATTAGTTTCCACTCTTGACACTAATATGTGAAGCGGAGCCTGCACCCAGCCTCTCTGAGGCAAATGAACAAGTAAAAATATGTTTCCTTCCAGTCTTTTGAGCCAAGAGGGGGAAATTGTGTATCTTTTTCTGTCCTATTTCTTTGCTCTTCTTTACCTCTTGATTGGTCTTGTATGCTGTTTCCAGTAGACCTAAGTTTTAGAACTTAGGTCTAAATTTTGTGTTACATTTCTATGTAAAAATATGAAGGTATATTAAAATGAATGATAGTAAACTTTGACTTTCAAAGAATCTGAACAAGTAGGAAAGAATGTTAAAAGAGCAGCAGTCTTGGCCTTCCCTGGTGGCACAGTAGTTAAGAATCTGCCTGCCAAAGCAGGGTACATGGGTTTGATCCCTGGTCCAGGAAGATCCCACATGCCGCGGAGCAACTAAGCCCACGAGTCACTACTGAGCCTGTGCTCTAGAGCCTATGAGCCACAACTAATGATAAGCCCATGCTCCGTAACCACTGAAGCCCGCGTGCCTAGCTAGAGCCGGTGCTCTCCAACAAGAGAAGCCACCGCAATGAGAAGCCCACGCGCCACAGCGAAGAGTAGCCTCTGCTCTCTGCAACTACAGAAAGCCCATGCACAGCAAAGAAGACCCAACACAGCCACTAAATAAATAAATAAATAAATAAATAACTCTGCTCTCTGCAACTACAGAAAGCCCATGCACAGCGAAGAAGACCCAACACAGCCAATAAATAAATAAATAAATAAATAAATAAATAAATAAATTTATTTAAAAAAAAAAGAGCGGTGGTCTACACCTCCCGGGATGTATATGGTGAAATAGTGAGTTCTTTCCACATCGGCAATGCCTGTTATGTGGACAGAGACCCAAGAAAAGTTACATACACAGTCAGGTCATTTGCTAGAAAACGTAAATAGGTTATATGGGTTCCTTCTCTTGCATTCAGGTATTGCTAAAGTGAGTTTCTTGTTTGAATGATCAATCCTGACCTGAAAGAGTCATAAAGAGCTTGGGTACTTTCTGCCCCAGCAGTTTAGAGTAAAAGAGTGTGATGATTCCTCATGCAGCTTCAACCTCCCTACCACAGAGCCTTCAGAAACTTCAAAGGCCTTACTTGGCATGGAACTCAGTGGTCTTTATCTCTGGGAGGTATCTGATGTTCTAGCAGGACGTAAAGGTTTTCCACAGTTTTCCTTTCTAGCTTTCTGTTAGCCCAACCTAAGATATTCTTCTGAACCCCTGATCCCAGTCTATGGACTCAGCAGCTGCCAACTCCAGGGTCCTGGGCCTCCATTTCCTGTGATTCAGGACAACCTCCCCTCTTCCCGTCATCTGTGTTTCTCCTGGAAAAGTTTACAGCACTTATGGGTTCTCAGGTTATGGAATGTCAGTCACGTTCCTGTATTGCCTTGCTCATGCCCACATTCATAATGAACTGCTGGTGGTCCCTGAACTGTTCAGTCACTCACTTACAGAATCTTGATTTACTCTGCAGTGAGGTGGCCCCATCCATTTTGTCTGTCTTGAATAACTGACCAGATGCCTTTTTCAAGAGGGAGTAATTATGAACCAAATTATGTGATTACCCCACTTAAGATCCTTTTAATGACTTCCCTTCCGGTCGGGAATAAAATCAAACTCCTTAAATTAGCCTTCTCTGCCTGCTTCTTTAGTCTCTCATCTGGCTGGTGAGAGGGAAGCATCTATGTCGAGACCTGCCCTCACCCAAGAGACTTTCTATGACTGCCTGTCACCCAGATATTCCCTGTCATACGATCCCACTTTATTCATAGCAACTAACTGCATCTGAAATTATTCATTTTTCCTCCGCCTCTCCCCATGTAAGTGCCTTGAGGACAGTATCTTATCTGTCTTGTTCACCCCTAGAAGAGTGCCTGCCTCCAGCAGATGTTCAATGTATATTTGTTGACCGGACATTCTTTTAATTTTTTTCCTACCTCTTAAATGAATTAGTCATTGATTTTAAGCTAAAAGAGCATTATCATGAAGAATATTATAGTACTAGATTTAGTATTCCATTCTTTCTGAATATCAAATCCCCTTTGCTTAAAATTTAGAAACTGCTGCGTATTATCTTTCAATTTCATTTATTTGTATCTAATAGTTTATGTTCCGGACTGGTAGCTTCTATTCTGGGAACACCCGCTGATGTCATCAAAAGCCGAATAATGAATCAACCACGAGATAAACAAGGAAGGTAGACAGAAAGTCTTCATTATCCATGTATTTGAATGTCTGTAATGATATTGTTCTTTAAAGACTGTTCCCTGTATTTATTCTTGATGGAAATGTATTTTTGTGTTTACATGTGTTCAACCAGGAAATTGTTTTTATGCAATTACCTGCTTTGTGTCTGATGGAAAAGTACTGTGCATTTGTGGAAATAAGCTAATTTACCCATCATGTTATTTAGTCACAAGGGGTTTATTGTGACTCTTTGTTTTCAAAGACTTTTTGAAAATGTACTCTGTTGAGAATTGCCAGAGCACTTTCTTCAGAAGCTTATGACTTAGCGGTAACATGGGTAATTTGACCTGATATAAAACAGTATGTTCTCTCTGGAAGAGGTCAGATGGAGTGAATTCTAAGTTATCAGACCAAGGATGGGGGAATCAGAAAGCTCAACCTTGAAAATACCTTTAAACTCGAAAGAGGTGTTCTCTATATACAGAACCACAAATATTATTTGTTCTAAGCTAGCAAAAAATAGTTAAGTAAGTTTTCCTGGACTATTTTAAAAATTTTATTTGTACATCTATTTACACATAAGAAATTTAACAAAATTGTCTTCTTTCCTTTTTAGGGGCCTTCTGTATAAATCATCAACTGACTGCTTGATTCAGGCTGTTCAAGGAGAAGGATTCATGAGTCTCTATAAAGGCTTTTTACCATCTTGGCTGCGAATGGTAAAGTTAGGTTTTTCCTGCCTTTGTTTTTGTTTTCTTTGTATGGATACGTAAATCACTTTTCCTCTGTAAATATTTTCCCTTTGCACTTCTGGCTTTTGGCCTGGTCCTTCCCCCCAGCCACGGTTCTTTCTTTCTTTTCTACGAGGGTGAGTCAAAAATTATCCTCACTCTGGCCATAGAATTTATAGAAGTTTTAATATAACTGTGGTGCGGATAATTTTTGACTCACCCTTGTATATCTCTTTTTATTTTCTTTTACCTCCAATTCCCTTGGTAAATTAAGGTTGATTAAGGTAAAATAATTCAGTTACATCAGAGATGAGTGGGTTGATATTCTGTTGTTAGAAAGCAGTGGATAGATTGTTCTGAAATGTAAAGCCTTTTGTTATTTAACCAAAATATTATAGTTTGAAACAGGTATACAGATTTCCTACTAGAGACCATTCCTATGAAAATGTTAACGTTTCAAACAAAATTAGTTACTTTGATGATAAATGTTGCATAATCCATTAATACTTACCACCACAAAGCTCTGCTTAGGAAGAAAACAGTATATAATTTTTATTTGGTTTGGATGCTATTTTTTTACTGAAGTAAACTAAGATGTAGAATTAGATAGACTTATGTAAGTAACATAACAAATATAATAAAAACAAGGTACTCAAGTATTTTGTAAGTTAGAACATATTTGAAAGAATGGATGTGTTATGGGTTTAGAAATTCAAACAATCAATACTTTACACAATATACTATGATAATATTAATTAAGCACCTACTCCATGCAGAGGCCTGTACTCAGTGCCTGGCTTTGGGATGAACCTAAGAGCCTCGGCCCCTGCTCCAGTGCTGGAGCTTCCAGTCTAGTCAGGACAAACACTGAGTAAGAAACCAGCAGTGATGAGCGGAAGAGTTGGGGGGCGTGGGGAGTCCTGATGCTGTCAGAATACATAGCAAGTAAGGACAGGGAGATTAAGAAAACCTCCTTGGAGAATGGATTTCTAAATTGAAATTTGAAGACTGAGTAGGACTTTGCCAGGTCGGAAGGGCAGAAAAGAACATTCTAGGTGGAGAGACTAGCTGGAGTGGACAAAGAACATGATGTGTTCCAAGAACTGAAGAAAACCCAGCCATCCAAGGCACGGAGATGTGGAGGAGAGCAGCACAGGGTGAGGCCAGATAGAGGGCAGGGACCGGATCAGGAAGGGCCACAGGACCATGAGAGTGAGGGGCACTGGCTTGATGACACGTGAACTTTTAGAAAGAGCATTCTGGATGCCATGCGGGTTGGGGAAACACCAGGAGTAGTGACAGATGACAGATGATGATAACTCGGACTGGAATATAGCAGTGGGGACAGAAGAAGATAGATTTTTAAAATGTTTGCAAGATAGAAAGGAGATTAAAAAAAAGCACATGACTGGACAGGGATAGGGAAATGGTTGGGGAAAGCAAGGAAAAGTGGGCTTCATTCCCAGATTCCTGCCCTGAGCAAACTAATGGTGTGATTTCCTAAAAATGGGGGTCATTTGCAGGGAAGAAGATTTTGTGGTAGACTAACAAGTTGAATTTAGTTATATTAAGTTTTGTATACTCATAGGACATTTAAGAAGAGATGTCTAGATGACTAGCTTAATGTATTGGCCTGGATCTTAGAATCATGAGGATGGAGATTGAGATTTGAGCCCTGTCTACACATGGATAATAACTGAAGCTTTGGGGATAAATGACATCACCAAGGGTAGCAGGTGTCCATCTATTAACACGAAATTTATAGCCAAAGTCCTTGGCAATATGTGATACAAAAGCATACCTAAGTTGTAAAACATTATTTTAATTGTCTTGACTATACTTTGAAGTTGTCTCAAATCTGTGAATATTTAATGGAAAGGAAGATTTTTACTTGGCCTGCATGAACCAGGCATAATTAGATGTTTATTTTTTTTGCGCTAGAGGAGCATACAATGTGATGGGAGGAGATAAACACGTAAGTAGTTAAAATTACAGAAATTATGAAGCTAATATTACCAAATCACTTGGTTTACGGCCAGCACTATGCTTAACTTACTGAATTCTCCCAACAATCTAGTAGGTTACTATCATCTCTCTCTTTATAAAGGAGGAGACAATAGCGTAGTGTCTGAATAACTTGACCGGACTGGGTGATGTTAGCTGTTGGAGGCAGGAACTCAAACCCAGGCAGTCTGACTCCAGAGGACAGTCTTACTAAAGAGGTTGCCAGTGCTGTGAACAGAACCTGAGAGCACAGATAATGGAGTGAAATGGCTTGAACTCTTTGGAAAGTCCCAGAAGGCTTCCCAGAGGTGACATCTGATCTGAGCTTTGAAGGATCAGTCGGTGTTTGTCTAGGAAAGTGAGGGAGCAACGTGAGCAGGGGTACCATGTTGCGTGTGGCCCCGACATGTCTGGCGAACTGCAGAAATTCCACGTGGCTGGGCAGTAGGTCCTCAGAGGGCAAGTGATGGGAGAGAAAGCTAGAGGAGCACCTGGGGACCAGGCTGAGAAGGACCTTGGCCAGGGTGGCGGGGGGCGGGGCGGGCGTTCAATAGTTTAGGTGAAACTCTGCAGGTAGCAAGCACCTGTTTGAACATGGGAGCCATGTGCTAAGATTTGTTTGGGGACAAGACTGCTGTGGCAGCAATGTTGAAGCTACACTGAAAGCTAGAACGCAAGAAAGGAAGTTTCGGCAGCGGTCTCGCCAGGAGATGATTGTAGAGATGGAGAGAAGATGGATTCTAGGAACGCTTGGGCTTGACTCCCCAAGGCTTAGTAACTGATCAGATGGAGAAAGGGAGGAAGGGAGAGAAGGAAATGGGACTTTGATGTTTCTAGTGTGGGGGACGATGAGGATGGGTGAGACCACTGATGAAAACCAGAATCGGCCGGGAGAGGAGAGGGGCAGGGAAACATCCAAGTACAAAGGCACACTGAGACCGTTTGATCTGACCCATTCGCTTTATACCTGAGACTCAGGAAGTATAAATGACCCCAAAAATGACTGCTTAATAGATGACAAGCTCTGTGCTAAGCTCTTTACACACCTTATTTTTTTAAGTCTTACAAGAACCTAGTAGAACAGGTGGTGTTATCCTCGTTTCTCGGATGAGAAAAACATGGCTCAAAGTGTGTAAGAAACTCGCTCAAGTTCACGTAGCTAGTATATGGCTAAGCTGGGAACTGACTGCAGGTTTGTTCAACTCTAACTAAACCCATGCTCCTAACTAAGATGGCATACTGAGTTTCTCAAGATCCTGCAGCCTGTTATAGAAGTTTTAAAAGAAAGGAGATATGGCATGGTGATGGAGAGGTGTTACCAGAGACAGGCTGGCTAACCACCAAAGATCCCCAGGGTGGCGTGGCCTTGTTGATCTGTCATAGTGCAGGTCCCTGAGCTTAGAAGCCTGACTCCTGAGCGCTTCCAAGCAAATCGGCCTTGCCCATACAGATGCCCTTCAGCCAAACTCATTGAAGCCTATGACTGGACCACAACATTGGCTCCTTCACACTGAGAAACACACTTGGGCAGTGATCCAGATGCTCACGTCCTCTGGACAGCTAACTTCAAGCTATATAGCAGCCACGTTATAATCAGAAGGTTGCTTGCTAAACACAGAATAATAATAGGAAGAGCTTACTTACAAACTTAATATTGAAAAAGATCAACCCAAGAGCCCGTACGTGTTCACCCCCGCAGTACTAGGCATGGAGAGAAACTTTTTTCTCCAGCAGTTATGACAACATGGGATCATATACACTTGGATTATTTTCAGTGGTACAACTATGCCAGTGAGGAGAAAACAAGTAAAAGCATGAACTGGCCACATGCGCCTCAGTATATCCCATTTACATACTACGCATGCCATTTGGCTATGTGATCTCCCTCCTTAACTCCTCTTCAAAACCCAGCTAAACCCAGTCCCAGTTCCTTCCACTAGTTAGCGATAACATGACCTTGCTTTGCTCAATCCCTGATTAATATTTATTTCATTTGCATATAGTTTGGTTGCTGGGAGGAAGAAGTCTGATTACCAGAACAATTAGGAATGATTGCCCCGTCCATTCTTAACCAAGACCTCTGCTTCTAGATCCAATTGCAGTCATATCGCTGGCTCACTTCATTTTTATTGCCACAAGACTGTGGTATGGTCACAGCTTCTTTATTTTGTCTATGTCTTCATACATTCAACTGACCAAGATGTGTTCTCCTAAATCCACTATTATATTCTCAGTCTACCAATATAACTGGCTCAATATTTCCAAACGTGTATGACATAAATATTGCTTTACAAACTCTCTAACCAAATACATTTTACATTCTAATTGCTTAAGCTTATTTCTCCACTCTAATGTGATTAGAGTTTCTGTCTGATCACTACTACCCATAACCTATGAACCAAACCAGATAAGAACTGGATAGAAGACACACTCTGTCTGATGGTTACTTCCAGTGTTTCCTCTGTGCTTTCCTTCTGTGTCTTTAGCGTTTTTATCTTCTATTATTGAAAACCCTCATCCCCTTATAATTCCTTTTGGCACAGTTACATCTTCATAGTCAGTTCTTTCTGAGTTGAAAGCCCTTTTCTCCATTTAATGTGAATTTTTATATTCATTTCGTGATTCACCAGGTGTTGGTTTTATGACCTAACTCTCAAAGGATAATCTTCCATCTTCACTTTCAAGTCCTTAAGAGTCTCCCTGTCATGCTCCATATGTAAACTACATGTAGAGAAGAGGAGCCCAGCCTAGAACTCAGGCCTGCCGAGTCCTATCCTTTTATCCGGTAATGGTCAGTAAAGGGAATCCTGGAGTGGAAGCCAGAAGCCCAGGGTCTAGTTCCACAACATGCTAGCAGGCACCTAATTGCTAAGTCTTAGTGTCCTCATCTGTAAAATAGGGATATCAGTATCTTTCCTTTCCATTGTAAATTGTTCAGAGACATCTGTGAGAAATAAGACATGAAAATGCTTTGTAAATTATAAGATGCTCTACGAAGGTGAAATACCAAAATACTTGTTTTCAGCCTAAGTGGATTCAAAATGAGTTCTTCATTCAAAGATGTGTATGTGTATGTGTAGAAGATTTATAATTGCTTTGAAATATGCACTAACTTCTTTGGTTAATCTTTCAGACCCCTTGGTCACTGGTGTTCTGGCTTACTTATGAAAAAATCAGAGAGATGAGTGGAGTCAGTCCATTTTAAGCCCTTAAAGATGCAGCCCTTAAAGATGCAGTGTTCAGTATCAGTGAAATGCGAGCATCTGCAACACACCCCTATCATTCCTACCTCTTTAGGAAGACACCCTTCTCCACAGAGACCGTGATTTATAGGGGGCAGCACTTTATTTTTATCTGGAAACCCAAGTTCTCTTTGACTCCTCTTTTTGTTCAAAAGCAATCTGATTGGATCACACAAGGCCACCCAATGAGACCCAGCACAGCGTTTTCTAAGGAAGAACCGAATCCTGACCACTTAACCTTGAACGAAAAGATTTGACCTTCGAGATGCTATTCTATACTGAAGAGCCTGCTTAGAGGAGAAAGTGCCGGAAGGGACACAGCCTCTCAGACCCGAAGCAGACAATAGAAATGTGGAAAAATACATACATACACAGTGACCAAGGAACATGTTTAACCTGTGGTGTCAGAATTTATGACTGAAATTTGATAATTCACTTTTCTGTTGTCGTTCAAGTGGGCATACTATAAATTAAAGGGAGGTGAATGAATATAAACATTTTGAGATTTCCCTAGTGTTGAAGGAAGTTGATGTACCTTTTCTTGCCAGGAGAATGAAAAAAAATCAAGTTGAGATGATGTTTGGATCTCAAGGGAAGAAGCTGTTTTCTGCCAATGCCCTGTGGTTAGTTGATCTGTGTTCACTGGTTAGCTGTCCGCCACACACGCTAAGCACTTCCCAACATCCACAGACCGCATCTTGATGAAAACAGAAAAGAGTGTTTGCTTTGTGGCATATCCCATTCCAGCTTGAATTTGTCGCTAGCTCTCAAGAACCTCAATATATGAAAAACGCAGCTTATTTGATTAAAGCTCAGGTGGACAGGTCCTTTCAATAAAGAAACATCTGTTATCATCACCCTCTCAGTGGCATTTTAAAAGCAAAGCTAAGATGAAGTCAGCTGACGTACATCCTTTCTTAACCTCCCCTTCCCTAACACTGGGGGCCCTAGAGAAAGATAACTCAGAAATCACACTAAAGCTGTCTCTAGCCTGAGTCTTACTCAATTTGACAGAGCCTCCTGCCTAAACAGTGAAAAGTATCAACTGCCTATGGTGTATAGTTATGTCTCCAATCACTGAATCACATCCCTTTTCTTAGAAAGGTGAGAGATTTCTTCAGATTCACCTCTGTACCACCTGTTCTCCCAGCCTCAGGCCGTGGGCGTTTCTGGATGGATGGCTACAGTTATGGGTAGAGGCTGTAACTGTCAACATAGGAAAACTCCAAAAGCTCAGACCCAAGAAAGAGCTTGGAGCTGACCAAACAGGATTTATCATGGGCATGGATGGTTTTGAACAAAAAAAAGTTTACAAGTGCTCTGTGGTTGCACTAATGTATAATCACTGCCATTTAAGAGGAGAAGTATACTTTAAAATATATTTTAATGTGATGTACCAATATTCAGTGACTTGTTTTTTTTAATAGAATTTACAAAGTGTGGAGTGTAATGTCTTAAAATCCTTAGGTGGTCTACTTTTCCATTGCATTTGTCAATCTGTACGAATTGAGTTGTTAAATATATTTAAAATAATATTATGTACGTAAGTTCTCAAGTGTTCTGTATTGGAACCACTTCAGGAAGCTTTGTTTTTTGTGTGTATTTTATAAATTTTTAAATCAAGTAAATATTGGATCACAATAATTATATGCAAACTGGACCATGAAAAAATTTATTTAGCTTTATTCTTTGAGGGGCTTGAGGGAAAAACATTGCTTACGTAGTGAGACTATTCTTGGTGTCTGGATTCAACATGAATAATTGGATTTTTTTTCTTAACCGGAAATGACTCCTTGGGATGGTCTGGTTTAACTCTCTCATTTTCTATGTTAGGAAACTGAGGCCTAGAGAAGTAGAGTTGTTCATGCTCATAACTTAGTAGCAGAGCCAGGACAAAAATACAGATCTCTTAATTATTATTACAACTGACAGTTATTGTACACTAATTAGGTACCAGCTAAATGAGTTGTGTTATCTTCACAACATCCCAGTCCAGTGCTACAGAATCTTCCAAAACCAGATTCTTCCTTATGGCATTTCTTGTCTAGGACATTTTAAATGAATTTGAATTGCGTTTAGCATACATTTTAGAATGGAGTCGCCATACTTTAGCTAAAACATTAACACCCTCCAGAATCTGACCAAATCCTGTAGATCTGACATATATATCCTATCACAGTCATACTTTTCCAGTGAAATGATTTTCATTAATCTATCTTGGAACTTTGCTTTATTTTACCAACTTGAAATCATCTTGTTCCTCTCCAAAATAACCCACAGTAAATAAAAAGGAATTTTGTGTCCACACCGAAAGACTTAACCATTTCAGTTTCACTTTCTTATAACACAGCTGTTTGCGGTGTTTACCTTCAGCTCAGTATTGATAACACTTAACCTCTAAGTTTCCTTTGCTTAGTTAGCTTCCACATTTTTTCTCTTCGCAAATGATGTTTTTCTCACTGAAAAATATACATGTTCTTATTTTTAATTATATACAGTCCTTTGTTCTTTATACGTATAAGTGAATTAGCATATATATCTAAATAAAGAGATAACATTTCTTAAATTTGCTTTTAGTGAGGAATAATGTGTCTTTATCAAGTGCTCCAAATCCTATTTAATTATAAGCCACTAGTCTTGTTTTTATATAAATCTCTACTCTCCTAGTAGCATTTCTTTGCTATTAGGTACTCAACAAAAGTTATATACGATGTGAATCAATTGATTTTTGTCTTCATTATTTTAAGATCTGTAACTGTCATAAAACTAGTCTGAAACTTCTTTCACTTTGCCAAGAAAAAAGGGAGGTTTTAAATATAAAAAAAAAAAATTACTTTTCTGTCATCTTCAAATATTTATGCATAACCATTTATGTACAATTGAAATAGTTATACATGTCCTTTTCTGTTCATGAAAACAGATTCCCTCAGGACCTCCATTGGAAAAATGTTTAATTTTAGTACTTGGTGGTTAAAAACACTGAGGGTGAAAATATTTGATTGTCTTCTCCCCAATTAAATCAGAACTCTAAAAATGATTACCAGGCAAATATGTATTATTATTGAATGCCAGGTAATGTGGAGGAAAGGCCAAACATGGATTCTCAAGAGCTTTATCCTATTTTGGGCTCTACTCCTGACAAAGTAGTATAACTATGAACAAGTCTCTTCACTTCTCTTGATGTCCATTTCTTTATAAGATGAAGTGATTGAACTCTAGAATCCTAACTTGCATATACTTGAAGAGGGCCATTATATGAATGTCATGTGAAAAAAAAAAAATAGGATTTAAAAAAATTATTGGAATTTGCTTTTTCCTAGATTGAATGACTTTCTCATGTTTTAAGATGAGGAAAGTTTTATTCAGGCATTACAGTAGAATACAAACTTTTTATGTGGCTGGAGAGCCCTCCTTCACCTAGTAGCAGAGTCATCTTCCTTCGGGCAACTCTTGGCATGTCACCCCTACTCCTTACCTTCACACACACGTAAGAAAAATTAAAATCTTTAATACTATATCCAAGACCCTCTCAACCTGGTTCCAACCCATTTTTCTAAGCTTTGCACGTTACTGTATACCCGCACTCTACCTCCTTGCAGATTCATTGCCCCACTTATTTCTCTGGAGATGCTCTTTACTCGGCTGCCTCCCAGGCAGTGTTCATTCTGTGCTCGCTGCCTAACTTTCCTCCCATCACTGCCACCCAGTCATCTTCATTTTCACTGGTGAAGTCCTACTTTAACATCTAGAATGATCTCCAAAGACTTGAACGTCTTCAGCACCTCTGTGCTCCCGTTGCTTCCCCTCCTGTGGATGTCTCTCTGTCTGCATGGACGTGTGTCTGCCTCCCCTACGTGAATGAACTCTCACAAGCAAGGACCACGTAATACATTTCTGTTTCTCTTGGAAACTTCACATAGAAGTCAACGAGAAGGTATCTGTTGAATTCATAGATTTTTAGAGGTGGAGAGAGGAAAACATTTTTGTACCTGTGATTAAGTCATATGTTGTTTACTTCCTACCTTCAGAATAATTAGGTCAGTAACACTCGATTTCATGAGATTCTTTACCACGTGCTGTGCTTAATTGCATTTTCCAAAGATCATGTGTAAATGTATGTAAATATTATAATTTTAAAGAAGTATTCATCAGTTTAATAGCTATTCTACAAAAATCTAGAATTTGATAGTTTTAAATGATACAAAATATTTGGTTAGTTGATTAGAGTTAATAAATGTGATGAGTTTACATTATTCTTCGCTTTAGAGTGTGTATGAAAATTATATCACTGTTTGTACATTTTACCCACTCGAGTGTTTTATTATTTCTGGTTTCTGCGGAAGACGTGATTATTTTTCTCTCCCCATACTTTACCCCCAGCAGGCTGCTGTGATTGTCAACAGCAGCAGGATCCACTTTGAAGGTTTGATAAAAGCAGATGAAGATGCTTAAAGATGTCTGTTTGCTGAAAATAACTGGTAACAAACAGGAATATATGTGAGTAAATATAGTGCATTATTCTGATTTTTGAAATAAATGTTTAAAATGCTTAATGAGTAGTCAAGGGTTTTGTTTTGTCCTGGTGCATTTGTGAGTTAAAATGACAATAACAAGCTTAGAGATGATTTTTAAACCTTAATCTTTACTTTTCAGAATCAAAATAGAAAGTACCTAATTCAGAATGTCAGATTTGAAATATTTATATTAGAAAACAATATACTTAACACCTTGTCACTATAAATTTTATTTTATGGGCACTCCCTGTTAATCCAGCTCTCCCTGTTAATCCAGTTCTGCTCTGACTGAGAGCAAATGGATAACTAATAGTTACAGTGATGGACATGCTCACTGGCTACAGGTGAAAGAGGAAAATAAAATTGAACTTAGTTAAACGTTGGAAAACTAATCCCTTCTTTTTTGACATCACATTCTACTTTGATTACCATGATACCACTCCCTCCTGTCACTTATAATTTTGTTTCTAATTATCAGCCTCTATTTGCTGTTTCTTTGCTGCCAGGTCCTTAAATTTTGGTTCTTCAAGGTTCTGTTCTTGGCCCTCTTCTCAAAGTTCACTTTCTCTCTGGGAAGAACCACACATTTCTGTGACTTAAGCTCCTACATTTGGGCTGGTAATTCCCAAACACATAATAGGCACTCAGTAGATGGTAGATGTTACCATTATCTGTGTTTCTGTTCCTTACTCATTTCTCCAGCTTTACTCATGTTTTCTCAATTGCCAACTTTATATCTTCACCAGGATGGCCCACAGTCCCTGTGAGCTCAAAATTCATAATATTAAATCAGTATTTTTTGTTCCAGTCCTTTCTCCCTACCCTTTACAATGTACTCTTCTTCTAGGAGTCTCTGTTGCACTACACACTTTGTACTGTTGCCAGGAAACCTCAGGACATCCCTGACTTCTCATTTGTTTACTTACTGTCCAAAATACTTAAATCCACTTATAAAAAAAGAAAACTACAGACCAATGTCTCTTATGAATATAGATGCCAAAAAAAAAATCCATGAGCATCACTTTATACCCATTAGCATGGCTATTATTAAAAAAGAAAAAGAAACACTAGTGTTGGTGAATATGTGGAGACATTGGAGGGAGATAGGATTAAGATGGCAGAGTAGGAGGACGTGCGCTCACTCCCTCTTGCAAGAGCACCGGAATTACAACTAAATGCTGAACAATCATCGACAGAAAGACACTGGAACTCACCAGAAAAGACACCCCACATCCGGAGACAGAGGAGAAGCCACAATGAGATGGTAGGAGGGGCACAATCGCGTTAAAATCAAATCCCTTAAATGCTGGGTGTGTGACTCAGAAATGGGAGAACAGTTATACTGAAGAAGTCCACCCCCTAAAGTGAGGGTTCTGAGCCCCATGTTAGGCTTCCCAACCTGGGATTCCAGCAACGTGAGAAGGAATCTCCAGAGAATCAGACTTTGAAAGTCAGCGGGATTTGATTGCAGGACCTCCACAGGACTGGGGGAAACAGAGACTCCACTCTTAGAGGGCACACAAACACGTGTGCTCACAAGGACCCAAGGGTAAGGAGCAGTGACCCCATAGGAGACTGAACCAGACCACCTGCTGGTGTTGGAGGGTTGCCTGCAGAGGTAGGGGGCAGCTGTGGCTCACCAAGGAGACAGGGGCACTGGCAGCAGGGGTTCTGAGAAGTGCTCATTGGCGTGAACCCTCCCAGCATCCACCATTAGCCCCACCAAAGAGCCTGTAAGCTCCAGTGCTAAGTAGCCTCAGGCCAAACAACCAACAAGGTGTGAACACAGCCCCACCCATTAGCAGAAAAGCAGATTAAAGTTTTACCGAGCTCTGCCCATCTAGCCCTACTCACCATCAGTCCCTCCCATCAGGAAGCACGCTGGAGCCTCCTAGATAGCTTCCTCCACAAGAGGGCAGACAGCAGTATCAAGCAGTATCAGCAGTATTTCATCTTGTGGAACTGAAAACCACAGCCACAGAAAGAGAAAATGAAAAAGCAGAGGACTTTGTACCAGATGAAGGGACAGGATAAAACCCCCGAAAAACAACTAGATGAAGAGGAGATAGGCACCCTTCCAGAAAAAGAATTCAGAATAATGAGGTGAAGATGATCCAAGACTTTGAAAAAAGACGGGATGCAAAGATGGAAAAGTTGCAAGAAAAGTTTACCAAAGACCTAGAAGAATTAAAGAGCAAACAAACAGAGATATGCAACACAATAACTGAAATGAAAAATACACTAGAAGGAACCAATAGCAGATTAATTGAGGCAGAAGGGCGAATAAGTGACCTGGAAGACAGAATGGTGAAAATCACTGATGCCGAAAAGAATAAGGAAAAAAGAATGAAAAGAACTGAAGACAGCCTGAGAGACCTCTGGGACAATGTTAAACACACCAACATTCGCATTATAGGGGTCCCAGAAGGAGAAGAGAGAGAGAAAGGACCTGAGAAAATATTGGAAGAGATTATAGTTGAAAACTTCCCTAACATGGGAAAGGAAATAGCTACCCAAGTCCAGGAAGTGCAGAGAGTCCCAGGCAGGATAAACCCAAGGAGAAACACGCCAAGACATATAGTAGTCAAATTGACAAAAATTAAAGACAGAGAAATGTTATTAAAAGCAATAAGGGAAAAACAACAAATAACATACAAGGGAACTCCCATGAGGGTAACAGCTGATTTCTCAGTAGAAACTCTGCAAGTGAGAAGGGAGTGGCATGATATATTTCAAGTGATGAAAGGGAAGAAGCTACAACCAAGAATACTCTACCCAGCAAGGATCTCATTCAGATTCGATGGAGAAATCAAAAGCTTTACAGACAAGCAACAACTAAGAGAATTCAGCACCACCAAACCAGCCCTACAACAAATGCTAAAGGAACTTCTCTAAGTGGGAAACATAAGAGAAGAAAAGGACCTACAAAAACAAAAACAAAAACAAACACAAAACAATTAAGAAAATGGTAATAGGAACATACATATCGATAATTACCTTGAATGTAAATGGACTAAATGCCCCAACCAGAAGACACAGACTGGCTGAATGGATACAAAAACAAGACCCATATATATGCTGTCTCCAAGAGACCCACTTCAGACCTAGGGACACATACAGACTGAAAGTGAGGGGATGGAAAAAGATATTCCATGCAAATGGAAATCAAAAGAAAGCTGGAGTAGCAATAGTCATATCAGATAAAATAGACTAAAATAAAAAATGTTACAAGAGACAAGAAAGGACATTAGATAAAGATCAAGGGATCCATCCAAGAAGAGGAGATAACAATTATAAATATATATGCACCCAATATAGGAACACCTCAATACATAAGACAAATGCTAATAGCTATGAAAGAGGATATGCAAGGCAGAAATAGAGACACAGATGTAGAGAACAAACACATGGACACCAAGTAGGGAAAGCGGGGAGGGTTGGGGGGGATGAACTGGGAGATTGGGATACCAAATTGTACACTCTAAATATATGCTGTTTATTGTCTGTTAACTGTATCTCAATAAAAGTACTTAAAAAAAAAAGATGTGGAGACATTGGAACCCTTGTGCATTGCTGGTGAAAATATAAAATGATGCAAATGCTATACAAAACAGTATGGGGTTTCCTCAAAAAATTAAACAGAATTATCATAGGATCCAACAATTCCATGTCTGGGTATAACCCAAAAAAATTGAGATCAGGGACTTGAACAGATATTTGTACACCAGTGTTCATAGCAACATTTTCACATAACCAAAAGGTGGAAACAGTCTAAATGTCCACTGACAGATGAATGGATGAATGGATAAACAAAATGTGGTATATACATACAATGAGATATTATTCAGCCTTAAAAATAGGAAGGAAATTCTGAGATGTGTTACGACATGGATAAATCTTGAAAACATGATGAGTGAAATAAGCCAGACACAAATTGGCGTGTATTATATGGTTCTACTTATATGAGATACCTAGAATAATCAAATTCATAGAACCAGAGAGTAGAATAGTGGCTACCAGGGCTGGAAGGAGGGAGAAAGAAGTTAGTATTTAATTGGTACAGTGTTTCAGTCTGGGATGATGAAAAGCTCTGGAAGTGGACAGTGGTGACGGTTGCACAACAATGTGAATGTAATTAATGTCTTTGAAATGTACACTTAAAAATGGTTACAATGGTAGGTTTTATGTTATGTATACTTTACTACAATAGAAAAAATCTGAAATAAAAAACCCATGAATATAAATGTGAAAAAATATTAGCAAATTGAATTCAGCATTATAAAAAGGATAATAACATCATATCTAAGTGGAGTTTATCCCAGGAGTATAAGGTTGCTTCAGCATTCAAATATCAATCAATATAATTCAACTTATTAACAAACAAAATTTACCTCAATAGAATGTGAATTGGTATACGATAAAACTCAATATCCTTTCATGACAAGAGCTCTCAACAAACTAGGAGCAGACTGGAACTTCTTCAACCTGATGAAAGGGACTAAGTGAAACCTACAACTAACATCACACTGGTGAAAAATGAAAGGCTTTCTCCCTAAATCAGAAACAAGAATATTTTCACCATTTCCAGTCAAAACTGTACTGGAGGTCTTAGCCATTTATAATGAGGCAACAAAAAGAAATGAAGGGTATATATAGTGGAAAGGAAAAAATAAAACTGCCTTTATTCATAGCTGATATCATTGTGTAGAATTGTGCAAATTCCCAAGGAATTTACCAAAAAAAAAAAAAAAAAGCTACCAGAATTAATGAGTCTTAGAAAATCACAAGATATAAGGTCAATATACAAAAATATACTGCTATATACTAGCAGTAAAAAATTGGAAACAATTTTTTTAAAAATCATTATTATTTACAATAACATCAAAAAACATACAGAACTTAGGGATAAACCTAACAAACTATATGCAAGACTTGTTCACTGAGAACTATAAAACAGTGCTGAGAGAATGTAAAGAAGCCTTCAATTAACGGAGAGAGAAATTATGTCTGTGGATTGGAAAACTTGATATTGCTCAACAGTCAATTCTCAAATTGATCTCTGTCTACACTGCAATCCTAATAAAAATCCCAGCGGGATTTTTTTTTTTTTAAAGAAACTGACAAGTGTATTCTACAATACGTATGGAAAAGCTAAGACCTTGAATAGCCAAAACAGTTTTGAGGAAAAATAACAAAATTGAAGGATTAGCACTACCTAATTTCAAATTTGACTTTTAAGCAGTCTGGATAATAATCAAGACAGTGTGATATTGGCATAAAGACAGATATAGAATAGAGAGTCAGGGAATAGACGCACTCACATATGCTCAACTAATTTTTGGCAAAAGTGCCAAGGTAATTTAATTAGAAAAGTATACTCTACTACAAATAGCACTAGAACAATTAGATATCCATGTGCAAAAATAAAAAAATAAAACCCTTAATCTTTCTCTCACAGCACATTCAAAATTAAATTAAAAATGGATCATAGACTTAAAAACAAGAGCTAAAATTATAAACTGCTAGAAGAAACCTTTGAGGTGTTTTTGTTTGTTGGTTGGTTCTTGTTTTTGTTTTTTTTTTTAACCTTGGTTTGGGCAAAAATTTCTTGGGACTCAAAAACTACCACCTAGAAAAGAGTATGTAAATAATTTGATTTCATCAAAATTACAAACTTTATTTTTTCAAAGGACACTATTCAGAAATTGACAAGCCATACACTGAGAGAAAATATATTCAGAATATATATCTGACAGCAAAACGTGTATCCAGAATACCTAAGAACTCTTACAACTCAATAAGGTGACAATACCTTTAAAAACTGGCAAAGGAGTTGATCAGATACTCTTACCAAAGAAGATACATGATGGCAGATAAGCACATGAAGAATGTTCCACATCATTAAAAATTACAAATTAAAACCACAGTAAGATACCATTACAGACAAAAAGAATGCTAAAATGAGAAAGACTGACAATATCCAGTGCTGATGAGGATGCAGAACAACAGCTCATGTGTCAGTGGGAATGCAAAACGATGGTATTTTGGAAAATAATTTGACAGTCTCTTATAAGGTTAACATACATTTACTACATGATCCAGCAATCCCACTCCTAGTATTTACCCAAGAGAAATAAAAACTTATGTCAACACAAAAACATGTACATAAATGTTTACACAGTTACACAATCACCGCAAATTGGAAATAACCTGAAAGTCCATTATCTAGTGTATAAATGTATTTCTATACAGTGAAAAACTATTCAATCATCAAAATAAACTACTGATACAGATAACATGGATGAATTTAAAGGCATTATGCTAAGTGATGGAGGTCAGACACAAGAGGCTATAAACTGTATGGTTCCATTTATATGAATTCCGGAAAAGGAAAAACTATAGGGACAATGGTTACCAGGACAGAGGTTGCCAAGATTCACTTCTGATGAAGTGAAGACAGCAGTGCATTTGTGGCTCGCAGCTCAGCCTAAAACAGTTTTTAATGAGGGAATATGAAAGCTTGTTGACAGATGGACAAAGTGTATTGAAAAGCAAGGAGATTATGTTGAAAAATTATATATTTGCCTTTTCTAAAACTTAATTAAATTCTACAGCCAGAGTGTGGATAATTTTTGACTCACCCTCGTAGCTGCTCTAAACATTTGTGTAGCCATTTTTGCGTGGACATAGTGTTCATTTTTCTGGGATAAATGCCCAAGAGTGCAATCACTAGGTCATATGGCAAGTACATATTTCGTTTTTAAAAAGTGGCCCTACCATTTTACATTCCCACCAGCAATATGAGTGATCCAGTTTCTCCACATTCTGGTCAGGGTTGATATTTGTCACTATTGTTTTAATTTACAAATTATCCTAGGTTTGCCATGATATATGCTTATGGTTTTAATTTGCTTTTCCCTAATACCTAATAATATTGAACATCTTTTCATATTTCTCTCACCATCTGTACATCCTCTTCAGTGAAATGTCTTTTCATATCTTTTGCCCATTTTCGATTTTTTTTTTTTTACTAAGTTTCGGGAGTACTTTATATACTGCAGATACAAGTCCTTCGTCAGACGTGGTTTGCACATATTTTTTCCCTGTCTTTGAGCTTTTCATTCTCTTAACAGGCTATCTCTCACTTGAATAATTTTTTTAAAATATCTATTAAACAGTAATTTCTAAGTAAGCATCTTTACACAGGGCTAGTTAGTGGTGTAGCAACTATAGAGTCTAAAGTGTACATGTTTCTGCTTAGAGTTCCCTATATACAGATATAAGAGCACAGAATAAATATGATTTTATATGTTTTGCCCAATTTCTCTGCATTTTTTCCATAAAAAATACTGGAATAACTCACAATATAGTGTCCAAATATCCCTCAGAAACATTCTATCCCTCACCTTATCCTTTTCTCTTTTAACTCTTATTAAATATTTGTAAAAGGATCTTGTAAATATATGTAAAAGGATCTTGTAAAAGATTACTCCCTCTCTCACTTTTTTCTGAGGCCAAGACCCTCTAAGCCTAAGAGGAGGGAAGTTTTTTTATTTTTTATGGAACTCAAGATATTCTGCTTAATAAAGTATGGGAAACGTGGAGCAGGAATTTAATCTTCTTGCACTTTAATCAGTGCAATGGTCTGATTTTTAAAGATCCCTGTTCAGCAGCAGAGCAAGACAGAGCAAAGTAAAACTATCTATCCCAGACACAGCTGAGGCAGGACACTGGAAATATCCAGGAGGATGTGAGGAAAGGGCTCTGATCAACCCATCAGCTGCAAGATACACCTTGACATCGAGGATCAGAGGCCCTGAGTTACAGAAAAAGGGTGAAGGCAAGTTAAATAGGAAACAGAAGTCATTTGCTTAGATTGTTATCTACATTCCTGTGGTCTCTGTAAGAGCTGGGTTATACAGCTTGAAATGAAATAGAGAATTAATTGAAACCATGATTCCAAGTTGTGCTCAAACAACCCCAAATGATAGTAAGACCATTTTATAATGAACTTCTTTCCACCATGAAGGACATAGTCCCGGATTATCTATTTTTTTTGTTGTTGTTAAACAGATATTGTGTGCTCACTAAAAGTCCAGCACTGTTCGGGGCACTGAGAATACAAAAATAAATGAGAAGAGTTCCTGCTTTCAAGAAGTTCACACTCTGGTAGAACGGAGAAATATGAATCAATTGCAAGATGTGATAGGTAATATCATAGACATACTTAAAAGGAGTGAGTAAGCAATTCTGCCTGAGAATAGTAAAGTCATGAGAAAGACACTTGAGTTAGATCTTTGTACATGTGTTTAGGCCAGATGGTTATTTTTCTCCCATTATTAATGTAAAACATTAGAGAAAATTTGGAAAATTGAACTGAGTTCTCAAGGATGAGTTTTGAGTTTCTCAGGTAAAAGTCTAGCTTTTTAGATAAATCAAACATTCTTTCATATATTCATTCAGCAAGTATTCAGCCCCATGCTAGATTCCAAGGATGCAACAAACAGTTCTTGCCAAAAGGAGCTTTCAAGCTGATGGGATGACAAAGTGATCAAAGACAACTGCCACACAATGTGAAACTGCACAGCAGGCACCCAGAGGCTTTGGAAGCACGTGGCAACCTCTAACCTGGATAGGCTGAGGACGCTGAGATTTACACTGTCAGGCCAGGGTTACGTGAAGCACTGTCTGGATTTTATCTATTAAAATATTTGATGACATTTCCAAATGTGAAAAAGTGAAGTGGAGAAATATGAGAAACTATGAGAACCCCCTATGAATGTGCCTAACTTTGCCAATGAATAAACATTTCAACGCAAATGTAGTAACTCTGGGAGTTACGCCCAGTTTGCCTGCACTTTTCCATTCCCCTTCTCATTGACAGAGTCTCCTAAGGGTTACCTCGGTAAGATGTAGGTGGGAAAAAGAACGCGAGTCCAGGCAAGAGGTCCTCCGCCACAGCAGATCCAGCAAGCCTTGGAAGTCATGTTTCTTCCATGACTCTTGACCCCCTTCTCCGAGTCCAGTTCTGCGCCAGCTCCGCGCGTGAATGGAGACTAAACGCCTGCAAAGTGCGCGAACAAAACAGCAAAGAAACTCACACCGGGTCATCGTGGGGAGAGCAGCATTTAACAGTCTCCATATACGCTAAAACTTTATTTAATTTCACCCTCATCACAACTGGGTCCATCAGACGATCAAACAGGTTCACAGAAGAGACGGTCAGCGACCTGCTGGAGGCCACTGCGCTGAGAGCGCACAGCCACCGCCCTGCCCCGGGGGCTCAAGCGCCACCGCACCGGGGAGCGCCGCGGGCCGCGGACAGTTCCGGCCCAACGCCCACCACGTGCCGTTGGCGCCTCCCATTCTCCTTCCCGGCTCTGCGATGGCTGTTAGCCCCGCGCCGGGCTCGCCGGGCTCCGTCGGTGTCGGTCGGACGGTCCAAAAGGAGATGGTCCGGGCCTCCCCGCGGCCCCGGGCCCGGCCGACGCCGCGCGTGCTCCAGAGGCGGAGGCAGGTGGCGTCCGGATGCCGCCACGTCTAGGCCCTCGAGGCCCCTCCTGCGCCCGCGGCTCGCGTCCCCGCCGCCGCCCCGCGGCCCGGCTCCGCCCCACCGCCCACGCAGGCCCGCCGGCCGCCCGTGGCCGGAAGCCGGGGCGCCTCGCGCTGCAAATGCCTGCGCGGCGGCGCAACCGCGGGCGGTTGGGCAGGCCGCTGGGTCTTACCAGTCGGCGCGAGTCCGGGAGGGCCGGCGGCGGCGCTGCGGCGGGGGCGGCTGGCCGGGGGCCCTCCCCAACCCCTGTGTCCTGTGAGCCCGCGTCTGCCGGCCTCTCCTCCTAGCGGCGCGGCCGGGATGTGCTCCACGCCCGGGCTGCCGACGCCGGGGGCCTCGCTGGTGCTGCGGGTGTCCTTCGTGGACGTGCAGCCCGAGGTGATCCCCGTGCAGCTCTGGGGGCGGGTGGGCGAGCGGCGGGACGACTACGTGCGGCTGAGCCAGGAGATCCAGGAAGCGGCGGCGGCGGGGCGCGGCCCCTGGGCGCCGAGCGGCGCCTCGGCCTCGCCGGGCGAGCTGTGCCTGGTGCAGGTGGGGCTGCGGTGGCACCGCGGCCGCGTGGTCAGCCGGCAGGCGCAGGAGAGCCGGGTCTTCCTGCTGGACGAGGGCCGCACCATCACGGCCGGCGCGGGCTCTCTGGCGCCCGGGCGCAGCGAGTTCTTCCACCTGCCGTCGGAGGTGCTGGGCTGCGTGCTGGCCGGCCTGGTGCCCGCGGGCGGCGGCGGGCCGGGCGGGGGCGAGCCCCAGCACTGGGCGGCCGGCGCCGTGGACTTCCTTAGCAACCTGCAGGGCAAGGAGGTGCACGGGCGCGTCCTGGACGTGCTGCTGCTCCGCCGCCTGGTCCTCCTGGAGGTGCCCGAGCTGTACCAGCAGATGCAGGCGCTCGGCCTGGCCCGCCAGGTGCCGGACGGCCTCTTCCGCTCCCTGCTCAAGCGCTACCTCTCGGCCACCGCGGCTGTCCTGGGCCCCGGGGCCCCGGTCGTCCCGCGAATCCCGCCCAGGCAGGAGCAGCCTGGCCTGGATTACTTCTACCCCCAGCTGCAGCTGGGTGTGACGGAGCCCGTGGTGGTCACCCAGGTGTGCCACCCCCACCGCCTTCACTGCCAGCTCCGCAGCCTCTCGCAGGAGATCCACCGCCTCTCCGAGAGCATGGCCCAGATATACCGCGGTTCCCCGGGGACAGGGGATGAGCCCTCTACCAGTGCCCCCTGGGAGGGGAGAGAGGAGAGCCCAGACAAGCCGGGCTCTCCGTGCGCAGCCTGCGGGTTGAATGGACACTGGTACAGGGCGCTCCTGCTTGAGACTTTCCGGCCCCAGCGCTGCGCCCAGGTGCTTCACGTCGACTACGGAAGGAAGGAGTTAGTGAGTTGTAGCAGCCTTCGCTACTTGCTGCCCGAATATTTTCGCATGCCTGTGGTGACCTACCCTTGCGCTTTGTACGGACTCTGGGACGGTGGCAGAGGCTGGTCTCGGTCACAGGTCAGTGGCCTGAAGGCATTGATTCTGGGCCAGGCAGTGAACGCAAAGATTGAATTCTACTGTTCCTTTGAGCATGTGTATTATGTCACTCTGTATGGAGAAGATGGGATTAACCTTAACTGTGTGTTCGGAGTACAGTCCTGTTGCTTGGCTGAGCGATTCCTTCAGAGCCAGGGGATAGAGGAAGAGGAAGAGGACGAGGAGGAGGAGAAACCGGAAACAGCTTTTCAGTCTCAGTCTCTTGCTGAAGAAGTGGATGAAGAGATTTCACTCCCAGCCTTGAGATCTATCAGGTTAAAGATGAACGCCTTCTATGATGCCGAGGTGGAGTTTGTGAAAAATCCTTCTGAGTTTTGGATTAGGTTGAGGAAACACAACGGCACCTTCAACAAATTAACGAGGAGAATGTGCAGTTTCTATGCCTCCGCCAGTAAGCTGGATGGTGTCGTTTTGAAACCCGAAGCCAGTGATCTTTGCTGTGTGAAATGGAAGGAAAATGGCTATTATCGGGCTATGGTCACCCGATTAGATGACAAGAGTGTGGACGTATTCTTAGTTGACCGGGGCAATTCAGAAAATGTGGACCGGTATGCCGTGAGGATGCTTCTCCCCCAGTTTAGGCGGCTACCAATACTGGCCCTGCGGTGCACTCTGGCTGATATTTGGCCTTCGGGGAAAAATTGGAGCCAGGAGGCAATTTCCTTTTTTAAAAAGACTGTGCTCCACAAAGAATTAGTTATCCATGTCCTTGATAAGCAGGATAGTCAGTATGTTATTGAGATTCTTGATGAATCGAGAACAGGGGAAGAAAACATTAGTAAGGTAATGGCTCAAGCTGGATTTGCCAAGTACCAGGAATTTGAAACAAAGGAAAATTTTTCCATAAGTGCCCACTCTCCAGGGCATGTTTCAAACCATTGTACTGCAGACAAGAATAAAATGTCTTCTGCCAAAATGGAAGTAGAACACAAAGCCAAGAGAGAGGGTAAAACCACAGCTGTTCCCGAAGCCGTGACGGACACAACAGTTGTGACAAATGTTTCAACTGGACTAGTTGTGCAGGAGGAAGAGAAAAGAGTGTCTGTTTATTCTCCTCTTATACAGAATTTCTGGGAAATTAAGCCAGGCTTTTCTCGTAATGGAGAGCTACAAGTTGGAAGTACAGTAGAAGTCGAAGTGTCTTATGTCGAAAACCCTGGCTATTTCTGGTGCCAGCTGACCAGGAACATGCAAAGATTTAAAGCGCTAATGTGTAGTATTCAGGACTATTGCAAGAATACAGCTCCTCCCCACCAGGGAACCACCCCTGCTTGTTTGGCAAAGCGAAAAGCAAGTGGGCAGTGGTCCAGAGCTCTGATTATGGGGGCACAATCTTCAGAGCATGTCCACGTCATATTTGTAGATTATGGAGACGAAGAAACGGTATCTGTGAAGAATGTTTATTCAATTAGTGAAGAGTTTCTCAAGGTTCAGGCTCAGGCTTTTAGGTGCAGCCTTTATAATTTAATTCAACCAATGGATCGCAATCCCTTTGTTTGGGGTGAAAAGGCAGTACAAGCTTTTAGTGAATTTGTAGATAGTGCACGGGAGCACAGTCTAAAATTAAAATGCACAATCTTTGCTTTGGCTTCCATTCGCGATGAAGAACTGTTTAATGTTGTGGATTTGCTAACACCTTTCCAGAGCGCATGCCATGTTTTGGTAGAAAAGAAACTTGCAAGACCAGTAAAACTCCAGAATCCTCTGGAGTCCTCTGTTCAGCTCCATTCTTACTACTATTCTACACATGATATGAAAATCGGAAGTGAAGAATCAGTGTATATAACACATGTTGATGACCCTTGGACATTTTATTGCCAGCTGAGAAGAAATGCAAATATTTTAGAACAGTTGTCATGTCATATTACACAATTAAGTAAAGTTTTGCTGAATTTAAAAACATCTCCCTTTGTCCCCAGCACATTGTGCCTTGCCAGGTATACTGACGGAAACTGGTATAGGGGGATAATCATAGAAAAAGAAACAAAGAAAGTCTTCTTTGTTGATTTTGGGAACATTTATGTGGTTACAAATAATGACCTGCTTCCAATACCTAGTGATGCGTATGATGTCTTACTTTTGCCCATGCAAGCCTTTAAGTGTTCATTATCTGATATTCCTGATCATATACCACAAGAAGTTACAACGTGGTTTCGGGAGACTATTTTAGATAAGCCACTGAAGGCTTTAATCGTAGCAAAAGATCCAGATGGAAGACTGATTGTAGAACTATACAATGACAGTATTCAAATTAATGCTAATATTAATGAGAAGTTAGGGCTCCTGGGTTGCAAATGTGGGAGAACAAAAGAATCACTCCTCTCTACAACTGAAACTCTTGAAGCAAAAAAGGAAGCTGTGACGTTATCACCTACAGAGTATTTAAATAAAGCAGTAGAGAACAAATCAGACAGTATGGCGATCTTAGGAAAATCATACAAACCTAAGATCGCTTTAGCATGTAAGGAACTCAAATTTTTATGCAATTCAATGAAGACAGACTCAGTCACTCAATGTCAGGACTTTGTGGGAAATGAAAATAATCAAGTGTCTCCATTAACAGTAGAAAAGAAATTAGAAAGTTTGTCTGAGCCCCCTTTGAAAACCGCAAAACTAGAAGCCACCCTTTCAGAGAGAAAAATCACAGATTCAGGTAACAAAGCTTTGCCTCTAAAATTTTCTGAGTTCCCTCAGAAGACTATAATGCCTGGCTTTAAAACAACTGTGTATGTTTCTCATATAAATGACCTTTCAGACTTTTACGTTCAACTAACAAAAGATGAGGCTGAAATTCATCGTCTTTCAGAGAGGTTAAACGATGTTAGAACAAGGCCTGAATATTATGCGGGTCCACCTTTGCAAAGAGGAGATATAATATGTGCTGTTTTCCCAGAAGACAATTTATGGTATCGTGCTGTGGTCAAGGAACAACAATCTGATGACCTTCTCTCTGTGCAGTTTATAGATTACGGCAATGTTTCCGTGGTTCGCACCAACACAATAGGCAAACTTGACCTTGTTAATGCACTGTTACCAGGACTGTGCATTCACTGCTCCTTAAGGGGACTTTGGGTTCCTGAGATTTTAAACCATAAGAAAATGATACATGACTTTTCCCGAAGGACAGATGAGGCTCAAATAAGATGCGAATTTGTTCAGTTCCAAGACAAATGGGAAGTTATTCTCGCTGATGAACACGGGATCATAGCAGACGACATGATGAGCAGATATGCTTTCAGTGAAAAATCTCAAATAGGACTTTCTACCCAAATACTTAAAGATGACTGTTCAAAGTCCGTCAACAAAACAGACGTAGACACTTCTGTATTTCTTAACTGGTATAATCCAAAGATGAAGATGATAAGAGCTTATGCCACAGTGATCGATGGACCTGAATATTTTTGGTGTCAGTTTGCAGACACAGAGAAACTTCAGTACTTAGAAGTGGAAGTACAAACTGCTGGAGAGCAGGTGACAGATTGGAGAAGCTGTATCCCCTGCCCTCAACTTGGAGATCCCTGCATCGTGAGATACAGAGAAGACGGGCATTATTATAGGGCACTTGTCACCAGTATTTGTGAAGATTATCTTGTGTCCGTCAGGCTTGTGGACTTTGGAAATGTTGAAGACTGTGTGGACCCCAAAGCACTCCGGAACATCCCTTCTGAACTATTGGCGGTTCCCATGCAAGCCTTCCCATGTTGCCTCTCAGGATTTAGTATTTCAGAAGGTACATGTCCTCAAGAGGGAAATGACTACTTTTATGAAATAGTAACAGAAGATGTGTTGGAGATAACAGTATTAGAAATCAAAAGAGATGTTTGTGATATCCCTTTAGCCATCGTTGACTTGAAAAGCAAAGGCGAAAGTATTAGTGAGAAAATGAAGAAATATTCTGAGATTGGTGTGAGTAACAGTGACCTGCCTTATGAAGAAAATGGCCCAGACATAAAGAGAGCTCTTGGGTCCCCCAGCCCCGATGTTGGACTTCAGAAACCAAGTAGTAAAGCTAGTCAAGAGAAAACCCTCTATGTCGAATCACAGACAGGTAAGTTCTTGGAAAGAACTGACAAAGACTTAAACGTCATTGAAACCAAATCAGGTAAATTCTACAACGCCGAAACTGACAGTGTTTTTGAAGCTTCTGAAAACCCAGGCGAAGGTAAAATTGACACTGTGATGCTGGAAGGTGAAATCAAGTGCCATTTGGGGGACAAAGCAGAGTTTGATGATAAATACCTAATTACAGGATTGAACACGTTATTACCACATGCCAGCGAAACAAAGGAGATACTGGAACTGAATTCTCTGGAGGTACCGCTTTCTCCTGATGATGAGTCCAAAGAATTCCTGGAGCTGGAATCCATTGAATTGCAGCACTCCCTAGTCGGGGACGAAGAAAAAGAAGAGCTGAGCCTGGTGCCTCCGTCCATGCCTCTTCCCCAAGGCTGTGACCCAGCGGCAACCCAGCCACCATCGCCAGGGCAACTGCCCCTTAACTGTGAAGCCGAGAAACAGCCTGAACTAGAACTACCTACAGCCCAGCTGTGTCTAGAGGACAAGATAAACCCTTTGTCTTTAAGAGTTAGTCAGAAAGCCCAAGAATCTCTGTGTGCTGAGGATGCAAGAGGGTCCAGTTGTGTGGAATGCTTTGAGGAGCATAGGCTGCCCCTGTGCGGAAAGGCTTGTGATGCCAAGATGCAGGTTGAAATGAGTATCTATAAAGAAGAATTTACAGAATATACAAACAGGGATGATGTGTCATCATTGAACTCCCTGTTTTCTGAAGAAGAATCCGGAGACAGAAAGCAACACAATCATGCTTTACCAGATCATGTCTCAGGTATGTATGTGTGTGTGTGTGTGTGTGTGTGTGTTTTCCACTTGCGTTTATTCAACTTAGTGGAAAGTACTTATTTCTCTTACAGGAAAGAGAATAATTCTTATTTGAATTTTTAAAAAATTAATTTGAGGGAAGGAAGATTAAAACCTGAAAGGAGAATCAGATTTGGATTTTACAAAGCGTATTTTAAACGTGGGAGTATTAAGTGGTGAAATCAATGTGAAAATAATACTCTGTATGCTGGGTGAAATGCTGATTTATTAATTTTGCTTTTAAAAATAGAATGCTTAAAATCTGTGTCTCCAAAAGGAATCACATTTAAAATGTAAACAATTCATTTCTAAAATCAAGGGGTTATGTTTTTCGGAAAATTTTTGAAGAAACGTAGTGCTCCTTTGCCAAACATCATGTAGGCACGAATTTACAGGAGGGATCATTTTAGCAGAGTTTTAAAATGTAGCTGTTTGGCTTCATGCACATACCTTGCCCTTCATTTAGAAACCCTTAAAAAAAAAACAGTTAGGGAGACTCTATTAACCAAGAAAGTTAACAGCCATGAGTAAATATTGGAGAACATTTATTGTCGTTAACTTTTTTAGAAATTGTTTTTGCTGCTATTTTCTTGGCTAATTACTGATTTGAAAGTTACACAAAATGGCTCTCTTTTAGGGTTTTTAAAAATAATCAATGTTAGACTTTTTAAATGTCAATTTTTATATTGTTAGATTTGAGCCATTGTACAAAATAGAGAAAACAGTAGACTGAGGAGAACGAAAACCATCATAATCCCACCACCAAGAAATGACCACTGCGAGTGCTACAGTGGTGTATATACTTCCTTCCTGCTGTCCCTCACCCTCTCTGTGTGTGTCTACTTATATACAGTTTTAAAAGCTAAATAGAGAATATACGTACAGTGTTGAATCCTGTGTTTTAATCCCTTAAATATGCTTTCAAAATATTTTGGTTTTGCAGTATGCCATCTGGTGGATCTGTGGTAATTTATTTAAATGCCACCCTGGATTTTTAGTTCTCGTTGCCACATTTTAATGATAACAAGTAACAGCTTTGTGATAAAAATGTCTGCTCATATGTACCATGCTGCTTTGCTGTAGAAATGGCTGTTGTAAGCACAGACCACATTACACGTGGCAATGATAGCCAGCTTTAAGTAGTAACTTTCAACGTTAGCAATCAGATTCACATTCTTAAACATCACATCGTGGTTGTGTTTTTTGAGGAAAGCGATAAGGAGGAGGGGATACTGGAAGAACTTAAAAATGAAATCGAGGGAGGGAGACAGACTTAGAACATGTACCATGCGTGATATTGACGCTACGAGAACAGTAAATGCACATTAGAGAAATGCTTTGCTTGTGTGTCTAACATTAAGAAATTAAGAGGGATGCACTGAGTCTTGCTTTATTCAATCTGGCAGCTCAACCAGAGAACACCTACACTTTAAAACGATTTACTGTCGGATCCAAATGTGTTGTGTGGTCAAGTCTAAGAAACACATGGTCTAAATGTGAGATTTTGGAAATAGCTGAAGAAGGCACAAGGGTATGTAAAATTGAAGTACTTTGTCTCAAAGTGTACTTGCAAATAGTTAATGAAATTTTACCAAACTTTATCAGACTAGAAAATCCAATGGAACAGATTATTTACCTGCCCATTCCCCCGATAATTTGATGCAGTGCAAAAATCATTTAAAAAGTTCGTATAGAAGCACCCAAGGCTCTTTCATCTCCCTTACTTCTGAAATCCTCTCTCAGCCACTGAACTCTGCACTTTTCACTTGTTACCTCTTAGTTAAAACTTTTTATACCTAATGGCACTGTCTTGCTTAAGTCTCTTGTTTCACAGCTAGATTCCCCTAATAAGCTTCTCTTGGTTTACTTTAAGTCTTCCTTCAGTTGATTCTCCACATCGCCAGTGTGAAGTTTGTCAAATGTAAATCTCACTCCATCATTCCCTTGTGTAAAACCTCCTGGAAACCTCCAGTAGATTGTGTTTTTCCTGTGGTCTGAAAACCACCTGTATCAGAATCACCTGGCACATTTCTTAAATGTAGATTCCTGAAGCTTGCCCTAGCTAGCTGATGGAGAATTTCTAGGGGAAGGATTAGGAATGTTCAGTCTTGCACCATGAAAATTGGAGAACCACTGGTCTGGAAGAGAAAAGTCAGTAACATGCCATAGAAGGTTCTCTGGGGTTGAGCAGCCATGTAGCTTTCCAGCCTTAGGTCTTACTCCTTTGAGTTTTGTATCTTAGATGGGCACCATGCTGCTTGATTTCTCTTATATACACTGTGTGTTTGGCTTCTTTGATGTACTTAAGAATGCAGTTCTGTTTCCTTGTATTCTATCCCCCTCCCAAACCGGTTAATTTCCACTTATCTTTAAAAGATTAGCCATTGCCTCTTCCAGGAAGCATTCACTAGCATTATTTTCTAAATCTCTCCATCTCTTCACCCTCTCCCCCACAAAAAGCATTATACCTATGTTGTATTCCTATGCCTCCTGTTCCAGGAGTCTGTACTTCCTACCTTGTATTGCAGTTATCTGATTAGTGGTCTGTTTCTGCATCAAATCTTGAATTTCTTGAGATCTAAATATTATCCGTCTCTAGGCATGGATACTCAGTGTTATGATCTCTAGGCATGGGTACTCAATATGTGTTTTTTGGGGCTGATAAACCATTGAGTTGAAATGTAATAATGGGGTTTAACAAACTCATTTTAATTGCCTTTTAAAGTATTTCATTTTAAAAAAGGTTGTTATGGTACATAAATCAGTTACAGTTTTTGGAATTACCAGTTTGTATTCATTTTTTTCTCTTGTAGGTTTTGAACCTTTCAAATGGTATGGAGGAGGTAGTGCACCCTGAGAATGTCTGGAATGGTATTCCCAAACTGGATAAGAGTCCATCTGAGGTATGGGTTTATGTAAATGGTAATTAATGAGAGTGTTCTCCTCCATTTTGAAATGTGACTTGAACTATTTCCAAAGCCCTTGCGTTTAGGAATGATGGAGAAAAAAATACTAACATTGTAATAATAGCAATGGAAAATAGCAATAACACAATGTTTCTAGATTTTATGCCCAGGATCTCTTATTAAGGTTTTACTCCTTGATTTTCATTTTGGGATTAAAAAAAAGAAAAATTGTTTGGCGTTTGTGACCTTTATGAAATATGTGCGATGCAGAAAATCTGGGAAAATGGCAAAGTTAAAAAGGGTAAAGGTTCAATCACCTGTAATACATCCTTCCAAAGACAAACAGATTGATCAGTTTGGTTTTCTTTAATAATCTTTCTGTTTAAATGGAATATAAACATATCATCTACATATTTTGAACATGGTTGATTTCCTTGTACATTCAGTTTTATATTCTGTGTTCTTCATTTAAGATTATACAGTAAGCAATATACCATGCTGTTATGCTATGTCTAGACATTTGAATTTATCCTGTTTGCAGTTTGTTGAACTTCTTGCTTCAAAATCTGTATCTGATAGTTCCAATATCTCGTCATGGCAGGGTTTGTATCTGCTAATTATCTTGAGAAATGATTAGACTTTCTTCATTCTTTGTATATTGAGTAATTTTGGATTATATCCTGAATGTTTTGAATACTATGTTGTAAGACTTTGGATCCTGTTAATTTTGTCTTGGGACTTCCCTTGCAGTCCAGGGGTTAAGACTCCTTGCTTCTACTGCAGAGGGCACGGGGTCGATCCCTGGTTGGGGAAATAAGATCCCAGAAGCCATGGCATAACCACCCCACCGCCCCACCAACATTTTTTTCCTTGTTTTTATGTTTCTTTCTCAACCTGAAATTTTTCTCTTCTTGTTTCAGAAGAGGTCTGGAGATGATAGAGATGTAATTGTGGGTCCATAAATGTGGCCAGTCAGCGCTGCTCTTAACCAAGTGCCACCTCACCCAGACCAACAGAATATTTGAGAAAACTGAGAGCACGTCATCACAAGAATTTGTCGTTTTTGGAAAGTCTGATATGTGTCGAAAACAAAACAGATCTCAGGCTGCCTGTGCAGTGTATTTATAGTGCTGTTTCTGTATATACGGAGCTGGGATCTTTCCTCTCCCTTTAAATATGTTATCTTTCTAGTCAGTTGGGAAGATTTATTTTGCTAAACATTGCAAAAATAAAACTATTTTGGTTTCTTCTGAGTATAGTGTTTAAAATAGAAAATGATAGGTTTATGACAAGCATATTATATGATGCTACTTGGGAGAATGGCCTTGTTAGCAGTAACTCCTTCAAAATTTTTGTTTTGTTTCTGAAGCTTTGCTTTTCTGTCTAGTTTCGACTAACATTCTGTTTGAATTTAGAAGTATGCTAATATGACACAAATTTGAATAAAGTTTATCCTTAAAGGTGCAGTGGTCTCATTTCATTAAAAAGGAAATATCTGTGGTTCTGGAATATCTATAGTCATGAAACAAACCACAATTGGGGGAAATATAATAGTAATATTAAATGTTAGCTTTGCTGTGTTAGTCACTTGGTACTTTAAATGCATTTTCTCATGTAATCCTTGATTCAAAGGTGCCTGTTAATTTTATCCATGTTTTGTAGGTGAGACAGTTGAAGCTTTTTAGAGAAGATAAGGATTTGCCTAATATCAAAGAGCTAGCAAATCAAACCTAGACCCATCTAACTTCAAAGTCCATGCTTTTAAAACATGATTTTGCATAGGTGGCAGTATGCAAAGTATAGATCCTAGCTTTGGGAACAAATCTTAGCTATATGCTGCTTATTAGATATGTGAACTGGGCAGGTTATTATAGCTTCCTTAAACCTTGATTTTCCTCATCCGTAAAATGGGGATAATAAAACCTTTCTTGCAGTATTTGTTTTTTTTTTAACTTTTTATTTTGAAATAATTCTAGATTCACATCCATTTGTAAGACATAATACAGAAACCTCCTCACCCAGTTTCTCCCTATGATAACATCTTACATAACTGAAATTGACGTTGATGTAATACACTGACCTTTTCCATGTTCACCAGTTTCGGATCCACTCATTTGTGTGCGTGTATGTAGCTCAATGCAATTTTGTCACCTGTGAAGATTTGTGTGACTACCACCACAGTGAAGGTAAGAAAATTTCATTACGCAGATTCCCCTTGCTACCCTCCTGTAGTCACAGCTACCTGCTTACCCCGAATCTCTGACAACCATTGATCTATTCTCCATCCTTATAATTTTGTCATTTCAAGAATGTATAAATGAAATTATAGTCTGTAGCTTTTTGAGATTGACTTTTTCACTCAGCATAATTCTCTTGCGATCCATTCCAGTTTTTACATGAATCGGTAAGTTCTTCTTAATGCTGAGTAGCATTCGTGGCATATGTGTACCACAGTTGGTTTAACTGTTCTTCCAATGGAAAATATTTGGGTGGTTTCCAGAAAAACGAAAAAAATAACAAAAAAGGTTCTCTGCTAAAGACTATGAAGAGAATAAAAAAAACTGCAGACCTATAGAAAATATTTGCACACCACATAACCAACAAAAGACCTGTATCTAAAACATATAAAGAACTCTCAAAACTCAACAGTAAAAAGCAAACAATACAATTAGAATATGGGCAAAAGACATGAACGGACATTTCACTGAAGAAGATATACAAATAGGAAACGAATATATGAAAAGATGTTCAACATCATTAGTCATTAGGGAAATACAAATTGAAAATATAATGAGATACCGCACCTCTAACAGAATGGCTAAAATTAAAAAATGGTAATAATACCAAATGTGGGTGAGGATGTGGAGAAACTGGACCACCCATTCATCACTGATGGGAACACAAAATGGTATCATTACTCTGGAAAAGATTGTGGCTATGACTTCCAAAACTAAACATGTCTTGCAGTGTTTTTATATACATTAGAAATAATGTATATAAAGTGACTAAAAAGGAGTAGGCATTTGATAAATATTTCATTCTTTTCCCTGAAAGATACGCAGTATGCACTGTGGGTGGTAGGTTATATTTTTTAAACCTTACCTCATTGGATCCTTTCAGCAGTTATTTTCTCCTTTCAGCATCAGTATGTGCTGCCCACAAAGGATTTTAAAGAGGTGCTATTGAATGGGACATCAGTACAATTGGAATGGTTATCCATCTCTAAAATGAGTAAGGAGGTTTGCTGCATGAGAGTGGGGGAAAAAATGTATGTATACAAAACACTATGAGAACCCTGAAGCCTTGCAGGAATAGTGAAAATTAAGAACCTTAAAAGTTGGGTATAATTTCAATAAGTAAAAAGGAGAGGGTTTTGCATTAAACATAACTGAGGTAGATGAGTATATTGCTTGTTCCTGGGATAATAAGTAGACACATTTATCTCATTCATGTAGGAGATATAGTTGTAAATTAATTACTGGGAGAAAAGGTCAGACAAGATGCAATCGGGCTGGATTATAGAAAGCTGTCAGTTTCATGCTAACGAGTTTAACTCTATTGAAAAATGTTTAATCTGAACAGTTATAGGAGAAATCAAATTTCTCAAATGAATGATTTTTCACATTAAAGCATTCAAATAGGCCTGAGTGCCAAATCAGAAAACACAGTTACTTATTAACTGGGCAAAAGGAATAAGAGTAGAACAGTTAACCGGGCCTGCTTACTAAGTACTGATTATCCTTGTTCACACAGGCTTTAATTAAACTTAATTATGGAGAATTCACAGGGACAAGCCCATTCTTAGACCAAAATATACTTCACTTATGAGTGGCATACGTTTTTATACCCCTTGGGAAACAAAACACATTTTCTGTGACTCCCAGAAACATAAGTGCACAAATCTTTCAGCTGTCTTTTTACCTCCATGTATTGTGCTTTTCCCCTCCCACTACTACATATAAAATTAAAAACATTCATTAAGTAAAACTAAGGGAAAATGAAGCAGTTAAAAATGTGGCTTTTCTTATCCTTCGCACCCTTTGGGTGAATCAGTAATATGTTGATGGCTGAAATCCTGGTCCTGTCTTATGCACCTTTCTTTAGCAAATAGAGTGCCTCAGAGGTAAACCATCAAAGTAAATGCAAACAGATTACCAACTTGTTTTAATCTGCTGCGTTTGCTTTGTCACCAGTATTCTTCCCTCCATCCATTCCCGTTTAGTCCTCATAGTGACATTGAGCAGTAGCTCTCATCCCACGGTAAAGCAATGGCTTTATTACTTGCGTGGTCTAATGTTTCCTACCATGACACAAGGTCAAAGGGAGGTGCTGTCAAACCCTACCTAGAAGACCATGTTGCTAGGACTCAATTCTACTGCTCATAACAGAAAAAAAGAGGCAAGAAAATCTGTTCTTGTTGTATTTTTAGGGCGTGTTAGGTCATTGAAACACATTTTCAGTGGCATTGTGCAGTTTTAATATATTTTTCTATTCAAATAATGTAAACTCAGTTTTTTATTGTGGCACTGAAAAAGGATTATTTTAGTAAAATGAAAATTTAGGCTGGTATGGTCCTTACATGTAGCAGTCTTTCTTTCCATTTAAAGGAAAAAAAAATCTTAATCCAAGCCTCAATCACTATTGTGGCATAGCCTACAGTTTTTAATATGAGTTATTTGAGAAAATACATTAAAATCACACACACACACACTTTTAGACAGTTTTTAAACGAGATTTTTTAAAAAGCTCTTTTAATCCATATTCGGCTTCTCTATTCCTGTAGCATTCTGCAGGGTGGCGCGGTGGTTGGTTGTGTCAATGTTGGTCCCTGGAATAAGATTGTCATCTTCCCCTTCAATTAAAGAATCCCACTGATCAAAATCTTTCTGAAGTCCTGTAAAATATAAATGGCAAGAAACGTATTAAACTTTTGAAAGTGTCAAACAGTTCAGTGCCGCTAGGAGGCACCCTAGCCTCACCAACGACCCACACTGCGTCCCGATGTAGGAGGCAACGTGCTCTGTATGAGCTGCCCTGTGGCTGCCACGTCAGAATGAGAGATGGGATTGAGGCACTCTGCTGTCCGAATCCTCAGCATGGAAATCCACCCCAGGCTTCACAGAAAGACGATTAGCTCTACCAGGTAGGCTTGCTGCGTATGACGCATAATGCAAAGCAGCAGAATTCAATCGTTTTCAAACTGATGGACTGCAGTGTTCCATTGTAAACCAACTGGGAACAGTTAAAACGAGACTCACGCAGAGTTAAGAGAGACAGTTTTGTCCTGAGAATCATCTGGTTTATGTCAGGAAAGAAGATCCGTGTCTTACCTAAATGCTTTTGTAAGAATGCTAAGGAAGCTTTGTTGCTAAGACCCATGGCTACATTTGAATCTATTTCTCCTTTCAGTGTGAATATGTAGCCGATTATTTTGCCAGTTGCAAAAGTGAAGTCAACAAAATTCTGATGGACTGAACCCCTGAAACAGAAAGGAGACATTTGCAAATCACCTTGTTGGACAAAATTATTTTTATAGTTAAGGTGCAGGAAAGATGCTGGCCTGGTTGGCCTCTTAATCGAAAACCAAGGATTGATCTCCTTAGATGTACTTGAGGGTCATACGGCTGTTCACTTAGGGGTCCTAGAGTATATATATTCATCCTCCCCTTTAGGTCAATAAGGCAAAGATTCCTGTCTTGCTTGGCATCTTGGTTTTAGAAGAGATGATTCCAGCTTTGTAGAGGACTAGATTACTTCTGATTTGAGTAGGTGGAATGTTTTATATGTTGAGGGTCCCTGAACTCCTGCCCACTTACCACCCCACTTAACTGGATATCTATTTGCTGTTGGGAAAAACACTTTGCATTTAAGCCTTGGATTAAGTAGATTAAAAAACAGACAAACAAAACTTTGTCTTGTATTCTTTAAACTGTAAGCACCTCATAAATATCCCTTACTGATGAACTTCAAATTCACCAATCACCTAACATCAAATAGAATGGCCAAAAAAAAAAAAAAAAAAAAAAAAGTAGAATGGCTATTTTTCATGCACATTTTCTACTCCCTCTGGGACATTTGACACTTGCTTTTCTTGCATTTTTTTCCTCTTTGTTTCTTTGACATCACACCTTCCCTCCTTTCCCAAACCGCTGTGATCTTCGCTGGCTCTTCACCTAAATCCTCAAGATTCTATTCTCAGACCAATTCTTTTCTCACTTTGCAGTCTCATCTCCTCCATAGATTTCATCGATAATATACAGATTCTACACTTTTCCAGTTTGTGGCCAGACATCTCTACCCAAGGTTAAAACACACCTTTCCAGCCCCAACTGGTGCCACTCTTCCTCTTCACTTTGCTGCTTGTAAGCAAACCACCATTCTCTTAGTTATCTCTACTCAAAACAGAGTCTTGGACTTCACTCACCCTCCCCTACATCCCAATCCAAACTTGAGAGTCAAAAGTGAACAGAAGGTAAACAGAGTCAGGGTCATGAGAGAGCTGACAGCAGAGCCCTGGATGCCAACCACAGTGGAGAGATGGCCTGAAGAGGCAGAGGGAGTCGGGGAGAAAAGGAGGGAGCCGTCTACAGGATGCGAGAAGCAGAAGAGAGTGGAGTTGTGGTACCCAAAGGTTGGAGAAATGGGGATAGTCGACAGCTGGGAGGGATGCAGGGAGAAAGGCTGAGGATGCCACTAAGGGACTGGACCTTCTGTGTCCTCATTGGGGCCAGCTTCAGCTCACTGGTGGGGTTTCAGGAAGAGGCTGCAGAAGTCAAAGTAAATGGAAGTAAGGACAGGGAATATTAAGTATAAGCCCTTCTTTCTAGCAGAGAAGGGAAGAAACAGAGTGATAGCCATTAAGGAAGGCTGGGCGTTCTGTACTACTTCTGCTTTAGAATTAAATAGACTTGTACATACCAATAAGCTGACATCCTTACTTTAAATATCTAGGTCCTTTCTCACCATCTATCTAAAGTCTCTTGATCCTTTAAAGAACCAATTCTACCCCCATTTCTTCTAAGCAGCCTTTTCTGACCATCTTAATTGGAAAAGAGCCCTCTCTTTCTTCTTGGGATAGTTTATTGCCTTTACTGTGTGTCTTTCCCTCTTGCCACCTCTTCTCTGCCCTTCTAAGTAAATCAGGTTTCAGATAGGAGAGGAAGGAGCTCAGTCTTTGCTTTGTAACATCCCATTGTGAGTTCAAAACCCTATTGCGAGTTCTTTTTCACATCCATGATATAGGCATGTTGCTGACCCTCAAAGGGACCCTATTATAGCTTTTGGGAATTTCTAAATTCATATACTTACCAAACAGGTAAACACACTGCAGGTCTCAACAGATGATCTTACTTTTTTTTCCAAAGAGTTCTTAGCCTAGCCCACTGATGGAATCCTTCCCACTACCCCAGCCTTAAAAATGTGTAGGCTTGCTCTTATATTTAGATAAAAGTAGCATGTATCTTGATGAAAATTTTAATTATTAGCATATGCACTATAAATATTAACACTACTCAAAAATTTACACTTTAAGAAGAGTAAATTAAACACACTTGGAAACTGAGATTATCTAATATTCTCCCTTATTCCAAGTCTAAACAACAAATTGAGCAATTCTAGAGGAGCTACCAAACGATATCTGTTTTTTTATCCAAGTTTCAAGTCTCTGTTTCAGATGACATAGTAAGTCACTTACGGATACTTACTTGATTGTAATCATTTTTCTTTCTCTATCAGGTAGGTAGCATTTTTTCATTTTTATGATATTAGAAGGATATTGGAATCGTTCTGAGTTGATAAAAAAGAGGGGCTGAGGAATTCTGGAATATACTTCATCACCCACTGGAAGCATCCATGCATCCAGGGCGATACCGCACCTGATCAAAGAAGTCTGGTTACACACTGGCCTGCAAACAGGAATTCCTAATAATGCGAGGATTCGGAGACACACACCACACCAGTTCATCATGGATTATGTCACTGAGCTGAAGAGGTATTATACTTCACTGTGGGAAGGGGATATGACCAGCTTTACAAGGTAGCAAACTTGGAATTACATAATCATTTTCTTTAGGAGGCATTTAAGAATTGCAACCTTTAGAAAGACATCATATTTAAAAATGTTTATTATTCATTTTTTATACTTCAAGATAAATTTTAAAATAAGTACTGTAATTCTTCAAAATTGTGGGGTGTCTGAAAAAATACAGTACATGCACGGTTGCCCCTGTGTTTCTAGTCCTTCTGGACACTGTCGTGTACTCATTATACCTCTTTCAGAGTAACAGACCCATTCCTTTATATTTAGAGATGCTTCGCCTGAAAGAGTGTCTGGGGGTTGAAGAAAAGCATATGGAGTACATCATTTGAAAATGTAATTAATTTTCTTTTTAAAAGTAAGTTATCCTATGTTTTTTGGTCTTTTGGACACCCCATTTTATGTGCTAAATGGATGAAAGGAGAGAATCCCCTTATGTTGAAACAGATTTTAAGAAATGTGGGATGAAGTTTCACAAATGATCCTACCCTCTTTCTACATGGTTGGCTCTACATGATCTCATCAGTCTGGGAAGAGGTGGTTCAAGAAAGAAAATATTTCTTCAAGTTAGAAGACTGAGGTCCTGACTTCCACCCAAATAACTATGTAATTTTAGCCCACACTCCATCCTAAAGATGAAAAAAATTAATTAAAAATGCCCTATCAGGGGAGTCTAGAAAATAGTATAAGATGACAATATTATTTTTACAATCATTATGTCACAGATAATATGTATATATAAAGATACATTTCCACGTGAAAATAACAAGCCTGTGAGCAGATAAATAATAATGAGGGAAAATATTGAAAGACGGGAAGAGTTTTCAATAGCAAGAAACTTAGATGGTTTCTATTTAGGAAAATTCATATGGCAGACTTTATGGAGGCCAAAGAATGGACTTGTAAACTCCAAAGGATCTCTTCCTTCTTAAGAATCTGATAAATTCTATCTGACAAGAGTTGTCACTCTCCCACCCTCAAAAACTTAGCATTCTCTCTTTCAGCCTCATTCTCTTACCTGAATCTCTGGTCTTCACTAAGAGTCTGAATAACTGTGGCTCCACCAAAAGAATGTCCAATAACTGCTATTTTATCCCTATCGATAGAGTCCTGTGTGAAAAAGCAAGATATAAATCCATAAGTATCTCAGCGGTTGTTCAGAGGATAGGCGGTGATTTTGTGAATCATAAAATTATTATTTCACAGACATGGTTAAGTACCTTGATTTCTTAGAAAAGAAATATATACCCACATATACTCACATGCACCCACACAACCACATACACATATTTTAACATATACACGTATACGTACATAAACATACATACCTACTTATGTATATACAAATACACACACATAGATGCAGAGCATTTATAATAGTTCAGAAGTGAACTTCATGGCCTTCCTCTTCACCCACACTTGAAATATCAACATCATTACTGATTTCTCCCCCTTCCCCACTCCATGTTTATTAGCTTGTTCATTCCCTGAGTGTTTATTGAGCACCTGCTCTGTGCTGGCCACTATAGTTCATTTTCCATAAGCTCCCAGTCTATTAGGGAAGGAGCTACAGATACATGGTAGGGTTGTCCCAAGGAGTACATATGACAGACAGCTAGCCCAGTCCAGGGTAGGTAGTGGGGCCCAAGAAAGCTTCATGGATGAGCTGATGCTTGACTTGAGTTGACAATTAAGCAGGACTGAGTCAGAGGGACCGGGTGTCAGACCAAGGGGACAACACGTCCACAGGCGTGGAGACGGGAGAGTGGCTACCCGAGGGACACAGACGCTTCACTGTGTCTGAAGGACAGACCCTCATCTTAGTGCCCTCTCTTGCCTGTACTCCACCCCCTCGACACACACACTGTTGAGTCTTCATTCACCCACTCTGATACTCTTCCATCCAATCCCAACATTTTGTCCAAAACTTTTGACCAATGTTTCAAGATCAAGCTCAAAAACATGCAGGAACTACCCAAGAAATTGCAATCCTTCCACTGGTTGTATTAAGTTGAAACATTTGAAATTGCCATTTTTGTAGAGCAAAGCTGGCTGGTGGCAATTTCATATATAGTTCAACCTAACGCATCCCTCACTGTTGGAATACTTTACAGGTACCTTTTTTTTGCAGCCCTTTATCATACTGTACCTTGTATTACAGTAGTAAAACAGACAATAATAAGAGCCATAAAGAAATCTAGGCCAGGGGAAAGTGGCTTATTCTTTTAGCTTACCTGCATCTGTTCCACATCAAACTCTAAATCTAATGCATTCTTCACTGGTCTCCCATCATCAGTGTCCAGAATCAAACTGAGAGCTTGAGAACACTCCTTTGCTCGTTGCCGTACCTAATAGGATGATTAGAAGAAGGAAATGACAAAGTAAAAAGTTGTAACGCTTAAAGTTTGTGTAGAGGGTGCAGGTGGGAAAAATGCTTGGTTGCTTATAAATCAGAAGTGACTTTGCAATTAGTGACTAGAACACAACCTAGTACCATGACCCAGGCACCAGTTTTGCAGGCAGTTATTGCTTAGTCCAAATCCTGGCTCTGTTGCTAACCCCTTGTGTGACCTCAGATGATTTACTTAACCTCTCTGAGCTTCCATGTATTGTAAGGTAATGTCTACCTCAGTGAAAAGTGGGTGGGATAAAATGCAGTAACCTATGTAAAAAGCACCCACTTGGCACAGAGGTGGAAAACAATGTGCTTTGTTTCACTCTTGATCTTCACCGAAGCACCATGTGAAAGATACTGTTACTCTTCATTGTTTTGTAACAGATAAAAAGTGGAAGCAAAACAAAGAGAGTAAGTAACTTGTCCAAGATAACCCTGCTGCAAAGTGATCCACCAGGATTCAAATATAAGAAAGTTGCATTCTACCGCCTGGACTCTTAAGAGTCTCCTATACCACCTCAGTGAAAAGCAGTCTTTATTTAGTTCTAATGCGAAAGAATGCTGAATGTTCACGGTTATCTCCTAGGATTTTTATGTCGGTCTTTGATTTCACCATGATCCAGATATTTAATCAAGGGAATTTGATCACCCAGAGAATCCTCTGACAGATCTTTTGGGGATGGGAAGTAAGGAGAACTAGAAGCACAGCCTGCCTTATGTAAAATGAAATGAACAAATGTCATCATTTTGCCCACGTCTTTTGGTCACCACACCACCTCCCCTCTTCCTGCAATGTACCTGCTCGTTTCGTAGAGGAAACTCTTCCTCCCTTCGTTTCAGGGTTCTAAGATAGAGCCAAGTCCTGTTCCCTATTTCTGCAGCAGTCTGGTCCTTGAAATAGTAAGTCGCAGACGCAGATCCATCTCTGCAATACACACAGAATCAATTACAGTTGCTCGCTCTTCCTCTCCTTCATCTCACCCGTGTTCCTCATCCCCATCCTTGACTCTTTCTGACTCCCTTTCTTCTTCCATTCTCCATATTTTTTTTTACATTTTTAAAAAATTTTATTTATTTATTTATTTATTATTTTTTGGGGGTACACCAAGTTCAATCAACTGTTTTTATTTATTTATTTATTTTTTTATTATTTTATTTTATTTTTTTGGGGGTACACCAGGTTCAATCAACTGTTTTTATACACATAACCCCATATTCCCTCCCTTCCTTGACTCCCCCCCCTCGAGTCCCCCCCACCCTCCCCGCCCCGGTCCTCTAAGGCATCTTCCATCCTCGAGTTGGACTCCCTTTGTTATACAACAGCTTCCCACTGACTATCTATTTTACAGTTGGTAGTATATATATGTCTGTCATTCTCCATATTTTTAAATCAAAGACACCCCCAAGGGGGTTCTAAGGAAGACATATTGTTGCCTGTAAACAACCCATTCCATCTTCACAATTCTGGGAGGCCATGGTGTTGAAAACTCTCGCCCAGAATCAAATCCCAGTGCTGCCACTTGCTAGCTGTGTGGTTTGGAGCAAATTACTTACCGTTCCTCAGCTTCATTCTCTGTCTCCCTTGAAACAGTGATAATGGTAACCGTCTTAAAGGATTGTTATGAAGATTAAATGAGATGGTATGTGAACATGGCACTCAGTTAATACTCTAGAAATGTTAGCTTTTTTTATGTATACTTGACAATCTAACTCTGTCTCCTTTTTTTCTCACCATGTAACCATAGTTGACAATTCTATCAGCATTTTTCATAAACCTTTATGAAAGGTAGAGCTCAGCCACATACCAGGTGACGTACCTGTGTTCTACAGTAGCAACTATAAACCCGTGAGACGCCAGGTCAATGCCAATAGCAGAATAAATTGTCCTTCAAAACAAGAAGAGGGAAGCATTCAACTACCAGTCATGATTACAAGGAGTCCACAAATAAACCTGGGAACATGGAGGTAATTATACCATGTAGTGCCCTGGGGTAAAGCAGAGAGCTGTGGTGCTCAAAGGGGGCTGGTTGTACCCCTCAGGGAAGATTTGACAATGTCTGGAGGTGTTTTCACTATCATGAGTAGGGGGAGGGTGATACTGGCATCTAGTAGGTAAAGGGATGCTGCTAAAACAATCCTATGAGGCATAGGACAAATTCCACACAAGAAATTATCCAGTCCTAAACCAGTTTAGTACCACTAAATGTTAGTGGTACCAAGGTTGGGAAACACTGGTGCAGTGATTATAAATATTGCCTTTGAGAGTTCTGGAGGTCTTTTTTTTTTTTAAACTTTTTGTTTTATATTGGAGTATAGTTTATTAACAATGTTGTGAGAGTTTCAGGTGTACAGCAAAGTGATTCAGTTATACATATACATGTATCTATTCTTTTTCAAATTCTTCTCCCATTTAGGCTGTTACATATTATTGAGCAGATTTCCCTGTGCTATACAGTAGGTCCTTGTTGCTTATCCACTGTAAATAGAGCAGTGTGTATACGTCAATCCCAAACTGAGAGCTCTGGGTTTGAATCTTGGTTCTGCCACTTACCAGCTATATGACTTTAGGTAATTACATTACCGCTTTTCTGTCCTTATCTGTAAAATGGAGATAGATAATAAAGCTTTTGCTTTAGAATAGTGATAAGGTTTCGATAAGATAACACATAACATAGGAAGGCTGCACAATGTGATGCTTAAGAGAACAGGACCTACACTCTGACCACTGCAGGTGATTGGATCCTGTCTCTGTCTACCTTGGATAAGTCACTTATCTTTTCTCTGCCTTAGTACTTTATCTGCAGAAGGGTGATGTTTTAACAATATGGTACCTGGTGGGGTTATTGTAAGGATTAAGTAAGTTACACAGTTTCAGGGCATATAACCATGTCTACAACAGGGGAAATACTGAACACATGTTAGCTGTTATGTAAATAACTGGACAGGGTGAGATGGTTAAAGAATCACGTGCTAATTAGCAACTACATTCAGAATCCCTTCCACGTCTTTACTCTGCACAATCTTTTCTCCTATCATGTATTCAATAGGAAATGGCCATAAAGAATAAAAAGGAAGTAGGTGGGCACCATGTTTTCTACTCTTGACGATGCAGAACCAACTCAGGAAGGGAAAACCGTCTAGTACAAGGATAAGCAAAACCTTTTCTGTAAAAAGCCAGAGAGTAATTGCCTCCAGCTCTGTGGGCCACACATGATTTGTCATAACTACTCAGCTCTGCTGTTGTAGCACAAAAGTAGCAGAGACAGTGGGGAAAATGAATGAGTGTGGCTGTATTCCAATAAAATCTTATTTACAGAAACAGGTTGCATTTGGCCCTCAGATTCTAAGATGCCAACCATTGGTCTAGTAAGAATCAAATAACTAGCTGAACTATGATTAAAGAAGTGAAGATAATTTCTTATTGCAGGTGCTACGCAATTTATCAGCTAAAAGCCACTTTTCTAAAGTCTTAAAATCCTGAGGTGGAAGACAGGGAGGCAGTTGAGAAGATGTAGGAAGAAAGTGGAGAGGGTGTGGTGGCTATGAAAGTGTGCCACACGCCATGGCACAGAGACCATAGTTGACTAAGGACCCCTCCCAGTTCCTGCCCCTTGGATCCAAATGAAAGCTAGGCTTCCTATGGGTTGGTTCAAGTGACTGGACATGGTGTGGGTTTAACATAGGTCCGTTCCTGTGAGATGCAGAGCTTCTTTGAGGAACAATTTTTGGTCAAGCACTTCCTCCATGGGCCTGGCTCAATCTTTCTTAGAACTGTGCTGCAGTCCTGAGATGCTTCATACCCAGTCCTTCTGTTTCTCAACTCCTTCCCAAGTGTCCAGCCTGCTTCATGATCCAAAAGCTCTCCCCATCTTCTCTGCTCCTTCTCTTCTATCCTTCACAGGCATTTCACAATACATATCTTTCACTGCTATTCTAATCACGGTGTCTACGTCTCAGAGGACCTGAACTAATAGAATGAATGATTTTGAGACTGTAAATACTATAATATAGCAGGACAACCACCAGAAATGAAAGAGCCTCTCTGCTCTATTGTGAAGCCGGCCTCCATGGGCTGGAGGCAGGTAAAGACAGGGCTATGACTGATCAATAGATCCCAGCGAATTCCCAAGGAACCCCAAGTCCTCCAGGACAGCGGCCAGCCTGACACTCCTAAATCGGCTGTTCCTTTTCTGGAGGGAAAAATGCATTCAGTCCTTGATCCCTAGAGGCTAACATTGTTCAACCTCTGACACTTTACCTGAATGCTCCAAGACCATGAGAAAAAATAATGAGTGGATATTTTTCCCCAGTCCTCAGAGGGGCATTCCAGGCTGCAGGAGTTGTCATTGAACCTAGACAACAGTGGGAGATTATAATTAGTGTTTTTTCTGACTTGAATGTTGCCAGTCAATTTAACTTACATTTCCTTAGTATAAAATCCTGACCCATGGAATGTATGGTTTTATACATTAATAGTAAATCCATTAAAAATGTCTTCTACTAGATACCACCAACCACGGGCCTGAACCATGTGTTTTTTTTCCTAAGACCACAGAATCATCAATTGTAAGTTCTCACTGCCAGCTCCGAACTTGAGGTGAGACACTTTCCTACTTAGAGGTATATTCAGGAAGGCTGTTCCTTATTATTAATCCCAGTTTTGGTAAAACTTCAAAGGGAATGTTCTGAAACTTACACTACCAGTAAACTTCAGGAACATTACACTAAGATCCAGAATCTTCAAATCGGAGACTCCTCTCATTCTAACTTGATCAAGGTCAAGAGGATGGTGGAGAGACCTTTGGCTCCATACTCAGATGTGGCTTTGGATGAAGCTCTACCGCTTACTAGCTACTGACCTTGGGTAAGTCGAGAGAACTCTCTAAGCCTCAGACTCCTCTTCTATAAAATGAGGGAAATGGTGTCTATCTCATGAGCATTTTGTCAGAATCATATATAAGTAGGAATATATGTAAAGCACACCTCTCCAGCCACATAGGAAAGGGCTCCAAAATGGAAGGTATTATCTTTTCTTCCTTCACTTCTCACTCATTATCATCAATTATTTGTGTTTCACTTTCTCATCAGTACAATGGAGATGTGCTCATGAAGACTGAATGTGACGACTGCATTACAAAGATGTGCAGTTATAGTATTTTCATCAATCCTCTTATAAAGTGATTCTTAAGAAATCTCCAAGGAGATGTCTAAAATGAATGCCAAAAGTTGTAAGTATTTTTGAGGGGGAAATTTGAAGGCATGGTTAACATCAGCCCAACAGTAGTGTCTGGTCAAACAGATAAGGAAGGACAAGTCAATATTAGCGAAATGTAGACACATTAAGTGATGAACGCCTATCAGATTGTCCTGGTGAGAGAGGCTGACCCCCTGGGGGTGGGTGATGGGAATGAGAGTGGAGTTTCCTCATTTACAACAAGTAAGAAATTAGCTTTCACTCCTTTGTTTAGGAGCTGGAGAGTTTTGGTGGTTTCCACTTTCTTTCTCTCTTTCCCCAGCTATAGAGAGCAGTTTAGCACAGTGCATAGAAGCTAGTGGTCCCATCAGCCCAACTGCTCTTCTCACCACATTATTGCCTCACAGAGTGTGGAAGAAGGAAACATCAGACCAGCCACAGAGAGATGTTAGAGCCATTCTGAAGGCCTGATACTTCACTCCCTCCACCCACCCCATCATATTCAGAATAGACAAAACAAGAACCCTTGGTTCTCTGATAGTTACCTGGCCTTTTAAGAAATACTTTGTCATCTTGGGAGATGTCTGGACTGGAGACAATCTACTTTGGTCTTTAACTGCCTGAAACTCTTGCTGTTTCCAAGCTTTTCTTTTATTCTACAGCCTACAAAGCAGGATCAACAGAAATCTTACCAAAGAATAAGCTCAAAATTTTGCCCATAAGCCAGTGTGTTCCAAGAAATTTACTAAGACCCAAAAAATATTCTTTGTTTGGGATCCAAGGGGTGTCTAAACGATCGTCATCTTGGGATGGATAATACAAACGCAAGAAGGTACCCTGTAGAGGAAAGAAGTTAACGGACTTTTAGTCAAGTTGCTTCTCAAACATATTCCAACTGTTTTCCACATTTAATTAGTGGTGACCCAAATACCTCTACTGTGCACAAAGAGGTCCAGGGAGCTTTAAAGTTGCCATGGTGATTGAATACAGTCAAAAGGAAGAGAAATAGAACAACAATATGCCTTTTGGCAAAAAGAAAGTATGAGCAGCCTGGTTTCAGCCATTAAAGAAGGGGGAAAAGAAGAGAGTTTATGGATAAATTAATCCAATGAGATCAAGGAATCGGGGAATGACTTAACCAGTCAAGGGCTTCCCAGGAAACCATGCAAATGGCAAAATGAGTCATTCTCAGGGGAGGGCAAGGTCAGGTTTCAAAACCTTCTCATGTTCTATAGCCACAGTCAATGTTAGAATCTAAGGATAAGTCGTATTAAAACCTTACCTTATTTGTGTAATCAAACATCAAGTCTGTACAACCGACGGAATAAGATCCATTTCCTCTGGGGATTTCAGTTTGGCCAATGCTTGCCGCAGCCATCAGAGCTTGTATTTTATTGATCCATGCTGGAAAACAGGTCAATATCATTTCCTGATATTTCCTGATATCACACCCCAGACTTTAAGACACAAAGAAACTCCAAGGGAATCAAGTGACTGCCCATAGTTTCCGGCCTCCATTTCTTTACTAACTAGTAAAATACACAAATAATTATTGAGGGCCTGCTGTATTTGAAGTACTGTGTGGGGAAAATGATGGCAGTCAACACAGCCCTTCTCCAAAGACACTGAGAATCATCACCTTTTAATCCTTGCAGCCTTGCCCTTACCTTCTTCTCCTATCCAGAGCATATTAAAGACCACTTTCCAAGTTTGTTTTTCCTAAACATGAACTTTATCTGACATTTCAGAGTTGGGCTCATGACTTCCCATTGGAAGCTGACCTATAGGAACAGCAAAGCCTGTGGTCCAGAATAAAAATAAATGACCATCTCCCAACTCCCCCTTTTCATTCTCCAACCACACAGCCTGCAACTTCAGAATTCCCTAGCTTGATGTTGCTCTCCTAACTCTTTCTCCACTACCTCCTACATCCAACCCAGTTCCAATTTCTAACATTTGTTTTTAGCTTAGAATTCTATCTCCAATATATCCTTACCCCTAGTTCAATTGTCTCACTCATGCCTTCACTGTCTTTGACCAGACAGTCCCCATCTCTCCCAAGCATCCTATTCACCTTGGATCCTGACCCCTTCAACTGCATCCTTCTAACATCCCCTGGAGTAATTTAAAGCACAAATCTCACTAGGCAATTTTTCTTAAAATCCTTCAATGCCTTCCTATCACCAGGTGTTTTTTCTTGAAGAGGGAATGTATTGGAATCTTTCTGGAAGGCAGTTTGTAGGTTATATTTAAATCTACACATGCCTTCCTGTATGGAGTGGCTAATCTTTCCAGTGTTTAGGGGTTGAAACTCATAAAGGTTATAGGTGCACAAGTTAAACCCCAAGTTCCCAGACACTATAAGAAAGACCATGATCTGGAGGTCCACTGCCTCCTACTCTTCTGCTTTTTCTTCTGCTTTCTCCTGTTCTCTCCCTTCTGTGTGCTCCCGTACTCCTGAGTGACACACTGGGCTGTTCCATGCATCTGCACCTTAGTAAATGCTGTTCCCTGTACTTGAAATCCCTGTGGCAAACTCCTACTCAGCTTTTCACATCTTTTTTTTTTATATATAAATTTATTTATTTATTGGCTATGTTGGGTTTTCATTGCTGCACACGGGCTTTCTCTAGTTGCCGCGAGCGGGGGCTACTCTTCATTGTGGTGCACGAGCTCCTCATTGTAGTGGCTTCTCTTGTTGTGGAGTGCGGGCTCTAGGTGCATGGGCTTCAATAGTCGTGGCACATGGGCTCAACAGTTGTGGCTCACGGGCTCTAGGGCACAGGCTCAATAACTGTGGCACACGGGCTTAGTTCTTCCATGGCATGTGGAATCTTCCCAGAGCAGGGCTCAAACCCGTGTCCCCTGCATTGGCAGGCAGATTCTTAACCACTGCGCCACCTAGGAAGTCCAGCTTTTTACATCTTGATCAGATGTCACGTCTTCTCTGAAGCCTTCCCTGATCCCCCAGGCTTACTCATTTCAACCTCAGGATTAAATCAATTCCCTGTGTATATTTTTATCTTTCTTCCTATCATATTGGATTAAAATCATGTGTTTGCGCACTCTGTCTCCTAAGGCTATTTTGTAAGAGCTGTATCCATATTGTTGCATTCTCAGATCCTTACTCCAGTGTCCAGCACATAATCGGTGCTCAATAAGTATTTGTGAAAAGGAGCTGAGCTAAGCTTTTCACTGCCACTGGGTCTCTTTTGTTTCCACTTAATGCTTTCTGGCATATATTCTTTTACCCACACGCTCTTGTTATGCTTTCTCTCTCTGGTGCCAAAACCCTTCAACACACCTGCAGTTTTACCTGTTCTTCTTTCAAACCCCCAATCAAGTCCACATTTTATTTCAGGATAGTGAGGCTACATATCAGTGTATCTAGATTCACTTCTCTAGATTCAGCCTGCCTGCTCATTTCCTTCTGTTAGATTGTGACAGGTGACTGCTTTTCTGGACAGATTCCTTCATGCTTTCTTTTTTCTTTTTTCATAAATAAATTTATTTATTTATTGGCCACATTGGGTCTTCATTGCTGCGTGAGGGCTTTCTCTAGTTGCAGTGGCTTCTCCTGTTGTGGAGCACGGGCTCTAGGTGTGCGGGCATCAGTAGTTGTGGTGCAAGGGCTTAGTTGCTCCACGGCATGTGGGATCTTCTGGGACCGGGGATCAAACCCGTGTCCCCTGCATTGGCAGGCAGATTCTTAACCACTGCGCCACCAGGGAAGTCCCCTTCAGGCTTTCTATCACACTCTGCCTCTGCCACATAGACACTTGGAACGATGGCACCTAATACCATAGTTCAGAAAGGTTTTGTGCCCTGAAAAGAAGCCCATTTACCTCCTCCACGTTGGTGTGTGAAGCACCTGCCAGTGATGAGCCTTTCAGTGCCTAAGGCCTTGCTACTCAAAGTTGGTCCATGGACCAGCATCACTGGCATCACATGGGAGCTTGGCAATGAGGCTCTTAGGCCTTACCCCAATTCTACTGAATCTGAAAAGATGTGCCTGTTAAAGTGTAAGAAGCACTAGGCTAAGGTACCAGACCACCTGGCCTGACACACAGTCAGCTATTCATGGTCAGATGGTAGGAGGTGGTTCTGAGAAAGGCAGTGGTTGAGATGAATGGACTCTGGTTTTGGAACCAGGTGATGCTATTTTGGATTCCAGTTGTACAGCTTACAAGCTATGATGCTCTGCCCTAGGCAATTTACTCCCCTCTCTGATCCTCATTTGTAAACTGGGGATAAAATCATGTGGCCAGTTCTCAGGACAGCTAAAAGGATAAAGTGATCCTCTAAGTCAAAGAGCTTGCACAGAACACAACTCCTAACAGGCAGACAGCTGACATTATTTGCCCCTTCCCTAGAGTTAGCTAACTCTGGTTACCCAAATTCAAGCCCGAGGAGGAGTTTTAGCAGATCTACACTAGATCATACCATTTTTCTCTGGGTAGCTTGGAAATCTAAGGCATTTCCTCAGACATATTTCTTTAAAAAGCTTTACCTGTAAGGCTAATATCGTAGGGGCCCTTCAGAATTACAAAAGGCTTTTTTTGTCCTCTTTAAGGCTGTCTGCTGAGTGGTTCTTCATGATGTAATTGGGAGACATCAAGTCCAGAGGACAGCAGGGTAGGCCTTCTGTGACAAGCACCCTGGGTTCTGCTGTGCCCCGGCCCACAGGTGACCATGGTGTGGCTATAGGGACTCTGGCTCACATAGTCTGGTGAGGAGCCCCAGAGAACCCACAACTGCCTTGGAGGCACTCCCTCTGGAATTGGGAATTCAGTTCTAGAGCCATGAGAAGGTTCCAAGTTGCACAAGATTCCTCTTGTGAGGTGTCAATTCCACCTAGGCTCTGGGAACATTTTCCACTAACCTTGGAGTACCCTTGTCCTCTAAAACCCACTCTACCAAAAAGTTTCACCCAGCGTTCAGGAGCCCAGGTCAAGATGAGGCTACAGGGCTGACCTTTGAAAAGGTCTCAGGAAACTTTGAGCTGACCTAGGTTTGAGTGTAGGTCTCCAGGGCCCTGTGGCTCCTGAGTGCCAGGGCAGCTGCAGAAAAGGTTCACCAAACAACAAGGTCCTACTGTATAGCACAGGGAACTGTATTCAGCATCCTGTGATAAATCATAATGGAAAAGAATATGAAAAAGTATATATATATGTATGTATAACTGAGTCACTTTGCTGTACTACAGAAATTAAACACCATATGTAAATCAACTATACTTTAACAAAATTAAAAAAAAAAAAAGATTCACCAGCCCTCAGCTCATCTGGTTGTGGTCCTGGATTTCCCATTCTCTAACCATCTCTCAGCACTCATCACGAAGGAAGAGGTAGGGAAGAGCCTTGCCAGGTGGAATGGTCACTCTCTAGATGATATAGTTTTATGGTTCAGAACTTTTTGCTATTTTTCTTCAACTTTATTTTAATAGGAGCATTAGAACCTGTGGTGTGCTATTAATCTTATTACACATTTTTGGTGATGTTCATTTATCAAATAGTCCTGATGTTCTTTCCTGGAGTTGGAGACGGATTGTATACATGCTAGGAAAATGACATTTTCTTCTATGGCTCTATGTCCTCCATTAGCAAATGGAAGTGCCCTAGCCATGTTTATAAACCTTTTAGCTGCATGACTATATTTTCTATGCATTAATTTAGTAAGAATGGTACAAATAATCATCTATTATTTTCATCTTTTATTGAATAAACTCTTTCTAATTATTTAAAAAATATTTATGCATTCTTTTTTTGAGTATTTAGAATGAATGGGGCATTGAGCTCCAGGCTAGGATGACAAAGATGAATCAGATCCTAAAGTTTCTGCTTGCCCAGTAATAGCTTTCTAGGGACTTTCAGACATGAAGGGATAGACAACATCTTTTGAAATTCTGACCCTGTGCCAATAAAAAGCGTATGATGTAAAGGTCTCCTAGGTGAGAATCTGCACATCATATAAGATGTTACCTGTTTTCAATCTATAGATAAGGTAACGGGAGAATTAATTTAACCAGGCTGCAAGCTCCTTGAGCTTGACTACAAGCCCTCTGTCTGAGTCACCAGTGTATTACTCACACCTCAGTTTTCTGATAAGTACTGTTGCATGAATTGACCTGTGAGATATGATGCCATTTCCTATGCAAACAGACAGAAGATCTAGTCCCTCTTCTGCTGTTGCAATCATCGCCCCAACTATGAAGTGGGGCCAATCTGTAAGGCACTGGGTTATGAAAGATCTTCGTTTGTGTCACAGTAAGGAGTCACCCATCAAGCCTGCACAACTAGATCCAGGGCTGCCGTATCTCCCCAGGTGCACGGGTTTGTGGGTACACACAGTCTGGGACCTTTCAGAGGCCACCGACGCTGCTCACCCGAGGAGACTAGATAGAGAAGTTCATGCATCCCAACCCTCCAGGATTAGCAGGAATTCACAAATCTCCAGAAGGAATCACTTTGCCATCAAGGTCCTTCTAGGTGATGGTAGATGTCCCTGTCTAGAGCTGGCTGTTCCACTCTGGCCACCACTTCTGGGCTTGACTAAACCTCCCCCCTTTCCCCTTCCCTCCACCCCTCAAGGTAAGAAAGAGCAAAGGATGCACATGCATTCTCCTCTGGAGCTCCGAGTACCTACTGGTCCCTATTTCTGCCTGTCATTGATAGAAAAGGTTGTCTCCCTCTGGATCCCAAACTCTAAATTGCCATCTTCTCACACCCCCCACCATCAACCAGGACTCCACCTGGTTGATCGAGACACCTGCCTCTTCTTCACCTGCCTGCAAGCAGGTTTGGGGTTGTCTCTGAGGGCACTCTAGGGAGGAGTGTTACTGGGCTGAGTGGGAGTGGGTCAAGGCTGTGAGGCAGAGAAGGGGTGGCAGGCAACTTCTCCACGGTGACTGCAAGCTGAGCTTCCAGCTTGTCTGAAAATATCTCATCCTGGGCTGTCCTGTAGCCTCATGTTGAATAAGTCACTTCTCTAGTTTCAATAGGAAGAGGAGGGAGGCCCTCTCCCCTCCCCCAGAGATGATCTCCACCAGCATCTTCTTAGAAGTCCCCACATGCAACTCCCCTGGGGCCACTTGGGGTCTTGCAACAGGTGGGTAGCTCAAGCCCAAGAACAAATATACCTCTTACCTGATGATTTAACATGGGCAACAGGATTTAGGTCTTGCCAGTCAAAAGGATGAACCAGCGCAAGGCAGGTGCAGAGGCAGAAAAGCACATGCAATTTGGGCGGCAACATCTCGGAAGCTGAGCAGCCGTTTCAGCTTAACCTTCTTCAAGGCAGATATTTAAAATGAAAAAAAAAAAACAAAACATGCAATAAAGAGGACTTAAATAGGCTGACCAGTGAGTGAGATTAAGGGACTAGTAACATGATTCCATGTGTTATAAAGGGAGAAGACATTTGGGAAAAACAGCACATGCATTTTCTAGAATGGGTTTTTGGTAGGCACTAGGGTCTCAGAGTCCTTGGTCGTGCTGGATTGCAGAGCCCACAGCTAACACTTTTAGGCTGGAATATTAGGTTTTCAGCCACTAGTTTGCTAACTTTGTGGCAGTCTAGTTTGGTTATAAAGAAGTGCATCCAACTATAATAATTATAACAATCACATATCATAATCATAATAATATCCATGGGCATGTCTAGCACACAGTAACTCCTCAATATGTTTTGGGTAACATTTCCATCATATCTGTAAAATAATCATATTGCAGCAGCTCGGGTTGTTTTTGGTGCTGAGAATGTTATATTTTGGGAGATCTCTATAACCCTGCTATACTGAGAGCCTCCCAAAGGCAGGGGGCAGATCTTACTTGCTGTCACAAGTGCCTAACAGGGGCCCTGGCGTGCAGCTGGTGTGGAATAAATGTCGGTAGAACTGGTGAAGAAAACCGGCCTCGTGGTAATAATGTTATATCGCAGCGAAGCTCTTTGCTAACATCTTATCAGCAAAAACTGTCTTGTAGTTGTGCATCACTTTTCCCCTTGAAAACTTCTCCCTTCAAATTTTGGGGTGATGGAAATGGTCCAAACCATCACCATCTCTCCCCCTCTCTCTCTTTAACCATCTCTCTCTTGAGATTTTTTTGCAATAACCTCTAATTGGCCTCCCCTAACCCTATGGTCAATTCTCAATATAGCAGCCAGAGTGACAATGCCATTCCTCTTGCTCAAAGCCCCCAGATGGCTTCATATCACACAGAGCTGAAGCCACAGACCTTAAAGTAATGTATAAGGCTCTACAGTGTGTACTCAGCAGACTCCTGATTCAACCCCCAGCCCCTCTTGCACACTCACCCACACACTCACTGCAACATACATCTTCCTTGCCATCCAGCAAACATCCCAGGCACACACACCCACCCACCCCACCCCCAGCCAACCCCGCCTTGGGATCTGTACCTGTGTCCCGCTTCCAGGAAGACACTTTGCCTGATACCCAAATAACCGGCTCCCTCACTCCTAGGTTTTTGCTTCCATGTTACCTTCTCAGTGAGGCTTTCCCTGACCAGTTTAAAATTACAATCTATCCCCCAACACACACATCAATTCATGCCCTATTTCCCCCAACCATTTAATTTTTCTCCATAATATACATCACTAGTGACTATGCTCTGGGTTACTTGTTAATTACTTAATTATTTCCCTCTTCCAGAAAGTCAGTTCTGTGAGTGTAGGAAATTGAGGCCTTTTTTTTTTTCCTTGCTGTGCTCCCAGGATGAAGAACAGAGCTTGGCACACAGTAGGCACCAATAAAACCTGCTGCATGGATAAATTCTGAATCTTAGTAGTTTCTAACACGTTGATTACTCATACAAACTGAGCCACGTTTAATGATCAATGTGAGTGTTGGTCCCACTGATATGAATGGGGTACTCACTAGTTGGAAGAATTATTCTTCAGGGAGATGTAACCCCGGCACAGAAATCAGTGCTCCTATGTGCTCCCCCGAATTTCCTGGCCTCCCTTGTGGCCGGACTGGGCCAGGGGACTGATTTCCGATAAAGGGGAATTTGAATGGAAGTGATCTAGGACACAAGTGTCAGTATGTCTTCTCCAACCCTTCCTTTCCCTTATATAGCAAACTTAGAAGCCACGTGTGTGTCTCCAGATGAAGGAAGCCTGGATCCCTCATCACTGAATGGAAAAGGCCCTCTGCCAATTTATGTGGACTTCCATCAACAGTAAATAAACCATTGTGTCTTAAACCATTGAAATCTCCAGGTTAGGTCGTTTTCTATTATGACAGTGCAACACGGCCAATCCCGAGTAACATCAGATCATTCAGTCAATGGGTAGTTACTAAGCAAATACTACATACCCTCTGCTATGTCAACAATTGTGGTAATTACCAGAGAATTGGACACTATTCCTCCTCTAAAAGAATTTACAGTAAGGATTTAGAAACAAGACTCACACATATAATACAAGAAGAAAGCAAATGACAGGGACAATAAAAAGGTCTTAGATGATATGGTACAAATTCTCAGGGCAACAGAAATTCAGAGAGAAAGATTTCAGAGGAGACAGGGCTGTAGCAAGGCCAGCTCTTATCCCGAAGGCTAAACATCTTGATAGGTAGCTGGGAAAATTGTCACTGGAGCTCTAAGCTTCTTGGCTACCTGTACAATGATTAGAGTACTTCCTTATTCTATATCCTTTTGTGTGTGGAGGGCGGGGGGTAGGGTCAGAAAAAATATGTATAGTTTAACTCTTTAAAATTATTTATGATTTTGGTTTATCTTATTTTATATTTCATTTTTATGTTCAATTTTATTACAAAGTTAATACACGATTTCAAAACTTCAAACATGACAGAATAAAGTAAATTTAAAAAAACTGAGCTGTCTTCACTAATAATCACTTACTAACAGATTTTTTTTCCAAATGTATTCCTATGCTTGAATACACATACACAAACATACATACATACGTATAAATATACATACATACATATATAGTTTTAAAATTTGTTTATAAAACTTCATACTATATATTCAAATTCTATTTTTAATTTGATGATATATTGTAGCTATCTTTTCATATAAGCACACAGCACTATAATTTGTCTTTTTATTTTAAAATGGCACCTAGGAGTTGTTAAAAAAAAAAAGTTTGTTCACTAAATAGATGATAATATTGCTAACATTTGAACACAGTGTGCCAAGCATTTTGCACAGTTTCTGGCACATGGCACCTTATACTGTCACCCCCAAAACAGTCTTTGAGGGAAGTTTAATTATCCCCATTCTATTGATGAGGAAACTGAGGCCAGGAGCATTTAACTGACTTGTTCTAATCACACAGCTAGCAAGTGCTGGAGGCAGGGCTTAAACCTAGATTGCCTGCGTGCCTGCTTTTCCCACTGCATGGCATCTTGATATAATGTTCATTTTGGTCACTCTAAAACTAAAAGCTACTAAAGTTAATGAACAGAACAGTTATTTTAATGATGCTAAGGTGTCCAGAACTGGTTTGAGAGACGACAACAAAGAATTATAAATTGTTTTCCAAAGAGATGAGACTCCATCTCATTGTTCTTGCCCTAATTTATATTTGGAGCAATGTGTCAAGACCCTTGAAAATTTTGGAGTACCGTGTATGAACCCCAAGATATAGCTACTAAGTTTCCCAAGGAATCAATAGAAGAAGTTGCACTGAAGCCAGGCTCAATGCGTGCCAGCCTCCACGCTAGCCCTCTGTATACTGTTACAACTTGGTTTTTCATCAGATTACATCATGCACAGAAAATATTTACAGGGGCATGAGCAGAGGGCTTTAGAAAATTCCAGTCCGGATGCTTACAGTCTAGACTGAATAAGGGGAGTGTCATTCAGCCCATTTGAAAGATAACAAGGGATGAAGAAGTGAAAAAGAGAAGACAAAGTGAAACACTGTAATTTTTAGGAACCCTGCACTAACCCCAAGAAGGCTCACTTGCCCATAGCAACTTGCTATTCAACACATTTTCCCTGTCAATAACCTCAGGAAGAATTGGAGACAGCCAAAGGCTCGCACGGCTTCCCTAAGACCTCCAAACAGGACTGGCCTGCTCTGCGCTCCCCATCATTCCTACCAGACCAGTGCCAGGACCATCACCTTTAGTCCTTGTGGTGGAGCAGGCAGAAAGGGCCTGTTAAGGCCAGGTGAAAGGGCCTGTTTCAGGTGCCTGCCTGACCTCCCGCAGGCTGCGAGGCTCTTGGGGAACCTTGGAACACGCTGCCTCCTGAACCCCATCCCAGACTTCCTGACTCAGAATCTTCAGAAGGCAGGTCAGGGCATTTGTATGCTAGCTCCCTATGGGCTCTGATATAGCTAATCCCAGGATGCAGTGTTTGGTAATGTCTGCAATGGAACAGTAAGAGTACTATTTACTGAGTTTTTTTAAATCACCCTCTATATATGCTATTTGACCTCATTCCCAGAGTAATAATCCTCCCAATCATTTAATGACTAGCTGATTCATCCATTCATTTGTTCATGGGTCCATTTACTCAATTTTGAGAGTGCCTATTGTGTCAGTCACTATGTTTGGCATTAAAAGATTTTAAAAATAGATGTGATTTTTGTCTTTAAAATCCCCAGCACGGAGAGAGACTGTCAAACAGTCATAATGAGTCCTATAAGAGATTATTCACAAGATGTAGTGTGAATAAATGTCTAGCGGGCATAAAAGAAACATCCTAGCATCTCCATTCTTCCTTCCGGGAACAAACATCACTGATACACAGAAAGGCTATGCAACCTGCCTGGGGTCACAGAGTGAGCCTTTGGCATGGGTGGTACTAGACGGTGGTCTTCCTCCTTTACTCCAGTGGATTGAATGGCAGAAGGACTCTCATTTCCCCTGGGCACTTTAATTAGCATTTCTTGTTCATTTCTTAGGGAACTTTGGGTTCGCTGCCCTCCTTCCCCTCTTCGGGTAGTTAGTGATCTGGTAATGCCTGGGGCACCCCTCTGGTTCACCATCATGGCCTGTCACTCTCGAAACTTATCAAATGTTCCACACTGCTCTTTACTTTGGCTTCTCAAGGCAACAGCGCCGTAACATAGCAAGTTGCTAAGAGGAACTGGGGTGTTCCAAAGCCTTTCCTCATTAACTTCCAAATAACAGCCCTTTCTTTTAACCAAGGTCTTCTGATGTGGACTCTTTTTTTTTTTAAGGTCTTAATTGAATTTGTTACAATATTGCTTCTGTTTTATGTTTTGGTTTTTTGGCCCCAAGGCATGTGGGATCTTAGCTTCCTAACCAGGGATCCAACCTGCACCCCCTACATTGGAAGGGGAAGTCTTAACCACTGGACTGCCAGGGAAGTCCCTAACCAAGGTCTTCTGGAGGCATCTTCTCAAAATCCCCAAAAAAGTTACTTTAAAGGAAAGACCCATATGCCAATGGGGAGAAATGTTTTGGAGAAAAGAGGACTTTCAATGTCCCCCCAAATCAGATCCTATAAGCAATAACCCACCCTGGCTACGCCCACACCCTCTGGCTGCCAAGCTTCCAGCAAGAGTGAGTGGGGCTGTGTTCTATAATCAGTTAGGGCTTGGATGATTCATAGTATTGCTTGTGATGTAACTTCTGTGTTTGAGGGAGGAGATGAGTAATAAACAAGACAAGGGGGGGTGCAAATAGTTCTGTTTTTGGAAAGTTACCTCTTTTCAGAATTGAAAATAAAAATGGGACAACTGTCCTTTCCTGAAACAATCTTTTCTTTCACTGTGGGGAAGCAGAAGCCAGTCTTTTCTCAGGTTTAACAGTGAAACAGGCGGTTCTGGTTAAGTCCTTTTGAAACAATCACTGATGCTATGGTCAAAGGCTAAATAATAAAAAAGAAGATTTTGATATTCATTTTGTATCAGTTTTATGTTTTCTAAAAAACTGCATGAGGACTCCTTGGACCAGGAAGGGGACTTGATGAAGCATGGCTTATGGAAGGGCCAACAAACACTCCTGATTAACGTGTCCCAGGCATCTGAGAAGAGACTCGGGCTGGTTTTCCTGCATCTCCACTTTTTGATTTTTGGTTTTGATCGGCTTCAGTATTAGGCAGAAACTCTTAAAGATAAAGAAATATTTTGACTGCAACTCAGACCTTCTGAATCCAAATCTTGATCACTGGTTTGGTTTAGAAATAAAAAGAAGGTGATATGAAGCATAAATAATTATCTTTTATTGAGCATCTACTGTGTGCCAGCATTGCTTAGCTGGGTACTGTATGTAAGCTCTAGTCCTCACGATAAGAGTAGAGTTAGGCAGGTGTTATTACCTCCATTTTACAGTTAAAACACTGAGGCTTGCATTTGCAGCAACATGGATGGACCTAGAGATTATCAAACTGAGCAAAGTAAATCAGAAAGGGAAGGACAAAAACCATATGATATCACTTACATATGGGGTCTAAAATATGACACAAATGAACATATCTATGAAACAGAAAGAGACTCACAGATATAGAGAACAGACTTGCGGTTGCCAAGTGGGGTGGGAGAGGGAAGGACTGGGAGTTTGGGATTAGCAGATGCAAACTATTATATCTAGGATGTATACACAACAAAGTCCTATTGTATAGCACAGGGAACTAGTTTCAATATCCTGTGATAAATCATAATGGAAAAGAATATGAAAAAGAATACAGAACTGAATTACTTTTCTGTACAGCAGGAACTAATGCAACATTGTAAATCAACTATATGTCAATAAAATTAAAAAAAATTAAAAGTGAACAAACAAAAACACACTGAGGCTTGGAGACCGGCTGACTCATGTTGACTGGTAGGTTTCAGCATTTTGACTACCAACCCCACCCCCTGAGGCATGTGAGAAAAAACCATCAGTATAGTAGGCTCTGCTTTTTACTTAAATGTGTACATTTATACACAAATAGAAAAAAAATCTAGATGAATGTAAAACCAGAACATTCTCAGTGGTTACATTTAAGGGGTAGGATTATAGGTGGCTTAGGTTTCTTTTTTTAACATGCGCTTTTCTAAGTTGTCAACAGTAAACATGTATCACTTGAATAGGGAAAAAGAAAAGAAAAGGAATAAAAAAAAACAACCAAAACCCTAGCTCTTTCCTGGGGCAACTATATCTAAATGGGTGGCTTCCTGTCAGAAAGAAGCTACACCTTTAGATGCTTTAGGTCCAATTCAGGGACAATGTTGGATTTGAAGCTTTGCTTTAGAGCACTAATTTTAGGAGAAAGTTGTGGTTAGTTTCAGTGTAAAGGTTTGCAGTACATTTTTTTCCCGAAAAAATCAGTGGCTTGTGGTTATTAAATTTCAAATTAGTACCCATGAGCCAGGCATTGTGCTACGGGAGTCCTAGTGTGTGTGTGTGTGTGTGTGTGTGTGTGTGTGTGTGTCTATGGGGTGGGGGTGAGGTGTAGGATGACAAACAAAAGAGAAAAACATGCTTTAAGGAGTGCCCAGTTTTGTGGTCTAGATGAAAATGGACAAAACCTACTCTGGTTCAGGTCAAACTAGGAGACACTAACTAATCCAATCCTGTTGTTTTGCATACAAAGAAGCTGAGGCCCAGAGAGGGGAAGCAACTTGCCTGGAGCCACACAGTAAATGATGGACTCACTGGGACCAGAAGACCTTGCGCGCTGATCAGCAGGCCCTCAGGTTTGCAGCAGCAGTGAGCCCCACCCCACCAGTGAGTAGGTGAGGAGTATCAGTGCTCCTGGGTGAAGAATGTGGATCCTGTCGCAATCTGGACAGAGAATCTAAAGGCTGCCCAGGGCAATGGGAAGCCTGAGTTTGCAGTTGGGCTGGTCATTGGGTCATTGGGCTGGAACCTAAATTTCCTAATCAATGAAAAGGACCGAACAATCCCTATGTTGTAGGGTTGATGAGGTGAGGAAATGCCAGCACAGAGTCCAACTATCAACCCTCAATCAGTGCCCCTTTCCTTTCTTCCCCAGGAACCAAATTAGCTCCATTGGAAGCCAAGTAGATTAGATTCTCAAGACCACATTCTAAGAAAGAGGCCAGTGATCTGAAACCCAGGGACTGTGTCCTGCTGCGTTGCCAACTTCGCCTCAGGGCTGCAGGCTCTGACTGCATTGGGTTTCTCACCCTCAGCATGGTGGACACTCGGGACCAGGTAATTCCTGGTTGTGGGGGCTGTTCTGTGCACCTTAGGATGCTTAGCAGCTTCCCTGGCCTCTACTCGCCAGATGCCAGTGGTAGCGCTCCTCGCCTCACTTGTGATGTGCAGCACTGTCTCCAGACATTGTCAAGTGTCCTCTGGGGGGAGGGGGATGGAGGGCTGCCCCCAGCTGAGAATCACTGGGCTGCGTAAAGGGCAAGCGGGCACATGCAGGGGTCTGTCTTACCTAGGAGGTAGGACAAAACCACACACTTTGAAAGAAACAGGGTTGGAAACCAACTACTTTAAGATGAATAACTATAACTCTGAGCCCTCTTGCTTAAGCAGGCAGGTGTATCTAACAGTATACAAAGTTTTATTTGTTTAGGTTTACAAAGATATGCGAATTCTTCACCAATGTATTCAACTTGTGATACCTGGGCATCACACCATTTGCTTTTCATCTTATTCTCCAGTTAATCTAGTTAGGGATCTTCCCATGATGCCCTTGCAGGTTTTGGGTGCCAGAAGCCCCGCCTCCTCCCCACAATGCTGATAGGGCCATGTGTTCCTCTCTGATGGTGCTGACTTTTCCCGCAGCATATGTCACCACAACAGCCTATCCACCAGACCCCCCATTCACCCATCCACCCGTTCAAACATCTACTAAGCACTATGTGCGCAGCACTAAGTGCTGAAGGTATGGCTGGCTTCTACCATAAGCATATGAAAGGGATTCTTGTCCATTTTCCCCAGATAGAATGAAGCTTCTCCCGCTAAAATTCCAGTATCTTTTGTCTTTTAAAATTCCTCATAGTTCTTGGGAGGGGGGGGTCCTTAACAATACATTCCTCTGGTTTCTGATTTATTTCTCTAGCTTTATTTCTTAAGTACGCTGTTTTATTCTTTTATGTGATTTTATTATGAGCAGCCACCCATCTTCTATGGAAGTATTACACATTTTAAGTAAATATGAGCAAACATTTCGCATGTTGCTAAAAGAAAAACAGCGCTTCTTGCTTTTCTGAACAAAGAACTACTATAATTGGCTGCAAGTCACTGGTTTGCTGGGACACTGGCTTCTTTTATCTCCTGATGACCATTAAGATCTCTGGGAGGATGACCACGAGGCTCTCGAATCTGAACACAGAGGAATAATTCATAAGAAGTCTTTTATTTCTCCAAGTTCTTTTTCTGCAGAAAAGTGCCTTTTCCTCAACCGTGGGATATGACAGTTAGAAATATATTTACATTTAAGAAGTAGGACGCTGAAAAGTCTTATATTGACTTTGGACATTTAGAACAGAGGATCCAGTGACAACACTAAAACCCTTGACACACAGTCTTAATAATCATGGTGGTTGAAAATCCATTACCACCACCACTAACCAATATAAACCTTTCTTTGAGAAAGATGTAACTGGAAAGATAGGGTAGTAACTAGTAAACAAAAAACCGGGAACACAGGTCTTGCCTATTGTTTAACACTGCTAAATTTACCAAAGAAAAACCAGTAATTCTAGTGGTATAAACAGGTACCCTGATTTTTGGATGGCAATTTGACAAAATTTCAATTGTCCATGTCCTTTGACCTTTTTACTACATGCTTAAGATCAGCACACACACATAAACCTTACACACGGGGAAGTAAAACCCTAAAAATGTATTGCCATACAGCATTTATTCCAACTCTAGAAAAGCCAATACACATACACAACACACATGGAAACCCTGCAGATGTCAAACAATGAGAGATATCATCAATGGGATTATCTTCAGTTAATTGACATGATATTTACAAAATAGTTACTTAGGAAACCATTTACAATGCAATTGTAATTGAAACAAAGAATATAAAATTGCCAGCTAAAAGTTCATACTGAAAAGACTATTAAGCAATACAATAAGGGTGATGGAATTATGGGTGTTTTTTTCTCATGATTTTTCACATTTTTTACAATAAAATGTGTTGTATCACTAATAAGAAATAATTTAAAGAGGATATTTAAAAAGAGTTTATATGACCATGAAAAGTGTTTAATTTTAAGTAACATGGTATATAGAGAATTAAGAGAATTATCTGTGATCCCATACACATAAAAGAAAAGAGGAAGAAGAAGGAGGAGGAGGGGGAGAAGGGAACGTCAACAAGAACAAGAAGAAACAAAATAAAAAGAAACACAAGTGCTTACAAATTTATCTCCTTCAGAGAGTTTTGTACAGTTAGAAACTAAAGGTAATTTTTAATCCTTCTTTCTACTTTTCCAATATTTTAAATCAATGAGAATATTTATTGCAAAAAAATCAACAATTTTTAAAATAGTAAAGCCTGAAAATCATTTTCTTCAATTTTGGCTCCTGGACCACTAAATAAAGTACCATCCTGGTAGGTCAAGATCTTTAATTGAGAGCCCAGAGAATACATTCTTATTTAAATCCATTTGAAAGTGGGTATTATCTTTGCTTTTCCTCTGTGGATTTCATGTCTGCTACTGAAACCACTATTTCCTCCTTGCTCTTCTGCATCTCAGCTGAGGTCTCCATCTACCACCATGACCTCTGCTAATCCTATTTTCCCATCCATCAGTGTTAAATTCTCATCAGGCATCATTTCCCTTTTTGAAACAAAAGGCAGACCAAAACAGCAGGTGAAATGTCCACTCTCAAGTTCATATCTGTCAAGGGCTGGTGAATAACTCTGAGAAGTTCTGGCCAGAGATTAAGGCATGTGTCTTAACTCTTCCGCCATTGGTAAAGAGAAAAGAAAACGCTCTTTCATAGGTATCAGTACTCTCTTTGTCAAATTTTGCCTGATGAACTTTTAGAATGGGAGGGTATGGCAGTCAAAATATGACACTCTCCTCCCTGCAAAAATTGCCCACATCCTAATCCCCAGACCCTCCAGATATGTTAGATTACATGGCAAAGGGGAATTAAGGTTGCAGGTGGAATTAAGATTGCTAATTAGTTGACTTTAAAATAGGGAGATTAACCTGGATTATCTGGGTGGGCCCAGTGTCATCACAAGTGTCCTTAAAAGTGGGAGAGGTTGGCAGAAAAGAAGGTCGGGGTGATGAAATTTGAGAATTCAACCCACCACTGCTGGCTTTGAAGATGAAGGAAGGTCCAAGGAATACGAGAGACCTCTAGAATCTGGAAAAGGTAAGGAGACAGATTCTTCCCGGAACCTCTGAAAAGGAATACAGCCCTAAAAACACCTTGATCTTGGCCCAGTGAGGCCATATTAGACTTCTGACCTACAGAACTGTCAGATAATAGATGTGTTGCTTTAAGCCAATACATTTGTGATAAATTGTTGCAGCAGAAGTGAAAAACTAATGCAGAGTATATAAAGTTACAGAAAGAGAACAGAGAGCAAATAGGCCAATTTGCTTTCAACTGAAGTCAAAGAAGGTGGCTTAAGTATCTCAAAATGAACCCAATAGCAAATAATATTTGAGAAAGAAGATAAAATCTTCTGCTTCAGATATTTTACAATAGCATGAAGCAGGAGAATGTCAATCTTTCATCCATGATTTCCAAGCAACTTACTATTTTTTCTACTTGCAGTATCTTTTGTTATTTTGTATTAATGTTGCACAGTAATTGTTTAAAAATTCAAAAATTACAGAAAGGTGTAATTTTGACAGTTCAAATCTCTGTCACTTTACCTCCATTCCCTCCCCTGCTCAGGAATTAGTAAAAACTCCTGTTCATAATTAGATGTAAGTGACCTCATACATTTTTCTATAGTGATATTTTTTAAGCAACTATATCCTTGTTTGATAAAGACAAAAATATTTACTTCATTCTGAAACAGGCTAAAGGCAGCTAGAACATCATTCCATAGCAGCAATTCTCAACCAGGGCAATTTCGGTCCCCAGAAGACATCTGGTAGTGTCTGGAGACATTTTTGGTTGTCACAACTGGGGGGGGGGGACTGCTACTGGTATCTGGTGGGCAGAGGCCAGGGATGCTGCTTAATATACTACAGTACACAGGACAGACCCGCAACAGACATATATGGCTCCAAATGTAAATCATGCTGAGATTGAGAAACGCTGAACTAAATGGATGCAGGTGAAACCACATTCTTGTTTGATAATAAAGAAATATTTATTCTGTTCTGAAACAAGCTATAGGGAGGCAGATGCCTGGCTAATACACGGGACAACTTTTAAAGTAATAAAGCCATTTATGATGTATATCTCACAATGTAGAGAGAGTTCTCCATACTGAGGATTCCAGCTGGGCTAACTGGTCCCCTGCTAGAGATCCTGAAGAAGGTAGGGGTGCATAAGTGTGGTTGGACTTGGAGGTTCCATCTTTAGCAAAGATACATGATTCCATTTAAAAGCATTAGCAAAAATGTCCTACTTCATACTTGCCGATATTGAGACTAGGAAAGAGAAAAGATAATACCTACTGTATTGATATTATGTTCTTTCTACCATAGTAGCTAATGGAATCAAAACATAATACAGACATTATCCCAAATGCATAACAGGCAAGTCACTTCTGCAAAAAAAGTCTAAAGCCTCTTATCTTGGGCATAGTAGATGCAACTCTTGTGTAATCATTTCACAACCTAAGAAAAGAGATATGGCCAAAAAAGCAAAATAATAAGCAGTTCCCTATTGTGGAAGCAATTTAATTTCATATATATTCATAAGCACAAGTACTTAACGGCTCCAAGTAAAATAAAATTACTTGATTCTACACACATTTTGGACATGGGAACTCATTTGCCTCCAGTTTGCAAATGTCCAGAAGTTTGGTGCCCTATATGGCTTTCAAGTCCTAAATGGTAAGTTACCTAAGATCCCTGGGCAGTTTGCTGCAATACTGGAAGCATTCTGGTACATTCCACGCCAGTTAAACCACATCTTATTGAACTGGTGAAGCTGTAAGGACTTAAACAAATGAAAGTTTGGACTTCCTTGGTGGTGCAGTGGTTAAGAACCTGCCTGCCAATGCACGGGACATGGGTTCGAGCCCTGGTCCGGGAAGATCCCACATGCTGCGAAGCAACTAAGCCTGTGTGCCACAACTATTGAGCCTGCACTCTAGAGCCCACGAGCCACAACTATTAAGCCCACATGTCACAACTACTTAAGGCTGCACCCTAGAGCCCATGCTCCAACAAGAGAAGCCACTGCAATGAGAAGCCTGCACCTACAGAGAAGAGTAGCCCCCACTCACCGCAACTAGAGAAAGCCCGTGTGCAGCAACGAAGACCCAGTGCAGACAATTAATTAATTAAAAAGAAACAAAAAAACAAATGAAAGTTTATTCAAAGGGACAATAACTTAACAATAACCAGACTGATGAGGGAACAAGGCAACAAGTCACATGAGAAGCTGCTGAAGGAACCAGAGATGTTTACTCTGGAGAAAACCCAGATGGCACATGACAGCTACAGTTCTGTGGAAAAGGGACGTGTTCCCTGTGGACCCAGACCCTAGAACTCTGTTAGCTGGAGCTTTTCGACAACTACCGTATTGTCTCTATCAGAGGAGCAGTTTAAGTGCAGGTCTGGGGAACACCATCAAGGATACTGGAGAAGGAATTCCTGTATTGGATGAGGGTGAATGTGGATTGGTCAGGCCGGACTAGGTAACCCTACCCCTGAGGTGCAAGATCAGAAGTCTATAAGGTTCCCAGCCAGGTAACTTAAATGAGCTCAACGGGACGTGTGTGACAGAAAAAGCAGTGGCGGGGGCTGTGGCAGGTGGGGCCATCTGAAAGGGTCCATCTCTACTCCAGTTGATTGCTGCCATGTTGGAATGAGAGCTCCACATTACCAGGTCCAGTAAACCTGGAGAACCATATTTGTATGTAAAACAGGCTGATTTTTTAAAAGAGCACCTAATTCAATATTTCATAGCATTATGTAAGTCAAACAGAATAGATTTGTGGCCTCTGGGAGAAACTGAAACCTCTCCCTTAAAGATGCCCTAACCACCCCCAGCCCTTAGTAAATGTGGCAGGAGAAAAAGCATACCGATTCTAGAATTACGGTGACATTTTGTCTGCAATTTGAATCACCAGCTTGGCCACTTCAAGCTGAAATTCAGATGCACCGACCAACAAATAATTAATGGGGTCTGGCAGGGGAAGATACCTAGGCGACCATGAAGTCACTAAGAACTGCACCTTCCACTGCACACGATGTAAATGAAGAAGGGCTTCTATTTTCTTCTAAACAGATGCCTTTCCTTCTAGTAAGTCGAGTGTCAAAATGAGGCAAGAAAGAGAAGCAGGGTTGCAGCATTTTAGCAGTTTTCTGTCTGGCCACTGAGAAAGTCAGTCCTACCCTTGTTGGTAAACAACTTCGAAACTCTTGCCTGGCTGCCTGAAATTGAGTCAGGGATCAACTAGGGAAAGTTCAAGAGTTTCCTCAGAGAAAGGATGCTTTGCTAAGCGAAATAATCCTATTCAACTCTGGTTCCCAGCCCCCTCCAGAAATTCTGCTGCCACATGTAGATTTTCAATTATCAACAGATCTTTGCGCACACAGATGCCTGTATCCAGCCACATCCAGCACAATGACAAATCTGCTAACGTAAAATAAAGTTTCAGTTTCCAGCTTCTATTTTGAATTTTATCTGATCACATTCAAGTTTTAAAGGTAAGCTGGCTATACAATATAGCACCATTAGCTATAATCACCATGCTGTATATGATATTCCCAGGGCTTATTTACTTTACAACTGGAAGTTCGTGCTCTTCGACCACCCATTGCTCATTTCTGAATTTTACTTTATGGTGAATATCAAAGTTTAATGAACTACTTTTTATCCCACATTAAAATTTTTGATGGAATATTAAAAAAAAAGTAAGTTGACTATTATGTTAGCATTAATTTCCCTGCATTCTATGATGGTGTGTTTTATTAGTAACTTTTGGTTAAGGTTTTCCAATGCTCGTAGCAGGGCAAAATATTTTTTTATGTACGATAAATTATATTTATTGAAAAGAATAAAGAAAAAGACATTGAAATTATAAAATTTTTGAAAATGAAGCACAGGTAAGTATAATCTAAGTAGCATAATATTAGCAAATTAGAATAGTAATAAAATAAAATCTTGCATTACTTTAACGAGCATGGTCATTAGCTTATTTCTTTTTACAAGATGAGTGGGCCAGATGTAGCAACGTCATCTCATTATGGAGACAGGAAATTTGAGAAACATTAAGTGACTTCTCATTCTGCCCTGAAACACAGCTTCTGCCCACCTACTGCTCCCATCCTCCGCCAGGTCCCCATAATAAATAAACCTGGCATTTCCTCATCTCTCCTCTTCTCCTCCTGTAATCCATCTTCCACAGAGCACCCAGAGGAACCCCTGAGAGAAATGTAAATCTATCAAGTCACACTTCTGCTCTGGGTGATCCACTGCACTTGAAACGAAGTCCAGACTGCTAATCTCGGCCTCTGCATGACCTGGACCCCCATTCCTCAACCTCACGCCTCTGCCCCCCTCTTCCCTCCCCTGCTCCAGACATACTGCCCTCCAGCTGTGCCTGGAACACGTCAAGCTTGTTCCCCCCACTGGAACTGCCTGTCTGTCTTCAGGGGGCTCATCCCAAAGCCATCTCTCAGAAGAGCCTCTCCTCCAAACACAATCCAAGAGGCCCTCCCAGCTGCCCCTCTCTCTCCCTCTCTCTCACACACACACACACACCACACTACTCTGCCATAGCATTCTGTTTCCGTTTCTTCAAAACATCTAGTCCTTTCTAAATTTGACCTTGCTCATCCCTCAGTTCTAGGACATGAACTCCATGAGAACAGAAGCTGCACCTGCCCTACTCACTGTGCTAGACTCAATCCCTGGCACACTGTAAGTGATCAGTAAAGAATGAATGAATGAAGCTTGTACTATCAATCAACCAGCCCACTTAATTAAATCGGTACCTATTTGTACAGTAAACTTTTTCTTTCTCCTCAACTGCTAGGTCTGTTTTTTTAAACTACAAGCTTATATATATTTGACTGTGCCTATTATGGTGTTATGAGTCATTCCTGCAACGTGGAGCAAAGTGACAGGACACAGAACAGGTGCCTGGCTTTGTAGAGAAAAGCAGTAAGAACACACAGCCCACCCCTTCAAACTACAATGCTTCCTCAAAATCCTGGAAATTCTGGAATAGTATGATTTGAGAGCTAAACATTCCCCTTCAGTTTCCCTTCATTCATCACTTTCTCTTCAATGCTTCACTTTTATGGAAACTTTTCAGTGTCTCAAGAAGTCTGTCAAGCCGATTATCAAAGGATCTTGAAAAAAATTCAGGCTTAAGATGAACCAAGGTATAAATAACCCCAGGATCATCTTCCTTTCCAGGAAATGTCCAGATTCCTAACTCCAGCTGACATTCCCAGGTTCACTCCAGTTGCCCTGGTACCTAGCTAGCACTTGCCTTAATGCTCTATTCTGAGAGCCTCCAAGAGGGTGGTAAATTGTATAGGACCACAAACCTAACTGGGTGATGGAACACGTATTCCCCACAGCTGATGTGCGAAGGGCACAGACACATGGTGTAGGGGAAGCGAGGAACCAGCTGCCCAGGGTTCTGCTCGCAGGAAACTCCTCAGGGTGCCGGGCAAGCCCTTTCACACTTCAGTGAGGATTTCTCAACTGTAAAAGGAGTGGCTGAACCAGGTTAATATCCCCCAATTCTGCTAGTCATTCCCCCTCAGTGCCTTGAGTAAGAAGGGCCCAGTTCAGCGTACAGCATCACCTCCCCAGCGAGGCAGCAGCTCCTGCACAAATGACTGGGGAGGGGAGCAAACATTCGATGTGCGATGAGTGGACGTGAGGCAGGAGATAGATGGACCCCAGGCTGAACGGCTGGAGTCTGTCCGCTGTGAACAGATACTCCAAGATGAGGAAGAGGAGGAGCTAAGCCCTGCCCAGACAAGAGACCACATAGTTTTCATTCTCGAGGTCAAGGAGACCTTCCCGATTATACATGCACAGAAAGGCTCCTTGGAGGTCAAAAAGAGAGTGATGTCAACCTACCCATAGGCCTCTTCGCTAGAATCCATCTTGTCCAAAAGATGCCCATGTGCACATGGGAGGACCCTGCGATAAACCAAATACGGACTCAACCAAGCAAAGCAAGATGACTGGCCAAAGGAAACCCAAAGAAATGCCCCATATAAATGATACAAACTACCAGGAGGACACGACTTTCTCTCTGATCCCACCCATGCGTCTATCCACAGGTACTCTTTTTCCTCCTAATAAACACTTTACTTGTTTCAGTACTTTCCTTTTATTTGTGGAAATTTATTTTCCGCGAAGCCCAACGGGCCAGGGCCTTGTCACTGGCCAGTGGTCTAGTGGCTAAGATTCAGAGCTCACTGCACCAGCCTGATTTCAATCTGGTGGGAACCGAAATCCTGCTTCAATCCCGTTGCTGATGGCAGTTACCCGAGATCAGAAGCAGCCGCTGGAGAAGGCCAACTCCAGGGCTCTCTCATCAGCTTCAGCAGGGCCACCGGAACGCCCTTCCGCAGGAAATCAGCAGGTGCTGGCAGCTCACCAGTGCCTCCTGGTGGCCTGAAGGCCGTCCCCTTCCCCTTGGTATGGACCAGGCCAATACTTAACGCTTTGATCCCTGAGTTCAGTGTCAGCCCAGGATGAGGTCCTAGGGCTTTTGTCACTGTCAACACTTTGAAGGGATAGGTTTCCCAGCTCCTACTCATTGACCAGCCTCCCGGCTCAGCATTCTTTTTGGGGTCAAAGGTAATTTGTGCAAGACTGATCTGTTAACACAAATTCCTCCCCAACCCGAACAGGTAAGTCCCTCAAGGGCGGCCAGCTCCCTTTGATGAGCCCACACACCTCTCTCTCCTCCTTCCTCTTACCTCCCAAGCCACCCCAGGAACCACAGGTCTGAATGAAAGCCTGACCTTTTCGTTTTTTGAGCTAGAAACGTCTATGAGAGGCTCCAGGGGATGATAGGGATGATGGGGAAGAGAATGGTCTCCACTTTGTGGTTCTGTTTGGCTTTTTCAAAACAAGCCTCTGGCCGACTCAGGGTAGCGCAGTGGCGCTCTGGGACGTGCGAGTGAGTGGAGGGGAGGAGGGACGGCTTTGATTTTGTGATTCTGATCCTATAGCAGCTCTGGAAGAGCAACACTCCCCAGACGGAGGGGTGTGTGTGTGTGTGTGTGTGTGTGTGTGTGTGTGTGTGTGTGTGTGTGTTGAGCCAGCGGGAGACCCATAGATAAGAAAACTCTCTGTGCTCCGGGTTCTCCGGCAGGATTCCTTGTTAGCACCGAATTCTTAGGGGTTGCTTCCCGGGGAAAAGGTTTTGGAGGACTGGGTTCGAATTCCCTCACCCGCCTCGCAAAGATTCCTAGCGCTGTTCGGCGGGCGGCAGGGAAGGCGAGCCCGACTCCGGCTTGGAGGTGGCTGAGGGTGGCTGAGGGTGGGTGAGGGTGGAGTCCCAGCCCCCCAGCCCCCACCCTCCCCATCCTCCCAGCCCCCCAGCCTGCGGCCGCCCCCGCGCTCCCGCCCTCCCCGGGGTCCCTCCTCACCCCGGCGCTGCGGTGAGCTCCTCGCGGGAACCCGGACCCGGCGCGCCGGCCCGGCCTGCTGCTCGCTCGCTGCCAGCACCGCGGGCTCTGTCGCCCGCGGTCACCGTGTCACCGTGGCCGCGGAGCGGCGGGCGGGGGGCCACGCGCGGGCTTCGTGCTCGTTCGGCCCGGCGCGGTCTGGTGGCCCCGACCCTGACCTCCCCCGGCGCCGCGGGAGGAGGGACGGGGAGGAGGGACGGGGAGGAGCTGTGGCCACCGGCCTCACACCGGCCGAGGCGCTGGGACGCGGGCGAGCTCGGCGCACCCAGCACCCTCCCAGGGCACGGGGTCCGCAAGCTGCACCCGCGGGTTAACTTATCCCCGCCCGTGACCGACCCACGCGTGCAGAGGGCGGGGGCTGGGCCCCCGGTTGCTGTTCTCAGACTCGATTCGGATCAGATCTTTCCCAGGTTCATTCACCCCCCATCACGCCGACCTTGCTTGTTTCACTAAATTCCGGGTGACTCTGTTTCCAGCTGCAATCCGCAATGCCCTGCGCATTCCGCTTTCCGGCGTATAGTACACAGGACTCCAAGGTACTATATATAGAAATTATGTGAACGATGCTCCGGCTTGGAGAGCCTGCCCCTGAGTTAGTTTCATTTCTCCGTGGAAATACAGTGAAGGGCAGTCAGGAAGAGCTTTTATGACTTGGGGGGAAATGGTGTATAAAGGGGCCATCTCATAGCTCAGTTTAACCCAGTTCTTTGAGGTTTAACTGAAATGCCTTCCTTCATTTTCCAATGCGGTCTCCTCAATCCACTTTCTAATTTTAAAATATTCATTTAAAGCTTCAGTTAGAGACTCAGAGAAGTAAATTGAAATTCCTGGGTGGAGTTAATGTTTTATATTTTTAACTAGTGGCTTTTGGCAAGGTTGACAGGGCTGTAGATGAAATTTATTTTATTTTTATTTGGAGGACTCTGGATTCAGAAGGCATAGATTATAGGTCCCTTCTCACACTTCTTAGTGGTGTCACTTTGGGCACTTTATCCTTTCTGCTTCTCGGCTTCCCCAAGGGTAAAATGGAGGTAATCAAAGTACATTAGTCAGAGGCACCTTGTGACAATGAAATGCAAATGTATGTGAAATGCTTAGGACAGAGCCTGGCATGTGGGAAGCATTCACAGTGTTACCCAATATTATCTTTAAAGAAGCAGTGACTTATCTAAACCTAACGACAGATGAATATTTAAATAAAGCTATTTTAGTCTAATGACAATTTCCTGTACTTCCTGGGATAACCTCTTATGAAACAAATTGCCCCAGAATATTAATCTAAAAGGATACATGATACCCTACCCAAGAGGTCTCTAAGGATCTTCTCCCTTTGACCTTAAGACCGGATGAAAATTCAGAAGACACAATCAGAAGATTCATCATCACATCTAAAAAGTGGTAGGCTTTGAAAGCGAGTCTTGAAGGCCAGTATGAAACATTACATTTCTTTCTTTCCATGCCAGCTCTTTGCTTCCTTCCACTGTAATCAAATCACACTCTCTGAGGATGTCAGACTGGTTGGCATTTAGCAGGTTAAGGTCCTGAGAAGGTGCCCTGTGTAGGGTTTGCCAGATTTAGCAAATGAAACACAGGACACCCAGTTAAATTTGAACTTCAGGCAAACAATGAAAAAATTTTAGTATAAATAGGTTCCACGCAATATTTGGAACCGACTTATACTCAAAATTATGTGTTGTTTATTTGAAATTCAAATTTAACTGGGCTTCCCGTACTTTTTCTGGCAACCCCAATCCAGTGAAATGAATAAAGAATGGTTCTCACATTCCAAAAGGATGGCCAGTCAACACAGACATACAGATTATAAGGTGGATCTGATATGGGTTTTGTTTTTGTTTTGATGTGGTGAAAAAGAATGTACTTGTGTTTATAAATTGATTCTTTGTTGAGCTGTTTCTTATTGCTTAATTCTTACTCCCATTTCCCATCAACACAGAAGTGCCTCTTTACTCTTTAACATGAGCAAAATTGATGACTCTGTCCTCAGTCAAGATATTGGAATAATCAGTAATAATATGCTCAATAGTGTTTTCAAATAGTGTTTATTGAGAGCAAACTGTACGTCAGGTACCATTTCAAGGATGAGTAGACCTGGAGGTTAAGGAAATAACACTATAGTGAACGAGCCCATGTAGGTAAATACAGGACTGTGGGGTTTCTGAGAAGTGAGTTATTAATTCTCCTTGGAAGGGGTGGCAGTGAAAGGCATCCTCACTGCATGGGCCCCAAGGAAAAGAGGCTCTGATCTGGATGAGGCTAGGAGGCTAGGATGGGAAACAAACCCATCCTGATTAAATAAGGAAGCTGGAGGAAACAATGGGATTCAATAGAACTGAAAGTACAGTTGGAACTTGGAAACCCTTGGGGCTCTTAGAAGGTGACAGAATGAAAAGGAGAAAAATAAAAGATTAAATTACTTAAACTGAAAATTAAAAACGAAGTTAAAACTAGAAACTCCAAGAGGGGAAATGACCAGAAAAGCCATGACGTAAGTGTGATGTAATTTAAAATGGGTTGATTTTGAGCTGTTGGGTGGAGACTCTGTTAAACCTGAAATCCAAAAAATAAACTTCTCTGAATGGCCCAGAGAAGAAAGTATGATTTAGAGCACTTCACTCCACTGTGGGGAACAGTATTCACCTAGTCTAACAGTGCAGACACGCTTATTGGTTTTCAACTCCTAGAATCACCTCTTTAACAAGCCAAAGAAGAATTCATTTTTGCCGGCAGGCTCCGGCAGACTATGATTATACAGGAGAATGTAAATATGATTGATTTTTATTTTTATTGTTTTTTTTTAGTTGGCTGCACCATGTGGCATGCATGATCTTAGTTCCTGGACCAGGGATCAAACCCGTGCCCCCTGCAGTGGAAGCATGGAGTCTTAACCACTGGACAGCCAGGGAAGTCCCATGATTGATTTTTTTAAGCTCTTTATTGGAATATAATTGCTTTACACCTTTGTGCCAGTTTCTGCTGTACAACAAAGTGAATCAGCTGTCTTTATACATATATCCCCATATCTCCTCCCTCCCGCAACTCCTTCCCACTCTCCCTATCCCAGCCCTCTAAGTCATCATCCATCATCGAGTTGATTCCTCTGTGTTATGCAGCAACTTCCCACATATAACCTGAGAAAACCATAATCCATGATTGATTTTTAAAATGTAGAAGTACCTATAGGTAAGCAGGTAGAAGGAGGTAGAAGTGAGGAATAGGGTGGAGAGAAGTTTGAGTTACTATGTGTTCATTATGGAAAGTCAAGAGTCAAGAGATAATGTCCATCGTTAGTAGAACAAAAAGTAAAGGTCTGGATGAGCAGTGACTTTGTAGAGGGAGAGATGCAATGGAGGGCCTGAGTAGAGACATGTAACTCTATTAGGAGGGTTAGAGAAGAGAAGACATAGGACCAGGGTGGATGTGAGCTAAATGTTCACTCTCTTAGTAGAAATCAGATAGACAGTGCCTAGGATGATACACTAAGAAATAATAATACAGTATATTATTTTGGAAACATGGAGATCACCAGATATCTAAAAAGGAAAATCATTGAGTGATTATCTTTGGGGAATTGGGCTGGGGTTGGGGTGGACTGAAGTGGGAGACTCTGGTTTTTCTCTTTTAGTACTTCAGTACTATTTAACTATTTGGGATATGCACATGATTACATTGATTCGACATTTAAAACATGTTAAGAAAGGCATGTGTGAAAAGGAAGGCTTTACCAAGACAGCAGCTTTCAAAAATGAGTAGAAGTTTGCCTAGAAGGAAGAAGAAGGCATCCAACAGAAGCCTAGAAGTGAAGGATACACCTTGGGAATGTCCAGGTCTCCACTGTGACAAGAGCATCAGGTGCACAGACAGTCTGGAGCAGAAGGTAATGTGAAAAGATAAGCTGGAACTACTAAAAGAATCTTCTAAGTAATGCATTGGAGTTTGGACTGTAAGCTCCTTGAGGACAGGAATCATGGTGTTTTTATTCCCCTGCATCCAGTACAGAGCCTGGCCCACAGTAGTTGTCCAATAGATGTTTTCTAAATGAATGAGAAATATTTGGGGGCAATGGGGAACCTTCAAAGTTTTTAAGTATAGCAGTAGCATTCCTTATTTTTGGGAGCCAATTTTGTACTGAAAAAAGATAAATTGAGATTGGAGAAACCAAAAGCAGGGGATGAATTGGGAGGCTATTAGGTGAAAGGTGATATAAAACAGGATAGTGACAGTGGAGACTGAGATTGGAAGATCTACTTGAGAGATGTGAACAAGGTGGAAATGGCCATGAGGGGTAAAGCAGAGGGATGAGTCCAAAAGACCCTGAGATTTCTAGCTGGGAAAGCAGGTAGATGATGGAGCTATTGACTGAGCAGGAAATTAGGGGAAAGGAGGGGGTTGGAGAAGTGGAATAATAAACACAATTCTGTGTACATTGAGTTTGAAAGATCCGAGGATGATGTTTATAAATTGTGAGTCTTGAACATAATTTGGTGGCTTATGAATCTACTTGGTGAGTGGATACAAATTATTTTTAATGAATGGAACATGACAAATTTTAAAGTGTATCATATGTGGTAAGGTTTAGTGTTGTTTCATAGAATTTTATTTCCATAGCATATATAGGTAACTGACATAAAACCTGTTTTCTACAGTGTGTCAAAAAAATAGTTTGAGACCTTTTGACCTTGGGTACCAAGTGGTGTATGAAGTCAACTTATCCCTGCTCGAGAGAGCCACCTGTGCACATTTTCCAACTCTGTCTGCAGTGATAAGACATGGATGGCTTGAGATCAGCCACACTGGGAACCTCTGGTTACAGAAATCAGCAAATACTACAAAATGAGATTTTTTTCCCTTCTAGTGAGCCAGCACTCTGGTTGGTTAGTTACGTAGGTCTGAAGCTCAATATAGAGACCTGGGCAGAAATCATTTCATTAGAGATAAAAATACTGAGAATGCATGGAATTGGCATGGAGAGTTTTTAGACAGAGTAGAGGTAGAAGATAAAATTCTAAGGAACATCACATTCATGGAAGGCAGGAGGAAGGGGAGGTAATAAATGAAACTGTGAGAGGTTAATCAAAATGAGGATAGAAAATGGGAGAGAGAAGCTTTACAGAAATCAAGAGAAAGGAGTTTTAAAAATATGATTCATGCTGTTGATTAAATAGCATTAAATAGCAAGAGCTATTGGATTTCTCAATTAGGAAGGCATTAGTGACCCCTGAAACCAATTTGAATATAATAGATAGGGTGAAGGCAGGGAGTCAATAAGGAACAGAGATGAGGATACAAAGACAATACGTGTAGAATGCATTTAAGACATTTTATGAAAAAGAAAAGGAAAGACATATGGCTATCGTTTGAGTGAAAGAAAGCACGAAGAGAGTGAGAATCTGGGGAATGACCATGGGATCTGCCTGAGGACGTTTGAAGCTTTCTGAGCCCCATGGTGACTGGTATCCACTCCTTAGTTATGGAGTCAGTCTGTCTGGTGATGTGCTTTCCCCGGCGATGTTTGCCAATCCAGGAACTAGACCAGAGAGGAGAGTTATCTGGGCTTGGAAACTGGAAGAGCAGATTGGCCAGAGGCAGTGAAAAATGAGGATACTGATGTTAATGTAAAAAGATGGAATTTTTTAGATCGAAATCTAAACAAAACAAAGGAGAAAAATATAGAATATGAGGGTTGCCCCATAATCCCAACCTCATTAGGTAATTATTTAACAATTTGGTACCTATCTTCAGATACTTTTCCAAAAGTAAATGTGGTAATTAAGAGGGCTGAGTCAGACAGACCTGGACTCAAATCCAGTTTTACCTTTAGTAGCTCTAAGGCCTTGGGCAATATACACAGACTTCTAAGCCCTCAGTTTCGTAATCTGTAAAATAGAAATAATAATAACATTTATATTACAAGGGTTTGGTGAATATTAAAAGAGATAATGCATGAAAATTACTTAGAACAATATTTGGCAAGCAGAACGAGCACCTGAGATATAGATAGGTATCTATACATCTATACATCTATACACACATATGTATATATACACACACACCTATGGGGAAAGAGAATTCTTATCCATATTACTATACTACACACATATACAAGGGTGAGTCAAAAATTATCTGCACTCTGGCTGTAGAATTTATTTTAATTAACTTTTAGAAAAGACAAATGTATAATTTTTCATCTCCTTGCTTTTCAAAACACTTTGTCCATCTGTCAACAAGCTTTTGTATTCCCTCATTAAAAATGTTTTAGGCTGAGCTGCGAGCCACGAATGCACCACTCTCTTCACTTCTTCATCAGAAGTGAAACTTTGTCCTCATAGGGCTGCTTTTAGGGGACCAAATAGGTGAAAGTCCGAGGGAGCAAGATCAGGACTATAGGGAGGATGTTTTAACACCTCAAAACGAAGTTTTTGCAGAGTGTGGACAGTGTGGGCAGAAGTGTGTGGACGTGCATTGTCATGCAAGATCACAACGCCCTTGGATAGCAGTCCTCTGCGTTTAATCCAAAGTTTAGGCTTCAGCACAAACTTCTCAAAACCTAAGTCTGTCATGGATTATTTTATAGGCAGAGCCCTGGCTGATTTGCAAATGATTTGCCACATAATCCACTGTCACTCATCTATTCAACAGAATCATTTCACATGTACGCTCAGTGTTGCCATCAGCTGTGGATGTGGACCAGCGTCTGGCTCCTTTTTTTAAAAAAAAATTGTTCTTTCATTTATCTCTCTATCTATCATCTATCTATCTATCTATCTATCTATCATCTATCTATCTATCTATCTATCTATCTATCTATCTATCTATCTATCTATTATCTTGTTATGGGAATGTAATTACTTTATACTGTTGTGCCAGTATTTGCTGCACAACAAAGTGAATCAGCTGTATTTATACACACATCCCCATACCCCCTCCCTCCCATGACTCCTTCCCAACCTCCCTATCCCAGCCCTCTAAGTCATCACCCATCATCAAGTTGATCTCCCTGTGTTATGCAGCAGCTTCCCACTAGCTACCTATTTTATATTTGGTGGTGTATATATGTCAGTGCTACTCTCTCACTTTGTCCTTGCTTTCCCTTCATCCCCCTCACCCTCCCCATCCTGCCATGTCCTCAAGTCCGTTCTCTACATCTGCATCTTTATTCTTACCCAGTCACTGGGTTCATCAGTACCAGTTTTTTAGATTCCATATATATGAGTTAGCATACGGTATGTTTTTCTTTTTCTGGC